>NC_081825.1:8142500-9392500 GCF_030867095.1 Alligator mississippiensis | reverse complement strand
TTGGCTGAGAAGGTGGAGACAAGGATGATCTGCCTTGATCAGGGGGCTAGACTGCTAGATTAGATGACCTCATGAAGTCCTTTCCTATGATCATCAAGGATGGAGACAACAATTATTATTAAAATTTGCATTATGACAATATCTAGAGAACTTGGTCTGGATCTAGGCTCCTGATGCTGGCATCTGTGCATAATTTAGAAAACAAAATAATATTACAGGGGCATTCTGGAAAGACTATGCAGCATGGGGTTCAACTGTGAAATTTGAGATCACAAAGGGAGATCTCATGGTTTTATCTATAAAGATTTTCAAACATTTTTATGAGCCCCAGGCAGAAATAATTCTTAGCATGAATGATTCAGCAAGAGGCACAATTGAGGTAAGCTCCTTCAGAGATGGAGGAATTGTCCCAATCCTTTCTTCAGCTATTGGCCGAATATTTAACAAGGGCCTCCAAGACCTCCTTCTAGCATATCCCAGCTGGAACCACACAGCATGTCAGAAGAGTTGTTTTTCTTTTTTGATTACTACAGTAAAATAAAAGGCATTAAAAAGCATGTGCTCAAAAACTTGCGCTACAGCAACCTGAAAAAAATCCAACATGCTGTAAAATCATAATAGCTAGAGAGTCATAGTTGTCACTTTAGTCAATAGTAAACTCACCCTGTCATTACAGCACCCTGTCATTACAATGCCATTCCCAGACCCCTGCGGTATGTGGCAAGAAAGAATAAGTTATGTGGCTATACATGGTGTTTCTCTGTTATTGTAAGTATGTCAATGATAACTTAGACCTTAATGTATTTGGAGGAGGTGGGAACTTTCTGTTTATTGACCATATTGTGAAGACTGAAGGAAAATGGGCCTTTATTCTCTCTTTGCCTTCTTATTTTGTTTTGCTCCATCTGGCAGTTATATGGAGGTCTAAAGCAAGAGTTGTTAACTTAAAGATTCTTAAGTTCTATACCTGCCTCGGCTGGCCCTTTTCCATGTGACCTGAGAATTTTTTAGGTTTTTAGGTTTCAAATCCTCCTAAAATCAGTGGGAGTTAGACGCCTAAATAGTTCTGAGGACCTAGGCTAACATCTGCAAACCTTGATGCCATAAGTTAGTCACATAAGTATATTGGAAGCACCTAATAACCATGATTTCATATTTTCAGAGCTACTGACCACCTAAGATCAGTGGAAGCTCTAGGTGTTCAATGCCTCTGAAAAGGGACTTGTCAGTTCTCAGGGCTTCATCCTCCCTGTTACAGTTGCACGGTGGTGTAAACATAAATGTGACATTATAAGTGATGAGCAAGACTAGAAAAGCAGCCATGCTGGTCTTCCTTAACATGAGGACTGATTTGTGGGCACCTGGGGCCAGATCTAAAGAATGATTTAATCTATTACTGTGAAGAGCCAAGGGGACAATGATCCAGAAGCAGCAGAAGAGCAGCGACTTACCTTGGCAGTCTGGGGAATGATAAGCCATGCTGCACCGGAGTGGTAGCATTTTCAAAGCCAGCTCTCCATCCAGCTCAGCTACTTCTGGCCCCAGACAGGGGCAGCATAAGGAGGATGCAGAAACCACTTCTGGATTTTGTGGAAGCTGGAAGTATGTATCCTCCAGCAGGCAGGAGGAGAAGAGCCCCCAGAGTGAATGTGGCCAGAGAGTCACCATTCCATAGTGAAAAAGCCATCCAGCTTTGGACCTGAAGGTTCTTCAGGCAGCCAGGAAAAAGTTGGACCTGACCACTCAGGACCTGAACTGACCTGTCCAGACTGGTGAGCAGCCTGGTGCAGGGATGGGTGAGTCCAGAGACAGTGAGAGGGGCAGCAGTTTTCTTTGACTATGACAGCTGAAAATTATGTCTGTGTGATAACGGTGCTTGCTGAAGGCTCTATGAAGATTAGACCAAGTGTTTTTCTGTCATTTGTTCAGATATTAAGCTATATGTTGTTCCTAAGAGCATAATTAAAGTCAAAGATGTAGTAAAGCCTTGTATAAAGTAAGGCCTAGTAAATTTAACAAAACCTTGAAGTAGTAAGGCGCTGTGGCATAGTTAAGATTAACCTTATCAACAGAATGCAAGGCTTGTAGTCTTATTGGTCAGTCTAAGGACAGTTGAAGTAAAAAGAATCTGAATGGCTGTAAGTTATCAGCACAGCTCAGAAATTTTAAATTGGCTGGCACATCCAGAAATCATTCAGAAGGAAGATACAGCTCTGTGAAAGGGACTAATTAGCTGTTGACCTGGATCAGTGGACCCGTGGATCTCGAGGAGCCCAACGACTGAATACGAGGGTCCTTCCCGGTACCTCTCAGACAGCACTGATCAGGGATGTCTGACTTCACTGAGCTTTGTGGAAAGAGAAACTACACGTAGTCGTGTTTTTGTTAAGTCATTGAACCTTTCTTACCTTTCTACCCCCAGCCATACTGTCAATCCCAAACCCTCTGCAGGTGGCTGGGACTTTTGGCTTTCTGTTTTGAGTTGTGAATTGACCTGAGATTTTGCTCTGGCCTGGAGCAGGCTTGAATAGCTTTAAAGGGACCAGCAGCGCTGAGAAAGCTGAGAAGCCTGGGTTTAAGCTCTCTGTTTCAAAACTACAGAGAGCTGGGGGAGACTGTTGTTGGATTCTAAAGGCGAGTCCAAATGAGATCCTCTAACATAGAATTGAGTTATTTATAGACAGTGACCGGAAATGATTGTCACTTCCATCAGTGACTGAACTCTATGTGGAGAACTAATGCCAGACATTGGTACAAGGAACTTTGTTAACATAGCAACCATCTTTGGTGCAGTCACTCCTGTGACATCATAAAATACCTGAATGGGAAAGAAGTTGGTAATGCAGGCCTAAAAGCTGGGAATGTATACCTGCTTGTCTGATGTGGTAAGGGTGGGGTGTTATGGGGTGGTGGAGCCCCACAAGAAAACCAGCTGAAAGATTTTGGGATTGTCATTGGTCCACTAACTCCAGCTCCCATTGAACATTGTGCTCCATGAGACATGGCAGGGGAGAGCAAACATCTGAGGTAGAAGACCACGGTGTTCCTGAATCTATCCCTCATGGCACAGACTCACAACATCCCGAGAAGGCGCAGCCACAGCCCTATGGAGTGAGCCCTTTACAACTACATTCAACCAGGTTTATCTTAAACCAGTTTCAGTCATTTGGAAAGCAGTTTAGCACTAAATTTCGCTTCTGTTTCAGATTTAAACTGGCTTCTAATAATTTAAACTGGTTTATGTGTAACTTTTGTCCCCTAGTCCTAGAGAGTATGGGACTGATTATAAAAAGGGCTTCATTTCTGCTAACTGTTTGACTATCTTGGGTTGTTCAACACCAGCTACAAGTAGAACTCACCCTGAGAAACCGAGAGGTAGCCTCTGCTTCCACTTGCAACTTAAGTACCCAAAGTCTCGCCTAAGCTACACTCAAGGAGGCCAAGACCTTGGCATTCCTACTTAAACATTTTCACTAAGTGTTTGTTCACTGCTAATCATCACTGCTTAACTTTGCTGGCTCTGTGCCACATTGAAGGCTTTTTTTTCCCTTTATGCACGAAACAGTAAACTCATAAAACAGCCTTGGGTAGCACTGATAGAAAGGCAGAGAGGGGATTTAAATCAGCAGGGATATTCAAAGATTGGAGACGGCTGTTTCTAGCAAGGGGAAACTAATGTGTCTTATCAAGGAGAATAACATTCACCTCTGCCTTCTCACCACTACTAGCCATCAAATCAAGCTGCAGCTACACACTTATCTAGTGAGAGATAATGAAGGAAACTGTGCGGAGAAAACAAAGAGAAATGAGAGCTTGTAACATTCAAAGGTTAGCTCCCATTGTAGCCAAGATGTCTCCCTGCAAATAAAATATTCAACAGAGCATAAAACTGTTCCATGTATTCAGGGTGCATTCAATTGCTAAATAGAGGCAAGAGCAGACAGCTTTTAAATAAGACAATTGAATAATTTTGTGATGACTGTAGACTATTTTGAGGGTAGTTGATCCTTTAAATATGTACCAGGTACAGCATATCTTCCAACTAATGGTAATGTATAATGGCACCAGAAGAGCTGACTGCTCCAAAAACATTACAGTTAACAGTAGTTCAGTGGTATGGGCTTGTGAAAACAGAGTTAGTAGTTGGCAACTGATCACCAAGAAGATCAGTTACTTACTTTTGGATAAAGAAAGCCTCATTAAGGTTACCCAGAGAGGACAGAAACAGAAGTTATGGAAAGGCAGCTGAATGCTATAATTTCTACAGTACCTATCAAATATCACTTGGAAGAGTAAGTATGAGTGTCGCAGGGCACCTCGGTACCCCTGCTCCTAGAGTGGAGAAACTGCCAGGAAGCGAGTGAGCGCGCCCTGGCCTGACATGACGAGCCCAGCTGAGGCTGGCTCAGGTAATGAGCGCAGATGCGGGTTGCCGGAGCAACCAAGCGGAGCCAGCTGCCTGTAGGGGGCAGGGCCTGGCCCTTATAAAGCCCAGGGCTGAGGCCAGGCTGGTAGGTCTCTGCCAGCAGCTGGAGAGGCAGGAGCTCCCTCGGCCGAGATATGGGAAGGAGCCTAAGTCGCAAGTACAGCTCATGATAGCCCTGGAGGCTTGAGCTATGATGAGGAGTTATGGCCAGGCGGCTTGCATTTGTGTTACAGCCTAGGGGCTTGTGGTTTGCTTTGTGTTTGTGTTATTACACCCGGAGGCTTGGGTGAGGCTGTAGGGGTTGGAGGAGGCCTCAACTATAGGGACCCCAGAGAGTGTGGGGTGCCCTAGCGCCAAGAGGGCGCATTACCCTCAATTACTGGCACGCCAGTGCGTGAGCAACTGGCGGCGAGGAGCGCGGCCAGTGGGTCACGGGCGCAACCCGTAGGTTGCAGACTGGGACCTAGACCCCGGATTGCGTGTGGGGGAACATAGCCCCCCGGCCCCAGGAAAGGGGCGGTATTACTGAGTAGCCCAGTGTGGGCACGGCGAGCCCCAGAGAAGGAGGGAGCGCCATACTGAGCAGCCCTAGAGAGCGGGGCCATACTGAGTAGCCCAGTGTGGGCGCGGCGAGCCCCCCAGAGAGGGGGAACGCCATTGTGTATTATTGAGTAGCCTAGCGTGGGCGCACGGGCATAGCGAGCCCGGCCGCAGGCTAGTGCGGCAATCCCTCTCAGACCAAGGCAGGGCGCTGCGGTTGCCCCTGAGAAGACAGGGAGTAGCAGCGCGGGGAGCCAGAGTCAGGGAGGGTATCCGTGCGGTTGGCCCATAGGACCGGAGGCCCGCTGGAAAGTCCCGAAGTGGAACCACACCGGCAGGGGAGGCCCAGAGTGGGCCAGACGAGAGTCCCAGCAAGAGGCTGGGCACGAGACAGGGAGCCCAGAGTGGGCCACGTTAGAGAGGAGTATAGACCGAACAACGTCCTTTACATCTGCGAGGCTTGGGGCGTGGTATCAGGGGAGGTAGGAGCCACGCATAGCCCATAAGGCTAGGGCGCTTGGGTAGCGCCCATTATACGGGGAGACCCACGAGGGGTCCAGGAGCTGACAGGCCCGAGGTAACACAAGGCAGCCTCCCTATTACATATATTCCATCAAGACGTGGCGGGCAAGAATGGAGGGTGCCCTCGGGCCGGAGTAGCGCGGTGAGAGGGCCTCAAGGAGATCACGGCCCTCCGCCAGGACCCCGCCGTGACAATGAGGATATGGATATAAACCTTGTAAGGGTCAGTATGTTCCTAAAAGAGAAGCCAGGAGACCAAACTTACCAGAACTATTCAAATGCTTCACCGACCAGATAAGTCTGAGTAGACAGTTTTTAGAATAGAAACAATTTGAACAAAAGCAAGATTGCTTCGGAAGTGACAATGAATATGTCTTGACATTTCACCTTAAATCTTTTTCTTTTCAGCCCTGTTATGACCCAGATTGTTATTCTTTTGGTTTAAAGTGGCCACTTGCATACCTAAACTACATGAAGTACAAGAACCTCCTATGATAGAGTAACTCTACAGCCGTACACAGAATACTGTGCTGTGCTAAGACATCACTACTAACTTGAATGTGACAGAAATCAGAGAGCAATGGAAATGACTAAGGGTAGAAGGACTGATGTATGGGAAAGATGTAAGTATTGGACATACGTACCATTTTTTCTCACATACCATATACCCCCAAATAAAACACACACCTTGTTTTGGGAAGGCAGAACATAGAAAAAAAATGTTTTCAAAGTCATGGATAACTCCTCCTGGGAACATAGAAAGTGAGGTACCAAGTTCCTGGTGCCAGCTGCTTCTTTCAGATTGTCTCCTGGGATGCCACACTTCCTGGGCACTCAATATTTCCAGGAGGACTTACTCCAGGTCATATAAACTTAGACCTCAGACCCTTGCAAGATGGTATTAGATTGTTAGTAGTTCACTGCTATAATGATATAATTATAGAAGGTGGTAGTTAGACTGCAAATAATTCAAACAAAAGCAAAAAAAGCTTTCCAGCCTAAAACATGCACCCCAATTTTTGGAGCCTGATTTTGGGGGAAAGATTTTCATGTGAGGAAATATGACATACCTTAGTGACTCACAGCAAGCATGCTATTTTTCAAAGGCGAAAACATCTAGCATTAAATTCTGACTTGAATTAAATCTTGCATGATGTCACTGAAGTCATACACTGGTTTAACTTGAAAGCAAAATCGGGCCTAGCATATTCATAAAAGAGAATGTGTGATAAAGCATTTCCCCAGGAAGACTGGAACGATAGTTTTGATATGAGTTATGGGTAGTTTAACAGGGGCTATTCAGAGGAGGGTAATGAAACCATTGGTTTCCATTTCAACTACAAAAATACTTGTTTAATATGTCAACAGAAAACATAAATTAATTGGTGTGACATTGTATCGATAAACCCAAGGAACTTTTTAAAGATAATGGTTAAAATAATCTACATAATTCAGAACTTTTTAATTGCATTACATCACAGTCCAGCTGTTTACATTGTATTTGAAACTTCCCAAACTAAAGGACATTTGAATACTCTCTGCAGTGAAGTTCTTTCTGGAATAATCACCAGAATGCATTTCATTATAACACAATTATATCATCAACTCCTAATGATCAGAATGCAGAACAGCTGATTATTTTCATAATGCGATTACTTCATAACAAAACATTTTAGAAAACTCAGCTGTCTGCAGATAATTCTCTCAAACTACCCCATTTGCTCAATTAATGAATACATGGGACGACTTCCACCCCCTACCAAAAATTCACATGTTCTCCTTGGGGGTTTATACCAGCTTGGTCATTATAATAACAAACATACAAGGATGGAGAAAGAGCTAACTTCCCTAAGTATATAGATCCTAATGCCCAGCTTTACAAAGCTAGGAATGCACAATTATTTGTGTACATTTGCATATGTCCCCCTTTATGTGCACAAATCCCCAAAGCAGGCATGCAAATCAGGTATTTGTGCAAGCATATTAACTGTTTGCAAATGCACATAGCTAATTTGGTGCCTAAATAGTTGTCTACGCACACACAGATACTTCATGCGTCTGTTGGGTATTTATGTGCATAAGTTAGGGAGGTGCAAATATCTGCAGAGAGTTTCATACAGCTAACACTGGTCCTCTCTGTATTAAAAAAAGAAGAATATCTAAGGGTTTTGCCAAATATCTGCATCTTTCATGTATATTTTTAAACAGCTGTAATCCTAATGGAGCTAACCATATGGGAAAATATAAAAGGGTCCCACATTTGGTTGTTCAACTATCTCATTTATAAAGTGAAGTCAGTATAAAAATAATTAGCTCTTCTATTGCTTCTGACCTGAGGATCTAAAAACTCATTCTAAATATGGAATATTCTTAAAACTAACCAATCCCTTGGGCAAAGCCACTGACTAAAGGATGGTCCAGTGGGAATGTATTTGGCCCCATTATGTTACTGGAAATGGTCACATAATCTGGGTCAATGACAGAGCCAGGACATACCTATTTTGAGACTAGGTCTCTTGGTTTAGCTGTGAAGCTATTTTGCCTCTAAGAATCAATGGGCTTCTAAGAAAATAGAAAAGCGTGAATGGAGAGATTTCAGGGCAAAAGCTAAATTCATAGAAGTCTAGAAAAGTTTTCAGATTTGAAGGTCCAGCTTTGCAAAGCTAGGCATGCACAATTGTTTGTGTACATTTGTACATGTCCCCATTTATGTATGCAAATCCCTAAGGCAGGCATGCAAATCAGGTATTTGTACAAGCATGATAAGTGTTTGCAAATGCACGTAGCTAATTTGGTGCCTAAATAGTTGTGTACACACACAGAGATGCTTGATGTGTCTGTTGGGTATTTATGTGCAACAGTTAAATTAATAAAATTCTAGAGAAGTAACTCTGGAAAGGATCCCAGGAAGTCAAGCAAGAATTATCCCTGTCAAAACCACCTCACCTGAATGTTTGTCTAATCTCCTCCTGAAAACTTCTAAGGATTGAGATTCCACAACCGCTCTAGGAAACCTATTCCAAAGCTTGACCACTCTCATAGCGAAAAACTTCTTCCTAACACCCAACCTACATTTCTCTTGTTTCAACTTAAAATGTTACTTCTTGTTTTGTTCCCTGTGGACACAGAGTACAGCCTGTCATCATCCTCTTTATAACAACCTTTTATATATTTGAAGACTGTTATCAAATCCTGCCCCTGAGTCTTCTTTTCTCCAGGATGAATACTCCCAGCTCTTCCAACCCTTCCTTGTAGGTCATGCTTTCTATATTTCTAATAATTTGTGTTGATGTTGGCTACACACTTTTCAATAATTCTACATCTTTCTTGGAGTGCAGTTGCCAGAACAAGACACTGTAATTCAGGTGAGTCCTCATTAATGCTGAATAGAGTGAAAGAATCACTTCCTATGCACATGTCACCATCTACCTGTGCACAGCATTTACTGTGCAGGTTAGTCTACCTGTACATACAGGTTGTAGATTAACTGCGCAATAACTACTGCACAGTAGTGCACGTGGAGACAGCTCAACAGGAGCAAATTGCTTCCAGGCAGCCCAGGCAGCATGGGGTGTGGGAACTGTCTCCTCCTCCAAGTAGCAGTTTCCCAGCCCTGTGCCTCGATCTGTTGATTGGGGCACAGGGCTAGGAGGCAGCTTCCCTGAAGGCGGGACATCTCCCCATGCCTCCTAGAGTCCAGGCCTGACTCTGGTGTCCTCTGCAGGTGCCTGGAGCTCTCCCTGGCTGCTATAGAGGGGAAGAATAGAGCAGGAGTAGCCCTGTACTGAACTGAACAAATTTGCTCCTGATGGATGCACATGTAGACACAGTCCTGGGGAAAGCTAACTGTGCATTGTTTTACTGAGCAGTAAGCTTACAGCACATTAATAGTACATATGGATGCACCCACTTTGACTTGCATATAACATGCCTGTTAATATATCCCAGTATGCTATTGGCTTTTCCTGCAACAACAGAAAGGTGTTGATTCACAGTCATCTTGTGGTCCACTGAAAGGTCTTTTTCTGCAGTACTGCACCCTAACCAGTCATTATCCAGTATATATTTGTGTTGATGATTGTGCTGTCCTGAGTGTAGGATTTCACATTTTTACTTATTGCCTTTTATCCAATTAATTTTGGACTGTTTTTCCAAAGTATCAAGACCATTTTCAATTCTAAATGTTTCCTGCAAAATATCTGCTACCAGACCCAGCTTGGTGTGATATGCAGATTTATTAAGTGTACACTCACTTCTATGCTCCATGCCATTAATGAAGACATTAAATAATAGTAAACCCAGGATAAACTCCTGGGGGACCCCATTTTCTACCTCATTGCAGTTAGACACTGAGCCATTGAAGACTACTCTTTGAGTGAAATGATCAGGCAAGCTGTGCACTCAGCATACAGGTAGTTTCGTCTAGACAGTATTTCCTTAGCTTATTTATGGGAATGTCAAGGGAGACAAATGTCAAAAGCCTTGCTAAAATCAAAGCATATTGCATCCACCACTCCCCTCCTGTCATAAAAGGAAATCAAATTGGTCAAGGATGACTTACTTTTGACACATCCATATTGGCTGTGCCTAATCGCCTTTTTATCCCTGCAGATGCCTAGAAATAAATTCCTTGTTGGTCAAGGAATATATATATATATATATATATATATATATATATATATATATAAAATGAGCACTGTATTTGTTGTTTCATGATTACCTGGGTTGTCACCAGACCTCCATGAGTTCTCTAGGATGAACTACATTTGGTTCTGATGATTTAAAAACATCCAGTTTATCTGGCTAATCTTTAGCCTGTTCTTCCATTACTCTAGCCTGATTATCTTCTCCCTAGACTTGCTGCTAACTGTACTTGTCAGCTGATAACTGTCCCTTTTTGTGAAGATTGAGGTAAAAATGGCATTAAACACTTCTATGTTCTTCACGTCATGCATTATAAGATTCTCCTCCCCACTCAGTAGGGACCTACACTTTCCTTGTTCCTCCTCTTTTAACATACATAGAGAATGCTTTATTGATGCCTTTTAGATCCCGTGGTATATGCAACTCAGTTCTTGCCTTGGCCTTCTTGATATTGTCTCTGCAATGCCTGTGCATTGTGTTCACATTAGGGCTGCCATCCTAGAGGACATTCTGGTTTTCCACTACTCTGTCCTCTGTCCTCTATCAATACAAAACCCAACACCTTTATGTCATCTATTTTTCTCTTCAAGAGAAAAATAGAGGGCATAAAGGTATCTGGTTTTGTATCAATAGAGGACAGAGGACAACCAGACTGTCCTCTATGATGGCCAGCCCTAATTCATATATTCATCATTAGTAATATAGACTTACAGAACTGTAGGGAAGGAAGAGACCTCAGAAAGTCATCTAATTCAGCTCCCTGTGCTCAAGGCAGGGCTATCCCTGTTAGAACTATAAAGTAAATAATTGTATAATTTTTGTCACAGTAAAATAATTGTATAATTTTCTCTTTAAAATGTCCCAGGATGGAGATTCCACAACTTTTCTGGGTTGCCTGTTCCAATGCTTAGCCATTGTCACAATGAGAAAGTTCTTCCTACTATCCAACCTAAATTTCCCCTGCTGCAGTTTGAGACCCCTGTTCTTGGTCCTGGCCAAGTTTGCATTTCCTGCAGGATTTCTTTTACAGTTTCAAGTCCCTGTAGACTGCTCTCTTGCTGCTCTTCCTACCCTCCTTTTGCATCAGGATAGCCTACTCTTTTGCCCTTAGTATAGTCTCCATTACATGCAACCGGTTCCCCTGTATTCTTATTTCCTTTTGTCTTGCTTCCTGTAAGATCGATCCCACTAGTTACCTATGTTTGGTAGTCTGCTTTTCTGAAGCCTGTTGTTTTCTTTCCTTAGGATCTTGAACTCTATCATTTCATAACTGTCATCCAAATTGCCTTCCACCTTCAGATTCTCAACCAATTTTCCCCTATTCATAAGCAGCAAATTGAGAAGCATTTCCTCCCAGAAATGTTGTTTACTTTACAATTCTGAATTAAATGCACACATAAAAATAGGCATATAGTATGTTCCAAAACTTAGTATAACAATTATGATCAGAACAAAAATACCATGTTGTTATTTGAGAGATAAGATTCCCATTGTTAGTTCCCTTCCATTCTTGGATTAATAATTTATGCATTTTAATTTCTCTTGGGCTGAATGTACGTAGATTGTTAGTGTGATTCAGAAGAGTTATATCAAATCTTGGGGAAATATAAAATAGCAGCTAACTAAGCTTGAAAATGAGACACATTTACCTATAGTGATTTTCCTCTGCCTACCATTTTATTACAAATTAGTCGAAGTTCCAATTTTTTGAGCTCTGGCTAGGTATCAGCCACCTTTACATTTTCATTGAAGAGTTTGTTTCCTCCCCATTGTATTCAGATGAGCACATGACAAATTGCAATTCAGCTTAGCCTTTGGAAAAGAATCAGAAGTTAGGTGCATTTTTGTGCTTCTGCTATTTTCCTATTTCCCAGTGATTAATATTCCTGTCCACACTCCATTTGGATTACAAGGAATGTGGATGTCAGTCAATTGAAAAGATTGGTTTTAAAACAATTTTCCTCTATCCTTGCTTTGTTAAAATTACTTGTCAATATTATGATACTTATTTTCCACATGTACAAAAGATCTATTCTCTCCAATATATAACACATTTCCACCCAGTGGGGGACATCATGGCAGGAGAATAAAAATAAATAAACAGTATGCCTATTCTGCTGTTATGATCCCAGCCCAATATACTATGCTTGTTGAGCTGTCTCATTACATACATTTATTTATAGATCATAAGAACTTGTATAATAGAGTATCAAATGCCAACATAATTGGAAAAGTGTTAAAGACATAGGAGGGGAACAAAGCTCCATAATAGGGACACTAGGAGAGCCACTCTTGCAGGAGCTGAGGGAATAGCTCCCCTTCAGCATGACAGGAAGCCAAGGCCCTTAATAGGAGGACTCAGGTGACTGTCCACTGCCAAGAGTACAGAGAACAAGCAGGAAGAGCTAGCCCTCCTTTTCTCCTGTGGGCATTATGACCTAGCAGGGATTATGGAGACATGGTGGGTCTCCTCACATGACTGGAGCATAGCCATAGAGGGCTAAGCCCTGTGTAGAAGGGTCCAGGTAGGGAAAAAAGGTGGAGGTATAGCTCTTTATGTGAAGGAGCAGTACACCTCCTTGGAGGCCAACCTCAGTTCCAAAGAAGAACTGCTTGAAACCCTCTGGGTCAAGCTGCGGGGGCTGGTGGGGAGGGCACAGAGAGAGAGACCTAACTGTAGGTGTTTACTACAGGCCACCAAATCAATGGGAGGAACTTGATGTAGAGTTCACCCGAGAACTGACAGAGACTGACCATAAATTGGACATGGTTTCAAGTATATCTGGACATCTCTTGGGAGGAACACTTGGCCAAATTGGACTGGTCGCATTCCTTCCTGACCTGCATCGAAGAGCTCTTCCTGACTCAGAAGGTGCATGAGGTAACTTGGTACTGGTGAAAGGAAATGACCTGGTGGCTGACTTAAATATAGAGGTTAGCCTGGGTGACAATAACCATGAAACTATCACATTCACTGTCTGTTGCAAGGCAGACAAATCTGACAGCAGGGTTGAAGTATTGGACTTAAAAAATGCAAATTTCAACAAGCTCAGGTCACTAGTAGGGGAAGTGCTGAGAGACCAGGGACTGAAGGTGAAAGGTGTGCGTGAAGAGTGGTCATTCCTTAAGGACATGGTCCTTGAAGTACAGAGGAACTCCATTCCCATGTGGAGAAAAGGTAGCAGAAGGGCTGGGAAGCCCTCTTGGCTAAACAGGGAACTCACGGTCATCTTAAGAAGAAAGAGGCGTACAAACAATGGAAGCTGGGGACAGGCCCCAAGGAAAACTATACTACAACAGCCTGCACTTGTAGGGAACAAATTAGAAAAGCCAAGGCAGCATCTGAACTTGGATTAGCAACAGGAATCAAGGACAACAAGAAGTCCTTCTTTAGGTATTTAGGGAACAGGAAGAAAACAAATCGGAGCGTGGGGCCATTGTTCACTGACGCATGACTCGCCCCGGGAGTGTAGGAGGGCTATTAGGAAGGCCAAGGTAGAGGTGGAACTCAGGCTAACGTCCAGGATTAAGGACAACAAAAAGTCCTTTTCCAAGTACATTGGGAGTAAGAAGAGGGAGCCAGGCAATGTAGGGCCCCTGCAAGATGCAAACGGTAATCTTGTGGCTATGCCAGACAAGAAAGCTGATATTTTAAAGTTTCTTTGCTTCTGTTTTCTTGAACAGGGACTGGGATATCCCACCTACCAGAGGTAGGGACAATCTTGTGGGTAGCTCTGTCAGGCCTTCAATCAGTGCAGATGGAGTTAGGGATCTTCTGGAAGGGCTAGACATTTTTTAAATCTGCAGGTCCAGATGTCCTCCACACAAAGGTGTTGAGGGAGCTGGCAAGGGTCATCGCAGAGCCCTTGGCCCGGCTGTATGAGCATTCGTGGTCATTTGGCCAGGTGCCGGGAGATTGGAAACTGGCTAATGTGATCCCAATTTTCAAGAATGGGAGGAAGGAGGACCCAAGTAACTATAGGCCTGTAAGCCTCATCTTGGTACTTGGGAAGATCTTGGAGAGAGTCATCAAGGAGCACCTCTGTGGGGGGCCTGCAGGGGAGATCATGCTCAGCGGCAATCAGCATGGGTTTATCAAAGGCAGGTCCTGCCAGACCCACCTGATTGCCTTTTATGACCAAGTAACTGTATCCTTGGATGGTGTCGCTCTGGACATAGTCTTTCTAGACTTTAAGAAAGCCTTTGACACTGCCTCTCACCCCATCCTCATCAATAAATTAAGTGACTGTGGCATTGATGCCTGCTCAGTTGGATGGGTATAAAATTGACTGATGGGGTGCACCCAGAGAGTAGTGATGGATGGGTTGTACTCAACCTGGCGAGATGTGAGCAGTAGGGTACCCCAGGGCTTGGTCCTCGGGCCTGCACTGTTTAATATCTTCATCGGCGACTTGGACAAGGGGGTGCAAAGCACGCTGTCCAAGTTTGCTGATGACACTAAGATGAGGGGCGAGGTGGACACACTTGAAGGAGAGAGAGGCTGCAACTAGATTTAGACAGACTACAAAAGTGGGCAGATGAGAATAGGATGGGGCTCAACGTAGATAAATGCAGGGTGCTGCACCTTGGGAGAAGGAATCCACAGCATACATACAGGCTGGGGAGTTCCCCTCTTGAAAGCACAGATGTGGAAAGGGATCTTGGAGTCATTATTGACTCAAAGATGAACATGAGCCGCCAATGCCAGACTGCAGCCAGCAAGGCCAGCCGTACCTTGTCATGCATCCAAAGGTGATTCTCAAGCCGGTCAGAGAGGTGATCCTCCTCCTCTGTGCGACTTTGGTCAGGCCGCAGTTGGAGTGCTGCATCCAGTACTGAGTGCCACACTTCAAAAGGGATGTGGCCAGCCTGGAGAGGGTTCAGAGGAGGGCTACCCTCTTGGTGAGAGGGCAGCAGGACAGGCCCTATCAGGAGAGACTGAAGGACCTGAACCTGTTCAGCCTCAGCAAGAGCAGGCTGAGGGGGACCTGGTGGCTGCCTACAAACTCATCAGGGGAGATCAACAGCAAATAGGCAGAGCTCTTTTCTCCCCAGCACCACCTGGGGTGACGAGGAACAATGGTAATAATCTGATGGAGAATAGGTTTAGGTTAGAGATCAGAAGACAATATTTTACATTTAGGAAGGCCAAAATCTGGAACCAACTTCCCAGGGAAGTGGTCCTCACCCCTACCTTGGGCAAATTCAAGAGGAGGTTGGACGATCACCTGTCTGGGGTCTTGTGAACCCAGCATCCATTCCTGCCTGTGGCAGGGGGTCAGGCTAGATGATCTGTTCAGGTCCCTCCTTACCCTAGCTACTATGAAACTATGAAACTGTGGATAGCTGGTTACTGACTATCAGGAGAAAACTGAACTCCTGAATGACTACTTTGCCTCATTATTTCACCAGGCCAAGGGAAAAATCATGCCACATAGGGTACAGAATGAGCAGGGCAGGAATGACTGTCTTCCTACTTTTGCTGTAAAATTGGTGTGTGATCAATTAAAGAAATTAGACATATGTAAGTCAGCAGGACTGGATGAACTCCATCCAAGAGTGCTGAAAGAGCTGGCCGAAATCATCACTGAGCTCCTGGCAAAACTGTTCCAAAACTTGGGGCACTCCAGAAAGGTCCCTGAGGACTGGAAGAGGGCCAATGTTGTGCTCCTCTTCAAGAAGGGGTGGAGGGAGGACCCGGATAATTATAGGCCAATTAGCCTAACTTCTATCCCAGGGAAAATCCTGGAAAAATTCATTAAGGAGTCTATGGGCAATAAGCTTGCAGAAGGTAGGATTCTGAATGACAGTCAGCGTGGCTTCATTGTGGGCAGGTCTTGCCTTACAACCTCATCTCCTTTTACAATCAGGTAACTCTCCACCTGGATAAGAGAGAAGAGGTTGGCATTGTATACCTTGACTTCCAAAAGGCCTTTGATCTGGTATCCCACAATGTTCTCATGAGAAAACTGTAGGATTGTAGGCTTAACTGCGAGACAGTTGGGTGGGTACAAAGCTGGCTGTGGGGTATGACTCAGAGTCCTAATGAATGGATATGTATCATCCTGGAGAGAAGTGGGCAGCAGTGTCCCACAGGGGTTGGTGCTTGGACTGGTGCTTTTCAAAATCTTTATCAATGATTTGGATTTGGGTTGAAGAGCTCACTGGCCAAGTTTGCAGATGACATCAAGTTACTGGGAAGCGTTGTCACGAGGCTACAGATAGAGCTGGATCTAGACAGGCCGACAAGTTGGGCGGATCAGAATCAGATGAAGTTCAAAATTGAGAAGTGTAAAGTGCTCCATCTGGGGATGAATAATCCACTATACACCTACAGGCTTGGCAGTGCCAAACTGAGCAGCACAATGAATGAAAAGGACTGGGGGGGTAATAAAATACCACCGTATGAATATGAGGCAGCAATGCAATGCTATCACCAGCAGGGCAAATAATACTCTAGAATGCATCAACCGATGCATCTCCAGCAAAACTGAGAAAGTGATTCTTCTGCTCTACTCAGCATTGGAGAGACCCCAACTGAAGTACTGCATCCAGTGCTGGGTGCTGCACATTAATAAGGATGTAGTAAAACTTGAGAGAGTCCAGAGAAGGGCCACCCGTATGATAAGAGACCTGCATGGCAAGCCATACAAGGAAAGGCTGAGGGACCTGGGACTCTTGAGCCTGAAAAAGAGAAGGCTGAGAGGGGACTGGTAGTAGCTTACTGCTACATCAGGGGAGTACATTAAGGACTCGATGAACAACTGTTCACCAGGGCACTCTTGGGGAAAACCAGGAGTAGTGGCCATGAACTCCTGGAAGACTGATTCAGGCTCAACATTAAATAAAACTTGTTCATAGTTAGAGTGTCCAGACTGTGGAATAAGCTCCCCCCAAAGGTGGTACAATCGCCTACCCTGGAAATCTTCAAGAGGAGACTGGATAGTCACCTTGCTGGGGTCACCTGACCCTACCTGTCTTTCCTGCCTGGTGTGGGGGGCTGGACCCAATGATCTCCTGAGGTCCCTTCCAGCCTTACAGTCTATGAATCTATGAAAAGCAAAGGAGCCCTCTGAAGCAGTGGTCTGCTTGCTTCTTATAAGGATATGCACCTCACTGGTGGGTGGTTGTGTTCCTATGCTGTTGTTATTCAGAGTATCAGCATTTGTAAGAAGCCCCATAGCAATTGTTTCCTCATGCTGTGGCAGAGTATCATTTTAGTTCAAGATGTCTTTCGCTCAGTTCCCAATGAATCACTCAAGATGGCAGCTACTATACATACACAGCGGCCCAGTACCAGAAAAACAGATCCTTAATTGTCATTGAAGCCAAGAGAATTTTAGCGAGTGTGGGAGTCACTTCCTGAATCAGGGCCATAGTGAGGGCTAATAGGGGATGTGGTAGCCATTCTGCCACACACTTGGCCAGCAGAGTTCATGGCTGTGGAAGTAAGTTCCCAGGGCCATAGTGGTACAACCTACCTGCCTCCAATACTACAGAACCCTGGGAGTCAGCAAAAGGATATGCAATGGAGAAGGCAGAGCCCTCTGTTAGCCCTTACTTACGGAGATTGGATGAGGGCTGGTTCTCAGACTAAAAACGACAGCCTTGTGTACACCATCCATGAGTCGTGTTTGAGAATCCTACAGAAAAGTGGATTAAATGTACTTCTACCCAAGTTAGTTTCCATTGCACTCGCTAGTCCCTTGATTAGACTCAAGGATCTTGCCCTCTAAGGCTAGTATTTCTTGAAAGATGCTCATGTCCAGTCACCCCACAAGTGCTCACAATCCTTCTTACCAGTGGGTGCGTTTACATGTGTGCTGAACTGCGCAGTTGCTAATGCACAGTCATTTATGACTTGCTTAAGCAAGTACTAAATGGCTGTGCAGTAAGCAGCATTACTGCACAGTCCTGATACCGCACGGGTTTTTTCCCATGCTACTGTGCAGTAGCTCATTGCTACTGCACCATAGCATTGCCGTCACAATTCGTGCGTGCTGGTGCTATATTGCCATAGGAATGAGCTACGGTGATGTAGCTTGTTGCTATGGCTATGTAATGTCTCATGTAGACGGCCCCAGTTACTCCTTAAAAAGGGTCATTTAAACCCTAATTTGACTTAAAGAAAGAAACAATGAGAGGACTGTTCATACTACCTTCCATGCTGTTTTTTAGCCATATAAGCAATTTTAACACTTTCTAAAAATGGAATTAAGATTGAGTGTTGGAACGCTCAGGTTTGCATGACGCTACACCAAGGGGAGGCAGCTAACTAATATATTTGTAGGACATCCCGTGCAGATGCAAGAAAGCTAAAATTCAAATCTCAAAAAAAAGTGGATTGTAATGCTGTTAAACATTTGGGAGAATAGTGTTGATTATTCACACCAAGTAAATATATTCTTCACCATGATATTTTCATGTGAAAGATCAGTTAATGACTGTTGTAAATGTTTACTGTTCTTTTTTTCTCCTAGTGTAAATATTTGTATTTTGTTAATAAATAGGGAAGAGAAATACATACACTCATACTTGCAATACAAGATTGACAGTTGGGAATCCTGGGAGGGAAAAATTGGACAAAAATACCAGTGCTTTCTGGATCTGGTGTTAAGGACAGTTGGGTACATTTGAAAATCCCACCCACAGACTAAAAATTGAATACAAAATAGAAGAATTATTTTGCAAAGGTCTTGATGATGGTCCCGTTTTGCAGAACATTAGACCGGGCCAATTTCTGTTTACAAAATCTTTTCGTGTTACCTTTGCCAATATTTTCCTGAGAATTGTAGTTGATATTTTCCATTTACAAACCTTTTCTCACTAAAAATAGATTGGAGGTGAACAAAACATTGTGATAATGATTCTGAAAATAATTTGGGTAGAAATGATTCAGTTCATAACAAATATTCTTCAAAGCTTGATGAGTAATGATTTTAAAAATATATGAATGGCAATTTTGGGCAAAGTATTTCTTCTGGAATATAATCCCTTTAACACCAAAAAAGCACTTTTTGTCCTAAACATTTTGTCTAAGTCTATTAATTATCCATATTCTATTGTAAATAGTGCAACTTTTTAAGTACTGTACTAGCAAATAATACACATATGGCATAACACATAATGAATCAATCTACATTCACAGACCAGAGTCACATCTTCCATCGTATCCTCATCTGACACATTGTTTAATGAAATAAACCCGTAGTCATTTACAGAGAAGGCAGTAGGCAGTCCAGCTTCTTCTCCTTTCAGTCAACTGGAGCTCTGCCATTGGCTTCAAAGAGAGCAGATTGGACCCGTAATTAGGAGAAGTCCAGTGAAAACAGAAAAATAGGTCAGTGTACTTAGAACAACAAAGAGGATGCCATGCTTCTAGCCAGTTATTTTTGCATGCATGTCTATAAATGCTGTGATTAATTTAAATTAATTTAACTGAGCCTCTTTTAATAACTGTAACATTTATCTGACTCCCTATGCCAGATGGCTTGGCCAGACTAAAAACAGGGAGAAGACTGCGGTTTTAGCAGTATAATACCATTTATTTCTTATACATCTGAAAACCTCGCACAGGCTAGAGCTCTGTACCCTTTATATTTATGAGTTTTGCAATGGATTGCCTCTGTGGCTTTTCATTTAATTCCATATAATTTAACATCATTTCTTCATTTTCACCTTCAAGGTTATTCAGAATGTGCCTATCTGTTAATTCTTTTCCCAGGGGCTCCCTGGCTTCTGATAGCTCCTGTTTCTGCACTCACATTATCACCTATTGGAAACAACTCAATTGAAATCAATAGTGTTACTCGGGGGTGAAACAGGTGTCAGAATCAACTCCCCTGACTTGACTCCTTCCATGAGTGACTCCTGTGTTTCCGGAGATCTCTCATAAGACTCAGATGAGTACGATGTCTTCCAGTTGTTAATTTTCGTGCTCAGAATCCTGGACAATTTCTATTTTTAAGCTCTTGCAAAAATCTTTCATCTTTAGAGGAAGAAATTTTAGGAACTTGAAGTTTCTGATAGCTTGTACCATGCCATTCCATTCCCTTTGACTTCTTATTTAATTTACATTAGTACACATTAGGAAGCAGCAGCCATTTCCCCCTCTGCCTTAACATGAGAGGCTTCCTGTATAAAATTATCTTTTTCTCTAATTTGCAATGATCGGGTTCATGCACTACACAGTAAAACTCACTGTTGTACAACAATTAGAGAGAAAGAGATCACTGGATTGATTAGTGTGGGAGAAGAAAGTCCAGTTTTTTCCTTCTGGAGAGTTCAGACCCCATAAGTGGAATACTTTCACCAAAATATGCTGCTCCATCGTAATTGCTGCTACCTTCCAGGAAAGCTACCAATAACACGCTCTGTGATAACCTCTACTCTTATTCACCATGTTCTCTCTCTTGGGTTTACAATACGCAAAAATCTTCTAAATGCCGAGGACCTCCTGAATGACCACCCTCTTCTCCTTCTGATATCCAAAATAGGTTCAAAAAGGGCATATCTGTATCACTCACTTATCATGCCAAGCAGAGTTGTCCGGCTGCCTTGGAAGTGGTGCGTCTCTGCTCACACGTTGTTGTGTCCAGGCTAGAGAGTTCTGTCTGTTCATTAGTGTGCGCTTGGCTTCACTACTTCCTTTTCAGGAAATCATGACGCAAGGCACCATGGAGCAAGGCACAGCCGGCCAGAGCACATTTCCGCTAGGATACATGTGCTTTAGGTCTGGCCCTTGTTCCCATTGAAATCAGTTCCCAAATCCCATTGGCTTCAGCTGCACAAAACCAAGAATACAACATTCCAGAGAAAATGTTAATACATCAACCTGTCTACAGAAATGATGGATTATGTAGAAAATGCTAAAAAAAATGCTCAGCATCGCATACATCCCATCAATAGGAAAGAATACATTTTTTCTAGCAAAAATTTTCTGTTTTCCTCTCTGTTTAAATGAAATCGATTAAAGAATAGTATTCATACTGTGCCTCATTCCTGCATGCCCATCGAGCTTTTTAAAATAAGGTTACCTGAGATCCAAGTGCTTTTACTGAGCATGGCAATCAATTTTGCTAAGAAGGAATACCACCTTTTCTTCCCCTCTCCTCTCACTCCTTTTCCCGGGGATCGAGGAGAGCCACTTCCAAACAGTGATCCCTGGTAACGTCTCTGACGGCTAAGAGCTCCTGAATCGACAAAAACACCAAAGCGCACAAAGATAAGGATTCGGACTCTGTTTTTGTCATACGAAAGAACAGAACTCTTTCTCCCTATGTGACAAACTTTCAGACTTTGGCAAAGTCATAGGAGACCCACTGCCGACCTTTCTGACGCTTCTTAGGTCACAGTTACCCTTTTTTGTGCCAAACAGCCACAGGCATTTGTATTCAAAAACTGAAGTCAATTGTTTTAACAATGACTTCAACAGTGAAAACTCAAACCTCCCTCCATTGCTGTCTGGTCAATAGTAATTCTGCTGTTAGGAGTCATGATGGTATACCCTAATTGCAATTATCCAAGGATTTCCACAAGTTTTTTTTTTTCCCTGCTCACAAACAACTTGTGCTTTCTGTACTCTTATGTGTGTGTTATTTATTACTTCCAGCTGTGCAACAGCTAGAATAGGCAAACAACATCCAGCCTATGAAGTGTTCACAAATGGTTCAGGGTTGTTTTTTTCTTTCCTTTCCAATTCAGGATGTGAGTAGGGTGATTTAATTTGCATAGCACTATTTCTACTCCCTCATTGAATGACTGGCAGTTTTTAATATTACTGATTAAAAATTACATTGTACAGTTCATGTGGGCTTTTTTCCTTGAATCATCTTAGCTAAAAACTGGGAGTTTCCCTTTTCAATACTAAAGCATATTCAGTTTTAATTTTATTTTTCTTCCTCTCCACAGTGTTTCCCAAGAGAAGGAAAAGATCAAGAAAAACAAAACAAGGAGAGAGAACGGGGTGAAATACAAACCAAAAAAGGCAAACAAATTTGTTTGAAAAAATAGAAAATTTGGGACAGATTGAAAATATTCTATGAAAGGGTTGAAACAGGAATAAACAGGCTCATCAAAAAGGAGGAGGATACTGAATATAAAACAACTGATCACAAAGAACATGGTCACGTACACACAAATATGAGCGCAGAACAGCTGTCCCTCAGGCACTCATGCAAGCAAACACCTGACTGTGCAGTTTTTTGTGAGCAAATAAAAAAAGAAGGACACAGATGTAGCTGAATTGAACAGTCATTCAGACTCCAAATGAATGTTTGTGAACACTGTTTTCTGAAGCAGTTAAGAAGCTCTAGTGCAAATCTCTCGGGAACAGATAAATTAGGATTTAATCCAAAACCCACTCAATGTCAACTGAAGAACTTCCCTTGACATCAGTAACATTGGTTCAAGCCTCTAGAAAGGATTTTTTAAAAGAAATTTTAACTGTTAAAAAAAACAGAATAAGCACTATATGAAGCAATGGATAGCCAGAAGCATAATATATAATGATGACCTGCAACAACACTATTTTTATTTATATGCATTTAGGGCCTAACCTGGCAAACACAGGGCACATCTACATGAGCCATAACATGCAGCAATAAACTGTGGACCTTATTGCTCTGCAGTTTATTGCTCCTGGGAAGCTCCCAGTTACATGGTTTACACATGCTCCTGGACCACAGCACATTGAGCTGGGCCAGAGCAGCCCCGGCTGGAGAGGGAGGCTCAGGGGGGCAGCCTGCCAGCCTGAGGCTGCTCCAACCAAGCTCAATGTGCTCTTGAGGGGCTGGCTGGGGCACAAGGATGCTTCAGTGTGGGATTAGCTGGTAGGCAAGTCCTACCTGGTTACGGAGTTTATTATTTTTGTGTGCCCTAATAGGGGTGCACGTGTAAATGCCGAGACATTTACTGTGCAGTTAATTAGTCAACTGCGCTGTGAACATCTTGTGTAGATGAGCCCACATATGAGTAACTCTGCATGTTATACTAGTTCCACTGAGACCAAGGGGACTCTGTATGAAGATTATTTACCAGAGTTGGCCCAGAGAGGAGATGTGCAACTGTATGTTTTGCCTTTCTTGATTTTAGCATACCTGAAACTTCAGATTCAATATGACCCTCATGTAACATTTTGCATAGTATTTGTCTCCTCTTGCAGCCTTAATTTTTGGTATTTTTTTATTTGAAGTTACTCAAGTGTCTAAAAATGATCTTTCCAGAAGTGTTTAATCAAAGTTCCAGTCTAATTTGGCTTTGAGAACTTCCAAGCTGCCTAATTTCCTGATGGTGTAAGCTAGATATTGTGTATACCACTCTTTCAGGGTTTCTGTTACTGAATTTTTTAGTGGCGCCTTTGGGTTGGTACAGTACACCAGCACTGCACCTGCTTCTAATTATATGCAAATTATATACAATTATAGCTTCAAATGGATTCAAATGACAATATTTCACTGACATTCAGCACTTAATGCCTTTCAGGATTTGACTTAGTATAGATATGAACAAGGCTGAAGTCAAATAATCATTATCTATCTATCTATCTATCTATCTATCTATCTATCTATCTATCTATCTATCTATCTATCTATCTATCTATCTATCAGAGGTGTGGATGCGCAAATACTGGGGGAAAAATTCCATGAATATCTGTTTAAATTTTAAATGTTATTCAGTCCCCTTTTATGTTTGCTTTTGATGGCATTATTACTTCTACACCAAACTTTAGTAATTATAGGAGCACTTGGCTCATGGTCAGAAAATATGTAGCTTTAGCACCTGCAAAATACCTGCATGAACCCAGACATTTACTCAATACACACAGTGTTACCGGTGATACTATTTTAAGAGTGGAGATACATCAGTACTTAAAATACCTAAAAGTACACTGTCACTGCCAGGTGTCTTCCTCTACATGCTGCCAAAATTGTAGGCATATTGCCATGATGACATATCACTTCAAGAAATACTATTGCAAAAATGATATTTCCATAAACACTTGTAATTTTGACAAATTAGGATTAACAGATGCTTTGAGTCACTTTGTAATAACACAGAAAAACAGGGCTGCAATGGACCTCAGAAGGTCATCTAGTCCACCCCTTTCACAAGGCAGGATTGTCTCTAAAGCATCCCAGACAAATATTGGCCTACACTTAAGAATTTCCAGTGGTAGAGATTCTATCTGAATTGAATCAGGGGACCAATTAAAAGGTTTGAATCGATTCACAGCTCTCTGAATCTTCAGAAAAGATTTGGAGAGCTTTGATTATTTGGGCAGTTCCCAGTGGCTGCAGCAGGGAGCTGCAGCCGAGTCTGAGCAGGTAAGTATTAAGGACAGGGAAGGGGAGGCTGGGGGAGGGCATGGGGGGGCCCTGCCAGCCCCCAGCCCCTGCCTGCTCCCCTGCCCCCCCACCACAGGTGCCCTGCCCACCCTGGCTCCCAGCCCTTTAAAGAAAAGCCCTGGTGCTCACCGGGTGCTGCCGGGTGGGGGTGATCCCTACTGCCCCCCACTGTCCCACACTGTATGGGGGCTCTGCATGAGCCACCTGGCTGCTCTGCCCAACACAACTCCAGCCCTTTAAGAAAAAAAAAATGAGAAAAGCCCTGGGACTCACCACTCCTGCAGCAGTCTTGGAGCTTTGGGGGGAGGCATGTGGTGTGGGGCAGTGGGAGGCAGTGGGGATCACCCCCCCACACCAGCAGGAATGGTGAGTCTGGGTGGGGGTTTGGGTTTTTTTTGTAAAGGGCCAGAGCTGTGGTGGGTGGGGCAGGCATGGGACATGGGCGGGGAGGACTGGAGGAGCAAGGGGGTTGTGGGGCTCATGCCGAGCCCCCCATGCAACATGTGGCAGTGGGGGCAATGGGGATCGCCCCCCACCCAACAGCACCTGCTGAGTTGGGGCTTTTTTTTTAACAAGTGCCGAGAGCTGGGGCAGGCGGGGCAGCCATTGCTTTGCTGGGTGGGGGATGGGCCTAGCTGATTCAGAGATTTGGCGATTTGGCAGCAGCTGAATCTCCAAATCAGATTTGGCCGAATTGATTCAGGACTGTTATTCAAATCACCGAATCAAATCAGTGTCCCCTAAATCAGCCGTGTCTGAAGTGAATGCTAGCTGCTTCGCACAAGCCTATTCTCCCAGGATTCTTTTTCCCAGCGCTTCAGTCATCTTTGTTATTCTAAAACTCTTTCTAACAATATCTAACTCATGTCTCCATTGTTTAATTTAAGACCATTACCTCTTGTCCTATCCCCAGTGGCCATAGATCAAAATTGATCATCATTATCTTTATAACAAAGCCATTAAGTAGCTGAAGACTTATCAAATCCTCTCTCAATCATCCTTCCTCCAGAATAATTAGTTCCAGTACTTCCAGAGTTTCTTTAGATTTTTTAGACCTCTGACAATTTTCATTGTTCTCCTCTGGAGACTCACCAATATCTTTCTTAAAACAAGGTGAATCAATTTGGACAAAGTACTCCAGATGAGGTCTCACAAATGCTGAATAGAGTGGAATAATAATTTCCCATGACAGTTTTGTTAATATATTTCACTATGCTAGCATCTTTTGCTTTCCAACAGTATTACACTCCTGAATCATATAATATAATGTGGCCCCACATAATCCCCTGAACTTTCACTGTAATATTGCAATCTAGTTAGTTGTTCCCTATTTTGTATTTGTATATTTGATTGTTCCTTCCTAAGTGTACTATTATGGGCTTGTTCTGATTTAATTTTATCCAATTAATTTTTGACCATTTCTGCAAATTATCAAGGTCATTCAGAATTCAAATCCTGCCCTTCAAACTCTTTGCTACCCCATTCAGCTTGCTGTCATCTACAAATTTAATAAGTATATACTCAGTTCCTCTGCCAAGATGTTAATGAAGAACCTGAACAGTACCAGACACCAGACAAACCCTTAGGGAGCCCCACTATATAAATCGACTTCAGTGTTTGACACTGAGCTGTTGGTGACAGCTGTTCTTTGAGCAGGATTATCCAACCACTTAGCTACATACCTTACAGTATTTTCATCTAAGCCCTATTTCCATTGCTTGCCTATGAGAATGTCATTGAAGACAGTGTTACCATCCTTATTAAATCAAGATATATCATAGCCACTATTTCACCTTCTCTCCTTCTTCCAAGACCTGTCATATCTTTTCATATAAAGACTTACTTAAACTAAATTTAGGCCATCTTGGAATGCCATGGTTAAGAATGACAGTGCAAGCTTATATGCAAATAAGATCCCTATAATAAAAGACAAAATGTCATTGCAAGGAACTTATATAGACACCTGAACACAAGAAGTCATTTGTTCCAACACAACAAAAGTTGTTTTACTGGACCTAGAAACCAAGAGACTATGCTACTTATTTTTGTGCCACATAGATAATAGGGCTGCGCAAAATTTTGCTGGCCACTTCATTTTGAAACTATTTCAACTTATTTCGAGGTCCAAACAGCAAAATTGAAATGAAACAAAAGGCTTTGAAACAGCCTCCAAACAAAAAAAGGCTAGTTGAAACATTTCGAAAGTCGAAACATTTTGACCATAGTGCTGGGGATGGGAAGTCAGCCCAGCTGGGCTGATTTCCCCATCCCCCGGTACTAGATCTGGCAGGGAATGGAAGTCAGCCCAGCTGGGCTGGCTTCCCATCCCCAGCACTAGGATCGGGCTTGGAAAAAGAAGTCAGCCCAGCTGGGCTGAGTTCCCATCTCCTGCGCTAGATCAGGTTGAGGATGGGAAGTCAGCCCATCCCCAGCCCAATCTAGCGTGGGGGATGGGAACTATCTCGTGCTGGGGAAAGGAACTCAGCCCAGCTGGGCTGAGTTTCCCCAGCCCAATCGGGGCCTGATGGTCAGGTGAAACATCAAAACAGTGTCAAAACAGTCTCACTGTTTTGATGAAGCAAAATAGTGAGGCTGTTTCGACTCAAAATGGAATTCGATACAAAACACTGTTCTGTCCAAACCTTGAAACTGAAGTTGGAATGGAACAGTGCCATTTTGCACAGTACTAGTAGATAATTCTTATAACAACCTACCATGTGGATTTGGCTTAACTCAAATCTCCAGATGAAAACTGTATATCTTTTAAATGATATTATAGTTCATCCAGAAGCTATGTGTTTGATGAAGATGCTGGGTGAGATTCTCTGGAGATCAGACTTGATAATCATAATGGTCCATTATCCAGCGAACTACCATCCTAAAGACTTGCATGGGCATATATGAATGCAACAGTGTAGGGCATCTCAGAAACTAAAGAGCTCTGCTAAATAGTTTAATTAACATACTGGTTATAACGTTTTGAATTCCTCCATTATTTGGAATTTGTTATTTATGCTTAGCTGGCGGACAGAAAATGTGGGGACTTGTACCTTTAACAAGGCTCTGACAGACATCAACAGGAAGAAGTTGTTATGATATGCAGAGGTTCATGTTATCCAATGCTGATCTATCAGAACTTTGTTACTGAATGAAGTGCAACTCTCTCAGATACCTCAGTTCAGACTGATTCGTGTGTAACATTGACCATATTTTTGGTTTTAAAATCTGTGATACTGCCCATTTGTGATAGGGAGCCAGAGGTTCCTGTTACTTTGTCCAAGCCTGCTGTGTGGGGCTGCAGCAGACGAGTACAGGCTGGCCAATAGGCAAAGGACTGGAGGGCCACATGACTGGAAGGGATGGGGTTTTAGGGCATAAAACCCTAGGGCCAGAGGCAAAGCAGTCAATCTGACCCTGCAGAGTATGGGGGAAGGAGCTCCTGGGAGAGAAGGGATTCAGGAAACAGGCCTACAGACACCCAAGCTACTCAGACAGAGCAGCTAAAGGGAAAGTACAGCTTGTAGGGGGGAGGGGGGCAGTGACCCAGAACAGGAGTAAAGTTTACTGTGGAAGCAATTTGCTTATATATTTATATTACATTTAAATCTAAGACTGGAGGACCAAGTAGTGGCTTTTGGGGATTGTATGGTGGCCACAGGGTTACCTGTGGGGTTCTCTCAGCAAACCTGGACAGCTGGGCAGACTGAGAGCAGCATGTCTTGCCTTGGAGAGCCTAAGAGGTTGTCATAAGAGACAGGGCTGGGGGGACCAGAACCCAAGGTCTATGGCAGTGGACCTTGGCTGAGTGGCACAGCCAAAGCAAGGGAGCCAAGGCCAGAAGGCCAAAGCTTAGACAAAAGTTTGAGGCCTGAGGGGCCAAGTGCCACGTTGGGTACCAGGGTACTCCCTTAAATCAATATTGGGTGACACCTATGAGGCATGGGCACAGATATGGGGGAGGCTGGAGGCCACAATTAAATCTCAAGGCAATTTAGTGTCAAAGGGCAAGACTGGTGCCAGTTGGGCATGTGGAGCACAAGACAGTTGAGGGACTGAGGCTCCCTTGGGCAGGCTCCCGCAATACTATGAATTGCATTGAGGCATAACGGGCAAGTTAGAAAAGGGAGGGTTCCCCCAGGAGCTGCAGTGGGGCAGGAGGGAGGCATCACTGCTGCCCATGGAGTCTGGACCTGCTAGACTTTCTCAAAGCTTTTGTGTTTCATTGTGGAACAGCGGTATTATAAGTGGTGTTATCTTATAACACACAATGCAGCAAAATTCCTACTGTATTTGGAAAGATTGTATGTTTGATTTTGGCAGACAAGGTTCCTTGGGTGAATTTGATAACTTTTATTAGACCAACCCAAATGGTTGGAGAATAGTTATTAAGCAAGCTTTTGGGTTCAAAACCCCTTCGTCAGGCTAAGGACGCTGCAGCAGTTGCTGCGTGCTCTTCCTGGATGGGATGAAAAGTAAAGAAGCCAGGGGCTGGGCTGGGGAGTCAGTTGCCAGGCAGATTGTAATGTATCAAAAATCCAGTGTCTGTGTTTAGTCCCTGATCTCTAGTATCCAGCAGGTTGATGAAGTGGAGCTCATAGGCTCGTCTCTGGGAAGAGTTGTGTAAGTTTCCCTTGAGGATCAGGACTGAGAGATGGGAGAGAGAGTGGCCCTCTTGTGAGAAATGTGCCCCCACCGGTAATTGGGTGTTTCTGTCTTTGATGGATTTCTGGTGTGCGTTCATTCTGGTGCGCAGTTGTTGTCTGGTCTCTCCTACATCTCTTCCATCAGGGCATTTGGTGCATTGGATGAGGTATACTACATTCCTGGAGGTGCAGCTGTAAGATCCTGGGATGCCGATGGCTCTGTTGTGGGGTGTAGTAATAGTGGGGGTGGTGGAGATGTGGGGGCAGGTTTTGCATTTCTTGTCCTGGCACGGTCTGGATCCTTTTGGTGTGTTCTGGGGCTGAGGAAGTTTGCTTCTGGTGATGAGGTTGGCGAGGTTCGGTGCTTGTCTGAAGGCTAGGATGGGTGGCTCTGGGAAGATTTTTTTAAGGATAGGGTCTTTTTCTAATATGGGTTGCAATTTTTTGAGGATTTTCCGTATAGGTTCAAGGGAGGGGTGATACGTCATAACCAGCGGTGTGCGATTTGTGGGTGTTTTTCTTCTGTACTGCAGCAGTTCTTCACGTGGTATCCAGGTGGCTCTTTCAAACGTGCGATCTACCTCTCTGGAGGAGTGTCTTTGCTGGGTGAAAGCCTTTTTCAGATTGGTGAGGTGGCGATCCCGGGTGCTCTCTTCAGTACAGATGCGGTGGTATCTGAGGGCTTGGCTGTATATCACAGCTTTTTTGGTGTGTTTCAGGTGATTGCTCATTTTGTGCAGATATGTGTGTTGGTCTGTGGGTTTCTTGTATACTGTGGTCTGTATTTTACCCTTCTGGATACTGATCATTGTGTCTAAAAAGGGGATGTTGGTGCTGGAGTATTTTAGAGAAAGTCGGATGGAGGGATGGTGACTGTTGAATTTCTGGTGGAACTCAATCCGAGATTGCAGGTTCTCAGTCCAAATGATGAAGATGTCATTGATGTATCTTAAGTAGAGCAAGGGTTTGATGGTGCAGTTCTTGAGGAAGTCTTCTTCCAGGTGGCTCATAAAAAGGTTGGCATACTGTGGGGCCATTTTAGTGCCCATAGCTGTTCCCATCATCTGGAGGAAGTGTTGATTATTAAAAGTGAAATTGTTGTGTGTGAGGGTGAAGTGTATAAGCTCAGTGATATCTTTGGGTCTGTATTCTGGGTTGTAATCTTGTTCCTGTAGATATGTAAGGCAGGCATGGATGCCATCCTGGTGTGGGATGTTGGTGTATAGGCTGGTAACGTCCCCTCTTTTTTTTTTTTTTTTTTAAATAGCAAAATCCTCCATTAATTTCAGTCCATTTGCAATGGGGAACCAGACAGGTATGATCAAAGGTGCTCTGAGTGGCTGTATTTTAAATGGATTGTTGCACTGTCTGCCTCTTCCAAAATTGTTCGGAGGAAGTGTCTTAAGCTGGCCTTCTCAGAGTCAGTCAGAGGATGTTGCTACTACTGCCAGTTTTCACAATCGCATGGCATATGAGACCACGTACTGAGGGGAGGCTGCAACCGAAAGGGAGACAATGTCAGACCCCTTGATTCTCAGGAGAGAGACCACAGAGATGCACCAAAGCCAGTGTTTGGTCCTAACCAGTCAGTGGGCATGATCAGTTCTAAGGGTGGTATCTGCTCGTCTTTCCAGAGAGTCTGTGGTGCTTGTATGAAATCTGATGATGTGATAAAGCAGCTTTTAAAAGGGGGCGGGGGAATGAAAATATACTCATTATAGCATGTAAGCATAATCTGCATCAGTGAGTCATCATAAAAGCAGAACTGTTAATACTGGAAAAGCAAAGGGAATGTACAATTTCAGAGGGAATACACACGCGTACCCCACGCAGATCCTGATTCTCCAAAGCTTGGCATCTTCTAGTCATTTACACCTGTGCCAACTGAGTGTAAAATACCACCCAGCTAGAATACAGCTGAAGGGCAGGGCAGGGCGGGGTGGGGGCAGGTTGAAGTGGCATGGTCACACCCCTGCTGGCTGCAAGCCACTTGCACAGGGAGCTTCCTGAACTCACCAGCAGGTCAGCACAACTCCTGCTGGGAACTTTGCATATGCTCAGTGCCATACCAAGCCTGGGGGGAGGGGAGGGGGGGAGTGACTGGGATGACCACCCCAGGTGCCGAAGCGAAGGAGAGCTGAAAGGCGTTGCCCAGACTGGGTAGAGCGTGGGATGGAGCTGCGAGCAGATAATTTTTGGGGGCGCAAGGTGACAGGGAGAGGGCGGCTTCTGCTTTTGAGTGCACTCCCAGGCAAGGCGGGGTGGGACATGGGGCAAGGGTAGGCTGCCGCTGCAGGCTTTGCTCCAGGTTCCAAAATTCAGTGGTACAGCACTGCATATGCTGTGAGCTCACCAGCTGGTTGGTGGAGGCTCTTTGCTTTCCATGACTCTTGAGCCCAGAGCATGAAAGCCATTGCCATTTGCCCTCCCCTTCTCTTCTCCTCCCTCTGAATTCAGCAACAGGAGAAAAACAAGGATGAGGGACAGGTGCACTCAGGCCTCCGTCCCTGGAGCTACGTGAGATCAGGGGCTGTGTACTGCTGCTACCACTCATCTCCTCTCTTATCCTGCTGTTGAATTCAATGTGGGGAGGAGGGAAGTGGGGGGCAAACAGTGGCAGTACTCAACCCTTGGGCTCTGGAGCCATGGAAAGCAGGGGCCTGCACCCACCAGCTGGTAAGCTCAGAGCTCTCTCAACTCACTGGCATTCAGGGTCACGGGGAGGGGTGCTCATCAGCAAACCACTCATTTGGCTCATTGCACATGTGCCACACAGACAAGGGTGTGTGACTGCACACCCTCTCCATGATCCTGGATCTACCCACACCCCTAGGTCATAACCTCACACTGGGCTATGCCCAGGTGCTTTGTCTGTGCAAAAGAGAGGGGTTGCCAGACCCCTCCTACTTCCCAGTGACCATCTGCCATTATAAACGCAGGGCAAGCACCCAGTCAGCTTTTAAAAATCTGTCCCTGTTACTTTAAGCTTAATTTTCATGTTTAAAAATGTCCACCTAAAATAACTACCACCAGAGAAAGAGGAGCAGCTGCCATGATTTCCAAGTCTTTGATCTCCCCCCTCCTGCAGTCTGTAATACGGAGCAAGGATATTAGCACTTGGCCATGTGTTACTGTGTACTCCTTGGGATCCTTAAACCTCAAAGGTTACTGGCATTATGTCTATCCTGTCAGTCTGGTGTGGGTGCTGTCAGCTGCCATTATCAGAAGCAAAATTCCTTTCGTCTTGTAGCTCTTTATGTTTAACTCTGGGTTTGCTGTAGGTTTCTTACACGGTCAAGACGATACAGTGCAATTCTTCCCATCTGCTTTCTCATCCCAAATCTGTGCCCCTTTTGTGTGAAACTAGCTATGTGAGGTTTGCTGATGATCACCTTAAATGTTCAGGATGGCTAGCTTCAACTGGTTATCTTGCTCGTTGCCTTCCCTTGGTTATATTTTAATCATGGGGGTTACCATAAAGGGTCTTTGAACAGCTGCTTTAAACATAGGTTGACCATAAGGGAAGGCAGGACACTGCCCCTCCCCACTCACCCTGTGTGCTCACCAGTTGGTAGGGGCAGGACGGCATGCCAGGCAGGCAGTGGTGCCTGCCTACCCACCTGCAAGGTGCTCCAGGCCACTCTGAATCCCAACCAGACTGTGCCCCATGTCCTTGCGTGTCTGGGATGCCCATTATAATTCTCAACAGCAAGCCAGCATCGGCTTCTGAAAACTGGGATTGTCCTGGCTAAACCAGAACATATGGTAACACTATTTAAACATCCCCCCTCCACCCCCATTTACTGCTATACCAGGTGTAAATCCTCTTTCTAATTCAGAGCTGCGAGATCTGAATCCCCTCTACACGAATGATTTTTAATCAGGACTCGGTAGGCAATCAAAGCTCTTTTCCACAATTGTGGATGCTGACTTCTGGATTAAAACTCACTGGACAACGGCAATTCCACTTCATTCAAATCAGAGGCTTCAGTTTGTTTTTTCTTTTAATGCAGAAGGCAACTGGAACCTTCCAGAAAGCATTGTTTTTCAAATATGTCAGGGCCGAGGTGCCGTGGCCAGCAGCCCGGGCACATGGGCCGGGGAAAAGGTCTGCATGGCGAACTAGAATTAGGCACTGACGTGTAGAGGTTGATTAAAGATTGTTTTACTTACACCATAGGTGGTCGCAGTGCAGGCAGGAAAAACTTTCTTGAGTTGCAGTTACAAAAAGACATACGTGGAGTTTGCTAGGCTCCACAAAACAAACGTGAACAGAGCTCTGGATACACACTCACGGAGTTTGCTAGGCTCCGTGGAATGACTGAAATGAGAGTCCGAAAGGTGACTCTTGACGAGCGCGCAGGGTAGGGTACGTCAAGGGATTGTGCGGCGACAGGGAGAGAGTCTTGGTAGCTGATCAAACCACCGGTCGGCTCCGAGATGCACAGAGTTTGCTAGGCTCTACCATGTGGCCCAGAGTTCTCCATGAGATGGATGCGGAGTCCCCCTAAATGAGGTCCTCCCCGGAGATCTCTGACTTGGGCGGAAACTGCTCAAGCCTCTTATACGGCTAGCAAGCCAATCGCTAGCTGCCACGTGGGAATAATTTAGAAACAGCCAATAGTGGGGTACGAATTTGCATGCAAGCGGCGGGAACTCCTTTGCACCGGGGTTTTCTCTCTGCAGCTGAGAATTGCACCGTGCAAAGAAAGCTCCATGTGGCGGGAAATAATTCTGCAGTGCCAAAGCACACACAAAATCATTGGGTCATGACAAAATAAAGCGATGAGGCTCAACCCCAGAATAGCCAATAGTCTAGTGTTCATGGCAAACCTCTGGGATGCGATTGATCCAGGTTTATTTCCTACCTTGCTTGATTCAAAATAGGAACAGAAAACTGGGTCTTCCATATCCTAGGGGACTGACCTATACAACAGGCTTTTCTGCAATAGGATGTTAGGAGTCTATCCCTGTTCCTCTCTCTCCCCCCTGCTAACTTCCTCCTCGTTCATTTGATCGGAAATTCTTTTGTGGATCTTCAAAATTGTCAGTGACTTTGGTGCATTGCATCAACATGTTTTGGTTTGAGCAAATAGGCTATTTTCAAAAACAGGAAAAAGAAATATGGTTGTGGGCAAAATTCCTGACCAACTCCATTCTGAAAATGTTCCCGCATCACGATCAGGTTATGCAAGCTATACCATTTGGTTCAACAGTTTAGCAAGTCAGAGTCAAGGCTGCCATGAGCCTCTGTTTCAATACTGAAGGGGTTACAGCAGTCTGTAGCAAGCATCTCTCCACAGTAGCACGCATCTCTCTAATTTTATCTACACACTTGCACACAGACCCCTGCTCTTCAGTTGTAAAAAGCCACCAAGAGCTGCCATTTCCCAGCTTGGCATTCTGAGTCACAGGAGTTAAAAGAATATTGAAAGAATGAGTCAGTTTCTTTACTTTAAATGAGAAGAAAGTCATAGTAGGGCAGGGAAAAAATAATAAATCTGCTTTCTGGAACAAATAGCAGCTGTCTTGGTTTCCAGCAATAAAACCAGTAAAAGGACTAAAGACACGACATTAAAATAAACAACTTGAAGATCTTAAATAAGAAAAGGCAGTGAGAGCTCTGAACACTGTTGCCAGTTTCCCAAGAAAGCTGCCTTTGTTTGTTTGCATCGCTTTTCTTGTGGGAAGTCGGGGAACTGGATTCTAAACAAGGATTCCCTACCACATGGCTTGACGTAGAAGAGTATGTGCCTTCATAAACATTACCCCTGGAGAACGACCTACTGGAAAGTTTTAAAGCTATACAAAAATAAATAGGGGCTGAAAAACAAGGAATAGAGGAAACCTTTGATGTCGTATGTGCAACTTTGGGGGAAGTAGAGAGGGAAAAAAATTGCTTGGAACCAAAGGGCTCCTATACACGTGCAGGGAGGTTGCTCCGACATGCTGTAATTACAGCGCATTGGAGCAGACTCGGTTAATCGAGTTTGTTGGAGTGTGGTAATTGCCATGCTCCAGCAGACTCCAAAGCCACATGTATCAGTGTCCCTTCACTGAAAAATGGTAGCAGAGTGCTTTGAACTAAAGGTCATTTGGGACTCTTTAATTCAAAGTGCCCCAACACCATTTTTCAGGGTAGGGACGCTGATACACATGATGCTCTGGGCACCTTAGCCCAGCCCTGTCCCAGCCTCCTGGAGCACTTCTATAAATGCCCCAAATCTACCTAACGTGGGAAAAGTCCATTGAGAGGAATGTCCTCAAGGAACTTCTCTCCTTGATTCTTCCATTGGATATTGGGATACCTGCAAAGTCTACTGCGCAGAACCTCTTCATGACTCTTTTTTCCCTGGCAACATATACACAGACTGACATAGTTTATTCCTCATTAATTTGCACTAAATTTTCCACTAGTCTTCCCCTCCACCTTCACCCCCAAGATGGCTATTAGCCTAGATGCAAAATACCTAATAGGACGGACAGGGGTATCTGTTCCAACATCTAGTGCCTGTTGAAGGAAACAGGCTGTAGTATAGTTACTCCCTACCTCCATTCTCTCCCATACATAATCGGCTCACACATCTATGCAAAATTTAATCCCATAGGAACACGTTGCATGGACTTTATAGAAGCTCCTCCATATGAACTTCACACTTGACAAGCATGACCTATCCTCCTCTTAACATGGGGAAGAGGAGGATACAATCTATTCTCCATTGAGTAACTTTATAATAACCTCTCTGATGTTCCATTTTATAAATTATCTACTTTAATGGCAGGCCAAACAGAATGGGCCAGATTCCATACTAATGTAACCCCATGGATTTTCATGGAATTATGCCTTTGATGCCTTTGGTCTGCAACCCTCTATGATCTAGTGACAGACTGCCACTATCACAACAAGCTCAACTTCAAATTAGAAATGTGAGACCAGATTTCCAATTACATTTTATCTACATTTAAGGAAGTCTCATTGAGGAATTTGATTCCTCTAGCATTCACTCAGCTGTATGTGTCTCCCACACCTAAAAACAAACCAGTTGTGGATCAGTCAGGCGCATTGGATACTGCCTTTTAAACAAACATATGTCCTTGTAAATTAAGAGTATTTTTTTAAAGATGAAAGTTAACAAAAAAAGGGCAAAAACAGTTAAAACTTACTGCCAGGAAACAGATGGTTCAGATGAAACTTCCCTTTGCTTTACCAAGTTTAATTATCATGTGAAAGGCACAAATCTATGAAGAGCCTGAAAGTAATGTGGAGTAAGTAATACGGGTCTATTTGGTTAAGGGTCCAGAAAAAGAATATAATATATTTGGTGAGCCAGGTTACAATGATAAAAAGCAAGATTTTTTATTGATTTCTCTGCTAAGTTCTCAGCGATGAGCTTCATAATGCATCCCAGGTCAGGTATTAGCATCCATCACTGAACTTCTGTGCAAGGAAGCTGGTGGTAGATTTGATACAGGTCAGTAGTTAGAGCTGGAACATCCAATTGAATTATATAACTTGGCAAACTCCTTGCTTTTGCAATCTCTTGCATATTCAGTGTACCTTTCTTCCAACAGCTTGAAAGAAAAGGCTGTTGGAAACTGTTAGCTTTAACTTTGGCTTTTGTATAACTTGCTCGGAAATAACCTCAGCTGCTTTTAGTGTGTCCTGCACTCCAGCCTGAAAAGGAGCAGAAGTCCCCTATTATACACTTTAGGGTCATGTTCACATGAATCTAACCAAGCGTAGCTTCTTTAACCAGGGCAATTTATGCCACACTCTCAGTGCAAAAAGGATTATGAAGAGCTTCTACTTTGCAGCTCTTGCATAGGGCTGACGAGAATCAGAGTCCCTTATGCTTGCTTGAGGATAGAGCAGATTTGCAGTTGCTATTCATCTCTTGTGTCACTGAGGTTGGGGGAAAAGGTAAGGGGCCAGGACCAAAGAAGAACACCATGTTTGGTGTTACTATGCCTAACTTTTACATGCCTGGCTCCTTAAACAGTGCCTGGGGAGAGAGAGGCACCTCAAGACTGTGATTAAAATACCTGCACAACACATGGGGAGCTGCTTTGAGCTGGCTAGTTGGAAAGACTAAGCACAAGGGTATAGCTGAGCTCTCCCCGCCCTCTGTGATGTAGATGCCTCGGTCAAACTTGCAAAGGAGCCACCTCCACGTACTCAGCCCACACTGCTCTCCTGAGGGTAGGTGCCTGCAGCCATTCTTTGAAAGACCTCAGCAAGGCCGAAAAAGCAAGTTGGAAGGAGCATGACTCCATGGGGGGTGTCTTCAGTCCCTGGTCCCTGTCTCAGGATCATTTGTGTATTTTACATTAATTAGTCACTGGATTAAAAAAAAACCCAACAGAAATAATCCTAGGATTAGGAACCAGAACACAATTGCCTTCCTTCTCAGCTGATTCCTAACTGCTTGACTACAGGGCCATGCTCTTGCTTCCTGTCTGTGGCCCAATAACTCACGTATTCTTGGGTGCCCATTGGTACATGAACAGGAGAGGTGGATGGTTTCCCCACCTGGGCTAGTTTATGGCACTGATTAAAGCACTCCTGTGGGAAGTGTGGGCTTGAATCTCCTCAAGCTGAGCTGGGCCCGCAACCTAGGTCTATCACTCCCTGGACAAGTACTCTATCAACTACTCTCTTATATAAGGTGAGAGGTAGTATCGATTCCCACATTTTGGAGTAAAACTGGCTATCTATTTATTTGTGAGGCTCCCCTAAAGGTTTCTGGGTAGAATGGATGGATGAGCTAATTCCGAGAAGGTGAAACCCTATACTTTGTTTTTGTTACAAAGTCCTTTCCAACTGGAAATATTAGCAAAACAATTCCCGGATTGGTTTTGAATTTGTTTTGCACGCCCACCAATTTAGCAAGTGCTTTTTGGTACTCCTCAGCTGAGAAACTGAGGGTTGACATGACAATGGTCTAGACTCATAGAAAGAGCGTCATCTCCAAAGCCATTCTCTCTACACCACTTACAAAACTTCTCCTTAGAGCCTCCCTAGCATTTCAGCCTGGGCTCCTGCCACAGATCCAAGTCAACAGCACCCGCCCTTCTTCATACACCTTCAGTGTGACAGAGGAAGCTGCTTCCTCAGCAGTGACAGAGCAGTGGATTTATGTCTGCATGTTCCCAAAAGGTGAGAGAGAAAAGAAAGCAGAACATAAAGTAACAGCTAAAGGGAGATGCCCTTGAAAATAGGCTACTGTTCCAAATTACATGTAAATATTTCTTCTTTTCAAGGGCACTGAGGTCTGATCCTTAATTTAAAACATGAGGAAAACAGTAAAATGTGGCTTTGCCCAAATGTAGCTGCTGAAATACCTGCCTTCTGAAATCTTTTTTTTTTTTTTTAATAAAACCTCTCCTTATTGCATCACTTGCCCTGGAGTCATGGTGACACTGAAATGAACGGGGATGCTTATTACACTAGCATCAAAACCCACATCATAAAGTTTTCAGATATTCTCCATACACAAGGAGGTACACGCCCTGTGTTCCCATGAGCTTCCAAGCTGAGAGAGGCAGGAGGAACTTGCCCAAGAGAAGGTGCTGGGTAATAGGTCAGAATCTCTTTGAAAGATCTTTAAAGAGGATTGAGGGAAAAGAGTCAAAATAAGAAGTTAGTGGTGTGTACTTTTCCTGGAGGATACACAAGCAATTGTGAGAAGGAAACAAGACCCCTGGCCATTGTGGAAGAGAAGAGAAGCAACAGGTGTGTTACTTCCTGCTGTCTATTGCATTCTCACAAGTTTATACTTATTTAGCTGTGAGGTTTTCGCAACTGTAATATATTAGGCATCATAGCCCATTCTATGATTGGTCCAAGATCTCCTGAGTTCTTTCTGGTACTGCCATTCCTCTTTTGTGACTTTGAGCAAGTGCCCTCAAGCTTTTAGAGCCTCAGGTTTTCATCCACAGCATGGGTGTCTTACCTGAATATCTCAGGGACAGTGAAAGGATTGGTTAATGTTTGTATGCTGCATTATGCATGACAAGTACTGAGTAATGAGGAAATCACCTGCTGGTGGTGGCCATTCTGGAAGCAGAGAAAGAAGCTAATTTCATCAATTGTTAGTTATTTTCTCAGCTGTAGCAGTTCTGTCCTTTTCCATCTGTAATTTCAACATGTTCATAGGATCATATGAAAGTAGGGCTGGAAGAGACATCACAAGGTCATCTAGTCCAGCCCCCTGCTCAACGCAGGATCATCCCCTAACTAAACCACTATCATCTGTACAACCTGCTATTGAAAACCTCCTAGTACAACAATTCCAAATTTCTCTAGGTAGCCTGTTCCAATGCTCAACCACACTAATAGAAAGTTCCTCCTAGCCTCTAGCCTAAATTTTCCCCACTGTATATTGAGTTAGTGGTATTAGTAAAGCATTATGTCTCGGTATCCATTTGGAAATGTGTCTGCTAATTTTAGCTGCCTCTATTATTGTGGATACCTAAGTGGAAACATCTGTGGCCTCATTTACAGAATTGCTGAGCATCAGGTTCCATTCACTTTGAATGGCATTGTAAGCATTTCACATCTCCAGAAATCAAGAGCCTTTTAAGTGATCCAAGGTGGGCATCCCAAATCAGTGGAACATCCTAATAATTATAGATTTAGCCGCATAGTAAGAGAGTGAGACAGAGGAAAAAGCCCAAGAGTCCAAACCTCCTTCGTTTTATTCTAAGGCTATCACAGAAAAATATCTTGTCTGAATGCTTACTTGGGAGAGGCCCACAAGAACGTAGAACTAGAAGGAGCCTCCAGGGCCACTGAGTTTGTCCCCTGCCTTCACATGTGGCCATTTGTAGCAAAGGGTCCGCAAAACTGTTGACTTTGATCCCTCTTGTGTACCACAACCTTGGACTGCCGCGCAAAAAGACTCTTCAGTTTGCAACAGGTAAACAGCAAAGGAAATAAATGCACTGCTATTGCCTTGTTGCTGCAATGATTGGGAGTTAGCCAGATTAAAATATGCCTAGGCATTCCTAGGAAGAAGATGCTATAGAAAAAGGCAAAAAATCCAGTCTTTGCCAATCTGATCTGGAAGAAAATTTCCTTCCTCACCCAAAATTTGACCAACAGTATGGCCCTGATTACATGGTAAAGACCTGCCAGTCAGTAACCTGAAAGATTTCAACATACTGGTAGGAGCACTAGTGCATCGCATAAGCTTGTGGCCACTGTCCAGTGTTTCAGAGGAAGGAAGAAAAGAACCTGACAAAATAAAACAAAGCCTCACCAACCCATCCTTCCCCATTTCCTGAGAAGAAGCCAAATAATTTTTCATAGATTTCATAGACATTCGGGCTGGAAGGGACCCTGGAGGATCATCGAGTCCAGCCCCCTGCCCAGGGGCAGGAAGTCAGCAGGGATCATAGGATCCCAGCAACATAAACATCCAAAAATGTCTTGAAGACATTCAAAGTGGGCGCTTGAACCACCTCTGGTGGCAGTCTATTCCAAACTGTGGGGGCTCGGACAATAAAGAAGTTCTTCCTTATGTCCAGCCTGAAATGGTCACAGAGGAGTTTGTGACCATTTGATCTTGTCATCCCTTGGGGCACTCTGGTGAACAGATGTTCCCCTAGATCTGGTGAGCACCCCAATAAACTTATACGTGGCCACTGGATCACCCCTGAGCTTGCGCTTTTCCAGGCTGAAGAGTCCCATGGCTCTCAGCTTCTCATCATAAGGTCTGTTATCCTGACCTCTGATCATGCGCGTGGCTCTCCTCTGCATTTTCTCAAGCTTCTCGACATCCTTTTTGAATTGTGGGGCAAAACTGGACACAGTACTCCAGCTGTGGCCTCACCAAGGCTGAGTACAATGAGAGAATGAAGTCCCACCCTTGAGAAGCATCCATGGATGTAAGCCAGCATTTTGCTCCCTTTAGTAGCAGCAGCATCACATTGAAGGCTCACCTTCATCTTGTGGTCAATCATGACCCCCAAGTCCCTTTCATCTGTGGTGCTAACCAGAGTAGCCCTGTTAAGCCTATAAGCATGCTGCAGGTTTTTCCTCCCAAGATGGAGAACCTTGCATTTTTCGGTGTTAAACACCATCAGGTTCTCATCTGCCCATTTCATGAGTCTGTCAAGATCTGCCTGGATCACCCTCCTGTCCTCAGGTGTGAATGCTTTACCCCAGAGTTTGGTGTCATCGGCAAACTTGGCGAGCCCCTTCTGACACCAATGTCTATATCATTGATGAAGATGTTAAATAGTATAGGCCCTAGGACAGAGCCTTGAGGGACCCCACTGGACACAGTGCATCACAACAATTGACTTCCATCAACCACCATCCTCTGGGTCCTATTGCAGAGCCAATTCCCCAGCCAGCAGATTGTGGTGAGGCTGAGGCCACAGTTAGCCAGTTTTGCCAAGAGGTGATCATGGGATACCAGATTGAAGACTTTTTTAAAGTCAAGATATACAACATCAATCTCTTTCCCCTTGTCCAGGTGATAGGTCACCTGGTTGTAAAAGGAAATGAGATTGGTCAAGCAAGACCTACCCAAGTCATATTACAGGAGGTGGGAACCCTTCCTAAAATATACAGGCCATGTCTACACAAGTGCTTTACTACTTAGTGCGTGAGTAGATTAATTAGCTGTGCAGTAAAGCATTACTGTCTACATGTACAACAGTATTAAGCCACAGTAAACAAATTTAGACTATAGTAAGATAGTACTGGGGCAGTGCTATCTTAGGCTAGGGTAATTTACTGTGATTGAATGCACGTGTGGATGCTGACCATGGGTGTAAATTGTGCATGGTTAGCCCAGCCAGCAAGGCCAGACACTTGCCTGCTGCCTAGGCATACAACTCCATGCTTTCAGCACCTTCATGCCCCAGCCAGCCCCTCTGCTGCCTGATACCACCTCCTGGAGCCCAGACCCGAATAGCCTGACATAAACTGTTCTGTCCTGGCTTCAATTGCTGCTCTCCTGGGCACATGTGTAGACACTGAGGCTGGGAGTAGTTTACTTCAGTTCAAACTTCTCAGGAGTTTCTTGCTTAGAATTAATTGCATGTGTAGATGCATGCATTTGTGGCAGGACAATAGGGAGCACTACTACACTGACCCACCCACCTCACTGTACCTGACCAAAACCATGCTTTGAGTGTCTCCCCTGGGGCACCTACATCTAGCTGACCTTCCTGGAACCAACCTGCAAGCCTGGGGTAATCTCTGCCACCACCTGGGCTCTAGGCTCTGTCTCTGTTAGGGCTCTTCACAGCCCAGGGTACAAAGAACCTGCAGACCTTGGGGGTACTTATCCCACCGTGGTATTTTGGGGTGCTTCTTTTAGCCTGAGGCATACAAAAGTAGCCTCCTGTACTGGAGGAAAGTAAAAAGTCAAGCCCACTTTACCTAGCTGAGCAAAGGGAGCTAAAAGACTGGTCCCTTCCCTCTTCCCTCAAGAATCCACAGCTAGGTGTGCTGTAACAGATAGCATGTATTGATCAGAGAGGAAGAGACTGGGGAAGGCGTACAGGATGTAGGAATGTTAAAAGAAAATGCCTTGAGCAACACGGACTGGGCTTGTTTGCCCTTTTAACACATGGCTAAGGTTACATGATCCTAATTTAATGGCTAAATTTAAGGTAAGCTACTTCATAGTATCATAGTACTTAGGGTCAGAAGGGACCTAAATAGATCATCAGGTCTGACCCTCTACCCCAGGCAGGAATGGGTGCCAGGGTCATATCACCCCAGTCAAATATCTGTCCAGCCTCCTCTTGAAGACCCCCAAGGTAAGAGAGAGTACTACCTCACTTGGGAGCCCATTCCAGAGCCTGGCAGCCCTAACTGTAAAGTACTGTCTCCTGATGTCCAGCCTGAACCTTCTCTCTAACAATTTGTGGCCGTTATTCCTTGTTATTCCAGGTGGTTCCCGGGGGAACAGAGACTCCCCCAATTCTTGCTGTTTCCCCTGGTGAGTTTGTAAATGGCCACCAGATCCCCTCTCAGCCTTCTCTTGAGACTGAATAGGTTCAGGCCCCTTAGCCTCTCCACGTAGGGCCTGCCCCGGTGCCCCTTGACCATGAGAGTGGCCCTCCTCTGGACCCTCTCAGTGCTCGCCATATCCATCTTGAAGTGTGGCACCCAGAACTGGATTCAGTACTCCAGCTGTGGCCTGACCAATGCCACGTAGAGGGGAAGGATCACCTCCCTGGACCTGCTTGTGATGCATCTGTAGATGCACGACAAGGTGTGGTTAGCCTTACTGATTGCTTTCTCACATTGGCAGCTCATCTTCAATCTGGAGTCAACAATAACTCCAAGATCCCTTTCTTCCACTGTGTTGACAAGAAGGGTATTCCCCAGCCTATTGGTGTGCTGCTGGTTCCTTCTCCCTAGATGCAGTCCCTTGCACTTGTCTGCGTTGAATTCCATCCTATTCTCATCTTCCCACCTCTGTAACCTGTCTAGATCTAGCTGGATTCTGTCCCTCCCCTCCAGCGTGCCCACCTCACCCCACATCTCAGTGTTGTCAGCAAATATGGACAGCATGCTTTCCACCCCCACATCCATATCGCTGATAAAGATGTTGAACAGTATAGGCCCCAGGACCGAGCCCTGGGGGACTCCACTGCCCACAACCCTCCAGGTCGAAAATGACCCATCCACCACCACCCTCTGGGTGTGACCATCTAGCCAATTTGCCACCCATCTGACTATGTAGGCATTAATGCCGCAGTCACCAAGTTTTTTTAAGAGAATGTGGTAGGAAACCATGTCAAAGGTCTTCTTAAAGTTCAGGAAGATGATGTCCACCCCGACATCCTCATTCAGGGACTTTGTGACCTGATCATAAAAAGAAACCAGGTTACTCAGGCAGGACCTACCCTCAATGAGCCCATGTTGGTTGCCCCTGAGCATTACCTCCCCTGCTGGGCCCTTAGAGATGTGCTCCTTGATAATTTTCTCAAAGGTCCTCCCAAGGACTGAGGTAAGACTGATTGGCCTATAATTGTTGAGGTTTTCCTTTCTCCGCTTCTTGTAAATAGGGACCACATTGGCCCTTTTCCAATCCTCTGGGTACCTGGCCAGTGCCCCATGGTGCTCATAGACCCATGCCAGAGGCCCCGCTATGACCTCCACCAATTCCCTCAGTACTGTCAGGTGAAGAGCATCTGGACCTAATGATTTAAACACATCCAGCCCCTCCAAAAGTTCCCAAACTACACCATCCCTGACCCTAGGCATGGCGGTGCCTCCCCTGGGTCTGTTTGCAATTCTATTCGGGGGAGATGTCCCGGTCCCTGTTCAGGACTATGGAGGCAAAGAATTTGTTAAAAAGGTCAGCTTTTTCTTTTGTCGCAATCACCAAATTGCCAAGGCTGTCCTGTAGGGGCCCCACGTTACCTGGTGCCTTCTTCTTACTTACATATACATCCAGAGATTTCTGCAGGCCCATGCTTCTGTATGTGTTTCCAAAAAAATGCCTTCTGGAGGAAGCCCCCCTAGACCAGGTGACCTCATCTTAAATAACTTCTCTCACCTCATCACCTGGTTCCAACCACAAAACAGGAATTATTTGAACCTTGCTGATGTAAACCAATCTTTTTAAAAGTGGTCAGTAGCTCTCGGTGGAGTGACCAGAGTCATCAAACTGGTTCTACACATTCCCTGGTAGGAAACTTAAGACAAAGGGTCTATGCCCAATAAGGGAGGATGGGAGGTCTCAGATCTGGGGACAGAGAGAGAGGAGCATTTCTTCATAGCATCCACAGGCACCCAGCTGAAGCCCTGAAGCCTGGGCTTACCAGTCACCTGCTGCAGAGGGACCAAGTTTCCTTTCAATCCCATAATGGGAATATCAAATATTGGAATCTCCATATTTCATGTGCTGGTTGTTGCCCCAAGAACATCCATATCTTATCATGGTATTCTCTCTATGAGGTTGGCAAGTTTCATTTTGAAGCATTTAAGATTGTGTGCCCTCACTGCTTTGTTCAGTAGCCTATTGCAACATTATTCTATGATTGTTAGACATGTCTTCTAATTTCCATCTTAAATTTATTTTATGAGTAGTTCATAGCCATTTGATCTTGTATTGATATTGTTAAATACTTCTTTTCTTTCCTTGGCATTCACCCCACAAATGTATTTATAAAGACCTATCATAGCCCCTCTGAATCTTGGTTTTGTTAAATTAAACAAACCAAGTTCTTTTCACCTCCACTTCTCTCCTGCCTAATCAATCTTAATACACAACCAGAATTGTACACAAATACACTGAAAAGGGGCTCACCAATGCATTTTTCAGTGGGACTAGCCCCTCCCAGTCTCCTAAAACATCCTACTTAATAAACTTCAGCATTGCATTAACCTTTTTCACAGCTATATCATAGTGTCAGCTCATTGTCACCATGAGGGACATAGGTCCCTCTCTTCCACCATTGTCTCCATGCCTTAAGCCATAAGGCAAGGGCACATTTTAAGATCCTTTTCACTTAAAAGAGGAAGCAATTTATTTTCATTATTGCTGGTGAAAAGTCAAGAGTTAAAAGGAAGCCATGCATATTTTCCTACTCTGCCACAATAAAGAAAAACCTCTCCAAATTTAGTGCAAATTTTATATAACCTAGCATTTCACATGCCATTGATATTAGACTTTATCCTTTAGTAATTACTGGTTGTGCACACAGGAATTAATTAGACTGTAGCATTAGTGACTTTTTTTGTCTTTCTGAAAGAACCAAAGAATTGAATTTCTAATGTCTGGCATATGAAATATGCCTTTGATTTTGATTAAACACAGACAATTATTTTGCACACAAAGCGAATAAAATCATTTAAATGGTCTACTTTTTTGACATTATCCAGGACCTGCTAGGAATGGTGATGCATTGATTATGGTCTTTGGCACAAAGAGAACTCCTCTCGCCTTTTTCCTATGGTCAACCAAGGCGAGTCATGTTTGTTTTATCCACCATTTGGTTTCCACTTACATTTCTTTCTCACATAAGCCTACAGGTGAAGTAAGTCATAGGTCCACAATCCTTGGCTGAAACCTGTTAATATCAACCCAAAGTTCCATCCTATTTGACATTTATGTTTTCTTGGAGCTGCAGGGTGTTGAGGCAACAGCCATTGTGTGAAGAATGAAATTTCACAGAATCATTGAAAGTCAGAGTTGCAAGGGACCTCAGGAGGTCACATCTAGTTCATCCCCCTGCTCAAAGCAGGACCAGCCCCAGTTAGATCATCTCAGCCAGGGTTTTGTCTGGCTGGGTTTTGAAAACCTCCAAGGATGGAGTTTTGACCACCTCTGTGGGCAGCCTGTTCCAGTGTTTTACTACCCTCCTAGTGAGAAAATTCTTCCTAATATCTAACCTAAACTTCCCTTGCTGCAACTTGAGACCATTGCTCCTTTTGCTGTCATCTGCCACCACTGAGAACACTCCAGCTCCATCCTCTTTTGAACCCCACTTCAATAGTTGAAGGCCGCTATTAAATCCCTTCTCAGTCTTCTCTTCTCTAGCCTAATAAACCCAGTTCCCTCAGTCTTTCCTCATAAGTCATGTCCCCCAACCCTCTCACTATTTTTGTTGCTCTGTGCTGGACTCTCTCCAATTTGTCCACAACCCTTCTGGAGTGGGGGAAGTGGGGAGGGAACTGAACACAGTACTCCAGATGTGGCCTTGCCAGTGCTGAATAGAGGGGAATAATCACTTCCATTGACCTGCTGGCAACGCACCTACCAATGCAGCCCAGTATGCTGTTAGCCTTCTTGGCCACAAGGGCACCCTGCTGGCGCATATTCAGCATATTGTCTGCTGTAACCTCCAGGTCCTTTTCTGCAGAGCTGGTGCCTGGCCAGTCAGCCCCCAGCCCGTACTGGTTCATGGGATTGTTCCATCCTAAGTGCAAGACTCTGCACTTGTCCTTGTTGAACCTCATGAGAGTCCTTTTGGCTCAATCCGCCAATTTGTCTAGGTCACTCTAAATCCTAGCCCTATCCTCTAGTGTATCTACTACTCCCCCCAACTTGGTGTCATCTGCAAACTTGCTGAGGGTGCACTCCATGCCATCTTCCAGGTCATTGATGAAGACTGCACAAAACTGGACCCAGGACTGATACTGGCTGCCGACTAGACCTCGAGCCATTGATTATTACTCTCTGAAACTGATGCTCCAGCCAGTTTTCTGTCCAGCTTATGGTCCATTCATCCAGCCCATACTTACTTAGCTTGCCTTCAAGACCTTGCTAAAATCAAGACACACCACATTCACCTGTCTTCCTGGACACACACAGCCAATCATTTCATCATAGAAGGCAGTCAGGTTGGTCAGGCATGACTTGCCCCTGGTGAATCCATGGTGACTATTCTTAGAAATGGATTAGTGCTTAGAAATGGATTCCTTGAGGATCTAATATATGGTTTTTTCCAGGGACTGATGTGAGGCTGACTGGTCTGTAGTCCCCTGGATCCTCCTTTTCCCTTTTCTTAAATAGGGGCACTATGTTTGTTCTTTTCCAATCATCCAGGACCATGGGCGATGCATAGGGGGTGCATGTGGGTGCACGTACACCCCCTGAGATTGGCCTCTGCTGACTCTGCCAGTGGCTCCTCTGAGCGGTCACCACTCACTTCCCCCTCCCCCCGCACTGCCGGCACTGCCAGAGGAGTCTGCAGGAGGTCACCAATCACTGCTGGCTGCCGTTGCTGGTGGCATCTGCAGGTGGTTGCTGATTGCCACCCGCCAACCCCCCCACTGTTGACACCGCCGCAGCCACCTGCAGGAGCTCCCTGCTTGCCACTACCATGCTCCCACTGCCAACACTGCTGCTGCTGCCTGTGGGCAGTCTCTGTGGCCCCCCAGCCTTGGTAGGGATGCGGCATTCATGTCCAGGACCTCTCCTGATCACCATAAGTTTTCAAAGATGATGGTCAATGGCTCTGTGGTCACATCAGCCAATGCTCTCAGCACCCTTGGGTGCATCCCATCTAGCCCCATGGACTTGTACACATGCAGATTTTCTAAGTAGTCCCTAGCCTGTTGTTTCACCATGAAGGGCTGCTCACCTCCACCCCCAACTGTGCTGCCCGGTGCAATAGTCTGGGAGCTGATCTTGCCTGTGAAGTCTGAGGCAAAAAAGTCATTGAGTACTTCAGCCTTTTCTTCATCCTCTGTCACTAGGTTGCCTCCCCCATTCAGTAAGGGACACACACTGTCACTGATCCTCCTATTGCTACTGACATACTTGTGGAAACCCTTCTTGTTACCCTTCATGTCCCTTGCTAGCTGTAACTCCAAATGCAATTTGGCTCTCCTGACTTTATCCCTGCATGCCCGAGCAATGCTTTTATACTCCCCACTATTCTTTTGTCCAAGTTTCTACTTCTGATAAGCTTCCTTTGTGTGATTTAGTTACTGAAGAATTCCCTGCTAAGCCAAGCTGGTCTTGTGCCATACTTGCTAGCCTTCCTGAGCATCAGGATGATTTGTTCCTGCAATCTCAGTAAGGCTTCTTGAAAGTACAACCAGCTCTCCTGGACTCCTCTCCCCCTCAGTCTGGCTTCCCAGGGGATCCTGCTCATGAGTTCCCCAAGTGAGTCGGTCTGCTTTTCTGAAGTCCAGGGTCCTTACTCTGCTGCTCTCCATCTTTCCTTTCCTCAGGATCCTGAACTCAATCATCTCGTGGTTACTGCTGCCCATGTTGCCGTCCACTACTACACCCCTCGCTAATTCTTCCCTGTTTGTGAGCAGCATGGCCCCTAGTTGGCCACTACAGCACTTGCACCAGGAAGCTGTCCGCAACATTTTAGAAATCTTCCTGATTGCCTGTACACTTCTGTATTGCCCTCCCAGCAGATGTAAGGGTGACTGAAGTCCCCCAAGAGAACCAGGGCCTGTGATTGGGAAACTTCTGCTAGCTGCTTGAACAAAGTCTCATCTACCACTTCCTCCTGGTCTAGTGGTCTATAGCAGAAGTCCACCATGACATTACCCTTTCTGCTCTCCCCACTGACCCTAACCCAGAGGTTTTCAACAGGCCTATCTCCAGCTTCATACAGGAGCTCTGAGCAATCATATGGCTCTTTTACATAAAGTGCAACTCCTCCTCCTCTTTTTCCCTGCCTGTCCTTCCTGAGTAGTTTATACCCCTCCATGACAGTGCTCCAGTTATGCAAGCTCCTACCAGGTCTCTGTTATTCCAGTCATATCATTGCTCCATGACTGTGCAAGGACTTCCAGTTCTTCCTGCTTGTTTCCCTGGCGCTGTGCATTCACGTACGGGCACCTGAGGTAGGTAGTTGATTGCACCGATTTCTCAGAAAGTATGAGAGCACTTCCTCTGTTGCCCCTGATGCTTGTTCTTCCTCCAGGTCTCCCACTTTCCCACTTACCTCATTGCTTTGGTCTCCATCCCCCAGCGAACCTAGTTTAAAGCCCTGTTCACTAGGTGAGCGAGCCTGTCTGCAAAGATACTCTTCCCTCTCTTTATTAGGTGGATCCCATCTCTTCCCAGAAACCCTTCTTCTTGGAAGAACTTCCCATGGTCAAAGAAGCCAAAGCCCTACTGGCAACACCACCTGTGCAGTCAGGTGTTGATCTGCAGGATGTACCTGCTCTTGCTTGGGCCCTTTCCCTTGACTGGAAGGATCAGTGATAACACAACCTGAGCCCCAGACCCCCTCACCATTGCACCCAGATCCCTGTAGTCACTTTTGTTATGCTCAGGTTCTCCCTGGGCAGTATCATGGGTGCCCACATGAATGAGCAGCATGGGGTAGTAGTTAGAGGGCCGGATGAGTTCAGTAGTCCCTCCATGATATCTCCTCATCCCCTGCAGAAGGGAGTCTCCAGCCATCACCACCTGTCACTTCTTCTGGTTGGCAGTTGTCTCAATCCTTCCCACCTTGGAGAGGCCTGGCCTGTCTTCCTCCACCAAAGGAATGTGCTCCTCCTTCTGTGCTGCTAAGACTGCATATCTGTTCTCCAGACAAACCACTGCACAAGGGAGTGAAGATCTCTGCTGGCTGCCGAAAGTCACAAGCTTCCAGTTTCCACCCTTCTGGGTGTCCATGTCCTCTCTCTTCTCCAGTGCTTCATCTGGCATTTCTTCCTCCACAGTTCTGGAGATCTTCTCCAGCATTGAACTAATGAACTCTTAATAGTGGAGGATGCTTTGGAGCCTTGCCACCTCCTCCTATAGTTCTCTTGCTTGTTACCTGAGAGACACCACCAGGAGGCACCGCTCACACTGCAGGCATTCCCTGATCTGGCCAGCACTGGAAGGAACCTGCAAGCTGCAGTTTCCTCTGCACCAAACCTGGACCTGGGTGGAAGTGTTGATGGTGAGTGGTCCTGCACACAAACCTCACAGGTGCAAGCATAGGTCTCTGGCATTGTGATGTCCTCCAGCCATCTCCCTGGATCTCTTAACCTCCTTTATTTCTCTTACTGCTCTTCTTCTAAGCACATCTCCCCTGGCAAACTCACCTGGAAGCTGGCCTGTTTCTTGTTCTTTGCCCTAAGGGGTTCCTTTTTTTCCTGCTTCCTTACACCAAGCTGAAAGGCTTGACACTCAAAAAGGTAGGGAGGGGGCCTATGAATTGGTCTGCAAACTGCTTACCCTGTTTGCAGCCCCTGTTTGCTGGCTCCCTGGACTGTCCCTCTTCCTCCTCTTGCCCTCAGCAAACTGCCTGCAAACTGCTTCTCCTGTTTGCAGCCACTGGTCACTGGCTCTCTGGTCACCTTGGGAGTCTCCTTTTATACATTGCTGGGCCTGGACTGGCTCTCCCCTCTTGTTAGGGCTTCCGTCAGGCCCAGTCAGCAATCACTCAGCAGTCAGCAACACTCCCAGCTTCTCAGAGCAGAGCCCCCAAACACGCACAGCCCACCAAACAAACACGCAGCAAACCAAAGGCACAGACAGCTGGATCACTTACTTTGTCTTTTCCTTTTCTGTGGCAGCTGGATCATTTACCTTTTCTTTTTCTTTTCTGTGTAAATGAATTTAGATTTTCATTGATTTCACGTTTGCTTTTCCTTCTCCATTATGACAGCTTTCTCAATTTTAACATCATTTTATCACTTCTGGATCCTGCTATCCCTACCCACAGTGAGCAGTGCCTTTTCCAGGAGGACAGCCCATTGATTTGAATAGGACTGAAGCTGGAAAACAGGTGGCTGTGGTCTTGTGAAGTAACATGTAGAGGGTGGGCATTTATTAGGTATGCTTATGCAGACACAATGTACAATTGCTTTTACCTGCTTTAAAAGGGTAATTATAATAAGCTGAACAACACTTCTGTAGTACCTGAGTGTCCATGTCCTGACATGTGGCTAAACTTTGCATAACCTTCAGACATGGCTGTTGCAAAGCTTATTTATTCATTTTGTAAGGCTCATTTAACAGGTACAGGCAGCATACATGATTTGAAAAACAAAGTTAAGCAGAACGATAGGGCCCAAACTGTAGGGAAATGGATACTGTAAATCAGTGGTGCTCAACCTATGGCCAATTGTTTCTAGGAAAGAATCAAGGATCAAAAGATGAGTGAATGTTTAGGGAAATTATGTGAGTAACAACGTATGTGTATCTGAAGACTAGAAGAAACTATTGGAACAATACAGACCTGCTGGGAAATGACACAACCATGGATTTGCTGATTACTGGGACAGCCTATCTGTACCCACCACGATCATTTAAGTGGCTATTATTCCATTTTGCCCTATCTGCTAAACTAGTATATATCTGTAATCTGCAGTGATAATATATTGTCCTAATATCCTCTGCCAGCGTGGGGCTGCTTTGACCCATTTCAACATGCTATGGAGGGGCTGGGTGGGGCATAACAGTGCTCCAATGTGGGGCTAGCCAGGAGACAGCCCTCACACTAAAGTACCCTCATGCCCAAGCCAGTGTCTACATGTGCAGTGATGTGGAGTAAAAAACTCTGCAGAACGTTAGTATCTGTAGTTATAAGTACTTCCCTGCTGCACAGTTTATTAGTTTCCTGGAGCCTAATAGGGCCGCATGTATAGATGCTGAGATGTTTACTGTGGAGCTAATCAGGCAACTCCGCAGTTAACATCTCATGTAGACATGCCCAGTTTTGAAAAGTTGTCGGAGTAAGTTTGAGCATGATACAACTTCTGGCATAAGGAAATACAGTGGTTCTAAATCACACGGAAATGTACAGAAAAAACTACAAAAACATCAAGGGAACATTGTAAAAGCCCATGTACATGTTAGGCACTTCAATTAATAGATCACCATAGCAACTTACTAAACTCACATCAAAAGAATAGAACTAGAGTAGGAGTACTGGCACCACGAAGCATGTGACCCTCAGCTCTCACGTCCCAGGAGAATGTCCTAACACCGGGCTACAGAATAGTCAAAATGAGGATTATACTGTTGGGATGCTGTTGGGTCCCATACTGTTGAAGCCAGGACTCTGTGGAGAGAGGAATGCAAGTTTCATGGGACCCAAGAGAGAGAAGGACTGTGTAAGTAAGGATAAGGGCTACATGATAAACCATTGGAAAAGCCAAATCTTGGTTTCTGATCTCTGCTTCCCATGCTATTTATGCAGAGACTCTAATGCAAAGATACTGGACCCTGCTCCTTTCTTGTTTTTTGTCTAGCCCTATGTGTCTATACAATGCTGGCAGCATGCTCCAGCTGAGCTGGTCCTGAACATGGCCTGCCCACCTGTTCCATGCTCCAAACTCAGAAATATGCTGGTGAAGCTTCTCAGGTGCCTCATGCTAGAACAGTATTCAGGACTTTAATTTCCAGCAGCCTTATGTACAGCTGCAGAGGATGGCCCTACAGCAGCTTCCCTCCAGGCTTGGGGAATGTGAACGGGGTGTGCTTGAGAAAGACTCAACTGGGACATGCTGCTGCTGTGGAGAAGGCATCCCTAATGAGTCTTACATTCCTTACATCTTCAATGAGAAGAGTGCATCAAGATAGGGAACCACCAATCCAATTTTACTTTAGTGCACAGTATCAAGAAGAGAATAAACCTTGAGTAAAGTAGGTTTCTGTGGCTTCTCCATGTATGAAGCCATAAATCAAAAGAGGTCCATTTGTATGGCAGATAGACAAATGATCCGTGTTCTTGCCCAGATCCAGAATTTGCACATATACGTGGCCAATTTGACAATTAAGATCCGACCTTGCAATATGCCAAGTTCATTCAGTTCCCACTGAGGGCAATGTAAGATGAAGCACCTTGTTGATCTGAATCCCTAATAAGGCTGGTTCTCTCTCACCTGCTCAATGATTAAATTAATCAGACATTAGTTTAATCTCTCTGTGTGTGATCTTCTCAACTGTATCAAGATCCTTCAGAATAGGAATGACTATCTTGCTGAAAATTCTAGCCCACTAACTCCTTTTTTCCAAATATAATCTGCATTTAAGTGTCCTCGTAGTTAATCTGAATAAGTATAATTTTGTTTTGATACTTATGGAATAACTCCAAGCAATCCTTAGAGAGCACGTTCATCTTTTCTTTTGTGTCATTATTATTCTACCGTGCACGGTGTGTAATGGAAATAGCATAATTATTTTTCCTGTTTCCAGTTTAAGCTCAAAAGGCTGGGACAAATCCAGTTTTTAATGATTTTGCTGGCTCTCTGTGTGTCCATTTGTTTAATGTCTTCATGCTGAACAAAACCAGTATTATGAGAGACACAGAGCTGTAGTGGGTTCACTAGGTCAGTAGATTGACATTTTTATATCAAATTGCAATATAATATGAAAGTAGTTTTGCTTAAGTTGTTCTGATTTCCAGGGGGCAAAGCTCTCATTTTCTACGTAGTCCTAGTTTTAACAGGCTCCAAGCATGTTGAGTTATCTTAAAGACTGCTGTAAAAGTGAATATAAATATGAAGCTTCATTTCAGAGCTACAGGGTAACAAGTTATATTTTTTTTCCCCAGAACAACAAACCACTTGGAAGAAGTATATTAAAATAATGCAGCTAATGAGAATCTTATTTACATATTCATTTTTAAAGTAAATTCACTGCACCCCTGGGATATAAGCATAATTAATACTAACATTAGGCCCAAGAATTAGGTAATTATGGAATAAAAGAATTTGTGATTTTTTTTTGCAAATAAAACCTTATTTTTTGTTTATTGTTCTGCTATTCCCCCCTTCATAAATGTGAGCGTGTTCTTCTAGGGCACACAACAAGATGTTATAGCTTTGTCTTCACTCATTTCGGTGTCAATCTCACCTGCCATGACTTTGATGGGCATAATTAAGGGGAACACCACACGAGAGGAGTGCTCACTTAGTTTTAATAATGAGCATCAGCAATGCCCGCTCACAAGAAGTGTAACTCAGCTAGCCGCCAGCTGTCAGTCCCTCAGCTGGTTCTCCCTACAAGTTCCTGATTCACTTATCAGTCCCACAATGAACACTCACCGGGTGGGAGTTTGCAAGCCCACCCCGGTTATCAATTCACAGCAACAAAGTCCTTGTCACAGATCTGGATGGAGCTGCAATCATCCGGCTGAATCAGCAGTTCATCTTCCAATGGGCTGGATGCCCGACACTCACCACTTCAACAATTCTTGGCGAATCTTTCTCTCCTAGCCTGCGCCTCCGTGCAGGTTGCTTGCCATCTCTGGCATCTAAAGCCTCAGCTCCTCTTCCCCTTCTGGGGAAATGCTGATCACACCAACAGTTTTTTATACAATGTTTCCACCTGGCTGTTGTCAATCTCCAGTTGTCCACTGCCTGCCAGGAAGACTTAATTGGCAATTAAGCCTTTTCTTATCTCAATCTGATTGAACGCGTTGTCACTGTCAGCAAGTAATGGACACTTAATCAAAGTCCATAGTGTGTATTTAGTGTCCTGGATGGGCGAACAGTCAACATGTCACCCAGTTCAATGGGTCAGACAGAGAGTTCTCAACAAAATGGGTGCTTTTCCCAAATGTTCCTGTAACGGGCAGTGTCTCCCTGTTACAATAAACATTCAGGCAGATATGCATATATTCACCAGATTGCTGATGGTGAAAAAAAATCATTTATACTAACACAAAGAGTATCCAAAATGGGAATACATTCATGACCGTTTCAGAAAAGTCTCTATTCTCACAAGGTACATCTTCTTACTGTACCTCAACATGCTGTGGCCAAATTTTAGCTTTGCAATGTGACTATATTTGGAAGACCAATGAAAATGATATTGAAGGACCTGAGAATTTATTTCATTCACAGTGAGATAGATTATGGGTATACCCCCATGACCTCTACCTTTTAGTCTGTCAGTCTGCTTCTATCACTCAACTTTTATGCTTCTATGGCTGAATATGGGCAAAGCTCCAAGATTTGGTGTCTTGATACAGTATGCCATGAATAAGTGATTCCTGTGAGGAGAGTTGAACGAATTGGATTGTTTCACCCAGGAAAAAAGAAGATTGAGGAGGGAATGTCATAACAATCTTCAAATATGTAAGAGGTTATTATAAAAAAATGGGGATCAGCTGTTTCCCATGTCTTCCAAGGACAGGACAAGAACTGATCTGATTCATTTTCAGCAAGGGAGATTTGGGGTCACTAAAGATACTTTAGGCACTGGCATACATTGCTGAGACAGGATCTTGACCAAGGCCAAAAAAAAGACCGCCAGCCTGATCTCTCCTGTCCTTTATGAGCTGGAATTGCCTGTTCACAAATCCCCTTGTCCCTGCTGAACCTCTTTTCTCGCCTGCCACACCTTTATTCTTTATACTTTAGTTCAGGAAGCTAGTACCAGACATGGGGATGCTCTCTCACTGGGTGTAGTGTTTGTGGGGCTTCTTCCTTCCTGGTCTATTTCTCTCTCTTCTTTTCCAATTGCCAAACCTTTTTGCACTTGTAAATTTTGTTGGGGTCTCAGCCCCTTTTCTGTGGCTGAAGCCATTAGATCAAGGTTCACTGTTTTGGTCCTGGCTCCTGGGGCCCCTGCTCTGTCTCTTCCCCTTCTTGGGCACTGTTTTGGCTCTGGGTCCTCAGGACCTGTCTCCGGCCCTCTTAGGGTGTCACTAGGACCTTGACCTCCCCAGTAGTCCCAACTCCATACCATTGGTTTGGTTCATAAAGAAAGATAAAAAAGAAAAAAAGAAAAAGCTAAGTAGCAACGAAGACTCCTCGCCTCTGGTAAGATACAAAAAAAAAAAAAATTGAAATTGAAATTGAAAGTAGTGTTCTTTCTAATGATAGTCTCTCTCTGGGCATTAAAGCCTCAACAGTAGGCTGTCTTTTCTTGCTTGGCAGTCTTTCTCTCAGCTTCCCTGTGGCTGGGTCACCACACTAGAGTTTCAGGAACTCCAAATCATGACTTCTCCCACCTTCCTCCATAAATGCTGCCTCAGGTCCTGCTTGGATACTTTTCCCTTCCCCTTTTCCAGCCCTCTAGTTGGGGTTGAAGTAGTGAGGTGTATCTTCTCCCTTTCCCATGCTCAACTCTGGAGCACTGGTGAAGAAGCTGCTATTGACTTAATTGGCCAGATTAAACCACCAGCTGTTTCCTTTTAAAGAGACTGTTCCTCTGTTCTTCAGCCTGAGACTCCCTTTCTTCTTACCCTCTCTTTAACCCCTTCACCCTCAGTCTTTCCATCTCTTTCCTCACTGTGTAGTAACAGGATAAGGGTTCCCTGTTAGAATTACCTTCAGAGACAGTGGGATCTCCATTATTGGAGTTTTAAAGAGTTTAGAAAATAACCTCTATTATGGGAAGGTCTAAGTATATGCGATCCTGTCTCTGAGAAGAATGCTGGAGTAGATGACTTCCTGAGGTCCTTTCTGGCTTTATATTTCTGCAGCTGGATCTCTTAGTAAGGAATATTTGATTTTCCATAAAGAAGTTTAAAGTAGTTATTGGCAGGTAGAAGTGGATCCAAATGGTAGCAGGAAGATGCTTTTAAAGCCAGTCAAAGACTGACAGTTTAAACATAATATCCATTTGATTAACCTGTGCTCTTGCTAACTATGATGGCTCATGGAGCAGATACAGCACAGAAAGCCTCTCTCAGCCTGTTTTATTATATCTAGATGACACTTTGGTACATGCTAAATCTTAGGAACTAGAACTGATGCATTTACAAATGGTTGGAGGTAGGCATAAATTTGCTAGTTTGAAATTAAAGTCAAGGGAAAAAGAGTTGTTTTAAAAAGGAGAGTGATTTATCTTGGTCACTTCATTGGCAAGGAAGGGATTTCTGCTGATAAAAGGAAAATATCTGAGAATGTGAAGTGTTTTCTAGGACTTTTTTCATGTTGTGGCAGATTCATTTGTGGGATTTCTAACATAGCAAGATGACTGCTTAATGATTAGTTGATAGAAGAAAATTTTTACCTCTCCCAAAAGTGTAGCCAGGAAAATTAAGATATGAGGAACATGTTCTGAATGTATTACATAATTTTGTTGAAGAGCTTACAATGACACTTGAATTCACAAATACATTATTAATTGCAGGCCAGAAGTCAAAATTACAAAATTTGTCACCTCTCTTTTTTTTTTGCATAGTTTGGCCTTTTTCATCCTTACTAAAAGATAACCACCCACAGAAGATAAAAGACGACCAAGAAAATACAGTCGTCTTGGCTTGCCTCTGAAAGTTGCTATATATATAAAAAAGAAAGTAATGTGCCTATTTTATAGCAGTCTTACTCAGCAGAGGACAGAGAACAAGAAAGAACTGGAAGAAAAAGAAGAGGAGAAAAAGTTAATGAAACAGTTTTCCAACATGCCACTTGGACAGAAATTTTCCGGTCTTCTCTACTCAGGCAAACATATCTAAATACCCAGCCATGCCCCCTAGGAAAGGTGTTTCAAAACATACTATCTTCTGTAACTTGTGTCTACCTGCCTGCCAGCTAGGGGTGTGCGAAATGGGCCCTATTCAATCTGGATTTGGATTCAGCCTGAATCAGGGACATTGATTCAATTTGTTGATTCAGTTCACTGTCTTTGATTCAATTTGGCCAAATCTGAATCTGAAGATTCAATGCTGATTCAGAGAATCAGCGATTTGCACGTAAACACAGCTTTAAATGTTTTTTCTACATACCTCAAGGTACCAGGCACAGCTCGCGAATGCTATGATGCTGGGGCAGATGAAGCGCCCCACAGGAGCGTAGGGGGGTCGGGTCCCCTGTGTGCTCAGCAGTGAACTCAGAAGTGGGCCAGAAGTACTTCCAGTCCACTTCTGGGTCTGTCAGGGTGTGTGCTGGGGACCCCCCTGTGCTCCCCTGGCTCAGTGATCAGTCACAGGGGGCCCTGGGTGCCCCCTAGACCCAGAAGGCACCAGTCACCAAGCTGGGGGAGGCATGGGGGCCTCCCAGTGTGCTCCCTGGTGGACCTGGAATTGGACTGGAAGTGCTTTTGGTCCACTTCTGGGTCTGCTGCTGAGCATGCTGGGGATACCTCTGCATTCCTGTGGGACGCTCCATCTGCCCCACCATCGCAGAATTCACAAGCCACCTGCTACCTAGAGGTATGTAGAAGAAACATTTAAAGCTGTGACTAGGTCCGAATCACCAAATCTTTCCAAATCACTCTAATTCAATTCAGAGGGTTCTGATTCGATTCAGAGAGATTAAATCCTGATTTTATTTGGATTCAGAGATTTGGCCACTGAATTGGGCCAAATATCTGCCAAATTGAATCAGTGACTGAAGCTTTCCACAGCCCTACTGCCAGCCTCCAAGTTGTTTTCAGAATGAGAGGGAAAGGGAGTGGAGGGAGTTTGGATTGGATTTTTTTCACCCCCAGCTGAAGGGTGGGTTGGGTGTATTGGAACCTCCCCCCAGAGGTGGGGGTGGCTCCAATTCACCCCCCACCACCTTCCAGCACTGGATGAGGAGCCCCTAGAATGAACTCTTTCTGCTCCCTTCCCTCCCCCCGCCACTTCTGAAAACAGAGACAGGCTCGAGGGAAGAGGGGCTACTGCTAGGAGAAACCAGATGCAGGCTGGCAGCCAGCAGCTAGATTCCCCTCCCCCCTGGCTCCAATAGTGAACTTCTGTTTGATTTGGGTGAAAACATTCTGAGTTACAGTGGGGAGCTGCACTTCTGTAGCTATAATTGTAACCAGTTATCTGAAAGGATTCCACAGGCACACTCTTTAGTCTAGAAAGACCATGTGTGTCAGTACAGCACCCAGCAGTGGACCCTTAATCTTGGTTAGAGCTTATAGGTACTACTGTAAAACAAATAATTATTGATAATGAAGTCACTGGAGTTAGAAAACAGTACATAAAAAAAATCATATACAGTCACTGCAATACAGCTAGTTCATATTACCTTTAAAACTGCTGGAATAATTTAATATGTAGTATATACAATATTTATTAAGCAGGAAAGTATTATATATCTACTCATTATACCACTGGAACCACTGGAACCTCAGGTTCTGCTATACCCCTGATAAAGGTGGGATAGTTGCCCTAACAGTGCTGCTGTATACACTTGCAGAAAGTACAACAGTGTGTGTGAAATTAGATGGCTAAGGTGGATACAACTCAACTGTTTCAACTTGCTGCTATTGAAATAGAACAATGAAAGCACCAACAAAAGATACCTCTGCACTGGGCAAGGCTTAAGGTAGTGGGTTGAATAGATTGGGAACTTTCTAGCAAAATGGTTTCTAGTAGAAAAGTTCACTTTTGTCAACTCTATAATACTTTGCTGGAGATTAAGCACTAGTTTCAACAGGGAAGGTTCCTTGGGAATAGGATGTACTTTCTTGTCAAAATCAGGGAGGGAGAGGGACACCCACATTCACCCAAAATAGGCACTCTCTTACCTCTTTGTTTATTGTAGTCCACAGAAAATAGGTAGACAGGAGACTTGAACCCCGACCTCCTAAGTGTCTTATCCGCTAGGCTGTTGGCCTAGGTGTCTTAGCCTCTTCTACTTGATAGAATCAAATCATAGTATCATAGTGCTTAGGGTCGGAAGGGACCTAAGCAGATCATTAGGTCCGACCCCCTGCCCCGGGCAGGAATGGGTGCCAGGATCATATCACCCAAGCCAAATATCTGTCCAGCCTCCTCTTGAAGACCCCCAAGGTAGGAGAGTACTCTTCTTGAATGGACTTCACCTCACTTTAGCTAGCTGAGCAAAGGGAGCTAAAAGACTGGTCCCTTCCCTCTTCCCTCAAGAATCCACAGCTAGGTGTGCTGTAACAGATAGCATGTATTGATCAGAGAGGAAGAGACTGGGGAAGGCGTACAGGATGTAGGAATGTTAAAAGAAAATGCCTTGAGCAACACAGACTGGGCTTGTTTGCCCTTTTAACACATGGCTAAGGTTACATGATCCTAATTTAATGGCTAAATTTAAGGTAAGCTACTTCATAGTATCATAGTACTTAGGGTCAGAAGGGACCTAAATAGATCATCAGGTCTGACCCCCTACCCCGGGCAGGAACAGGTGCCGGGGTCATATCACCCCAGTCAAATATTTGTCCAGCCTCCTCTTGAAGACCCCCAAGGTAGGAGAGAGTACTACCTCACTTGGGAGCCCATTCCAGAGCCTGGCAGCCCTAACTGTAAAGTACTGTCTCCTGATGTCCAGCCTGAACCTTCTCTCTAACAATTTGTGACCGTTATTCCTAGTAAACCCAGGGGGTGCCCGGGGGAACAGAGATTTCCCCAATTCCCGCTGGTCTCCCCTGGTGAGTTTGTAAATGGCCACCAGATCTCCTCTCAGCCTTCTCTTGTGGAGACTGAATAGGTTCAGGCCCTTTAACCTGTCTTCATAGGGCCTGCCCTGCTGCCCCTTGTGGCTTCTTCTTACTTCCTCTGTATTTGAAAAAGGACTTTTTATTATCCTTAATTCTGGTCGCTAGCCCTAGCTCCATCTCTGCCTTGGCCTTCCTAACAGCCTCCCTACAGTCCCAAGCAATGGAGGTGTAATCCTCCTTGGTGATAGCCCCTTGCTTCCACTGTTTGTATGCTTCCTTTTTTGCTCTCAGGCATCCCTGATGGCCTTTGCCAAGCCATGGGGGCTTCTTAGCACTCCTGCCCCCCCGGTGCACTTTGGGACTGACTCCCTTTGAGCTTGGAGGATCGTCTCTTTGAGGAACAACCACCCATCTTGGACTCCAATCTCATTGAAGCTCCAAGACCCCAATGCATCTCCCCTACTAACCTTTTCAACTTACAAAAGTTGGCCCTCCTGAAGTCGAGGACCTCTGCCTTGCTTCTTGCTTTCACCACCCTGCTCTGGATAGTAAATTCCAGCAGGTGATGATCACTGTCACCCAGGTGGTTGAGTACCCTCAGACCCCTCACCAGGTCGTCAGCTGTGGCAAGGACCAAGTCCAGCATGGCATTTTACCTGGTGGGACTGTGCACCTCCTGGGTTAGGTGGAGGTCTTATATCCCGGCTAGGAACCTACGTGAGCAGTTGGACCTGGCTGACTGCTCCTCTCAGCAGATGTCTGGGTAGTTTAGGTCACCCATGACAACCACATGACTTTACAGCCTCCGTGAGCAGACCTGAAAGTTCCAGGTCCAGTTCATCCCTCTGGTGGGGTGGTCTGTAGTAGATGCACATTATCAAGTCCCTTTCCCCACGCCCCCCTGCATTCTTACCCAGAGTGCCTCATTTTGCCCTTCCTCTGACCCCATTCTTATCATTAAGGAAGTGTATTGCTCTTTGACGTATAGCGCTACCCCCCCTCCCACTTTCCCTGCTCTGCCTCACCTGTACAGCCTGTATCCCTCAATGTCCACTGTCCAGTCATGGGTACAATCTCACCAGGTTCCCGTGAACCTCACTAGGTCTGGATTTTTGCTAGCTAGCAGGAGGGCAAGTTCCTCCTGCTTATTCTTCATGCTTTCAGCATTTGTGTATAGGCATTTGAGGCCTCCTGTAGGTGCCCATGGCACCCCCTTTTTCCTAAGCCTTCTCTGGCCCCTGTCACTTACCTTGGTACTACCTGTGCACGTCACCTGGCTTGATGGAGAAGTGTCCTCATGTTCCTCTGTGTCCCTGTCCCCCGACAAATCTAGTTTAAAGCTCGCTGTACCAGATCAGCCAGCCTGGAAGAAAAAAATAGATATTCATTGCCACAGAAACTTGAACCTCAGGTCAGTCTCTCTTTCCTGATCTCTTTCCTCCTCTCCCCCACCCATACCTTTTTCCACTACCCAACTCTGTTTTTCTGTAAACCTCCCTCAAAGGTATTAGGTTCATTCCAATGCACAATGGGGACATTTTTGAAATTGTAAAAGCTTTTGTAGGACAAGAAAGCTGTTTCCTGTACAGTTCAAATATTAACAGGTTGGTTCCTGGGGCTTCATCTTATAAATACTGAATGCACATAACTCCTGTTCAAATTGATAGGGATTTCATTATTTGGAGGAGGGCAAAAATCACATAGGTACACACAGGATAACAAAATAAATCTTTGTGCTTCAAAACTTTAAATGATTTTCCCATGAAGCAGTTCCCAGAACTATCCATGGCCTGCATTTGCCTTTGCTCACTGCATTCCCTGTTTATTCCAGACCACCTGGTAATGCTTTATGCTGTGTGCCATTTAGTAGGATTTCTGGTCTCATTTTTCATTCCACATTATCTTATTTTTTATCCTTGCCTCCTTTCTTCCAGCTTGTTGTAAGGATTCCTTTCAGCATTTTGCTATGATATTTTCACTTGCAAGAATTCCATTTGGAGAGATGCTAAATGATTTCACATTAATTCACATAGCTATACGTAGCATGCTTCAGCAAGCTCGCTTATGTGGGCATATACAGAATAATCTCCAGCGTTTTCTGACTGCATGGAAAGGAAAACAGCATATCTTTACACTCTCCCAGGCAATGAAACAATTTAATTTGAAGTTATATAATGCACAGTCATTCAACTCAGAACAGACTGAAGCAAGCTGGAAGTTGGTCTGAACATAGTAATTGCCATATTGGATCAGACCAGTGGTCTGTCAAGCACAGCACTGTTTCCAAGGCTGTGTGTATACTAAAACATTTTGCAGCAATTGCCCCACAGTGCTACAGCTCCACTGGCGCTAGCAAAAAGAATTAGTTTCTAGGCTAATTCTAGAAGCTCTAGTGTAAAATACAGAGAACCTCTTAGAGGACCAGAATTAAGAAGCATATCCTGTCCAAGGAGGAAGCTTCTTTCCAAGTTCCTCATGAGTGGTTGGGTACATGTTGCCAAATATGTGGGTCCAAATTCTTTATCAATCTCCAGTATACTATCACAGTGGCACTTACTCACATACAAGGTAGTTAGCCTAGTTAGTTTGAAGTCGAGTACATGGTGGGCCAAGGTGGCATCTTAGAGAATAACTGGTTCAGAGAGGCATGAGCTTTTCTAGGCAACAACTTATTTCCTCACATGCAGAAATGGACTGTTAGAAAGACAAGATTGTATTTATAGCTGGGAAAGGGGCAGGAGCAGGAAACACTATTAAGAGAGGCAAACAGTGGGTTGGATGATTGAAGATAGAAGGTCTACTAATTTTTGAAAACTTCCAACAAAGTTCTTTTCAATATCTTGTGAGGCATGAGTTCTACAGGTTGATTAGGCATATTTTTTTTTAAATGGGGTTCCTTCCATCCATTTTCCCTTTTAATGGAAAATGTTCTAGAGTTTTGAACATCACCATGTTCTTGAGTTATAATAAAATATAAGTTGGACCTTCTAATTCACTTTTCTAAAGCCACTTCCCACACTTCCATTAATCTACCTCTTCAATTGTCTAAGATGTATGGCATTAATCTTTTTAATCTTCCCTCCCTATGGAAATTTGTCTTTTCTAACTGAAGATGCTTCCCTTCTCTGGACGCTTTTTATTTCTGGTATGTCACTCTTGAGATGGGGTGGCCACAGTTAACACAGTATCCAAAATTAATGCATGCCGCTGCCTTAAATCAAAGCATTATCATATTTTTAGGTTTTCTTTCAAGCCCTCACTTAATACATCTTGACATCTTGCTTGCTTCTTGACTGCTACTGTGGATTGAGCAGATGTTTTCATGGAACTATCCACAATGACAGCTAGATCTTTTTTTTCCAGAGTGATTATATTTAATTTATAACCCAGCAATGCATAGGGATAGTTTCTATTGTGCATATCACTTTGAACTTATCTGCAATATATTTTCATTTGTTACTAAAATGTTGTCTAGACACCAAATTTAGCTTGCTGTTCTAGAGTTTTGAAAGACTGAGAATGTGGGCCACAATCAAGTGAGAAATAAGGGGTTTCATTCAATTAATGAGGGGTAAACTACGGCAGACATTAGTTGTCATCTATTGTGGGGAAGAAAGAATACACAGGCAGTTCCCACAGGGCAGCTGATGCCCTGGTCTCATATACCTTGAGCTAACTTATTTGTGTGCCCACATCCTTATTCACCCTTGACTGGCCTAAATGATATCATATAACATGACACAACATTGGCAATGTGTGGGGGGTGTACGCGGGTGCAGGTGCACCCCCTGAGATTGGCTGTCTACCCCCTGGAAACCCAGCAATGAAACTGGAAGTGCCAGTGGAAATGCACTTCCAGTTTCATCACTGGGTTGGTGATTGGCCACTGGGGGATCCCCCCCCCCCATCAGTGATTGGCTGCTGGCCCCCACCCCCATCAGTGATTTGGTGCCCCCCCCAGACTCAGGAGGCATCCATGTGACACAACAAAAATAATTTTCTTGTAGAAATGATCTTGCCACCAAACTCACTTCTCTGGATCATTAACAATATGTATTTATTATTCATAATAAGCTGGGGCTCCTTAAACTGAAAAGAAAGCATGGTTTGTCCCTGAAGGAGTTCACAAACTAAAGAAAACTCTAAGGCCAGAGGTGTAACATATAAACTGAATGGCCACGGCGGTGACTGTACATGGGTAGCATGAAGATTATGTTTACCATTTTTTAAAACATATTAACCCCCACCAGTTCTTGGGTACTTCTCAGACATGTCAGCCTAACACAGCTAGTTTTCTTTTAAGCATCACAATGCAGGTCATGCAGAATGGCGCCAGTCTCCCTGTATCAACCTTCCTGCCATGGTAAAATTTGCTTATCAGTTTTGTACCCTTTGCCCTTTCATTTCTAACCCATTTCCAATTTATGGTTGAGCTTCACCTCTCGCCCCAAGACTTCTTCACTAAATGACCTCTTGTGAGGAATACTGCTAAAGGCTTTTTGAAAAACCTAAAAATTGATATTAATTGTGGTTTTATCCTGATTCCATGGCCTTGATTCAGTTATCAATCGGTAATTAGGAAAGGCACTTAATCACATACTTGAAATGAGGCACAAGCCTAAATGCTCTGCTTAACAGGATTGGACTTCAGCGCATGCTGAGCTTGGTTAACTAGATCCTTAAAGGCCTACCTAGGCAAATAGCTCAATTTATTCCTTACACTGTCTCCCAAACTCCACTCTTGTTTTTTCCCCTCTTTAATTTACTTTGTATGTATTGTAGGGGATAGCTTCTCTGTGGCAGTGACTGTTTGCTTTGCTACACATTTATATGGCACCTCACCCTGCTGCTTGCTTTGGTGTTCAGAGCACTACAGTTATGGAAATATCTACAACTACTACTAAAAATAATGTGGTGAGGCACAGAAGCCATCTAGGTGTTTTATTACTATCTTTAGCTGTAATATCTTCACAGAGTTGGCATGGCCAGTACCTGTTCTGTGTAGAGAGACTGTGGAGAAGTGGCTATCAATTCTGCCTGCATATAAATGGAGGGTGCTCATTCTGCTGTAGCTAATGCACAGTGAAAGAAAAATTCAAAATGTCATGGGCTTCCTTCCTCTTTGTGTCTGCAGAAGTATAATGCGCCTCATATCACACAGATCATCCAGGTGGCATTCAGCTGTAGCTCTCCTCTCCCATTTTTCCCCATTTCATGCCATGCTGGTATTCTACAAATTATTTCTATGTCTGGCTATAGAGGAGATTGATGTAGATCAGAGTTCTCAATTTCTCCCATCACCAAGTTGGCAATGATAACTGAAACTGAGGATCCTTTTACAGCTCTGAATGAAGAATAAATCTATAAAAAATTAATTAACCTCTGCAGTGCTTATTGAATCTTTACTGGGTTTAATCACAATTTTTGTAGCTTATGAAATGCTTGGTATATTTTTGATTCTTGTACAATAGATTGAATTGGCTTTATGTACAAACCAAATTTGTAAAATAATCAAAGTAATTGATGTTTTTATGAGGGATGTGTTGCTAGTGGCACCCCTGCCTTCCTGAACAGGCTAAGAAAAAAACAAAACAAAACAAAACATAACCTGGCTTCTATTTTCTTCTTTTTTTCCCCTTAATTACCTGTATTGAAAAAAAAAAAAAAAAGAGCAAGGGAGAATAGACAAATTAATGCAAGAAAGGGGAGGAATGTCATGCATTATTTACGACTTATGGGATGCGCTCAATGCTGGTTGTGGGCCATATCCTGAACAGGTTTCCCTCTCCAATCACAGTTTTGTCAGCCACGGTTTTGAGTATCCATACTTCAGAGAAGGAGGGGGGAGGGGGACAGTCGGGAAATACCCCCCACGGCTCCGCTGGCCCTGCTTGTGCCTCTCCCCTCCCCCCCCCGCCACAGCCTTGCTGGTGTTCCTCACCCTGCCCAATCCACAGCCCCTGCTCTCCTAGCCCCCGTGGTTTTGCCAACTACGGGAACTTTCAGGAACCTGACCCACGTGGTTGGTGAGGGAAGCCTATATCCTTTCAACTCAGACACATCTCCCATTGATGGCAGTAGGAATTATGCCAGTTCCTGGTGCTAGACTGGGTTGATGATTAATGATTCTAATTATTTATTCTATTCTTTCAACAGATATCCACAGATGGGGAATAGATTTCCTCTAGATGCATAAAGGGGAATATAGTTGAAAGGTGAATTCATCAAAGTGTCTTTCCCTCTCTAATCCTCTCCCCCTCTAACACAAGAGGACCATAACAGCTCTAGTTTTAAGAGCAAAGCAGAGGTCAGGGCTATTAATCTTTATTATTAATTGCATTACTATAGTATACTATTGCCTATGCGCCCCCCCCCGCCCCCGCTAACATAGGTGAGGGCCACCATTGTGCTAGGTCCTGTACAAGCAGAGAAAAAAAGACAGCCCCAGCCTCAAAGAGCTCACAATCCAGGCATAGGCCACTGACAATAGGTGGATATAGAGAGCTAGGGGGAGTATAAGGGAATAACAAGATAATGTTAGCCGGTGTGATAAACATAGAACGTATAGCACATCAGCAACCAAACTCTTGTCAAATTTTTTGTAGACATCACAACAAGGGCGAGTTTCAAGAGCATGCTGGAGGATGATAATGAGGTGGCTTTGTGGCTGCTTCAGGGAGCTCCTCCCAGCATCTCAGAGTGTACAAAGGTCTCCATTTGAATAAGTGGGCAGTGAAACTTGGCCTCAGAGGTTTGTCAGAAGATTTGATGTTTTGATGCTGAATGAGATAGGTTAAAGTTTCAAAATAAGGGGAAGAGTTAGAATGGCTTTTGAAAAGGAAGGGAAGAAGCTTCTGTCTGCTGCGGTACAGAAGGGGGAGCCTGGGAAAGGATAAAAAGAGTGGAGTGACATAGTCAAAATGACAGACAAGGAGAATGATCTTTGCAGCTGCATTCTTAGTGGATCCAAGCAGGTCAAGGACAAGAAAAGAGGTTGTTAGAGTAATTGGGGTGTGTGATGAAAGCCAGGAAGAGAGATAGATAGGAAAGGCTGTAGCTTAGAGATGTAATGAAGAAAGAAGCAGCAAGCTTTAGACATAGCCAAGATATGAGGACCTAGAGAGAGATGAGTCCATGACAACGCTCAAGTTGAGTGCCTGAGTGACAGACAGGCTAGTGGTATGTTTGCACTGAACCAGAAAGGAAGCAGTGGGGAGGACTTGGAAAGGGAGATTAAGCCCTGTTTTAGATACCTTAAGCTCAGGATGACTGACACTTGCAAAGGTAGTCGGAGGCACAGGATGAGAGTTTAGTTTGGGCAGGAGGCAGGCCTGGAATAGGAAGGTCAATGGGTGAGTCATCAGCATAGAGGTGAGGGATGGTTTTGTGCTGGTGGATGAAATCAATAAGAGAAGATGCAGTGAATGATATGAATGAGACTAAGGACAGAGCCTTCTTGGGATTCCTCATAGAAATCTGGAAGGAGGAAGAGTGGGACCCTCCAAATGACACACCGAAAGAAATGGGGTGGCAGGAGGAGAGTCATCAGAGTACCATCACAGAGTCCAAAAATTCAGGAGGAAAACCATAGGAATTGTGTATAAAGTGGCTAACAGGACAAGGAGGATGGGAACTCAGAGATGATTCAGAGCTTTGGCTAAGAATAGGTCATTAGAAAGTTTGGCAAAATGTTTCAGTGAAATGTAAGCTATGGCTGCTGGATTGGAGAGGGTGTTGGGTGGAATTTGAGAAAGGGATCTTTAGACAGTGACTGCAGACAACATGCTCAATGACAGGTCTGGGACTAGGGTGGCCATCATAGAGGACAGTCCAGTTGTCCTCTGTCCTCTATTGATACAAAACCTTGAAGAGAAAAAAAGAGGACATAAAGGCATCAGGTTTCGTATCAGTAGAGCATAGAGGACAGAGTAGCAGAAAACCGGAATGTCCTCTATGATGGTCACCCTATATGGAACTGTTTGGCCTAGAAAAGAGAAGACTTTGGGGGAATTTGGTGGCAGCTTACAAATATATCAGAGGAGAGCATCAGGGGCTAGGTGAACAACTGTTCACCAAAGTGCTCCAGGGGAAAACCAGGAGCAACAGTCATAAACTCCTATAAGAAGGTTTCAGACTGGATATAAGGAAAAACTTCTCCATGGTTTGTGTCACCAGACTCTGGACTAGACTTCTAGTGGGGGTGGTGAAGACACCTACCCTGGAGATCTTCAAAAGGAGACTGGATGCACACCTTGCTGGGATAATTTGACACTGGCAGTCTTTCCTGCCCAGAGCAGGGGGACTGGACACGATGATCTCATGAGGTCTCTTCCAGCCTCAAACTTCTGTGAATCTGTGAATTTGGAGATGAAAGAGGCAGGGTAGTTGGAGAGGCAAAGAGGGCCAAAGGTGAGCTATCATAAGGAATAAAAGACTAAAGCACATTTGTATATTGAGGAGAAAGAGCCAGAGGGAAGTGAGATTATGCCTAAAGTTAAGGTTGTCCTAAATTTCATGTCCACTGACCATCCACAATAAAAATTCAAAATCTTGAGCTATGGTTCAGCCTGACCCTCAAAGCTTTACTGAACTTTAAGGTACACGGTCCAGCTTCCTTTTGCTTCAGTGTGGTTAGAGTTCACTGTCACACTACAGACTACAAGCTCAGGAAGACAGCCAAGAGCAATTCTACAACTTCCTTTCTTGACTTCTGCTCTTCACATCACTTCCAGTCTTTGCTATCTGTAATTTGATCCAGGCAGAGAAGCAGACAAGTAGACAAGTAGTCTATAGGCTGACTTTCAGAAGGGCTCTGCTTGAGCATAAGTGAGACAATATGTATAGCTTCGGTGCAGGCCGTGTGTCAAGATATATTTTATTTTATTTTATTTATTCAATTTATATGACACCCTTCCAAACGAGGCTCAGGGTGGCTTACAATAAGAAAACAGAAACACTTAAAAGCAGGAGAGTGACAAGAGGACTAAAATAACAAGAGAGGTAGAGCTTGGTCTCATGTGCATACTGATGGTACCTCAGTCCAAATCACAACACAGTCTTGCCCAGCAGTCTCATTTACACATAGAACAGGAGAGGAAACAAGATGGAGCCCTGTAAGACTTCACAGGAAAAGTCCCAAGATGATGATGAGCACTCACCCTTTTGGACCTCCCTGCTAGGAAGGAGCAGAACCAAATGAGAGATATCCTGCAAGTACCACCCCCAGGTCATGTTAATGCTTTATCAGCACCTTATGGTCAGCTGTATCAAAGGTCATTGGAAGATGGAGCAAGGTCATCAGAGCACAATTTTCCCTACCAGTCTCCAAAGATCATGAACCAAGCCCCCAAATGCAGCCTCTATGCTATATTCAGCATAGAAGCCAGACTGACAAGGGTCCAGGAAACCCATGGCATCCAGATATGCTCGTAGCTGTCAACTACCTGTTCAATGACCTTCCCCAAAAAGGGGAGGTTGGAGACAGGGTGATAATTGGCTGGGGAATTATTATATAGTATAAAGTTTGTAGGATATAGTAGGGAAGGGCAGCTTAAGAGCTCATGTTGGTTGAAGATAACCTCAAGGTTGACCCTATATCGGTGTAGACATGCCTTGAAAATGACCCAACCATGAACCTACTTCTCAAAGTCCTGACCTGCCTGGCACACCCTACAGATACCACTCCTGCTCAGGGTGGGGCAATCCCATGGACTTGCTGAGCATGAGAGTGGAAGCAAATTATCTATGTTAGATCAATGCCTGTTGAAGGATCTGGAGCCTTAGTCATTTGTTCCCACAGCCTTCCATTGATGCTACCTCCTTGTCCTAAGTCCAAGGGACAATACAGCTTCCGTTTCTTACATTCTCTACTTACACTCTGCTCCAAGCAGTCATTTTACCAGCCTCCTGAGAACAAATGATTAAATTGTCTATTTGGATCCTGAACACCTGATGATCGGAGCAAATATGTAAGGCTTATGTTTCATTTAGGATTGACCAAAGTGATATATGAAGGGCTGGAGATACAAATCCCAGTTACACCAATGCAAATTGCACTTAGTATGACTTTAAACACTACATTATGGTCCAGATCATCAACTGAGTTAAATGATAAAGCTTTAATCTTTCATTACTTTAATGACATAGGCACTGACTTTTTAGGGATGAAAAATGTCTAGCACACCTACAGCCTAGGGAATGACCTGCTGGGTGGCACAGAAGTGGAAAGGGATCTTGGAGTCCTAGTGGACTCCAAGATGAACATGAGTCGGCAGTGTGATGAAGCCATCAGAAAAGCCAATGGCACTTTATCGTGCATCAGCAGATGCATGACAAATAGGTCCAAGGAGGTGATACTTCCCCTCTATCGGGCGCTGGTCAGACCGCAGTTGGAGTACTGCATGCAATTCCGGCGCCGCAATTCAAGAGGGATGCGGAAAACCTGGAGAGGGTCCAGAGAAGGGCCACTCGTATGGCTAAGGGCCTGCAGACCAAGCCCTACGAGGAGAGACTAGAGAAACTGGACCTTTTCAGCCTCCGCAAGAGAAGGTTGAGAGGCGACCTTGAGGCTGCATATAAGTTCATCACAGGGGCACAGAAGGGAATTGGTGAGTATTTATTCACCAAGGCGCCCCCGGGGGTTACAAGAAACAATGGCCACAAGCTAGCAGAGAGCAGATTTAGATTGGACATTAGGAAGAACTTCTTCACAGTTCGAGTGGCCAGGGTCTGGAATGGGCTCCCAAGGGAGGTGGTGCTCTCCCCTACCCTGGGGGTCTTCAAGAGGTTAGATAACCATCTAGCTGGGGTCATCTAGACCCAGCACTCTTTCCTGCTTATGCAGGGGGTCGGACTCAATGATCTATTGAGGTCCCTTCTGACCCTAACATCTATGAATCTATGAATCTATGACTCTGTGGGTGCTCAGGGGCTCAAGCACCCACAGAAAAAAATATCAAGTGCTCAGCACCCATGAGCCATGGCTGGCTTCTTGCAGATATAAAAAAAAAAAGCAACAAAAAATCAAAAAAAACCCCTGCACTTTACCGGAAGAAGCAGTGCATTACTTCAACCCAGCTCAGTAGATTGAGGTGAAGATTGGGCACTTCAGCTCCATCTTTTTTACACTTGTAGCTAAAGCTGATTGAATCAGATATGAGATAAAAGGGCTAAAAAAGCCCTGCTAAAGTGCTCCATCTTTATAGACACTGCAGAGCTAAGTTAAAGTAACACGCAGCCTCTTCTGGGCATGCATGGTTTCTGCACCAAGTTTAAAGTAAAGAACTATTTTTCGGTGGGGAGGGAGGTTATGTCTGCAAGCACCCACAGACAAAAATCCAAGTTGGTGCCTATGTTTAATGAGGATATGTCGATTTGTGCCAGCTATGGTTCTGGCCATTAAATTCATCATGACACACTGCCTTTTGCAGGTCTGTGTATAGAGGATCTCCTATTATGTCTCCATGTCTATACCAGATGGGTTAGTTGGAGCAGCAATAGCATTCCCTAACCAAAGAGCTGTTTGCACGTTTTTCTGTACTTTTCTCTTCTGCTCTCCCTCACAAAGCAATCAGATGTCTGTATCTTCAGGATGTCAGGGTCCCATTTTGAGGGCCCTGGGACTGCTGCCTTGGAGCAGAGGTCTTCTAAGCTGTGAATTTCTTGGACCTTCTGCAGTCCTCAGGATCTGAAGGAACTAGGGGCCAAACCCTTGCTTCATTTATCAGGCAAGTCTGTAAAGGTAAATCCTGCTACTCCCCCAAAATGGAATAACTCAGGAAATGGTACAAGGGAAAGCATTCATAGTTTTCACACACTCAGGGCTCTCTTGCCCAAGCACTGCCCTTTTATCCGTGCCATAGTTAGCAGCTTTGAAATGTTTTCCTTATGTTTTGCCTCTTTTACAGTTAAACCTATATAGACATCATGCGAGTCTTTGGCCACCTCTAGGAATGGGACCACGTAAGAAGAACATAGTGCTGCTCTCAGCTGGCTGAATTAGATCTTAGCAATGTCTTAGATTTTTTAATCAACATATCACAGGACTCACTCCCTGTATCCATCAGCATCTGCTTCTCTCCTGATCCCTGCCTCTTCTGCTTGCTAATTCTTCTTTCTCTTCTAATAACCAACTAACAGCCCGAAAGTCACCAAGGGAAATGGATTTAAGGCAGACAGCAGCAGTCACAGAGCAACAATATTAAGAGAGGAAGCAGGGTTCCATATAAGTGGATTTAAACAGAAGCTCTTGGCACAGTGACAGCTTTCAATAGGGTTTGTCCATGGAGTTTTTGTTGCCGTTTTTAATTTTTATAAAAGAAAATTCAATCTGGAATATAAAATAGGGGAAGCGAAGGGTGTGCTGAAAGCCGTGCTGCTGAAGTGAGGGGAATGCTCAGAGCTGCTGGGTGGGCCAGCAACAGGAGAAGTGTGAGAGGGAGGTAAGGGAGGATGATTGAACCCAGCCACATAAAACCACTTTGCAAATAAGAAATCAATGAAGTGGTAAGAAAACAGCTATATAATCCCCCGGCCCTAATAAGGTTGCCTCACTGGCCTCACTTCCCTTGCACTCCAGAACTTATAGATAGGCCAGGAGGCAGCATTTTCTTTCTCCAGCTGACCTCCTGCATAAACTGTGCACTGCAATTCACTCAACAATTCTTGCCACAGCCCGAATGCCTTGGGTTTGAAGAAGAGGACCTCTAGTGTTCTGCAAATACCCATCCCAATTCATGACCTCTCACTCCCTCCATCTCCTGACCCCCACTGCAACATGGTTCTTGCTCCTAATACAGTGAGTATATGGCAATACAGCCCATGGCAGCACCATCTTAAGGCATGCCATATTAGCTCTATATGCTTGAGCTCCAGCTCAGGAAGCTGTTATTGCTATGCACAGACAAATAACCTGTGCTAAGCATGAGCAACTGGTGCCACTTTAGTCATGGGGGGGCATGTGCCCCCCCCAGCAACCAGTCAGTGACCAGGGGGATCCCCCCATGGCCAATCTCACCAACAGAGAGGAAGGGGCATCCACCCACAGTCAATCGCATTGCTCCCACTCCCCAGCTGACTCTCACGGGGGGGGGGGGGCACCAGCTCTCCTGCCTGCCCACCCTGCCCATTGCCTAAGTGGTGAACACAGTCTCTCTTTTTCTTTATTAAAGATGTTCCCCTTAATTTAGGAAGGCCTTTGACACTGTCTCTCACCTCATTCTCATTAAAAAATTAGGCGACTGTGGCGTTGATGCCTACACGGTCAGATGGGTCGCAAATTGGCTGGAAGGCTGCACTCAGAGAGTGGTGGTGGATGGGTCTTTTTTGACCTGGAGGTATGTGGGCAGTGGGGTTCTCCAGGGCTCGGTCCTCGGGCTCACACTGTTCAATATCTTCATCAGCGACTTGGACGAGGGGGTGAAAAGCCCCTCGTTCAAATTTGCATATGACACAAAGATTTGGGGATAAGTGGGCACGCTGGATGAGAGGGACAGGCTACAAATAGATCTAGACAGGTTACAGGGGTGGGTGGATGAGAACAGGATGGGATTCAATACTGACAAGTGCGAGGTGCTGCACCTGGGGAGGAAGAACCAGCAGCACACCTACATGCTGGGGAACTCCCTTCTCGTCAGCACAGAGGCAGAAAGAGATCTTGGAGTCATTATCGATTCCAAAATGAACATGCGCCGACAGTGTGGGGATGCAGTCAGGAAGACTAACTGCACCTTGTCTAAGGGAAGTGGTGCTGGCTCCTACCCTGGGGGTCTTCAAAAGGAGGCTGGATATTTACCTAGCTGGGATTGTTTGAACCCAGCGTTCCTTCCTGCCCATGGCAGGAGGTCAAACTTGATGATCTGCTCAGGTCCCTTCCGACCCTACCTACTATGAAACTATGAAACTATAATTTCTTCCTCTCTTCTCTTTTTTCACTCAGACTCTTTTTACCTGTAAGCCTTACTTGGAGGGCTCTCCTTTTTTTCAGTCACAAATTATTTCTCTGACATTTTGTTTCCCATACAGATCCGTCTCTGCCTCTCCCTCTAATCCCTTTAATTGCATTTTTTAATACTCTGATTGGAATCCCCCCCCCCCCCAAAGAAAGACATTAATAATCTTCCCCCCACCCTTAAAATATCATTTTAATAAAAAAGTTGCTTTTTTTGACTGAAAAGATAAATTTTTGATTTTGCTTTAAACATTTTAAGGACAGTAATAATCATGTCATTTACCTGAGTTCACTGCTTGGGGCTGTATGGATATACTCAGAACACTGGAAGGAAAGGAATGAGGAGACAGAAACAAGCCAAAGGAAATGGAAAAAAGCATATTTGGTAGTCAGAGAGAAGACATATCCACCATCCACCTCCAATAACATGAGTCTAACTGTCCCCAGCTTTGTTCCACTACACTGGCCAATCTCTTCATCATCAAGATGCTTACTGAGAATGGCTTTGCAATTGAGATCTAGTCATTCATAGATTTATAAAACAGAAGGGGCCCCCGTGATCACCAAGTCTCAACTGCTACATAACACAGGGCATATGACTCCCCTGCATTAATGGCTGTTTCAGGTCTAGTTGCTATGGTGGGTTCATTGAGGTGCATCTTTTAGGGAAAAAAACAAAACAAAACAACCCCCCCCCCCACCACTCCTTCCAGTGTTTACCTCATTTACAAACTTTATAAGTAATGATTTGGAAGCCAGATCCTATTCTACCTATTAGGTGCCATAGTCTAGGAATAGATGTTGCATTTCTCCCTAGACAAGTTGTATCTATGTTAATCCCAGAACAGAAAATACCCTGGGATTGATCTGTATACACATAACACTTCTAATCAGGGTTTAGTGATTGGCTAAATGCACTGCTGCTTTTCTGCCATTGACATCAATGGTGCAATTCTGGCATAACAGTTGAGATGCACTTTGCAATGTTCTGGAATAAACTGTTAGGGTGTTTATACACATGTTCCAGGGTGGGGGGAGAAGGGGCAGCATTTTAGTTAGAACAGCTTCCGGCCAGCTGTAATTAAATTGCTGCAGTGTCACATGTATTCAGCATCCCATGTTTCAAAATGGCTGCAAGGGCACTTTATCTACAACTCACTGGATGAGTTTTAGTTAAAGTGCCCCTGCTGCCATTTTGAAAGATGAGACACTGTATACACAAGACGCTGCAGCACAATGGAGCATTCTAATTAAATGAATCAAGTCCACTCTGACGTGTTCTAATTAGAACACATCAGAGCATGTGTATAGGCAACCTAGGTCATCATCTGCACTCCCTCACAGTTGAGGATAATTGCCTTCCATGATTGCCTTATTTGTGGGTCTGAACTGTTAGTGCATCTTACCACATGAGCCTTTTTAGGACTCATGCAAGGACAATGGACATAGATGTCTGAACAATTGCACTTTGTCCTGGGATAAAATAGTTTAATCCCAGGATAAAAGTGACATCTGTTTGTGGCCACAGTTTCATCCTATTCCATTCTGCTCAAGTCCCTGAAAAACTGTTAATGCATCTACTTTTGTAATGCGGCAGCATTTTAAACTTAAAATCACTTTGCAAAAAGCCGTGAGGACACACCCAACCTTTTGCACTCATGTTTATTCAGGGGCTTGCATAGGGTGGAATGAGATTGCATTTAGGTACAAAAATCTTTTTAGGCATCTGACTGGTGGACTACGATCTACCCTTTGTGTTTATTTTCAAATCCTTGATTAAAATTTTACATAACGTGGGCCAAAAACTATTCTTTGCAGAGACCAGCTGAAAACATACCCCTTCAATGGTAATTCCCTATTTATCATTACATTTTGAGATCTGTCCTGTAACCAGTGTTTAATTCATTTCAAGTGTTGATTGTGTATTGCATAAATTGATCAAGCAAATATGTAATCTCATTGTAAAACAACGTTGTGCTCTTGAGGCTTATCATACCTTATCAGTTCTGGGGAATGGGATCTGTCTTTATTGCGTGTCTTTTGTGCCTAGCACAGAAGACCCTTTTTAGAGGGTCCCTACCAGAATATATACCAAACTTGCATAACTCTAATTCAAAAGCAAATATTACATAATAGTACTTTTTCATGCACTTTGTATTTCAAGATCTGTCGTGTTAAACCATCCATTGTCACATCAGGTCATCAAGTAGTATAAAGCAGCCTAGCCCCATTATATAACAGTTTGTACCAGCTGAAATTGTGTCCCTAGAATTGTCTTTTTTTTTGTTAATCAGCAAGCAGAAAACAGCTATTCACAGGAAGAATAACCTGTAAACTGATGACCCCTCTGTAAACTATTTATAGCCAGAACAAAAGAAGTGCTAAGCATACCTTTTTCCAGAAGCTCCTAATTTTTGGATAGTGCCATAACATATAGGGGAGGGGAGGCTCTCTAACACTGACTGTTACTCAAAGGTAGGGAAACAAGTTAAAATCAGTCAGTTTATATTCTGAGGCTTTTTTCCATTCCTGCTGGGGATGGAAAGCCAAAAGCCAAGTATCCTGGTTGCTGTTAGTTCATTTATACTGATTTCAGAAGAATGGGTGAACTCAAAGTAAAACTTAACAGAATCCTTTAAAAAAAAAAAAGCCTGTTCATCCTGAAGCAAGTCCATGCATGTTAGGTCTGAGATCACAGAGATTTTAAGCCTTGGTCGAAGGTTTGATTATCTGTGAAGAAGCAGACAATCTCCATATTGTGATGGTACAAGAGACATGCTCCAGGATAAAAAAAAAAAAAAAATGTTTAACGTGCCCTTCAGACCACATTAGTTTTGCACCAAAATAAAATTAAAAAAAAAAAATCCACATTAAGGGAAAATGCAGAAAAATCCCTGTAAATTATATTTGCTTGTTTTTCAGAGTAATACCCTGGCTGCCGGAAATCCAGTTACTGATGGTTAGAAGCAGCCTTTGGGAGAGGAACAGAGTAGAGGGCAGAGCATGGAAAATGCAGTTTATATACTTGGTGATGAGATCCATTACAGAAATGTCCATACCTTCAATGTGAAAAGAAATGCATATATATACTCATCAGCCATGTGTCCAACGACACACCAGTTTAGTGCAAGAAGGGAAGAGTGCCTGCAAGGAGGACTCAGGAAAGACAGTATCGAAACTAGGATTCAGCCGAGGCTTTCCTAGTACTTGTGAGCAATGCCATGAGATTAATTAAGTACGCGTTGTTGACAGCAAGTAATTTTATTCATAGGAATAATCGTTATTAGTTTTTATGCATATACCCTGTTGATAGCTTTATTTCCCTATTTGTTTGGGGTGGGATTAAAGTTTTTCTTTTCTCAAGACACGCTACATTTCCTAATTCCAGAAATGAGACAAAAATATCCCATTAAGATGATTATCTTCTCTAGTGGCAAATAATTCAGTCTAAATGATTTTGAGAAAAAAAAAAAGGGCTGGTAATTATTTACCCTTTTCCACTTCCTTTAACGGGAGATTTCTTTGCTGAGAGTAAACGGGCTTTCGGTGCTGGCTCCTCACCAAAGAAAGGGAAAGGCTGGAGGGCAAGGGAGACAGAACCTCTGCCACCTAGTTGTCATCTTCAGGAGCCATAAAAGAATAAACCAGCTATTTACAGCTTTGCTCTGCAGTCCCCCTTGCGATAAAACCACCCATGATTGGGAATTAGAATTGCTGAAGTCAGCATTACATCTCAAATACAACCACTCCTGTTAACTGTTCTGCATGGATAAGCTGCATACTACTATATCTTTTCCTGAGTTCTCCCCTTCAGGGCAAGGGACAGCTCTCCTTTACATCCCATTTTAACTCGGTCTTCCAGAAGTTAGGACTTTCCCCAGTTTTCAGCTTGAAGGTTGCAGAAAGGAAAGTATAAATCAGGAGTTCTGGCTTGTAATTAGGGCAGTCATTAATTTGATTGGTATGACGTACAGAAATGCCTAGAAGTCCCAGTTAAGATCAGGTCCTCATGATGCTAGATCCGGCATAAACACATAGCAATTGAGATAGCTGTTCACAGCAAGCTCTAAGAACTGAGCCAAAGGGTGGGAGAGGAAGTACAGAGAGATGACTGGGTTAAGAGCACACAAGAGCTGAGCCCAGATCTCTTGAATCTCAACATAACTTAACCAGAAGACCAGTCCCCCTGCGCTTCAGTTGGCCTTGCTTTCAGTAACCATCTTGTCTAATGGTGATAACACAGAGTAAGGTTCTTATAAAAAGATTCATATTTAGGATCCAAGGTCAAAGTCTGCTGGTCTTCAACCTGTGCCTGCAGATTTAGACAGGCTGCAAATGAAGGCTACGTTTGGATCAACAAAATCGGTCAACTATATTAATCACCATTAGTTAGTTCCATTAAGCAAGTCATGATTCTTAAAATGTGCTAGGAACTGTGCAGGTGCCTAAAAAGACAGACCAAATCCCTACTAGCTCAAGCTATTTTGCCTTGGGAGCTACACCTGTGTACCACATCAGCTTCTCATAGATTGAATAGATTTCATAGACATTAGGGCTGGAAGGGACCTCAGAAGATCTGCACCACGGATTCTGCATGTAAAAAATCATGCATAGGCACATAACATTACTTAGCAGGGATTCACACCCTTAAAAATGCTACCGAAGGTGTAAAATAAAGCACAGCCCTTTCATACAAAGAAGGGTGGGGGGAACACAAATTTTAAGGTGATGCTAAACGGAAATGTCTCAATATCGTTTCAGGTGATGGGAAGTATGTCTGCCAGAACAGAGAATAGTCTTCAAAATCTCTTCCCCATGCGCTGTGTCAAAATGATTTATAATGACACCGGCATCTTCAAGTGAAGAGCCTTGAATAAAGAGCTGGAAATGAGAGTGCTATGCTGGTTGCATTGCTTTTGTCTTGGGGCAGCTTTACCACATCTGCGTTACAGGCAGAGAGTCATGGGGTGGCTGCTCGAGCTGACTGGAGCCACTGATGGGAAGCCGGCCCGCCGGCAGTGCTGGGACTGGGAGCCAACAGTGTGGAACACAGGACAATGGGAGTGGCGAGGGGATTAGCGATCGAGAAGGCCTTTGAGATGTGGCTGAATGCATCATCAATGCAGGGCTTGAAAAATATATCAAAGTTACATAGGAATAGAAGCATGGCATGAAAGGAGGCGGGGGAAAGGATCCTCCTCGAGGATGGGTTTGATGTAGTCCTGCCAGCGTGTGTGCGTGAGGAGGCAGGCAGCAGAGTTGTACACTTCCAGAGCCTAGCAGCTGAATGTAGAGCAGGTCACTGATGGGAACGATTTAGGGAGAACCTGTGTAAGCCAAGTATTGGCCATTGTTAGGGGATACAGCTACATAATACCCCCTAGTCCTTTTGATCTTTCCTGTGCACTACTCATAAGGCCAGCCACTGCCTCAGGGGAAAATCCATGGATTTCCTTGGCCCTGTGTCCCAAAGTCATAGGATAATCAAATACAATACTGATTCCAAACCAGATCCATGAACCGTGGCAGAACAAATGTCTCTGTTGCCTGTTGGGATAGACTTGGGCCGCATTCTTATGAAGGAAGACCCAAAATTAAGGAACGGAGAAAAACCGATGGTCCACCCAGTGGTAGGGAGCAGAAAAAAACTGTAAAGCTGTTCTGGTGGCACAAAGCTCTGCTTTGCCAAAATACACCTCTTGTTTAGTATGGATTTGATAACAGTTTTATATTAACTAATGATGACTCACTCCCCAGGCAGTGACTTATTTATGTGGCAGCTTTAATGTTTTGCAAATCACTGTTTTAAAGATGCCCAGCTGGAAGACAGAAAAGCTTGGGAGACAGAATCAGCCTGATACAGAACCAGATTCAATAAAAGCAAGATGGGATTTGACAGCTAGTGCACGTCTGGAAATAGAAAGCATGTCATCTGGAGAGCCGCCATGCAGACTTGCTGCTACCTTGTGTCTGGTTCCTGTGGCTTCAGAAACCAAGTTGTTACTGTGTATAGATAAATAAGAAAAAAGGAAAAGAACCTAGAAGAAAATAGGCAGAGAAATGTGCTTATATACAGTGACAGTTTTTCTTCCACCCTAAAAAAAATCTATTTGTTTATTGGTTTTTAAAGCCTGAAGGGACCTTTCTGATCACGTTGTCTCACCTTTGAAAGAGATGCACTATGCTTAAAACAGAGAAAGCTGGTGGAGCCAAAAGCCCCTCTTAGAACAAAAGACAATATAAAGTGTAACCCAAATACCAGTTAGCTCCAGCTTGTTGGTTTTGCACTTAAAATGGGCATATTCCTTCCTAGGTTAAATTTTTTTGCATCTTGAGATAGGTGTGCGACTTGAGGCTTTGGAAGGAGGAAAGGGAAATATTCCACTGCATCAAACGGGCTGGGATTTCAGGGATCTACGTTATATTCCTGAGTCTTCCACTGACTTGTGACGTGACCCTGGACTTTGGCTTCACCACATACAAAACGTAGGTAATAGCTTCCTTTGTAAAATGCAGAGTTATGTGGATGCAAATTGATCTATAAATGCTACTAAGCCTTATGGGGGAGATTTTCAAAGGAACAGCTGCTTGTTAGGTACCTTGCTTTCCTTGAAACCCAGTGGAGCTGAGCACCGCACTAGCATCTATTTCTTTGTCTATCTCCCTTTAAATACCATTAATATTGCATTGGCTTTCTTCTCAATGGGGAGTATAACTAAATATGTTAATGCTGATAGACTGTGTTTTATGGAGGGCATATCGGTCTCTATATACCTGTCATTCCTTATGCATATATAGGCACCAAGGAACCTTGTCTGCCTATATAGGCACCGATATCCACACTAAACTGCCATGGTGGGGGACCGTTAGTTAGATTTCAAAGAGCGATTTTACTGTTCACTGGACAGCAAAAACCTTTTGCAACTGTATCTACTATCATGACAAGGGAAGTTACAGTTGCCATGGACAACGTGAACAAACAACCATGCTTGCTCTTATAAAGGGACGTATGTCTCATCTCAGAGCTAAATGACATTCAGTCTCCCACATACCAATGCTTTTCTGAGTCTGTGGCTTCGTGTTTACAGACAGGGGCTCTGGGATGCCTCTGTTGTATTTCCAGCTCTGTCAACGACTGACTGAATGCTTTCCCCCTTTATTTCTCCTTGTCTTAGATGCCCTATGTGTAAAATAAGGATAACAATACTTAACTGTATCTCAAGGGTCTTATGAAGCATATTTGAGCACAAAGAGGTCTTTTTTGGATGGAAGGCACAATGCAAACGCAAAGTGTTGTTATTATCATAATTGCAGCTATAAAAGTGTTCAATCCGGATAGTAAAAGTACATGCTCTTATGTAAAATTAATGCTTGCCCCGCAATTCTAGTTACCAGACATTTATGGAAGGCCAGTCTGGGATAATTAGCAAAAAAGAAAAGAGAAAAATATATGAGACCCAATTATCCTCTCATGTAAGTTTTACATTCCTGGAGCCCCGCTGACTTAGTGCTATGGCAGCACCTAAGAATCCCAGGCATGCATGTGCAAACCACTGTGGTAGGTGCCGGTCCAGCACATTGCTCCTGACACTCCCTGGTGTGAGTCAGGCCTGTTCGTTCCTTATGTAGCAATGATACCTTTAGCACTTTGCGGGCATGTCTACTTGTGCTTTTAAGGCAAAGCAATAAACTCTGGTGCATATCACGCTGGAGTTAATTGCTCTGGGGCACTGCATTTGTCTGGGACTGCAGCATGTTGAGCTGGGTTGGAGCAGCCCCAACAGGCAGGGGTGCCAGGGATCAGCCTGCCAGGCTGCAGAGGGGCTGGCTGGCACATGAGGGTGCTCCAGTGCAGGGCTAGCTAGCCGGCAGCGTCCACACTGAAGCACCCTTGTACCCCAGCCAACCTCATCGTCATCTACGCATGTGTTATGGCAGAGTAAAAGGCTCTGCTGCAGGTAGTCCATGCATTTACAAGTGCCATCCTGTGGCGGAGTTAATTAGTTTACTCCGTCCTAACAGAACTGCATGTGTAGATGGTGACGTTTTACTGCAATGCTAATTAGGCAGCACTGCAGGAAACGCCTCTTGTAGACACGCCCTACCTGTCTTTCCACAGCACCCCTTTATTACCTTTCACCTGCTGATCTCAGGGTGCTCTTCATTGAATTTGAGTCTGGTAGCAGTTTTGTAAAGCAAGAAAACCTGCATTTGCAGAAGGGAAAGTGAGATGTGGAGATGCATCCCCATGGGCAGGAGTCCTGCAAGAACTGGGAGAACTGCCTCAAGTTTCCTCAGGATGCCTTGAATAGGTAAGGCCTGAGTTGCCAATGGGTGTCCCACCCATAAGTGTAAGACACTGTAGGTAGACAGCACAAAGAGAAAGTTGAGAGGACATAACCCCTGCCCCCCCCCAGCCCCCACTTCTGTTTTTAAAGAGCATCTAGGATCTATGTAGCCAAAGAGAACATGGCCCTTAAGAGGCAAAAAGCAATTTATTACATTAAGTGTCCTGTAATCCCCAGTTTGCATACTGCTTTCCTTGTGCCAGCCATTTTTCTTAGATAAAGCAAGAGAGAGGTTGAGCTCGCTCAGTTCTGCTTAGTATTGAGCTTAGCAGAATATCTTCTGACAGTCAGGGAAAGGTAGCCTAGGATTTTTTTTTTCCTGTGTAGGGATTGGGTGATGTACTTTCATGTAGACTAAATTTAGATTGGACTCATGAGGAGAGGAGGAAGAAGTTGATAGGTGTCCCTGGACACTTTGGTTGGGATTCTCTTTCACTGCCGAGCACTAAATCTCATTTCACTTTATACACCTAAATGGCATGTACGCAGCTACATAGCAGCCATTTTTGGTGCTTGCACACAGTTTTAGATTTTAATTGTGTGCTGTGGCAAGGCAGGATCACCCTCCGCACCCATATCCGCTAGACACAAAATGGAGGAGGAAGAGGTGGAGAAGGCCTTTCCCATGTTTTAGCTTTATAGCTTACCATTTAGGGCACTTATGCATGGAGTGGGAGGCACAGCTTCTGGAAACTCCTCATCAATATAGGGTATTGAACCTACATCACCAGAGTCACACTAAAGTGTTCAAACTAGAAAGCCACAGGTTAGGTATTACACCCATCTCTCTATAGACGTCTTCTTCAGTGTGGCCCTCTGGGCATCCAAGAGAAGGAAAGATATGGTGGGCCCAGGGGAAGACAAGAAACCGGACAGTGAGATGGATGTTCCCTTGAATGAATGGAAGATCTTGGTTTATCTTAAATTGCTTCTTGCCGGTAAGGTGGAAACTCCCCCACTGCATGTTTCATTTAATAGTTATTGGATTAAATGGATAATACCATCAGCAGGTCTCTCCTTTGATGTTCTTCCCTTCCTAGTAGCCCTATACTCCCTGACTTTGGCTCTGGTTTGATAACATATATACTACTATTAGTGCGTTTACTGTGTGTTTACTGAAGTCAGGGGTATACAGTATGGCATACTTCATTAGGCTTCCACATGTATAACATAGCAGCAGATGTACACAGTAGGCCAATTTTTTTTCTTGCAATTAAATGTCAATCTTGAGTAGGTGCATCCCATTGATTTTAATGGATTAGATTTGGATTCTTACCAACCACGCAGCGAGCAGCAAAAATTGGTTCAGTCTTTTACATGCCTTCTCCTGGTAGTCTTAATAGCAGTAGCATCGATGCTGGAAATGCCTCTTAGCGTGCATTATCTCAAATTGTTATCCAAAAGCTTTCTGTGTATGCATGTTCAGGGTGTAAAATAAATCTGACTGGATTAAGAGCAAACCTCAAGTTCTTTCCATGAGCAAGAAAACAAACCCCCAGATGTGCATAACATGCCACACTGTGCCTATTCCCTTCTAGCCTATAAATAGTGACTGCTGATGGAAATCATGGTAAAATATTGCCCCTGGGATAAAAGGTTACTGAGATTACGATGCAATGCCTGCAGCTAAAGTCTGAGACTCTTACTGTAAAACTGAGGTGACATATCCTGTCCTGAGGGCAATATTTCACTTTGCAATTGCAAAATAAATAAATTAAATAAAACAAAGGAAAAAAAAAAAAAGCCAAACCCCAGACTATTGCTTCACATAGCACAACAAAATAATGACTGATTTTGTATACGTGCTTAGAAACATCTGTTAATGAGAAACTTTCCAGATAGATCGGTATTTCAGGCAAAGAACTAAAGCAATGGAACATTAAGGAAGTAAAGTCAAGTATTCAAAAGTTAGGAAATGCCAGAATTAAGACTGTCTGTGTGGCCTTCATTCATTGTGTACTGGTATAATGATACAGTCTTTAATTATGTTATGACATGTTATTTTTCTCCTCAGCACTTGAATCCCTGTTTTGTCCTGTCTCAGACTGGAACGAGCGTCCAAAACCACGGCATTTTTGCCCAAATGGAGTGCTTGTTTCAAGATATTTATACCATGCCTTCATTTATACTAGAGGCTGTTTGTCTTTTCCCTAATTCTCAAATCAAATGATAGGATAATGCCTGGGATGAGTGTAAAGACATACAAAAAACTAGAACTCTTGGTTCCAAAATGATACCTTTTATAAGGCCAACTGGAAAATGGCAAGAAAACTGTCCTTTTCTGCAAGCTTTTGGAATCAAAGTCCCTGCGTCAGGCTCTGGGAAAAGCGTAGATGGTACAAGATGGTAAAAAGTCCCCATAGGAAGGAAATAAACTTCATTTCTGAGGAGGGAGCTGAAGATGGAAGTCTGTCCCTCTGGGTTCATGAGAGTGTCTTTGTGAGCTGTGTTAAGTAGCCCTTTGAAGTGTTCATCAGGTAGAATTCCTTCCCTGAAGGTGTCAGATGGTAGGTGGGTTGGCAAAATACTTCCTTGTTGTTCTGCAATGAAGTTTAAAATCCAAAATCGGCTGAAATTCGGCATCTTCCATGTTTTTTTTACCTCCCTGCCTCTCATCTGACACCTTCAGGGAAGGAATTCTACCTGATCAGCACATCAAAGAGCTACTCAACACAGCTCACAAAGACACTCTCATGGACCCAGAGGGACAGACTTCCATCTTCAGCTCCCTCTGTGCAAAAATGAAGTTTATTTCCTTCTCATGGGGACTTTTTACCATCTTGTACCATCTACACTTTTCCCAGAGCCTGATGAAAGGACTTTGATCCCAAAAGCTTGCAGAAAAGGACAGTTTTCTTGCCATTTTCCAGTTGGTCTAATACAAGGTATCATTTTGGAAGAAAGAGTTCTAGTTTTTTGTATGTCTTTTTGTCTCAGACCAACACGGCTACCAAGTTCACCCCTGAGATGAGTGTAGGCGGACAAGGTTCTTTGGGTAAATCTTGTCTTTTATTAGACCAACCAAAATAGTTGGAAAAATTCTTCTTAGCAAGCTTTTGGGCATAAATACCCTTCGTCAAGCTGAGGAAGCATCTGCAGTTGGTGTGTGCTCTTCCTGGAGGGAATGAAGAGCACGCACCAACTGCAGATGCTTCCTCATCCTGACAAAGGGTATTTATACCCAAAAGCTTGCTAAGAAGAATTTTTCCAACTATTTCAATTGGTCTAATAAAAGAGATCACATCTAACCAAAGAACCTTGCCTGCCTATGTCCTTAGACCAACACAGCTACAACCTATACCCCTGAGATGAGCATGGTATAAATATCTTGAGACCTTTAGAAATCTTTCACAGAAGAGTATTCCTATTTTCCACCTTGTTTTAGCTGTAGAGAAAAAAAATAGTTATTTTTCTCTTTTTTTCTCTACATTCCACATGAGACCCAAAACACTTTCCAACTATTATTTATTGAAATCAAAGATAACAAGTTTCTGGAGTGGGGAGTGGGGGGGGGGGGCATGAACATTTTGACAATTTATCATTTTCCTAGGTGAAAAATGTGAGGCTGAAAAAGTTTAGAGCAGTTGCATGAAAGACCCTCATCACATTGTGATACAAGGAGATTGATTTTTTTTTTAATCTTATATTGCCTTACATGCACAGACATTTTCTCACTCTTCAAGGCTTATGCTGGCAAACTGTGTTGTTGTTTCTACTTAATTTTTTGTGCTTCCACTAAAATGCATAGTATATCCAAACAGCAAGTGACTTCATGATCTCCTTTATCCTCAATTTGAACCTGCCAGTCTTCCCTCTAGATATATTATCAACATAAATGATGCATTAAAGAAGGGACCAACCATAATTTTAGCCCTTAAAAGGTAGGAGAGCCAGAGATATCATATATTCATGATAGACTTTAATATTACTATGGATTTTAAGTGGAAAAGCTCCAACCCTGGCAGCATAAAGCCTTATGATAGTTAAATAGATCTCATGGAAATTAGTGGGAAATTTTCTTTTGATTTCATTGGGATCAGCCTTGTGCTACCTACAGCTCAAATACTCATTTTTATATGCTATTACTTTCCAGACAGAGAACTGAAACATAGAAGAAGTTACCCCAGGGCACAGAGGAATTTTATAGCAGAACTAGGAATTGAAGAGATCTCTAAAATCCCAGTCTCGTATCTTAACTGTAACACCATCTTTCTTTTTCCTTATTACCTTACCTCTTCTTTCAGAAGGTGTTTGTCTTTTCCCTAATTCTCAAATCAAATGATAGGATAATGCCTGAGATGGGCATGGTATAAATATCTTGAGAGAAAGAAAGAAAGTATTTTACCATGCTAATAAGATGGTTTATGCATCCCTTGAGAAACACAACACCTAGCTTAGACTTTTTTCCATTATTTTCCTAGCTATTAATTTCTCCCTTCCATTGTCTTGTCAAGACATATTGAATGGTTTAATATTGTGTGGCTATTGTCTGTCAGTTTTTACTTTATGCCTGTGGAAGTTGAGTTGGAAGAGAAAACAATTAAGTCCCTGGTCCTTTAAACACTTACGCATGTGCTTAATGTTAAGCATGGGAGCAGCCCCACAGAAATCAAATGAACTATTATTATGAGTAAGGCTAAACTTATTTATCATAAAGTGTTTGCAAATGTGTGAGCTTGTTTGCTAAAACAATTAAGCAAACATCTGAGATTTTCAACATAGACCAGAACTGGTAGTGGAGGCATTTTTTTCACTGCCCGATCGCAGTGCTGGGGAGGGGAACTCAGCCAGGCTCATTAGAAACTTGAAATGTTTTGAAACTTTCAAAACATTTTGACTGTCCTCATTTCATTTCAAGGCTGTTTTGAAGCCCTTTGTTTTGTTTCTATTTCGCTGTTTTGAGCTCAACATGAGTCGAAACCGTGTCGAAGCGAAACAGCTGGTGAAATTTTGCACAGCCCTACTATCAATGCTCTGAATCCAAGCAGCAGATTCTTTCCTTCTCTGATGTTGACCATCACAAAACTTGATCCAGTCCACCTCGCAGTGCCTCTCTCCATCTGCAGCCTGACTCCACCAACCAAAGCAGCATTCTGCATTCCTTTCCCGATCATCCACAGAGTTTCCAAAGGATACTAAGTCATCTCTGCAAGCATCCCAAAATCTGCACAGGGGCCTGCCTCTCTTTCTAGACCCTTCACTAGCTTCAGAGCACAGTACATTCTTTGGGATCCTGCGATCCAGCATTCACTAGACATGATCAAACCACCTAAGTCTTTTCTTCACTAATCAATGGTCCTATGAATGACATACTATCACAATTTGACACTTCCTCATTTAACACTTTGTCTTGCCATCTTGTATGAAGAATGTTACACAGGTATCTGATATAAAAGATATTTATTCTTTTCATATGTTTGGCATAGGTCGACCGTGTTTCTGAACCATATAGAAGAATGGATAAAAAAATTCTCTCATAAATACGGATTTTCACTTTAGTTGACAGTTTGTTGTTGTTTTAGGCTCTGTCTTGCAAAAGACCAAAGTTCCCAGCTGTTTTGTTGATTCTACTAGTGAGCTCAGCATCTGTATCAACATTCCTTGTAACAGTAGAGTCATGGCAGAAAAACTGGCCATCGACAGCCAGACGAATACCATCTAGGGTGATACCTGGTAGGGCTGTGCGAAACGGCTATGTGTTGTTTCAGTTTTAGATTTGGCATTTTGGAGGGACAGTGATTGAATTTTGTGTTTCAGCTCATGACCCTGTTTTGATTCAGCCGAATCTGTTTTGGAGTTTCAATGCTGTTTCGGTGTTTCGGCCATAGGCTATAATGGGGAATCACTAAAATATCTAAAACTTTGTCATTTATTGCCTGATCCAGATGAAAATTTCAGGGTAGCCCCTTCTGAGGGGCAGGAAGTCTGTCAAGTTTCAAGGAGATAGGTGCAGGGATTTTGTGTGAAACTGCACCTCAATCTGTTCAAAGCAAAACTCATATCACTTGCCATCGGTGGCAGCATGCTGTTATCCTGCATGTAGATCCGGGGGGCTGTTCCCCCTGGAGGGCTGTGGGGCTGTGCTGGACTCCTCCCAGGGGGTGCAGGCTAAGCACCAGAAAGAACCCATTGCTGGCCAGGACCTGAGTCTGCTCAGAGCATCCTGTGCTGAGCGCCAGGAAGCCAGTGGGAATTGGGGCCTCTGGGCGCTCATGGCAGAGTTCCCCCATGCAGCATGGGGCAGCACGGGGCAGCAGGGATCACCCCCCCTGCCTGGCACCTGCACGGCAGCTGTTACATCATGCAGTTGCAGCATGGCTTGGCAGTGGCCACTGGCAGCACCCGTCTTCCTGGCACCCGGCTCAGGGTGCACCAAGCAGACTCAGGTGCTCGCGCTGACCCCAGCCCCACACACAGATCCAGGGACCTGTGCCCCCCTGGGATGGCTCTTCCTGGGGGGTGCAGGCCCCTGGATCTGCGTGAGGAATGACAGCATGCTGCCACTGTTGGCTGGGGCTAGCACCAGCACCCAAGTGTGTTTGGGGCAGCCTGCACCAAGTGCCGGAAAGAACCCAGTGCTGCTGCTGTCATCCCACATGCAAATCTGGGGGCCTGCACCCCCCGGGTGGGCTGCAGAGCTGTGCCAAACTCCTACCATGGGGTGTGGGCCCCCAGATCTGCGCTCAGGATGAAGCAGGCTGCTGTCCCTCCCCCAGAGCACTGGGATTGGAAAGGACCTCAGGGTCAGATGGCAGACACTGGCCAGCTACAGACATCAATATTAGAGCAGTCCTTCCACCCCTCTTCCCCCTCCCTCTTCGTAGTTTCTGTTTCTCTGAAAGTCCAGCTCCAAAATTTTCTGAAATTTTCTAAAACGTTTCGCATGTTTTAGTTTCATTTCGGAGATGTTTCGGAGCCTTCCATTTCAATTCAGATTCAGTGTTTCGGGAGCTGAAATGGGCTGAAAAACCTCTGAAATGAAATGGCTGCCAAAATTTTGTATAGCCCTAGTACCTGGAACTAGTTCTGAAGACCTTTGGAGCATGATAACAGTCTTCTTCAAGCTAGATTTTGCATGAGTCAGAGGACTTCATAATGAGATGTTGTAAGGCATCAACACTGTGAGCCACAAGGGCTGCATCATCTGCAAACAGCAGGTCCCTTTAGATGATCTCCTTCACCTTCATTGTAGCTCTGAACCTTGCAATGTTAAACAGTCCTCCATCATGCTGACATAGACACCCCCCTGAACATCACAGAACATGTGTTGAAGCACGAATAAGAAGTAAATGTTAAACAATGTGGTAGCCAGTACGCAGCCCTGCTTCACTCTGTTATTGATGTTGAATCAGCCCGACTCCTGGTTTTCATACATTACTGTTGCCTTCATGCCATCATGTAAGGATTTCACAAGGTTTAGCAGTATAGGTGGAAAACCAAACTTCTTCAGAACAGTGTAAAGTCCTGATCAACTAACCATGCCAAAGGCTTTGGTTAAATTTATAAAAGCCATGTACAAAGGGATATGCTTCTCTGCACTTTTCTTGCAGATGTCTTACAGGTCCATCTATGGTGGACCCAGACAATGCATCTAGCACATGTTGGTCTACCACAGACTCTCTTGCCTGTATCATTTCCTAGTGCTCAATCCACCTCTCCAGTTGCTTCCCCTTATCAGTTACGATATTACCATCCAGGTCTTTCAACAGAACTGGTTTGTACTTTGTTGGCCCAATGGCCTTTCTAATGCCCTCATACAACCTGCATCAGCTGCCTGTTGGACACTGTTACAGAGACCCAGCCAAAATTCTGGAGCACACGTTCTGGAAGCTGTTTGAACAGCCTTATGTGCTTATTTTAGGTTGTTGAGTGAATCAGTGGTAGGAGTAGATTGACAGGTGACTAGAGAAGTTCTTTTTTATGGTCTCCATATAAGCCTGACAAAAAAAGGGAACTTGGTAGATATAGGGATGTAACAAGGTGGTCTGTCCCTTTAAGAGGGAACAGTCATTCCTGTGAGAAGGCCTAGCTGAAGACCATTTGGATGGACAGGGAGTGTCCTGTTTGAGGCTTTAAAAGCTCCTGGAAGAGCAAACAGAGGAGGAAGAACTGAGCCGTGAACAGAACAGCTTGCTATAAGGATGGGAGAAGCTGCTGCGTTAGGGCCAGAGCCAAAGGGCTCCCCGCCTGGTGACCAGAGCAGGGCAGAAGGGGTTGGGCTTGTTAAAATTTGCTTGCTTGTGTGTCATTTAAAGCCTCTAATTTGGGAGGACTGATTAAGGAACCCCCCCAGGGAGCAAAACCCACCTGCAGATGCCAGCAGGTGAGGGAACCCATTTTTGTAAGGCATCTATAATGCAGAAAAAGAGTAATACTGTGTTGGGTTTGCTTATCCTTTTCTTAGATGTTACCAGCACATGGTGATTTCCTTTCAATAACCTCCTTTCCCACCTCCCAACCACATCATAATCAGTGGAGAGGAGAACTATGAGTTATCTTTCTTTTTTAATTCCCATATTAAAAGGTGGCAGCTATATTATTTCAGAGCGGTGAGACTTTGCTTGATGTCTGAGTCATGCTACTTTTCACAAGACAGGAAGACGTGCCATTATTCTTGCGTTCACTGGCACCTGCTGTAAAACCGTGGGGCATTCTCCGCTGCTATGGTATATTTATGGTTTCGCTCCTCAAGTGCCTTATTTCATGAAGCAGTACTTTCATACTTCAGCTCATCAGAATGCACTAAGTTCAGGTTTGTAACTGCTCATATTAATGCCTACTAGCAGGTCTTGGATTTAGTATTACACAAAAACATTTTTTTTCATGAAATCTTGTAAATAAAGTATTTCAAATAAAGATAGATCCTTTTACATAGTGTTCTGTTAAGGTTTATTCCCTGTTACTTTTTATAACCAGTAAGGCATTTTAAAATAACACTTCTTTTTCTGTAGTGTGTGTGGTTAGAGTACAGGATTTAAAGCCAGGAGATCTGAATGCCATTACATTGATTTCTTATATGAGCCTGGGCAGGGCATTTAAATTCTGTGCATCCCCGTTTCTTCATAGTTCGGAGGTGGAAATAGTAATGCTTCAACAGTGATGTTGGAAGGACCGAATGCCAGACTGAACTCCTATGAACACCTTAACTCACAAGAACCGACCCATTAAGTCTGTCTCTTTTCTGGTATCCCTGAATGGTCGGGAGAAGCATTTCAGCTTGCAGAGACCACACTAGAAAACCACTGGAAGAATCTGCATTAATGAGACCATGGGTGGATAATTTCCCCTAGCCTAACCCTGCTCCCATTGAAATTAATGTTTGATTGAAACCAGTGCTACATGCTCTCATATGATGTTGAAATCCCCCCTTATTTTTCAATGAAACTGAGAGCACGGTTTTTCCAAAACACTGCCTTTATATGAAGGATAGGACAAAAAAAAAAATGAAGGTATATGCACATAAAGACAACAGATCCAGAGGTCTTAAAACCTGCCCACAAACTTTCAGCTTTTCTTCAAGACCTAATGTTTCATTAAAGACAAGTTTCCGGTTGCATTTGTAAAGATGAAGTAAATACAGCGTAATGGAAACCAATGCTGCCTTTTTGACTCAGCTCTGTAGAGAACTGCTACCAGCTGAACAGCAGCCCCATAAATGCCTACTCTTAGGCACAGGCAGATTTTAATTTTGTGTTAAGCAGCAAGAAAGTTAATCTCAACCCACCCTCCCCTGCCCCCCGCTTCCCATTATGGGTATGTGGATCCTGTGGACTTCACTGGTAAGAATCCAAGAGCAGAATTTGGTCACTGAATTTGAATTTCGTTGAATTGAAGATGGACTGAACTGGGAAAAATGGGTGAAAAACACGGAAAGAAACATTCAGCGTTGGCATAAAGAAAGAGTCCCACTTAGGACGTAAACAGATGTTGTATTTCTTCCAGGGGAAAGCCTTGTGTCCTGGGATCCTACAGATGCACATGCCCATTGTCCAAATACCTGTAGAGTATCTGAGATAAAATCTGCTAACATGTTTTCCTGGGACGGTGCTGTGTATTTCTGTGAATTACTGGCAGGCCATTCAAGTTAATTGCCATTCATTCAAGGGCAAGCCTGTCAGTGGGACAGCAATGCTGCTTGGAAGGACTATGTGCATAAAAAGGCTTTGCTGCTTGTGTTTGGATTTGGGTTAAAATCCAGGACAATCAGGACTGCTTCAGATGAGACATCTGTTTACAGCCTTAGAATATATTGAAAGGGATGGCTGCAATATGCCCAGCAGAGACAGCACACATCTCTACAGCTTGGTGGGAAAAGTTGGGAACTGCTTGGGAGGTTTTCTGGTTTGACTTTGCTTCCTTGTCTGTAAGAAAGCAGCACAGACCAAAGAATCAGGAAAGCGAGAAAGTCGGAGCTGTACATTTGACTCTACCGCTGACTTTTTTAACACTGTTAGCGCCTTTTAACCACACTTTAGGTGGCTTAAAATTATGCCACTCCAGGGCAGGTTTATCTCTGATCCATGTATTCCAGCTCGTGTTCTTTTAAAGCGTGGCCACTGCCCACAGATAAGCTGACCAAGTTGCAATCCTCCAGCATCCTAGGATGCAGTGTCCCCTCCCCTGCCCTCCTGTTCTGTGTGGACAAACTTTCCACCCCCTGAACTCTATTGTCCAGGGGGCAGTTCTGGCACCAAGTCAACTCACCCTCCCACCCGCAAGGGTGTGACCTTCCCATCCCCAGGGGGGCAAACACCCTGCAGAGCACATGCCAGCTAGCCAGGTCACAATGCATGCATGGGTTCAGGAGTGAGGCCTACTGGGGGCAGGGGGTGGCAAGGTAGAGGACCAAATCAGGTCCCCATGAGCTGAAGCTTTCTTCCTGGGGCAGGGGCAGTAGTTCCCTGCAAAGCACCTTCACTCACTGCTCCCACTTCCCAACCACCCTGCGAAGCACGATCGGCACCCCCACACCCCAATCTTAAATCCTAATTTATTAAAACATGAGACCTCCCTTAATTTACTTTCTCTTTAGTTCTTTTTCAATTATCTCTTTTTTTTTTTTTACTTCTTTTTATTTTATCCATCGGTGGCTGACTTCCTTCATTTCACCACCATTTCCCTTCCACCTCCCATTTCATTCCCATCCCATTAACTCTCCAGCTCCTTGCTTGATGTTCCCACTGCCCCTTCCCTGCAACCCGTCTTTCATACCCCCCCACCTAGAACAGGGATAAAAGCTTGTTCTGGCTCACCTGCCATGTAGTGGCAATTCACAGCTGCAGCTCCCAGTCAGGCCCTTACTCGCCACCCCTCTAGTGACAAGTCACAGCTGCGCAGGTGGGAGACAGAGAAGGTTTTTATCCTTAAGATGTAACTTTTCCAAACTTGAGTTAGCACTAACACCCATCAACATGGAAAATAATGCTATGTTATGCTAAGTTTAGGTATCTAAATGAACAACAGACAGGATACAAGCTATACTGAAGGCTCTCATAACTGCATGAACTCATTCATGTCACATGCCATTTAGAGTTAACTTAGAGCAGAATCATGCCCTAAATGTGGATTTACACCTCTGCATATCCATTGGACTACTTTAGTCTCTCTCTTAACAGCTAGTCTTGGCTACTGAAGCTCTGGGTCTAATTTTAACAGGCAAGGCCTTGTGCAAAGGGTGTGTTATTTGAGTGTGAAGTTTGAAGTGAGTAGATCATGATGACAGCATGGCAAATATAAATACTTTAGCATTCACTTGCCGTTGGTTGGCTTGCACACGCATCGAGGTGGCATGGCTGAATATCAGACAAAAGGCAAGATCCTGATTCACGGTCATGGGATCAGGGGCTCAAGACCAATTATCAGATTGGACAATTGATTAGGAGTCTGGCTCCGGGGTAGGTGATGCTGAGAAGGCAAGGGCTGCTTCTCTGTAAGCCCTTTACATAACTGTGTGGCTTCCTGCTCTCTGTGTTACTTGTTCCTGGGGGCATCCGGGACAGGTTAGCTAACTATCCTGCATGGGGATGGGTTATCCTGCTGCAGCTGAGGAGTGGAGGCCTCTTGAGAGATGAATCCTCAAGTGCATGGTGTGAATCACACAAGGGAGCACACGGACTACATGGTTGAATTGATGCCATGGTCTTTAACATCAATCTTTCCCCGCCTTGTAGGTCTAGTTGTCTACCATCGTCCATCCCCTGCTGTTGCTTAATTTTGTACACGGTGGGATTTCAGTGTGACTAGATCAGAATTCACCTCTTGTACATGCCTGCAGACTAAAGGGCATTGGAGTGTAAGACCTTGACATGTTTAAATGTGTACCTATTTCTTTTTTACATCTTCCTCTAAAGGATGTAGAGGCAGATATAACCCTCCCCCCCCCAGATCTGAGAGGTCCAGACTGAAAGGTGCTTCTTGGCAGGTCACAGAGATGTTAGGGAAGGTCAGATTAGAACTCTAACCTATGATAGGTCAAATTATAACTCTAACCCATGACCCTACGGTCAGCCCCAATGGGAGCTAGTCCCAAATATGCCTTCTGTGACAGCCTGAACCCATTTGTGTGAAAATGTTGTATGCAAACCATTTTCCATTAAAGATAAAAAACAGAAAGGGAAAAATCAAAGTGAAATGGAAATGAAAGATTTATTTCTTGTGAAGTGGTTAATGTGATTAGCTTTATTGTAAAGGGATTGCTACTGAAGCTACATTTTTGATCTCTGTCTGGTTTGGGAATTGTAACCATGTAGAGCAGCACGCTTTCAGATCTTAATGCTTTGGGCAAGGGGTTTATTCTTTGAAGTGCTTTTTTTTTCCTTGGGTGGACAGAGAAACTAAGGAAGATAGTTAAACAGCTAAGCACTTTTAGAAGTGTATATCAGATCGCTGGATATTGACAATCATCACAGGTAGTGCTACGAGCAGCAGGATGTATTCTTTTGAACGGCTAGCTTTCGGCTAGAAAGGCTAGTAACACTTACCACCCATCAATCCCAAATCACTCTGTAGAAGCAGTAGGATCATCCCCACTTTAAAGATGGGAAAGCCAAATCAAAGAGAGTGCAGGGTTTGCCCAAGTTCATGCAATAAGTCAGTGGCACAGTTAGCAATAAAACGTGTGCTGGATGGCTGCCGTCTGCTAGGGTATAACACCTCCACTGCACAGAGAAATGTAACACAGATCATAGAAAGTCAACCACAGGACTGCTTTCATCTGCACGCACATTTTTCAGGGACTGTGGAACCTTGAATTAATATTCATGTCCAGAGTGAAAAAAATCATTATCTTTTGTTCTGTTATGCAAAGAATTACCAAATAATTCTGTCTTTTTTTAAAAAATCTCAGCATATTTAAAACACAAGCCTTTCTTGAAACTAAGCTAAATCACAGGGCTACAGAGTGAATCCTGCCAGCAGATTTGCACTCACGAGTCCTATTTGAAATCAGTGGGACTTCTGTGCAGGGTATAGAGGACAGATTGTCTCATAGCCCTGCAGTGAATTAAGAGAACTGCCTCCCCAGAGCACGGTGCAAAACTGAATCCCCATGGTGCATGGGGAACAGAAACAAATTCCTCCTCTACCCATCATATATGTTTCAAATTTATTTCAAGCATTGGATTAGTTTCCTGATTCAACAGAGCACCTTGAGGGGAAGAGAATGTGTCTTACGGTGAGGGGGGTTTGATGGAAATCATTAATATAAAGAAACAGATTTTTCCTGTGGGTTGTCTCAAAATGCAGAAGAAGGGAATGCCTATCTAAGGAGGGAAAAGGACAGGAGACAAATGTCTCATGACAGAACAAACATCAAGGTGGAGATGCATCAAAAGATGGTAGGGAAATTGCTGGGGGAGCAGAACCTGGTTAGAGTCTATGTTGTAATGGAAATACATGAGCAATGCTTCATAGTATCACGGTTGCCACGCTGCTCTACAATAGATACAATGTCCAAAAACATGAGATAACCTGAACTTTCTTTATTTCAAGATATGTAAGAAGCTCTGGGTTTTCCTTGTCTTACTGACAAGGGGCAGAAAAGTCGATGACTGCAAACTCTCTGCGGCCGTTGAATTGTTATATTGAGTGCCCCCCAAAATCATGTTATCTTTCCTGCAGGGCGGGAGAGAATTGACTGCTATAAGCTGTTATTATGAACCAGGATTTATGTTACAATAGCACACCTGTAAAGGGAAGGGGCAGGGGCTGCATTTTATTAAACACTATACCACCCTGAATTGGACGCTTGTAATCCATCTGGATAAGGGGTGAAGGGGGAAGCAGGGGTACAGGAAGCATTTCTCCAAGCCTCCTAGCCTCTAGCTTTTTCACATACTCCTAAAGAGGTCTCTGCTGCAGCAGAGCCTGGTGGTGCATACCACCATCGGTGTATTTTATTTCTTTAATGTGATTTTCTCATTGATTGTAATAGATTGTGAAATGTCAGAGCCATAAAGCTCTGAAAGGACAATGCTCAGTGCACGGTTTCAGCATCCTATAAAAAGCACTGAGTGCCCAGTGAACTCCTAACTGTGACAGCTGGATTAGCAAAACCTGACCTTACAGGGACTCAGTCCACTTCAAATTCAGAGAGGAAGGCTTAAATGATGCTTGCTATTCAGGGTGTCCTTTATTAACCCCGGGTTTATAAAGATTTATCAACTGAGTATGAAAACTTCCTCTGGGATAAATTTTGGCATATGGGGTCACAGCCAGAACCAGTTTTGGTTTCACTAAAGCTCATTAAAAACTGGTTTGATGTTTTAAGTTATGTTGAGGTAGGGTAAGGGGAAAAAATCTCTTTTTGTGGATTTATACATCTTTTCCCCCTGTGTTCCATCCAATTGTAATTAAAATACATACAAATAACAGTGATTTCTCACCACTTTTTCTTCTATGGTCCTGCCATCCATCCCCACTGGGGGCCAAGCATTGCCTTCCCGACCTCCTAATAATCCCCTTGAGCTGGAGTAGAAGACAGTCCTATTACAGAAGGATTTTCTACTGTGCAACAGATTTGAGGTCTGTGCCTGCATAATGTTCCCAGGGCCTGATCAATAGGCCATGGAAGTCAGTGAGAGTCTTTCTGTGGACTTTGGATCCAGTCCTGTCAGAGCCAAGGATTATTTGTTAAAAGTAGCCCTTTTTTTTTTAACCTGTGCATACTAGTTTGGCAGGAATGAGATGCATTACTGAATGCTTTTTGTTCAAGATGAGTGGCAAAAAGGTGCACAATTCTAGTTGAGAAATTTTCAAGTGGAAGAGACCACAGAAATAAAGGGTTAGTTTTGAGATGCAGGTATAGATATTTAGCCTCCAGCCTTTAAGTACCTCTCTGCAGACAAGCTCCAGACCCTCAAGGTTATTTTGTGCATCCTTCTGCCACTCAAGCAGCATCAGCTGCATGGAAACACCCAGTAGGAAGGCAACTGAGGCAGCAGCCCTACGCACCATGTTTATGTGTGCGTGTTGGAGAGGGCGAGGTGGTAGGGACTAAAAAAGTAGTGGCTATTGCAGTGGTAGCTGGCCACACCACTATGACAGTCATAGCTGGTGTTGCACTGGGCATTGCAGCTATCCCGGGCAGGAAGCTGCCCAGAAACACCTCTGTAAACACCCATATCCTTGCTGCTGCATGTTCAGAATATCTAATAAAGGCATTGAAGGCGTTCCTATGCTCACGTCAACCAATAGATCCTTTTCCCATTTAATTCAAAAGGAGCAACAAAAGCAACACGTAGTCGCTGATCCCCGTTGTGCCGCAAACATGTCACTCTTGTATCTAACAAGCTTGATTTAACACTGTATCAGAAATGCTGCTTCTGAATTTATCACAAGCCTCGTGTCAGCCAGTGTTCTTACAACCTCGGCTCGGAGAACCTTGTGATCACATGAGAAATCGTTTTCATTTTATTTTTTTCAAAAAGGTCAGTTTCTTGCCTCATTTTTGTAGAAAAATGCTCGTGAACATGAACAGGAAAGACTTCAACACTCAAAAGGAAATAAGAAGAAGCTATCACCTGTTTTTGTTTTGCTTTGCTTTCTTATTTTTAAGACACTTTTCTCTTTGTTTCCTCAAGATAAATCTTGGCCTCCATTTCATTTGGAGTGTGCAACAGAGCCAACGAATAGAGTTTTTGCCTTGCCAAAAGAGTGCTTCTCGTCCAAGTATTTTTTTCCCCTTCAAACTCCCCAAAATTAAGAGCAATTTGAATTATGGTATCTACAACATTTATGAGAAGGCCTTCTGCAGCACACTTTCTTTGTATAGTTTAGAAAAAAGACACCATTTACAGTCTGTATATGAGATGTGCAAAAACATACAGCCAAAACGGGTAGGAAAATATATTTACTAAGAGATGCAGACACCAGTTACAAAATGGCCGCTTTATGGTTTTAGCAGTTCTTTCCTGCTGAAGATAAAGGGCCAGGCCCTAGAAAGTCATTCAGGGATAAGAAGGAGCCATGATAAGGGCTAGGAAATAACGAATGAACCTGAGAAGGGGACTGCTGGTAGTTTTCATCTCTGTGTCCTACCAACATATATACTGGATGATCTTTGCTTTTAGTTAAAGTCTAGGGACAGAAGTTACACATAAACTGGTTTAAGTGATCAGAAACTAGTTTAAACCTGTTACAGTACAGAAGTTCAGTTCATTTAAACTGGTTTCAAAATGTCTGGAACTGGTTTAAGATAAACCTGGCTGGATGTAGTATCAGACCGAACTGATTCTACCTTGTACACTTCCCACAGTGTCCCTTTATGTTAGGAATGGGAAGCCTATTGAAAGCTGCGCTGCTAATCCCTGTGACTTTAATCATAAGATTTGGAATATTTAGTATTTTTATTTCCCCTCAAAGCTCCAGGTTGTACAATTTGATGATTTTATGGGAGTCACAGTTTCTGTTTGTGTTGGCTTTTTTTGTTTTTGAAAAAGGTTGGGGGTTCTTTTATGATCACATGGTAGCAGAGAAAAGGTCAAGAAATTTACCCTGTGTGCTTTTCATTCTCAAAGCCGGACAATAAATAGAAAAGGACACACCATTTTATTCTTTTTTAATAGAAAGCACGTATTTTTGTGCAGTCTGAGTCTCAATTTCTGACCAAATGGGGTTGCAATGCTGTGGAAGTCACTCCTTTCCTTTCAAAAATCCCTTCTTTAAGTCACTTTTGCTAATGGCTTTGAGTGCCCTGCAAGGGTCATGAGAAAACCACTCTCTCTCCAATCTCTCATTTCTAATCCTCAAAGGGAATTTACAAAACACCTTTCATAGACGAGCCCATGAACTTCACTTCATCAATTGACTGGATACAAAAAATCATGGACTAAATATAGACACTGGATTTAGGACACATTATAACCTGCCTGACATCTGACTCCCCTGGTCAACCCTTCACTTTTTACCAGCTATTCTCACTCCCTTGCCCCCACCCTCATGTTTCTCATCCTTTGGCTACAGCTACATTCATTCCCCCTTCCCTCCACCACACCTCGCTCTCACCTACTGACCACCTCAATTTACATTTTAACTGACTAGTTTTCTTGCATCCATACTGGTCTCTGGCTGCTTTACCACGCTATCCAGGAAGAGCACAAACCAGATGCAGATACTTCCTCGGCCTGACAAAGGGGTTTTGTGCCCAAAAGCTTGCTAAGAAGAATTTGTACAACTATTTGAGTTGGTCTAATAAAAGATATTGGATTTACCCAAAGAACCTGGTCTGCAGGGGTCAGTACTTTATAGCTGGTGGGCTGGATCAGGCTCGTGGAGCCTTTTTATATAGCCCATGGATCCAGGGGGCTTCATCTGGGAGGGGGAGTGGTAACTGGAGGGGGAGGGGTGACTCCAGTGGTGGGGGAGGTGGCATGGGCCAGGTTGGAAACAGACTGAACTCAGAAATCTGCTCTATTAAAGCTGCCCCTGTTGCAAAAAATTGCTGAACGCTAATCTATAGTATGTAATAATGTCTTCCGGAGCTATTTCACTGAAAGTAAGGCAGGTTCAAATACAGCATGAAACTCTGTGCTCTTCACTGGCAGTCTGTCAAAAGTCCCTGCAATATCCATTGTCCCTCTGAGAATTACAATGAATAGGCTTACTTATAACAATGAAGGCCCTGATTCTACAAAGGCATGTGCTTAGCTTTCTGGGCAAAGAGTAGTGCCTCTGACTTCAGTTCAAGTGCATAGAGTTCACCATCAGAACGTGTTGAAAGTTTTCATTCAGAACTCTTCTTTATTTTAAACAAAAAAATGGCTTTGCTGACATGGAAACTTCTGTGAGAGTTGGCCATTTCTGAGGAAGTCACTCAGGTTGAATAACACAGAAAATAATTCAGTTTGTGACAGCCAGCACCTAGACAAAGGTCAACCATTTGCAGAAAAGCTCCTCAATAAAGCCAAAAAGTTTTGCTCACGTGGCTGGAATTTTATGTTGTGCTGTTGCCAAAACCTTCCTGTGTTGGTGGGTTTTTTGTTTCCCAATGAAATCCTGAAAAAAAAAATCATATAAACTGTTAATATTTTTTAATTAAAATTTTCACTGGAGGTAAAAACCACGTCCAGAGCAGTTCTACTAAAGAGTGCTTATGTTCTTTGCCAGATAAAAGTGAAGAAAGTACAGGGCTTGTTGCTATGGGACCTGGTCCACATGTGAAGACTCCAAATTGCCCAGGTCTTGAGAAAAAAAATGGAAAACTGTGAAATAGGATGGCATTTCTAAAGGTCTCTGTGAAGATGTCGGGCAGCTTTTGCCAAGTGTTATGCTGCACGCTGTTTAAGAACAGCATACTGAAGTCTGTTTAAATGCAGGAATAAAAGTTACGGTGAAAATGGTTTTGATTTGCTTTAGTTTTCAAATAATGCTTTTGTTCAAGGGAGGCAAAGTTAAAGTGATAAATGCATGTGCTGGAAGGGGGTATGTTACAGCCTGTGGTTACTGCAGAAAGAACGAAACACGCTCACACACATATTCCCTAACCAACTGCAGCATGTCCAACAAATGATTAATAAAAGATGCAGTCAAATATTAACATGACATGAAATACTAGGTTACATTACACTACAACACCTGCAATTTATCCTTTGATTTAAAATCTTCATGCGTAAAATCTGCACACTATGGACTGAACATAGTGTGCAGCCACACCAGGACTCTGGAGATAGCAGCAGCTGACACTAGTGAAGACAGGTTGAACCCAAGTAATATTTTTGTGGAGGTGTTCCCTTAGGACTATGCAGGTGCTGCAAAAAGCCATGCTAGTGAGGCTCTTAACTGAGTCTATATTAACCACCCTCTCAACTTGGAGTGAAGGGTGGCTACTTAAAAATAACCAACAAGTGCAGACAGGGGATGCAAGGATGGTCAGAGAAATGGTGAACCTGTCCCACTCGAGAAGACTAGAAAAGCTGGTTTGGGTAGTAAAGTACAGGGCAAAGGAGGGATGTGACTGCCCTTTAGAAACACAAGACTAGGAGAAGAGCTAAGAGACAATTTGAGTTTACAAATTTTAGCATAAGGAAATCGTACATTTGTTTAAATGCATCTGCAGTAGGAGTTGGTGTCAGCTTCATCAATGATTTTCATCAATTCAGCTAGACCAGCACATTTTAGTACAGACAAGGTCTCAGTGATGTTAATGGAATTAACGTATTTAGGATGCTGATTGTGGACTCCTGCCTGTGCACCTGTTCCCACTTCCTAGCAAATCTGGCAAGACGAGGGATATTTTCAGAAGAGGGGGAAGGGGAATATTTACAAATGAATGTGTGAATGAATTAAATGGATAAGAGATCATAAAAACAGTGCAGCTATTTGGGTGCAATGAATCGGTGTGCTTATGTTGCTGTATAAGGCTGACCTCCTTTTCCTGGGGGAGAGCCTGCTGCAATCCAAAGCTAAGGACTCTGAAATAAGGCTAGTGCCTAAATCCTAGATTTATTGGTATCAGGGGTAAACCTCCTTCTCACTTCAAGGGAGAGCAGGATTTGCCTCTAGAACAGCAGCTTACTTAAAGCCCTTCCTTCTGACACAGACTCTTGTCTGGCACCTGGCCTCTGTTTTGTAACCCCCCCTTGGGTTGTCTCTGTCTATGACTGATGCATTTAGGAAGTGTAAACGTTATACTTAGGGCTCCCTATCTAACCCATATCAATTCAGTTAATTGTGACAATTAAACTAAGTTCATTCTTTGTAGCCTTGCATTATTGCCCTCTCTTTCCATCTACCATGGAATGACGGACATGAGATTAACAGGTGAGGCCTGACTGCCCGGAAACAGGTTTCTACCTTGGATGCAGATTGCTGGAAATGTGGTGCTTCTTGCTTCTTTTTTAAAAACACTTATCTAGACCAAGCATTTCTCAGTTTCCAAACGCTGCATCCACCTCCAGCTTGCTCCTCTAAAGGTGTGTCTTTGCTTTCCCAGAGTCCGGCGACACCGCTGCTGCTCTGCCAAGGTAAACACAAATATCCCAAGCACGGTAATTCATTCTGCAGTCTAATGGGGAAGATCTTAATCCTGTGTGGCTTCTGATTTTGAGTCCTCCTGCCTCATTCACTTACACAGCCCTCACTGCAGGACCTTCCTTCTTGGGCTGGGCAGGCACTTCCACATAAACTAAAATAAAAATATAAAATGAGTTTTCATACATTCCTATGGTCACAAAAAACCTAGCTCCAACACCCTTTGCCAGGTTGGGGTGGTGTGGGTCCTAAGGTGTGTGGTTGATAGTCCAGAGATTGCAAGTTTGAGGCCACAGCAGAAGCACTCATAGCACTCTGGCTCTGCCAGATCCCAACAAATCTGTGATTTCTGTTAAATATTTTGTTACACAAGAAAGGAGGGAAGAAACCCAGCTTTGCTGAGAGGATCTTGCTCCCTGGCTGCTTCTCCCTTGTGTACTGTAGGCCTGATCCTACGAATTGTTCATGGAAGTAATTGTCTTGGGGCCAGTAAAACTATAAATGCTATATTTAACATCTCTCAGGCTGTTGATGGAGCAGAAATTTGACTGGAGACTGTTACATTAAAAAAAATGGATGTGAAAGAGTCTTCTCTGCTGATCTAGAAACATTTTTTTTAGCTCTGTAGAACAACATTAGTCTGCTTTTCTTTTCCTTCTATATGAACAGGTTACTATTATATTGTCTTGAGCAAGTTATTTCACCTCCGTTGGCCTGTCCCATTTTTTGACTGGTCTAGTTAGACCAACGGTAGCAAACTTTTAGGGTGGTGAGCTGTCACTTGTGACCAAGCTGTCACCATTGGCTGCCACCCTCCTCCACACACCCAGGCTACATGCTGCTGCCTCCACCATGTGCCACTGATCCCCTCCCCAACGGAGAATTTTGCATTGATGGTGAGCTGTGCATGCCATAGGGAGCAAATAGGGCATTGGTGAGTATTTTAGAGTGGGAAGGCACTGTAGGGGTGTTTGGCAGCATGGTGTGAATGGAGAGAGTAGACACCAGGCTACCATGCCCCTGATCCTGGGCCACTGTAAGCTATTCTAAGTACTTCACAGATCAGATTGAATCCACAGGCCAGAAGTTGCTGACCCCTGATTTAGACAATAAGCTCTTTAGATAAGAGGCTGCCCCTAACTCCTGGCCAGTTTTTCATAAGGGGCTTCCAAACTGGTGCTGAGCTCTTCTAAAAATCTGATCCTGGTCCAGTAGGGCCATTCTAAACAAGGACTTGAAATAGGACTGAGAAGGACTTTAAGAACTAGATCCAGTAACTAATTTAGCCTCTGAAAATTAGACACTGCCATGACCAAAACGTAGGTGCCTGGTCTCCAGAGTGAAATGCAGAATTCAAGAGACGGAAACATTTGAAGGGTGGTCAAAACAATCCTGCATGCTGAGTGGGGAGAAACTAAGCTCAGATCTGTATCTGAAATCCATTTCTTCTCTGGAGTCTAGATGCTGAAGGCAGGCCCACAAGGGAGGTGATTCTATCTTTTCTTTCTAGATATCCTTGGACTCTAGAAACCACCTGAGGCTAGGTGCCTGAATATATTCTTTGAAAGAATGGGTCAGAGCTTACTTTTTTGACAGGTGGAGGAAACCACACTTTGTATAATAGCCTCAGAAAGTGGGATACCTGAATAATAGGCTCTCTTCAGCCTGTGGAAACTCAAACCCAAATCTGCTACTCCCCAAGAGATGCCATAACCATCAAACTATAGAATATTCTGGGTCCTGCTCAATCCAGGCCATATGCAAGATTTGAAGGGTAAGTGAGAAAGCAAGGAAGAAAGAAAGAGCCTGATTCTCTTCCCAGCATTTGGGGCACCCACCTGGACCAGAACCCAGGATGTCATGTCACTATCAGGGGAATAAGAGTAATCTTTACTCAGGTTTTACAAGGAAAAAAAAGTAGGCATTATGAGGGCTGCCAACTGTCTTTAAATGTATGAATAGTCCATCAAAAAGGCTAAAATCACCTATTCATAAGGCCTGTATAAAAAAGGAACCACCTGTAAAAAACAAAACACAACAAAAACGTGAGCTTGATTGAAGCTCTGTCATTGGAAAGAGGCTGGAAGCTGATGCACAGAGCAAAGCAATACTACTTGGTGTCTGAATGGGATTGCACCATCCTGCGGGGAGTATTTGCACTGGGTTTTGTAGCAAACAGGAGCTCCTGTATCTCCCTCCTCCACCCCAGTCGTGTGCTACTGCTGTTATATCTGCATCCAATCACCTGCTTGTATCATTGCTCACTTTACAGGTAGGCAGACAGCAGTCCTGCTCTGGATTTCTGTGCTGAGATGGGGAAAATGGGGCCAGCAGGGGTCAAGTTGGGGGGTAGGCAGAGGTGGCAGCACTGTGTAGGTGTAGTGGGGGTATCAGGGCTTGGGAGTGAGAAGGGGACTCCTGGGGTCAGGGGCAGCATGATGTAAAACTATTGCTGCATCAAGCAGGGTTGTCAACCAAATAATGTTTTTTTCTTTACTGGCAATCTCCAAGCTTTTTACTGACAGCCAAACTTTTTGATGTTAAACCTCTAAATTTGAATCTGGCTCCTGTCCAGGGCCTGGCAGAAGGGCTCTTTTTTCACTATGTAAACCATACTTCAGTAAAAAAGTTTGGTTATCAGTAAAAATTCTGCAGCTTGTTAATACAAACATGTGTCTTTGGTTGGCAACCCTGGCACCGACTCCTAAGGGAGAATTCTGTGGATTGAGGTGCTTCTTAGCAGTCTTAACTCAAAATTTCAGCTTGCTAGTGTCAATGTTTCCTATTGCCTAGCTCTAGGCAAGGCACCTAAATATTTAGGCATTGTCATGCCCACTTTGCTGATGTCCAAGGCCTTGACTGGATCTAGTCCTCTGTGCCTAAATGGGAACTAAGCACTTGAAAATCTTGACGCTCTTTTGAAAATTCTGGTGCGTGCATGTTTAATGCCTAACAAGTGTTCAGAGGTGTCTTCAGCAATGAGCCCTATATTCAGTTGAAAGGAGGTTCCAGATAACTTAGCAAACCCCATTCAGTGCCCTGATCTGCCCCAGATATCCCCTGTACTCTCAAACTCAGCTTCATTGAGCCCTGGCTGCTTGGAGGAAAAAAATACCTTAAAAATTGTGAGCTGCTCAGAGGCTATGGTAATAGGAGCCACACAGATCTCTTAGGTGGATATAAATGCATATGGCATCTTACATCTTCAAGTGGTTTACAGATTCCACAGAGTTAAATCCCTTAGCAAGGGGTTCCTGCTAATGGACAGCACATTGCTTCAGGAGGAGTGCGGGTGGGAGAAGTCTAACTAATAGCTGCAGGGCAAATTCTTATTCTGACAAAAAAGGATTGCATGGTTCTTAGTTTTTAAAATCCTCTACTAATGGTTTCTATTTAGGAAATGACATGGCGGTTAACTAAGATGTCATTTACTGTACCTACAAATTCAGGGATTGCAAAAAGACCCCTGCTATTCCTTCATCTCACCACATATACATACAATTATCTGTAGCAGGAAGGAGAGGGAAGCTGCTGGGGTGACAGGACCTAGGAGAAGGCTCTCCATGAAAAAAAGAACGGAAGGCTCATAAGGGCATATCGACATTGCCTGTGTAGTATCCAGGAGTCCTGCTGTGAAACAAATCTCATCCATTTGTTCTGGCTCCCTGTTTGCCAGTCCTTTCAAATGAGGCACCATAACTGCCTCAGAGCATCTCTGCCTGTGGGCCTTGCACTGCACTTAGGCTTCCAGCCTTGGAGGTACATATTGGCTACATTGCCTCATGTCTAGGATTTAGTGTGAATGGGGCAGGAGGAGAAGTGTCCACGGGTGCAGTAGTGTAGATTATAGCCATGTTGGTCTAAGGACATAGGTTTATATTAAATCCTTATCAGATTTACCCAAAGAACCTTTCCTGCCTAAGTGCAGGATCAATTTACCAGGATTTAGGAGACAATAGTTCAAAAAAAAGAAGAAAATAAACTCTTGTATGTATATATAGAATATTTACCTTAAATGATCAACATTGTCAAAGGTAGTAGCTAATTAAATGGAGGGAAGCAAACAATCACAGACACAGTGGAGGAAGCAATATGCCTGATTATAAACAATCAGTGTTCTCCAAATTAGTGGCCTAAAGTTAGGCTGCTAATTTCAAATTTAAATAAACAACCTGAATGTTGTGAATATTAAATCAGCAGCAGCTCTCATGGACTGGAGTGGGTGCTGTTGAGTGCTCATTGTTCATGAAAATCAGGCCACTTGCTTCATGTGCTTAAATATGGATTTAGCTGTCTAGTATCAAGCCACTAGGTTTCAAAATCTTGGACAATGCTAGCTAAAAACCTTGAGAAAGTATTGGAGGTAGACAAGCCAGGTCAGCTGCCATGAAGCTTGGGCAGTGGGACAGTATCTTGAAACATATAGCACCTAAGAGTCTTTAAGTCTGTGAGGCTTGTGGCTGTTGGTAGAGTATGGGAGTTGGTATTGCATTTCTGGGGGCCTGCCAAAGCCATAATGCAAGCCTGGCTGTTTCAAAACTCACCAAATTGAATTATTAACCTCAGATAAGAAGAATACAGGATTATTTGCAAATCTTATTTTGATAATTAACATGCACAAGTGATAGAAACAAACCGCAACCTTCCCCTGGACACCTACTTCCTCATTTGCACATGCTAATTAGTCACATTTGCATACACATATGAAAACACAGCGCCTTCCCCATTAGTACTGATCACATTCCTCATTAACTTAAGTAAATACCCCCAAAATGCAAACACGGTTCCAGCTAAATTTAACATTGCTATTCATAGACCAACAACTGATAACCTCTGTGCTTTTTGGCCATTACAAGCAGTAGCCGAATGAAGGAAAAAACAATTGCACACTCAGACAATGAAACCCTTGCAGTATTGCCTCCCGACACTGTTATGTTTTGGTCTGCATTTGTCAGATGTTGGAAAGCTGAGCAGCTGTTGGTGCAGGCTGCTCATCTGCATGCAGCTAATATAACATTTCTTCTGTGTGAATGAATTGTGAATACAACTCTATTCAACCCCTCTCCTCATCTTTGAATCAACACAGACCCCCATAGGCCCCTTCAGTTTCAAACAATTTTAGAGGAAAGAAAAAGATGCTCTATTTCTTTGTAATGGCTAAGTTAACCATTGCTGTATTGTATAAGAAGGATTATGGCGAGTCCAGTGAAGGAGAGAACTACGGAAATTAATGATGAAAAGAATTTTACGGGGTCATCTAATCTCCCACACATGCCTCTTGCAAAGGCAAAATGCAGCAAAAAAAATTTAGATGAATATTCCTGGTAGTGTGAATCTACAGACGTAATAGTAGGTTATGATATAAATTACAGATCTATCTAGCAGTTATGCACATACATTGCAAAACCGATATTTTCAACAGACTTCATTCCCAATGTTGTTTTGGACTTTTTCAGGGTATTACAAGCTCCAAAGCAAGTCACTGTTGGCCCTGGCTGTTTTGCACTGTCTGGTTAAATGACCACCAGAGCAATACAAAGTGGCCATAGAATACTGATAAAGCTTCTTGTCTGGTTTAGCAAGGTGCTGGTGCCTCCCAGGTACACTGCTGCAAGGGAATGCTGATGGCAGATGGAAATGGAAGCATAACTATCATGGTGTAGCATGGAACTCCCTTTGTACTAAACCTGCCATTATATACTGGAGGGATACTGGATTTATTTATCATATGGAAAAACGGTAAAGAGTAATGCAGCAAAATTTGCAAATGACACAAAAACATTTAGGTTTCCAAAACTGGAGAAGACTCTGCAGAACGTCAGAGGACCTTAACCATGGCAGGTCAATGAGTAGGACCATGACAGCTGATGTAAAGTGCTGACATAAGTGAAGTCATGAATACCAAAAGAAATAATTTGAATAATTCATATTCCTTACGGAAGAAGTGGGTCTTTGAGTCCTTCAATGTTGGCCTTCTGATGGCATTGCTTCTGCTGCAGCCATCATTTGGGAACCAGTATGAGTGTCATAACTGAGTGGATGAGTTAGTTATTGGTCCAGCAATCATCAGCTGCTAGCATAGCTTGACTGATGCAGATAGCTTTGCTATCTGGGGCATGAGCAATGCTGTAGTCAATCAAGTGCCAATGCTTAGATTTGTCACAACCCAAAGTTGTGATTTTCTGTTTGTGTGTGCTTTGGCATCGCTAAATTATTTTTCCCGCTAAATTGCAGCTTCCTTGCGCGGTGGAGTTCTCTGGTGCAGAAGAGAACTCCGGTGCAACGGGGAATTTCCCGCCAATTTGTAGCTTTCTTTGCATGGTGCATTTCTTTTGCATCTCAGAAATGCACGGTGCAAAGGAGTTCCCGCCATTTGTATGAAGATTCGTGCCACATTATTGGCCGATTCTAATACATGCATACGTGGCGGCTAGCGATTGGCCTGCTAGCCGTATAAAGAGCTTGGGTGGTTTCCGCCTAAGTTGGAGAGAGAGAAAAACTGGAGAGAGAGAAAAACTGGAGAGAGAAGGAGAAATTGGAGAACTCACCAGGAGGGAGATCTTCATGCTGTGTGAAGATCTCCAAGCGCTGTGGATCCTTACGGACCCAACGCATCTCTTAAGAAGGCAACAGAGGTCTAAACAGCCTCTGGCCTCTCCCCATCGCTGAGCGCAATCCTAGACGTATCCCTTTCCTATATACTCAAGATTCGAACCCACAGAGCTTTAACAACTCCGGGGCCAGAAAACCGAACCGAACCCACGGAGCTTCGACAGCTCCGTGGGAAAGAAATTACCGAACCCGTGAAGCCTTAACAACTCCAGGGCCAAAGAACCGAATTTGTCGTAGTCCTCCAACGAGGATTTAAGCGGAGCTGCACCTGGAAACTGTCCAGCCTACACCGCGACCATCTTGGATGTAAGTAAATAATCTTTAAATCAAGCATTACGCCTCCGTGACTAATTCTAGCTTGCCCCTGGTCTCCTCTGGCCCGCGTGCCCGGGCTGCTGGCCACAGCCCGTGTGCGCAAAGACGGGCCCGGCTTGCCCCCGGCCCACACATGGCGACAAGGATGGGATCAGGAGGAGACACGTTAGAGCTAGAATTGGTTAAGAACTGCCCTTGGCGCGATAACCAATGCCAAGTGAAAAGATTTGAGGAACTAGAGGCTCATATCGCTCACCACCAGGCGGGCGGAACGGGTGAAAGATTTGTCAGCGGACACCCGTCACTAAAGGGAGAAGAGGGAGTCTCTGAAGACGGAGCCCCGAGAGAGAGGGAAGTGTATTTGCTCCCTGCGGTGTTCAGGTGTATAATGAGAAACGAGCGGGTCCTGTTCAGGCCCCTTGATACTGTGTCCCTCGTCGGACCCAAACTGGCGGGCGAAACAAACCCGACCATCACCCGGGAGTGTGCCCAATGCCTACGATATACTCGGGAGAGTGAAGAACCGGAGCCCATCGGCCGGTTCCCTCCCCTCATGGCGGCTAGATTAAAGGGTCGTGAGTTACCATCCGAGCTCCGCGAAGACCTGGAAGCGGAGGAACGAGCCGCAGATGAGAGGGTGGCCCCGTGGTATGACAAGGGGGGAGAATGCAGTGCAACTTTTCGTACTGTAATGAATCTAATGCACAAGAATTTAAGTTTGAAAGCTCAGCTGCAGATGGCAATCCAAGCAGTTAAAGAAGCGGCTGAGAAAAAGGAGCCTGAAACGCCAGTCCAAGGTGGCGCCGAGCAAGAGGGAGACCGTGTGGAAGAACCGGAAAAGAAGGGTGGAGCTTCGGAGGAACCCGCGAGAGTTCGGTCAGTGACTCCGCCCATCGACGCAGCGTCGTCGCCGGCAACCCCGCCTAGCGACGCAGCGACGCCTTTACTGACCACGCCTTCCTGCCGACGAAGGAGAGAGTCAAGCGAAGGAGTGCATCCGCCCCTCCTGCCTGAAGCAGGAACAGCAGCAATAACTCCAGCGGCAGCAGTTCAGCCTATAACAACATCAACTCCCGAAAGAACAGCTTTCCCTACAACAACAACTGATCGAATTGCTACTGCCTACTATGCTCGCACCAGAGCTGAGTTGCAGGATTTATGTAGAGCATCAAGAATTCAACCTGAAGAGACTCTAGCTGTATGGTTAGGACGTTTGGTCGTGGAACTTGGATCCGACCTGCTGAACCAGGAAGAAGCAAGCTTCCTAGTTAGACAAGCTTCGTGGAGTAGAGGACATGTCACTGACATCGACATGATAACAGTTAATACTCACTGGCCTATTCCACTGCCAGCGCTTGTTGCAGGACTAATTAGTCAGCAAGCCCACATATGGCATGCAGGACGGCAAGAATATACCGGTGCAAAGCATCTTATGCTAGCAATCATCGGCGTCTCGTACTGTGCCTGGAACCCCAGAGCATGTGCGCTGGGACTAACATCACTCCAGCGAATAAGACCATGGCCTCACTGTCACCTACGAGATCCTGGAACCGTTCCAGTAACCGTTCATAGCCTAGACAGTTGCCTCAAGGTTTATGGGCGGAAAAACATCGTCGTCCTTCGGATTCTGCTCAGTCCAATGGTGAACCAACCTGTAAGTAATCTTCTTTGTCAGTTGTCACAACTGCGTATCCCGATGGAGCCAAGATTGTCTCTTGATCGGGACTGTCAACACCCAACCGGACCTCAAGGCACCAGACGTTGTGAATCCGATCTTCCACCACTGCCATCGAGAACCCTAGAGGAGCGATACATGTTTGGATTTCTCCTACAGCGTTCCGGACTTAACAAGAGGCAGCTTCGGATTTTAGGAGACGCAGGCCAATGGCAATTGGCTTATGAGTTAGGTTTTCGTTATTTAGAAGAGCCAGATGATGGATCCTCAATGATTTCATCCAATTGAGAATATGAGCCATGAAAATTGTTTAAGTCTGTTGAATAAGATCATTAATCTATTTTTTGAGTTTTCTGTTTACAGATCCGAGATTCAGAGTGCGTGGCGAAGAGGAGCCCTGAGAGGGATGACATCACCGAAAGAAGTGAGGGCCTGACGTACAACTTCACCATGACACCCACTGAAGCCCTGATCGTGCAGTTTTGTTATGAATCAGATTATGTGTTTGTGTTGATTATTGTTTCTTGATTATTATGTAACTCAATCCCAGGGCAGCGAATTTTGTTTGTTTGTTTATTTGTTTGTTTGCTTGTCTGTTCATTTGACGACTCACGACAAGGTTCTAGAGTGAAACAAGAGAAGTGATATGCTATGGTATATAGAGAATAATAAATAATATGGTAAAGGAAGGATGGATAGAAGTTCTCCATCTTATAGAAGAAGAACAGGGGAATATTCCTGAAAGGCAACAAGCAACACTGGAAAAAGAAAGAGCTTTTTCCTCATACAATTCACAATTAACTTATGGAAATTGTTGCCATATGATACCACAAAGACCACCGATTAAATAAAATTAATAAAAGAGATCTTAACATTTTTGGCGACAGGAATATGTTTGTGCTTTTGTTTGCCATTTCATCTTCGGAAAATTTCTGAAGAGACAGATCCCCAAACAAAGCCATGTCTGATACATATGTAATGCACAGAATTTTATACAGTGATATTTTTTGCTCACTCCGAGACATTATCAAAGCAACTAGGCTAGGAAACTACACCAAAGCATTCATGCTTGTTCCTTAGGATCAAGTTAAGCTCTGATACTTGCCTCCTAACTCCGAGAACTGTATTTTGCAGTGATTGGTGTTATATTCAGACAGGTTATTTTGCAATTATAATATGGTAGCCAGTGATTCAAGTCATAAAATGAAGACTGTCTTTCCGGTAAAAAACAAAACAAAAAAAAAGCTTATTTCAAGCAAAGCAACAAACAAGAAAAAGAATGACATCTCTGTACACAAGAACAATGTGTGCATCTCTTCTGTTAATAAAGACAGTGCAAATCAGAAAACAAAATGGCTGCTGCCCATGCAGGCAAGGGAGAGTTCTTTGAAATGTGAGGTTACAGTAAACAGGCAATGAAGAAAACACATTTTCAAGTTAGGGTATATACTGTATAGCACAGCTCTAACCCCTTGTCCTCCACCTCCTATTTTTATTTCTTTTTCTAAGAGAAAATGTGTGCAAGTGCACTGCCAAGTAGAGGCCTCCAAACCCAGTACTTTGAACTGGATGAAGAAATGTTTCTGTTTATATCCCCAAATTCTCCATTTTCAACAGCGTTAGAAGATGAGCATACGTATGAGTTTGTATCCAAAGAGACAGCAAACCTTTTTTGCCAACTTTGAGGCATTATCAAAAGCAACTATCATATCATATTATTCACTCTTGTGGTTTTTCACTGTTGGGACGAGTATCTGCTAATATTATGGTGTATAAACATATGCTGGGAAAATGTGCTTTCCGGCGAGTCCAACAAGAAAGAGATCTTTATGGAAGAGTCTATATTTGGGACTACTGCAATGAACAGTCTTTGATCAGTTCAAACCGGCATATCGGGTTTGTTGCCAGGAGAATATTGGTGTAGGAATTACATGGTTAAGCCATGCAGAAAAGAATGACTTTTATTAAAGGGAAATTTGCTCCATATTGAAAGTAGATTAAGTAGCAAAACTTTGAAGTGGGAGATATAGAACCAGAACCTGGAAATCCGCATTTTCTGTCATTTTAGGAAATGCATGCACAAACCGAAATATCTTCTTGTTCTTTTGATACCTTTTCTATCAGATGGCATTGGTTCCAATGCCTTGAAATGCAAATGTGTCTTACACTACTCATGCTGCCAGAAAGCAGACTAAAAATACATATGTAGTGCTGTTCCTCGAATATTTGCAAAGGTCTTTAGATGAGGTTTCCAGGTTTTATGCTGCTATCCAAGTCTCAAGTCTATCATGGCCAAAATGTTTGGGATAAAAATAATCCTTTGGGGATAATTTATTTTAAAATTGGAGAAGGACATTACCAAATAGATAAGCTTAAAAAAATGGAGTTCTTATTTAATTTTAAAAAGCAGCGTTGGGGTGTTTCAAAATGGACTCTGTAAACATCTATTGTTATGCCTTTCTTTTAAATATTTAATATTTTCCGTAGTGTTAGACCTCAGACAACCTGCTTGCTAGTGCATGGGAGCTGATAATTGTCAGGCAGAACCATTTATTATTGTTGACTAGAGGGAAATTCAGAAGAAAACTAAGCAGTAAAAAAAAAAGGCAAAAGCAATTCTAAGTGAAAGTAAAAGTAATAATCAACTGTTCTCTGAACAACACAGGTAAAGGTACTTTTTAAAAGTGGGACTGCATTCTCAAGAGTGCTTGCCTAAAACTGAGCACAGAATTACCTAACTAAAGCTCAGATACGAGTATGCCTTTCTATTAAGGGGAATATTTAAGTATAAAGGTATGGGCTGTCTAGAACTGGCATGATATTCAGAGACCCTAACTGTGCTTTTCATGGAAATTGAAGGACATTTCTGAAAATCAGGCCACTTGGGATCCAATCCAACAACTGTCAAGTCAACAGAAAGGCATACCATGACTTGAATGGTGCCATGTTAGGCTCTCTCTCCAGTGCCCAAGTATGGATTTTGGTGCTAATTGCTAGGTAGCAATTTTTTTTCAGTTTTAGCAAAGATTTTTATCTTTCCTTGAAACAGATTTTAATTTATGGTTTGATGATCCCTGTTTTATGACTTTTTTTTTTTTGGTGTGCACACAACTACAAGAGATTTATGTTCATTAGTAAATTATTTAACCTCTTATGTGAAGTAATAAAAAAGTGAAGGTGTACTTAAGAGGGATGAAAAATTTCAGCTCCAAAACCATAAAATTTCTGCAGCAGTGGGTGTTTCAAGTGTCCTTATTAGTGAAGGTCCTTAAGCCATCTTAAATGATCATCAGTGATGAAGAATCATTATCAGTAGTACAGTAAATCTGTGTGTTGTCTGGGTTGTAGGGAGAGGTTAATCACTACCAGCAATGACATCAGCTAATAGTATACACAAAGATCTGAAAAATACCATATACCAACCTCTGGAGAAAGTGTTTTTTTTTAAAGTAAAGCTAATAAAGCAGATTCTGTGACTAGCCCAGAGTGATTCAAGATAAAACTGTGAATTGAAGAAAAGACTTAATCCTATGGTAACACTCTACTTTGCTATTGTAGCCTCCAATTTAAAAGCTCAAGTCAGTATTAATAAAGCTAAAAGAGAAATGCAGTGTAATAATTAGCTGGATTATAGTGGCAAAAAAAGTACAGTATTAAAGAAAGAAAACCAGTAGCTGAAACCCCTGGAAGAATTATTTACCAGCTCTTTAGTGACAGTGAAAATAGCTTAATCTTAAATGAATACATAAACTGAAGGTCATTCCAGCCATTAGAGAGTCCTGATTTATTTCTTGGAAACAAAAGACACACTCAAAACCTAAATAGAAATGATGGATTTGTAGTCGATTATAATATTTCATATAATTTAGGAAGAAATCTTCCTACATGAAACTAAATGACTCTTCTTAGCTGTAGCATGGTAATTATTTGAACTAGCCAAAAAAAGCCATGTCTGTAATATAATGGGTCAATAAAATAAGAAATGGAATTGAGCAAGGAAAAATACATTTACTAAGGACGGAAATCAGACAGGTGGGTGAATTTATGACCATGCACTAATTCTGTAATCTCAGTCCCTGGGCTGGGTGGAAAGATGATAAAATGGACCTTATCTTATAGCTCTGAGAGAAGTGATGAGTTTGAAAGATGATAATTTTCATCTGAACTGCATCCGGCAGTTCATGCTTTAAATTAAAAAAATAATATTTATAAAGGTAAAACACTTGCCCTTTTGATATTTAAGAATTTGGCCCAGTAGATGCCTCTGCACTATTATAAGGAACCTTTGGCATAACCTAAATACCTTAAAGAAAAGAATTAACCAAATTCAGAAAAGCATCTTTAGGCACTTCAGATACATGTGCATTATGAAATGGAAACACAGCTATAATACACTTATTCCAGAAAAGTCATTTTTCCTTTTGTGAAAGTATTGTGTTTTAAAACCACAGGTTACAGAAACAGCTACACAGCTTTGCACTGGTATTCCTGTAGGTTTTGCAAATTAAACCACATTTGGTCAAATAAGTACGGAGATGGGAGGCCTACTTGCTAAAAGAAGCCATAATTGGTAGCTCTGTAGCTACCACTTTGAGGTAGTATGGACTTATCTTCAGTGAATCAAGTTTGACAGCAGAGCAAGTATAGCATTTAACTGCTTGAGCACTTCTCTTCTAGTGTTAAAATGCATTTGACACTCTCTTCCATTCGAGATTCTGCTTTTATTTCCAATGGAAGATATGTCATGCCACCACTCATTCCTGCCTCATCCCCAGCACTCGCACAACTTTGTGTCTCTGGGGGGGGGGGCACCTTAAACTCACTGCAATTAAAAGAGTCTTTTTTCTTCAATCCTTCATACACCATCCTTTCTCAGTAACCATGGGCACCACCACCATCATCCTTTACTATATTCTGGGCATCATTTTTGACCCAGCCCTCTCTTTAAAGCCCTACATTCAAGGCAGAACCAAAATGATGCCAATTTTGCAAAATGAGTCTAAGATCCAGTCTGTCCACAGGGCTAAAATGCTTTGCCAGGCCCTCGGCATCTCGTGACCCAACTTCGACAATCACCTTCCTTTACCCTTGAGAAACACTATCTGGCCCCACTTATAACCTTTAAAATGATGCAAAGATAGCTTTCTTGACTCAGCCATATTGGCCAATCTCTTTGCATTGGTCCATTGGCCTCCTTCTCCAATGCATGAAACACTAAGTCCTCCTCTTCATTTTCATGACCTTTTAAAGTCTCTTGCCACACTAAGTCTTTGAGATGCCCACCTCTATCTTCATTTACACAACCAATGCCAGGGCTTGATGATCCAATTTAAACATGCCCAACAGTTTCCCTCCTGGATGGAAAGGACCTCTTCTTTCTGTGTCCTATATTTGCACAGGCATCCTATTTTTCTCCTTCAAATTGCTCTTCCAAACTATTCTCTTTCACTGTGCCTGTAAAAAAAAAAAATCATCTTCCGTAACGGTGAAACAACTGGCTTTCTGTAACTGCTACTTTTCCTGTTGACTAGTGTCATCTCAGTGTACCCTCATCTGTTTTGTCGACCTTTTTTGTCTAGTTTTACATTCAAGTTGTAAGGTCTTCAGGCTAGAGAGCATCTTTTTGCTATGCTCGTTCAGTACCTAGCACAGCACTGTCCTGGTGCCTAGGTGTTATGGTAGTAGAAGTAATAAGTGATAGTTTACAGTAAGCATGCTCAGAAGCTGTACATAGGTACTAACATAATCATAACATTTTATCCCTTCATTTACATAGTAACTCAATACCATTCTTACTTACTGAACCATAGCTCCTCCAGTTTCTAAGAAGCCACTGGCCTGATCAAAATGTTGGTATTGTACGTGTATATATAAAATTGTTATAGCAAAGTTAATAAAGCGATACAGAAGATAAATGAGTCCCTGAGACAGATCTCTCCGTAAAATGTGAATGTAAGGTCCATGGGAGGAGAACTCTCCAAGTTTCGAATGGACTGAGCTTTAGGAAGCAATTAAAGAAATGTGAGAAGGGTAATTTAACATCATTCCAGCAACTATGCCAAAAAAAGAAAATGATGTCTAACAGGCCAAGAACATTTGAATATATGATTGGAGCAAGTACAGACCCACACACCAAACTTGGAGACAGTTCTGGTTTGTGGATCTACTATAGAGCAATTGCTGTTGATTATGAAATTACTTCCATTTACTCCACCATGTGTTTTGGGAAATAGGGTCATAGCCAGTTTGGGGAACATTAGCTAAAGGTCGAGTTTAGCTTGAAATTTTAAAGTGGAATTATCTATCTATAGCTTTGCTGCTGCTTTTTGCCAGGATGTAAGTACTTAGATATTAAATGGACTAGATATACAATACCCTGTGTCTTTGCCAGCTCATTTCTCTCCCAGCAAGGAAGCACCTATTCCAGAAGTCCAACTCCTCTTTAACTTCTCAGAAGCGGGACAACATACTGTATAATGATGATTGCATACCTTAGGCATATTTGAAGGCACAGAATAAGATGCAGTCAGCCACCCAAAGAGCATGATTATTTGTGGATAGCCAAACCTGCTGGAAGCATCATGCTGCCTTCATTTCAAAACAGTTTTCACATGTATAGGGAAAGCATGCATTTATTTCACAATGAGAAGAAAAATCTTTTTTATTCTTATTTTCACATGCAGAAACAAAAAAACCAACAACAAACAGGAACTGCAGAGTTTCTGCTGGGTTGAACAATGCAAAGTTAGTGCAGTTTCTTCTGCCATCTGATGTCTTTGGGTGAACCAGGAGGATATAATGAAGAATAATGGGGTGAAACTAAGCCAAAGGAAATGTTGCCGGCATGTCTAGATAAACTTCTAAATGGTGTGAGCTGTTAAGATATCTGTCAATCAGTTGCTTTAGAGGTGTGCATGTGCCACTAACAAGGCGATTAAACCAACATAAGTGAGGCAGGAAAACAAAGAATTGGTGATGAATGAAGTATTTAGGGAAATAACTGTTAAGATCAGTTCTTCCTCAGCCGGCATGAAGTGGAAGCTACTGGCACATTTCCAAAAGGACATGGAGAAGGTAGAGAGGGTCCAGAGGTGGGTGACAAAGATGATAAAGGGCTCGGAAAGCAAGTCGTATGAGGAGAGGTGGAAGGAGCCAGGCATGTTCAGCGGTCAAAAAAGGTGCTTAAGGAGGCACATGCTACCAGTCTTCAAACACTTGAAGGGCTGCCATAAAGAGGATGCAAAACACCTTTTCTTTCTTGCTGCGGAGAGTAGGACATGGACCAGTGGGTTAAAATTACAGCAATATAGGCTTAGATTAGATATCAGGAATAACTTAACTGTTAGAGCAGGGAGGCAGTGGAATAGATGCTCAGGGAAGCTGTGGGCTCTCTATCAGGAGGTGCTCAAGAAGAGGGCGGACAACTACTGGCTGGGGGTGATCTAGGCATAGCTAAGCTATGCCTATATTCTACTATGGGTATTTCCCATGCTTCTGGGCTTTGCAGGTTGGTCCCCCTTGCCCTCCTGCTACATGTTTCATAGTTTCATTGTTGTAACGGGCTGGAAGGGCCCTTACAGATCATCGGGTCCATGTGTCAGGGTATTTTTAAGCCTTCCTCAGAGTCACTGCATATTGTCTACAGATAAGGCGATAGATTTTTGCCTGGAAAGTTTCAAAGCTCCTTATGGGAATTAAAGCCAGAAGTTCCCAGTTAGAGGATCTTGCTCCTCTGCTCAGGGTCAGACCACTCACCTTATTTGGGGTCAGGAAGGAATTTTACCCTGTGGTCAGATACGTATGGACTGTGGGGGGTTTGGGCTTCCTTTGTAGCAGGGGCATGACCTTCTTCCTCGGATTTTTTTGAGCATATGTTAACAGGATATTGGCTGCCATGATCCTCTTGCTGTACTTGTGACAGGTTCAGGTGTGATGCCTGGTGTGGTGTCATGGTTGATGGTAGTTTAACAAAGAGTTTAAATGATGAATTTGTATAGGATGGTTTGGATAGGGATGATCCTGCATCCGGCCGGAGACGGGACTAGGTGGTCTCTGGAGGTCCTCCTAGCCCTCCTCCTCTATGATTTTATGAACTACACTACACAGCAAAAGGAGATATGGACTATAAGGCTCTTTTCCTGTTTTCTCATGTGGGAAAGTTGTTGAGGAAAGGGAAGTACTGCTGTGAACCAAATGAATATATCTGTATAGTTTATGAATACAGCTTATTAACTAGATATCATCCTTTTTTAGGACCATTAAGCATTTTTTTCTGTGTGCCCTATAGATTTCTATGAGGTTGCTAGGATTTAGCCAAGCAGAGAATACATGTCAATATATACAGTCCATGACACTTAGTTAAAATGCTAACTGGCATATTACCATTATGCATTGTAAATAGATTTCCAACCTGGAATCAAGCATCAAGGATTCAGACAGCCAGTAAAATAAAATGGAAGAGTTAAGTGGGGAGGGGTGGGCAGAACCTGGATAGCAAACCAGTAGGAGAACTGCAAAACATGGGAAAAGCTTTTAGTTCTAAATATAGGCCTGGTATATGCAAACTAAAGCAACTCTAGTTCTTAAGGAGCTTACACCTACTTATCTTCTGCTGGCTGATGACTTTACCATTTGTATTTAGCTTTGTGCCTCAAACCAGTTTTAAGATATGGGTCATGTAATGTGACCAAATAAGCTCTGGTGCAATTTGAGCCAGAGTAAACTAATCTGGATGTCACTGTCTACACAGGCATTTCAGCACAGTAATTTACTCTGGCATTGGATAGTACTTGTGCCTGATGGGCCTATCCAACAGCGCAGTAAATTAGTCTACACCAGCCTAATTCCTGCACATGTGGAGACAGTGACACTTTACTGGGCAGCAAATTAGTCCACTGCACTTTAAAGTGCATGTGTAGACATGCCTGGGATGTTCACGTTACTTCTTGTACCATACTGGAAGTAGTTATTGTGCATAAGATGCTGAAGGATTATTAGGCATCCAAATGATTTGCAGAGAATTCCCAATAACATTCTTTCGCTGACCCTCGCGAACTAGAGCTGATGAAAATCCATCTCAGGCAAGAAACATGCCTTCTGCCTCTCACTCGTTCAGATGCAATTCTTTAACAGCGAGGCTCTACTCAGAAATGGAGTCTGATTTCTTTTACACTGGCATAAGTGAGAGCAAGCACAGTGGCGTCAATGAAATTGCAGTGTAAAACGGATGCGTAGTAAGTGAGGTCAAAATCAAATGTGTGTGTGCATTCATGCTTTATCAAAACACAGAGGCAAAAACCCCATTGCTTTCCGACTGTCTTTGTGTATTCATGAATTTCAGGAAGAATGAATCAAGATAGAGGGAAGCACAGAGAGATCGAGTGGTACTGACAAGAAGTAGTTGGGAACAATGGTATTTAATGCCATAAAAGAGGCCAAGAGAGGATTCAGGGGTAATGGCATGGTATGCTGAAGGAGATAACAGAGAGGCAGTCAGCAAACAAGCAATGGGAACACAGTCAGCAAAAGACAGACAAAATGAAAAGATCAGACGAGTGATTAGCACAATAAAAATCACTTACTGGTATATGCTCCCATCACTGCACACACACAGCTCCTATTAGAGCAAATGGGAATGACAGCAGGCATGTGTCTTTAGAGAATTAGTCCCTTTGAGAATAAGGGAGGAGGATATTTACGGGTTGTGATCTATTTATCTAAGCAAATATATGCCCCCCCCACCTATAGTATCTGATGGCAAAGAGAGGAAGGGCATTGCTAAATTCAAATGGCAGCACCTGAGATTACACTTCTGCAAAGCGATTCTGGGGTTAAATCTGGGCTCCTATGAAATCCTTTGTACGTTCTCCTGTTGAGTTCAAGGGGGCCAGGATTTCACCCCAAGAACTAAAGGCACTGATTTAAAACTGGATGGGAGGAAATACAGCTTAATGGGTTAAACAGTACTCCGAAAACTATGAGTTCTGCTTCTGCCTTGGCCACCAACTTTCTGTGTGATTGCTGGTAACTTAACTCATTTAAACTCCTTCAAGCTTCAGTTCTCCCTTGTGGAAAGTGGGGATAACAACAACAAGGCTGTATTTTTCCTTCTCTTTCAAGGAAAACAATAGCAATTTTCCACAGGGCCAAATGACACATTTCATATGGCACTGTTCAAATTTCATAAACAGGTATTTTATTTTAGAGGCTACAACCAAGCAAACAATGCAGAGCTTGAAATATTTTCATACCAGAAAAAGAAAGACAGATAAAGCCCAGTCTCGTGTTATTGAGCTCCTTAGAGCTTTATTCTGGCAAAAGACTTCTGAGAGTCAGAGGGAACATGCTCAAACCCATATTGAATATTAATAATGCTAATAAGCATCAGTTCAATATTTTTGCTCACTTGAGTGCAGCCTGATGCAGCTGGCTGTAGAAATGCAGCTTGCTGTTGCTGATCCTGTGTTATCTTTTAGCAGCAATCTGAAAAAGGTCTTAAACTGTTTGCATTGTGCACTGGTGCAAAAATCCTGCTATCCCTTTGTCAGATCTGGGCAGTAGTGCAGCTAAGGGGGCACGGGGTAACCCAGGCAATCAAGCCTAGGCAAGGGAGGCACAAAATAATAGCAGCTACTTCACTGCTGGCCGAGGGTCCAGCATCACCAGCTGTATGGACACTGCTCTGTGTGCCACGAGCACACAGGCTCAAAATCATAGTTAGGAGTGGCAGCAGAATTTGCAGACATTACCATGTATTATGTGACAGGGGTTGCAATGTGAATGCTTCTGCTATGGTCCCCATCAGAAGAGCAGTGGCCAGCAGCACAGAACAATCAAGACAAACTGAAGATGCGAGACACCCGCTGTACGACCATCCCGCAGCACACAAATGATTGAGGTCACACAGGAGCTTCCTCACCAGCATCCAACCTCTCGATGCCGCACCCAAGGAGACATGGCTACACATGTGGAATGAGAAGCTGAAGAAAATACCTGATGGTGAAAAAATGGACATTCCAGCAGCCAGATCCTCACCACCAGGTGAGGCTGATGAACCGTGGCAAAGGGGGAGATGTCTCAACTGCCTACATACTGAGTTGGGTGCTCCAAGCACCTAATGAAGAAGTGGGGCAACCAACCACAATGTGGGGCAACATTGGTTCAACTATCCGAGTCTGCCGCACAGAGCCTCAGACGATATAACACCTGCTGCCATGCCCACTGCTTGAAGGCACATAAAAGATCTGGTAAAGCACAATAAACAAGCACAAGCATGTGTAGCAAAATGGTTCAATGTAGTGTAGAGACACAAGATGACAACCACAAGGGCTGCAGAAGTCACGGATATATTGTACCCTAGGGGCTTGAGCCTACAAGGTGGTGATTATTATTGTTTATGACTGGAGAGAGGTGGTTAGGCGTGTTAATCTGCAATCTGGCAGAAGGCAGGGCAGGGTGACATCTTGGAGACTAAACAGCCCCCAAAGTCATGAGCCTTCATAAGCGACGGCCTACATTGTCAAATGCTATGGATGGACTTGCGAAGAGCAGGGCTACTAAATAGAGAGGAATGGAATAATTTAAATATAAAGGAAGGGAAAGGGGAAGAAAAGGATAGGGGAAGGGGGAACTACTGCAAATGGCAAAGGTGGATTGAAGAGCTCATAAATTCACAGCATCTGACACAGTAGAGTGTCCCCTACAAAAGCATATGCCTTTCTGAATAAGTTAGTCTCTAAGGTGCCACCTGCCCTGCCTTCTGCCATTATGTATAATGTTTTTGTGATGCCGTTGGTCCTGAACCAGAACCCCAGTAGTGCTAGATAGTGGGTGCATCTACACAAGACAGTACAGTGCAGTAGCAATGAGCTACTATGCCGTAGCTCATTGCTACCACGCAGTAGTATTGCTGGACACTAACTGTGTGCTGATGTGATGCTACTGTGCAGTAGTACTGAGCTACTGCGCAATAGCTTGTTGTTACCGTGCAGTAGCATTGGAAAAAAAATGTAGTACTGCCCTAAATGACTGCCCAATAACAACTTCACAGTCCACCGCTCATGTAGACATGGTCAGTATGTCTGAACAGAACAAAATTTGGCCACAGTCCCAAAGAGGTTACCATCAAAATATAAAAGACAAGGGAAACCAGATGGATGTATGCAAGCTCTGGCTCTCAATTAGCAAAGCATTCACACATCTACTCAACGTTGAACGTAGGAGTAGTACCACTGGCTCCAAAGGGAATATTGTTGTACTTCAAGCAAAACACTTGCTTAATGTTTTTGTGGGGTCAAGGCCAGAGTGCTCAGCACCCTGTCAGATTAAGCCACAGCCTGCCCCAACTGAATGATGTTGCTCTTTCCATTCATCTCAGCTGGCCCTTTCCTTCCAATATAGATTCCAAGCGATTTTCACAATAAGCAAAAAAAGCTGTCTTGAAGGTATGAATTTTATATGGCACAGCTTAGCAGAAGGAATACAAATCTCCCTTTGTATTCATCTTATGGAGTAGGTATGCACTTCTCTATTTCCCCTTTTAATCCATGCCAGCTGACCCCTAGGTCTAATATGACAGCTGGGCATCAGCAGGACTTATCTGCCTAGGCCAGAGCATCTGTATTTACAGCCACATTCCTTTTCTTGTAGCTACCGGCTGGTAGAAATGTGATAATCCATGTCAGTAGCTCAACTGACATTTCCATTATTAAAAGCAAAGGCCCATCAGCATGTCATAGTTACTTCAGATATCCATCAACCAAGCCAGACTACATTACGAAACTGGTTGTATACCAATGGTACTTACAATCACAAGAAGTTGATCAAAATACCGTAAGGCTAGAAACAAGGACTTCTGACCCATGCTAGTTTGCTCCAGCAGGTCTGGCAAATCACTAGCTGCTATCCTCAGCTGCTTGTCTTCTTAAACTACTTGGCTTCTTCAGCAGTTGGTATCCCTTTCCTAGGAATTTCTCTACACCAGCTGGGGCTGGGACAGCTCATTACAGGAGTTGTGTTGCTTATTTCTTTCCAAACTTGGAAACTCTGGCATTCTCATAACTTACTCCTTTCTTATCTCACTTAGGTTTAGCTCAGCATGACACAGGTCTTAGCCTCAGTAGTGTAGCTATGAGGGGGCAACCCAGCCACATGGCCAATAGCCCAACCACTGACACTACCAGTGGTGCCAAGGGCACAGAAGTACACCTCTACTATGCACAGCTACCCAAGGAAACACAGGCACTTGTTTTTTTTCTGATTCCTATATACTTCCTGGCCACAGGAAGGACCAGCAGTAGAGGAGCCATTACACTGCTTTAGAGCATCTTTCTACCTGTAACTCATCTGTTTTTGCTTACTGCCACTGACCTTAGGGCTACTTTATATTGACAGTGCAACATAAAATGACTGTACTGCAGCTCAGAGCCCACAGGGTTGTTCAAGCAAATGGTTAACTTAATGGCTTGCATCAAATCATCATGACTATGAAAATTTCACGGCCCTTACAATACCTGCCTCGTAGGGTGCTCTGGGGTTCATTTAAATTACTGCTTGAAGAGCACTGCAAGATATTTAGACAAAAGGGCAACCTGTTATTGTTCAGCTTTCCTTGCCTTAAAACATTAGTGCACCTTTGTAAAATGTCATGCCTTTCTAGATAGTGCACTTTTGAAGCCTTCCAGCACCACGAAAAGACGAGGACCATGCTGTCTTAGCTATCGATTTGTAGGAAACTACATACATCAAAAAATAAAAATAGAAATAAAAATAATAAAACACCCAGCATAATCTATTTCAGGGCAGCTTGCTTCATCTCCCACAGCAGGTTAATTTACTACAGCAAACAAAACTGACAGAGGACGACAGCTACAACGCTCCTCTGAGAAAGAAGGTCTCTGTATCTTGAAGCACATTTTTATGAAATTCTAGAATAGAGCTGGGCCGGTATAATTGTTTCCAGAGATACCAGTGGTATTTTTTTTTTTTACTAAAAAATAAAGGAAAAATTCTTAAAGCCTGGAAGCACAGTGTGGAAAAAAAGCCCTTGCAAAGTAAGAAACCCTTTCAGGACTAAACACAGCCGAAGGCTGGCACCTGAGAATTTTGGCAAATCAGTGGGCACATCTACACGTGCAATTAATACGAAGCAATCAACTTTGGAGTTTATTGCTCCAGGGCACTCTGTTTGAACACGTGCCTGAAAACAATAAACTCCGGAGTTTATTGCTGTTTGAATGCACGCCCAGGACTGCAGCACCTCAAGCCGGGTTGGAGCAGCCCCAGCCCGCAGGGAGCCCAGGGGGTCAGCCTGCCAGCCTGGGGCTGCTTTCTCCAGCTCAACGTGCTGTGGAGGGGCTGGCTGGGACACGGGGGCAGGGGCTTCCTTGTGAGGCTAGCGGGCAGGCAGCCCCTCGTGTCCCAGCCAGCCAGGGCAGTGTCTACACGTGCGCTGCTGCTGAGTTATACTTTGCAGCAGAATAGTACTTGTATTTACAAGTACTATCTATCCTGCTGTGGAATAAATTAGTCACCCCAGCCTAATAGGAGTGCACATGTAGATGCCAAGACATTTAAGACATTTTTAAGCAAAACAAAAAAGGAAAACTTTCTAGGTCTTTTTTTTCTTTTGTTGGAAACTACCAGTTGCTTTCTGCACATCATCCAGGAGCATGGGGGCAGGTTTCCTTAAGAGCCTTTCTTACCTGAGAGGTCTGTAAACTTGCCTGACAGTCAGGTTTCCACTGCCATTTCAGCTGCCCACATCCTTGACAGACTCACAAGGGCCCTGGATGTGACCTCCTTGATTTTCAAATCTAGCTCTCTGCTATTACATGCAAACATGTCATATAATTCTGTTCATGAACTTAGCGCTACGTCCTAGTACTGGTTAGGCTTTTTTTTATTCCAGTGCTTTAATTGGAAGGCTTTTCTTACTGATTCCTCTGATACTTAGAAACAATATGATTTCCAGCCTACATTTATTGTTGGTCAGTTTATAGGCATTTTTTCTTGTACCAGTGTTGTCTTTTAGCCTAAACAGCTCTTCTCACTATTTGCTCCCATCCCTCTCTCATCTTTCACTTTGGTAGGCTAAGCAATCCAAGCTCTTTGAAATGCATCTTATAAGATGGACTTCCCATTCCTCTGGCCGTTCTACTAACTCTTCTCCACTGCAGTTCCAGTTTGACTTCATCTTTCTTGAGCTTGGGTGACCCAAGGAGACAACTCATCTTGAAGTCTTGTAATCCTCATTATTCTAAGGGTTTCAATTCCTGGGCCTGCAGATCCAGCTAACTGGCAGTCCCGGATATCCCGGGCTCCTAGAATCCAAGTAGTCGCACTGCTGCAGATCCCTGAATTGCAAGCTTCCTTCATCAAGGTTGATCATCATGGTGGGATTTTCCAAAGCCAGAGATGCCCCAGTAATAATGAATAAAAAATCTAATGACCAGCTTGGCCAGATTCCTTGCTGCTCTGTGGCAGTGGCCAGCAGTGAATCACATTGAATGAGTCAGCATCTGCTGAGGTGTCTATTGTATTTCAAAACACCATGTGTTGGATTTCTCCAAAATGCAAATTTTGCAGAATTTCCATTTTGTTGGAAACAATGTTTTTTTTTTATTACGGATCAGAACAGAAACAGATTTTGACATGTTGAAACCTCCCATGAGCCATAAATCCTGAGTTTTGACCAATCCTCCCACTGTCATTTTGCCTTCGCATATTGTACCTCTTAATCTTTAAAAACTCTGTCTGAGCTAGAAAACATTTTCAGGACATATTACTATTTTGCAATTCAACTGTTAGTCATTCTGTCCGTCCATCCTGCATCTGCAGTATTGCCTTTTCTTTAATCTTTTAATTGCCCAATAAGTGTATCCCATTGCCTTTGGACACGGTGAAAAAGTTTTTGCCTCCCTTCCAGAGCCTGGTCTGGCTGAACCATTGTCATTTTTTCATTTTTAGAAGGTTTCCCTTGCAAATATAACCCAGAGGAATTGGGAATGGGCAGCTGTAGGAAATGACTTAAAATTACATGATATTTCAAAGGAGGTTTTATATAGGCAGGACATCAATAATCATTGTTCAGAAATGTCCTAAGCCATGAGGGGAACCAGCGCTACAGCCAAGTCTGTTTTTTGACCATTGTCTCAGGGCTCAATGTCTTGGTTAAACAAGAAACATGCAAGTAAATCCTCCCCTCTGTCAGCCATAGGTGGGGAGGAGGTTATCCCTTTCTCTTAAATCCCCTGCTGAATCATGGGATAGTCAGGGAGGTCTTAACCCTTTCTTGGCTGCTTTGCCCTCTCATTTGTAAAGAATGCCTATGGCGCCCTTGGCAAATACTCCCCTGTATGTGAAACAAGGCAATTGTCTTACCACCTACAATGAGAAGTGTTCTCTAAAACCATTTCAACATCCACGCTGCTCCTGGCAGAGTCTCAGAACATGCATTGAAACAATTTAAACTGACACGAAGCAAAAAGACTCCTACAGATTCCCATTAGGAAGTGATTGTGTTTTTCATCTTAAAAAAAAAAAAAAGACTTTGTATTTGACTTCCATCTTTGGGCTCTATAGTGAAGGCTCCTTTATGTACCTGTCAGTGATATAATGCTGCTTCACAAATGAGATCTCCTCGAAGTATCTGTCTCAACTGATTCAATAGTCTCGTACTGTATAAAAGTAGTCCACTGTCTGAAGAGAACATGTTATTTAATTTTTGAACAGCCTGTCAAGGACTCCTACCGTTTGTGTATGCACATTCTTTGTTACTATAAAAGATCCATCACTTCTGTATCTCAACAGATCACTTTTCAGACATTAGATAGTTAATTCATACACCACTGTACTGAAAAAATAATGAAAGGGTGTATTAGCTTAGAAGACAATTAAGTAGCTATAGAAAGTTTGCACACATTTAAATGTAGAGTGCTGGCAATGTAGCTTGGACTCATTCACAGACAGCCTTTGTAATGGACACATTTATATTCTAGAAAGGTCCAGATACTTTTAGGTTTGTTTTTTTTAAAGTGAGATTTTCCAGTAAATCTCTGTGAATTACAGGTTACAGTGCTCAACACACATAGAATCAAATGGAAAATGGGAAAGATGCATATTATAGACTCCGCTTTTAGCAGATGGAGTGCTGCTGTCCACTTTATTTGGGCCTTCCCTTGGTAGATTAGGTGGATGATTTTCAGGCCTCACGTGCCCGAGGAATGACGAGCATGTTCTAAATGGAGGTAGCTCAAATCGATAGCACTAACCTGAGGTATACTACGAGAATAGGGAAGGCAGTCTGAGTTTTCACTTGGGGTAGGAGGTTAAGTTAAAGATCTGTTGACAAAAAAGCCTGAGGCTGGTGAACACTAGGGGCACTAAAAGCTGGTGTATACAAGAGGAGAATCTGGTCTAACCGGCATTGTTCAAACTCAACTAGTCTCACAATATAACAGACGGTAGGAAAAAAACGCAATATGACTTGTCTAGGGCTTTTGCAGCCCAAGCCAGCAATGCCTGGCACAGGACACCCAATTAAGTGCGTTTCAAAGCCATCATTTAACTAGGCATGTATAGAGATGACTGCAATGGGCACCACAGATGATGAGAGACAGAAAGCCTTAAAAAAATAGGACTCATAACGGAGAAACAGTCTGTCTTCTGATTTGCCATCCCATCCCCTATAGCAGTTGGGTGGAAATGCTGACTCCGATAATGTTGAAAAGGCCAGAGGCAAAGTTCTCCGTTAAGGATGAGCAATCTGCAGATGGAAGGCACTCTATTCAGAAAATGCAAAGTATTACTGTAAGCCTGATGGGATAGGCTGCCCTCATTTATGCTGTTTCCTACTGTATGAGCAATTGTCTCCATCATGGCCGTTTGATAATTCTTTAGAAGTACTCTGCATTATCTAGGAGGTGACACATCTTGGCAAATATCAAAAGATGACTCTGGCTGCAGTTAGCGCTGCTAATAAGAACTCCTCGAGGCAGCCCAAGGACTGGTTTTTGAAAAGGCAATCTTAGCTTTGCTGTATCAGGCTCATCCAGTGCAGGATAATGCAGTTATTTTCTTTATTCCATGGAGTTTTCCACAATTTGCACAAGTTATGGGTCTGGGTCCAATTAAAGCAATGGGGACCTCTGATGACAAGAAAATCTGTTACAGCACGTGGGAGTATTAAATTGGAAGAAACGATTGGCAGTAACTGGACCCGTTACTTGTAAGGCAAGATAGTAAAGAAAGCATTAGAAAAATACAAGTGTTGCCCAATGCATCTGGCTGTTTTAAGGATGCAGAATGCTTATATTTGGTGGCCACAAACTGGAACAATCCAGCTGTGACATTCCCGACCTTCTAATTAGATCTGAGTGACTTAAAATTACAGCAGGACTATTTTCTCCTTATCTACTCTATCTAGGCTTTTATCAAGGTGCCAGTCACCCTGCCGAGGCACTGATTGTGTCTAGAGAAAACTCACTGTTTCATAATGACAGCGAAGGTGAAGTCCTGGCCTGGCAGTGTGCATTCCAGATGCTGGGAGCGACGCGGTTATGGAAGGACTGTTACCTACTCCATATCACAGTTATGCACCCTTGATGCTCTCTAGAGTTAGTACATTTATCCCCTCCCATGTGAAGCAGTAGCTCGTGTTCAGAGAGAAATTAGTTTTATCAAGTAAAGGTCTAGTGCAGTTTCCTCTTCAGGAACAAGGGTGCTTCCTTCTCAGTGTGCTGCCCCCCTGGAAGTGGCAGATGGTAAAGTTGCCATCCCGCTCCTGAAAAATAAAGAAACAGCAGCAGATTGCTATCACAAATGTTAGTTTATCATTAGATCTGACAAGGAGACAGTTAGCAGGGAGCATGTATCCACATGGGAGGTGAGGTAATGGCAGCAGAAACATTAGGCTTCTGTGGGTCACATTTTTATAGCTGATGGCAGAAAATGCAATTAGGGAAGCAAAAAAATTAGATTTAGCTACTTCCCATTTATAAACACGCAGGCTCATTCTGCGTTTCATGCTGACTGCATAATCAAACGCAAAGAGTTGTCTTTTTAATCTCTGTACATTGCCCAGAGCACTCAGTGGACATGAAAGCAAATAAATAATTTTCTTCATAGGCCTCAGTCAAGATTTTTTTCTGAGACATCATTTATTAAGCCAAGTTCCAGGGAGAAGATATGACAATCAGTTAGAGATCTGAACCCTTTAGATACTAATGCAAGAAGCACGGGGAATAAAGAGGAGGAATTTGAGGTCCTAGGACATTCAAGGAATTATAATGTAATTGGGGTTACGGACATGGTAAGACAGTTCTGGGAGAGACTAGAGGACTGGTACCAATGAGTAAAGCCTGTTCAGGAAGGATTGGCAGAGGAGAAAAGGAGGAGGTATTCCTCTCTATATGAAAGGCAATATATACTTGTTTGGCGGTCCAGTGCAAAGAGGAAGGGAGGCCTGTTGAAAGTCTCTGGCTAAAGTTCAGAGGGGAGACCAGCAGGAGGGAGGTCATGGTGGGCATCTGCTACAGGCCACCAAACCTGGAGGAGGAGATGTATGAGGTCTTTAAACAACTGACAGAAGCTTTCAAATCACAGGATCTGGTTCTCATGGGACACTTGAATACTGGGCCATTTGCTGGGAGGGAAACACAGCAGCGCACAAGCAGGCCAGTGTATTCCTGGAGTGTGTTGGGGATAATGTTGATACAGGTTGTAGAGAGGGGGCAAACTCTTCTAGACTTGCTGCTCACAAACAACAAGGAATTGGTTGCAAATGTGAAGGTGGAAGTAGAGCTGTCCTTTTGGGCAGGGAGGCAAATCAGGGTGACCACCCCAAACTCCACACTTTGGGGGGGCCCCATGGACAGTGTTGTATAGGCCTTGCCAGCTGCCATGCACCACCAGTTGCTGCTGGCTGTGCGCTCCAGGTGCTTGCCATTCCTTCCCACTGTCCCCGCACAGGCCCCGCACAGCCTGATATGCCCCAGGCCCCATGCACCCCTAGGGTCGACTCTGGGTGGACGGTTACTTGGGTGACAGTGACCACAAAATGATAAGAGGGTGGGAGACAGGAGTGCAGGGACTCAGGGCCATACAGGGAGGGCAGGAGCTAGAGCCCAAGTTACCAAATCTAAAGGGAATTGCAGGTGCAGAGTCCAAATCACAAATGGAGTCAGGGACTGAATTGCAAAAGTTGAGCAGAATTTCTGAAAGCCGGACTCGAGAAGCAGAGATAAGCAGGGTCAGAAGGCAGAAAACCCCAAAGTACAAGACACAGAGAGGCTCACCACAGCCAACCTTGAGGCAAAACTGCTGGCTGACCTCCAGGCTGCTGCCATAGGTGGAATAAAATGGGAAGGCTTTCATCCTCAGCCCCCAGCTGGGAGGCCCTAGCCGTAGGTGTCTGGTTTGTCAACCTGGGCAGGGTTTCCGGTTAGAGACTTTATTAGGTTTGGCCAGCTGAGCTGCCTCTGGTACCTTCCAGCCCTACTATCCTGTGATTCAACAAAGCAAGATTCAGGTAAGGCGTGGAGCTCAGAAACCTTGGCTCAAGTCTTATTTCTACCACAGACTCCGTTTTTGAATTTGGGAAAGTCATGGAGGCCCAGATCCTTAAAGGAATTAAGTGCTTAACTTTCAAGGATTTCACTGTAAGTCAGGCTTTTATGTCTTTGTGCCTCTTTTCCCCAATTATTAAAGTAGAAATAGACCCTTTTATAGATTCATAGATTGTAAGGCTGGAAGGGACCTTGGAAGATCATTGGGTCCAGCCCCCTGCACCAAGCAGGAAAAGGTCAAGTGCTCCAGGTGAGGTTTGAACTCACAACCTTGGCATCACTTCTCTAGTACTGCCTTATAAGTACCACATGCTAACCCATTGCACCACTGGAGCTTCTTATTTTTACTTAGGTAGCTTACATTGAAAGCATTTTTTGGGAAGCAGTTTCCTACTGCTCAGTGTATATGACTTCCAGCACACTGAGATTCTGATCTCACATAACAACAAGCTAAAGGTTTATTTTCTGCCACAACTGGTTTCATGGAAGGAGGATTTGGGGTGTGATACTACAGTATTGCTAGTCATACCTTTCTGGACTTGCCTTGTGTGGGGGGCAGCATTGCCTGGCCAGGATGGGCCCGAGCATGTTCTAGCCACACACAGCCCCTTTACCTGGTGTGATGGATCACTGCTGTGCAATAAGGGGTAAGTCCTTATAGATTAGAAGAGTGGTTTGAAGGGTAGGATGAGCAGTTGGCTCACAGTTCAAGAAGGTGAAGTTCAGGCCTGTGCCTAGGACCAACGCAAGCCCAATGCTCTTTTCATACCCTCAAGTGGATGTGAGGCATAACAGCAGCATCATTTTATGTTGAGCATTTGTACAGTTAATTTTATCCCAAGGAAGATTACAAATTTTTTGTTTAATTTTTTTCAGGGTTTCTAAGTGGGTGAGTAACTATAAGGTCATACAGATCCAACACTTTCACCTCCATTCGGACCCTCATTTTATTGACACAGGTAAGGCTGCCTTGTTTTGCTTGTTTTCTCCCACTGGCTGCAATTCAGCCTTGGCACGCACAAAATTGGTTTACTCAATGGCAGAGTTCAGTTGAACATTTCAATGAACATTTCCCTTTTTCTCTCTTTGAGAGAAAAAGACCATTTTAAAACAAAATGATTTTGAAATAAACCATTCTTTACAGCAACATTTTCATTTTTATCCAAAAATGTATTGTGCCTTTGGTTATATATCAAAATACAATGAGCAAAGAGAAAGTTGCAGTATTAAAATTATAATTTTTAGTACGGTAATGCCTACACGTGCCAAGAAAGTGTGGGCAAGGGGTACTAATGTCTTGCATAAGTAAACAAACACAAAGCATGTCTGTGTATAGCATATAGCACTATACTTGCACACATATAGCACTATACCTGCACACACGTTACAAAAAAACCATCAGGAGAGGATATGAATGTTGCAAAGTAAAGCTCTTTAAAATGAGAAGGGGTAACTTTGAAATTCATGCATGTGAATGTATTTATGCTTAGAAGTAACATCTGATTATCAATTGGGATTGCTGAAAAAAATATCCATTCACCGAAATTCATCCCACTAAATGAAGATTTTCAAGGGACAGCATCGTCAGCTGTCACTGCTTTCACCAGGCAGATTGTTTTTTTCCTAGGGCAACCTTGTCCCCAGGACAAGGGGACAACCTTGTCCCCAGGACAACTTAAACAATAAAACAGGCAAATAGACAAACAACAAATGGGTAAATCAAAAGCTGTGGTTCTTCCTCAGACCATGAGATGGCAGCCCCAGCTTTGGGCTTACCACTCAGCAGCACAGCCTTCCCTCATTACCCTTCCTGGGAGTTTTAAACCTCCTCTAGGGCCAGCCAACCACCCCTGTCAGCTGGCCCAGAGCTCCTAGGCAGGCAGGCAGGCTATTTCCCTCGAACCCCCTGCAGCTGGGCTCCAGTCCCTGAGCCATGCACCTTATTACAGACAGATTAATGGCATATATGCTGCAGACTGCTCAACTAGCCATGAGAACTGTATCTACATAAATTAGACATTTTCTCCTCTTCTGTCAGGGAGCATAGACTGATTCACAAATCATCCTCTGCATGATCATTACCTGTAGTTACACAACCACAGATTTTTTTTTCTTTTTCCCCAACACAGCTTCAGTCTAGGTGCCTAACCTTCTTAGGCAATTTAGAAAATACAACTAGATGTCTATCCACCTCTTTAGGTAGCTAACTACCTCTGAAAATCTGATCATTAGGTGCTTTTAAAATCCTGCCTCAAGATTTTGCCTTTCTTGTGCACTTCTCTACTCTCGTGTTTATCCCATTACATTAATGGAATCCAAAACGCTAGCAAATGATCTAGTTAATGTTTTTCACTACATACATTTCAAGCTTTGCTCCAGCAAAAACTGAAAACACACTGGTATCACCCTTGTAATATTAGTCTGTAACAAAATAGATTTGTACAGGGTTTGGGTTAACAAATCACTATCTTAAGGAATAACCCAGATGCATATACATGCTGCAGTAATTGCAAATCCTGGGCTACTTATGCAGCAAGGCGATGATGCCAGTAATTCCCATAATATTGCTTTTGTCTTTAAATAAGTACGGTGTGAATTCAACATAAAAACAGACATCAACCATGCTGGTAGAGTTGTCTGATAATTTGGCTTGGATTCTAATCAACGGCATGTTTACTCGAGTGAAACATGGCAATAAATATACTGAATCAGAGGCACATTGTGATTCAGAGCAAAATTCTCTGTGTTAAATTAGTTTTTTTTCCCCCAGCTGAGAGACTGTCATTACTTAAAGAGAAACAACAGAAAACAATTTCTCCAAGGAACTTCACTGTCAGTTTCTAGATCTATCAACGTCTGTGTGAGGAGCTAGGAGTTTTTATTGCAGTCATTGTATCAAGTGACCGATTTGGAGAAGATTTCCATCAGTACTCTCTTTTTTATTTAATTTCCTCATGCCTTCAACCAAACCTCTTCTTTATACCAGGGGCTAGATCCGTTCTCAGTCATGCTGATATAAATCAGGAGCAGCACTACCGAAGGTAATTCCCTTCGGGAAGGTGCCTGGGTGTGACACCTGTTTATTTGTATTTCTTTGGTGGGCAAGCTACACCAAGTCTTCTGGAAATGCAGGCATATATTTTTTTTGGGGGGGTGGGCTTTGCTGATGCCTAGAGAATCATTGTAAAGCCATCCCCTTGCCTGAAAGCTTGATTGTGCCCGAAAGCTTGCTAAGAACCTTTTTCCAACTACACTCACTTGGTTTATGAAAAGATATCACATCTACTCAAATAACTTTGCCTGTCTATGTATGCCCTTAGACCAACATGGCTACAACCAAAAACCCAGAAACCATCCCTTCCACACCTCACTAACAGAAGTGAAAACAAGCACACACATCAGTCTTCAGTGGGCTAGGACCATTGAGCCAGTAGAGGAATAAACCTGATTTTAGTCCCAAGTAATTATCATCTGCAGTGTTCAAGAAAGACCTAATTAGTGGTTATTGCTCTGTCAAGAGGCGTGTTTCAAGCACAGGAATGCAATATTCCAATGTCATGGGCAATCAATAGAAAAGGCTTCATCACCCATCCCATAGAAACTACACGGTGGGAAAGGGACCATGGATAATAAGGGCAATTTCAAGTGCAACTTTGTGTGGAAGGCCTGTAGACAGTCCGTCTGGTAAACCAGTTTTATATGGTGAAATCCAGACAAAGGCTAGGGAAAGAAGTTACACATAAACCGGTGCAAGTGATTGGAAACCGGTTCAAATCTGTAACACAACTGAAGTTCAGTGCACATGAACTGCTTCCAAAATGGCCCAAACCAGTTTAAGATAAACCTAGATGGATGTAGTATCAGACTGAATTGATTTAGGTTAAATTGGTTTATTGAACTCCTATCCCAGATCCCCTCGAGATTCATGTCAACTCACAGGCCCCCAACATCCCAGGATGCTTTGCATCTCCTCCACACATCCTTCCCAAGCCTTGTTGGGTGGGTAGCCTAACCTTAGCCCAAGCTATCTGCTTCAGCCAAGCAGGGAGGCATGCTCTAGCATCCCCCAGGTTCTGGCCTGGGCCACTGCAGGCACGTGCCTGCATTTCCAGAATCAAAAGTGAATGTCTGTTGACTTGCTTACTGGTTCTATCTTTGCAGCTTAGACTAACCTGCAAAGAGTGAATCAATTCAGCCTTGGGCTTTTTGACTGTACTTGGTGAAAGACTCAAGACACTACCACACCACACCATAACGCCTAACTTCTTGGCACCCGGCACCCAGAGTATGATTTTAGGTGCTTCATAGCACAATTTATGTGGGCAGTGAGGTGGTTCAGAATAGGATGCAAACCAATCAGTATCCTGAGTGGCAAGCCAACAGCAGTATGTTTGAAATCTTGTCCCCTTCTACAGCTTAGGCACTTTAGTGAGGGCTGCTGGGAGGTACCTCCATCCAGCCCTTTGCTGAAGATGGACATCTGCACTTTTCTTACAAAAATACATATGAGTAAATCTTTTTCTTTAAAAAGATGGCCAGAGCTTTCATCCTCTTTTTTCTTTGTTTTTTCTTTGTTTTTCTTGTTCTCCAACACTGGCGAGAAGGAAGTTCCCCAGCCACAGGTTCTTCCTCCCCAGGTGCATTACCCTGCGCTTGTCACTGTTGAACCCCATCCTGCTCTCTTCAGCCCACCCCTGTAACCTGTGTTGACCGTCAGGTGAGATGACCAGATTTCCTAGCATGTCCTGCAGAGAACCCCTTCAAGCAGACAAATGAATAGTCATCACAAAACAAATTAAAAACAAAGTCCTGGCTACCAGTGCACTCTGTGCTAGGCAAGCTCTGAGGTCTGGTCTACACTATACTAGTGGTGCTGGCAAAATTCAAGTGTTGGCAGCTGCAGTTTGTATCTGTCTACAGAGATAATTCCTCCAAGGCAGCAGAACCCCTCACTTCAGCTGGCGGTGTAACACCACCTCCTCAAGGGACAGAAACTCTCTGCTGCCATATGGCAGTCTGCAGAGGTGCCTGCTAGTCACCCACGCCCAAACCTGGTGCTCAGCATTGCTCACATGGCCTGTGACTACCTCCCTAAGTTCGCAGTTCCCCACCATTCGCTGCTGTTTTCCCTCTGCCCATTCTTCCATAGCTGCTTTGCGCTGTATGCTGCTCATTCCTAGCATTCAGGGGGGTGCAGACGTGTAAAAATGGTGTAGCTTCTCCTAAGGAAAGACACAATCCCACTACAGCCCTTTGGAGTCCTGGGAGCAGGGAAGAGGCCCATGACAGATTGTGCATTCAAAAAGTGGCAGCCGCCGATATAAAGGAGCTGAAAGTAATGCATTGTGGGTAGAAGATGCTGCTTGTCCACAACTCCAGCCACCCACGACCTTCATGAATTATAAAAGGAAGGGCACGTTCTGCTTTCGGCCACAAGAGCTTCTTGCAGTACAGATGCATGGGGCTACCACGAATATGGTGATGTTTACGTGCTCTGGCAGCTTGACAGCAGTGGGCCCAATACTTTGACAGAAGTTCTGTCGTCAGAGCTTTCTAGAGTAGATGGGCCCTGAGGATGCCAACCAGATGAGGTCTCTGAGGCTGGTTAGGCAGAGGAATGACTTATTTCCAGGTCCTAATTGTTGTTGTAGGCATGAGGTATTGGGGGGCTTAGGAGTATTATCAATGAGGGATTCTGTGCATGTGGAGAGAGAGAATTTCGGGTGGCGGGGGGAAATTTCAGGTAAAAAATGCAATTGCCTATTTAAAATATCTCCAGGGTTAGACAGCAACTGATTGGGGGATTTCAGGATTATTAATTTGGTCTAAACTTTACCTAAATTCTCCTTCAGAGTCTTAAGTCCTTCTTTGAATCTGGCACTTGTATGCCAAAAAGCAAGGTGCTTTTACAAAATAAAAGCACAAGGCTCCTAAAGCATGAAAACAATCAGATTATTAGGAAATGTAGGGATAGGCACTGAATAGCATGGGGTCTAAAATTAATTCTGCCTAAACTCTCTGGTTTTCATGTGGCTCTCTCCAAGTAGGGGACATTTTTGGAAGCTCTGGAGTTTGACCCTCAAGTCGTTGAGGTGTCAGTGGTGTCAATTGTACCGTTTTTTCTTTAACAATTTTGATCAAACTCTGCAATGAATAAAATTACAAAGTATGGCTTGTGGGATTTATATGATTTGTGCACTCTTTTGTGTGTGCTGGACTCCCACTACTGTTTCCCAAAATCTTGAAACCCAGAAGAATCTTTTTTTAAACATTTTATCTCTAAGGAAGAGAAAAGAAAGTGAGTCACATGGACTGGGACACTTGAAACCTGCCATTCAACTCCCACCTTACAAGAAGGCCAGACATTCAGAAGCAGTCAGTTCTCCTGAAACCTGGGGCTAGATTATTCAACAGAGCTTGGTACCTTAAGTTCCCACCAGACATTCAATTAAAGGTACAATGGGATCTGCTCTGCAATCCCAACAGTCATGCCTCCTGCCATGCCTTATGTGCATGGATGGAAGCGCAATTGTGGAACTGAGGATCAGATCCCAATTGTGCACTATTTCCAGTGCAGGGGTCAAGCCTTTCCTGCACTAGCAAGTAGCAAGCCAGAGACCTGGTGCTCCCATACCTGAGAGCACTGGTCATCTGATTAGTGATCCCAGTCGTTGAAGCACACAGGCTCCAATGTACTTTCTTGAATGGGAGCATCTTTGAGCTGACCAGGTGGGTCAGCTGAATCTAGAAGGGCTCCCGTTCGCTCCCAAGGGCGTAGCTACACGTTCAATTTAAGGTGCAATAGGAACCAAGCAAAAAGTGATTACACATATTTTATGTAATAACTTTCTGGCTTTAATCACGCCATTAATTGCTTGAATGTGTGGCTGGCTTAATACTTAAGACATGATTAACTTGTTAGTTCCCAATCTGTATAAGGAGAATAACAATCCCTCCTTCTTTCTACCAATTCAGCACCTTGTTTGTTTAGACTGTAAACTCTTTAACACAAGAATGGCTTCTGCATGACAGTCAGAGCCAGTCTTTTTGGCAGGTGGGCCACAAATTCACCCTGCAATCTCTCTGAGTGCCTGTGTCACACTGGGTCATAGGCAATCATGTCTGGGACTACCCAGGGATTGAGGTACTGACCAAGGTTCGGAGGACCAGGCAGAGTAATGATACAAGCCAGGGTAAGAAGTCACAAGGTCAATCTGAGAACAGGGTCCAGGAACAAGCCTGGTCAGGAAGCTGGGGGATCAGGCAGAGAGCGGTGTCGGAGAGCAAGCCTGGTTGAGAAACCAGGAGATCAAACAAAGAGTGGAGTCAGAGCACAAGCCAGAGGGAAGAGTTGGGCAGCTTAAGTTGAGGTTGAGCCTGGTTGTCCAGATACTCCCTGTTCTGTGCTGTGGGTTCATATGGGGGAAGTGGAGGGTCAATTGACCTCAGCTGCCAAGTCCAGTGGCAGCGTGTCGGATTAGGGCTAGGTCCTGCTGGAGGCTTCACACGAGCTTTGACCAGCCTGGGTAGCTAGCCACAGGATGCAAGGCCAAGATGATTGGCTATGATGTCAGGAAAAGGCCCCAGATTTGAGGCTGTGGCCTGACACTCTTCTCCTTCCTCTGTCTAATCTGCTACTCTGCTTTGTGCTCCTTTCCTGATCTGCTGCTCTGCTTCCTGCCCTATCTGCCACTGTGCTGCCTGTCTCCTGCATGCCACACACAGAGCCTGCCTGTTAGACACATGCCACATGTTGCCCACCCCAGGAATAGCACAGTGGGATTTTGCTCTTACGGTTACTATATTACAGAGGAGAGAGAGCCCCCTTATACACCTTTCATGGTAAATGTTATATCAGAGTCCCCCTGCACCCCACCTTTCTCTCTCTCTCTCTCTCTCTCTCTCTATTTTCTTCTGTTCCTCTTTTGAAGAGAAAGGCAGATAAGGGTTGGAGCAGGTCAAAGGTTTCCCAGGAATGAAGCAATTTGACAGTGCAGCAACAAAAGGTAATTAGAGCAAAATTTCACACTAGAAAGAGATATTATTCAAAAGATAAATAAGAAGCTGAAAAAGAATCAGAAAGAAATTTATCCTTGAAGAGGAATGAGAGATGGAAAAAAACAACCCATCTTTGAGATAAAAACTCAAAGGTTTTAATTTAAGATTTTAAACGTGAGAGAAAAGATATACTCGGGTAAAAGAATCCCTGAAAGAGAGGAAGGAACGGATAAGTTCATGGCAAACAGGCTAGTACAGACAGTCAAAAATCCTGAGGCTGAATCGATTCAATCTTTGCAGGTTAGTTTAAGCTACGCAGATTGAACCAGTAAGCAAGTCAACAGACATTCACATTTCAGTCCCGAAATGCAGCCACATCCCTGCAGTGGCTCAGGCCAAAAGCCTGGGGGCGCTAGAGTAAGCCTCCCTGCTTGTCTGGACCAGACAGCTTGGGCCAAGGATAGTCCACCCACCCTGTGAGGTGGGGCTTGCAGGGGAGGTGCAAAGCATCCTGGGATGCTGGGGGCCTGTGAGTTAACTTGGATCTGGAGGGAACCTGGGACAGAAGTTCAATGTACTGATTTAACCTAAATCAGTTCTGTCTGATAGTACAATGAACTGGTTTTGGTCATTCTGAAAGCGGTTTAGGTGTACTGAACTTCTCTTGTGTTACAGATTGGAACCAGTTTCCGCCCACTTATGCCGGTTTATGTGCAACTTCTGTCCCTAGCCAAAGTGAAGAGTTGGAACAGCGGCTCCCAAACTCTGACAGATTGCACACCACCAATTCAAAATGATACGACCTTCAGTACAACCAGTGATTTTTTTCAGTTCAACCTTAAGTACCACCAGCAAATTTTTGTCATATAAAATAATTATAATAAATCTGTTAATGCGTACCACTGACAGGTTGCTTGCATGCCACTGGTGGTACCTGTACCGCTGAGTTAGAAGATATAGGAAAACAGAGTGGAAGTGCCCTGTAGCATCTTCTATCCTCCTTCCTTTTCCACTTTTTAGAAAGCTTGATGGAAACAATGGAGTGTGTTAAGGAGATGGCCACCCAAACCTGGGTTGTGTTCTCAGATACCTGCAGTGTGAGTTTAGGCATTTCTCTTTCCCAGTGTGTGACTTCCACTCATTTTCCGATGGCACTGCAGCGACTACCTGCTACTATCATTCATTATATGAGTCCTAGCTGATCAGCACTGTGGAACGGCAGGCTCTGCACTACACAATAACTGGTTCCAAATGACTTTATCAAAAACATTGTAAAGATAAAATTTCCCATATCTCTCTGCCGCAGCTAATGCAACAAAAACAATTCACACCTAACTGACATAATAGAGAATTTAAAATAAATAACCCACAAACTCAAGCTAAAGCATCTCAGTGGGGTTTTGTGTTGTCACATTAGCAACTGAGACATCAGTTTCCAATAGTGCAAACATTCTTGTTTTCCCTTTTATGTTGAACAAAATATCAGCAGGTAACAAACAATCCATGCTTGTTTGGCATCCATAATCTAGCATTGCTGAACATATATTAGTCAATTCACAGACCATGGATTGGATTCCACTAAATCATTGGATTGGACATTATGGGAAGTAGCAGTGATACATCTAAAGCCATACAATACCCAGCATAATGGGGATCTGCTCTCATTTGGGACACTCAATCTCTACTATAATCTACGTGGTCCTAATGTACATTTCAGCTACAAAAATATAGGGTCCTCTGTTTTTATTTTAACCTTTTGAAGGCTGAAAATCCATTTCCTTGTGATCAGAGGAAAGAGCAGAAGGAGTGTTGGAGTAAGTTATGGAAGATAATATAACAGAAAAGAAGGAGTTTTCTGACATATACTTGAGTTTGTCCCTTGGTAAAAAGTTAGCATTCGATTATACTGTCGAGCGCTGTATATTGAGATCTAAACACATGTGACAAGGGCTTTTCAAGAGCTCGCTTATGCTAAAATGTGTTGTTTGGGATAATGAAATGAGACTCTTCTCTTGGCCCATTTGCTAGCATGCTGTAACATCTGCAAAGAGCACATTTCCACAATACAACTCACTTCAGTTGGCACCCTGCATGGGAGCAGGTGATCTGCAAATTGCTAACATCCGTTTTGCTTAAAAAATAGCATCTTAAGCAGGCTGAAGAGGAAACCTGAGTGAACGTTACTTAGGATACAAATCAGAGGTGGGCCCTTTTCTTTAAAAAATCATCTCCTTTGAATATGGAACAAGGATTCATGTTCACTGACTTGCTACACTGCATTGTAGTTTAGCAAAATGTGTAAAACCCTAAGCACCACAAAAATATATTACAACTATCTATAGAAAAATGATTCAGTACAACTTTAGAAGCAGTTTTCTCCCCTTTCTAGCATGCTCCAAATAGGTGAATATCCCAGCAGTTGGTAAAGAGTAGGATGTATTGATCCTTGACAAGGAAATATCCCATTCCTTTTTGTGAAGTGTTTGCTAAAGACCTTGATTTATTTTTGTTCAGACATACAAACTGGAGACAGTCTGTAACCTGTGAAGCGCAAAAAAATAAATGTTAAAGAATGCATGATGGGCCCTTGTTAGCATAAAATATTGATACCATGAGTGAGGCGCAGTGGATATTATCATTCTGCTGCCATCTAATTAGAGCATGTTGTTTCCTAGCATAGTTATAATACGAATGTTTCTTTTGTGTATTCCCCAACCCCAGTCTTCCCCCCTCCCCTGCCTTGGCCTGGACTCTGCAGTGTTTGCTTCTTTTAAAACAGTAAGACCTTATGTTGCTAAGCTCCAGTGAGGAGAGCATGCTGTAGGTCATCTCCTTTGGGGATTCAAAATATCACTGGTTTTCTTAGAGGCTTTTTGCCCCTTAACTTAGAGCAAATGTGAACCAGTCTTTAAATTGGTAAGTAAAAAGGATGGAATCTTAAACATCTTATCCTTTTTTGTTTGCCTTCTTGTTTCTAAGCTTTCGGTTACAGCCTGATGCTTCTCTGTTCCCTGCAAAGGTTAGTAATGCACTTCTTTAAAAAAAAATAATAATAAAAAAATAAAAAAATAAAAAAAATAAAAAAATAAAAAAAAATAATAATAAATAAAAAATAAAAAATAAATAAAATAAATAAATAAAATAAAATAAACCTGAGACACTTTCTTAATTACTTTGTTCTGGGAGCTGATACTGTAAGAAAAATAAATAAAAGAAAAAATGAATAAGAAGAGAAGTAAGAAAAAGAAAAAAAAAATAAAAAATAAATAAAAGAAAATAAATAAAATATACAATAAATATAAAATACATATAAATATTAAATATATTAAATATATAATATAATAATTGTATCGTTATAGATCTTTAGTTTATTGACATATATTTAATTTTGTTTATTTTATATATTTTAAGAATATTAAATATATAAAATAAATAAACATAAATATAATAATATAAATACAATAAAAATAAAATAAATAAAAGTCAGGAAAATAAATAAAAGTAAAATAAAAATAGATAAATAAAATAAAATAAACCCGAGGCACTTTCTTAATTACTTTGTTCTGGGAGCTGATACCGTAAGAAAAACACCAAAATATTAAAAAACTGGTAGTAAACGTTAAGGAGTTTGCAATTACTTTATCACTGTAAGCTTTGCTCAGCTCTGCAGTCACATTTGTTGATGACTTTTCTGGTCGAAAGCAATTTTCGCTTTCAGTGAAAAGAAGAGAGAAGACGAAGGCAAGGACTTGGCTTGTTTAGCTAAGCAAAATGAAGGCTAAACACAGGAGCTGATTATTTTCTAAAATGTATCTTTGTGGTAAACACCACCAAGGGAAGAGAAGTAGTTAAGCTAAGGGGGAATATTTGGCACAAGAATAAATAGGTGTTAATTGGCCATGAATAAATTTAAGATGGAGATTAGAAAAAAAGTTTTTTTCCATGTGAGTAGTGAGGTTTAGGAACAGCCTTCTGGTTGGAGCAATGGGAGCTAAAAACCTAACTATTTTAAAGAAGGAAGTTAGGGTATAAAAGAAAACAAGTGGTGTGGTTGCCAGCAATTGCTAGAGACTGGACTTCCTGACCCACGAGGTCCCTGCCAGTCCTATTAAGAAATACCAGGAACATAAGTGGGCAAGAAGTATACCTCTCATTCCACATCGGCATGGGCTCAACCCAGTTACTATGTGCAGCCAATATACAGATATTTCTCTGCAGTGAAAGTATCAGTCCAAACTTCATTGCAAACATAAATCATCATTTCAAAGCATAAAAGGATTCTGGTGTTATTTCCAGTTATTATCACCTGAAATGTCAGCCCTTTCAACTGAGCTGAGTCTTCGTGATTAATAATCAGCCTGAGACCATTGGGGCCATCGCGTCATTTTGTTTGTCAACGTTTCTTCAATGCCCCTGAAATCTCGAGCTGCTTTTAGAAAGCATCCTGCCTGATTATAATTGCAACAGTACGGCCTGGTAGCTAAAATCATTGTCTGAAGTCTACAGCTCCTCTGAAAACATGAGTATGAATGACTCAGGCTCTCCTCCTCCTGATGCAGAAACCAAGTGCCATACTCTGTTGGGCGAGGAATCTTCTCACATTGGACTATAAAAAACAGATGGCCGGAGTTTTAGTATTACAGAAAACTCACATCTTCCCTTGAGCCTTGAAGTTTTGCTCTCTGTGAAAACCTCAGGCTAAAGGAGAGACAATTCCCATTGCTCTGATCAAAATGACATCTTTCTCCCAACTTAGCATGATGGACAGTGGCTTTTTGTTGTTGTCCCATTGCAGGCGTCACAGCATCTCAGTGGTGCTCTATGCACGTAGTAGGTAAAGCACTTTGCAGTCCTACCAGGTAAGAAGTGGTATATAAATGTAAAACTATAAGTAGTTTACTCAAGCTAAGTACGCCTGTCATTTCAACCTTCTGCAAATTTCTTCTTGAGAGCACAGCCTCATGAGCGTTTCATTGACAAGGATGACTTTCCTCTGTTAATGCTGTAGAAAGAAAAGCTGTATCTTTAGTCAGATGGTACAGAGAGCACAATTTCCTTTCAGCTAAGGAGCTTTCTGTCCATTGTGGATGATAAATCGATCTGGAATAGAATCCAACCTAAGCTGAAAAAGATCCTGCAGGATAGATCTCCTTGAAACAGTCTCAGATTTCAAACACTCTGAAACATCATCCACAAATTATTAGACCTCCGCAGGCCGATCAGAGAGACTGATCTTACATAACAACAAGGAATATATGTATTTCATCTTGCATAGAAACATTTGTCTGAGACTTTTAAGTACTTTGAATGACAGCTGAAATGTAGAGAACTCAAGAAAGGGTTAAGTTGGAAAAAGCAGATTTCAGAAATTGATGTAAATACCATTAGGTTAAACTTAGGTTATGATCTGCCAAAGAGCATTTGCTCTTATAACATACTATTTTTGACCTGGTGCTCCTTTGGTTAAAGATAGTGACCGCTTATATTACCTTGCACATCTCTAACTTAGTTCTTTTCAGTGATCTTTAAGGCTATTTAGAAGGACTAAAACTACAACCTTGCCATTTATCATGCGCTAAGTGATGATGTCTTGCCTTTGAATTGGAGTACATTGCAGGTCCAGCTATGAAGGAAAGGTCTGAGTGAGCATTTTGCAAACAATCTCAGACAACAAAGGTCTTCAAGAAATGAAGATTTACTAGAAAAAGAGTGTAAAACAACATGAAGAAGCACTAAAGACTTTACTTCAAATCTTTGCCAAGTAAGGCCCAAACTCTTTGCAGTTAAGTCTGTCGTAATCTGGCAAAATTGGTCTATAGCAGGGGCCAGGATTGTTGCCTCTGGATTTAGGATCCAGATACCTTGTTTCAGGGGGAGTGGGGCATGACCTCTCCATTCGATAACAGGCAAATTTATTGATACACAGTGACAACAAAAAAGAAGCAATACAAATAATCAAGCAATTCTATATCCTAGGGCTGTCATCAGAGTCAAAGTACATCTGGCCAGGATGCAGTCTTCATTCTGAGGTACTCTCTTAGGAGTCAGATGTCAGCATCTGGAGGTGCGATGCTGAGGCCCACTCCCCCCCGGTGAGGTGGATGAGGTGGGCTGGTTGTGTGTCCTCTATCCATGGTGGCCTCGGGGACCCTTCCCAGGGGATGGGGACAGAGCTGGAGACCCCTCTCAGGGGTCCCCGGAGAGGGATGGGGAGAGATGAGAAGGAGGGAGGGACCAGATACAGGGAGGGACCCTTTGTTACTCTCAAGTCTCTGCTTTTGTACTCTCCTTCTCTCCTGATGACTCTTGATGACTCTTCATCTGTGGCTATCGCTGGTTGGTTGCTTCTGTGTGGTTTTCATAGTCCATGTGGTTTATATTGCATGCACACATACTAATTTGGTCCTCCCGGGCCTTCTCCTAATTTGGTGTGTTCCCCTAAAACCCAGACTCAGCCCCCCCCCCCGCAGCTCTGGGGTCTTGTTAGTTGGTGCCACGTATCTCATGTTATGGGACAGTATAGTATATACTCCCAGTTCCCAGACTGGTTTTACAGACTATGTGTCCTTATTGTGTTAGACAACCTGTCTTCCTTGAAGGCTGTGATCTTGTGTTATGGCAGGCCCCCTTAATTCTCAGGCTATGTGTCCATCCATTGGCCTTGTTGTGTCAGACAGCCTGTTTGCTTCCAGGGCTGTGAGAAACATGGTGTGTGAGACCCAAGTTTCTTAGAAATCAATTAACCCCTGCTGTCCATCTTAAACCATTTTAACGTATATAGCCATACCTATAAGCCAATTCCAAAAAACCAAACCATTAAATACCGTTTTCTAAGCCAACAAGGATGACCTCTGTACTTACCAGGACAATGGATGCCAGCACATTTTATAGGTGGCAGGTCTCCAGCTGGGCTTACGGAAGAGTGGTGAGCCTGCATGTCCAGGGCAGGATTTGCTGCACTTCCAGACAGGCAGCCAGCATGCAAAAGACACCCCACCCAGGCTTGCCATGGAGCACAGCCCAAGAATAGGGCAGCTATCCGGCACAGGAACCACCACCTACAGCCAGAGGCAACAGGTGCTGGGGTTAATGAGCTCCTTTGGGGCTTTTGGCACCTGTCAGAAGTGGCAGTGCAGGGCTCAGGCTACCTGAGGAAAGGCAGTCAGGAAACTCTGCTGGGCCAAGGAAAGGCCTGAAGCTGGCATGGACAGCTACTTAAGTTATATTAGTTAATTTGTTTTATTATGTGGACCAAGCACCACTGATTCCAGAATCACAGCAGAGACCAGAGGGCTCAGCCTAGGGACAAGTGACCCTGGGGAATGCAGCTTCCTTTCTTTGTAGATACCACTGCCTGACCAATGAGGCCTGATGCATACCATGGCCAGGAATCTGCATCACACACCAACAGGAACACTCGAGTGGAAAGGGGTGAGGTGTAGGGGAGGAGGAGCCCTACCAAGGACCCATAGATGTTGTGATCTGCACTGGTCTCAGCCCACTCTCTCTAAACAGGTACCACCTCCTATTTTCCGGTTACAGCAATCATTGTGGGTGAAATTTGGAAATAAGAGAGCGAGATACCTGCTGAGTGTGCGGTACATAGGCCCTGTCCCAGCATAGCCATTTGGCATGGGTCTCTCTACACTGTCCCTACAGTGTTTGATTTCAACACTAAGAAGTTACAGTTCAGTTCCTTTCTTATCCAGGCTTCTAGTCAGTTTGACTTCACAGTACAAACTGTGACAGCTCATTAGCATCCCAGGCATAAAAAAATCCCTTCTTTCCAAATGCACAGGTGTCTTCTCTGAGGGGACATGAAAACTTTATTCCGTTACTGAAACAATATCCTTTACAAATTTCCACTTTCATTCAATATTATATTTGTCTGCTGTCCTGGACAAACAGGTTTGATTCCCAATTTCTTGTCACTCTTTAAGAATCTCAGAGACATGAACCTGTTCAAATACATGCAAAAATGTAAATATGCACATGCACTTCAGTGCCCTCCTCTACACCGTAAATTAGTTACTGCTGAAGTGGAATCATTATAACTCTCATTATAACTCTCAGCAGCATTATAGCATTGCACAGAGGAGCAGGAGCTAGCTGTTCACACCAACTGATAACATGCCATTCTTTTTTTCCCCCTTAAATGATGCTCAGTCTAGTCACCACTGAACTGCCTTCTCTTTCTAATGTGTTGAATCTCAACCCAGATGGCACCAGTTTTCTGGATCCCATGTTTCAAGGGAACAAACGTCAATATGTTCCACCTTTTATGAAATTTCTTATCTAGTAGTAATGTTGAATTAGGCAAGCCAGGTTCATTGGCCCTACAGCATCAGGTCTGTCACATGCTGATGGAGATTCTTTTTGGTGAGATGCTCTGCCAAGCCAGAATTCCTGTGTATGAAATGTAGCTTAACTAGCAGGGCCCAAACTTCCATGGTTGGTATTGGCCTCATGTTGCAAAGAGCTGGAGTACAGGGGCCCCTGCCTTTTTTGCCATGGCTCAGATGTACTGCTTTTCCTGCTTTATTTTTTCCATTCCTGGTCTGCTGCTCCCAGGTCTGCTTGCTCATTTTTTTCTGATTGTCATGTGTGTGTGGATGTGTATTTGTGTGCGCATGTGTGCGATTTTGTTTCCCTTTTCTCTTTTTTCCTTACCTTCCTTGGGTTCATAGAAATCAGGAAGAAATAGGACTGGAAGGGACGTTCACAGGTCCAACCCCCTGCCAGAGGCAGGATCAACCCTATCCAAAATCTAAACTCAATAGGTTGCTCCCATCTGTCTCCCACCCTGTCTGAGTCACATGTATTGTTATGTAGCACAAAGCCACAATTGCTTGGTGTGGGTAACTGTACTGGTAACTACACTGGTCTAAGCCAAAAGTGTTGTGGCTTGTGGCTGAGCTGAATACCCCAGGAATGGAGAAGGAAGGCTAGTGTTGCTAGTACACCTTCAGCCCCAGATTTGAAGAGCCTTTATATAAGACCGGAAAAGGACAGCTGTTTGGCTATAAAGGTTATGCTCTAGCGCAGTGGTTTTCCACCTGTGGTCTGCAGACCCCTGGGGGTCTGTGTCTAAGGAGTCCATGAAAGATGACTATGATCATTCAAAAGTATATGAATATCCATGCTTAACAATTCATAGGGGTTTACACATCCATTCAAAATTTCCATAGGGCCCTTACCTGCACTTGAAATTTTTTAAGGGTCCACAAAGGAAACAAGGTTGAAAACTACTGTTCTAATCAGAGCCGTCCCTAGAGTACAGTGAATCGGGATGACTGTCCTGGGCCCTGCACACTGGGGGAGCCCTGCAGAGCCAGGTGGAGTGGCCAAGGCCCCTCCCATGGGGCCCGCCTGGAGCTGGCAGCTCAGCCCTGCACCACGGAAAAAGCACAGAGACCAGCCCCGCTTTGTGGGCATACCCTGGCCCTGTGCAATGTTAAGGGGGCCCTGCACAGGCTTATTTGTCCCAGACCCAAATACCCGCTAGGGTTGACTCTGGCTCTAGTGCAAGCACAGCCAGTGCATAGCTTACTAAATTGTAAGAAACAGGTGTTCAAAAAGAAACAAGTCCCAGCATGCATGCTGGGAGGCCCAAGTCTGCCCAGCATGCACGGGTAATTGTTTCCTTATGGTACAAGTTCAGACATGCCTAGTGGCAGCCATTTTATGTAGGAATGGAGGGATATAAGCATGGGAACCATCCCTGTATAAAGTTCAAATTATGAAAAGCACTGATATAGGTTTCTGTAGTGGCTTTTATTTGTCCCATCTCCAGTCCTCCCAGTCACAGAGTGAGACTTCCTACCCCCCTACTGTAAGCCAACTGCTTCTGTTTTGGGGTTGAACAGACATATTCTGATTCACCTGGATAAATATGGAAGGCTCTGATACCCAATTCCCACTGAAGGGATCACAAACGAGCTTCTGTCCGGGCCTGAGGTGCTGTGCATACGAGATCCTCCAAGAGACAATATTATCAGGGGCCACGATGCACAAAGGGAAACAAGCAGAACAAACAGAAATGCAAAGCCAGGTCCAGGAGAAGAAGAGGAATCAGAATCTATGTGATGGTCATTCCTAAAAGCCCTATCATGCCAGATATTATCAGTCTACATGGTACAAAGCAGTCCTGTTCCAAAATACCTGAAAGTAAGATTTAAAAAAGGTATTTAGGGAATTATACTCATCCTTAGGTGGATACATTTCTTTCAGATCTGACCCTGGACACGCAGACAGAGAGACAGAGCTGTCAAGTGAAATGGCTGAGGCCTCACAGCAGGTCTATGGTCAAGGCAGATCTTCCTTTTCTAGCTCCTAGCCTGATTTGCCAGACGGCACTGTTACAGAACAAGCAGAGAATAAAAAAGGTAGCTACAACCCTGTGAATGACTTTCCTACCTTTCTTTCCTTACCCCCTCAGTAGATCAGACATCCCCTTGGCTACCTTCTGTGTCTGTCTCTGACATACCAGCTTTTTCATCACTGCTTCTATTAATGATGATGAAAAACAACCACTCCTGCAGAGGCAGCCCCCTGTAGAGGCTAATGTCACTGAGGTGGAAGTAGTTATACATCAAGCCTTCTTGGCCCATAAACCCCTTCAGTGAGGACAGACCTCTCCTGAGAAGATTTGTCTATTTTTCCCTTTGACTTTTCCATTCTGCTTAAAAAAAAAAAGAAAAGAAAGAAAGCTCAAGTCACAAACACAGGCAGGAGACAGAACAGTAAGCCAGGTTTTAATAAGGGCACCACTTTGCGCCAGCCAGTTCCTTGCTTGCATTTCTTTAATGATAGTGTGAGCTGTGGACATTCACATTCCACTTCTGTGGGTTTCCCCGCACTCAGGAAGTCTTGCACTCATGTTTAAAATCAGGATAAATCTTTTAACCATGGTGAGCCTGTGTTTATCACCAGATGCTCTTATGACATTCAAATGCAGCCTACGTCTGTGTCTATAACACTTTGTTTCCAGCTCTTTTTTCTTCTCCAAGAGACATAAACCTGACACACTTTCCTCCTAAAGGTGTTAAAAATCCTGTGGCACTTTTTTGTAAGATAAACTCGGTGTTTTGGCTACCTTCCCCAGCAAGTACTTAGAGGATACCGGCCTAAAATGTCTCATCAGGAAAAGTCTTCATCTCTCTGATTTCATATTTCCTAACTGTTGTGCAATTAGATGAGGTGAAAACAACAGTTAGAAGATGGAGAGCAGATTTCCCATCATTTCTATATCTGACGAGGCATCGTATTTTGAATTTTGGTTGGTAAAAATCTGTGAAAATGGAATTAAAAAAAATCAGTGCTCTTCCCTGGCCTAAAACAAACCAGCCGACCAACGAACCTCTGCAACTGGCACAGAAGTCTCCACCTTATGCCAGTACGTGGAGTGGTTCGCAAAGATGTTGAATCTGTGAATGAAGACAGATCAAAATAGGAAACAATGACCCTTAAATGTTTCATATGAGGCAAAGGGTACCTTCTAGCCTCTAAGCCCAGGTGGTCCAACCCTGCTTTGTTCAAGGTTTAGGGTGAGCCAGATTACAGCTTTGGAACTGTAAGGCCCAATTCAAAGCTCACTGAAGTCAATGGAAATACCATATTGGCTTTAAGTAATCTGTCACTTAAGTCCCGAGATCACAATTCATGTTTAATTCCATCCCTGTTCCTCCAAGAATTCAATCCTGTACGTAAATTCCACTGAAGCTTATTAAAGCAAACTATGTGCCCAGACAATTAGTTTAGCAGGCATGACTTTGCTGAACTGAAGCCTAAGTTTCCATTTAAAATGCTTTGGAATCCTTCTGGCAGCCCTTGGGGAAGAGAGGGGAGTAAGCTGAGCAGCAAGCAGAGAGTAGTTATTTCAGGATAAGCAGCTCCCTTTTCTCTCTCTTTTTTTCTCTTTGATTTTCTCCCCACTTCTGGAACAGGAATTTTACTTGGACAAAAGTTATGAGAGGCTGGTACTGGAGTGGCCAAAGGGCAGTAAGGAGAAGTATGTGCCTCTACATCTGAAGCAGTATGTAACAACTCAAAGAAGGTGAGTACTCAGAGTTGAAGAGCAGTGGATTGGAGTCAGCAATTGCTTTCAAGCACTCTGTGATAGAACAACGGAGGAAGAAGCAGAGAGGAGGACATCTGCAGGCATGAGGCAGAGGAGGCTGCAGCCTAGACAGCAAGAAGTGTAAGGCCCCAAGGGGCTCCAGGACCACTGCACCAAGAAGAAAGAGAAGAGTGGGGGTGGTTGCTGACTCCTTTCTGCAGGAGACAGAGGCACCAATTTGTCATCCAGATGAGGGGGCCTGGGAGGGGTGATGCCTGACTGAAGCCTGAATTCAGGATGTCACAGAGAGACCTCCAAAGCTCATCCATCCTTCAGACCACTACCCACTTCCTGCTTGTCCTGTTGGCACCAACGATACTGCCAGGAATGACACTAAGCAGATCAGAGGTGACTTTGGGGCGATTGGCAGGATGATTAAGGAGCTTGGAGAACAAGTGGCATTCTTATAATTTCTTCCTCTGCAAGGGTCCAGACAGAGACCATTATATCCTGGAATTGAAGATGCATGGCAGAGATGGTGGTATCAACATGAAGGCTTCAGCTTCTTCAACAATGGGCAGATATGGGAGGAGGGCCGATATCAAGAGATGGGATCCATCTGATAAAAATCGGGAAGATCATCTTTGGGTGTCATCTGGCCAACCTAGTAAGAAGGGCTTTAAATTAGGTTATATGGGGAATGATGATAAAAACCCTCCAGCAACAGAGCACAGAGTCCAGAGGGGAAAGGACTTGAAGAAACAACTCGACTCTGTGAAAGGGCAAGAGAGGACCACAACAAGTGGTGCAAAAAGGAAGTGAGTAGGTCAAAATGCAAAATACATCAGATGCATGTGTAAAGCATGGGGAATAAACAAGATGAGCTGGAAGCTGCAGCCTGTGAAAAGACCTATGATCTGATTGGCATCACAGAGACCTGGTGAGACAGCTCTTATGACTGGAATGTCAACATGGAGCGTCACGCTCTATTTGCAAGAGCAGAGTTGAGATAAAAAGTGGGGGTGTCTTGTACGTCAAAAACAGATACACTTGTTCCGTGGTTCAGGAGGAAGAAGACAGCAAAGAAGAATGCATTTTTGTAAAGATGAAAGGTAAAAAATACAGTACTGATATAATGGTGAGGATTTATTATTGGCCACCAAATCAGGAAGAAGAGGTAGATGAGGCACGCTACAAGCAGGTGACAAAGCTATGGAATTGTACTGATGGGAAACTTCGATCTTCCAAACATCTACTGGAATGCAGCCAAACATAAAATGTCAAGCAGATTCCCAAATTTTGTGGAGGACAACTTTCTGTTCCAGAGAGTGGAGAATACAACTAGGGCACCATGTATCTTGGATCTTGTCCTGACCAATAAGAGTGCATGAAATGGGCCGTATTCAATTTGGATTCGGATTCGGCCTGAATCGGGGACAGTGATTTCATCTGTTGATTCGGATCACTGTCCCGATTCGATGTGGCCGAATCCAAATCTGAAGATTCAATGCTGATTCAAACAGGTGAATTTTGTCTGACTCAAGCAGTCAATAGTAATGTTGTCATGGTAGGATAGAGTGAAGGATGCCAGAAGCACTGGTAGCTGCGAAAGGCACAGTGTTAGAATCCCAATAAGAAACTGTCCTGATATAATGGAAGCACAAGAAGAATGGCAAGAGACCAATGTGGCTGCATAAGGAGTTTCTAAAATGCCTCAGATGCAAAAAGAAAGCATACAGGCAATGGAAGAGTGGACAGGTCACCAAGGATGCCTACCAGGAAATAGCAAAAACCTTCAGGGACTAAATCAGGAAGGCAAAGATAAAGAATGAGCTGCACCTGGTAAAGGAAGTTAAGGACAACAACAAGAGGTTGTATATGTATGTTGGTCAGAAAAGAAGGACCAAAGAAGTTGTGGGTCCTCTGTTAACAAGCCCGGGGAAATTCCTAACTGAAGATGCAAAGAAGGTGAAGCTACTTAACAGCTACATTGCCTCAGTCTTCACAAAAAAATTAAGCTACAGCCAGACACCTAATAGGATTCTCTGGATAAGGAAGGGGGGAAGCTGAAGGAGGAGAAAACAGAAGAGACAGCCAGAGAGCTTTTGTTGGATCTATATGAATTCAGGTCAGCAGGGCCAAATGAGCTTCATCCCATGGTCCTGAAGGAGCTGGCAGAGGAGATTTTGGAGCCCTTGGCAATGACCTTCATAAAGTCCATGGGAGATAGGCCAGGGACTAGAGGACTGCAAAAGGGCTAGCATAGTGTCCCTCTTTAAACAAGGCAAAAAGAAGGACATGGGGAACTACAGACTGGTTAGCCGTACCGGAATACCTGGGAAGTTACTGCAGGATATCTTAAGGAGGGCCATTTGCGAGCACCTGGAGGAAAAGCTGATTGCAAGCAGCCAGCATGGATTTATGAAACACAAAATGTGCCAAACAAACTTGATCTCCTTCTTTGATAAAATAACTACTTGGGTGGATGAAGAAAAAGCTGTGGATACAGTATATCTGGACTTCAGGAAGGCCTTTGACAAGGTCCCAGAAGACCTTCAAACTGGAGAAACATGGGCTAGATAAAACTTCTACAATGTGAATATATAACTGATTTAATAGCCACAAGCAAAGGGTCCATGTTAGAATGGCAGAAGGTTTCATGCAGAATCCCACAGGGCCCAGTGGTGTTCAATGTGTTTATTAATAATTTGGATGCTGGCATCAGAAGCGTCTTCAGCAAGTCTGTGGATGACACAACACTGGGAAGGACTTAGAACATGTTGGAGGATGTGAGTGCAATTCAGAAGGATCTCAACAAATTGGAAAGTTGGGTTAGAGCTAAAAGGATGACGTTCAAACTGGAAAATTGCAGGGTGCTGCACCTCAGGAGGAATAATCAAAAACACAAATACAAAATGGGGAACACCTGGCTGGATGGCAGCTCTATGGAGAAGGACTTGGAAGTCCTGGTAGGCCATAGACTGCATATAAGTCTGCAGTATGTTGCAGGCACACAAAAGACAGATGTGGTTTTGGGCTGCATCAATAGAAGCATTAGGTACAAGACACAGGAGGCGATAGTTCCTCTCTACTCAGCACTGATTGGGCCTCATCTGGAGTACTGGGTACAGTTCTTGGCTCCACATTTTACCAAGAACATGGAGAAGTTAGAGAGGGTCCAGAGGTGGGCAAAAGATGATAAAGAGCTTGGACAACAACTCATAAGAAGGAGACGCTGAAGGAGCTAGGCATTCAGCTTGTGGGGACACAATACCACTCTTCAAATACTTGAAGGCTGCCATAAAGAAGAAGGAAAACACCTTTTCTCTCTTGCTGCAGAGAGGAGGACACAGACCAATGGTTTTAAGTTGCAGCAAAGTAAGTTTAGATTGGACTTCTGGAAAAAATACCCTCCTTCATGGTTCAAACAGTGAGGCAGTACAATAGATTCCTAGAGAAGTTGTGGACGCTCCATCACTGGAGGTGTTCAAGAAGAGGCTGGGCAGGCACTAGTTGGGAATGGGCTAGGTGTAGCTAACCCTATGTTCTACTATGGGAATGCCCCATGCTTCTTTGCTGCTTGCTCCCTCCTCCCCTTTCTGCTACATGTGTCAGGGTGTTTTTAAGCCTTCCTCAAAGGTGTCGGGCGTTGGCTACAGCTAAGGCTGGGGACTTTGGCTGGGGTGTGCCAATGCTCCTGCTGGGGCCAAAGCTGGAGGTTGCTGGCTAGAGAGGCTTGCCTCTGCTCAGGGTCAGACTGCTCACCATATCTGGGGTCAGGAAGGGATTTTACTCCATTTTACTGGTACAGAGTACAGGGGTTTTTTGCCTTCCTCTGTAGCGGGGGGTCATGGCCCTCTCCCTGGGATCTCTTGAGCATATATTGACAACATTTCATAGAAGCATGCTATTGGCTGTCACAGTTCCCCTGCTTTAGGATAGTAGGTGTATGTTGTGTCAGGGTTGATGGTAGTCTTCTGTAGAGTTTAGATGTTGGATTGTGTAGGGTGGTTTGGACAGGCATGATTCTACCTCAGGCAGTGGTCACTTCCAGCCCTACATCTCTATGATTCTTACACAGATGTTATTATCAACCTTTATAAAGCAATTAACCACACACTGTATAGGGCAAGATCAGTAGAGAGAGAAATGTGTACATTATTTGAGTCAACAACACTTTCCTCTCATTACAGGTTTTTATTCAAATGCCTCAGAATTTCTTACCCAGGTTATTTGTTCTGAAGCATCTGAACTCTTAAAATCCATGAGAGAAAGCTTTTCTCAGTGAGGTTAATTAATACTGTTGTAGAAGTTTAAAATGGAATGGACAAATATTCACATGGACGGGTCAAGCGCTTCTCTTGCTAAGAAGATCAGCAACACAGTTCACTCAGGGATGAAATAATGAGTGCTTCTGGAAATGAAGTGGGTTTTAAAACTAGAACAGTCATTGCTATAGAATCACGGTAGAGACAGATCAGGCATCGGGGTGGCAGATGCCATAACAAACTAGGCCCACTTAGCAATGGATTTAAATGCTTAGGTAAGAGTATGCTTTCATCCTGTTCACTTCAGTGGGAAGAGGGATAGTCTTAAGGATTCATAGATTCATAGATGTTAGGGACTGGAAGAGACCTCATGAGACCATCAGGTCCAATCCCCCTGTGTTTGGGCAGGAAAGACTGCTGGGGTCAGATGACCCCATCCAGGTGAGTGTCCAGATGTTTTTTGAACATTTCCAGAGTAGGTGATTATACCACCTCTGGGGGGAGTCTGTTGCAGACCCTCAACAATAGAACTGTAAAGAAGGTTTTCCTTATGTCCAATCTAAAGCAATCTTCTAGTGATTTATGACCATTATTCCTTGTCTTTTCTCCTGGGATGCCTTGTTGAACAGATACTCCCCAGGCCCTGATGTGTGCCCTTTATATACTTATAGGCTGCCACCAAATACCCTCTAAGTCTTCTCTTCTCCAGGCGCGTGGTGATCAGTGCTCAGTGATCAGTGGTGTCCCTCAAGGTTCATTACTTGGACCAGTGCTTTTCAGCATATTTGTTAATGATTTGGTCCAAGTAATGGACCTTGAGGGACACCACTGATCACCATGCATCACGTCAACTCAGTTCCACCTATTAATATTCTCTGGGCCAGTTATCTAGCCACCGCACCATTAAGTTGTTGAGGCTGCAGTAAATTCCCCAATTTTACCATGAAGGTGTCATGGGACACCAAATCAAAGGCCTTTTTGAAATCCAAGTATATGACATCAACCTCATCTCCCATATCCAATTGGCGTGTTACCTGATCATAGAAGGAAATGAGGTTGGTCAGGGATGACCTGCCCACAACGAAGCCATATTGGCTATCTTTTAGAGTGCTACCTTCAGTTAGCCTATCACTAATGGATTTTTTTGCTAATTTTTTCCAGGATTTTTCCAGGGATTGAGTTCAAACTGATTGGCCTGTAATTCCCTGGGTCCTCCTTCCTTCCTTTCTTGAAGATAGGCACCACATTGGCCCTCTTCCAGTCATCTTGATCCTCTTCCAAGTGCTACAAGTTTTCAAGTAGCTTTGCCATTGGTCATTCAGTGACGTCAGCCAATCTTTTCAGCGGTCTCTGGTGTAGTTCATCTGGTCCTGCTGACTTGTAGATATCCAACCTCTCCAGATGATCCCTCATGAGATGTTTGCCAACTATGGATGGGTGGTCATCCCCACCTTGATCATCTTGTATTTTGTGAGGCTGGGTAACACCCTTAAACTGGTGGAATATGCAAAGTATTCATTTAGGAGTTGGTTTTCTCCTGGGTGTTGGTTATCAGCCGTCCCATTTTGCTCTAAAGGGGTCCTACATTTCCCTTATTTTTTTTCTGACTTCCTACATATCTAATGAAAGACTTTTGACATATCCTTAGGCATTCTTTAGGCCTAAATTCTATGCTGAATCAAGACCACGGATAATTCCTTACTGTTAGTAATAATGTAAAGTAAATGCACAGCTTCAATCCTCACCATCCTTCTGAGCCATGCTTAAACATTTCAAAGGCATCTCAGTGACTTAAAAGTCCAAGTCCTATTTTCAAATGTGACTTAGACTTAGATTCTCAATGATATTTAGGTGCCTGACTTCCATTTATTTCTGGGCCTTTGGATCTGTGCCTTAGAAACTTAAAACCTACAAACTTTCAATGAAATTCGGGTTCCTAAGGGCTAGATTTTCAAAGATATTTAGCTGTCTAAATGAAGCAGGCAATATGTTGGATTTTCAAGTGAGAGCCAGGTGCTTTGAAAGGAATGCCTTTGTATTGTTTCAAAGGGTAAAATACATATAGGCCCTTTGAAATGTGTGTAAAGATGCTAAAATAGTACAAAATAGCACCTCTTGATATGAGATACTATTTCAGAGTGTTTCACTAGGGGCATGGGACCCATAGTTTCTCCTGAATCCCACAGTGCTCTGCTCTCCCCCTTGCCCCTGAGGAAGGGAGGGAGAGGTTGTTGGATGGGCATCTGGCAGGCCAAATGCTAGTCTGCTAGCTGTCCAGTGGGACCCCAGTGCCACTCCTGGGTCCCCACCAGTGCCAGATGTTCCAGCTCCAATCAACTCTTGCTCTCTGCTGGAGGGAGAGAGAGCTTTGGGGGATTTGGGGCTGGAAACCCTGCAGTGGGAGGTCCACACTGCAGCCACAGACCCCTATTGACCTTGCTGGGGCTCTTGATTAGGGCTGGGGAGCACTTCCTACCTGTCATGTCTCTGGCCTCCAACCACAGCCATGCTGAAACCTAGAGAGGGAGGAAAGCTTGGGGATTCGGAGATGAAGCCAAATATCTTGGTGGTAGAGAACCCCCATCTCTGTTACTGAACCCGACACCCCTAGCTGATTTCCTTCCCAGACCACTGCAAGACCCTACATGCCTACACCGCTGCTGCCACCCGAGCTGAGATTCTGGTTTTCATTCTGCAATCCCCACTACCTTCCTGTCCCCACAACTTCCTGGAGCAGCCTCGGACTGGAAAGCAAGTGTCTGCACAAAGCCAGAGCAAATTTGAATCATTCCAGCTAGGGTCGGGATAGTGGCTACATGCATGTCCCCAGGCTGAAACAGCTCCTTCTGGAAACCTTTCCAAGTGTGTTTCAATTGTTAGGCCTTTCTGAAAAGTGGGGAAAAAAGGGTACAAAAACAATCCTTTTTTTTTCCAACTGATCTGCCCCTAAACAACTTGGAAAACTCAGTCACAATCCATTTCTGGTGATTAGGCCATTAAAAACAGAGCATTTATTTACTGCAACATGTTCATTGCAGAAAGGCTTCTATCTACATTAGCCAGTCCTACTGGACACGGACCATTTTAGTCAAGACAGGGTCTTAAAGCAGCTGAGCTAGCTCTAATTCCACTGCGAGTTGTACTTCAGAAGGTGCTCTGCCAGAAAAGAAGATAAGAGGGATGAAAGCAAATCTCCATTTTATATGTTGATTCCTACTCAGTGGAGAGCTAACCTCAGTCTTTTTCACACTTTTTTTTCCATAAAAAAGTGGGCTCTTAATTAGGTGGTGACTTAATTGGGATGATTAATGTCTCAAGAGGATATTGTGATAAATGTGTTCAGACATGCATAGCTACAGGCATCCTTAAAAGTAACATATGACCTGTATTTAATGATTTCTCAGTGAAAAGGTGTGGCTTAAACCTTCTTTATTGCTCTAGTGAGGCCTGATAGAGTGCTCTGTGTTGAGGAGTAGTTAATGGTCCTTTGCCAAATGAGTAAAATATATTAATGGACAAATTTACCTCTGAGCTTATATTGAAATCAGCAGATGCGCACCAGGGATACATTTCATCTAATGTGCCTTAGACCAGTGATATTCAGACTTTAGCTCGCATGCCAGATCTGGACTGTGGAGTCATGATGTCCAGCCCATAGGTCTCCCCACAGGTCTGGAAATTTGGCACTGGGGAGTGGTGGTAGCATTGAGTGCCACTTCCCTGTTGCCATGTTTCCAGACTCGTGGAGAGCTTTGCAGGCCAGGTGATGTGATGCTACCTGTTACATCGTGTTGAAGTAGAGTCATTCTGCAGCTGGATCTGTGCATGAAGGCTCAGGCTGGTACACAGCCAGATCCCAATGTGTTGAGGTAGGCCAGCATGCTGGATCTCACCCAGAGACCAGCCTCATGCTCTGACCCCATGCTGGATTTAGCCCATGGTCCATCCCCACATGCAGGATCTGCTCTGCGGACTGGCCCCGTACCAATCATCCAGCTCACAGAGTCAGATATGTTGAGCATCACTGAGCAAGACATTGAACTCCCAGTTAACTCATAAATACTCTTTGTTGTAGTGCCGAGAAAGGTAACCATGCATCAGGACTTCACTGTGCTAAGAACTGTACAACCCCAAAGCCAAATGATGGCTCTTATTCTAAGAAGCTTACAATCAAAGACCATAAAGCAGATGGGGGATTACAAGGAAACAGTAGGACAATACTGGTTAGTCTAATAAAGAAGGTTCTCAGCACAGCAGCAGCTAAACCAATGTCTAGTTTGCTGCAGGCATCCCAGCAAAAGGAGAGTTAAGCTGGTGTTTAAAGGTAGGTTTGCAGGATTTTATGGGGGCACCCTGCTGTCACAAAATGCCTTCCAGCAGCATGGCTTTGTCTGGCCTCTGAGAGTCCCCTGAAGCCTGCCCAGATATGGCTGCTAGAGCAGGAGGGGAGCCCAGGCCCCTTTCCACTCTGAGACCCTGTTTTTTTTTGTCTCATTGATACTCTGTGTCCCTGACTCAAAAAGCAGGCATCCAGTTCTACTCCTGAGAGGGGGACTTGATTTCTTGTTAGGGAGGCCCAGAACAACCCAAAGTTTCAAGCAGCAAAGTAGGCAGTCTTTTTAGTAGAGACATTTATTGGGGCAAAAACAAGACATCCAGCCAGAGGTTCTGTGGTCCCTCAAAGGGGTTAAGCAGTCCCTAGTCCAGACTAAAAGGTGCTGTTCACTCAGCTATTCCCTTTTCAGTTTTTCCAGGTTCTGAGCCCCAAATCCACAGATACTCACTCATCTTCTCTCCAGATGTTCCCAGGAGCTTCATGAGAGCCTGCTTGCTCTCCCATTGTCAGGTCTATCTCAGTCTCCTCTGGACACCTCCTCCTTGCTACCTGCAATCCCCACCTTTTCTTGACATCTCAGCAAAACTATTCCAAGCTGTTGATGCTGGACCTTCATTTTGTTTCCTCCCGCGGGTACCCAGGCCTGCACTTAGCCCTACATACGCCGTGCACAGGCCAGTGAGATCAACAGAATCGTGGGGCCATTATAACAACGTGAACATCGTTGGCATAGAAATATTAGAGTAAAACCTGTAGTCCATCACACTTCTCAAATGCAAGGGGTATCATTGGGAGAAAGCACAAATGTGCTAGTTTGAAAATCTTGTAAGCAATGAAGGCTGGAATCATAAGCCAGCTAGAGGCAAGAACTGACATGCCCAGAAGGAAGAGGGATTTAAGAGGTAACTCTAACAAAGCCAACTAACAGGTTTTAATTAATAGGTGGTTGGTTAGAGGATGAGGATGCTAGCTTAGCAATAAAGCCGTAATGGTCCGTGAGATACAGACTGGAAATATTGTGAAACAGCATATGGGGAAAAAAATCATGCGAGGGGCAGGACTATAATGGGCTACGGAAAAGTAAAATGGGGGAAAAAAGAATGATTTGGTATATTAACATCACAGTCTCTACAAAGATTTACCATAAGGTGTATGTTTGCAGGCCTACATGCATATAAACATCATGGAAGTACTGACAGTATCTCTAAAGCTCCAGTTGCACTGAGAGTTATGTAGGTTTTTCTCTCTCTGGCACACACATTTATACATCATGATGATGAATGTGATAGATAATCCTAGATAAAAAGATAGATTATTGTGCTGCAACTACAGTTCAATGGCAAACACTCTGGCAAAGGAACTGCAGTTAGGCTGTTTATAAAGTCTAGCCCCCAATGGGCAATATTACTAATAAATATGGGCAATGGGACAGAGAAGCAAGGAAGAGGGGAGCATTCACAACCTCAGACAGGCAGAGTTCTGTTTGCACAAATGAGATATGAGCATCACCATCAATTTGAACTGTAGCATACTTGATCAAATACAGCAAACAGCCCCCTGTTCGAGGCAGTGCAGACAACCAGAGGATTCACGGCCACATGGTTTTCATCCTATTAAATGGAAACGAAGCAGCTTCGGTTAGTGCGCCAACTCAGGGTAGGATTGTAGCTGTGGTCATAAAATAGTAATGGGTGAATGATTTTCCAATTATTCAAACACCAGTGAATGAAGAGGGCATTTGCCTGGCTCAGAGATGTTGCTCAGGCTACAGCCGCTGTCACGCTTCCAGAAAAGTTACTTATAAACTTTTATAAGCTTATTCTATGGAGAGCTCTGAACTGCATATTTAATCAGTCTGCCGGTTGGTGCTGGCCACATACTAACATGGGTTCATAACAAGACCCCATCTGCTGTGAAGGGGAGGTTGAACAAAAAGAAAGGCCTGAAGTCTGCCTCCAGGTTGCTGGTTAGTCTTCTAAGGCCAATCTACAACCCATCAAAATCAATGAGAGTTTTCCTATTGACTTCAGTGGTCTTTATGCCAGGGCCTTAATAAACTTGATTATCATAAACAACTGGTGCCTCCCAAGACTGGGGAAACACCCAGGTGGCGAGCAGGGAGTAGGGACTGCCCGCAGCTGCTGGCATCAGTGTAGGCATTGGTGAGCGGTGAGTGGGGACCTCCTGCAGCCACCAGTGGCGGTCAGCGGTGGGGAGGGGGTAGCAAGCGGCAAGCGGGGACTGCCCGCAGTGGGGGGTTGGTGCGCGCAGCAACCGCCCACAGGAGCCACTGGCAGATTTGGTGGTGGCCAATCTCAAGTGGGGGGCAAGTGCCCCCCCTACACATCGCCTATGTTTGTTATTATGATTAGTATTGCTGAAGAAGAAAAAAATTAATGGCCACAGGGCAAATTTAGCACCTTTGCTGTTCCTGCCTTCTGTTTCTATAACTTCATCAGCCATTTTTCTGTCTCTGCCTACCATCTTAGGCCCTGCTTTCTTCCCTCAGATATAGTGAGCTTGCCTTTCCTTTTTCTATGGGAGCAAACAGACTAAAACAGGCCTTACAGCAGGGTAAAAAAGTAGCAGCCAGATGATGCAAACCAAGAAGCCAGTGTAACTTCACCTAATCAGATGGACGATTACTCCTGTAAGAAGCAAAGGGTAAAACTCGACCAATCTAAATTATACTGGTTAGGTTTTACCTGCCCATGTCCATCTGAAGGCAGAAATTTGCTAAAGGCTATTATTTACTCCCTGGCTACCGAGTGGTGCTGGGTAATAATGACTAACTCTCATGGGAGCTACTCCCGGATGATGGCGCATGTCCATTTCTGACCCGGGTTTCTTTCACGGTGGGGTACAAAGCTGGTGCAATTTATATCAGGGCATGTCCTTTTTTTGTCTGTGCCCTTTGACGAATTTGAACATGATGGGCAGACATGAAGACTCTCCAGCTGGGCTGGCCTAGGTAAGAATAACTGCCGGTGCTAAGCTTATCTGAAAGGGAGTTCTGTTTTTCTGAATGGCTGTAGAGAGGATAGAGAAGATGGGTGCTGAGGAATATAGAGCAGCTGGTGTGCACCCGTGTGCACTGCAAGTTAGGGAAGTAGGATAGAAATAAAACTCAGGAGGCTGATAAGGCCCCTCCCTTACTGAGAAGCCTTCTGGGACTCACCACCTTGTCCTGGCAGATGCTTTGTAGATAGCATAACTCTAAGACTCCCGTTGGGTTTTTTCACTTTTCTCCCTTTTTTCCTGTCAAGGACAATGCAGTTTGAAATTTCTGGGAAAATCTCAAACCGTTGCCTTTTTTTTCCCCCAGAGTGAGAAAATTTGTAAGCCTCCACACAGTCTCTCTGTGAATAAGCATAGCATTGTGACTTTGGTGTCCATAAGGAAGCACATATCAGAGGTCATTTGGGGGATGCAATGTTAAACTAGGAACTTTCATGGGGAGAAAAATGGCAATTAATTTCTGAGTTATCCTGAAATAGGCTGTGAACTGGCACAGCTCCCTGAACTAGTGAAAATGCCATCACCCAGCAGGAGTGATGGGAGCATGGGCCAAGCAGCAGGGGAAAAAGGAAGAACAAAGAAACATCATTTTTCACAATTAAGAAGGACTATTATTATTTGTACTACAGTACAATCTAGCAGTCTCAACTGCGACTGGAGATATGTGGTACCGGATGCTGAAAAACACCCAAATTAAAAGTCTATTCCTCCTGTACCATGGTTACAGGCTAAACAAATGCCTACCAAGCATAATTGTGTAAGATATTTTTATTACTGTTCTGTTCTTATCCATATAGAGGTAATGGAGCATCAGAGCTCTCGAATCCAGTTCACTTTCCGAATGAATTACACAAGAATTTGATTTAAAGTCCAATGAAATTAAAGGCATGCTTCAGATCAGGTCCTCCAGAATATACCTTGGAGGACCATTTTGAAGTGCTTCTGGTACCTACCAAGGTAGTGTACTCTTTAATACCGAGAATAGACCTGATGATGGACCCGATGCTATCATGACGTCCCTTCCAGCCCTAAACTTCTGTGAATGTATGAATATGAAAAAAAGTTTCACATATATTTGCAATGCATGTATGTGAGGCCACATGAACAGTAGTAAATCAAACAACTCGTGGGATTAGGATGTTCTCCACTGTCATCTGGCAACCAGGTCCTGTAGTCAGAGAAGCAAAGAGCTTGAGGAACACTTGGTAACTAGGCTTATTCTACTGTCATGAGCCAAGAAAGAAGTAGCTGCACTTTATCTGTAGTTACCTTCATATTATACCCTATGGATCCATGGGAAAAACAGGAAACTGTTAATCCTATACAGACTGCAAGCCCTTACCTTTTCACCCCTGTTTTACAGAGAAGTGAGCTAAAACAGTGGTTGATGGTAGCGAATCATTATGGCGTGCCATGACCAGTGGCGTCCCCCAAGGCTCTGTCCTTGGACTGGTTCTCTTTAACATCTTTATCAACGATGTGGACTTTGGTGTCAGAAGTGCGCTGGCTAAATTTGCTGATGACACTAAACTTTGGGGCATAGCGTTCACACCTGAGGACAGGCTAGTGATCCAGGCTGACTTGGATAAACTTAGTAAGTGGGCGGATACAAACCTGATGATGTTCAATACCAATAAATGTAAGGTATTAGACCTCGCGGGGAAAAAACCCTGCAGCATACTTATAGGCTTGGCATTGCTACGCTTGTTAGCACCACAGCTGAAAGAGACTTGGGGGTCATGATTGAGCATAAGATGAACATGAGCCACCAGTGCGATGGCGCAGCTGGTAAAGTGAACAAAACTCTGGCTTGCATCCATAGATGCTTCTCAGGTAAATCTCAGGATGTCATCCTCCTGCTGTACTCGGCCTTGGTGAGCCCCCAGCTGGAGTACGGCATCCAGTTTTGGACTCTGCAATTCAGGAAGGCAGTGGAGAAGCTTGAGAGAGTGCAGAGGAGAACCACGTGCATGATCAGAGGGCAGGAGAATAGGCCTTACAGAGAGAGGCTGAGAGCCATGGGACTCTTCAGTCTGGAAAAGTGCATGCTCAGGGAGGACCTGGTGGCTACCTATAAGTACATAAAGGGTGTACGTCAGGATCTGGGAGAATGTCTGTTCACCAGAGCACCCCAAGGAAAAACTGGACCAACGGTCATAAACTCCTCCATGATCGTTTTACGCTGGACATAAGAAAAAAAAATTCTTTACTGCCCGAGCCCCCAAGATCTGGAATAGATTTCCTCCAGAAGTGGTGCAGGCACCTACTCTGGACTCATTCAAGAAACGTTTGGATGTTTATCTTGCTGGGATCCTTTGACCCCAGCTGACTTCCTGCTCCTGGGGCAGGGGGCTGGACTTGCTGATCCTCGAGGTCCCTTCCATCCCAAACAGCTATGAAATCTATGAAATACTGCTGTAATGCTAGGAGAAGACTTTGACTCTCAGTCCTGTTCCACATCCCCAAGACCTTTCTTCCTGAGTCTCGACTGCTACAGGTAACTAGTCCATTCTTTAGGATGGGAATAGTAGTAGGCTTTGCTGTATGTGCTAGGTAGGGTAGGCAGCACCCAAAGGCTTAAAGCTCTGCAAAAATAACTGCAAGTAGGTTTAGTTGCATTAGTAGCAGAGTTCACTTCTTTTTCTAGAAAGAATCAAGGTCCCTACAGGAGGTTTGCTTCATTTTAACAGAACTCAGAAAGATCCCATGTGTCTGTATTTTCCCAGCATCTCTACCACCCCTCTTCTGCATGGATGAGTGGATGTTTCACTGAAGCTGCAGTGCTCCTTGTTGGTTAGCAGTAGAGTTCAAATGCATGGTATGTAATTTTAGAAAGCCCAACCCTTTTGGTATTCTGCACGTATTGTAGTCTGTATGAATCCTGCCCCTCCAGCTCCTTCCATCTGAGCAGATGCCTGGTTGCATCCGACAAGCAGAATGCAACCCAGAAAGATTTTAATAAAAAAAAGAAATCTAGTTCAAGAACACTGTCTAGATTGTGTTTGTCCAGTCACGTCACGTGGGAGTAATTCACAGCTAGATTTTCCCCGGGCAGTGGAGAAGTAAACCTGTCAATCTGCTGCATAAATGTATATCCTTGTTACCTGGGGTATTGTTTCATAATAATGTGTTGCTTTATGTTACTCTCAAACCACACTGGCTGTTGAAAATGCCTGGGTATAGAACGGAGATAACTGTGGATGTTCAAAGCGGCAGCAAGAATATGATCTCTTTTTTTCCATCAATAAAGTTCACGGGCTGCAAACCAGTTACACGTGTCCTGTGAAGTGTGGATATTTAATTACAGCCTTTGTATCATGCTCTGTTTATCCAGATTATCTGATGAGTTGTTTTTATAACAAATACAGCCATGCTGGGGATCTGGTTGCCAGAGAATCGTACCTTGATATAATCGGAACAGGTAGTCTCAACAGAAAGAACTTGATTGAAAAACTATTTAAGTGAATGGGATTACAGTCCCTTTTAATTGATGCCATTGGTTTTGAATCAGAATTTCCATTACTGTTTTCAAAAGGGCCTAGCTCCTATTTAGGTAGACAGAATAGGCCAAAGTCCAGTAGGTATATATCTGTTCCTATGTTAGAGAGGCTAGGGGTTTTTGTGATACCTCCGAGTAACCACCACTTGGCACCCTCTTTCTTCCCCTCCATGCTCAATGACACCTCCTCTCCCCTCCCATTCCTCTTTCCTCCTCTCTAATTAGATATCTGGGCACAGAAAGTGGAGATGTGCCCACCGTTGCTGCTATCCCCTGCTGGCTGGGGCATTAGCGAGCGGCTGTGCAGGGAGCCAGGCTCGGCTGGGGACAGTGGCAGGAGCTATGGGGACCAGGTTTCTCCTTTACTACATGGTTACCTTACATGCTCCCTTCCAGCCTGGAAGCAGATGTTGGCAGAAGGAAACCACCCTGCAGTCCCCATCCAAACTGGGACCCGTATGTGCCTGCTCCCCACAGACTCGGCTGGAGCTGGGTAGAAGCAGCAGAGCCAGTGGCAGCAGCAGGCAAGTCTCCCCTTCCTGCATCCAGAGGCATAATTAGAGAGGGTGGGGAGGGGGCTGGACTAGGAGGGGAAAGAGCATTGAGAAAGAAGGGAAGAGGGATTTTTACCTGCTTTGGGACTTAAAAATAATCCCTGGGTGTTGCTTCTGTGGTTTGGGGGGTGGGATGCTGGGAGCAGATGGGTGCAGCCACTTCTGCAGCACCAGTTGCTGCTCCCGCACCCCGCTTTTCAGTCCCTGGATCTTCCTCTAAATATAACTTATCTGTATCTCCTTCCTTCTCACAGCCGAAGAAGGGTACTTCGTACTTGAAAGCTTGTCACAACTCTCGCCCAGCTATAGCTGGTCAATAAAAGATAGAAAAAAATAAAACTTGCCTCATACATTTTCCTAGAACATTATGGCTACAAAAACACTCAAACCCTACTACATAATGTTGCAGGGACCTAAGAAATGCCTTTGCTAGAAGGATATAGATGTGTTCTAACTTTGCTATCCAACTGTGCAGACATGATGAATACGGCCCTCTGTGAGACATCCTCCCCAGTGCAATACCTGACTGTTTACTATTATTCTCTGTTCATGATCTTCCAAGCAGATTTCAGTCAGGGTCACCCATTCCCTACTACATTTGAATTCATTTTTTAAATAAGAGCCTATGGAGCAGTACATTGCATTCTGTACTAAAATCCAGAGATGCTCTCTACATCAAAAAGTACATCCAAATACACATTAAAAAGTGTATACTTTTTGTCCTGAATTTGAAAAAAAACCCAACCATCACGTTTGCATGGTACAGTCCATTTTCTTCAAGAACCCAACCAGCTGCTAGGGTAATGCACCAATTTCCACAGCAGAGCTGGTCCTCTGTGAGGCCTGATCCTACCCTTTCTTGCTCCAGTATATACTGGTTTAACTCCACTGAAATCGGTGGATTTACATCACTGGAGAACAAGGTCACAGGGTACTGTGATACCCAAAGCATGCCTAAATCTATCCCAAACATGCAGTAGATCCAATAAAAGATATCACCCGTGAAAACTCTTTCCTCTCACACGTTTCCTGGACCATCATGGCTACAACATCTCGTCAGGACTTAGAAGGCCAGATTTTCTGTCCTGCTCTGATTCCTTTGCACTATTTAGGCATTGCATTTTGGTCTGGAGACTGGCAGATGCTGCCATGTGAAAACTACCCCTTAGCTAGTGGCCCGTTGGCATAGTCAGATCCTGCTACTCCTCTCTCTCGGACGTGGCAAAGGCAGCACGTAGAGACATGTCAAATAGAGGAGTTGTGGCCGGAGCTCACTGTGCTGCTGACTGGCCCTCTGGGGGGCCTTTGTGAGCTAGCAAAGATTAGAGTCACCCCTAAGCATTTCAAAGGGACAAAAATAAGTATTTATTGAAACAGGATTTTACATGCACGCTCCCAGATCTCCTCTTGAGAGTGCTTATATATTTCCCAGATCCAGGAGCAGAAACAACACCATGTAATTTATGGAACGAGCCAACACTAAACGCAACAGCTTGCATCTTGCGTGTCTGCAATGAACCCATGACATAAAAGGTCCAAAGAGGTATTTTTTTCCATAAATCCAGAGGACAAATCCCTGCCAATATTCCCTGAGACTACATTCATTGAACACATGAGGCCAGATTCTCAGCTAGCGTGAATCAGTCTAACCCCTGAGCTGTGAGTTGTCGCTTGCAAAACACTGGTTCACGTCTGCAGCTGTGAGCTCTACTCATGGCATTTTAACTACAAATGGTAGTTCTAGCAAATATACAGATACTGGGTCATATAAGTCCCTGGGTACCTAGGGAGCGCTGAGCAGCAGCAGCTCTTTTTATGTATTTGTAATGTTATGGCAAAGAAACCTTAACAAGATTAAAACTGAGGCACAACTAGTGCATTTTGGTGCTAAAGCAAAAATGCCACAGTTGAGTATGGAAATGCACTGCACTGCACTACACCTATCTTGAAAACGGTGACAGCAGAGACAGTGAATTCAGTCTGAAAGAAAGGAAAGGCCCTCGGGAGCGTATTCTTTGCTACGATGACTGCACTCAGCTTCCTTAACAAGATGTAAGCAGATTTAAGAGTCATTGTAGCCCCCTTCTTGTATAGCTTAGCAATTGTCAAGACATCAAAGGCCGATGGAAAGGGTAAGCTACTCAGAATCAGATCATATGCTCTGAAGGGTTAAAGCAGCAGGATCAATTGGCAAATACATATTTTCTCAACAAATATAACCATGATTATAAGTGGGAAGCTTTCATCTGTTGTTCAGGTAAGACTGAACCCCCTCGAATGGCATCTTGGGAATATACTTCAACAAACCATGAAATTCACTCAGAAATACAGCTGCAGTGTATGGATAAAGTGCTGGCAAAGAGTCTTATGCTGGAAATGATATAGCTGTTTATGTTTTATAAATTACACCAGAAAAAAAAATATTTTATTTATTTGACATTTTCATATTTTTCATCAGCTTTCATTTTGCACTAGGAGGGCATCCTTGAAGAACTAAACATAAAAAGATTCAACATAAAAAATATTAATATTAACATAATATTATCTATGGACCAAAATATGGATTTGGATCTCAAAGATCAGAAACTTAAGCCCGTGTGATGAAACTCAATGTAAGTTCCTTGATTTTTGGAGGTAATGTGCCTATGCAGATCTCAGCAATTGCAGCAGGATTTATTGCCTCAGAAAAACAGGCTTCTTTTACTTAAGGTGCCTACATATGGACTTCAATGCCTAACTATTTACCTCTGTTAAAATCTTTAGCCTGAAATACTCATTTCTTATTCAAAACTTGGAACAGTACCTTACAAATCCTAAAGTCTGGGTTCTAAAGACAGCGTTAGATCATTAAATAAATCATTGAGTATTCTGGGTATTCTGCATTTCTTAAAATGACTTACTTTGATGCTTAACTATGTCAGTAAGAGTTTAAGTTTAAGCATTTATACTTTAAAATATTGCCCTTAATGAACGTAGGATTCAAATACAGAAGCATGTTCACCCATGAAGGAAAGGAGAGTGAATTGTTGCTTACAGTCAACTTGTTATTTTTTCCTGCTCTATGTTTCAGGGCAGAGGTTGGGGGGAAAAAATTGGAAATTGGAACGGAGTGAAAGGACAGATCAACAAGGACCGGTATTAAACAGGTAAAACCGAAACTCTGCAAGCAGAAACACATCCAGCGAGGTGTTATCTGAAGTGGTAAATGGTCCTGATGGATAAATTACCTGAGGAATGTGAAACACGGGCTAAGAATGATTTTAAACATCACTCTTCGATCATGGTATTTGAAACGCTCAAATTGTGTTTCGGTTGTGCTTGTCTTTGCCCCCCCTAGACACTCCTCTCGTGGAGATGGGATGTCATTGTCAAGCCTGTTCGAGTAAGTGATGACTTGTGGATTTCCTTTTGACTGCAGCCAACGAAGGACCTGAGTCCTTTGGTAAAAGGGGAAACAGAAAGATCCAGGGGATGAAAGAGCAAAAAGAGCAGTATGAAGAGGAAGAAGAATAGGGATGTACCCCATGAGCAATGTTGTAAATGCTAAAATACTATGGTGACTGGATCTATACTTAATCTCCTAATCCAGATGTGTCAAAGGTATCGCTTGGAGGCTGGATCTCACCCACAGTGCTGCTCTATTCTGCCCACTGGGCTACTGGTAGGCCACCAAGTTTGAGGGTATGGCTGAAGCATCCAGGGCCCTGGGACTGCTGTCCTGGGGCCACTTGACTTACTGCCACTGCTGACATCACCATGCCTTAGGCTGGATCCATCCTATGAGAAGCCACTGTAATCTGGATCCAGCCTGGGACCTTAGGGGCTCTTAACACTGCTGTCCCAAACCATAAAATAGATGGGCAAATTATGAGTTTGCACCTATATGTTGGTTTTGTTCCATAGATGTAGATGTTTCCACTGACATCTTTTAAATGCAGATCCAAGCAGACCTGGACAAGCTGGGAAAGTGGGCAGAAAGAAACCAGGTGCAGTTCAAAAAGGATAAATTGCAGAGGGCTTCATCTGGGGAGGAGATGTCCTGGCTAGCACAATGGCTGAAAGGCAGCTCAGGGTTATGGTTGATCACAGGATGAACAAGAGCTGCCAGAGTGATGCTGTGGTCAACAGAGCTAATAGTAGACTGGGATGCATCAGCCGATGCATCATGAGCAAGGAAATGATACTTCCTCTCTACTCGGTGCTGGTGACACCCCAGCTGGAGTACCGTGTCCAATTCTGGCCGGTGCACTTCAAAAAAGACGTGGACAATCTTGCAAGGGTCCAGAGAAGGGCCACAAGAATGATTAAGGGCCTGGAGGACCAGACTAAGGGATCTGGGACTGTTCAGCCTGGGGAAGAGGAGACTGAGTGGGGACTTAGTGGCCATCTGTAAGTATGTCAGGGGTGAATATCGGGAGCTGGGAGAAAAACTGTCCACTACAGAGCCTCAGAGGAGGACAAGGAGCAATGGCCGTAACCGTCAGAGGATGGTATCAGGTTGGATGTAAGGAAGAGCTTCTTTCCAGTAAGGGGGACGAGAGTCTGGAGTAGACTTCCCAAGGAGGTAGTGCAGTCTCCAACTTCGGAAGTCATCAAGAGGAGACTGGACAGACACCTTCTGGGATCATTTGATCTCAGGAGTATTCCCACCCAGAGCAGGGGGGTTGGACTTGATGATCTTTCAAGGTCCCTTCCAGCCCTTCATTTCTACAATTTCTATGATATGAAATAGGATTGAATATAATGTATGTTTTTCCTCTTATTAAGCAGCTGGGGACTGGATTATTTATAGACAAGGTGAGACCATAAAAGAGCTGGCCGAGAAAAAGAGCAAATTTCTGGCTTGTAGTTTGTATATTCATACCTTCAACTGTAGTGAAGACAGAGCCTATCTGATAGAAAGCTTCATGGCAGAGCTGGAAAAGCAATCCAGATCTCTGTAGTCTCAAGGCCCCGGCCCTGGAAGCAGCCTTCCTGCCAGAACCCAATCCAACTTCTGAATTCTTTTGTGCCATTCGAATTGCAATCCTGACTCCCACGTGCCAAGATGCACATTGGCCTAGGCTCGCCAAAGGGAGGTGGCTGACTGGGCTTCCTAAGAAAACATCTCACCCTTCGGCAGAGTGGATTACTGCAAAAGGCAAAGCAAAGCAAAACCCATGAGGGGCTGGCAACACTGTGACACAGAATCCAGACCAGTGCACCAATGTGCCTGTGATGGGAGAAGCCTGTGCTATTCAGGGGACCTCATGAATTCCCATATGTCAGTGGCCCGAGTTTTGACCTTTTGCTGTTTCCAGGCATGACTTTGCTGAATAGACAGCCCAGGTTTAATGTGCTGATAGCACAGAATTGAAGCAGAGCAAACAAAAGGAAAGGACATAAAATTTTCAAAAGGTTTGAATCCTCTCATTGCTGGAGCTGACAAACTGTAGAGCAAACATAATTGTAACCAACCTACACACAAAGCTGAGAGTACACGCACACCAACCAAATGGGATAACATTTTAAGTCAAGAAGAGCTTTAAAAACAACCTAAGAAGGACTGCAAAATTCTCCCTTTTTTTTGGCATATGCATAAAGTACAGGCCCATAAATTCAGAAGTTTATGTATGGATATTATACTTTTATATGTGCAGCTGTATTGAAGGCAGAGACTTAGGGAAGCAAAATCAATCGGAGGAGTTAATTTTAGATTTAAACATTCCAGATCATGTTATATAAAGTCCCAAGTGGATTTTTCTGTCTCTTACTATAAGGAAATTATGACAAATGAATTCAAAAAGGTAAGCTGAGTGTCAGGACAAAATATGCTCAGTTATAGGTCTTAGGAAATTACAGTCAGATTTCTATAATGTGTGTGTCAGGCTTTATTTGGAATATTATACTTAGGAGGCCGAAATCATACTGTGTGTCATAAAAAGGTACAGCAAAGTATAATTACGCTTATCTGAGAATAAAAGTTATGCATAAAAATGTAGCTAGTTAGACAAGTTTACTGTGCAGTATACTTAATGATTTAGTGTTAAATTCTATGCAAGAATATGTATTTAGGGGCCAGCAAAATAACTCAGCAGAGAGACAGACTTGCACTACAGACAGATTTGCACGACTGATATGGATTTATGAAGACCGGTGTCCTTTGTTTGGTGACAGATAATAGTTAATGGTTCAAATGAAGGTGGGAGCCCACATGCACATATGCATATATACCCAAAATAATTACAGAGATGCTTATCATTCATCTCATATTTTAACAGAAATCTGTTTAAACCTAACGTCCATATATGAATGCTGCAAATATGACTAATTAATGCATGAATGCTGACAACATGAAATAAAATGAAGGTAATTTTAACTGATCTTTCCAAAAATTAAAGCCAAACTCACCCAGTAAATGAACAAATAACATTGGAGAGGAAGAAAAGCTGTTCAGAAACTTCTGCAAATGTCTGACAGAACAAAGAGGACAGCTGCTAAACAGGGCTTTACAAGGGAGCTTTGGACTCTCAGCCACCTTTGTTAAAGAGACCAAGGTTTTCCTAAGTAACAAGCCATAGTCAGAGCTCAGCCCTTTCTGGACATTTTGGCTTCCTCAAGGTGGTTGTATTTCACACTATCATAGAATAGTAGCATTCATTGGTGATGTGTAGGGGGTGCACGTGGGTGCACATGCACCTCCTGAGATTGGTGGCGCACCCCCTGCAGTGCTGCCAGTGGTGCCTGCAGGCAGTTGTTGCTCGCCACCCCCCCACCAGTGACACCAGTGACAGCATCTGCGAGCGGTCACTGATCCCTGCTGGCCACCGCCACTGCTTGTCGGCGCTTGCCACCCCCCACCCCGCACCACTGACACCACCGTGGCTGACAGTGGGAGCTCCCCACTCACTGCTGCCATGCTCCTGCTGCCACCCCCGCCACCTGCGGGTGGTCTCCTTGCCCCCTCCAGCCCCCGGGAGCATGTATCATTCATGTTAGCATTGGAAGGGATCACAGGAGGTCATCTAGTCAATCCCCCTGCTCAAGGCAGGACTGTCCCTGATTAAACCATCCCAGTCAAGTGTCTATCTAACCTTCTCATAAAAGCAGCCAAGGATAGAGATCCTACAACCTCTCTGGGTCGGCAGGTCCAGATCCTAACTACCCTCATAGTAAGGAAGTTGCTCCTAACTGCTGGCACCTAACAACTAAGGAATCTAAAATCATTGATTGCTTTTGAAAGTCTTAGCTTAAATGTCAGGTGTTGATGCCCAGCTTGAGTAAAATTAGCAAAACCCAGTCCTTAATGAGATTTTTTCCCTGTTAAACGCTCTTTTAAGAGCTATGTCGTTGATGCCCTGTCCACTTGTCAGGGTGGTGCCTGGCCCATTCCCTGCATTTAGAAAGCTTCCAGAAGTATTTGTACTACTTCACAAACAAATCCAACAATCATAGACCTTGCTTGCTATTCGATATATTTTTAAAATAAGTGTGGAGCAGAAATTGTCAGCAGATTGGGCCATCTGAGGCTTTTTTACTGCATTTTTTGCTGCACAGCTAGAACGCCCCTGCAAATTCTAACCTAGTATCAAATCCCTGCAGAATCTTTATCCTTCTTAAACCAAATAATTGTCTTCAACAGTGATACCAATTTTGTTGTGCCTTTAGGCTTGTGGGCTTTGATAGGAAGTTCTTTGGGATGCTAATTTATTTGGTTACATTATAGCAAGATAAATCTGTTTGTAGAAAGTAAGTGGTAGGGCACAGGAAAAGAAAACTATATAAACCAATGTATTCTGGAAACATTACTAAGAGTGGAAAATCAAAGGGAACTGTTTGTAAGGAGGAGGGGGGCACCGGAAAATGGAGTGTCTGAGCATTTACTGCCCTTTGACTGATGGATAGTTCATTCTCTCTGTCAGGCTAAGGGCAGAAATTACACATAAACTGGTATAAGGGATTGGAAAGAGGTTCAAATTTGTAACACAACAGAAGTTCAGTGCATATAAACTGCTTTCCAAATGGCCAAAACCAGTTTAAGAAACACCTGGATGGATGTAGTATCGGATTTCACTGATTTGAGTTAAATTGGTTTGTGGAACTTCTGTCCCAGATCCCCTCCAGATTCAAATGAATTCACAGTCCCTCAGTATCCCAGGAGGGCAGGCAGGCTAGCCTTGGCCCAAGCCGTCTGCTCCAGCTGAGCAGAGAGGAATACTCTAGTGCCCCCCAGCTTCTGGTTTGCGCCACTGCAGGCAGGTGGCTGCATTTCTGGAATCAAAAGTGAATGTCTGCTCACTTGCTTATTGGTTCAATCTGTGCAGCTTAGACTAAGCTTCAAAGATTGAATCTGTAAAGTGGATCTCAAACTGCCCTTAGACATGAGGTTCTCCTCAGTTCTTCACCACATTATCAACCTAGAAATGTCTATTATGTGTAGATCCATCTCAAGAATGTAGATAGCAGACCAAGGGGACCTGTGGGTAAAATCAAAGATTGAGAAGAGTCCTGTGCATTGGGATCTACCTAAAATTTTTGAGAGCTGGCCACTGCTCCAGATGGCCTTGTTATAGCACCCCCATGGGCTCCCTCACTGCAGGCTGTTTTGGACTGACATCACAACAACATGACGATCACAGTAAGGAAGCACTCACCTGCCAAGTTTGACAGCTCTTCAGCAGCTCAAATGTATTTATCAAGCCTCTAATGCGGCTATGTTCTGTTTTCTCTCCAGCCACAATACAAATCAGTCCCAAAGCAGGCCCTAGGAGTCAAGCCTCTGTGCCTTTGATAGATTCATCATATACTGCAAATGCCAGAAGGGACTGGTAGAATGATCTGATCTGATCTGACGTTTTGCATAACACAGGCCAGAGAATTTCCCTCCATAATTCCTCCAAAATCCTTACCTTATAGTTGCGTAAGAGTGCATTTATTAGAAAGAGACTTTCAATCCTCATTTAAGACTCTCAGTGATGGTGAGTCCACCACATCTTTAGGTTTAGAGGATAGGGAGCAAGTCCCCTAACTGGAATTTTGCATGTTATTTTTAGTTTGTATTTTGCTATCTGCAGTTTTCAGCTAAGGCATGACTCCATTTTTCGCAATAGCTAGGGACAAGCCAATAAAGCCCCCCTGAAGACCTGGAGACCCTTCAGAGACGCTTGGAATTGCATCACCAGATCAGAAAATACCAGCCCTATAGTAATGTTTCTGAGTTGCTGGAGCCTCCCTTTCTTCTTTCTCCCCTTCTTTCCTTCCTTTCTATCTAAATGTTTCTATTCACCTCAGCATCCTGCATACCTCTGCAGCATTTAGAAGTAGAAACAGCAATATCTATCTCACTTTCTCTTCATTCCTTCCCTGCCTGTAGGAGAAATAGCAAGATTAGTTAGTTTATAGGTTTTGTAGCTTGTTTGGTTTGTTTCTTGATGGTTGCATAAAAGCGAGTGAAACCATCCAGGCATTTGTATGAGTTCAAGCGGATCTCAAAGTAAGACAAGGGCTTTAATTAGTATGTCTCTAAGCCTTTTCATCTCTAAGGTATCCTGGTTGTAGCCATATTGGTCTAGAGGAAAAGGCAATCATGACTCGTAGTGTAGATGATATCTTTTAATAGACCAACAGGATTTTTGCAAAACAATTAAAGAAATGTTTTTGCAAAAATCTTGTCGGTCTAATAAAAGACCGTCTGCTACTACGAGTCCTGGTTGCCTTTTCATCTTTAAAGCACTTTACAGCTACTGACAAATTGAGGACAGACCCTGCTAATCTTACTCATGTTGATTGGTACCTTCTAGCCAGTTATTTAGGTGCCTAAAGACGCATGTCGATGCCTTGTGGGGTTTTCCAAAGGACTTAGGCATCTAACTGCTATTCATACCAACGGGAGTTGGGCACGTATGGGCAAATGTAGCTTGGTTAGGTGGGTGCCTAAACTGACTCGTTGGAACAGTCTCATCCAGTTTGGACAGATATGAGCAACTAGGGAAATATGGGCACCCCCAAAGGGAAATCTAGAAAGCCCAGATGAGTCTTATCCAGGTGGAACATTAAAAATAAGATTGAAAAGGGTTTTTAAGCAGCCAAATCATATAAAGAGACTGAAAAATAAGTTAAGCACCGACCTAACCCTTCTGAATTTGATCCCACTTGGGATCCAAAACTCTTAGTCCTGCTTCTGAAGGGAGGCACCTAAATGGCTGGTGGTGGTGGTAAGAGCACTCACCTTTTGCACAATCTCATTATATCAGAGCACTTGTGCAGGATGAGACGCATGCTCTAAGCCATGTACAGTGTCCAATTGCTGGGGTTGGGAGCACGTGGAGTGGGAGGGTCTTCTTTCTTACTGGTGGTCTCTGGCTCAGCAAGGAGGCAGCACCAACGTAGCCCTAGAGTTTTAAGTCCTTTGGATGGTATTAAAGTTGTATTTATGTGCCTCGTTAAAATGTCACCCTTATATGCAGTTTAGGCTTGTGATCTCTATATGGTTCCTGTTTGTGTCAGTAATCAAAGGAGGCTCAGATACCCTGGACCTTCAGCCTAATGTGAAACTTTACACAGTGTTTTTTTATGCACCACTGAACAGGTTAAATAAACAACTCATTTTAATATAGAAAGCCAGGCTTCTTTCCTCCAACTGCATTTTCCTTGACGATATCGAGGCAATTCTACCTTAATCATTTTGATACTCCTGGATTTCATGTAACATCCAGAGTGAGAGAATTTCTATCCCGATGCCCAAAATAATTGGACATCATAAAAAGAAATAATAATTCCAATTCATCCGTTTTGTGAACACATTTCCAGGCACAGGTGTGGCACACTAGGTACTGCATGATGTAGTGCCATTCTGTTCCACAATTTCCTTAACTATGGGCTTTCAGAGCAGTCCTGGCTATCTCAGGCCTGATTCTGCAGACACAGGTACAGGAAGAAAGGGAAAATGTATGGTACCCACATGCTTGGGAATACACAGTCAGTGAAAATCCTGGAGTGGTTTCCATTTGTTTTGTACGAGTTGGCTCATGTGGGAGGAAAGACCACTATCCCCCAAACATATTGTAATCCAAAGTTTACATGAGCAAGGTCTATAAATGACTCTTCTTTTCTCTCAGCTTAACTGATGCATCGATAAAGGCTCAGGACTGATTGGCTAAGTAGCACCTCTGAAAAAAAGAACCTGGGGGTTACAGTGGACAATAAAATGAATTTGATTCAACAAGGATGCCCTTGTTATGAAGGCTAATGGCATCCTGGGCTGCACGGATAGGAATGTTATCAGCAAAGCAAGGGATGCAATTCTTCCTCTCGATTCAGCACTGGGGAGGACACATCTGGAGTCCCCTGTGTCCAGTTTTGGGCCCCCCACTACAGAAAGGATGTGGACAAATTGGAGGGAGTCCAATGGAGAGCATTAAAAATGGTTTGAGGGCTGGGACATTTGACTTATGAGGAGAAGGGATTGAATAGCAGCCTTCAACTCCCTGAAGCGGGGTTCAAAAGAGGATGGAGGTGGACTGTTCTCAGTGGTGGCAGATGACAGAACAAGGAGCAATAGTGTCAAGGTCCCGCAAGTGAAGTAGAGGTTAGGTATTAGGAAAAACTTTCTCACTAGGAGGGTAGTAAAGCTCTGAAACAACCCAGAGAAGATGAGGACTCTCCATCCTTGGAGGTTTTTAAGACCAGGTTTTTAAGGCCTTGGCTGGGATGATCTAGTTGGGGCTGGTCCTGCTTTGCCCAGGGGGTTGGACTACATGACCTGCTGAGGTCCTGTCCCACCTTAATTTTTTATGATTCTATGAAATGTTGAGTCTTCATTGCCTGTCTGGAGAAACTTAGGAAGGAAGCCATCCCTCCTGAAACCCTATTAGCTCTAGGAAGCCACTGTCCCAAGCATCTTACCGGTTCAAGAAACCATTGTTTAAAAAAAAATGGCCTTAGGTAGCTACTATTTCAGCAACCTGATTGAGTTCTTTCTCTTTTTTGCTGAGAAATTATTAACTTGACCCACATCTTCATAAATTTAAGTCAGAATTGTAGCGATTTAGGACGGTGAAATAGTAGCCTTGCAGTGCTTAAGGTTGTGCAGTTTTCATTTCAGGAGGGGTGATAAAGTTCTCTACAAAGGGTCCATGTTTTGAATTATAAGATGAATTTGAAATGTGTATTGCCGTTTGTAAAGTGATTAAAGTTTCTAGGGCATTTTGACGGTAAAACAGAAACCTCAGCAACATCGAGGCAGAGTAACTCTTCAAATGAATGAACTATGTGACAGTCAGATTGTTAGGGGCCAAATTTTCTGCTGATGCATCTTTATTAAAGCCAATTTGCCCCACTATCTTCAGTTATAGCCAGTACCCTTAAAGATGATAACACGTAGTGACACTGGAAGCATCTTCTTTACATCCTGGCACTTCTTAAGGGCTGAAAAGCATCTATTTCCACTGTCCCCTGCCTGGCTGAATAAATCATAGACAAAGCCTGTATCTTTCTACTAGTGCACACTGTAGAATGCAACGGTTGCTACTAAAATCCCACACCACTTGCACATTTAAGGCAGAAATTATTTTCAGCTTTATAAAATTAGCTGTCTGTTAAGATGACATGCACGTACCCTTGCTCCTCCATATGGATTAAAAAAACCAATCAATAACTCCTGGAATTGATGGCAAATTAGTAAAGTCACAAATTGCGTGGATGACTAAACAACTATTAGTACAATCTATAATGACTGTTTCTCCTCAGGAAGGTATCTGTAAATTGATCTATGCAGCAATGGGCTGCTGCAGCTAGAGCCTAGCATCTGCCTGCGGAGTTTCCTCCCCTTGTTCGAAATAATCATGGGGCTATTGCCAACATAGCTTGGCTCTCCGCATTAGACTTTCTAAGTGCCCTGGTTTCTGCAGGAATCCCCAACTATGTTTTTTTCAAGCACACATGCAGCTACTCCAAGATAGCTGTACCAAGGGCAAACTCCTATTGTAGATGTGCTGCAACAACCTCAACTGTGTGATTGAGGCTAGGTGGGTAGAGGTCACTTGCTACATTATTGCAGCATGCCCATAAGAGATCAATAACATAATCTAGACTATAATCACCTATAATGGGTTTGCACAGGTGTAATATTAGTAGTGATATTACTGGCTAAAGCACCAGTACAGACAAGCTCTGTATCTCTGAAAAACATTGTTCCTCGGAGAAAACCTCTGTTATCACTTCTTGCATGTACATAAGTAAAGGAGGGAAGGAGGGAGGTGGGGAAGTTCTCTTTTCTCTTCCACTTTAAGTCTTTATTAATATTAGATTTTAGCCCATTCAGCACCCCAAAAGCAGGGCTTCATAAATATAGTCATATCATTTAAAATTTCTCTCTCTTGGGCCAAAACACAGCGAAAGTCTGTGTCCTGATTCTGTGAATCTTTTGGGTCACAACCTAGCTCTTCAGCAATTATCGGTTAAATTGCACTATTACAGATTCAGGTCTCCACTTACTTTCCTCTGTTTTTCATGCATCATAGATTGGGTAATAATGTGAAAGTAATCATGTTTCTCATATCCTAAAACAAGACTGTCTCTTTATTAAGCGACTGCTTACAGAGATGCTGTAACAGGCATTAGCATTCCTGCCAGGTGCACACAGACTGATGCTTCCTGGTGCTTCCTCCAAACTCCTTTCTTTTATAACCTGTGTTCTTTCCTCCAAGGATTTTTCAGGCTACTACTTTCCCCATTTCTGTACGCCTATGAAAGTGCCGCCTTTGTAAAAGACCCAGCTCAAATTCCACCTCCTGCCTGTGTCTTCCTCATTGTCTGCCAGGCTGTTGCGTCCCTACCCAACCATGAAAGACTTTTGGTAGAGCTCATTTCTTGTTTTAAGAAAAAAAGATATGTTTTTTTTAAAATAACACATTAAAAAAAACCAGTAGGGGAGAGGACTAGCAGCAATGGTCTCAAGCTGTAGTAGAGGAAAGGTAGGTTGGAGATTAGGAAGAGCTTGCTGATTCTGAGCGTGATTCAGCACTGGAGCAGGCTACCTAGAGAACTTATAGCATCTCTAGCCCTGAATATCCCCAAGAGCAGGTTAGTCAGACACTAGACTGGGAAGTTTTAATTAGGGATGATCCTGCCCTGAGCAGAAGGCTGAACTAGATGACTTTGTGAGTTCCCTTCCAACCCTGCTTTCCTATAGCTGGAGACCTGATGCTCTGGTAATACTACAGGAAAAAAGCATCAGCGTGGCAGTGTTTAAGTATATTATGGGGGAGGGTTCCCAATTAAGTAAAATCCTACTTGGCTGCATAGGTGATTTAAGCCTAAAACTACTGCTGTTCCCCAGAACTTGCCTAACAGACGCCATCTACCTATGGTACTTTGGCCTCTGATTTTAACCAAAAACTTACTTGCTAATTTTGTTGTATTTAAATGTGCATCTAATATGGAAGCGGTCAGATCCTTGAGTCCAAAGGAGCTGCACCTGTTGATACCAGCTGACTCTGTTGCCCAAAAGCTCCTAACAATTTAAGAATGTAGACTTAAAATGCAAGAGCCTATACAACAGTTGCACTGCTCTGGCTTGTAGAATTAAGGTCCTGCAATTGTTTTCCCTGTTTGGTGAATACTCCACTCATAAACCACTCATTCACTTTTTAAAATCAAGGTGCTTTATGCTCCCCCCACCTCCACCTTTCTTGTGATGTCTGTCTAAGATGCTTTCGGCAACCAACTCATACACGAGTCACTGGACTTAAAATGGGCAATGAATAGGGCCTGTGACATACAGGAGATCAAGCTAGATGATCCAACAGTCTCTTCTGACCTTAAGCTATATGAATCTGTGAAACCATTTTTTTTTTCCAGTTGAAATTGTGTGTTAAAAATCTGCATTTGGCACTCCAGACCTTGCGTGGTCCTTCACTCAGGAATCATATTCCGTGCGACTTATATGCAAGGGAATATTAACCATTCCATTAAACTATCCATAGCATCGAAATTTAGAAAAGAGAGTTCTGCTCTGTTTGCTTCCATTTCTGTTATGCATTTGAATGACAATGGAGGGATATAAAAGCTAATGAACAAATATTTTACATTAGAGAATGCATGCCAGCAGCAAATGCAAGGAGGTAGCCAATGCAGAAGTATTCGTTTTTTATTTCTTGAGGCTCAAGTTCACATCCCATTTAGATCTCAGTGGAGGGTGGTAGTTAGACAAAGAATTGAAGGGCATTGGATCTGCATTGCAAAGCTACAGCTAATGCATATCCCTTGAATTATACTTGTATAGTGCTCGTATTTGCAACCTGAGATCAGATCCAGTGGGGATTTGAAGCCAAATGCCCCTCCTCAGTTATAACAATATATCCCCAGTGAATTCAGCAGAGCTGCTCCAGCGTCTCAGTGGTGTGAGTGAAAGGGGAATCAAATGTGTGAGTGTAAACCCAAGTGAGACACCAACTGGGGACAGAGTGCATCAAAGAGGATTGCATCTGATACAGCTCTTTAAAATGCATCGTTCAGCTTCCCAGAAGTGTGGGAAGCTTGCCTAATCCATAACGACCCAAATCATTTTGCTGTATGTCCTTTTAAGTGAGTTTGGCCATGTAGTTTCTTACTGACTAAAATCCCTTGATTTTCTGGGGATGGAGAGAAAGATTAGCGCATAAAAGAACATCTGTCTCCTCACAGCTGACAGGAGAAACTGTGTTTTTTTTCTCCCCTCTTCTTAACAGAGCAGGTTTCAACCCTCCTGAAAACCAGCTTGTTATCTGCGTGAGGGCAGGCACCAGTCTGAAATGCGTATAGCCTTTTCCACTGATTTGCTGGAGTGGCATTGTCAAAGAGCCACTTAATAGCCACACCTGCATATGCATGTCTGGAGTGCCTTCACGTCCCGGTGAAAGTATTTCATACACCAGAGATGGATGGCTTTCTTCATTTCCAACCTCAGGTCTTCCCACTGGAGTGCCTTTGTCTCTGCTTTCAAGAAGTAACTTTTCCTGACCAGTTCCACAAGGGTCTTTCTCTGAAGGGAGTGTGGTCTGTCTGCCGGGACAGTGTGCCACACTGCTGGGCTGGGGTCCCTCTTTGGCTAGGGGCTCATGTGAGTAAACCTGTGGTTACCATTATTATTTGTATCATGGTAGCCTCTGAAAAACCCAGCAGAGAGCAGGGCCCCACTGTAGAGGGCATTTTGCAGATACCCTGGAAAAACTTTCTAATGGAAGTACTATCTTAACAGTCACAGAATCATAGGAAATTAGGGTTAAAAGAGACCTCAGGGGGTCACATCTAGTCCAACCCCTATGTTCAAAGCAGGACCAGCCCCAACTAGATCACCCCAGCTGGCACTTTGTTGCTTCGGGCCTTAACAAAGCTTCAAGGATGGAGATCCAACCACCTCTCTAGGTAACCCATTCCAGTGCTTCACCACCTTCCTAGTGAGAAAGTTTTTCCTAATATTCAACCTAACCTTCCCTTTAATGTCAAGACAAAGTATAAGAATGAGGACTTTATGCCCTTTTTAAAATATAGATGGGGAACCGAAGCACAAGAAGATTTAATGACTTTCCTCAACTAAGGCAAGGGGCTCTAGCAGAGGCAGGAAACAAACTCAGATCTTCAGAGCTCCAGTTCAGTATTGTGACTGTCCTGCCCCTGAAACATGAAAACTCTCCGGTCATGGTAACCTGGCTGTCTTGCATCTCGAGCTGTTATGTACATCTGTTATAAAATGCTGCCATTCTGATCGGGTAGCATTTTGCATTCACGTTTGACAGGTTGAAATGAGTGCACAAAGTGCAACGCAGTGGATAACTTTGCCCTCGGTCTCAGATGTCTTATCCAAGTAATAATATGTTGCCTGCAGCGTATACCTTACTGCAGGCACAGCAAGATTGAATTCATATTTGCAAAATGCTCTGACAACCTTGACTAAAAGATGCTTTCTAAGCGCAAAGAATCATCTCATCTTTTGAGGATTTGGGTTGTGAATGTGCCATTGGATCAGCTGCTGTTAGCACCAGATATGCTTACCCTGATCCTTCCAGACCTAAAAATGCCATGTGTATCCTTTGGGTTGGAGCCTGCATACCGTATCAGCCACATTCAATTATATATCTCTATGGATCATTTTCCTTGGAGAGGAGACCTAGTTTCTTCCCTTCTTTCTGAGTTTACCCCAGTGATGAGACAGGCTCCTGCCCCTAATTTGCTTGCTAACTACCTCCAAGACAGTATTGGGAACATCACTCAGAAGGAAGATCACTGCTTGGTGGTATAAAATCAACGAACAGTTCTGATCCCCTGCCTGCAAGCACAAATCTTACTTACTTTTGACAAGGAAGTATCCTGTTTCTCTAATCAAGCCTGACGTAAAGTAGACTTATGTGCCTGGAGTCCTCCTATGAACTCTTGCTTTTAGGACGGGTGTCTATTGAAACTCCTTGGACACAACGTAAGGGGCCTGGGGCTGTAAAGGCTGTGACACCAATGACAGGGGCAGCCTGAAGTTTGGCTGTGCAGCCAGGCAGCAATGTCAAGAGATGCCCATGCCCTGCTCTGTCACAGCCCTTCCCAGCAAACACAGGTAAAGGGTTTTCCATGTGCTGAACCCACTACACTACACACACCCATTTTTTCAATGGGGTCTAAGAGGCCAGATGCAGAAAGGACCATATTTACTTTTGATTTGGATATAGGAATGTGGTGAGCCAGAGCATTAGTGTGAGATGAGGGAACAGGAGGTAGTGTCTGGTTGTGTGTGCTTCAGAGGCCTGGGAATCAGGATCCCAGTTTCCCAAGCCTGGCACTGACTTACCAACTGAACGGTGGAGTCATATTAATTATTATGCCTCTATTTTCCCATTTATACCATAAGGATGATATCTAGTAAGGATTCTGTGAAAACTTTGAAAAACTTCTTGGGATACTTCCAGAAATGGCATGATATAAGTGCAAATCATTGTGATTACCAATAGTTCTAAATGGTCAGTTTGGACAAGGAAGATTTTAGTAATATGTTCCTCAAATCATAAGAGTTAGAAGGGACCTCAACGATCACTTGGTCGAACCCTCTGCACAACATGTGGAATGCATGTGCCTAACCCATCCCAGCCAGATGCCCATCAAGCCTTATCTTGAACACGTCCAAGGATGGAGAGTCCGTAGCTTCCCTGGGCAGCTTGGCCCTTGTCCTATGGTTCTTTTTTTGTCTACACAAGTGGTTTTCAAACCGGGGTACATGTGGCCCCCTAGGAGTACATGGCATTTTGCCAAGAGGTACATGCTTAAATTTTACTAATGGTAGCAGACCTTCTCATTGGTCAACGTGCAGTGACTGTTGGTGTTGCCACATGTTGACACCATTGTCAACGCTCTTCCTCAGGAATGATCATGCAAAGAAGCAGGGGGTGTAGGGGGTATAAGCAGCAGTCATTAATTAGCATGTAAAGAGGCACACAGCCAAAAGCCTGAAAACCACTGGTTTACATTAACGTTTCTGCTTATTCCATAGAAAGGCATATAGAAAATGCTGAAGTACATCTTTTAAACAGCAAAATGAAAGGGAATGGGAGAGAGAAGAGGAAGAGCAAGGAAAAAAAGTTGGCTACTTTCCCATCCACTCCTACAGCTGGAAGAGAGAGAGAGCTTTCTTCACTGTCCTCCTCCCCTCCCCCCTCCCCACTTTCCTTCTCAACATAGGAGGATTGGGTCCTGATTATGAACTCACATAACGAGCCAGAAAGTGCTATTAATGGGACATGGCCTGAGTGACAAAATATGCACTTGTGGAAAAGCCTGGATCTGGCTTCACAGCTTCAATATGCCTCAGACTGGGCACCTCATGATTACTGGCCCCTCTTGCAATGTTTGACCATTTTGATGGGTGAAATTCTTTGTTGTGCAAGACATGGGAAGATGAATCCAGCATCTTCCTGCCGAGAAGAAGAGGACTTAAAAGTCTGCTGAGAAGTGTGTAGAAGGAATCGTTTGATTCCTAATCCTTCATGGAAGGAGTTTGAACTCCCTTAAGATGCTTGCTGCCCTGTACATATGTGTAGGGTCTGGTTGTCATTAGGCATCATCTTGGTTTTTTGCTGTAATCTTGCAGTTTGTAGTTTGATAGCCAAACAATTTTCTATTATTATTTCAGACTTGGCAGGAGCTGAGCAAGTGATCACAGCTAATGTGCAAACTTGTTTCTTTACATCCAATGGAGATGGGCAGCTGGCTGCTGCTTGAAAAGGGTCTTTCATTATGTGCCAGAAGATTAGAAAAGGATTATGAAAAAGTAAGTATGCCCAGGGACAACTCCAGTCAAGTCCTTGCCAGGCAATAGGCCAACTGGCATAGATATTGAATCTATGCTTTACAGAATTCACTTGGAAGATGGGAAGACAGGGATAAGGGAAAGCCTGGAAATGAAAAGCACATGCCTGGTATTTTTCACATGAGGTTGCATTCCTAATGTCATCGGTATATTATTTGGTTTCAACAGAGAATGCGATCCAGAAATCAGACCTCCTTAATCTAGGTTTCCTGATGGGCTCATGCCCTCAAGCCCTCTCAAGCACACCCCAAGTTTATTGACAGGTCGGGACTCCTTGAAGAATACAGAAGTGGTTGCTGCTTGCCGTTAAATAGGGCTCAAGAAGGAAGCACTTTTCTCTCCCTTTTCTTAATACAATGAGTCTTAACATTAGCACACACACCCATGAAGCAAAACATATAGACTCAATACATACCCTTGCCTGAGCGGATTCAAACCCATACCTCCCAATCCCAGGACAGTGCCCTAAATATCAAGCTACATGTCATCCTGGGTGGGATAGTTTATCCCCATCCTCTTGAAACTGGGCCACTGGCCAGTATTTTATTCAATGGTTGTTTCATTTAAAATAGAGGATCTTTACAGTCAAAAATTGAAGAGGCAATGGAGTGTAGATGCCGCCAGGATTAGGTGACAGTTCAGGATCATAGCTGGGGGCTTAGGGACCTGATCTAAAAAAGTAGGAGTTAGGTGAAAAGCAGGTGTCTATGTGAAATATTGGTAATTAGGCACGTGTGTGCCAGGGTCTGGGCAAGAAAGTCTTCTGAAGATTTCAAGAATCCCTCTTGTTATCAAGTATCACCTGCAGCTTGAACATATCATTAATGACCCCCAACCCCACCTGGAAAAGGACAACCATCTCAAGGTAGCCTTGGAGGGCAAGCTGGTCCTGGCTTAAAGACAGAGTCCGTTAACTTCAACCAAATTAGTCTCCAGCAACATACTACCTAATTCCTATTCTAACCAAGCCACCAAGCTTTGCAACACACCCAAGTGCCAGCTGTGCCCCCTCACCAACTATTTATTATTTGGACTGTGGTGCCCCTTCACCAACCCAGACCACACCACTAGACCAAATAACATGGATTCACAACATGTGGGGTTCATTTACCTGCTCATCTACCAATACCTTGTAAGCCATCACCTGCTTATAATGCCCCTCTGCTGTCTACTTTGGCCATGCAGGGTGATCCCTGTGTGAAAGAGTGCATGGACACTGATTTGACATCAGTTCCAGAAAGACACATAAGCCTGCGACACAGCACTTCAACCTCCCTGAACGTACCATTGTAGCTGTTCTTAAACAACACAAGTTTAAAACCCAATTTGATTATGATTAAGAGAGACAAGAAATCATTCACACACTGGATTGTGCTAAGTATAATTTCAACAGAGACTCCAGATTCTTATCTCAATACCTCAACTCGTTTTTACAACAATGCCCATCAATAGGTCAACATCTTTGTTCTTGTTGATCTCTTCAAACCACCTTTGTCTCCCCCGCCCACACCCTCCCCTACCCTTTACCTATCCTTTGTTTTTAAATTACTTTACACCTACTCTGTGGAAGTCCATTCATACCATCTGCCAGACTAGGCTCTTGTCTACAAAACCTTACGACTTTCTGAAAAAGTTAATCTCCAAGGTGCCACCCCGTCTTTCATTTTGCCTGAAGAATTCAAGTCATCTTTGAGTCATTTTTTCCCGTAATCTGTGGGGCAGACTAGATCGTTTATTTGGAGGCAAGTGTTTGAACCTTGCAGGACTATTGTGGTTGAAGCTAGTTTGGTTATTTGGGGTGGTAAGGCTAAAAGGATGTGGTCCTATATCTGCTGGCTGGACAGGTTTCTCAGTGTGAATAACTCTTTTAGGGGAAAAAAAATAAGATCAGAACCTGGATAATGAAACACGGGAGAAGCAGAAAGCAGTCGAAACTAGACTGCACCAAGTTCTAGGAAATGCCCAGAAAGAAGCATTTCAGCTCAGGCAGCAGGGGACATCATTACTATTTATTATTTGTACTGTGATAGGAGCTCTAGTCTTGGATTAGGGCATTACAAGGAAAGGTACTATACAAACACAATACTAGCCCCGTTAATGAGTTTTTTCTATCTCTGTGTAACATACTCAATCGGGAAGGAAATCTGCGACAAAAGGGCCACCTCGTATTACCCAATTATCTGGAAAGGAGGGCATCTAGACTCTCTGAGACAGAAACACTTCAACTGCCTCATCAAAATGTGACTCACTGGCAGAGTGAAGACTCCAGTAGGTCAAACATATTACTGCTTGGTGCAGTATCACTCCCAACAGCCTGAATGAAGGATTAACGAAGATGACTTGACATTTACCTAGATTCCTGTGCCACTAATAGGGTTGACAAAAGTGCTCAATGAATAATTTATACTGAGCAATTCACAGATGGAAAGATTCATCTTCTTCTCATAAGCAGAAGAGAAGAAGAGTGGGGGCGGGGAGGGGAAGAAAGCTATCAGGCAGAAAGGACTGGTTGCTTTTCTCTATAATACCATTATCAGTGTAAAGAGGGGTTAAGGCTTGATGGTTTAGTGTCACGGTTACTTGCTTTCCATTAAGGAATTAATTTTAATTACAAAGAAGGTTACAAGGTCTCTCTTTCTTTTTTTTTTTTTTTGGTTGTTCGAGTAATCAGTGTGATAACTTGCAGCTGAGCTCCTTGTGACTATAACATACTTAGCATTTTGCAGAGGGGGGTTGGGGAAGTGAAAGATGAACTTGTACTGGGAGTGTGGTGCTACCCCCCGTTATGCATGTTAACCCAACTGCGTGTTGTCGTGCCGCTAAGAATACTGCTCACTCGCATTTTATAGGCAGCGGTGAACACAAGCACAAAGTATAACAACTTGGGAAGAAAATATTCATAACTGAAACAGCAACGACATATAAACTCCACTTCAATCTAAGGCAAGGTTGATAATTAAGGATTATCATGGATAATGTTTCACTCAACATGTTTTCCTAGTGGGAACTAATCAGTCTTGAAAACCGCCTTACAAGACAGGTAGGTATGTATTAACCTCTTCTGTTTAAGATATGGCAACTGAGGACAAGAGATGAAGCGATTCACCAAAAAAGTGGGAGGAGATTCAGAATTAGAAATAAGATTAGAGTCAAGGAGTTCAAAGTTTCCCCGTCTGTTGGCTGTAGCACCCTTCTCAGGCTACTTCCTCCAGTCTATCATTGGTTTTCTTTAAGCTGTGGTTCATAGCTATGGAAAGCAATCAGCTGAGAGGAGTATAATACACTAACTAAGGTGACAGTGAGCTAAATTTGATTTGGTGACTGACCCAAATGCAGGGTGGAATGGCTGGTAACCTTTGTATTAAAAAGTCAATGTATTGATTGGTTCCACTGCTCAGTTCAGTGTAGCGATGTAGATGCCTGCTGCAGTTTAGAGTCTCTGCATGAAAAGCTGACCCCAGACATGAAAAAAAAAAGCAAAATGCCCTTGGAGGTTAGAAAAAACTGAGTTCTCTACAGTATTCTCCTATTTACCAAAGTTAGAGACAGGTTACATGGCTATACGGACCTTTGGTCAGACCCAGTGGGGGCAAATCTCATATCCTTCAGCAGGATTTCTCGCGTTGGATAGGAGAAATAGAGTCCTGCTCAGCCAGATGCTCATGTGAATCTTGGTAAATAAGTGATGCTCCATTTGGGACATAGCGTGACAGTGAAGCAGTTGGTTAATATGTGCTGAAAGGAGAATGTCCCATGCTATAGAGGAAGGCAAAACCCCTCATAGTCCTTGGCAATTTGATGTAGGAGAAAAAAAACCAATAAATGTTCCTGACCCGCAGTCTAGTGATCAGCATCACCCTCAGTAGAAGACCAAGACCCTTTAGCCAAGGACCTCTGAGTTTTCTAAATAGTGGCAGGGACATCAGCCCATTTCAGCAACCCCCATGCCCCTTCCCCTCCCTGCAAGCCTTCACTGTAGCCAATGGCCCAAAGCTTTGAGAGAAGGCAAGAACAAAACAACAACAAAAAATGATCACAGAACCCATTATCATTCAGGAGGGGGAAAAAATTATTTCTGGCCCCTATCAGACACATACTATACAAGAGAATTACCTCTTTCCCCTAATACAGGGATTGTAAATACATGATCCCACATATCTCACACACTGATGGTTGAATCAGGAACATTCCCGCCTATCGTTCTCCATTCTCATCGTATTTTTAATGGCCTGTCTTTGTATCTGTTTCAGTTTAAGTTAATCATTGTTGAACCCAGGTGACCAGAGCTACATGCAGTATTCTGAATGGGATCTTACTACATCCTTGTACAATGGTACCAGTATCTCCTTGTTTGAATTGAACAAACTCCACCTAAAACACAGCCATTTTTAACAGCTGCACCAGACTGATGGTTTAAACCATCAACCAGTTTACCCTAATATCTCTCTTCCATGGTTGTCTCCAATCTATGTGCCTCCATGTTATAGCCCACCTTATAGTACTTGTGTCTGGTTCCTTTAGTCCATGATTTTGCACTTCGTACCATTTGTAATATCCCATTCCCCAAGGTTATCCTGCAGAAGATTTAGATAATCTGCTCCTCTTCCATACTGTAAAACCCCGCGTCTTACTGTCATCTGCCAATTGCATCCACTTCCTGTATCAAGGTTGTTAATAAAAACGTTAAACGGGATAGTTTTTAAGATGGATCCCAGAAGAACATATCTGACAACCACACTGTAGTCAGATTACTTGCCTTTAAACATGAACTATGTAGTTTCCTTGTAAACTAGCTCCTTTTCCACCTCACCAGTGTAGTATTCATTCCTGTCTTTTCTAGTCTGGGCAATCATTTTTCATGAGGCACAGTATCAAAGCTTTGCTTCAATCTAAATCTAAATTAAATCTGTCATGTTGCCCTTATCTAGGAAGTTGGTTATCTTGTTATAAAATTCAATTAATCTGACACGATCATCTTTGGATAAACTCATGTTGCGTTTTGTCCCATTTTCTGTTTGCTTCTGTATCTTTAACTATTCTTTCATTCATACTTGTTCAAAGACGCACACATCCACCATTTCTATACTATTGAAGCTGAGCTAATAGGCTGGTAACTGCCAAGTCATACTTTCTCCCTTCTTTAATAATAGGCATACTTTTCCATTCATAGGGTACTAACTCTTGATTTTACAGATTTGCTCTAGATTTGCGATAAAGCAGTTACTACTTCATGTGCCAGCTCCTCCAGTATTCTAGGAACGAAGTTATCCAAGACCCCTAATTTTGTGATGCTAAGCAACTGAAATTTTGCTTCCACCTCAGCTGTGGCCTTCTTTGCCATGTGGTACTCCACCAATGTCCTCAATGACAATGTCATCCTTGTAGGAGATTGAGGCAAAGTATTTATTCAGCATATGAGTGACTTTCTTGAAATTCCAAAAACAGACTAAATCTCTAGGTTCACCCAGGAAAAGGGAGTCAGGATAGTGGGGTTCAATACCAAAGTCTGCTACTGACACACTGGAAGGGCCCGGGCAGGTCCTGACTGTTAAAGGCACTAAATGCACACAGCAACCATTAACTTAAATGATGCTTAGCCTCCCCTGCAGAGGGCTATAATATCTACCAGTGGAATAGATGCGGCAGGGATAAGGATGGAGGAGTAGTATATTCACAGGGAAACAAGCACAGCTTGGGCTGTGGTAATGACCGTACTTCAGCATGTGTCATGAATGAAGGAAACAGCACAAAGTTATATTAAACCACATTTCACAGATAATGTTTAAAAAAACCCCATGACTTACATTCTTTAAAAGCAGTTTTCATCATGGTAAGGTGTGGCATCTCAGCTAGTGACAGAAGAATAGGCACCTTAATCTGATCAATTGATCCCCTTTCACACCAACTAAGAATCTGGGTTTTTGTATGTATAAAAGTGGTGTACTTGTGTGTGCACATGTATGCACATGTGTGTGTCACAACCCAAGGGTGTGATTTTTGTTTGTGTGTGCTTTGGCACTGCTGAATTATTTCCCGCCACTTGTAGCTTTCTTTGCAGGGTGCATTTCTGAGCTGCAGAAAGGAGATGCACGTTGCAAGGAGTTCCCACCATTTGTGTTCAGATTTGTGCCCCACTATTGGCCAGTTCTAAATTATTCCTACGTGGCAGGTAGCGATTGGCTTGCTAGCCGTATAAGAGGCTTGAGTGGTTTCTGCCCAAGTTGGAGGACTCCACGACCATCAGGAGGAGGAGAACTTCACGTCTCGTGAAGATCTCTAAGCGCTGCGGAGCCTATCGGACCCAGCATGTATTTCAAGAAGGCTATAGGGGTCTGATCAGCCTCTCGCCTCTCCCCGTCACCGCCTAATCCCTCGACGTACCCTTCCCTGCGTGTAAAGTTCCAGGAAGCCTAGCAAACTTCGTGTGAGTGAATCCAGAGCTCTGTCTGAATCCTTAAACTGGGACTTAAGCGAAGTTTTCCTGGAAGTTTTCCAGCCTGCACCGTGACCATCTACGGTGTAAGTAAACAATCTTAAATCAATCATTAAGCGCCCGTACCTAATTCTAGCGTGCCGCCTGCCTTCCCTGACCCGGCGTGTCTGGGCTGCTGGCCACAGCCCGCCGTGCGAAAAAAGGGCCTCAGACCGCTCCCGGCCCGCACAGTATGTAGAACTTGTAAGTGGAATGAAAAGTCTTACTTCCCCAGAGGCAGATGAGGTTCTTTGGTTAGATGTGATATCTCTTATTAAACCAACTAAATAGTCGGAAAAAATTTTATTTGCAAGCTTTCGGGTACAAACACCCTTCTTCAGGCAGAGGGAGGTGTTTCTATCCAAAAGCTTGCAAAGAGACATTTTTCCAACTATTTAGTTGATCTAATAAAAGATATCGCATTTACCCAAAGAACCTTGTTTGCCAATGTCCTTAGACCAACACATCTACGACCATCACTTGTTTTTGTGTAGACATATTTGTATAATACTTGTCATTTTCTGTATTCTCATACATTCAAAAGGCTAAAACTGACACACTCTGGGGTGGAGATTTTTTTCTTTGACTGCACAGTGTCTTTGTTGCATAGGATTCGATAATAATATTTCTCTCATATATTCTCATATCAATAGATCCCAAACCATAAGTACAGTTAGATGACTTGTGCCAGCTCACCCAACAAACCAGGGCCAGGAAGAGAACATAACAAAGTGTAAATACAATATTTTTACCTCGGACACTACACAGCCACTCTACACTTAGGCAATTCCATCGAAGGAATATCCCCAAATCGTATAATTTGCCAGAGAAAAATGACACAAAATGATGTAGCTCTATAACAAGCTGCCTCCTGCAGATGAAATGTCTACCACCTTGCTAAGATAAATAATGATTAAAAAACTCTTCGCAAAATAATTTACATTGCTGTAGACTACTCGCCTTCCATATTTAGGAGGTGGAAGTCATCTATTAGTTATCACAGTGTACCACTTCCCCTCTAAGCACCCCCAGGAGACCCTTTTTATTTGGTGGAGGCTAATGGAATAGTCCCACCTAATCACAATGATACAGACATACAGTGATTTAACGGGGAGAGAAAATACCTTTCCCCTTAATGTTTAAAATACTAACTCTGTTTTCCATTACATTGAACTAAACATTTTTACATGATTAAAAGTTTTTTTTCTAATGCTCAAGATCCCAGCATATAAAGGCAGGGAGATAAAGAGAGATATATTCCAAGTGACAACAATATTGATTCTTCACTCTTTTATTCTACATCTTCAGAAGTTAATTTATAAAGGTGACTGACCTCAAATGCCTTAACTTTTCCCCAGTTTGGATTAATCCTGAAATACCAGCTGGATCCATTCATCTAGAAACTACAAAGTAAAGCACAACACTGGTTAGGATTCCTAATGAAGAACCAGATTTGTCATTATTGCTTATGTGAATAGTATTTTACCTAGAAAGTAGTAATCACTTATTGGCAGCAGAGACCACAAGATGATTGAGTTCAGGAAAGGAAGGATGGAAAGCAGCAGAGTAAGGGCTCTGGACTTCAGCAAAGAAGACTTCGACTCAGGGAGCTGATGGACAGGATCCCCTGGGAGGCCAGTCTGAGGGTGAAAGGAGTCCAGGAGAGCTGGCTGTACTTTAAAGAAACCTTTCTGAGGGCAGAGGAATGAACTATCCTGATGTGCAGGAAGACTAGCAAGTATGGCAAAAGACCAGACTGGCTTAGCAAGGAACCTTTCAGTGAGCTAAAACACAAACATGAAGCTTACAAGTAGGGACCTATCAAATTGGTGATTTCATGATTTTCACAGAAACTGTGAATTCATTTGGTCCCCGTAAAAATGAACGGTCCCCGTAGAAACACATGGGGAACACGAAAAGGTGCAAAATCGAAGATGAGCGGGGGAGGGGAGGAGAGGAAGAGGGGAAGGAAAGAAGAGCGCTTCAAAAACAGAAAAGGGTGGGAAGCCTTGGTGTCTTGAAGTATGGGGGGAGGGAGAGGGATAAGTGGGGCGAGAATTTTGTAGTGGAGTGCAGTGGGCCCCTGAACACCGCTGTTTGTCTGAGAGGCTCCAGAAGTCCCACCCCTCCCCGGAGATTGATAGATAGTCACCTGTTAATCTTGGGGGGGGGGTGGGAGGGATGACTTCTAGGGCTCCTGGACCAATCAGAGGTGTGCATGGGGGCCCACCCTGCTCCACTGCAAAAATGCTGCTTGATGCCATACTTGAACTGTGAAATTTGGGGCCAGCCACCCCAAATTCAGTAGGAGGGAGGAGTATAAGTGTATTGCTCAGACATGCAAGGATGAAATCAGAAGGCCAAAGCACAATTGGAGTTGCAGCTAGCAAGGGACTTGAAGGGTAAAAATAAGGTTTTCTAGAAGTATGTCAGTAACAAGAGGAGGCTCAAGGAAAATGTGGGTCACTTACTGAATGGGGGAGGCAACCTAGTGACAGAGGAAGCTGAAAAGGCTGAAGTGCTCAATGCCTTTTTCACCTAAGTCTTCACAGAAAAGATCAGCTCCCAGACTATTGCACCTGGCAACACAGTTTGCGGAGGAGGTGAGAAGCCAACTGGCAAAAGAACAATTTAGGAACTATTTAGAAAAGCTGCACATGTACAAGTCCATGGGGCTGGATGGTGCTCAGGAAGCTGGCCAATGTAATCACAGAGCCACTGGCCATCATCTTTGAAAACTCATGGCAATTGGGAGAGGTCCTGGATGACTGCAAAGAGCAAGTATAGTGACCATATTTAAGAAAGGGAAGAAGGAGGATTCAGGGAACTACAAACCAGTCAGCTTCACCTCAATCCCTTGAAAAGCCATGGAGCAGGTCCTCAAGAAATCCATTTCTGAGCACTTGAAGGAGGAGAAGGTAATTAGGAACAGTCAGCGTGGATTCACCAAGGGCAAGTCATGCCTGACTTACCTGATTGCCTTCTATGATAAGATGACTGGCTCTGTGGATGCAGGGAAACCAATGGATAGGGTATATCTTGACTTTAGCAAGGCTTTTGATACCGTCTTCCACAACGTTCTCACAGGCCAGCTAAGGAAGTACGAGCTGGATGAATGGACTGGCTGGATCATCGGGCTCAGAGAGTACTAGTCAATGGCTCAATGTCTAGTGACGTGCCCCTGGGGTTGGTCCTGTGGTTGAGTTTGTTCAATATCTTCATCAGCGACCAAGAGAATGGCATAGAGTGCACCCTCAGCAAATTTGCAGATGACACCAACCTGGGAAGACTAGTAGATATGCTGGAGGGTAGGGCTAGGATTCAGAGGCTGTGTCTATATGAGAAGTTGCCTGTGCAGTCCCTCATCACTACTGCACAGTAGCTCTACTGCATGGCACTATGGTGCAGTAGTAATGAGCTACTGCACAGCCAATGTCACCAAAAAGCCATGTGGGATGTTACTGTGCAGTAACACCAGTTACTGCACGGTCATTTAGTAAATGTGTATGCATGTACTAAATGATTGCACAGTAACAAGCGTGCAGTCAGCATCTCATGTAGATGTGGCCAGAGACAAGTACACAAATTGGAGGATTGGACCAAAAGAAATCTCATGAGGTTCAGCAAGGACAAGTGCAAAGTCCTGGATTTAGGATGGGACAATCCCACGCACCAGTACAGTCTGGGGACTGATGGGCTGGGCAGCAGCTCTGCAGAAAAGGAGCTGGGGGTACAGTGGACAAGCAGCTGAACATGAATCAGCAGTGTGCCCTTGTTGCCAAGAAGGCTAACAGCATCCTGGGCTGCATTGGTAGGAGCATTGCCAGCAGATCAACGGAAGTGTTTCTTCCCCTTTATTCAACACTGGTGAGGCCACATCTGAAGTATTGTGTTCAGTTTGGGGCCCCCCACTACAGAAAGGATGTGGACAAGTTGGAGAGAGTCCAGCAGAGGGCAACAAAAATGGTTAGGGATCTGGGGGACATGACTTGTGGGGAGAGGCTGAGGGAACTGGGCTTATGTAGTTTAGAAAAGAGGAGACTGAGAGGTGATTTAATAGCAGCCTTCATCTCCTGGAAGTGGGGGATGGTAAGAGGATGGAGCAGGATTGTTCTCAGTGGTGGCAGATGCCAAAACATGTTGCATCAAGGGAAGTTGAGGTTGGATATTAGGCAAAACTTTCTCATGAGAAGAGTAGGAAAACACTGGAACAGCCTGCCCAGAGAGGTTGTGGATGCTCCATTTTTGGAGGTTTTAAGACTCAGATAGACAAAGTCTTGGCTGGGATGATCTAGTTGGGGCTGGTCCTGCTTTGAGCAGGGGTTGGACAAGATGACCTCCTGATGTCCCTTCCAGTCTTCATTTTATATGATTTTCAGAGGCTCTATGAAGCATCAGGGATTTTTAGAGAAGGTCCAGAAGTGAGTAACAAAAGGGGTTGGAAGGGAAGCTGTATGACGAAGATTGAAAGAACTAAACTTGCAGAAAAGGCAATTAAGGGGGTACATGAGAGTAGCCTTCACATAATTGAAAAGCTGCCAAGATATAAACCTTGCATCCTTTGCTGCAGAAGATAGACACAAACTAGTCACTTTAAACTGCAGGAAAATTGTTAGATTAGATATCCCAGAAAAAGAAACTTCCTTACTGTCAGAACAGGGAGGCAGAACACACTGCCCCGGGAAGCTGTGGAGTCTCCTTCATTAGAGGTTTTCAAGAAGAGGTTGGTTAAGGATTAGACAGGGATGATTGGGCACAAGTAGTTTACCATAATAGTCTGCAAACATGTGCAAGGCAAGGTAGATATGCACCTGATAGATTAATTAAGATAGAGAGCGTAAGCTTTCACAGACTCAGGTTCACTTCTTCAGACGCTGTTAAAGAATGGCATAGAGCAGTGTACAAAGTGGCATGAATGATTTGAATACAAAAGGTGGGAAAGAGGAGGGAGAGGAAGGGTGGGGGGAGTGGAAGAGAGACAGAGCAAGGAGAGACAAATAAGCAAAGAGCTGATAGAAACAAAGCGGGTTACAAAAAATAACCCAGGTAATGGGATAAGGAATCATAGTCTCTATTTAAACCATAGCTCACACAATCCAGTCTGTTCCTACATTTACGCAGGATCAGATGACTTTTGATGTCCCTTCTAACACTAGGATTCAATAATTCATGCTGGGTTTATTCAAATAGATGCATTTCTCCTCTTCCAATGTTTCTGCATCCAAAAAACCTCTGTTTCAACATCTGTGAAGTTCTAATTTTCATTTAATCCATCACAATAGCAAATGTTTCTTTTTCAAAAACTAAACATCTGTTCAGGGCATATTGGTATTGTGACAAAGAATGATTTTTCCATTCCTCCTTTCATTCTCTTTATAGGCCTAGCATGTTTTCCATCTCGATTCCTCAAAGAAACAAGTTAAATGAATCTTGGGGGTGAGCGATCAAGTTGGAGGTGCACTCGCTCAGAGTGAAGCATGTGAAGAAGTTTGTAGAAGAAAGGATGAAAAGAAAACCAAAGGGACTTAAGTCTAATAGAAACCAGACAAAGGCCTGAAGCATGTGTTTTAATTATGTGATGGTTACTGAGATATTTTAAGAAAGAAGCAGAATTTATTCTTTGTTCACCTGGAACAAACAGGGCATGTAAATGAGAGCTCAGTGAGAAGAAGTGTGTTTTGGAGAGAACAGCGAAGTCAAATGAGCACAGACTTTTCCTTAGGTAACACTTTGGAGTTTTCTATGATAAATTCACTGCATTAGGATTTTGAGTACCTGCAGACATTCGCCTCTCTGTAAATCATCCATGCATCAGCACGGAGTCAGAAGCTGCTGTCACCCACATCACAATTTTATATTATATGAAGTTCATCCTTAAACAGGATAGCAAAAAAAAAAAAAAAAAAAAAAAGGGTTGGAGGGGGGGGACTAACTGGCTGATGGATTAAAAAAATTCTGCACTTTCCAACGGAGATGACTTGTTTATAAGCATAGGGTACTTTCCATAGGTGGCCTTCTTTGAAGATCAGAAAGGAGCCACTTCATGGAGGAAAACATGCCTCTTAAAATCTAAAAAAACCCCAATATTTTAACCTGCCACTTCTTCTGATTTGCAAATGCAGTCACTCCTTTAAAACAAGTCAGACTCTCTGGGAATACACTGATTGAAAAGGCATCGTTTTTAATGGGCTGCTAGCTAATTAAAATGTGTGACATTCAGCTTGTAGTCAGAACACGGTATAAAAACTAATTACAGGACAATACATCTTGTCATGGGCAGGCGCCTGAATGGGAACGTGTGCAGGCAAATATTATGCATGGGAAGCCAACTCAGATTATGCACTGGTGTGTAGTCAGTGTCTGGCATGCCCCAGCTGGATGGTCATGGTGTATGTGCCATTGCTACTGATAAATTGTAAGCCCTGTTTTTCAATCTCTGTGCAAGTTGCTCCTCTCTAGTCTGCATCGCTCATTGATCACTGTCCTGTCTGTAGCCAAGCATCTGGCAAGTCTACCATGGCCAACAATTTTAGGTTCCCGGGGGCAACATTTGTTACAGCAAATGGCAAAGACTGTTGTTCTTCATCTAGTGTCCTACATTACAGGCTACTGGACCTCTCTGACTGCACTCTCTGGGTAACTAGACATATTTGGGCTTAACTAACCCTCACTTGTACAGACATGTGTAAACTGCAGCTTCCTGAGCTAGTAAAGACTTCTTCGGCCATAGTGCAGAGAGGGGGAAAATTCATCCCCAAAGGAGACCTGGGGTTTTCTCTCGGTTATTTGGTGCCAAAAAGGGCAGCTTTAATTTTCAGTCAAGGTCTCCCTGTTGAGACCTTGACTGAAAATTAAACAGTCCTTTACCTGAAACCTTCATTCAAGGTCTCAATGTGTCACCAGCAGAGATACATTAGTACATTGTGCATTAGTGCACTAGTGCATTGTGCATTAGTGATACATTAGTACATTGAGACCTTCAGTCAAGGTCCCAATGTATTACCAGCAGGGATACATTAGTACATTGTGCATTAGTGCACTAGTGCATTGTGCATTAGTGATACATTAGTACATTGAGACCTTCAGTCAAGGTCCCAATGTATCACCTGCAATGAGACATCAGTCTTAACCACAATCTGAGAAGGCTTGGAACAGTGATTGTCAACCATAAGATCCTTTTCAAGATGCCATGCAATATTAGCATTGTTAAGTGAGTAAACACCTACATACAATTGACAAGATAAACCCAGAGGTTTCAAACTTTTACCATCTTTCTGCAATGCCTGATGAAAGGTGTTTGTGCCTGAAAGTTAGCAATTAATGATTTTTTCCCCCTGAAAATCTAGTTGGTCTAATAAAAGATATCACCTCTACCATGAGCCCTGATTGCTTTTTCCTCTAGATCAATAGGGCTACAACCTGGATATATTTCACAAGGAGAAAGCAACTTTGACCACCTGAAACCTGAGATCCTGCTCCTGCCTTTGTTCAAGGTCATTTGCATCATCACAGAGCCGGAGAGACACCTTACCGGCTAAGAACAGCCTCTCCAGAGGAACTTTCCATCTATTGACCCCTCTGTGAAATCCTATGAAATATGAACTTGCATTTCAACCCAGGAGAACTTTTACAATCTTTTCTCCAATGCCTGATGCAAGGTGTTTGTGCCCAAAAGCTTGCAATTAAAGAATAATTTCTTTTTGCAAAAATGTAGTTGGTCTAGTAAAAGATATCACCTCTACCACGAGCCCTGATTGAGTTTTCAAACAGGAATCCATAGTGTCAAAAGCTTTGTAACCTGCTGTGGTCTTGGTTGAGCTCTTTGCAACAGAAGAATGATGTTTTTGTAGTCAAAAAATAAGAGAAAGCGAAGAGGTGGCATTTTTCCAAAAGGTGCCTTGCATCTAAAAAAGTTGAGGACCGCTGTTTTAAAGCCTTCCAACATCATGCCCTATGAGTGATTTTTCATATGTGATTCCACAAGTTTCCAGGACATTGAGCGACACTGAATAATGCCTTTTTTACAATGATAGTCTTGTTACTATTATTTTTTGTATTGCTATAAAACACAGAAACCCCAAACACAGTCATGAACAAGGGCCCCATTATGTCAGGTGTGGTACAAATAAGGAAGAGAGATAGTCTCTGCCCCAGAGAGCTTACCAGCTTACACATAGATATGGACACATAGGGGAGCACCGGGACATGATGAGACTAACATCTCTCTTATTAGGAATCAGAGCAAAGGAAGGTTGCAAGGAAGGATCTGAAGATAAATGAGTGGAAACATTTGTGGAATAAGATATTGCTCAGTGTATCAGAAAGCACAGCAAATGGGATCTATTTCTGTGTGAGCTGGTTAAGTTAAATGTTTTGAGGCCTTAAAATAAACAAGGAAATATCCCCCCAAGCTTCCCTTTGAAACAATTTTTATTTACCAAAGAGCACATACTATGCTATTGTCTCTTAATTATGGTGGTGCCAGCTAGTGGCAGCATTTCATTAAAGCTTTGCATTAAAAAAACAAACAAACAAAAAAAAAATATCTGGCTGGTTTTCAATGAGAGCTGTGCAAAAAAATAAAAATAATAATAAGAAGAAAAAAGATGGAATAGAAAAAGGGAAATGAAATGTACCAGCACTGTGAAGATTTATTGCTCTACTTATGAGCTTTTGAGTCTATGTAAATTTAAATGACATTTTTCAGCCCATTAATCCATAATATAGACTACAGTCCTGTTGTACTTAATTAAAAGTGGATAGCTTGATACATAAGGCAGGGGATTTTCACAAGTTTTCAGAAGTGGTCTAACACCGTTCCTAGTGAAGTCAATGGTAGAACATCTAATGAAGTTATTAGGCATAGAGTTAGGGCAATGCTAGCCAAACTGTATGTGGCAGTGGGTAATTTTTAAGGCTTTCGGGGAGGTTTACCTTAAGGGGAGATTTACCACTGTGGCTTCCATTAAGTTTAGAATCAATGTTGTGGGTTAAAGCACGTCTCTAACTTTTGAAATGGTACATCCCAAATGGCTCTTCTGGACTACAAAGGATTCTCTTGCATTGTTGTGGTTTTAGTTGAGGAATTTATATTGGCGGAAATAAAAAGGGCATAAGAAGCATAAATAAGGAAATAATTAAATATAACAAAAACCAGTGGCTGGAAGTTAAAGCTATAGAAACTCATATATATATAGGTATCACACACACACACACACACACACACACATTATATATATTATAACAATATTATATGTGTGTATGTATACAGTACACACACACATGCATGCAAACACACACACACACACACACACACATACACAATATAATGGTGGAGGTGATTAACTATGCCAGCAAACGAACAAGGAGAAGGGTGGATTCTCCAGCCCCATGAATCTTAGGAGCTGCAGTCATAGATTCCATTGTGCACAACTTATGACAGGCCTTGCCCTGGAGACAACTTTACATCAATACTGGATGCCATCCTGGAAGATGTGCTTTAGCCATATACTGGTTATGAAGCTCAGTGCTTGATACCGGGCGCAAGCCTATCACCTGCAGTTGTGCAACAACATTAGGTGAAATGCTTTAATCAGCTTTTCTGGCCCTCAACATCTATGCAAAATTCCTTGTGGAAAGAGCCCGTACAGGAGAGACAGACTGCTCTGGTCTCATCTCTGAAGGCCCATCTGTTGGTCAAGAGGTTGCGTAAGTACATGCTATAGAACAGGGGTGGCCGACATGTGGCGCATGCAACAGTAGCACAGAAGAAGAAGAGACAACAGGTATTCAGGGGCCTTGCAATACACAGAGCAAAGCAAACAAGTGGAATTTCTAACCTGCTGTGGTCTTGTTTGAACTCTTTGCAACAGAAGAATTATGTTTCAGTAGTCAAAAAAAGAGAGAAAGCAAAGAGGGGACACTTTCCAATAGGCCCCATTCACCTAAAAAATGTTGAGGACCACTGTCTTAAAACCTTCCAGCACCACGCCCTATGTGTGATTTATCATACATGATTCCACAAGTTTCCAGGACATTGAGCAACACTGAATAATGCCTTTTTTTTTCAAAGGTAGTCTCATTACTATTACTTTTTCTAGCAGGAAGGGGATCAGGCACTCAGTAGGGTACAGGGCTTAAATTGTGGCACAGTCGCTAAAAAGTTTGAGCCCACTGCTATAGAAGACTTGCATTCCCAGTGGATCATGCACAGGTGAGGATGTATTTTACCAGCTGCCTGGAGACCGTTAAACCCACTGAAACATGCAACGGTTTTTCTTCTTGAAGGACAGCAAGACATGTCCCAAACCAGTTTTAGAACTTTGAATACATTGCATTCTTATACCACCCTTTTGAATCACAAAAAATATATATACTATTTATGTTGAAATGCAGAAACTTTATGTGTCTTACTCATATATAGATCATACCAGAGTGAACTCTTGCTTAATTTTCTACATGTAGTACAATATATAGTCCTGGCCCATCAGGATGGAACTGCAGCCTTAGGTGTATTTCTTGATTTGGGGGATTGAAAACAATCCTTTAATTTTATTTTATTTTTTTTACTTCAGGTAGTATTGCAGCATAATAATAATCTACAGTGTAATTGTCCACAAGCAAACCTCAGTTGCAGAACAAGAAGTATTGGGATAGGGATATAATGATTATTTTTTTCTCCAGCAGATGTCTTTGTTGAAATCCTCTCCTCCCCCCACCACATTTCTGTCATGTTAATTGTCATAACTATCCCCCATAGTTCCTTAGTAAAAGAATTGCAACGATTAGCCCATGACTTATACCAGCTGCCTTGGCATAGACAAGCCAATATTTTTTGGACTCTGAACACCTGCAAAACGCGGTATATGGTGGATGCTTGGATCCTAAACCAAACAGCTGTTGTATTTCAGATTCACTCTCTTGAGGAATGGGTAGAGCGTGAAAAATATCTATGTGTCTTAATGCTATATTTTCTACAATTTGAGTGCTATTCTGCACGTTTCATCCTCACAGGCTGAATCCCAGGTGATGAAGGGATAGTCCTTACACGGTTACCTGCAGCTCATGCAATCTATTGGACGTTGTATGCTATGAGGCTTTGTAGTAGTTTGACGTTTCTAAATATAGTGAGAGAATGAAAAAGCCCTGGATTTATTGCGTTTTTTTTTCTAATTATGCCTGTTTCTGAGCTGCTAAAAGATGGTTCAGTTTGGTTTGGAAAGTTCCTGATTAGTGTGATCTGGAAGTGGGCAGTTAACACTCTGGCACTTTTACCCGACTAAGTCTAACCAGCATAGCAATAGTTGTGTCGAATTTATAAAAAACAACCTTGGACCCACTTTTTCCCTCTCGGTAACTGTTAAGTGGGATTATTCCAGGAAGATTTAAATGCGGGTGGCATCAATTGGAAATGCAGATGGGGCATCTTATTAAATACCATTTTAGCTATTTGTAGGGCTCAGAACCTTATTTGCCCTGAATTTATATAATGATATACAGTATTGTTAAAAGCATGCTTGGGCATGTTTGGTTTAATTAGCAGTCTGAAATTTCCAGCATATGGCTTGTCATTTGCTACCAAGATATGCAATTATGAACTTCCTTGAAGTTTTACGGTTTAAATGCAAAATTAACTTACTATGTTCCTCAGCTAATGGCAAGGCATTAAATATAGTATTTATTAAACAAAGGGCATATAGGAGCAGCACAGCACAGCTTTGCCATCTGTACCCATCCCACTGTACATCTTTCGGTTCACAGAAAATGGACCGGACTCAATCTGCTCGTTCAGTCCATTAGAGTTTTCTGCACTTCAGTGCAAATGACATGATGTCTGTTTATTGTCTTTAAAGGCCTGGCTGCTACTTTGGAAGCATCATTTTAATTTTTATACATCAGGAAAGCAAATGGGCCATCTGTTAGTGATACATTTGCTTTTTTCAAAGAGCCGGGGATGATTTCCTTTCAAATAGTGAATGGTGTTTTAAAGTTTTCTGGGCATTTAGTTGTTTACATGCTTCATTTTTCACTAGGTAAGTGAGATGAGAGACTGTAATGTTTGTGTCTCTTCAACTTGTCTGCTTAACTTTTCCCTCTCATTGCAAGAGGTGTCTAATTTACTTTGCAGTGAAGAAGCTACCTTTGCCGCCTCTTACTTCTTTCTGCACTGAAGTGCAGAAAACTCTGCTAATGGACTGAATGAGCAGATTGAGTCCGGTCCATTTTCTGTGAACCGAAAGATGTACAGTGGGATAGGTACAGATGGCAAAGCTGTGCTGCGCTGCTCCTATATGTCCTTTTACTATATTTAACGTCCTACCATTAACTAAGGAGCATAGTAAGTTAATTTTGCATTTTAACAGTATAACTTCAAGGAAGTTCATAACTGCATATCTTTGTAGCAAATGACAAGCCATATGCTGGAAATTTCAGACTGCTAATATTCTAACGGTCTCCAGCATTTATACTTTTGCTCCCTGGCTTTATGTAGACACTGGTCCAAAAGCCATTGGAGGTGATAGAAAACTAGCACCAACCCTCATTTCAAGCAGACTTACTTGTTTGAATCCCAAAGTTACACACAAAGTGGAATCCCCTTCAATTTCATAGTTGAAGTTTATTTACATCAGAAATAAAAAATCATGAAACTCAGGTTATAAAAAGAACAATTTACAATAGATAACTAAATCTTATGACAATTTTAATGCAAAGTGCCTTGTGTTGGGTTTGTACTACGTGCTTAGCAGCACCTCATTTTTATGAGAGTTGCTTCAAGTTATGAATCCTGCTGAATTGTGTGGGAACGGATCTGGCGCATAGGGGTCACAAAACACTGTCGATAGCAGTCTTGGCCTTGTTACACTCATTGGCACAACTCCTCTGGACTCCAGAATGGCCACATTTTCATTCTGTCTTCTTTCTAATGGTCATTATTCTTTGTTAAGTATGAAGAACTTGCTCAGCATTATAAGAAAAAACACTAGTGAGATACTCCCTTCCCTAAACAGGTTGCAAAGCCTACAACCATGATGATATCTGGAGTTGACCCTGCGAGTTGCCCTCACCCAGTCCATGTCAAATTGGGAGCATCCTAATCAGTCCTAAGACTACCCGTCTCTCCTTTGCTGGTTGGCTCTAGTTATAGGCAGCAGATACAGGACGCGGAATGCAGAAGAACCAAAAGTCAGGAACAAAAAGTTGTAGGGGTGCTGCAGGAAGATTTCCAGTGTTGGCATGGGCAAGCTCCAAATATATTTCTAGGAGAGACGGGCTCAACCTCAGACCTGAATTTCAGCAGACTTCCACGGTCGGGCTAGAATGCCACTGGGAGTAGAGTTTAGAGGTTTGCAGTGTAGATGATGGAGGACACCCTTTGGGTCAACCCTAACAATTAGTGTAGGAATGGCCAACCTAATATGGAGACGAAACAAGCGCGAGGAAGTCCGAAGGAATGATTCAAATTATCTTAAATATTCCATATTTATATATGGAATATTCCATATTTAATATTCCATGTTAACATATAGTGTTAACAAAAATTATCCTTCTTGCCTATCCACATGGCTAAAACCTCTGTTTACACACTGGCTTCCTCTCTTCTTATAACTTTTCCTCCTGAACCTCCAGGCCTCTCGCTCTCACCAGCTCCACAACTCTATTACTCAACCATTCCTTCACTGACTTCTTGCCTTTTGCTGTTGTTACCAGAGAGTTTTCAGTTTACATTGAAGCCAGCATGTAAAGAGTTAAATATGTTGTCATACTTCTGATTGAGCATGGGCAATGGATGCTTTGTACAGAAACTTCTGGAAGCATATAAATTGTTGACCTGCTGCCCCATTTAGGTCACTTGGGCATGTGTAGTTAGGCAGGAAAAGTGTGTGATTCTGAACAACAGTAAAGGTGAGCAGTTCCTGGAGAGCTGCTCTAATTGAAACACCACAGCGTTACATGTATTAAGCTCCTACATATTTAAAAGCAGCCATGGGATGCTTTATCTAAACCTCATACAATTCATGTCGATGCTGCAGCGACACTGGACCGTTCTAACTAGAACCCCAAGAAACTCATGTATAGGCAGCCTTGGATTTGTTCACTTGAATTTCGACCTTGACTCGTTGACACCTGATCTGTTTGTGGTTCATCTGTTCACTACTGTTTGACCTTTGTACAGCTGTTATCATCTGCATCCTCTATATTTTGGTAAAGTGTATTGTGCTTGTTTATTTGTACTTATGCGCTTTGTTATTGCCATCCCTTCCTTTTTATTCCCATTCTTTATTGTTGTAATAAATTCTCATTTATTTTAAATCTTCAATTTTTGTCTCCTTGTGTGTATCCCAACTCTAACTAAATCTAGGATGAGCAGCCATTCAGCAATGGAGAGGGATGCCACCATCACTGGTCAGCCTGGTATTAACTTTAATCCTATTGTTCATCAAATACAAATGTATCAGTAGATCACAGGGATTGGGTCAAATCTCCAAAATTCAGCTCGCTACACTCTGACAAATTCAAGTGTATTTATCTTCACCTTTGCTGCACTACAAAAGGATATTAATGTTACATGGATCAAAGAAATGGGTGCTGGACAAGACTAGAACCAATACTGATAGTGGAAACAGCGAAAGAAAAAACTGATATATGGTGGGTTCATTTGAAGAATAGAAGAAAAACCCTATAAATATTAGGAAAGGCCTCCAATCAGTGAACTGTGTTCACAGTCAGGCTGCTTTAGTCTGTTGCTCAGTTTCTTGAGGCTCTGGTTTGAAGGGTGATCCTCCGATCCCTCTGGTCATGGGTGCCCACCCAGTTCTCCTGTGCTGCTTGTAAGGAGCTTACAGCTGGGAAAGTCTCTGGCTTCTCTGCTCTCTGCTGGCTGCCATCCTTATCCTTGCTGCCCATTGCTGTGGCAAGAAATACAGCTTTTGGTGCTCCATCCCCCAATCTGGAGGGACCAGGAACTCCAGAAGTGAGCTCTGTTGGCCCCACTCCAGATGGGATCTTCTCCATAAGTAGGACGAGTATTTTCCACACTGGAAATTCAGGCACTTTACCCCTTGTCTCTCTCACTCCTTCACACCCATCCCAGTCTAGCCCTCCCCATGCTTCTCCTGGAAAGAGTGGGATGCAGGAAAATCCCACCTCTCCCCATGCAGCTCTCTTTTTGGCAGATGCCATGCAGGGTCAGAAAGCTGCAACACAAGTTGGCTCTTGGCCTGCTGTAGGCTCACGAGAAAACTTTAATGGAGAAGGAGAGCTGTAGCTTTTCCTGTTCTGCTGTGCATGAGGCACATGGGGAAGTATCACTTGGAGACAATGGTGACAGCAGTGGCACCCAGTTGAGGTAGATTCAGGCAACACAACAGTGGTTCTCAAATTTGTCAGCTTCAAAGAAGTTGGGGAGGATGCCTTGAATCTAAAAAGGTTGGGAGCCACTGGCATGTAAAGATGGTGAGCAGGCTGTAAGCACATATTGTTAACATTTGACAATTGTTTTGCTATCCTCTTGATGAAGATATCACTTTGATTGATTGATCTTCACCATTAGCAATCCCTCTGGTGCCTTTATTGCAACACTCACCACAGCCTACTCATCAAGATACCCACACTTCCCTTTTTAATGCTTCTGATGATGTTGTTCTAGTTACGACCCCATGGTCATTTTTCCTTCTAACTGTGCTCTGCCCCTCCAACTATCTCAATCTTCCTACACACTAAGCTAATTCATTGTCTTACAACTTTTCCCTGGATCCCTACTCATTTCTGCCCAAACACTATTAAGGATATTCATCAGTGAACAAACCATATGTAAATATTCAATAAAAAACAGTGTATATGAAAATACACCTGAGTCTCCTTTCCCTGCACTAATGGCATTTTATGACTCCGTTTTTTCCTGAAAGGATCCCTAGGCATCTAGACTGAGGTTATTGCACGTGCTCAAAAGCAATCTAGAAGTCTAACTCTCACCAAATGCAAAATGTATCAACAATTCTGATAGGAGGAACCCCAACACCAGGACCTCCCCCCTCCCACCTCCGCACCATTCTCAGGACAGTTCCCTCTTCACAGAGCTACAAGGTTGCACTCCAGCTTACTAGACTGTGTACATTTTACATTAGACAGTCATTAGTTAAAAAGAACGAAAAAAAAAGCAATAATCATGGCAGAAGAGGGGCAGACCTAGAACTCCTCCCTTCCAGAGCAGTGCCATAACCATTTGCCTACAGAACCATGCCTCCCTTTTTGGGACCTCCTTCCAGTCCCAGAAATCCTGCAATCTTTGGTTCATAGGGTTTGGGGCATAGGCTCAACCCCCCTTGCTCTCTTAGATATTTACTCTCAGGGGCAGTATACCCTAGGTTTTGTCTCAAAGACAGCTTGTGCTCATAGTATTCAATAGTTATTGCATAAAGCACATAAAGCAACATTAGAAGAAAAGAGCAAAACCCAGCAATCCCTCCATTTCAGGAAGTGACTGGGATATAGAGTCACTCTCCTTGCTTGCTCTCCTCATGAGTATTATGACTCCTGCATTGTACCAGGCTAGTATTAACAGGACAAGTGATGGGTAGTGCCAACCCAAACCCCTAGCCTAGTGGTTAGGGCACTTTTATGGGAAGTAGGAGGTACGGGTTTGAATCCTCTCTGGCTGGGGTGGATAGGTAGGGTCTATATGTTTCCAACTTTCTGGCCAAATGCCCTAACCCCTCACCGTCTTGATACAAGAACAACAGTCTTCCAATAAATAGGGAAGTCATCAGTGAGGCTGTTATAAGATCTGAATGTTTGACTGCAGATATAGAAAATACCATATTTACTTGAATATAAGATGACCCCCTTATAATTAGATTCTATATATGGAAAAATTATAAATTTGTTTTAAGAGCCTGTTCTCCCTCAGAACATGGAAGTGAGGGACAATTTTGAAAACACTGACCTTGAAATAAATTTACTTATAGTAATTTGCATATAGGCCAATAATTACAGGTACCCATAGACTTAGTTCGTCTAGAATTGATAGAGTTTACATTTTACAAAACTTCTGCAAGTTTTAGCATTGGTACTCCATAAACACACTTTTAAGCAGCACTTTTGTACCTGGCGACAACAAGCCATGGTTGTCCCCAACCCCATAACTCAGCATGTGTGTACACTCCAGATACTGGCCCTGCTTCTCATTGTTCTTGTCAGAAATCTTGGGATGCTCCAAAAATGTATATGCAGATGAGACACAGGGCAATGTGGTCCAGATCCACCTCATGGAGAGTGGGGCCATACTAATCATAAACAGCAGGCTGAGAGAGGGTACAACAGAGGGATTTTAGGTAAGCTGTTTGGGGCCCTGTTTAGTGATATTTGTGTCACAGGCCAGCTGGGCACTGTGAAGGTATCAGCCACTAGGCTGTTTGGCTTAGGATTGAGGAGGCAGAGTTGGGAGTGAAGCAATGGCAAATTTATTATAGCTTACACACACACAACAGTTAACAGAAAGATAAAAGCAATAAGCAAATAATGCAGTATTAAAGAGCTAATAGTAAATAATAACAACAGATAATAACAACAGATAGATCAATCTGTCGCAGGCCAGCTGGGCACTGCGAGGGTATGAGACACTGGGCTGTTTAAAAAAACAGATAGAGAGACATGGGTTGGCAACTTATCGATAGTCCCTCAATGACAGGTGTGTGCCAGGTGATTCCAGTGAAGTCAGGTGCTCCCGATTGACACTGTCGGAGGGATTACCCGGGAAGATCCCTTGATCAAGATCTGATCCTCACTCACACCGGGAGTCCGGGGTCCGAGCATGGAACAGTAATGACCGTTCTGTTCCCTCCTTCCTGCTGGTCACCTGACGCACGTCCTTTTTATACCTAGTTTTATGCTAATCTGTTGGCTTTAGAGCCACTCACAATCTTGCCCTATAGCTGTTACCCTATGGAATTGAAAGGTGTTAAAAATTATCATAAAAGGTTACTACCCAGATTTTGGTTTATCCAATAAGCAAATTACAATGCAGCATCTTTAGGTTTGAAATGAACATTACTCCGCCTAAATCCAACCCCTTTTAGGTTTCTCTCAATATGCTTTCTTGGGATGTGTTTTCCTGGAATGTGCTTTGTGTGCCAGGCAGTTGGATCCAGTTTTTATCATCAAGGCTGAACCTTGAGCAAAAACTGTTAGGTCAGCTAATCTTGCAGCTACAGCTTTGCCTATGGGACCCAGTCAATTCCACGAACAGTTAATTTATCATTTTGGTTAAACTGATGACAGACAAGTTACATTTGTGGGTTACGAACTTACAAGCTTTATATTAGCTAATATTACCTGCTTAGGCAAAATACCAAATGCCTTCAAGAAGCACATATTTATTGCTTATTAATCCCTCTGGCTCTGGCCGTCATATATTTGCCAGACATTTAATGTTCATTAATAAAAAGGAATCATTGAAAATGGGAAAGAAAGGAGTAGGTCAGCTGTGGGAGGGAAGAGCCACTATATTCATAGTGGCTCACCATGACTTGAAAAGGGGCCTGTGCTGAGGCGTGTTGAACACAATTGGCATTACCATATTTTTTTTTTCAGATGGACTGAACTAGCCTAGCCTCGTGTTAGGTTTCCATTACTATATTTGCCCCATCTAAGGCCATGTATTTTACGGTCATGCTCAGTGTTGGCTACCTTTAACCAACTTCATAGTTGGTTTCAATTGCTGAGCAAATGCTGCTTTTAGCAGCAGTTGAATGATAAATAATGTATTTAGTGAGGTTTCTCTATAGGCAAATTTAAGATGAGTGACTTTTTTCCCCATGGTGATGGGGAGGGGCAGTGGTGAGAAGAACTTATCTTCTATTTGAGTAAATATGGTAGTTCTGGGAGGAAGGAATGGCTCTTGGGGATGTCAGGTCATAGCTCTATCCCTTTGTCTCTTTTGTCTATCTGCTTACACGTGAGGTGAGTTTGCTCAGAATGACTGATGCCTTGTTGTACATCATGGCATCATGGGGGATAATTCAGTGCCTGTCTACAGGTATTGATGTTAATATTGCAGATTGTTCAGTTAGCCTTCAAGGTGTCCTTGAAGCTCTTCTTTTGCCCACCTCCTTCCTTTTGTCCTCACAACTGACCTGGAGGATTTTCCAAACACCTTGCTAATGGTAGCATTCCAGAGCTCTCTGGTGTTTCCCATGTATCATTCAAGTTTCACACCCATACAACAGGCATGTCTAAGTTTAGTTTTAAGGAAAAGTAGGGGAAATACTCAATATTTTCTAAGGATAAGCTTCTAATTGTAATATGTGGAGAGGTAGCTGGTTGATTTGGGGCAGGTTAGTTAAGTATTTTGGGTTTTCTTCATTTGAATGGCACCCAGTACAGAAACATCATCATATTGAAGAACAGTAATGGAGATGTTGGTTACCTTGGATTTGGAACATAACTGGTCGATGTTAAAGAGATTCCCATCCATGCAATATTGGATGCTGACTCCAGAAGTCTAACCACGATTGAGATACAGTATAGCTGTGATATGGATAGAAAAGAGTATTGGTGCAAATCCTTGCTTGACTCTAGTTGTAATGAAGGGGTCTATTTTCAAGCCATTCCTTAGGTTGTTTGCTGTTGTGTCATTGAGAAGAAATCTAATAATGGTAACAAATTTTGACAGACATCCAAATATCATCACGATCTTCCATAAGTGCTCTCTGTTGATTGAATCAATGGCTTTAGTCAGGTCAGTGAAGGCCATATAAATACCTGTGTTGCTTGATGCACTTCTCCTGCAGCTGCCTAGCAACAAAGATTATAGCTACTGTAACTTTAAGTTGAAATAGATATGGTACAATAGATAGTTGCAGTTCTGAAACTGTATTAGTACTGAGATTCATAGATTCATAGATGTTTGGGTTGGAAGGGACCTCAAGCATATCATCGAGTGCGACCACCTGCCCCGGGCAGGAAAAAAGTGCTGGGGTCAGTCACCTCAGCCAGGTACATGTTTAGCTTCCTCTTAAAGACCGCCAAGGTAGGGGAGAGCACCACCTCCCTTGGGAGCCCATTCCAGATTCTGGCAACCCTTACTTGATGTCTAACCTAAATCTGCTCTCTGTCACTTTGTGGCCATTGCTCCTAGTTACTCCAAGGGGTGCCCTAGTAAATAGAGCATCTTCTATTCCTTGCTGCCCCCTCCCAATGAATTTGTAGGCAGCCACAAGATCGCCTCTCAGCCTTCTCTTGCAGAGGCTGAAGAGATCCAGGTTCCTCAATCTCTCCACATAGGGCTTGGTCTGCAGGGCCCTAACCATATACGTGTCCCTCCTCTGGACCCTCTCAAGGTTGTCCACTTTCCTCTTGATGCCTGGCACCCAAAACTGGTTGCAGTACTCCAACTGCAGCCTGATCAATGCTGCATAGAGGGGAAGTATCACCTCCCTGGACCTGTTCGTCATGTGCCTGCTAATGCATGATAAAGTGCGGTTAGCTTTACTGATCGCTTTGTCACATTGATAACTCATGTTCATCTTGGTGTCAATAGAATCTCCTCAGCAAGAAAAGTGAATCTATTTAGCAGAATATGGATGAAGATCTTCCAAGGTATAGACAGGAGTACAATACCATGGTAATTGCTGCAATCCAACTTATCTCTAGTGATTCTGGAATCTTTCACCTAACTAGGAAGCTGTTCATGTTCCCAGATTTTCATACTAACAACAGGTAGTTGGTGAGAGATCTTTTTCCCACTTCACTTATAAACTTCACCTGGTATTCCAGCAGAACCACATGCTTTGTTGTTCTTCATCTGCATTCAAGAACTCTTGATATGTTGGTGGATCTACAAAGTAGTCCTTAATGGGGTGTTGTGGAATGGATTCAATGGTATTGTTTTCAATGTTATGAACTCTCTTCAGGAGCTCTTGGAAATGCTCTTTCCACCATGCACTAATGGTGGAGCTGTCTTGAAAAAAACATTGTTTCATCCTTGGACCTCAGAGGGACACCGCTTTTTTTGATTGATCCATAGATAGCTTTGGTTGTGCTAAAGAAACTATGCATTCCATGGCAGTCAGCCAATTTTTAAATCTCTTTTGTTTTGTCCTCCCATAACTTGTTCTTCTTTCCTCAGATCTTCCTCTGGGTTACAGCATTAATGTGGCCATAAATATCTTGCTTTTGTTGGAGTTGATGTCATTCTGCCACGCGCTGAAAATTTTGTTTTTTCTGTCAATGAGAGCTTGAATTTCCCTACCATTCTCATTAAACCAGTCCTGATGTTTATTTGCAAGGAAACCTAATGATTCTTTTCAGGCCTCATGGATGCCTTTCTTGAGGCTCTCCCAGTGGTCCATGGTGTCAAGATCACCAAGAGGGTCAGAGAATTTCACTCGGAGGCACTGCTGGATATTATTGTTCAAGCACTCAACTTTGAACTTCTTCCTTGGTTGCTTATTTTGTTTATGTCATTTTGGGCTGGCATAAATGGACATAATGAAACATGTCAAGTGATGATCCTTCCAGAAGTCATCTTTACTGTTCATAATTCTAGTGATATAGACACAGCAATGGTCCCGACCATGCATTATGGTATAGTCAATCAGTTGCCAGTGTTTTGAGCAGTTGTGCATCTATGATGTCTTTCATTTTTTGCTTTGGCAGAATAAGGACTTTGTGATGACGGGATCATGTTCCAAACACTGACTTAGGAAAAGAATTTCATTTAAATCATCTTTCCCCAACCCTTCCTTTCCAAATATTCTTTTCCATAGCTCAAAGTCCCTGCCCACTCTAGCACTGAAATTAACAAGAAGAATGATTTTATCTTTGCTTGAAACAAATGGTAGGACTTGGTTGAGTTTAGAATGGGGTCAATGCAAAGGCTCTGATTACTCTTGCATATTGTCTGTTGATCAGTTAAAGATGCAGGGTCAAGAGTTACTTGTTGAGGCCAACTAGCATTTCCAGCATGTGAGAAACAATCTTGGTCTTGATAGGAAAACCAGTTCTGCGGATATATCTCTCTTTTTTGGCATTCACATTCCAAGAAACGGTAGCCACCAAAATGCTGTGAGAGCAGCTCCTCTCTTGCACATGCATTCTCACTACGTGCAACAAGGTCAATATCAAATCATGCAAGTTCTCTGGCCACCAGCGCTGTTCTTGGCTCCGGTGAGTCACAATCAGGGTTGTCCAACAGGGTATGCTAAGGTCCATCTGCTAAGGTCAGTCACTATCAGGGGTGTCCATCAGGGTGTGGATGTTCCAGGTTGCAAACTTCATTACTTGATTTGGACTGCAGACAATGCTCCCACTGGATGCAGTTTTCCAGTCAAGTGAAATAAAGCAGGTTATGCTTAGGGCATTTTTTTGAGCTTCCTCCCCAGTTAGGGTAAGCAAAGTGGATCTTAAATAAGTCTGCTCAGACATGATTATAGCTGTCAAATTGCATACCTGTCTCAGTTCCATGTACAAAATGATCCTTACCTCCATGTAAGTCCATGACTGGGTGCTTCTGGTCATCACTAGCACCTGCCCCCATCACCACTCACCCATCACCATGCTACTGAAGGAAGATGCCCACATGTGCCGTTTTTTAATGTGGCGATGCTGTTGTGTGTCATTGACCACATGATACTTTGCAGGAAGTAGATTTTAATCTGATGGCAAGGGAAACCTAAGCGACCAGAGGTTTCTACCTTAGCAGACATTATGAAGTATTATTTCTTCCTTCATTCACCTGCTCTTTAGTTATTTTTGGATACTTTTTAGTCTGAAAAGCTGGCTCTTGGCCTTGCCACCAATGGTGCCATCAATGCAATCTAGAGTATTATACACTACTCTAGATGGCATTGCTCTTGAAGTTATTGATAGCACATAGGCTACTCCATTACATCCCCTTGGGAGGCTTAACCACTAAGCTATTGACAACAAGTAGGTGAGCTTCTGCTTCACTCCTCATGATTTGATGGCTGCTTGCAGACGTTAAAAAAAAACAATGACAAAAAATTCACTTGACTGGAAGAAGCAGTACATTACTGTGACCTATCTCCACAGAGTCTATATAGATCAGGTGCTTCAGCCGGGATTTTTGGCACTTTTATGTAAAGCTGATTCAATTAGCTATTAGGTAAAAGCACCAAAAAGCCCCACCAGAGTGCCTGGTCTTTACAGATGCTAAATGAGCCAGGTCCAGCTAACACGCTGCCTCTTCTGGGCATGTGCTGGGCTTGGTGTATGGGAGCATGCCAATTTAAAGTAAAGCACCATTTTTGGGTTGCTTTTATTTTTGAATATCTGCAAGCAGCCAACATGGCTAAGGCTTTAAGGTGATTTACGTTTAGTCAGGGATTTCAAACTACAAATCCTACCCTAACAACAACATGTAACTCAAGGCTGCTGGAAATGTATTAAATGCTCCCTAACTCCATGAAATGAATGGGATTCCAGCCATATATCCTTCTTCTGAATGGCCAAATGAATGCCTCCCCAACACATAGTAAGATGGCTGCTATGAATCCTGACCTAAAGGTACTTATAACCATCTTCATTCAAGGATGCAAACATGTGCGTGTGGGCATGTGTATATACACACACACACATAAATGTAGACACATATATGTACATATATAAATACACTCCACCTATGGCAACACATGACTAAATTTGCAGCAAAGCCAATGCACTGAGTCCCTGTGACTAGGTACTAGGGACTCTATGCTTCAAATCTGTGCCTATCTGTATGCTTAGGCATCCAAATAGCTTTAAAAAATGTATCCCTTTGCTAACCCCACTTTCTTGCCTTTTCTGGAAAAGCACTTTGAAATTATAATCCTGATCCCCATTAATGTCCCGAGGAAAAAACAAACAAACCACTTTAACTTCACGAATTCTTTTAGGACTTTGAAGATTGCCATAAAGATCTGGAGATTATTCATTAACCCTTGGAGAACACTTCCCCTGTATATTAATAAAGACATTACAGTAACTCTTGGCCTTTGAATTGGTGCTTAATTTTAAGTTACTTCGCTCTAGGGAGCCCTTTATTCTACATATGCATGTGATGAATTGAAGCTTTATTTTATTCTCCCATTGTATGTTCTTTGCTGGACAAAAGTCATTTTTTTTTTTTTTGGTACAGATAAAAATTAAGAGCAAAACCAAAACAATATACCAGGTCATCCATCCCTCGTGGCTTCAACTTGTCACTCCTAGTAGCAAGAAACTCCATCAAGACACAAACAAAGCAATGAGCCATGACAGCAGACAAGATTCCATTAGAGAAAAGAGCAAAAATACAATTCAAGCTTTAAAAAAACCCACGTAGACAGACTATAACAAAATGTCAAGATAGGCCATCATGATCAAATGGACTTTAACATGACTGGTGTTTTTATACTTCCTAAACACCTCACTTCACTTCACAATAGAAGTGGGTTGGCCTAAGTCATGGTTTAGATAAGACCTCCAAGGCACAACCACATGTTAAAAGAAGTGTCACCAACATGTGACTAATGCAACTTTTTCCTTTGAGTCTGTCCTGAGACTAAACTTCAAAACTAAGTTGGGGTTATTTCACATCTGGATCTTACCTTTATAAAGGAGCTATATAAGAGAGCTCCTGAGATCTTGTCAATCATCTCAAAGCAATACCTATGAGTGCAAAGACGCTTGTGTTATCTTGACAAATTCAAATGTATATAATAATTTTTTTCCTAGTTACACTCAGCCTGAATTTTCAATTTGATGTGTGATTATTTTTTTCTTGCATGCTAAATAGTTCCTGTGCATTAAATAGTTGTCACATTTCACCTCAGTGATGCTGCGCTTGCTTCAACGATAGATTTACAAATTCTATTTCCTCTGCTTGTATGAGTAGCTGGGTGAAATTTTCATTTAAAAAAAATAGCCTTTCTTAATGATTTTTTTTTTTATGTGAAATGCCAGCTTTATTTCCCCCCTCATTTTCACACAAATATTGTGCCTTTTAATTTTTCCAATGTAAAACAATTATCTAAAAGATTAACAACATTTATCAATTACCAAAACCTAGATTTTCAGATAATCAGATATAGTGATAACCACGTTAACAACTCTTTTTTATACTTTGGGGGAAAACATATATACAATTTGGAATAAAGCACAAAATAAAGCATGTCTCACTTCTCAGAACAAAAACAACAGTCCGAATTTTGAATATTTTTGGCAAAGGTAAAGGTTCATATTTTTCTATTTGTTTTATTTGTGTATCATTTTGGGAAACTTGGATCTTTCTAATTCAAAGGCTGTTTCTCTCTCTGTATATTGGCAGGCACACACACACTAACACTCACACATGCAATCTAGCTTTTTGAATTACAAGTTCTATGACACAAGAATCACTGAAGCATGAAATTGTTTGTAGCATAAAGTACTATCCAATATGAGTAAAGAGGCTAGAATCTGTCCCAAGAAGAATGCAGCAGACATCTTGTAGAGCTTAACATAAAAGGTAGAGTTAAGAAGAGTTCATGTTCGGGCACTGAAAAAATAAGGTCGTAGAGGCAGCTGGAAAGGCAAGACTGATGCAAGATATTATTGTGAGATAGTTGTTATTTTTATTAGTACCTCTAAAACATCTCAGAGCTGTACATTGTGAATTTCAACTACTGATCATGGGAGCAAACCAATGAGCGCCCATGATAGATGAGCTCTATCAAGGAAGCCATCACAGTGTGCATGTACAGTGTTATCTCGAGGATATAACAAGCGCCGAATGAAAAAAAACAAAGCAGTTAGTGCCCTCCAAAGAGAACTTAGATTTTATTAAAGTGCATGAAAAGATCCCTAAAGCCACAGCTTTCCTTGAAGAATTAAAGGAGCCGTGCAGCCCTGAACTGTGCTTGTCCTTTGGTCTTTCTACGGATGGCTACTGCTAGTAGCAAGTAAAATGAATCAGTGTTGTACAGCTGTCCTGTTAGACAGACTATGCATTTCTCAGCGTTAAGCCTGTGGCCAGGACAAAACTGTTCACTCAGAAAGGTAATTGCTGTTACACGTTATGGCTAAGCATGGGGAGAGAGAAGCTTTCCTCAGAGATCTGCCCTTCAGACTGTGAAGGGACAGGGGTAAGATGTGGCTGGAGCACCTGGGCCAGCGGGAGATACCAGGGAGCCAGACAGGAACCAGATGTACAAAGCGAGGCTACCCGCTCAGCACAGTTACTGTTCCCAGCTGGGGTGGGGGTAGGGATTGCCATTGCAGGAGGGCCTGCAGGGAGCCAGGCTCATGTAGGGACAGCGACGGTGGTGATTTCCTTCTTCTAGTGCCTCCTGCCTGCCAGGTGTCTCCCACTGGCCAGGAGCAGGCACTCGAAGAAGGAACCTGTGTACTGGTGCTGCCACTGTCTTCAGCTGAGCCCAGCTCCCTGCACAGCTACTCCCTACAGCCTGCCATTGGAACAGGGCAGGAGCAGCTCTGGGATTCCCCCGGGGCCTGTGTTTGAAAACAAAGTGTTACAGGGACTATTTGGGGCAATACAAGAAAAGGGAGTATGGAGGGGAAGACATAATTAAGAGCATGTGGACCTTTCCAAAGACCTGATGTCCTGAGCAAAATAAGAGCACGGAGAATGAACGGGACAGGACTTATTGTGAGAACTGATGACAGAAGGCATACGAGGCAGATCTAGGAAGCTGAAGTGGAGGGTATTTGGACCTTGAGCTAGACCAAGGCCATGATGGGAAGATAACATAAAAAATAGCCTATGAGGGATAGGCAAAGATATGACAAGGGGGAAGGAGATCATGCAAGAGGAGGAGATGGAAGGCTGTAGTTAAGGCAGCTATGGGCTCTTAAGGCCTGTGAGACAACAGACTCTGGGAGATGTAGCTTTAAGCACAACACCCTCTTAAAACCAGAAACGGAACCGCAAGAGTTAACAAGACTGTAGATGGAAAATGGATTGCTGAAGATCAGTAGACTTCATTTCAACCACTGAGAGAAAGAAGGTCCTTGAACAGGGTTTGCAGAGCCAGGACAACAGAAGGAAACAAAAAGGGAATCCAGTCTGGTGTTTGGAAAACTGGATGTTTTTCTGGCCAAGATTAGGAAGCAGTTGCCTGAGCTAGAGCTGCTGGATGGTTTTCAAGGGTATGCCTATGTAGAGGGCTTTTTGGTAATCCAATCTTGAGGTCAGGTAGGTGCAGATAATTCAAGTCCTCTGGAAAGGGAAATGGTTGTACAGATGTAATCCACTTATGTGGTGCTTTCATCTTCAAATGACTTCCTGAACACTAGCTAATTAGTCACCACAACACCCTGTGGCATAGAGCAGGTAAGGATAGTCATGTGAACAATTTCGGCAATAGGATGGATTTCATTTATTCCACTTTATTTCTCTACTCGCCAAAGAAAGTATTTTATGGGCTAGTTCAATAGACAGATTCACAGCCACCAGCCCATAAAGTGAGGCAGCCGCAACCATGTTCCTCTTACAATGGGGCATCTTTCCAGATGATGATACTGCAAATGAAATAATGGTGTAAGCAGCAGTTCAATCATTTCAATAGGTTGTTGTATACATATAATGAAACATGGCAAAACGTAAAGCGACATAGTGGCTGAAGGCCTGCTTTAGGGTGCCCTATTTTACTTTTTAATGATAAAAGGATAGATGGTCCCCAGTACTGAACTAAGGGAAAGGCGGCCACAGCAAGTAGTGCAATCTCTACTGTCTACCTACCACAACCAATATGGAAATATTAGGGAAGAAGTGAAAAGCCTGAGTGCCCTACAGAAAAGCTAGCAAAGAGTTGACCAAGGTGCACGGGCCTCCTTCTTGCCCCCACCACTTGGGTGGTAGAAAAGGGTCAGGATCAAATCTATGAATGTGGGTCCCCAAATGCATAGCCCGTGTCATTATAGAAGCAAGATTTGTCGATTTGACATGGGGTTATCATGAATATCATGACATTAAATTTTCCTCCAAACTGCACGAGGGCAGAATCCTGAAAGGGGATGAGCATGTTTGTCCCTCATTGGAAAGAAAATGCTGCTACAGGAGCTGAGGATAATGGTGTATGCACTGAGCACAACACCGGTTGGTCTGCAGTGGTAGCTGAGCGTCATTCAGGATCCCCAGGCTCGGTCCATTATGGAGCACTCGCCCACCTGAACTGACACTGAATCTGTACCGCAGCTTGGTGCTAGGAGGACTCAATGGTATTTCAGGCACATTTGTTTCAGATGAACTGTAAAAACGGTGTGCTGGTAAAATTATGGTTTGTGTAATTACATTTTGCCTACATAAATTCCTGTTATGGTTGCAGTGGGGAAACTATTCTTCCTTTCTGCTCACATAGCTGTTTTGTGAGTGCAGGTGGCACAGGATGGATGGGCCAACCCACCTGAGAGGTGGCTGTATTTTAATAGCGGATGATGGCATCCTCATACAGCCTGTACAAAAAACAAAGAATGGGGAGGTCCCTTGCTCCTGGATGAAAGATGTAAAGCATTTGCTCCCTTTTGAAACCCCTGAACTCTGCCTCAGAGCCTTAGATACATCTTCCTTGACCCTGCCCCAGCTCTCAGTCTCTGTCAGACATCTTCCACTTAACAACAGCTTAAACTGAGTCCACTACTTTTCTATCTTAAATCTTCCTCCTCCTTTTCATCCACATCGGCAGCAGCAGCACTTTCCACATCCCTAGTTCCTAACTAGAGAATCATTTTTGCCTTCCCTCAGTCTCCTGGGCTAGGGTTGCCAACCCTCCAGGATTGCCCTGGAGTCTCCAGGAATTAGATATAATTCTTTGGGAGCCTGCTAAGAGTCACCAGGGAGATAAATAATACAGCATTCATCAAAATAAATATCGAATGTTGAATATGATTTATACAGCAGTCCAGTGGGTTTTTAAAGTGTCATAGTAATGTGCATTTGCCTTTTTAATGTAAAGTCTACGCACCATAACCCATAACTGGTATACACAAGCACAAGGGCACATTTGCGTTGTGCGCTGCAGGCACGTTGGCGGTTTGGAAACCCCCCAGAATAGATTCAGAGTTGGCAAACTTAGTCTCCCCTCATGTCCCCATCTGTGAGAAACCCTCGATGGGCCTTTATCTCTACTCTGGCCCGCCTTGAAGCCTCACGGCCTAAATGTCTGTGCTTTTTGCTTGTCATACTCATTCCTAGCTTTGCTCCATCAGGCAGCTGCCTTCTATCTTCTAAATGCTCCAGAGCATCCCTATCCTCCCACATTAGAATCTGCCGTTAATACCGTCTTCGTTGTTATTTTAGAAAAACCAAATCTTTACTGAATTGTCACTGCGTAGACAGGTTACAATTTGTCCGTGCACAGGTTCCTATGGACCTCACTGATATAACATTGAGGCAAAGATCTTCTGAAGATACGGAAAAAAACAAGAAAAATATATGGCTGGTGACAACATCTAAAAGTAGAAGCAAAAGGATTAAACGCGCACACATATATCCCCATAGGAATTGTGAGTGAGATGGTCAGAACATAAACCAACTTCTAAGCAATAGGTTGGAGAATAAGAAGCAAGTTTCCTTGTGGCAGATTCTTCCCAAACTCCCTGCCTTTCAGCACCTGTTTTTGAAGCCTTTGGTGCTCAGTACTGGTAGGGTTGGGATGGCTCACTGGTCAGATCCAGCATGGCAGTTATGTTCTCTCTTCACCTTTACTCCCTCCTTCCAGTTGATATAATTGATTATTTAGGCCCTAATTTAGGCATCTGATGTTTAGGGCCTGCTTCTTCAAACATTTATGCACCTCTAGTCTTGGTAACACCAGCAGATCTCCAGATTTCAGCAGGATAACTCATGGCAGGAAGGTTTGACATTTGCTTGATAGTGTGGAATCAAGACCTTAAGACTTCAAGTTCTGGGGTAGGGACTATGTCCCAGATTGATAAAGGTACTTAGGCACCCCTGTACCAGCTGTGGATCTGGCCCTATGTTTCACTAGGAATAAGGCACCTAAATACCTTGAAAAATCTCTGTGTTAGGTCTTTTGTGAAGATTGCAGCACACTTGCAGGTGCTATAATAATAGTAGTGATGATGACAAAAAAAAAGTCAATGAAGGGAGAAATTATTACCTCCCACAATAATTCATATATGACTCAACACCCCCACACAGAATGGAAATGCAAATATGCCCCCTCTCCCCTTGAAAAATCTCTAAAAAATAAAACAAAACAAATCAATGTAAACTATAGTAAGGAGGAAGAAAAGATTCACAAACACTTTGCAGGAAAATATATTGAAGTCATGAAGTTCTTACTAAAAGCTGTAGGGGCTGAGTTTAACACTGTTGAGGATCTTCCTCCGAAGACAGTGTTTTCATTAGGTGCTAATATATGGAACAGTGACCGTTTTATCATGCTCTTATGACGAATAACTCCACGATCAATATTTTGAGAAAAAGGAATTTGGAAGCTTTCTTTCTGAATGCTTGTACTCTTTTTTTCCCCTTCCCTCTTTTATACTTATCCTAGGGAATTTGAACCTTTGTTTTTGTATATGCATCTTGGAACTGACTGGATGTGGCACCATTTGGGAGGGCCAGTACAAAAGACATAGCCCACGGCAGTGGAGAAGGGCAAGCGTAACTTGAAATCGTCTTTGCACCTTACACATGCTACACTGGCTAGGAACAGAGGAAGCACTTGTCATAAGATACAGCAACCCTGGAGCCTAGTCTACTTCACAGCAAATGTGCAAAAGTTGGAATTGAGACAAATGTTTGACTTTTTCTATTTTTTGTGTGGATAATAATAAGTGTGCAGCAGGGAAACGTCTCTTCCTTCACAATGGAATGAGGCTTCTCCACCATCTCAGGTTACCTGCCCAAGTTGGCTGACCTAAAACCAGAAGCCTGGAAGTCATCTTCTGCTTTGCAGTCATGGGTGAGGTGAACCGCTGAAGAATCATGGACAGTCGGACCCAAGCATGGAGTCTGGGACCCAAGCATACATTTGCTGCAGAGTTCTCAAGATCCTGGAAAATTGGTGCGCAGGAGCTGGCAGCCTAGGAATGAATGCCTCCGTTAGGTAGGTTATCCTAGAGCGAGGGCACCTGGAAAGCACTTGGTGCCCTTGGAATGTGGTTCTATGGCAGCCTCCTAGATGAGCTTCAAGGACCTGAGGAGCACATGGGGTTGGGCTTCTAGTTTTTCTAGCTCTTTGGGAGCCCACAACCTGCCAAGAGGAGCCGACACCCTGGAAGCCTGGCCTCCATCACAACTGGTTTGCTCTGCAGAAATCTTTAATGTTGACTAATGGGCATTTTCTGAAGGGAAAGCAATCCACTGGGAGGTCTCTGCCCAACTCTTATTGCATCCACAATCTCCAAAGCAACTTCTTATAATAGAGCTGTCCCACCATGGAGCAGACAGGGGTCACATGCCATACAGAGCATGGGCCCTGGGCCACACACCGTGCAGGCTGTAGGCCATGGGGGATGCATGGGCTCACTAGGACCCCTGCCATGTGCAGCACCTCCTGCTGTGAGAGCAGTGTGAGCTCCTACCCACTCTGCTGCATGAGCTCCCCTCACCCCGGCCCATAGGTGACTGGTAGGGGGGACATGGGGAGGCATATGCCCCCCCAACAGGGCCATTCTTGCCACCAATGCTGTAGTCAGCTTCTGTGGGTGCTCGGCAGCCCTGTCCCCACTGCTGACACCACTGGTGGCTTCTGTGGATGCTTGTCAGCCCCGTCCCCACTGCCAACACCACCAGTGGCTTCTGCAAGTGCTTGCCAGCCCCGTCCCCACCGCCGATGCTGCTGCCAGCTTCTGCGGGTGCCCCCCCAGACTCATGAGGCACCAGTCACCCATGCCCCTACCACCACTGCATGGGCAAGCAGCCTGCTACTGCCATGTGGGTGATCCCCTCCTCCATCACTACTGCTTAAGCAGCGTGAGCCCCTACCTCCCACTGCTGCATCCACTCCCCCCATTAGTATTGCTGCATGGGCAATGAGCTCAGTGCACCTCATGCCATGATATCCTGCCTCAGAGACTCCAGCCCCTGCTGCTGCAACAGCCAGATCAGTGGGCATCTGGGCAGAAGCTTGTGTGTACACATGAATCCCTTGAAAGCCAGATTCAGCCCTCATGATGTTTCATGATGACACACTTGCCCGCTGTCAGTGTTCTTCTTTGGCTGGGCTTAAAAGGTACTGGAGCAGAGGAGACTGTATCCACTTCCCTTTTCTTGAGTTTTCCCTCAGCTATTTGAGTTGTGTGTACAGCCACAAAGCGGGGCAGGAAAAAAATGTCTTCAAATGTAGTCATTTTCTCTCCCAGTTCCTTTTAAAGTCAAACTCCCACTGACTTAACCGTAAGTTGGGTAAGGGCATTAATCTATACTAAAAGATGCAGCCTTTAAAAATCAGGGAACTGCAAAGCATAAAAGCAGGAGGTGAAGGAGACCGTGAAGAAATGCTGTAAAGGAGTGGAGAGGTGGTGACATGGTCAGATAGATGGCAAGGAAGGCAACTTCTGGCTGCATTTTCCCCTGGCTGGAAAAGGACAGTATGAATACAGGGATGATGAAAAGAAGGAAGCTGCATTAAGATGGGATCATCATGGTATAGATGAGAGTGTCAGTTATTTTGATACTTAGGAAGAATTGTTTGTAAACATGAAAGTGATAGGAAACTTGCAATGAAGCGATCATGATACAACTGAATTTTAAGCTCTGTTACTAAAAGGCATGAAATTAGCAAAACAAATGATACTGAACCTAAAGGGCAGACTTCACCCAATTCAGAGAAACAATAGACACAGAGGAAGCTGAGCTGCTCAATGACTACTTTGACTCAGCCTTCGTGGCAGAGATAAACTGTGATCAGGGAGCTAACCAATGTAATGTAGATAAAGGAGAAGGGCTGCAAGTCAAGAGTGAACAGCATGTCAGGGAGGTCTTGACAAACTTGAATGAAACAAAGTTGGCAGGGCTCGATTAAATTGATCCCAGGGTGCTGGAGGAACTAGGTGAAAAAAAAAATCTTGGACTCACTGGCAACAATATTTGCAGTGACGGTTGACAGGTATGGTCCCAGAAGACTGAAATTTGGTTAATATGCGAGCACTACTACACATTCAAGTTAAAGCCGGACAGAAGCAAGCTATAGAGCTGTTACACATTGTCAAGCACTAACTTTATATCTGGCTGGCTCTTTTTGTAGCTGGAAAGTCATTTTTATCTCACAATAACTATTTTGCACGTGCAGTTGCCCTAAATTTATGGTGCGATTAACCAGTTAATCGCAATCTATCTATCTATCTATCTATCTATCTATCTATCTATCTATCTATCTATCTATCTATCTATCTAACATGTAGCAGGAGCCTAAGTCTTTTCCAGCCCTATGATTCTGAATGCTCAGTGATTAAAATGAATTTGACTTCTACTATTCTCTTCAGTGCAAGTAAAATTAAGTCCTGAATGCCCATGCTATGCAACAAGTCTGTCAGTTCTTCCCATCCTGTAATTGACTAAAATGCAATTAACTATGTTTTAATCAAAACAAAGCCCAATTTACCATGAACCTCTAGGTAGAAAATGCATCCAAGGACAGGAGAAGCAGTAATAATTTAAACTGATAGCATAATCAATTGCTGTTTACAATCCAAAAAGTATTAACTTTTACATCTACTTCAATAATAAACTAATTATGGCACTTTTTAATTAACTGCCTGGAAAATGAATCTTAAAATGCAAACCAAAAAAATTCTTCTAATCGTTTTACAAAGATGTTTTAATTTGGGTAGAAGAAATATCAAGCATGTCTCCCCTGAGTCCTTGTTTAAATGAAAATACCTTGGACCAGATCTTCAGGTGGCATAAATCATCAGTGATTCATTGATTTCAGAGGAGCTCCAATGATTTACATTAGCTGGAGAACCCAGTATTTGTTAGCAATAGTTACGAGCGCTATAGCTCACGATAAGTTTATGATCATGCCAATTGAGAAAAACACGGTGGCCTTTTTTATAACGGGGCTGTAGAGTTAAATGTAATCCTAAGGCCTTCAGCTTCCATTGACTGCAAAAGTCTCCCTTTGAGTTTTGTGGGAGATAAGGGGTCTCAATACCTTGCAGAACAGAGGTCTGGTATGTCAGAGCAAAATTGCCATGCATCTCATACAATGTGCTAATGCTCTTGTGCATTCATGCACAGCAATTGATCTTACAAGCTCCTGAATGCTCACTGGATTTGCCATTATACCATGAATATTTTATAGTAGCACCACTACAATAGCAATAATTATATTTGCCCTTTTACAGAACCTTTTATTCAAGGATTTCAAAGTGCTTTTACAAACATTAATGAAGACCCACAACAGTCCTGTAGAGTGGGCATTATTATTGCCATTTTGCAGATGGTGAATCTGAGATATGGAGAATCTAAGGGATGATATAATTTAGCGTGACCTTTGCCCAAGGTCACACCAGGAGTCAGGGCTAGGCTTAGGAACCCTTGATCCTGACCTACTGCAAATATTCATGGATCTCAGAGAAAAGTCCAGGTTTTAAAGCTGAAAATTCAGAACAAGAACAGATAAGTATCTGTGGATATTTTTCACATAAATATCAGACGGTATAAATTTTTCTACTATACAGAATCACCATACCCATCAACACTCACATGGAAAAATCCATAATGTACTTGTCATAAAACTGCCATTGAAATAGCTGAGCTGGAGGCACTGACCAATGGACATCACCTAAGGCCCCACATGAGGTCAATGGAAAGATTTCTTCTGACAGCAATAAGCACTGCATCAATTCTGTAGGTGATGATGCAAAGCCCGCTGAAGTCTATGCAAATCTTCTCCATTGAGTTCAGTGGGCTTTGGATTAGGCCCAGAGCTGGGAGGCATTCTTATTTCATTTCAATGATACCTAAAATTTCTCCCAAAGAGTGGCCTAATGTCAGTACTTGTAATTTAGATTAATAGATTGAATGTGCCAGAAATTTGCATCTTAGATAAACTTCCTTACTGTGACAATCTTAAGCCTTGATTGTTGGATAAAAAAAAAAAATGTGATTATCCTAAAAGGATTACACACTTAAGTTGGCATCTAAAATAAATATGCACAACAATTAAGCAGAGGAAACAGAAACACTTCCTGAGATGCAGAGGTGATTACAAAACTAATATACCTTATTCAAAAGGGCATGTTTGCTCATGGTCACAGCAGGGGACGGCTAGTCATTTGGAAAGTAATTTTGTAAGGAGAAATTCTTAATTCATATATACATTGAACTCTAACACTGATTTTAAAAAGTGTCTTTGTTGTTATTATTATTATCATCACAGTTGTTGTAACAACAACAACCACAATAATAGTAATTATAGATATTGCAGTATTATTCAGAAGACCCTGGGTTCCATTTTGGCATGCGTTATACAAAGGCACAGGAAGACACAATCCCTTCCCAGGAAAATTTATTGTATCAGAAGAACGTTTGAGATCTTCTTATTACTGTTCAAAAGCTAATGGAGGAGGAACTTCCTTCAGAATCGGAAATTACACAATGTCTACAAATTCACCATTCATAGCTATTTGCTCCCAAGTCTGACATATCAATAAAGGACTTTGGAAGATCAGGACAAAAGCTCTCAGAAGTGTTACGGAGCTGTAGCGTTGTAGGGAATATGAGAGTTACTAGAGAAATCCTGCTTCTTATATAAGCACTGCTGTTCAGATACTGTACCTTAAGTACACACCTTAAGTAAATATATATATATATATATATATATATATTAACTGAAAAAAGAGTTGTCTCCTGTCTCCACTAAGGCCAATGGAACTGTTATCTTTGACTTCAATGGGGCCAGAATTACACCCAGGGAGCTTAGAGACACGTTACTAGTTATAAAGTAACTGTAATTACTTTACATGACAGAAGATCCTTTAGGAGGTGAGAATTTTAATCCTGTTTAATCAATAACTTGTATTTACAAGATTTGGCCTAACACGAGCTGTTGCCCTGGTTAGCTTTGTATTTTCTCAGTTAAATAAATACTGTTTTATCCAAACAGAAAAGGAGTGAGGAACTAAGCAGGTAGTTTTGGACATGCCTGCAGACAGGAAGCTCACTCCTGGCCTCAGAACAACTTGAATGGGAACTGTACTACCTCCAGGTCAAAGGAAAGGGAACAGGATTAAGGTTTGGATATCGGTATTAACGGGTACATAAAGCTGTAGCGAATGCAGATATTGGGGAAAACTCTAAAGACAAGAGCCAATAGATTTTAGAGACCTTGGTTAAGCCTAATACTGTTTAAAGGCAAGTCTTCCTATATTGGAAATATAGTGAGGTCGTCAAAAAGGCGGTGGGGGGGGGGGGAGAGTAGAGGTGAGAAGAAAGAGGAAAAGTTCTCAGGTGATTATCATCCCATGGGTTTCAACACTTTCTCTTTTCTCCCTTTTTTGCCATTCAGTGCAATAAAATTAATGATGCCCAGAAGGTTTTGCTAACATTTTTGTCCTTTTTGTTAATATAGATTTGTAAATGTTGAAGCAGCTTTTTAAAAAGTTACAGAATTGGAAAAAAGGAAGCAAAGACAAAAGCTATACCCATCATAATTTTTTTTTTTTTTGTACTCAGTGTCTGGACACAGAAGTTTGCACTGGTGTGACTTACATTGGTTTTGTAACTACACATAGTAGGTAACTACTGTAACACCCTACTACTACGCAGCAGGGAGCAAGTGATTTCAGCAAATGGGTGCTCTGGGGTAAATTGTGGACACAATGCATGCAGAATTTAGCAGTTTTACCCTTGATTTCCTGAGGCCATGTTTACATCAGTTTCAAGTAAAGTACAGGGCTGACCATTATGCTTCCATCCCTTTTTTAATTTTCCAAATAGGAAAAAAAAATTGAGGAGGGGGACAGAAAGAGGAGGAAAGAAAACCTAAATCTACTCCCCTCCAATGGAAAAAAGTAAAAACCACTACTTATTATCGGTTGCTAGTTGTGCCCCCCACAAAAAAAATCAACTCCAAATTGCAAATCAAGAGACTTTTGCAATATTTTTGTTTTAGAAATACTTTTTTTTAACTAAGAAACATCTTTAAAAGATCCCAGGAAGCTTGATACCTATATCCTAACAGTACCATCAAAAGAAAAACTAACGTTTATTTAATGAAAGCAGCTCTGTGTAGGAACATGGGGTGCTTGAACATGTGTGGCAAGGCTGCTCCGAAGTGCTGCAATTACAGCATGTTGGAGCAGGCTCGTTAATGGAATCTGCTGGAATGTGCTAATTGGTGTACTTCAGCCAGCCTCTGTGTCTTGTGCTCATGTATTAGCATCCCAACTTTTCAAAATGGCGGCAGAGGCGCTTTAACTAAAGCTTGTTCAACGAGCTTTAGTTAAAGGGCCCCCACTGTCATTTTGAAGTGTGGGTATGATGATACATGAGACGCTGGGGGCACTTTAATTAGAGTGGCTTCAAGAGCGCCCCCCCCCCCCCCCCGCTCCAGAGCAGATATAAAAAAAAATGGTGAACATAAGCCAAGGAAATTGAAGACCCTGGTGAATTAAGGTGTTCATTGTCTTTCTCAATTCTGGGTGTTGCATCCTGTTACACTCTTACACCATAGGGTCCCTGAACACTTTGATGGCATTGTACATCCCCATAGCACAGTACTCAGACACAGAGAGCTGAATTTGATCCTTTGACTGGCTATTAACTTGCAGCTTAAGCTTAATGGTATCTTTCCCCTGTCCCGAAATATAGCTCAAATAGCAAGTTCAGTGCTTAGGATGGGTAACAGAATGAGAGTCCTAAAACAGTCTTCTAGTGTCCAAAATACACATATAGCACATGCTGTCACAGTGCTAGCATCCCACCAGGGTGCTTCTGCCTTGCTCCATAGGGTAGTCCAGAGCTGTCCAACTGGTGGCTTGGAGGCTGCATGTGGCCTGTAAAGGGTTAATATGAAGCCCCTGGCTCTCAACCACCTGTCCCTGCCCTTATAGCTCTGGTTGAAGTAGCAGCTAGGGTCTTAGGGCTCCCCCTCCCTCCTCTGGCTTCTGCTGCCTGACAGCCCCAGCAGGCAGTATGGAGCAGGGCCAAACAGCACAGCACAGACCACAGTGCCAGGGGAGCTGGTGACCAGGGGTCCCCATGGTACAGTAGGACAACCCATAGCTGGGCTGCCAAAAGTGTGTGTGTTGGGTGGTCCCACGTGCAGGGCAGCAGGGGGGGAGAAGGCACCTGTACATATTCAGCATTTAGCCTTGGGGACCTGTGGCCCCCACAACATATCGTCCCTGCTAGTGTGGCCCACGGAGCATGCGGCCTCCAGCTGCTTAGAAGTTGGACACCCCTGGTGGTCAGTCTTTGACTTCTTTATTAATACATGTATCAAACTTACCAACTGTGCAGATGGATTTGTGATGGGAATACCAGAGGCTAACAATCAATGTCAGAAAAGCCAGAAAACAGGCATTTGTAAGCACTTTGACTTAGCCTTGACATTACTTGGTAACCTGGAAGCCAGTTCCAAGCCACCATGAAAAAGGAATTTGTTTTTAGTTTTTGTTCGTTTAGTTCTCAAACTCCTTTTCCCTTGGGTCCACCACATCTTGGTAGAGAGAGAATCCATTCCCACTGATAACCAAGTAACTTTCTCATGGCTCTGTGGAAAAGCCACAGAAGAAAAGTATTTAATATATCCTTTAGTATGGCTTACCAGTAGGAGTCAAGACAACAGCCAATTTCATGGTATTCACTAGCATTCTACGCAGCTTTCACAACAGTTCCATGAACTATATCTTGTGAACGCTTGCCCAGAACGCTTCGATCCACAAGCACTGTAATGTATCCTTTCTGTCAGTTTTATTGTTGTATTTTACACATTCTTCTCAGCTCTTTTGCCACTACCGACGCCTCTAGGCTTTGATGCACTGTGAATGATTAGTAAGTAAAACACATTTAAGCTATCCAGCAAGAGTTTATATTTCTGAACTGAAGCAGAGACTCAAACCAATTAATTATTTACTGAACTGGAGGACTTTTTACAAGGGAGTTCACAGGTTTATTAATTTCAGTTCATTGTTTGGATTTTTGCTAATGGGATTTTCAGCAGGTGAATGGCTTTTTTAAATTTTTATATGCAACATACACGGTTTAAATATCATTTCACTAAAAGTTCTTTATGAACAGAATGTTGGAATAATTAGTTTTGAACATAAATGTGAATTGCCAATGGCATTTTCTCCCCACTGCTTGTGGTTAGATTACACATTGAGTGGACTTCTTTTCAATGTGGGGTTGCTTTTGAATCATGTAAGTAAGTGAAAAAAAAAAACATTAACATAACTGGACATAACACCTTGAAGTCAAAGATCACACGAAGCACTCTAAACTCATTAAAATTGCATTAAAATGGGAATTCACTCATCATTGCAAAGCACTGAATTCTGGTCAGGCAGAGAATGGTTGTGAAAAAAGCAACACTCCTAAGTGAAAAATATGTTATCCTATATAAACTCAAAGGAATTTAGATTGGCGGAATGTAATTACCCATTTGGAATTTAGCCAGAACACTAAAGCTTGTACTTCTGCTCCAGCAAAATTAACTTGGGATCTTAAGTGACCACAACTAATGAAGGCCCTGTTTTTTGTGCCACTTTAGGAAAAGAGTACCTTTAGCATCACTATGCACTTCTGACTCATAGGCTTCAATTCATTTTGTAAAAGTAGAGGTGTTGTTGCTCTTCAACATTGCTTCACTGAACTCTACACATGAAGCACCATGTTACCAGCAAAATATTTGGCCCCATTTTTGCTATTGAAAGTATTTTTTTTTCTTTAAAGAAGTTGCTGGTATTTTCCATACCATGGGAGCTACAAGGATGTGATCACATGATGATAACTATGACAGCTAGCATTGGTTTGAAGTGTTTGATTTCAGCATTTCATTTCAGGTGTTGCAGATTATTTAGTCTTGGCAAATCCTTCAAAGCTATGAATGTATTACAAAGCAGCCGTAGTAGAAAGACTCCAGTATGGACACGTCCATTTTCCATATGGTGGGGAACATTCACCATCAGATACAGGCATCTTTATCAAAGCAAAAAGTATCTTCTCAGTCAATGAGCATGCTTCAGTAATGGAGATTTCATTTGCTTTCCCAAGGGTATTTCCCCTTCAAGAACTCAGCTATTACAAGAGTGTCATCTAAAACAGCGTTTCTCAACCCATGGGTCATGACCCAAAAGTGGGTTGCAAGAATATTTCAATGGGCCGTGAGCAAGTGCCAGAAAAATGCGCATAAGTGTGGGTTTCCCTTTGTGGACTGGCAGTATTCCAGCCTGCAAGGGGCTGCTGGGGGCATGGTCAGCATGCACCCAGGCAGGGTTGTGGGAACAACCCCAGCAGCCAGATGAAGGTAAGTGAATGGGGAGCAGGGGTTGGAAGGCCAGGACTTGGGGACTGTAGGGGTAGCGGGGGGTGGTGTGTAACTTTGTACGTGTGTGTGTGCACGTGTGGAGGGGATGGGTATGTGTGGGAAGGCAAGTGCCTACCAGCACTAGGGGAAGGTGGTCAGGCTCTGAGGCTGTGGCAGGGCAGGGAGAGGGTGTGGGAAAGGCACCTGCCCCTTCATTGGGGAAGGGGAAGAGGGGAACTGCATGGCCGGGGTGGTGACACCAGGGCTGGTACCCATACTCTCAGGGGTGGGGTGGCCAGGAGATGCTGCTCAAGGGGCAGGAGGGACCATGACCAAGCTATCTGGTGCAGTGCAGAAGCCCCAGCCCAGGGCAGGGGGTGCCACAAGCCTCCCCTCCTCCAGCCTGTGCTGGTCTAGACTCACTGTGCTGCTGCCTGCATGAACCAGAGCCACTTCAGCCACCACACTGGGACCTGAGCAGGATGGGGTCAATGGGGAACTCCCTTTGGCAGGGCTAGCAGGGCAGGAGGCTGTGGGTTGGGAGTGAGGCACCCCAACTTTGGCCTGGGGGGGCAGGGTACTATGGGTCAGGCACCAGCAGGGCCAGAGGGTGGGGGTCAGGACAAGCCATTGATCTTCGCAAATGGGTCCCAGTATGAAAAGGGTTGAGAACCACTGATCTAAAAATTTACACCATTGCGCACAATTTTGGAAGGATGTATGCTGCAATACAAAGTGCAGGGAAATACTATTCAGCTCTTAGTAAAAATGCATATTAATTTTATACACTATAGCATTTTCACGAAATCCTTCACAAAAAGAGATTAACTTGAAGGAAAAGAGATACGAACACAGATTGTATGTAGTCAATAGCAATTAGACACCTAAGTTACTTGTAGGTACTGCAGGACCCAGACATAATTCTTAGCTGTTACTAGGGTCTGTCAGCCTGTCTTTCATAAATAAACTGTATTTCACAGCTTACTGGGGAGAGAAGGGGAGGGGCAGGATGGGAAGTTATTTGTGTAAGGCCTTAAAATATAGGCTGTAATCTTGCCTGTATAGACATTTAAGCTCTCCTTGAAATGTTGTCCTTGGTGTAATTAGTCTTCTCTTATTCCATAGTGTAGTATCCTAGTTTGTTGACAGTTGCTGCAGCACTGCCATCAATGGGAAATTTGTTATGGAGCTCAAGGGTGAAAAAATTAAGTCCTAAGGAAGGAAGTCCAGAGAGTCCAGAGAAGGGCCACCCGTATGATCAGAGACTTGCGTGGCAAGCCATACGATGAAGGGCTGAGGGCTCTGGGACTCTTCAGCCTGAAAAAAAGAAGGCTGAGAGGGGCCTTGGTAGTAGCTTACCACTACGTTGAAGGTGTACATCAAAGGCTTGGTGAGCAACTGTTCACCAGGGCACCCCTGGGGAAAATTAGAAGTAATGGTCACAAACTCCTGGAAGACTGTTTCAAGCTCAACGTTAGGAAAAGCTACCTCACAATTAAGGTGTCCAGACTGTGGAATAAGCTCCTTCCAGAGGTGGTGCAATCGCCTACCCTGGAAATCTTCAAGAGAAGACTGGATGGTCACATTGCTGGGGTTACCTGACCTCAGTTGTCTTTCCTGCCTGGTGCAGGGGGCTGGACCCGATGATCTTCCACGGTCCCTTCCAGCCTCCTAACAATCTGTGAATCTAAGAGTAACTCCAATGACAAAATTAATTCTACACAGGTAATATATGTAAGAGGGAAGACCAAAACAGCCAACATTTCCGAGTACTTCATCCTCAGAGTGCTTCACAGACTACAGGGGCACCTATACACATGCATGACGTCTGCTCTGATGCATGCTAATTAGCACGCATCATAGCAGGCTTGATTAATCAAGTCAGCTGGAGCATGTTAATTAATGTGCTCCAGCAGCTTCTATGTCATGTCTATTCAGTGTCCCCATGCTTCAAAAGGGCGGTGGGGGCACTTGAAACAAAGCTTGTCTAATGAGCCATTTTGAAGCCCCTGCCACCATTTTGAAGTGCAAGACGCTTCATGCTGCAGGCGCTTTAATTAGAGCGGCTCTTGGAGCCACTCTAAAGTGCCCATACACCCTCCCCAGAGCATGTGTATAGATGCTGTAGGTTGTTAGGTCAATTTACAATTAAACTAGGCAAGATATTATTATCTGAAGGGAAGAAAGCAAGTCATGGGACTGGAAGCAGGGTTAGGAAGAGAGATTTCCACATAACAGAAAAATAACCCTAGCCCTTTTGGGACTAAGATCCAGACTTTCAGATGATTTTTTCCAATGGTAAGGGCTGCCGCAGGGGCCTATGCAACATTATCTTTGTAAGTGGTGCAGTTAGGGAAAGGACATTGAGTAGGGAAGTCCATTTAGATCTTAAAGAAGACCATTCTTGAGTCTCACCAAGGTCCCATTCATTTAGAAGGAGAATCTCAAGGTTATATAGGGGTCATAAGAGCCTAAATCCCCTTAATTTAGGGTGACCATATTATTTTAAAAGAAATCTGGGACACTGCTCCTCTCCCCCCGCCTCTAAGTCAGTGGGACTGCTGCAGGCAGAGGAAGAGGTAGGTAGGTGGGGATCAGGTGCCTGGCACACCATAAACTTGCCTGGCACACCATGCCTCTCTACCTCTCTGCTGTGCAGTGCCCCGCGCCTGTGATTCTGGGACATCTGCTTTAATTTTCACCAACTGGCTGGGATTGGCCTATGAAATCCAGGACTGTCCCAGCCAAACCAGGATGTATGGTCACTCTACCTTAACTGTAAAAGGAGCATGTTTGACTGTCCTTATTGGGCCCTTTCAAAACATGTTAATGTTCAGGATAACTTTATTTCCTGATTATGGGGGCCGGAGGGGGGGGGGGCGGGGGAGGAGATCGTTGATGACCTGGTACATGTGTCATAGGCAAGGCTTCCTAAATTCCAACATCCCGTTGTTTGTATTTTCTCCTGCCAAATAGAGTTGTGAGGAGAAGATGAAAAGAAAGCCGCGTGGGGTGGTGAAGAGATAAGTGGGCTGGGGAAAATGATAGGTAGGTGTGAGAAATGGAGATAATTGTGATACAGCCCTTGATAGATTTCTATCAAGAGACCGTCTATTTTGCAATGCCAGACAGACTATTTTTCAGCAGCCTGTGGGCTTCCGATAATAACAAGAAAAAGCTTTCTCCTTTTTTTTCCCCCTCTTTTTAAATATTTGTGGCCACATCACAGGACTAGGAAGGAGCTATTCATTTTCCCCAAGTGATATTTGAAATCTTCTTTGCCTTTTAACAAACCCATCCATCTTGATGCTGCCTTTGCTTCCAGGCACTTTACAAATCAAGCCAAACACTCACTGGGTGCTGGTTTTAATGATCCTTCCTGCCAATATTTGTAATGTGTCTTGAGAGCTGAGGTGGACTCTAGGCTTGATATTTAATATTAATTGATGTGGATTTCCCCTCAGAATACTCAAAGGCCTAGGAAATTAGTAGCCATGTTTTAATCTTACTACAGAATTTGTAAACCCTTTCAAACCACCCCAGCCCCTAATACACCTAAAACCTAAACCTCCCTATATTTCTTCACAAAGGGCTTGCTTATCCATGCTCTTCTTTACTCCTCTAACCTCATCCTCCACAGCCTCCTTAAATTCCCAAGTCGCTTTTCTCAACCATTCAAAATCCACAAGAAGTGCCACACGTGATCAAGTTAAGTAGGTGCTGCATAAAAATAATATTGTCTTGTTTCCTTTAAGTCTGTCTCCCACTAATTTCAGAGGGTGTTTCCTAGTTTTACTATTATAGGACTAGACAATTCATTATTTTATAGACCTCTATCATATCCCCTTTTTAGCCTTCTGTTTTCCTGACTAAAGCATCCTAGCCTTTGTTGTCCTTTCTGGTGGGACAATTCCTCCATGCCCCAATTCATCTTGATTGCCCTTCTCTGTACCTTTTCTAATTCTCCTCCTCTATACCTTTTTTCTAATTCTCCTGCATCTTTTTTGAGACGCAGAGACCAGAACCACATGCAGTATTCCAGATGTGGGCACATTGTGGATTTATATAGTGGCATGATGCTGTTTTACATCTTATTTTCAATTCCTATCTTAATATTTTTTTATTGGACCGGCTGTGCAGTTGGAAGAGCGGTGGGCCTGAGGAAAGACGCTTGATGCCTGAAAACTTGTCTGACAATGTTCCCAACTACACACTTGGTCCAATAAAAAATATCATAAGAAAACCCTTGCGCCTCCTACACTGCTTGCACCATTTATGGCTACAACAACCTTCCAACACTGTTTATTAATGGTGTCTACTTTTTTATGGGCTTTTTTGGTCACCACTGCAAATTCAGCTAGTGTTTTTAGAGAACTATCTGCAATGACTCCAAGGTCTCTTTCCTGAGCTGTAACACCTAGTTCAGAGCCCAGCACTGTGTACATACTGAGTTTACTTTTCCCTGTGTGCAGCACCTTGCACTTGTTGACACTGAAGTGTATCTGCCACTTTTTTGCCCACTCACTTCACTTTGTGAGATCTTTTTGCATCTTCTGAACATAAGCTTGGGGTTTGACTATGCAGAATAAGTTAGTGTTATCTGTAAGCTTTCACTGTGCACATCCTATTCCAGGTTGTTGATGAAAATGTTGAAGATCAGGCTTAGCACGGATCCCTGTGGGATCCCGCGATTGACCTTCCTCCATCCTGAAAAGAGACTATTTAGGTCTTCTCCTTGCTTCCTGTCCCTGCAGACCTTTCAGTCTGCAAATGTACCTTCCTTCCAATCCTCTGGAAATTCAGGTTTTTTTAAAGAGCCTTTAGGGAGGGACCTTGTGAAACTTGTTGAAAATCCAAATATATTATGTCAACTGGTTCCCCTTTGTCCCCGTGTTTATTAGAACCCTAGGAGGTGAATTTGAGAGACAGGATTGCCCTTTACAAAAACCATGCTGACTCTTCCCCAGCATATCATGTCTGTTCATTGGCTGCTGACTTATTCTTTGCTGTAGATTCCACCAACTTACCACGAGTGGAAGTGGGACTCTGCAGGTCCCAGGATCACCTCTGGTGCCCTTTTGGAAGATAGGTGTTATGTTAGCAATATGCCAGTCCTCTGGCAAGACACCATTTCTAATGACAGGTTATATACTATTGCCAGTTCTGCAATTTCACATTTGAATCCTTTCAGACCTCTTGGGTGAATATTGTGTGGTCCCTGCAATTTGTTACAGATTATTTAGACCATTTTATTAGAGTTTATTTTATTTGTCAATTTGTTTTAAAGCTTCCTAGATTGTTACTCCAGTTGGATCCAACTTTTTAGACCTATCTGCTAGGAAGAATTGATCTGGGTGTGGGAATCACTGCAATAACTTCTGCAGTAAAAAGAAATTCTACAGAAAGAATGAATGTCACTTCCCTGCTAGTGGTCTATCATCCCAGAGTGCATCTTTTACACCTTGGTCATCTAATAGTTCCACTGATTTTCTATCAGCCGTCCTGCTTCTGATTTATTTTAAAATGTTTTCATTGTAAACTTTATTTTTAACTTTACCATCATTTGCAAGACACTCCTTAAATCCTTTTTTGTTTTGACCTAATTTATTAATTTTTTTACATACAACATGCCAGTTTCTGTGTTTTCCCTTGTTTTCCACATTTGGACACATCTACTTTTGAATGACCTTTTGCCTTGGATACCCTCCTTAACTCTGCTATTAAACTATGTCAGTGTTTAATTGAACCATTTGGTACCTTTCTGGTTTACGGTATACACTTGATCTGAGCCTCTAATATAGTATTTTTAAACATCATCCAGGCTGCCTGCAGGCCCTTTCCCTATTTGAGTGCTCATTAGGGGTGTGTGAAGCGGTCTCTATTCGATTCAGATTCGGATTCGGCCCAAATCGGGGACAGTGATTCGATTAGTTGATTCAGATCACTGTCCCCAATTCAATTTGGCTGAATCCAAATCTGAAGATTCAATGTTGATTCAGAGAATCAGCGATTCAGCCATAGACACAGCTTTAAATGTTTTTTCTACATACCTCGAGGTATCAGTGTGGCTTGTGAATGCTGTGATGCTGGGGCGCATGGAGCATCCTATAGGAGTCCAGGAGGCCCTCCATGTGCTCGATGACATACCCAGAAGTGGACCAGAAGTACTTCCGGTACAATTCTGGGTCCTCTGGGGAGTGCCCCTCCCCGCCCCCCAGCTCAGCAATCAGCCACAGGGGGACCCCAGGTGCCTCCCCAGACCCAGGAGCCACCAGTCGCTGAGACTGGGAGGGCATGGGGGCCCCCAGTGCCTCTCCGGCCGACCCATAAGTAGGCCAGAAGTGCTTCTGGTCCACTTCTGGGTCTTCTGCCGAGTGCACTGGGAGCCCCCTGCACTTCTGTGGGATGCTCCATGTGCCCCAGCATTGCAGCATTCACGAGCCCCTGCTACCTAGAAGTATGTAGAAAAAACATTTAAAGCTGTGTGTATGTCCAAATCTCCAAATCTGTCTGAATCTCTCTGAATCGGTTCCAAAAGTTCTGATTCGATTCAGAGAGATTAACAGGTCCTCTGATTCAAATCGGATTCAGAGGTTTGGCCACCGAATTGGGCCGAATCTCCACCAGATCAAATCAGGGACTGAAGCTTCACACAGCCTTTGTGCTCATTCTAGCTTGCTGGTCTGACTATATTGCTTTCCTCTTAGAATGTGTCTGTAAGCACTTATTATCATTACTAATAAAACAGTAGCCCTTAGATTCCTTATCTCAGACTATCTTTTATTAGACCAACTTAAATAGTTGGAGAACAATTATTAAGCAAGCTTTTGGGTTCAAAACCCCTTCATCAGGCTAAGGAAGTTTCAGCATGTGTGTTCTTCCTGGATGGAATGAAAGGTAAAGGAGCCAGGAAGAGCACACACCAACTGCTGAAACTTCCTTAGCCTGATGAAGGGGTTTTGAACCTGAAAGCTTGCTTAAAAATTGTTCTCCATCTATTTAAGTTGGTCTAATAAAAGATATCAGATTCACCGAAAGAAACTTGTCTGCCTATGTCCTTAGACCAACATGGCTACAACCTACACCCCTCATCTCAGACTAGGGCTTCATTGGGATCATCACTGTTTGCAAAGATAGCAGTGCAAATCTTACGTTGCAAATAAACAAGAGAACTAAGGAATGAAAAAATTGTCTTGCTCAACACCACACAGGGAATTTGTGGCCCAAGCAAGCACTGATCACTCAAGTCCTAGGCTAGTGTTTTCTTGTTATAAGAAATCCTTGTCTTGGACTGTGACCCATTGTACTAGGTGCTGTAGAAAAAAAGAAGAAAACAATTCATAATCTGAGCACAGAAAGAGACAATGGATTTATTCCAGCAGACAGACAAGGAGGATAAGGACCTAATGACATAATATTGGTCACCATAACAGGCAACTCTCTCAGGACACACATAGCATAAATGCTGCCCATAAGACATCCATAAGAACAAACTTCCTCTCCTTTTGCCTGTAAATTAACAGTCTTCCCTTCCAGGCCTAGAATAATTCTCCCACAGCATATACAGTAGCCCTTGTCACTTTCTATTTTCCCCTGCCAGATCTTTTTTGCCAAGGATGATAGTTTTGAAGCCCTTTTCCTGTCATACCTTTCTGCACACAGCCTAGAATATGCAGAGAATAACTTCCCACTTCTTATGGGCCTCAGACTTCTACATGTTTAAATCTCTTCTACACCCTCAATGTCGGAGTTGACAGAGCAGAACTTGCAGCTTAGCCTGCCCCTGGGTGGCTAGACATGGACTATTAGGGTCCCCTGATAGTGCAAAGACACAACAGCCAGGGTCCATACCATGGATGACAGAGAGAGTAGGGGTCAGTAGCGATGGCGGCTGTCATTCATGTGTCTCATCTAAGTGGAAAGCCAGGACTGGCACCCTCATTAACCACAATTCACTACACTAATGGCCCTTTGTATGCCTTTGCCCAGATGAACTATACCCCTGCAGTTGTTCACTCCTGCCCCATTACTTAATTTATCAGATCCCTCTCACCTCTGCTGGGGAACCAGTGTCCTACACATTAAAAAGTCAACAAAATACCGATAATACACACCGTTGTGTCAAAGGCCAGCTGGACACTGTGAGCGTATCAGTTTAGTTGCAGGCTGACTGGGTGCTGCAACTGTATCAGCCACTGGGCTGTTTGGTTTGGGATCAAGGAGGCAGAGTTGGGAGTGAAGCAAAGGCAAATTTATTATAGCTTACACACAGACAACAGTTAACAAAAAGATAAATGTGATAAGCGTATAATGCAGTATTAAAGAGCTAATAATAAATAATTACAGATAATAATAACAGATAAATGGATTAATCTGTTGCAGGCCAGCTGGGCACTGCAAGGGTATCAGTCACTGGGCTGTTTAAAACAACAGATAGACAGACATGAGTTGGCACTTATCAATAGTCCCTCAATGCTAGGTACATGCCAAGTGATTCCAGCGAAGTCAGGCGTCCCCGATTGACGCTGTCAGAGGGGTTACCGGGGAAATTCTCTTGATCAGGATCCGATCCTGACTCGCACCGGGAGTTCGGAGTCCAGGCCTGGAAAAATCAATAACTGTTCTGTTCCCTCCTTCCTGCTGGTCACCTGACACACATGCTTTTTATACCTCATTTTATGCTAAACTGTTGGCTTTAGAGCCACTCACAATCTTGCCCTATAGCTGTTTCCCTATGGGATTGAAAGGTGTTAAAAATTATTATACAAGTTTACTACCCAGACTCAGGTTTATCCAACAAGCACATTACAATGCAGCATCTTCAGATTTGAAATGAACATTACTCCGCCCAAATCCAACCCCTTTTAGGTTTCTCAGAATATGCTTTCTTGGGATGTGTTTTTCTGGAATGCGTTGGGTGTGCCAGGCGGTTGGATCCAGTTTATCATCAAGGCTGAACTCTGAGCAAAAACCATTAGGTCGGCTAATCTTACAGCTATAGCTTTGCCTTTGAGGCCCAGTCAGTTCCACGAACAGTTACAAGTTACATTTGCGGGATACAAAAATACAAGCTTTATATTATGCAAAAATTCCAAATGCCTCCAAGAAGCATATATTTATTGCTTATTAATTTATTTGATTCTGGCCATCACACCAGTGCCATAGCAAGGTGGGCGGCAAACAAGGCGACTGCCCTGGGTGCTGAAGTGAAGGGGCGCTGACAGGCGCTAACAGGCACTACCCAGCCAGGGCCACAAGCAGCTGTTTTATGGGGGTGTGGAGATGGGGAAGCACAGCTCCTACCGCTGCATACACTCCTGGGCAAGCATGGGGGGGTGTCCCCCCCGGACCTGTGTGCAGGGTGAGAACGAGCTGCTGCTGCGGCCTTTGCCTCAGGTGCCAAACTTCATTGCTATGGCACTGATCCAGACAATGTCTTACGTTCCTTTTAGGTCTCCATCTTCCCTTTCTTGCATAACAGGGGCTCACAGAGGTTTCTCACAGTGCGTCTTACTGAAATTCAAACAAACCCAACAGAAACATGAACCAGATCATTTGCACTCACTACAGACTTGTGCTCTGAGTCCTTCTTGGGTAATCTGCTGCTCTCCATTCTTCTGCAAATCCACAATCTACAACAATAATAACAGAAAAGCAAGGCTCTTCCAGGCGTAAGGACTGCTGTACAAAAAAAGTCAGTATGCCGGCTGTGGAAAATGCCTATCTAAGTTACAAAGGAAGAGAAGCGATTTATATTGATTGTTAATGGAAATGATCAAGCCACATCTGATTGGCTGAGAATTCCCATTCTTTTTCACTGTTTTACTGTAGCAGGAAACAGCTCTGCATGTTTGTTAAACACCTGCTCTATTTATCTTGCTTTAGACTTGCAGACTGGTGCAGAACCTATTACATAAAGAGCACACCGAGTGGGGAAGGGGAAGATAAGCTGTATGATAACAGCAGGTTTATGTCATTCCATTTTGAAAATGTGATACTGCTTGTATCGAGCAAGCAACAGCCAAAGCGTGGGCTTGTCAAACTCAATTGTAAAACTCCTATTGACTTCAATGCACCTGGCTGTAAGTATTTAATAAGGTTAAGAGAAATCTGCAGGCACATGGAATCTAAACCTGCATTCAATATAGAAACTGCTGGCTGCATAAGGCTGTGAAGTGGACCTGTTTATGCAGCAGAATAGCACTGAGCAGCAGGGAGGTGACTGTCTTTGTCTTTGAACAGAGATGGACACAGTAGAGGAAGCTCAGATAGAAGGATCTGCGATTATCAGACAGGAAGGGACTGACTGAGAGAAAATGAAAAGTTGTAACTTGAGTAAGAGGGCTGAAGGAATAGCAGTGCAAGGAATGAGATGAAAGTAAGGAAAAGGTAGAGGCATTTGAGAAGTGGAGACATAGTTATGGCATACTTGACACTATTCTTTGTGATGGAAAGACTGGAAAGGGTCACAATCCATGTCAGATTTGGAAAAAAAAACCCTATAATCTTGGGTGTTCATTCTAGTTAAATGAATCTCTTGGGTGGAAGGTGGAAATTCCCTGGGGGTTGAGTGTTATTTTGCTACCAGACCCAAAGTATACACCGCTGCGGAGACACACAGAGGATGAGAACTTTACCACATGAGCCTAGGGGAGGAAGCTCATGATGACTTATCACATTTTAGTTTACCCTGAATGTTTGCTAGTGCATTAGGGCTGAACAGACTGCCTCTTTCTACCCACTTTCTGTCCACTCCTGTACGGAGAGAAGTGTCCTATCTCCTAAAAGTCTGCTCCCTGCCTTTTGTGCCATTTAGCTCCTTCATAGAGCAGGCCTTGTTAGATTCTCCCCCACCCCCGCCTTGAGAAAACCTAAATGAACAAGAAGAAAAGCAACTACAGACAGATTCCATTTTTGTTTGAAATCAAACATTTTTGGCTGGCAGTAGTGAAAAATGAGAATAAACAAGTTCTCATTGAAAACCTGAAAAAAAATTCAACAGAAAATGGATTCTTCTTTTCCAAGAAACATTCTGTCTTATCAGAATACTCTTTTTAGTTGTTTTCCTTAAAAAAAAAAGAAAAAGAAAAGAAAAAGACTAATCTGAGAATGTCCCTTCCAGCCCTAAACTTGTGTGAATCTGTGAATAATTTTGAGCAGCTCTAGCTGGGTCCAGTGTTCACCTAATATTCTTGCAAGAGCTGCTCTGCAACATGGGGGACCTATTTAGGAGGGGAGTTATTGATTCCAGCTTTGTCATCACTGTCCAAAAAAAAGGAGCATTTTACTATTGGGTAACTAATACATAATAGCTATGTGCTGTAAAATTCAAGTAGAAAAAAGACACTCTAATTTTTCCATGATGTGCACTATATTAAGTCAAGAAAGAATGGGGATATAGTATTGACCTTGTCTGGCTATCTCAGAGTAAGAACTACAATGCTTTGTCTCCATTAGATCATATAGCAAGGCAAAGCCTTCGCCTTCTTGAGAAACTCTGCGAGTTTATAGGGAAATAAAAAAGCTCTATAAATTTGGAACACGTTTTCTGCTGCATTTTTCTGAGCCAACTGTGTATATACTTTTTATAAATATACAGCAACATTTTAATGAGAAGGCAGCACTGCATTGCTACACAGGTAATTCAGATTTTTAATATAAAGTTAATTGCTAAAAGTACTGGAACCTGTAACAGAGCAGTTAAGGACTCCCACTGTGACTCCAGAAGCATGAATTCAATCCCTTCTTTAGACTTGTGCAGAAGGATGTCCCCAGTAGACCCAGCCTGGTTATTCAAGCTGGGGAGACAAAGGCAGACAGGAGAAAGCTTCGCCATGTCATTCTCTTGGGCAGAGAAACTAGTGTATATTAAGCATGCTGGCCCAATGGTCCCTTCAGCCCAGGTGGACTTTGACCAACTGCTGCCATGGCAGTCCATGAGTACGAATATAATGGTCTCAGATCTCTTGATGTGTCCTACTTGATGCCTCTTTGCTTGGTTGTACAAATGTATCACATTTTAAGGAACGGCGTACCTAGAGCATCATATATTTAATAGGAGTGTGCAAAGCTTGTGTCGCTGATTAGATTCGGAGGAGATTTGGCCTGATTCGATGGCTGAATCTCTGAATCCAAATTGAATCAGGAGACTTATTAATCTCTCCAAATCGAATCAGAGGCCTCTGAATTGATTCAGAGAGATTCGGAGAGATTCAATGATTCGGCCATAGACACAGCTTTATATGATTTTTCTACGTACCTCAAGGTACCAGGCAGCTCATGAATGCTGAAATGCTGGGGCAGATGGAGCTTCCCAAGAGAGCATGGGGGTGCCCCCCAAGTGCTTGGTGGTAGACTCGGAAGTGGACCAGAAGTACTTCTGTTCCACTTCTGGGTCTGCGACAGAGTGCACAGGGAACCTCCCCACTCCAGCTCACTGACTGGTGCCTCCTGGGTCTGGGGGGGTACCTGGGGCCAGTCGATTGCTGATCTGGGAGGGGTGCAGGGTGGGGTCCACCACCGAGCATGAGGGGGACCCCCCTATGCTCCTGTGGGACCCTCCATCCGCCCCACCATCACAGTGTTCACAAGCTGTGCCTGGTACCTCAAGGTATGTAGAAAAAACATATAAAACTGTGTCTATGGTCAAATCACTGATTCTCTGAATCAAAATTGAATCTTCAGATTCAAATTTGGCCAAATCGAATCAGGACAGTGATCTAAATCAGCAAATCGAATCACTGCCCCCCAAATCAGGCTGAATCTGAATCGAATACTGCACATTTAGTGCACCTCTAATATTTAGTTAACATAAGAAAGTCTTCCTTGTTAAGATCATTTTCTTATATTAAGCCCCATATGTGGCTGGCTCCTGGATACTGTTCTTGTGCCCTATTAATTGACGCCGATTGTATTAATTGCTCTGTATGTCAGATGCAGTGAGCTCAGTTGCAAATGCAATTTTCCTCCTATCTTAATTTATACAGACAAGTATGAGGGAGTGGAGATCATGCCAGCTATATAAAAGGAAAAGATTCAGAAAACTCCCCAAGGAGACTTGCAATATTACTGTTACAACTGTATAACAATAATGCTTTTTTCTTTAATATTTTATGGAGTGGTTTTTTGTTTGTTCGTTTTTTTTATTGGAATAGGAGTCTACCTAAATTCTTCATTAAAAGACATTCTCCGTGGAACGCAAGATTTAGCTGGTAATATTTTAGGGATAGTAAAACATCTGATAGTAATGGTAGTAAATGATCATAAAGTATCTATGTATCTTATAGAACAGCCATGCGCAAAGCTCAGTGCTATTATCAAGCTATTCTAGGTTACTACTGAATACTGATTAACAGGGGCTCATGTTATGCCCCAGAGGTGCTTTCTTTTCAGTGCTACTTGAATTCAGCTCTTCTTACAAATCTCTCTCCATCTAACACATAGGACATGGAGCGAGCAGTGTAGTTTGGTTGTGATGTATGAAATACATACCCTTGCAATTAGGGAGTTCATTGTGTCATATTTTAAGGCCAAAAAGGACCACTATGATCAGCTACTCTGACCTCTCGCACAATACATGAGCATGAGATAACAAGATATCATGAGAACATGAGTCGGCAGTGTGACGAAGCCATCAGAAAAGCCAATGGCACTTTATCGTGCATCAGCAGATGCATGACGAATAGGTCCAGGGAGGTGATACTTCCCCTCTATAGGGCGCTGGTCAGACCGCAGTTGGAGTACTGCATGCAATTCTGGGCGCCACACTTCAAGAAGGATGCGGATAACCTGGAGAGGGTACAGCGAAGGGCAACTCGTATGGTCAAGGGCCTGCAGACCAAGCCCTACGAGGAGAGACTAGAGAACCTGGACCTTTTCAGCCTCCGCAAGAGAAGGTTGAGAGGCGACCTTGTGGCTGCCTATAAGTTCATCACGGGGGCACAGAAGGGAATTGGTGAGGATTTATTCACCAAGGCGCCCCCGGGGGTTACAAGAAACAATGGCCACAAGCTAGTAGAGAGCAGATTTAGACTGGACATAAGGAAGAACTTCTTCACAGTTCGAGTGGCCAAGGTCTGGAATGGGCTCCCAAGGGAGGTGGTGCTCTCCCCTACCCTGGGGGTCTTCAAGAGGAGGTTAGACGAGTATCTAGCTGGGGTCATCTAGACCCAGCACTCTTTCCTGCTTATGCAGGGGGTCGGACTTGATGATCTATTGAGGTCCCTTCCGACCCTAACATCTATGAATCTATGAATCTATGAATACAGGCCAATTAGTCTCAGAGGCAAATTAATAGCTATCATCCTCCTAGCCCAGTCCCAGGCCCTTAGTGACAGTTCTAATTGCATAGAATCTCTCTGAGCATTCAGAAGATGGAGAAGACTATCACAATGTAGTCACAAAAGTGAGTGATTTGATACCTAAGCTGATTCTCCACTGCCTGCCATTTTGTACCCTCATTTACACTTCTGAATAGTGAGTGCAAAGGTTTTAAAAAGTTACCAAATCAGAAATTGTATATTCACTTTGAGCAGATGCAAATGAGAGGGCAGTGGAGGCCCCTCATTTTTCTGTTTTGCTAGGCTATTTTTCATTTGTACCTGCAAATGTAGGAAACTGTTTATGCAAATATATAAAACAACTACAAGCAGACCTGGACAGGTTGGACAAGTGGGCAGAAAACAACAGAAAGCAGTTCAACAAGGAGAAATGCAAAGTGCTGCACCTAGGGAGGAAAAATGTCCAGCATACCTACTGCCTAGGGAATGACCTGCTTGGTGGCATGGAAGTGGAAAGGGATCTTGGAGTCCTAGTGGACTCCAAGATGAACATGAGTCGTCAGTGTGACAAAGTCATCAGAAAAGCTAATGGCACTTTATCGTGCATCAGCAGATGCATAACAAATAGGTCCAAGGAGGTGATACTTCCCTTCTATCGGGCTCTGGTCAGACCGCAGTTGGAGTACTGCGTGCAATTCTGGGCGCCACACTTCAAGAGGGATGTGGATAACCTGGAGACGGTCAAGAGAAGGGCTGCTCATATGGTTAAGGGCTTGCAGACCAAGCCCTACGAGGAGAGACTAGGGCACCTGGACCTCTTCAGCCTCTGCAAGAGAAAGTTGAGAGGTGACCTTGTGGCTGCCTATAAGTTCATCACGGGGGCACAAAAAGGAATTGGTGAGGTTTTATTCACCAAGGCGCCCCCAGGGATTACAAGAAATAATGGCCACAAGCTAGCATAAAGCAGATTTAGACTGGACGTTAGGAAGAACTTCGTCACAGTTCGAGTGGCCAAGGTCTGGAACAGGCTCCCAAGGGAGGTGGTGCTCTCCCCTACCCTGGGGGTCTTCAAGAGGAGGTTAGATGGGCATCTAGCTGGGGTCATCTAGACCCAGCACTCTTTCCTGCCTATGCAGGGGGTAGGACTTGATGATCTATTGAGGTCCCTTCCGACCCTAACATCTATGAATCTATGTATCTGCAAAACTGCGGGTGGCATTTGAAAGTCTGACCTCTGGAGTCACTGTAAGGTACATCTTATTTTGAAATAATGTTTATGATTGATTGCCTAAAGAACACTGTCATCTAAACCAAAAATACGGTCCTGTGTTTCAAACTATTGTACCAAGTCAAAATATGCACCATGTTGATTTTTATTGTTCATGAATTTATTTACAATTTTTAGCAAGTGCATGTTTGTAATTATTAGCTAAACCAAAAATGTCTGGTAGGAAGTTGTTATATGATACATTCCTAACCATATGACCTTAAAAATTCATATCACCTGTTTGTGCCTCAGGTTATTTGTCTGTACACTTGGGACAAGAACATGCCTGTGCCTTTGTGAAGCACTCAAATTTCTTCCAATAAAAGAAAAGGAAAGAAAAAATTACTATTTTAGACCTAATGGCACATTTCTTTAATGTCATGTGTTTTGATCCGTTTTGAAGTGACCTGCTATTTCGGTTGCTTCAAGTTTTGGGTACTCAATCTCCCTATCCAAGAGGCAGATGACAAACAAAACAGGTCTCTTTAAAGCATCTAAAATTGAACGTGAAAGAACTAAGTTGCCCCAAATCTGTAACCAGTCTCAGAATCAGGGCCAGAGTGATATATTTATTGCCTGGGTTTTCATTCTGCCTTGTGAGCAGCAGGAGGAGTCAATGGAAGGCAACAGTTAAATGTCTATTTAAACATATTTAAATATCATTTGAGTTCTCTTTTTTGAGAGAGAACTTTAAACGAAAAGACCTCAGGGCTCCTTCTGTTCTCTTGGGTTCCCTTTGTTGCTTGCTTTGAAGATTATTATTAGCATTTCAGGAGTGTCTGGAGGCCCCAGTGAGATCAGGACCTCATTGTGCTAAACACTGAGAAAGTTCCTACCTGCAAGAGCTTACAGTACAAATATCCAAGACATACAAAGCATGGGCAGGAAAACAGAAGCACAGAGAAGTGAAATGGATTATTCATGGTCACAGTGAATGGTGTCAGAGCTGAAAAAGGATCCCAAGTATATTAAGCGTCAGTCCTCATCCATTAGATGCCCTGTTTCCCGATTTGAAGCCAAAACCCATCTTGGCTATTGTGTCTATTTGCGACTCTTGCAAGCGTGGACTCCAACAGGCCCGGAGAATGAAAAATAATTTTAATAAACACTTAACAGATGCACTTCGGGTCTTTCTAAAAGAGTTTAAAAGCCAAGATGATAAATCTAGAAGAGGTAAAAAAAGAAAAGAAAAGAGGGAGCTAGCTTGAAGCAAAATTCGGGAGTTAGAATGATAAACTCAGAGGTAGGCTGTTAAACTCATTTAGTAGCTAAAAAAAGACAAATCTGAGGATACCAAACTCACTGTTATCAATGTGAGCTGTGCTTCAGGCAAAATTTCCTTGGCGTATTATTGACCTTTAAAATTACATCCTCCGCCCAAATATTGCTCCATGCTGCTATCTTTCATTGTACTTGGCTTTCTTGCAGCAGTTGTTTATCAGGCTGCTCTTCTGTGCTTACCTTAAGCCTTTCCAAACAAATTATGTAAGAAGGTGAACAAAACCCACATAAATGGCATGGAGAAAATTAGGAGACAAAGAAATGGGACCAGCAGAGAGGGAAGAAAAGGGGGAAAAGAGACAAGACTGAAACATGGAAAAAGGATAGAAGAAATTAGATAGGAGGATTCTTTTGCCCCTCACAGCAGCATCAATCATTGACCCCACTGGCATGACTGCTGTACAACCAGTGCAAACCCAGAACACAGGAAAGAGAGTCCAAAAGCAATGTTCTGCTGGACATTCGTACTATAAATGACTGCTTTCAAGGGGTAATGGCCTGAAGTAGTCATGGGCCATATATCACACAAGCACTATACTCTGTTGTGTCATTTAAATAAATTAATCCCTTCAACCAGAGAAGAACCTTGGCTCAGCAAAGGTCACAGCTTCTAGCAAGACTTGATTCCCCTTCACCCTTGTTCTTCTTAGTTTAATGAGGTCTCAAGTTTCTCCAGTTCCCTCTCCCTTCCTGGAAAACAGCACGAGGGTCACTTGGGCTGCCAAAAAGATAACAAGCAAGGGGTTTCTAGGTCCTTGAAGACCACACCTGGAAGGTAAGTCAAGTGACACATCTTCCAGGGAAAAAGGGGAGGTTTGAGGAGAGTTTAACCAATAAGGATGTGATTTACAGTGGAGAATAAGTTGAATATGAGCCAGCAGTGTGCTCTTGTTGCCAGCATCCCGGGCTGCATTGGTAGGTGTGTTGCAAGCAGGTCAAGAGAAGTGATTCTTCCCCTCTCTTCAGCACTGGTAAGGCCACATCCGGAGTCCTGTGTCCAGTTTTGGGCCCCCCACTATAGAAAGGATGTGGACAAATTGAAGAGAGTCCAGTGGAAGGCAACAAAAATGATTGCGGGGCTGGAGGACATGACTTGTGAGGAAAGACTGAGGGAACTGGGTTTGTTTAGTTAAGAGAAGAGAAGACTGCTGGGGGATTTAATAGCAGCCTTCAACTACCTGAAGTGGGGTTCAAAAGGATGAAGCTGGACTGTTCTGTGGTGGCAGATGACAGAACAAGGAGCAATGGGCTCAAGTTACAGCAAGGGAAGTCCAGGTTAGAAACTAGGAGGAATTTTCTCACCAGGAGGGAGATAAAATACTGGAACAGGTTACACAGAGAGGTGGTGGAAGCTCCATCCTTGGAGTTTTTCAAGACCCAGCTAGACAAAGCTTTGGCTGGGATGACTTAGTTGGGACTGGTCCTGCTTTGAGCAGGGGGTTGGTCTAGATGTGACCTCCTGAGGTCCCTTCCAACCCTCATTTCCTATGATTCTGTAACTGATATACGCTCCAGAATAGTGAAATAGTATACATGTGAAATGACTGGGTAGTAGCTGGTGATTGGTTTTCTTATTTGCTGATTAGAATCTGATTCGGATCTATAGTTATTCGATGTATAACACAGGAATAAAAGATGCAACTGTTCTATCATGTTAAGTACATATAACCCCTGTACACTTGCCCTCCGATAGCAGGTCTAATCAGCCAGCTGACAATGATTAAATACTCTTACTATACTAATTGTGTCATTTCCTTATGCTTAATACATACTATATACAGTAAATGAGGGATGAAGTCAAACTGTGGGGAGCTGGGTTCTGGCCAACCCTGCTACTTGTAACCATTGACCATTGGATATTGTCCTACCCTATCTACTTTCCGGGGTTTGCCTTTATTATTGATATAAATACAATAAAGCTAAAGGTTTGGCAGTTTCAGGATTTGATTTTTGGGAAATGGCTGCCTCTTGTCCATGTTTCAGGACAAGACATATCCTCTCCTCTTCTCCTGGACCCAGGTTCAAAGGACTCTCCTTCTCTGCCATCAAAGGAGGCCGAAAAAAATAATCCTACATGTCTAGCTTAAGCATCAAATTTCTGAGCCAGTCAGGGGGAAAAAAGCCACAGGTTGTATAAGCACATTGTCCTTGAAGGTTCCTTGGGTTGATATGGCAACTTGATGATTTGTCAAGTCTGATTATGCTGTCATGTTACACAGGGATGACACGTAAAACCTGCACTTTCAATAGGCACATGTCCGCTAAGGGAGAAACATTGGACATTCGATATAGAACCTTTTTTTTTTGTTGTAGTTATTCATTTTATGTGAATTTTAGTATTTATGAAGGATGCTACACTGACAGCATGGCACTAGAGAATAAATTCATCTTCTCATCCAGAGAACAGGAGGAGCAAAGGCAAACGAAGGACAACATGTATATGACAAACGCAGTGTCTCTGATCTGGAGGTATCATTTTTGGGGTGAAGTGATCCATGACCCATTTATAGCTTGGCCTTTCTTCTGGGACTGCCAATTTGATGCTAACTGGAAGGGTAATCTGTGGAAAACAGGCTGGTGTAGTGGTTAGGATACTTAGCTTGGGACTAAGGTGACTGATGCTCCATTCTTTACTTTACTACATACTTCTGGGTGACTTTGGAGAAGTCATTTAAGACTAGATCCCAAAGGGATTCAGTCAAAAAATGGGTGCTGCAGCCTCAAAACCAGCATTCTGTTGCCACCTAACTCTCAAATGTGCCTAAATCCCCTAGATTTCCACTAGCATTTGTACAGTTCCCTATAAGTCTTAATTTATAATTCTGGACATGCATGCAACCACCCAAATCCTGACAGCACTGAACTACCTGGAACTTAAGCCCTAGATAAAGCTATGAATTCCCCAAAGTGCATGAACATCTCTGAATTAGGCTCTGCAACACTGAGCATCCGTTCACCTTGTGGATCTAGACCACTGGTTCTCAACCTTTTTTGGCCCATTTGTAAAAATGGATGGCCAGTCCCAACTCAGTGCCCCTCACTCCTGGCCCCTGCCACCTGCCCCAACCCTTCCCTCTCCATGTGTGGGGCATTGGGGGTGCCCAAACAGCCCCTTGCACGTTGGAATTCTGCCAGTGTGCAAGCAAAAACTGAGTTTCCCACATTTTTCTCCTTTAAAGAAGAATCCATTTTTAAAGTTTGTTCGCGACCCTTTCATGTTTTCTTGTGACCCACTTTTGGGTCGCGAGCCACAGGTTGAGAAGTACTTAACTTGACTTTAGTTTCTCTGTGCCTGACTCCTCTTTCTGTAAGACAAGGTTAAATTGTACTTCCTAGCCTCACCAAAGTGTTGCAAAAAAATTGCACTAAGGATCACCAAAGTGTTGCAAAAAAAATTGCACTAAGGATTACAAGGTGCTTGAAGACCATGGCAATATTGATAGATTACGATGGAAGAGCTACACCAAGACTACTAAACTCATTGTCAAGTAGGCCAGCGAATACTTAGTTTTCAGCGGCTAACAACTTTCAACCAATGCCAGCAGGGACCAAGTTTTTAAGAGGCAGGCTTCTGCATCTGAGTGAAAGCCTGCTGAACTCAATTCCATTCAGCGCTCTGCTTGCTGTATTCTCAGATAATTTCATTTTTCCTGACAGCTCTCATCATAATGCACATTCACAAGGGAGACAACTAAGACTGCACAAGCTACTTTAACAGTGGCATTTCTTAACTGGCCAGGAATTCTGGGATTGTGGGTCACATCGGTATTATGGGGAAACTTGCAAATAGGGTTGATTTGCATATAAATAGAGAGATATGTTGAAGGGTCTCATCCAAAGACCCATGAATTAAACGGGAGCCTTTATATTGACTTCAATGGGCTCTGGGTTTGGTCCACAGCCATCAGGGATATCACAGTGTATTATTCTTTCAACAAATAATCCCACACAGAAATGATCTAGCACATACTGCATTGCGTCAGTAGGATGAAATTAGCCACTTGATCTATTTAGCCTTCCAGTTAATTTATTCTGTACTAAACTTGAAACTTTCTCCTCCTCTCCGGATGACTAACATCTTAAACAAAATTTCCATATTATTAAAAGTGTGTGTGGGGGGCTCTGAAGTTGACAAATTCTGATTATCATCATAAACCATTATGGTAGAAAAGTATACTGTAAGGGATTTGACCCATACAGCAGGGAGATCATCCTCTGTGTATCTGTGTTTTAGGACTGGAAGAATTGAATTTTTTCCAAGGTGTCATTAATCATGTCAGACTGTCAGTTAAATTTAATGTTATGTGCCAGTCTGAAGAAATTCATTTTGTGGATATTATCATTAGGCAGAATGGTTAGTGGTTTAATACCACCCTGTAGAGGAAGCCCATAGAGCAAAACATGCAACTGGGTAATAGCTATTGCTTTCCTATTTTGAAGCTGGGATTACTCAGCAGCCAATTCTGCTGCTTTGAGCACATTCTCTCTTTGGCACTAAATGGGATCTGTGTGAGGGAAATATAAACTCAAGAAAAGGGTTTTGGAATAAGTCTTCAACCTGACTTGCATGAGACACAGGGTTTTATTCAACATAAGCCTAGAATAAAGTAGCAAGCTGACAATGAACAACTGTGCACCTGTATGCACCCTGCTAGCTTGATGTCTGCCCTGGATGGGTTTTGGACAGTTTTGGAGGCCAGATGCATGGCAGCTGCTCTGTTTTAAACCAAGAAAGACTGGAGCCTCGCTGGGTGCGGGATCATTTCCAGAGGAGTCTCTCTGTCTCTTTGTTTTCTCTCTTGTAGCTCAATTTTCATTTACACAAAGACCACTTTCTCACTGCCCTGGCAATATCAAAGAATCCATGGGTGCCTACAGTTGCTGTAAATAAGTCTAATGCCCTTAAAGCCAGATCCAAATCCCAGTGAAATCAGCAGGAGTACTTCCATGACGTTCAGTGGGATTGGGCTCTTACGAAGATGCATGTTTGGAAGTAGACTGAGAATCCAGGCCTCATTTTCAGCCACGATCAGAGCTTCCCCATGGAAGAATGTGTTTCAAAACAAAAGTGTTTCCATTTTTTCCTTCAAGCAAAAAATGTCATGCAGGGGCTATCCCTTGTTGTTCTGCAAGAACCTCAACTTGACGGCAATATGGCACAATTAGTATACCAACAATTCCCTCTTAAAGAGGCAAAGTGACAATTTAGCTATTGCTTACATCATGTGCTCAAAATCATATCATGTCCTCCACTCTCTCAGTGATGTCATTTTTCACAACCAACGCATCTTCACATATTTATGCCCCTTTTTAGGCTTCCATTTGCTTGTAACCCCTCCTCCAACATCGCCTCCCTCACCATGTCACACAAGCCTCTTCTGCAAACTCACTCCTGCTGTCTCACTTACCAGGAGCGAGAGCGAGAGAAAAGAAAATAGCATGGTGAAGCACATGTCTATATATGCAAAATGTTTGTTCGTAACTTAATGAGGAACGAGCATAATTGCCAATATTGTCCAGATTTTTCCGGCCTTGTTTGTTGCTAATGTTTGACAGGAAGTGGCATTCTGTAAGGCTAAGTAAAAAAAGAAAATCATCCTCTCATCTATCAAACAGAGTTAAAAGTGCTGGATGAAGACTCAAGAAGCCTCTGTTTTAGTCCCCAGCCTTCCTCTGTGACCTTAAATGACTCTATGAGGCTAAGGGACCGGGTATCTAAACTTTTGTTGGCATGGACTTTTTGAAAATTCATAGATTCATAGATGCTAGGGTCAGGAGGGACCTCAATTCCAGCCATAATATCTTTACGACTCAGTTCCAGATCTTTGGCCTATGAGTTTTATCCTTTTTTTAACTCCTTTTTCTATCTGCTCATGCAATGCGCACTGTTTTAACAGGAGGAATTGAGAGGGTCTTTCAGTTCCCTTCCCACAATCGTCAGTAGTTGCTGGTTAAAGCACTTTGAACCCAAGTCTTTGGTATCTTGGGTGAACTACTAGATACATGAGGAAGGTGCTACCTCCTGTTGCTTCATTTGTATGTGGAGCATACCTACTGGATCAAGCCCTTTGGGTGCCAGACAAAGGAATGCCTGGCTTGGGGATGCTGATGGGATGCAAGTGTGAGATAGGTGCTAAGCTCTTCAGCACTGTCGAGAGTGAGACACTTCTGTGTGTGCCCACAAACAGATGATCAGGCATCGAGGGCAAGAGCTCTCAACCAGTTGGCTGCAGAGATGGGATTCACGGGCAGATTTAGTGGGAGGAAGATGTGAATCAATTTGGACCTCCAACATTCCTGGGGTGCCACACACGCTACTGCTTGAATGGAAAGCAGGACAGGCCATCTTCATGCAGTCCTGTGGGTGGCTAATTAACACTGCTGAGGGTCAGCACTAATTAGCCAAGGTGTGATGCCACATGAACATGGGTACACTTCTTCCTTTCTGGAACTAGGACCACGTGGCAAGAGGGCCCTGAGCAAGGCAATCTGTGGGGAGGTTTGCAGTACAGAGGCTGGAATGGGGTAGGGATCTTGCTGGCTGAGAACCTTTGAACTTCATTATCCAACTTTGCAAGAGGTACCAACTTTTGCAGCTGCAGGATTAGACAGCAGTTGAGCTGGAGTTTTGTGGATTACAATCTTGGATGCAGATACTTAAGATGGGAGTAAGGTGGGACTTTTATCTTAAAAATCATGCAGCCCATGACTAAACTGACAGCCGTCATTTCCCTTGCACAAGGCTGTACTAGGCTACTTTTTATTAATCAGACGTCTTCAGAAAGGTGCTATGCAAATCAGGTATCTTCATATTTAATTTCTGTTGGCCCTTCATAGCACAAATGCTAGTTCTCAAAAAAAAAAAAAAAAAGTAAGGAGGCCAAAGTTTCAAACTTTTTCTGTTTTGTCTGTGACTTTAAAAAAGAGGTGGGGGCGGGGTTGTGGGTAGAGCTTCTCTTTGAAGTGGGAATAAAAAAAACCCCAACAACCTGCAATTGGTTGAATGACATTGCCTCAAACATTCAGGAAAGGGAATACCATTTGTCTGATATCAAGGGTGGAAATTTCCACCCTGAGTGAAAAGCCTTCACAGAGAATTGAGAGAGGCTAAAGACAGAGGTGTCCAACAGAAACAGCTTTTCGAGAGTATGCAGTTCTCATTACCACCCTCTGGGCCTTTGTTCCTCCTTAGCAGGTGGTGCACTTACAGCAGTTAGCCATTTCCTCCCACTTTCAGTTAATGGACTCCATTCCCAATCCAAAGCCAATTGGAGTCCTGAAAAGACTGTCCTTGAATTCAGGGGGCTTCGACTTGGGCCTCTTTGCCCTTTAGCTGGAGTGGGAGTGGCTCATGTTTTGTGTTCCCATGGATGAGCTATCCAGTGGTTGTATTAAATGTAGCTTTCGTTCCTGGTGAGGGGTATAATAGACTAAAGATTTTATTTGTGCACATTAGTGAAAGAAAGGCAGGAATGCTGCTTCCCCTATTAATATATATTAGCCCTTGAAATTGCTGCTAAACTCTGATGAAGGCTGACTTTAACACAAAGTAGCAAATTAGTAGGCAAGAGCTTGTGTGTGGAAGCTGAGCAGCACTTCAAGCATATGCTGAAACAGCTATGTTTGTGAACATGAGGCAGAGAGGCAGAGAATGGATGCGAGCACCCGGTCCACAGGAGGGTTTAGTCACCTGGCTACCATTGCATAGCCCATGGTCCTGAGAGGTGTGTATGCTCTGTGTTCAGGGCACAGGATAGAGGCAGGCCAAATGGGCTGTGCAGAAATTCATCATGCTGATCCAGGAGCCAACTCAAGTCCACACACTGAGTGGAAATGCAGAGGACAGGGCACATCTTAATTCCCACCCTTCTTCAGGGGGTTAGATGCTTGACTCCTGGCTGGCATCCCCGGAAACTCACAGCTCCGAACTCTCCTCATGAAGACAGGCACCTTACCCCTTGTGGTCATGAAACTAAGGAGGAGCCACTGCTGTCTTCTAAAACACTAGAAAGGTGGTGTTGTCACTGCCTGTTGTACTGCAGTTTAGGCACAGGTGAATGCCTCCAACATGAGACAGACTGGGGTTCAATGTCTTGCTCTGCCCGGGTAGATTCAAGCCCACATCTTATTCCTGAACCACATGGATGAGGTATGTTGGCGTGGGGGCCTCCCCTTCCTGTTCAAAACACTTAACTTTGCATTCACTGGCCTGCCTGGTGTGCAGTCTTGGGGTCCCTGCACTCACCTAGGAGGGGGAATGTTGGATTCCAGCCCTGGCTTCAGGGATCATTCGTGGATTTTAAATGGAACAATTATTGGGAGAAACAATCCTGGAAACAAGGACTAGAACCTGGGACTCTGTGCGCCCTCCAAGAGACCTAAATCCTAGCCTAGACCACTATATTTGTTCTCACTTCCAGTAAATATTTAATTCTTCTCTACAAAGCAAAACAGTGTCAGCAAGCAGCTTAGCCACAAACTTGCCCACATAGCCTATAGTATGTTGGGTAAAAGCATAGAATAAAGGCAGAGGGAAATCTCCTAGTCCCATTTTAAGAGGAAAACCACCACCATTTTTTGGGGGGGAGGGAGGGTACAGGGAGAAGCTTGATCCATTTGATGATGTCTGAAAAGACCTAACAGATGTAGTCTATCCCTTGAGACAGGAACTAAGCACTAGGCCTGTGCGGATAGGGAAGTATTCGATTTGGATTCAGCCGATTCGGAGGACAGTGATTTGATTCAGTGATTCAAATCATTGTCCTCATTCAATTCAGGTGAATCAGAATTGGATATTCAGTGCTGATTCAGAGATATGGATTGGCCGGGGAGAGACAGGCACAGCTGAGCAGCTGCAGGTTCTCCCGCAACTTCTCTGGCTGTGCCTGTATCTTCCTGGGTGGGGGAAGCCACAGGAGAAGCCCTCATGGCTGCCCTACCCCAGCCTCCTGGCACTTAAAAAAAAAAAAGCCCCATACTCATGAGCTGCACCAGCAGAGATCAGGGCCTCTGAGGGCTTGTGGCAGAGTCCTCCCTCCTCCCATGCACCATGGGGCAGTGGGGATTGCCCCCCCCCCCCACTTGGCACCTGCATGACAGCTGCCCCTTGGCATGGGTGCCCTGGTCCCCACTGCCACAGCTGGTGAGTGCAGGGCAATTTTTTTTTTTAAGTGCCGGGAGCCTGGGGCTCAGCAAGGGATGGGGCCAGGCAGGGCAGCCATGGGGGTTTCTCTTATGGCTTCCTCTGCCTGGGGAGAGGCAGGCACAGCCAGAGAAACCATGGGAGAAACTGCAGCCATCCAGCTGTGCCTGCCTCTTCCCAGGCAATCAAATCTCTGAATTTCTCTGAATCTTTTCCAAACTTATTTGGAGGCTTTGGATTTGATTTGGACCATTTAATGTGTCCCCCAATTTGATTAGGATTCAGAGATCTGTCCACTGAATCAGGCCAAATCTTCTCCAAATCAATAAGTGACCAAAGCTTCAGACAGCCCTACTAAGCAGCTCAGTCCTCTCAAGACTCAAGCCTGTCTGGACAGGCCCAAAAGCAGAATGTATGGCACCAGGCATTGCTATGATCAAGCAAGTGAGCCACCAACAGACTTTAGGCACCTCCTAAGCTCCTTCCGGAGTAGGCCTTCGGGTCTGAGATCAGCACATTTGAACTTTTGCAGCCAAAAGTCCAATTTATGAGTCTATATTCTTCTGTAGACCTCCCCAAAGTTCTTGCTTATATAGAATCCTGAAGAGAACTGGAGAAAAACAAACCTTGAAGCTATACCAACTTAAATATTGTGGGCTGGGCCTTTTTATTTCCATGGTATTTGCCTTCCCCTTGGTTTTTTGGTCCTCTGCTTCTGAGAACTGTTTCAGTTCAAGATAGCAGTCATTACTAGGGTCATACTTAAATTGTGGTTTCACAATTTTTGCAGAAACTGCGAAAAAAGCAATCTCCATGAAAAATGGCATTGGCCACAATTTACCAGGAAATTAACCAATGCCCCCCCCCCCCCATAATAAAAATAAAATGCTGGCTCTCCAGTGAAAGTGAGTGGTCCTGCCACTCCAGGCCAGCCTTGCAGCCCACCTGAGATGGGAAGGCACCGGTTGGTGCCTGCTGGGTCTGACCCCCCTGCATCCAGCTCAGCAAATGGTGCCTCCTGGGTCTAGGGTGGCATCCCAGGTCCCCCCATGGCCAATAATTGGTCTATCATCCTATGAGACGCTCCATCTGCCCCACTGTCTCAGTGTTCATGAGCTGCACCTGGTACCTCGAGGTACATACAAAAACATATAAAGCTGTGTCTATGGCCAAATCACCGATTCTCCAAATTAGAATTGAATCTCCAGATTCGGGTGAATTGAATCAGGACAGTTATCCAAATGAGCGAATAAAATCACTGTCCCCTGAATTGGGCCGAATCGAAATCCAAATTGAACACTGCCTGCTTTGCACATCCCTATTAGGTAGGTCCCTAGTCATTACAGAATTAATTATATATCAGTGTTTTTTCATGGTCATAGGTTCATAGATTCATAGATGTTAGGGTCAGAAGGGACCTCAATAGATCATCCAGTCCGACTCCTTGCATAGGCAGGAAAGAGTGCTGGGTCTAGATGACCCCAGCTAGATGCCTATCTAACCTCCTCTTGAAAACCCCCAGGGTAGGGGAGAGCACCACCTCCCTTGGGACCCCGTTCCAGACCCTGGCCACTCGAACTGTGAAGAAGTTCTTCCTAATGTCCAGTCTAAATCTGCTGTCTGCTAGCTTGTGGCCATTATTTCTTGTAACCCCCGGCGGCACCTTGGTGAATAAAACCTCACCATTTCCCTTCTGTGCCCCCGTGATGAACGTATAGGCAGCCACAAGGTCACCTCTCAACCTTCTCTTGCAGAGGCTGAAAAGGTCCAACTTCTCTAGTCTCTCCTCGTAGGGCTTGGCCTGCAAGCCCTTAACCATATGAATGGCCCTTCTCTGGACCCTCTCCAGGTTATCCGCATCCCTGTTGAAGTGTGGCGCCCAGAATTGCACGCAGTACTCCAACTGCGGTCTGACCAGAGCCCGATAGAAGGGAAGTATCACCTCCTTGGACCTATTCGTCATGCATCTGCTGATGCACAATGAAGTGCCATTGGCTTTTCTGATGGCTTCGTCACACTGCCGACTCATGTTCATCTTGGAGTCCACTAGGACTCCAAGATCCCTTTCCACTTCCGTGCCACCCAGCAGGTCATATTATTTGTTCTTTTATTCTTTGCTACTTCCATTAATAGAAAATAAATTTATTCAAGTTGAATAAATATGTTTGCTTTTTGTATGTGGAGGAAGATAGCAAGACTGTTGTTTTCATAGATTTCATAGACATTAGGGCTGGAAGGGACCTTGGAAGATCATCGAGTCCAGGCCCCCGCCCAAAGGGCAGGAAGTCAGCTGGGGTCATAGGATCCCAGGAAGATAAGCATCCAGTTTCATCTTGAAGGTGTTCAATGAAGGCTCTTGAACAACCTCCGGTGGCAGGCTGTTCCAGACCTTGGGGGCTTGGACAGTAAAGAAATTCTTCCTTATGTCCAGCCTGAAACGATCTTGTAGTAGTTTGTGACCATTCGACCTCGTCATCCCTTGGGGCGCTCTGGTGAACAAACGTTCCCCCAGATACTGGTGGTCACCCCTGATAAACTTGTAGGTGGCCATCAGATTACCCCTGAGCCTGCGCTTTTCCAGGCTAAAGAGCCCCAGGGCTCTCAGCCTGTCATCGTAGGGTCTGCTTCCCTGACCTCTGATCATGCGCGTGGCTCTTCTCTGGACTCTCTCAAGCTTCTCCACATCCTTTTTGAATTGTGGAGCCCAAAACTGGACGCAGTACTCCAGCTGCGGCCTCACTAAGGCCGAGTACAAGGGGAGAATGCCGTCCCGGGATTTGCTTGAGAAGCATCTATGGATGCAAGCCAGCGTTTTGGTCGCTTTACTAGCCACAGCATCGCATTGCAGGCTCACGTTCATTTTGTGGTCAATGGTGACCCCCAAGTCTCTTTCTTGCATAGTGCTAGCCAACATAGCACTGCCGAGCCTATAAGGATGCTGCGGGGGGGGTTTCCCAAGGTGGAGAACCTTGCATTTATCGTTGTTTATTGTTCTATGTGGCATGGGTGGGCATGCAGACAAATACCTCAAATTAAACTAAGCAGAGCCAGATGTTGTTAACACCTGAACAGCAGTCTTTTGAACAACACTAGCCAGGCAATGAAGAGAAAGTGGTGATTTAGCGGGTGGCAGTTGTAGAACCAGAATCATCAGAAAATCACTAATCACATTTGGTGAGGAGAGCCATGTTCAATCATTCAGATTCATAAGTGGTCAGGAAATCACTTCATTAGTGCACATTCAACAGCATTTTCCCTATGAAAAGGAAAGGTTCGTTATCAACTCCAGAGACTAGAAGTTGCTGTGGCGGAGATGAAAAGAAAGAAAGAAAGGAAGAAAGAATCTCCCCTGCCCTGATCGATCTCAATTAAGCAAATCCTGATAAAAACTCATCCAACTATGTTGGTTCTGCATGCACAAGTATCTTCAAATACTGGGGAAATCCTCTTCGAAACACCCTGCATAAGCAGAAGAGCTGGGTGCTGGGGCAATATGGAGGGCATGATGGAAAGAGGACTGGTGTCAGGAAGTTGTGCGCTCCCTTGCCAATGGTGAAGATTGTTGATTCAAACTGGCAAGCCCCCCCGTACCTACCCAGCCCCCATATTACCCAATTCACACTGCTCCCATTGCCAAGGCAACTTCTGAAGCTCTGGAAGCAGGATCAGAATTCACTTCACCTCCACTAGCCGCATGCAGCTGTGCTCATTCCCTTCAAAATTAACTGATCCTGGGTCTAAAAGCTGGAGACTTGATGAAGGGGAAAACAGCCTGAGGGGACTGCTATGACACTGTGCCTGCAAACACACACAGACCACCCTCCCCCGCCAAGTTCCTTTGCACAGCACTTCAGCAATAAACTGCAGCACAGTGCTTCTCAACTCCCATGCCAGGTTGAATAGATTACAGTGACCTTAAGGGGCTTAATGTCACACCATATGCATTAAAACTGCCTGCAGTGCCTGTGCCCCATATGCAATTTTCAATGTACTCAGAACTTTTCCTCAGCCATTTCTGCCTGCAATGTTTGACAGATTTCTTCCTAATAGAGCCAAAGAGCCATGTCTTCAATTGCTTCCACAACCTCCTTTCCAGATCATTATGTTAAAAGTTCTCTCTGGTGACACTTAAAGGGAAGCTGTTAGAACTAAACATTGAACTTACTGTACCTTGACCATTATCCCATCCTGCAGATTTTTACTTGAAAAATCTAAAAAAAAAGAAAAAGAACAACCCCCCTGGAAACCCCCCCCCCCCCAAGCTTCACTATTGTGCAGATAAAATATATATATATATATATTGTAAACATTCAAATAGAAGGAATCGGTATGAAGGTTGAGGTCTGTGAACACCATTGCCTATTATGTGCCAGATAATATGACATGCAGTAACTGGGACTTTGGGTATAGCCCAGAGGAACCTTGAACCTGTGCCAATGCAAGAATTACCCTAGGGACACTGTAATGCAGGGACATTGTTCCAAGATACCATTTTATATTGTGTTTTCCTTGGTCCAAGAGGGCAGTAAACTACCAACTGGCCTACAGTGCTAAGAAACAAGGGTTTTGTGAATCTAAAGGAATCATGAGCTTGACCCCCAAAAGCACGAGTTTTGGGGGGATATTTTAAAAATAATTAGTGAAATGGGGTTCTGGTCTGATTTTTTTTTTAATATAACCTGCAAATCTTTAGTGAGTACATGGCCATGAGAAAAATTGCCCACTCACTCTCCCAAGCTCATTGGAAGAGCTCTCTAATGCCTTAGTCAATGGCTTACCACCTCATTCGGCCCTTTCAAACCTCCAGTGTCCCCCAGCCCCTGGATCTTGTTTCACTTCTATCAGTTTTCCCCATTATTCAGGACCCACACCCAGTGGCTTCCCACCTAGTTTATCCATTCATCACCACCCCAGCATCCCACACCTCCTCCCCAAGACTCTTCCTGCCTCACCTCTGTTCCTCTTAGGTTCTTCCTGATCCTCCTCATGAAGATAGTGTGGAGGTGTGGAGGAATTATCCCATTTCTCAACAGAGGGAGGAGAGGGCAGCAGACTGTTGGGTTCTGGATGCTCTCTGCTCCCTACTTCAAGGATGGTGCTGGGTTGTGGGAAGATGAAGAGCTCCACCTACTTCCTGAACAGTCTCTGATTGGCTGTTTTACTCAAGGAGTCAGTTAGGTGGGAACAGAAGCCAATTAGAGGGAGTTTTTGGTTCCCCACACTAAATGTGCTAAAATTGTCTAGAGAGCTGGAACTTCTTCTCTGTTATTTTGGCCAGCAACAGGGAAAACACAGCTAAGGCTCCTTCTACTTCATGCCTACTCCCACCTGCCTGCTTGATGGCAGAAGAAGCATGCATATGGCTTCCCTTTTCCCTCCATGCCCAGAACTTTGCAGCCAACATACATGTGTAAGAGACAGCTGCAGAAATAGTTCAATCAGGGATTGCTGCATTGCCAAGGAAAGGGTAAAATGAGCCCACTCCTTCCAGTAACCTTCCTGTCTCCGCTCTGAACTGTGCAGGGGAGACCCATCCTCTAGGACAGGGCCCGGTGACCTTTTTCCAAGCCACTGGTTGGAACAACGTGGGACAGAAGCAGCTTCCAGACAATGAGGAACTACATTGGGGCCAGGCAGCTAGAAGCTGCTTTCACTTCTTCCCACTCTCAACCCCCTTACCCAACCTGGCCCTGGAATAGCTCTTCCCTGGCTGGAAACTATACTCACACCCCAGCCTTGAGGAGAGAGAGGATGATGGAGAGGTGGAAAGAAGTGGCAGCAGCACAGGCACAGCTCCCAGCTCCCCAGCCCTGGTGCAGCTCCTTGATGCTCATCCCCACCATGGCCATCAGCACAGGCAAAGCTCTGTTGTTCCATGAGCTGTACATTGCCGACCCCTGGTCTCGGGCTTGTGAGGAAAGAGATCATAGAAGAGCCAGGCTACAGATCAGGGGCCAGGAAGCAGATATAGCAGGGATTGACCCGTGCTGATGATGTTAAAATGTCTTCTGCCATTTTCATATTAACTATTCCATCCCCTGTGCTGACTCAATCCCTCATTTTCACCTGTCCTGTTAAATCCCTTTTAACAAAATCCAACTGAAAGAATTCAAATTTCTAAAAAAAAAAGAAGGTTTTATGGGCCTAACTAGGCCCTTGTTGGCATAAGATTGTTCACCCTGCCTGTAGAGTCTACATCTTTCCCTAAGCCATTGTCTTTCATCTGTTCCGGTCTCAGCAAGCCCCCCATGGGCCTCATAATAAGAGCTGTTGCTCTACCCTCATCTTCTCCTGCACTCGTCTGTAATAATTTAGTTCATGGAAACTAAAATGTCTTCTCCAACCTAATAAGTCATTCTCATGCTCTGTGTACAAAGTGCAACATTTTTCAAATCTTAGACTGGGAGGCATGTGATTCAGCTGAGAAATCTCAAATTTTCAGGGGGATCTAGTATTCGGGCAAGAAATTTTGATTTCTACCTACCCATTCTTGTTGCATTTGAGGTTGCACCTTCTTAGAGAAACCAGAAATTCAGGTACGAAAAAAGGCAATAGAAAGGCAGGCCAGTCCCACAATAGGCCTTGCTAAATATTACTGATTAAAATACCAGTTTAGAAATGGTTTGAGGGTAAAGAAGATGACTACACGGAAGTTGAAGGGGAGTCAATTCTTCATGTTGGGGCATGGCCTAGCCAAAGCTTATGACTTGATTTGCAAGCACCAGACTGCAAATAGCCACCAGGAAGAAACTCAAGAAAAAAAGTCCCAGAGCCAGAGCTCACACTTTCTGTTTTGACAGGACGTGGGATCACAGATACCAGAATAGGAATACTTTCAGTGAGTCACATACACCTTCTGCCTCTTACTACAGGATTTGTCCAATGCAGGACCTCACATTGTTGTCCTGGCTAAGAACAGGAAAATCTCCTTTTAAACAATTTGTGAGTTCGCCAGTTATTTTGGACCCCAGCTCTGACTAGATGATTTCTTTATATTATTGTTGTTTTGTGAGAACAGCAAGTTGCACAAAACTATTGTAGCCATGCAGCTTTAAATGTTTCAAGTAACGTGGTTCCCATTAGTTTCCTCAAGTGAATACACTGAAGTCTAGCAAATCTTACCAAGTTGGAAATGTTTTTCCAATGCATGCTCTACATTTTCTGTTCCTCTGCCTTATTTTAGGGTTTTTTCCAACCTTGTTCCTTTACACAATGAAGATGACTATTCCATTCTAGGCTTTAATGTTTTACCTCATGTGTCTGTAGATGGTCTTATCCCCTCTACAACAATTTTGCTGTTACAAAGTTTGGTTCCACAAATACTGTCCAGTGGCTTTACTAGGTTCCGGTAGTTTTCTGCTTTCCTTCACAACTGTTACTACCCCATCTCCTCTGCATATACTATTCTGTCGTTCTTTCACTTGGGCCTGAAGTTTTATTTCACTTTTGTTAAAATGGCCTTTGGTTTCTTACTTCTTCTAAGCCTGTCTTCTCGGCAACTTCACATGAAGAAAATCTAATCTGAAAGGGGTGGAATGGGAATCCAAACCATTTGTTTTACGGGATGCCAATTGCTATTTCATCATGACTCACAAGTATGCCTTATAAGGAGATCATTAGCAGAGCTTTGCTGTATTTAACCTGGTAACAAATGACAGTCAATTAAGAATGCCTAAAAAGTCTCTTTTTATTGACTGTTAGCCTGCAGAATTGCACATCTCTCCTTTCTTGGCAGTGAGCCTCTTCAATATGATTAATTACTTTCAAATCTCCATAGGTCCATAACTGTAAAAGACAAGATACCTACTATAAATCTGTAAATAGAGTATTTATTAGTGCAAAAAATGGGAAGAGGGATATTTCAGCTGTCATCTTAGCTAAGAGGAAATCCCATACCGTGTTTAAATTCTGGAGTGTGCTCACTGAAAACCATATCTCTATCAACATCCCTTCAAGCTACTGCCAGTCATTTAACAATGATTTCTTCTCTCAGCCATCATGTAGAGAAGTGTGTCAGTGTGTGTGACAGGTGAGGAGGTGCCCAAAAGAAGGGCAAAAAAGATGAGGGAGTCTTTGGTGGAAGGTGAAGGACTCACCCAGACATCAGGGGAGATTCAGCTCCAGTTTAGGCTTCTTCCAAAGCTTCTGGCTCCTTGTACTGTACCTCTTGACCTCCTTCTTCACAAACACTTCCTACCGTGGTCCCTGCATTCATAATGCTTCACCCTGGTTAAGGGACCTAGAGCCTGCTTTCACAGGGCTGTGGAGCAGGTCACCATCATCCCTTCTAGTTCTTATCTTAGGCAGATCCCTTCCCTTCAGTTCTCTACCCCAAGGAGTCCCCCAACACCTGGATTTTATCTTACATAGGAAATTAGCATGAATGCCGTGTGCACCCAGAAGCTGGCGCTGTGGCACTGGCAGTGGGGGTGGGGGGTGAGCACCGATTGGTGGTTGGTGTCCATCTGCTGATGCTGCTGGCAGCATCAGCGGTGGCCAGAGGCAATTGCAGACCACCCGCAGATGCCACCAGCAGTGTCGGCAGCGAGGGCGGGAGGGGGGTGGTGAGTGGCGACTGCCGGGAGGTGCCACCAGCAGTGTCGGCAGTGCCTTTTTGCAGGGGATGCACTGCCACCACTACGCTCACGTGCACGTGCACCCCCTACATGTCACCAGTGGAAGTTAGCTTCCCAATTAACAACTAGCCCTACTGTCCAGGTGACACCACCAGAGTCTCCCTATGCCTGACGAAGGGTGTTTTTGCCTGAAAGCTTGCAAAGAACTGTTTTCCAACTATTTAATTGATTTAATAAGAGACATCACATCTGCCCAAAGCACTTTGCCTGCCTATGTGCTTAGATCAACACAGCCACAACCAACAGCCCTGCATGACCCACACTTCCTGTCAATGGACTTCCTGGGGCAAAATGGACTTCACCTCTCAGCGAAAGGTAAAAGTCTTTTCTCCAACAGGTTGGCTGATCTCCTACGTTGGTCTTTAAACTAGTTCAGATGGGGGATGAGGAGGCAGAAGAAGGAGAACATCAGGAACCTGCAATCCATGGGACATGCAACAGTATAGAACAGGTAAGCAATAAGCAGGTAAGCAATAAGGGGCCCATTGGGCATCAGAGCCAGGGGGCAACAAAGGCGCCAGTCAGAGGGCTCAAGTGCCTATACACTAATGCTAGGAGCATGGGGTACAAGCAGGATGAACTAGCACTCCTGCTTGCAGAAAACACCTACAACTTAGTGGGGTTAACAGAAACCTGGTGGGACTCTACCCATGACTGGGCAGTACACATTGAGGGCGATAAACTGTACAGAAAGGATAGAATAGGGAGGAGAGGAGGAGGGGTTGCGCTCTGTGCCAAGGACCATTATACATCGACCCTTATCAAAATGGAATTGGAGGAGGAGAAAGTAGAAGAATTGTGGGTTAGGATACATGGAGGTCAAGGAGAAAGGGATTTGGTGGTAAGGGTCTGCTCTGGACCCCACACTAAGGGGAAGAACTAGATTTGGAACTCCTGAGGCAGCTCTTGGAGACCATAAAGACTAGAGAAGCGGTAGTCATGGGGGACCTAAACTACCCGGACATCTGCTGGGAGATGCAGACAGCAAATTCCCAAGTTCATGCGGTTCCTATCCTGTGTTCAGGACCTCCACCTGACGCAGGAGGTACATGGTCCTACTAGGGGGAATGCCTTACTGGACCTGGTATTGGCAATGGGGGGTGACATGGTAGGGGACCTACAGATCAGTGGTCACCTGGGGGACAGTTAACACCAAATAATAGAATTCACCATAAGGCATAGAGTGGGAAAGGTAGCTAGTAGGGTGGAAGTGCTAGACTTTAGGAAGGCTGACTTCAGCGAGCTCAGGCGTTTAGTCAATGATGCACTGCAGGGTAAGAGATTTGGCGAGATGGGATCCCAGGAAGGATGGCTGTGCCTTAAGGAAGCGATCATTCGGGCACAGAGGGAGATGATCCTGATGTGGGAGAAAAGGGGGAAAGGGGCCAAGTGGCTTCCTTGGCTGACCAGAGAAATCCAGAACAGCCTAAGGGCAAAAAGGGGGGCATATAAGCAGTGGAAACAGGGAGAGATTACTAAAGAGGAGTACGCCTCCTCAGCTTACAGTTGTAGGGGGGCAGTTAAAAAGGTCAAAGCTACCTCGGAGCTGAGGATGGCATCCCAACTTAAGGATAACAAAAAATTGTTTTTCAGATATATAGGGAATAAAAGGAAGGCCCAGGGCGGTATAGGACCACTACTGAATGGGCAAAAGCAATTGGTGATGGACAGGAGGGACAAGGCTGAACTCCTCAATGAGTTCTTTGCCTCAGTGTTCCTAAATAAGGGGCACAACAAATGTCACAATAGGATCGTAGAGAGACAACAAGCGTTGACCCTGAGATGGTGCAGAGTCACTTGGAAGGACTGGATGTGTTTAAGTCAGCAGGCCCTGATGAGCTCCATCCGAGGGTGCTGAAGGCACCAGCTGATGTCATTGCACAGCCACTGGCAGGAATATTTGAGCACTCGTGGCACATGGGCCAGGTCCCGGAGGACTGGAAAAGGGCCAATGTCTTCCCTATTTTCAAGAAGGGGAGGAAGGAGAATCCAGGCAACTACAGGCCAGTCAGTCTCACCTCCATCCTTGGTAAAATCTTTGAAAAGATTATTAAGGCTCACATATGTGAGAGCCCGGCAGGAAAAATTATGCTGAGGGGAAACCAGCACGGGTTCATAGCAGGTAGATCATGCCGGACTAATCTAGTCTTTTTTTATGACTGGGTTACAAAGCACCTGGACACGGGAGTAGGGGGAGGTATCATTTACTTAGACTTCAGGAAGGCCTTCAATATGGTATCCCACCCCATAGTAATGAACAAATTAAGAGGCTGTGACTTGGATGATTACACAGTCCAGTGGGTGGCGAATTGGCTGGAGGATCATACCCAGAGAGTGGTGGTGGATGGGTTGGTGTCGACCTGGAAGGATGAGGGCAGTGGGGTCCCGCAAGACTCGGTCCTTGGACCGATACTCTTCAATGTCTTCATCAGTGACTTGGACGAGGGAGTGAAGTGTACTCTGTCCAAGTTTGCAGATGACACAAAACTGCGGGGAGAAGTGGATACACCGGAGGGCAGGGAACAGCTGCAAGCAGACCTGGACAGGATGGACATATGGGCAGAAAACAATAGAATGCAATTTAACAAGGAGAAATGCAAAGTGCTGCACCTAGGGAGGAAAAATATCCAGCACACCTACAGCCTAGGAAATGACCTGCTCGGCAGCATGGAAGCGGAAAGGGATCTCAGAGTCCTGGTGGACTCCAAGATGAACATGAGTCGGCAGTGTGACGAAGCCATCAGAAAAACCAATGGCACTTTATCGTGCATCAGCAGATGCATGACGAACAGATCCAAGGAGGTGATGCTTCCCCTCTATTGGGTGCTGGTCAGACCACAGTTGGAGTACTGCGTGCAGTTTTGGGCACCACACTTTAAGAGGAATGTGGATAACCTGGAGAGGGTCCAGAGAAGGGCCACTCATATGGCTAAGGGCTTGTAGGCCAAGCCCTATGAGGAGAGACTGGGGCACCTGGACCTCTTCAGCCTCCGCAAGAGAAGGTTGAGAGGCAACCTTGTGGCTGCTTATAAGTTCATCACGGGGGCACAGAAGGGAATTGGTGAGGATTTATTCACCAAGACGCCCCCAGGGGTTACAAGAAATAATGGCCACAAACTAGCAGAGAGCAGATTTAGACTGGACATTAAGAGGAACTTCTTCACAGTTCGAGTGGCCAAGGTCTGGAATGGGCTCCCAAGGCAGGTGGTGCTCTCCCCTACCCTGGGGGTCTTCAAGAGGAGGTTAGATAGGCATCTGGCTGGGGTCATTGGAACCCAGCACTCTTTCCTGCGTATGCAGGGGGTCGGACTCAATGATCTATTGAGGTCCCTTCTGACCCTAACATCTATGAATCTATGAATAATCCCCACTTGAGCACCTTTATTATTAGAGAGATTAGCTGTCCCCAGGCCCCAGTGCCCTTTCTACAGGAAAGACCCTTCTGTTTGACCACAATGCTCCAAACTAGCTTGCATTTGGTTTTTGAAAGGTAGTACAGGATACAGTTGCTTGTGAGAGCAGGGGGTTGGAATTAGTGCCCCAGGAGGTCTCTTCCCAGCCTATGATTTTCCATACCAGCATTAATACACCTACAAGCAGCACATGTAGGGTGCATTCAAGCACATAAGTGTAGCTTGCATCACTTGAAAGTATGACAGAGAACACTCTCCCTGTGGTTCCCGGGGAGCTGGAGAAGGGAATGCACTTCTTGAAGCAATTTCCTTCCTACAGTGCTTAGGCTACACATGGCTGGGCTGGGCTGAGCTCCAACTACCCAGAAGAGCTAACCCTGCCGACTCTTCAGCACAGCAGAGTCAGCAGAGCTCTGCATGTAGAGACTCCCTGTCCAGAACAGGATTGCATGCAGATTTGCCTTGACCCTCATTCATCCTGGCCAGCTATAGCCAAGTAGCACAGGGCAGAGAGGAAAAAATAGGCTAGTATATAGATGACCACCACTTTGCCATGCATGCAGCATGGGCACCAATTTTTGGCTAGAGTGGCACAGTATAGTCTGGTACGGGGCTCCTAAACCTGCGAAGCAGGCCAGCAATGTAAAGTGACACAATCTGGACCTCCCAGTCTCTCCCCATTTGTTTTTATTTGTCTCTGTACTTCTGATATTCAACACTGCAAAGGTTTTGAGAGAGAATTTCTATTCCTGACTCTATAGAAAATAAAGTTCATCTAGGTCTGGCTGCATTTGTGTTCCTTTACAAAGGATTCCTGTCTGATTCCTGACTTGAAGTCGGTGCTGTGCTGCTCTTGTGCTGGGCTACAAGAGTTTGCTATTGCTAATTACAAGATGTCTTTTCTCGCAGCAGGTATTGACCAGATCTGTAGACAATGAAAAACATTGCCCTCTGTGTAAGCATTAAGTCATTATGCATTACCTAGGCCAGTGATTTAGACAAGTATTAAATCTACACTATGTCAAAACAGAGGAAATAGAGTTCTAATCACACTGACGCGTGACATACAATTAAGGATGTTTGCAAATTAGCATTTATGAATAAAACTCAAGTTTAAATGGATATTCAGCAGAAGCTAATGAGGTTTAAGGACTCAGGTAAGGTACGTGCATACAATGTAAATCAATTAAGCATGAATAATAGATAAAATTGTGTATAACATATTTGTAAATGAAAGAGTCAGAAAGTGGGGGGAAATACCAATAGGGTGAGTATTCTCACTGCTACTGCTACTGTGCTGTTTGCAAGAGCTGAATGTTGGCAGCAAGATGGGCTGTTGGTTCACCTTGAGGAGCAGCGAATATTGCTTCACTCCAATAAATTACGAACCCAGGAAACAAGTGCCACACAGATTTCTCTCCTCCCTCAGCCCTCCTTGCATCTCTCAAATGCCTCCCATCATTTACAAATGCAATTTGCTATCAGATTGCTTGGGTAAATCTGGGGATTAGACTACAGCTGACATTTTAACAAGCTGGGAAAGGATTTTTTTTCCTTTCCTCTTCTCAGTACTGGTGTCCCTCCTATGCCCTTTCTGCTACAGCAATATTTCACCTGGACAGGTTAAGTTTTATTACTGCTACAGGTGTCTAAACATGCAGAGATGTTCATAAGTAATGGTAGGAAGCATCCCCAAGTGTTTGTTTTAAGTCACTGCCAGAGTCGAAGCTGATGAATATTTGAGATGGGCAAGAAAAGGTGCTTTAATGCTCAGAGAAATGTAAATCATTCAGAAAGTATAGGTGTGCAATTGACTGTTGTAGTGTCAAAGGTACATATGTTTTCAACATACTCCCTTAGCTAAGCCATCTCTACATTTCCAGAAAGAAAAGGAGCAGAAGAAATCTTTGCTAGCCTGAAAGGTGTCTGAAGGAGTTTGGTAAGGATAATAAATCTGCAGCAGAAATTATTATTGCAGGAAAAAAAAGCAAATGTCAGCCTTCTATAAAAGGTAGTCAGTGCAACTGATGGCACATATAACCTTCGAAGCATCTCCAATGCAGACAGATGTTGACCCATTGGAGGGAATTCCAAAAAGAAAAATTATTTGAGAGCTGAAAGGATGGACTTGGGAGGAAAGATCAGAAGCACGAATGGGGAGGTAAAGGAAGGGCATGTTTTTGTTAATATCTGATGAGTAAATGCCCAAAATGGAGTTGTTTAATCTGGATGAAATATTTTGGATGAAAAATGTATTTACCCAAAAATGTAACTTTGAGGCTGACTATTTGTAAGCAGAGAGTAAATCTGGAAACTGGCTTCAGTAAAAAAAATAAAAATAAAAATAATTGTTTTTTCTGTTAAAAGTCTATTTTCCAAATGAATTATTTTGAGTTTCAGTTCAAAATGATGTTTTGGAGATGAAACTGGTGACAACTTTTTTTTTTTTTAAAGAAACAAAATGTTTTGTTTTTGGATGACACCCCCCGTCCCCCTCCCCCTCCCCCCCCCCCCCCAGCCAAGAGATTTAGTCGGAATAAAACTTGTGTTGGGAATTTGTTTTGATGAGAAGAAATCAAACCTTTTTGAATTTTCGGTGACTCAAAATGAGAATGCATTTTTTTTTTCCAGAATCAGCAAACAAAACAACTCTACTCATAGGGGCAGGAGTAGAAAAGTGGGTCAAATTAAGACATATAGGTTTCAACATCAGGAGCAGGCAGGCAAGGCAACAACGAAAAACCCAGCAATATCAGGAGCAAATCTTTTCTGATGGTGAAATGTAGGGATTTGATGGTACTTTTGGAAAGGTACTGTGCTCATCTTTCACTGCAGCAGGTTTGTAGGAAACTTTTTGGACATAATTGGGATATGCAAATCCTCTCTGGGCAAAACTTACTAATATCTCATGTGGCAGGGATCGGTCCAGCATTCAAAGGGTGGAACAGACAACCTCATAGATCCTGTAAGAGTTTAGTATCTTCTGTGAAATCCTCCAGATCCTTTCTTAGGAAGAAGTGAATCATTTCTAGAGGTCTCTGCTAGGTGTTAATAGAATCCTCCTGTACCTAGAGTTTAAGGTGAAAGAAAATCTTTACATGATGTATTCTGACCTCATGTCTATAAAAGCTCACAAAAAAAGAAACCATCGAATTGCTCCTCTTTCCGGAGGTATAACAAATAGATGTTGCTCCCTGAGTACTGGTGGTGCCTGGGATGGCAGTGGCCATCTATTTTGAGCCCCTACATTGGCACCTGGGGCTGGTGCCATGCTCACCCACCCCTAGTTATACCACTTCCACTTTCTCTCTTCCCTTTGGCATCAAATGCAGGTCTTTATGGTATCAGTAGTGAAGCAGATTTACTTCCAGTCATGGATATAAATGTTGAGTAATGTTGTTCTAATGAAACTACACTGGAAATGACTCCCACAGACAGCTGCTTTTAGAGATCTGTCATTTAACCTGTTTTTAATGCATTTTACTTGCAACCTATCGATATCATTCTATTACTAGTTTTTTAATCAGAATTTTCTAAAAAACAAAAAAAAGTTAATTCAAATGCCTGACTAAAGTCTGTTACATCTAATAGATCCTTTCATTAACCAAACCTGTAAGTGCCTCAGAAATATAGGGCTTATCTCCCAAAGAAACATGTTAATTTGCATTTGTAATATTCATGTTCTTTACTGATTGAATGCCATATCAACTTTTCCTTTATTTTGCCTAGTAGTGATCTCAGCCTGGAAATCAGCCAGGTCTCCCCAACTGCCTTTTGTGAAGAAGCACATTGTGGAGAAAACTTACCTGAGTCAGGGGAGAGGCGGTGGGACACCATGCCAGCAGCTGATCATGGTGAAAGTGAAACGGCGGTGGCCAGAGCCACCTCAGGCAAAGATCAAAGAAAAAACCCACAGTGGAGCCAGAAGGAGCTGGGAACGGCTCCTGTTTCCACCTGGGTGCACTTTATAAAAGCGTGCTGGGAGGCGATTGGCTGGGCAGATACCCAGCACCCAAACAAAAGGCCTGGCAGGAAGGAAGCCAGGGGGACCAGAAGCAGTGTCCCCAACTGGCCCAGAGGGGCCAGAGCACCTGGATGATCCTGGTGAGGGGATGTGGTGGCTCCCTTGGAAGGGGAGCACAATGGGAACACTGGGCCAGCAAGGGCCCAAGGAGTTGCTCACAGGGCTGGCGTGGACTGAGGTCGGCATCAGTAGTGACTTGGACACTGGTAGATACAATGGGGATGGAACCCTGATGTGGATGACAGGCAGCAGGTACTGAACCCAGGGAGGAAACAACATGTCAAGGGGGGGGGTGAAGCCTGGGCGGAGTCAGACGCTGCATAAGCTGAAAGCAAAGGGGCCACAGGGGACATGCGGTACGAATATCACCAGTAGCCAACAACTGCAGCTCCTAAGAAACGGAGCGCCAGGGAGGGTCAGAGCATCGGCCCTGTTGGACAACATTATGGTTGGCATTAGGCAGGGTGTAGGGGAGGTGGAGCCCCGAGAAGAAATAACTGCAAGAACGACCAAGGGAAAGTACCTGGGGATGCAGGAACAGACATCTTCCACCCAATAGGAAACTACTTACCATAGAAGACGTGGCAGGAGATACCCCTGAGGAACTGACCCGAGGCCACTCCCAATAGCCTGGCCGTGCAGCCCAAGAAGCCATGGAGAGGTTCAAGAAGAACCCAAACACACAACGCTCGGGGGAGAAGCACGGAAGGTTACAACTTGGTGCATTGGGCAGGAACGGTGAAACAAGGGTGACCCTGGAGGCCGATACAGCTATGGAGATGAACCTGAACCCCCAGATTGATTTGTTAGGTCAAACATTGCATGCAGTATCTAAAGTGCTGGAGGTCCAACAGCAACAAGCCAAACAGCAACAGGAGTGGATGTGTTGGAATTGGACTGCTTTCTGGAATATGACACTTGAGGTTGACATAAAGGTTTATATGGAATCATTTGAGAGGATGTTGATTCAGACAGGGCTGGACAGGTGAAAATGGGCTAGCCAGCATGGGTTACTAGTAGTGGGCAAGGCACAGGCTGCTTATCAAGCCTCACTGCAGGAGGAAGCCTTTGACTATGGAAAGGTTAAGGCAGCCATATTGCAGCAGTTAGAGCTCACCCCAGACCACTATCACAGGTTATTCTGGGCCTGAAAGAGAAAGGAAGACCACAGACTCAGGAACTTGATGCAGTTATTGAAAGATCTCTTGGATAAATGGGTACCACCAGGCAAGGTCAATCAAGTGGCCCTGGCTGACCAGATCCTACTTGAACAATTCATAAAAGATCTGGACAAGGACACTTAGCTGTGGGTGAACCAGCACCTTCCTCAGACAGCTGCTGAAGCCTAAAGAATAGCAGAGGGGGAACTGCTTAGAGAAAAAACTACAGAAGTTCAGGGACTACCCCTAAGAAGGAGGACGAGCCCCAGTGGGGGCCTATGCGCCATGTCAGGCAAGGAATCATATGTTATCAATGTGGCAAGACTGGACACATTTCTTGAGAATGCACACTAGGGGCCTCAGAGAAATGGAGACCCACTGGAGAAGCTATGGGGTCGAAAGAGCAACATGAGACCCATGAACCGATTGATGAAATGGACTGTAGTTTTGGGAATGGCAAAGAAGTAGAGGGGTGAGACCATCCTATGGTGACAGTGTGGGTGGCGGGTAAGCCACTTCAGGCCACACTGAACACCGGTTGCTCCCAGACACTAATACGGTGGGGGCAATTCCTGAGAGTGTTTTCAAATGGTGTCCCCCAGTTAGAATGCGCTGCATATGTGGTGAGATGGAAAAATATGAAAGGGGCTTCATGGACGTGAGAATCACCAGTTGCAAGGGCAAATTATGCGTCGGAGTTGCCCCACAGTTAGATGACCAGATGATTGTGGGGTGCGGTTTGTCACCACTCTATGAGGTATTAGAATAAGTGTGCACAGAGGAGATAAGATGTAGAAGACGGCCCTGGGGGGGAAGGTTCAATAGCGGAAGAGGATACAGCTTCATACAGTGAGGAAGAGTGGGTTAGCCTCAGGACAGGTGCTGAGGGCGTGCACTTTTGAACAGCCCAAGAGGAGGACAATGAGCTACAGAGGATCCAGGAGACAGAGGTTCCTTGGGTAGAGGAAGAGACCGTATGGCCTGAAATGGATGTAAGTGACGCTTATTTTTGGGTGCATAGGGGTTTGTTATACTGAGTAAAGAAGCATCCACTCCGAGAAGAGTGGACCTGACAGCTAGTAGTCCCTAGAAGGCTCCACAAGAGGGTATGGAGGTTGGCACATGCTAGCCCTATGGGCAGCCACTTTGGGGCAGACAAGATGGTGACCAGGATTAGGCAGTGGTTTTTTTGGCCGGGGATGAGGGATGACATTACATGGCATTGCGAGGCCTGTCCAGAATATCAGAGGGTCCAACAGAGACGGCCTCCACGGGCACCATTACAACTGATGCCACTCATTGAGGTACCCTTCAATTGAATAGTGCTAGATGTAGTGGGGCCCTTAACAAAGAGTAGTGCCAGACACCAATATATATTAGTCATCATTGACTACGTTACGCGCTACCCAGATGCAATACCACTGAGATTGGCAATGGCCCCACGAATTGCGGAGGAATGATTAAAATGGGTGTCCTGGGTGGGAGTTCCAAGGGAAATAACTGCAGATCAGGGACGAATTTTATGTCCAGAGTTATCCAGGCCATTTGTCAACTGTTGAGGATCTGTCAACTCCATATCTCGGTGTACCACCCGCAGACTAACGGGCTGGTAGAATGCCTGAATGGTATGATTAAATGACTATTGCGGCGATGTACCCAGGATGAACTGAGGAGGTGGGATTTGATCCTAATACCTCTCCTCTTCGTGCTGAGAGACACCCCACAGGCGTCCATGAGGCTGTCCCCATTTGAATTAATATATGGCCATAAGCCGCGAGGGCTGTTACAAGGGATAAGAGAGGAATGGAAAAACACAGGATGACCAGAAGTCGGGGTACAACACTACCAACAGGAAATGATAGAGCAACTGGCAAAAACTATGCAGCTTGCTCAGGAGAACTGGCCGAGGCCCAGCAGAAGCAACAGTGGACGTATGACAAAGGGACCTGCACTAAAGATTTTCATGTTGGAGATAAGGTCCTCGTACTACTCCCCACTACAGGTGACAAGTTGTTGACGCGATGGCAAGGCCTGTTCAAGATTGTGCGCAAGCTGGGCCTGTGGACTATGAAGTACATTGCCCTGGGCATAGAAAAGAGTGACAAATTTATCACGTCAACTTATTGAAGGTGTGGTGAGAACCAAAGGGTTGACTGTTGATCCCAGAAGACCTGTGGGAGGAATTAGGACCCAAGGTAGGGGAGTCACTGGAAGGACAGGAACCAGGTGGCCAACCAGAATATGGGCCAGAACTTGACACCCGACAATGAAACCAGTTGAGGAGGTGGCAAGGTTAGGTGAAGTGTTGGCCAAAAGCCCGGCTGGGCCCAAAGGATACAGCATGAGATCCATACACCAGAAGGGACCGTCGTGTGAGAAAGGTGGAGGCCCATCCCCCATCACTGGTGAGAGAAGGTCTGAGGCAAACTATGAAAGATGTTAGCTCAAGGGATCATTGTGCCTTTGTGCAGTTCCTGGCGAAGCCCAATGGTAATAGTGCCGAAGAATGATGGTACACTCAAAATATGTATTGATTTTTGGAAGATTAATGAAGTCGCCAGATTCAATGCCTTCCCCACGTCACATGTGGAGGAGTTGCTAGAGCAGCTAGAACAGGCTTGGTGTATCTCCGCTACTGACATGGCAAAGGGGTATTGGCAGATCCCCGTAGTATAAAAGGACCGGCAGAAAATGGCCTTTGGCACCCCCTGGGGACTGTTCGAGTTTACGAGAATGCCTTTTGGCCTGCACAGGGCAGCAGAGACCTTTTAACAGTTGATGGACTGCCTTCTAGCCCCACACATGATGTATGCAGTCACATATATCAATGATGTAGTAATTTACTCGCAGACATGGGAGCAGCATTTATGTCATGTAGGGGTGGTGTTACAAGAAATACACCAGATGGGCATGACGATCGACCCAAAAAAATGCACTTTAGGGGTGCAAGAGACTAATTATTTGGGGTTTAGATTAGGGCAAGGTAGAATAAGCATTCTAGTTAGTAAAATAGACATAACAAAAAGATATCCGCCTCCACAGACAAAGTGACAGATGCGGGCTTTTCTAGGACTGGTATATTATTATAGGAGGTTCATCCCCCGCTTCACAGAAAAAAAATGCAGCACTAACAGATGCTGTAAGAGGGAAAGTACAGGGCCCAATTGGATGGACTCCTGAGATGGAACAAGGTTTTGAAGACATCAAAAGAGATTTGTGTAGTGAGGTAGTCTTTGTAATGCCCGATTTTTCTAAAACCTTCATCCTGCAGACAGATGCCTCCGAGATGACCATAGGCATGGTAGTTTCCCAGGAGCAAGGGGGCATAGACCGCCCCCTTGCCTACGCTAGCCAGGAATTAAATGACGTGGAAACCAGATATTCCACCATGGAAAGGGAGTGCCTGGCCATAAAGTGGACGGTAAACTATTTTAGATATTATTTAATGGGGCGAGAGTTCGATCTAGTTACTGATCATGCCCCTTTACAATGGCTAAATAAATTTAGACACAATAACACCTGAATAATGTGGTGGGCATTGTCACTACAGCCATTTAAGGTTAGCGTGAAATATCAACCAGGGACGACTAACCGCATTGCTGATTTCCTGTCAAGGTGTACCGAGAGAAAAAGGACTGATGACGAGATGCCCCAAGGCAACTTAAACAGGGGAGTATCTGGAGAAAAATGACCTGAGTCAGGGGAGAGATAGCAGGATGCCACGCCAGCAGCCAATCACAGAGAAAATGAAACCGCAGTGGCTGGAGCTGCCGCAGGCGAAGATCAAAGGAAAAACCCATGGTGGAGCTGGGAGGAGCCAGGAACAGCACCCGCGTCTGCCTGGGTGCACTTTACAAATGTGTGCCTGGGATGATTCCCTGGGCGGATGCCCACCACTGAGATAAAAGGCCCGGCAGGAACCCTGACAGGGACAATAGGTGGCAGGTACCAAACCCGGGGAAGAAACAACACGTCAAGGGGGGTTGAAGCCCAGGCGGAATCAGATGCCATGTAAGTTGATGGTAAAGAGAGGCTGCGGGGGATGCACAGTTTGAGTATCACCAGTAGCCAATGACCACAGCCCCTAAGGAACCGAGTGCCACGGCGGGTCAGAGCATCGGCCCTGACAGACAACATCACGGTTGGCATTAGGCAGGGTGGAGCTCCGAGAAGAAATAACTGCAAGGACGACCGAGGGAAAGTACCAGGCAGGACCAGACATCGTCCTCCCAATAGGAAACTACTTACCATCAAAGATGTGGCAGGAAAGACCCCTGGGGAGCACTCTTCCAGCCTTCTAGATTTTGCGTTTGCCAAGATTTATTAAAATTAATTTCAGTAGCCCTGAAATCTCCACATCCAAGTCTTTTAGGATTCAATGAACGTTCACTAGGCCTGCTGGATTTAAAAGTATTTCTCTTTGGTAAATTTTGTTGAACATTCTTTCCATTTACTAATGGACTTCAAATGAGTTCATTAGAGGTTCATTCTGCTTCCTTCCAAATGCAGGATATTAATATTTATTGAATGCTGCTGCCCTTTTAGCATAATTATTTACCATTTTACTTTCTCCATTCATTAGTGGGACTGTCACATCACTAGGATTATTTTGTAGCTACTATGTGTAAAACATTACTTCCTATTTTCTGAAACCCTGGCAGCCATTAATTTTTCATTTAAGTTTTTAGCTGCCCATATAAGTTACCTGCGTTTCATACCTTTTAATTAATATAAGACTGTTATTTTATTCCTCCCTTCCATTTTTTCTGTGTTACATTTTATGACTATTTTGTGTATCATTTTGCAATTGAAGCAGGAGTTTTTAGCCAAAGTTGCCTCCCTCTCCAACTGTGGGAACAAGTCTAAAGGAATTCCCAATTTGCATTCACATTTTTCCGTCTAATATTTTGCTTCCTATCAGTTGCCTTCATTGGTTTCTGCAGATTTCGGAAATTAGCCTTTTTGAAGCAATATATATATATATATATATATATATTCATTATGGACACAGAGCAAACAGTCCCAACCAGTGTGTGTGTGTGTATATATATATATATATATATATATATATATACATATATATATATATACACACACACACACACACACACACACACACACATACATATATATATGTGTGTGTATATGTGTATATATATGTGTATATACATATATATGTATATATGTATAGGGATATATGTATAGGGTGTGTGTGTGTGTGTATTACTGGTTGGGACTGTTTGCTCTTTGTCCATAATGAATGTAAGCAGGTCATGATTGCTGGTCCCTAGGCAACCATCAACTTTCAGTACAGTGATTTCAATCCAGGCCAAACCAATCCACTTCTCACATCATTAAATATATAAAGCAGAGGTCAATTGTCACATTCCATCCCATCCTGGATCAGTTCCCTTATTCTGCTCTAGTTTTTAACCTGCAGAGTTGCTGCTTCACTCCTTAACAAGTTGTGAAGAGTCCCTTTGGGTCCATCTGTCTTCCTTTTGCTTGGGGCTGTGAAAACAAGGCTTCCTGGCCTTCTGAGAATATAACCACGGTGAGCTACTTCTTGCCTGTACTAAACAGCTGTTGGTAACTGTGCTGACTCCAATCTTATCTGACGATTTTACTTTGAATATCTGACCCAAGCGTGCACGTTAAAAGTGTTTTCACTTCTTTTGAAGAGAGGTTAATTTTTCCCCAATTCCAATCAATACAGGACTGTGTCTTGTGTATATCGATATTTAAGAGACCCAGCCTATTACCCGTTCTGATGGTATTAGATATCCATATTGAGATGAGTTTCTCAAAGGCAGCACTTGTATTACTCCGAGTCATCATACTCTAGAAACAGTCACAAGACTGTTCAGAATGCTGCTACCTAGGAAAGCTGTATCCGCAGCTTCCCTTAGAGTGGAACAATTGGAAATCATATAATGAATTCAGTCGAGTGATGAATTCATTGTTATCCATCACGGCTTGGTCCAAAATACAGCCTGCTGGGTGAAAAGTGTGTTGCATTAGGAAAAAGCTTGGCAGCTAATGCTTGAGTTTGTGGGAGAAGCCAGGAGGGCAATAAAATAACAGCAAAGGGGCGGTACTAAGAAGGTAACCCAGTGCAAGCTCAAACGTAACGGGTCACAAACAGATTGAACTTATATGTCAAAGAACATGAGGGAACAATTTTTTTCAGTTGTGTACATAAGACCAAGGTTTTCAGCCCACTCCAGGAATAGTAACACCAGTGATTAAAGATATGAGCAAGGGCTAGTGTTGTAGGCCATATTTACAAATAATCCCACAGCAGCTTGTGCCAATGAATATCAGAGCAAATCAGGTAGCTATGATTCCAGCTGTTTTTCCACATTTATTGTTTGTAACTAGGAGGCTAGTTTGAAAGGGCATTGGACTAGATGACCTTACGAGGTCCCTTACAACCCTAATTTTTTATGATAATTTAACTTTCTATGAAAGCAACCAAAATGGATCATTTAGAGCAGTGGTGCTCAACCTTTTGCCCCTGTGGGCTAGAGAAGTGATATGGGGCTGGTTCACAGGCCACACTGGACCCCTTGCACCAAGATTGCATTTGGATGTCTAGAATGTGCCCCATGCAGTCTCAGATGGCCCTCATCTGCTGCGATTGGGCCCCATGGGTAGCATTGGCTCAGATCCCAGTGCACAGGACTGGGAAAAGGCAGTATGGGGCCCTGCACCACCTCTACCCAGCCCTGCATGCTGGGACTGGGCTCTGAGCTTCCCTGCACACCTGATCTAGAGCATAGGGTCATAGCCTACATGGCACCCAACGGACCTGGAGGGAGCTCTGCAGGCTGGATGATATGATCCTGGATCTGGGCCGCAGGCCAGGAGTTGACCATCCCTGATTTAGAGGAAAGAAATGCAACAGGAAGGCACAGAATTCATATCTTTCTACAATCTTATCCCTTGTAAATGGCTGCAATGCACCTTTTCAGGGGAGCAGGCAAGTGCTTGACTGGAAGAGGACAGGGGAATTCAGATGCCAGAGGAACCTGCAGCAAGTCCTTTGTTTGAACAAGCTACTGTGAAGCAAATGTGTATTTACTTTATTTCAATGTGTAAGTTGTTCCAAAAAGCAAATGTTTAAGAGTCCATTTTAAGACAAAATCCATCTGTTTATCCAACACTTTTCAGAAAGAGTTTATTTTATCTAAAATTAACTTGTCTGACACATTGTCATGGCTGGGTACCATAGCAACAGTGGCAACAGCTATGTCATGTGACACAAATCTTATCAGAAATTAACCATATTGCTTCTCCAACACTTTTCAAACCTATTTGCACAGTATTATTTCCCCCTCCCCCCGCTAGACCTTTGCCCAACTTGAAAACCCTGTTTAGTGACAAGCAGAAACATGTCTGGTGCTCAGTAGATTGCTCTTCTTCCTCATCCTCCTCTTGATTTAGTGTGTGCCAGCACTTGACTGTCTGCACGTACAAACAAGCACACACACATAAGCCCAGCCCTAAGAAACACATTTTTAGTTTAGACACGAACTAAGAGCTAGATCCTATTGTCCCTATATAGGTCCTTATGTGAACTTAATTTGTCTACATGGATTTAGGTACCTAATGGGCAACTTATTCCAACCTATTCAAACCCCTGAATATCCATTAATGAGTCTACATTTATAGCATGCTGTCATCTTAGCCTTTACATTAGGTCACCAAAAAACCCAACAAAACCCACCCTGCTGCCTCCCCAAAAAACCCAGTGGTGTTAATGAGGAGAACTCAGCTACCTTCTGTAAAAACAGTTTTTCAGGGACTCAAGCAGGTTTGAAAAGGGTTAAGTACCTAATAGGTAGACTATGATCTGGCTCTAAGACTTCAGATAGCATCCAGAGTGTTTGGGACAATAACATAAGTTTGAGGAGAGAGATTTTTTTTTTCTGTGGTTCTCTTGGAAAGGTTTATGTTGCAAAAATAATTTAATTTGAGCTGGTGGAAAAAATGGGTTGGGTTTTTTTTTTTTGTAAAGCTTTTCACAAAACATCTTTCCACTTTCTTGATTAGGAAATTTGAAAATCTGAATTGTTTTCACTGGGTTACAATAAAATCTGCCTTCCAGTGAAACCTGAAGTAACCAAATTACAGGAATGCAGATAAATTCAGAATTTGACCAGTATCCCCAAAAAATCTGTGCCACGTGGCACATATTAGGGACCTCACTGGGCGCATCCAGTTGAGCACGCGCATGAAGTTTGCAGTGCCTCAAAGCTGTTTGAGGTGACGTAAACCACACATGACATGCATGCACCCATTCACCCTCTGCTAATTTGCCATGTCAAAGAAGAATAAAAATGCCATGAGAATAAGCAGTGCCATGCATGTGGCAGTACTGTGTGCTGCCAGAAACAGAGCTTGGCCATCCAGAGCCATGCTCTGGATGCTGGTGAGGTTCTGTGCAGCCAGATGGGTGCCACTATTTCCTTGGGAGGCCCCCAGAATCCCACGTAAGGCTTATAGAGCCAGCAAAGGTGCTGGCTCCAGCCTCCCCTACCCCACCTGGGACAATTTGCATGTGCTGGAGTGCAGAATGCAGCAGTACAAATATGTGCCACTCTTATTTGTTCAGCAGCAAACGTGTGCCCATTTTATCCTCAACGCCCCCTGGTTGCAATGGTAGCCATGTAAACAAAACCAAAAATAGATATTTGCTTTTCTCAGCTGAGGAATTTCTTGGCCAGGTGATAAACCTTGAGCTTTCACTGCAGATAAGGGGAAAAGAAAAATCAACCATGTAAGAAAGTTTACATTATTTTAGATTTTCAGCTTGAATGAGATTGGGGGATGGGGAGGAAAGAAAGCATTTTCTGGGGTACAACGTAATTGTAAATGGGCATATTGTAACTCTCGTTTTTGGTCTTTCCAAGTTGTCACTATAGTGAACAGTCCTAGAAAGCCCAGATTTTCAAGAGCAGGGCTGAAACTAGGAAGGGAAATCAATAGGAAGAAATTATGCTGACAGCAGTGGAATCGATTCGCAACATGTGAAGGCTTTCTTCCTCACCCGGGAATGGCACGAAACAAATGAAGGAGAGATTTGGACAGTGTTCCCAGGATAGGCCAGCAGCAGCATGAAGGAGGACCAGAAGATGCTCTTTAGAGTGTGTGTGCCATATGACAAACCACCCCCAGACTGTGCTAGGGAGCATCTCAGTGAAGCATCATCCCCCCCAAATTGTTCAGGCCTCTCAAAATGTATGCAACTACTTTTAGAGGAGCTCTGGACACATGGGCAGGAGCATCCCTTAAGAAAGCTCTATTGAAGGTGTAAGAGCAGGTTATCCTGATGTGAAGAAAAGGATAGGAAGGGCAGCCAGAGGCTAGCCTGGCCAAACTGTGAACTCTCCAATAAGTCAAAACTCAAAGAGAAACTATACAAAAAGTGGAATCTCGGTCATATCGCTGGGGAGGATTATGAGAGTATTGCATTGACATGCAGGGAGAAAATCAGTAAGGCCTAGGCACAAACTGAAATGCAGATAGCAAGGCAAGTAAAAGGGAACAAAAAAGCATTTTACAAATATGCCAGAAGTAAGAGGAGTACCAGGGAAACTGTAGCCTCCTTACTAAATGCAGAAAGCAGACTTGGTACTGACTAACAATGGATGCAGGGAAACCTGAAGTATTTAATGCTTTTTTTTTACTACAGTCTTAATGGATAAGGAAAGCTACTAGACAATAAACAGTTGGCAGGAAGGATCAGGGAGGAGATAAATGGCCTAGAGGAGTCAAAGAGGAGTCAAAATGGGTGTATACTAGATTACTGAGGAAATTAAGGTAATTTCAGAGTCACTGGCTATTATCTTTGAGAATCCAGAGGTCAGGTGAAACCAGGATGACTGGAGCAGGAGGACCCAGGGAATTACAGACTGGTCAGTCTGACTTTGTTACCTGGAAAGATCATGGAGCATATCACCGAGAAATCAATTTTTATGCACCTGGAGGAGAACAAGGTAATCAGAAAGAGCCAACATAGATTCATCAAGAACAAGTCATACCTGACCAGCCTGATCTCCTTCTATGACAATGCAGACCCTGTGGATGGGGGATATAATATATGGTGACCTTTGCAAATCTTTGCAAAACTAAAGACATTCCCATTAGTAAGCTAAGGAAATACAGTCCAGATTAAAGTTCTGTAAGGTGGACACATACCTGGCTAAATCTTTGTGTTTAAAATTCAGTCATCAAAAGCTCAAAGTTTAGTTGGGCAGAGGTATCAGGAGAAACTTTCCCAGGGTCTGTCCTCAGTCCTGTACTTTTTAGTATCTCCATTAATGAATTGGAGGATGGCAACAAATGTACAAGGAGCAATATTGCAGCTGACACCAAGCTGGCTGAAGTTGCCATCACTCTGGAGGGTATGGCATAGATTTATAATAACCTTGATAAACTGCAGAAATGGTCCAAAATTAATCAAATGAAATTCAAAAAGGACAGATGCACCTAACACGGAACAACTGCATGCACAAGTACAGAGTGAGGAATGACTGGCTAGAATACAGTACTGCAGAAAAGGACCTGGGGGTAACAGGGGACTGTAAGCTGAATATGAGCCAACAGTGTGCTTTTGTTGCAAAAAAGTGAATATTGTTCAATAGGAGGGTTGCTGGCAAGTCAATGGAAGTGATTCTCCTGCGCCACTCAGCACTACTGAGTCCTCACATGGAGTACTGTGTCACCACACTCATGAGTGACTGGTGCCTCCTGAATCGGGGGAGGGGGGGAGAGGGGGCACCTGCAGAAGTTGCCAATGGCAGTGGCCCTGTCAGGGGGGGCACCAGCCCTACCAACAGCATCAGTTTCAGTCATCAGGGTGGGTACCAGCCCTGCCAGGGGGGACATGTGCACCCCCATGCACCTCATACCAGTTGCCTATGACCACACTTCAAGAAGGACATGGACAAATTAGAAAGAATCCAGGGGAGAGCAACAAAAAAAGGATGAGAGGTATAGGAATAATGACTTCTGAAGACTGCTTGTAAGAACTGGGATTAGTTAGTATGGAGAAAGGAAGACTGAAGGGAAATTTGATAATGGTCTTAAAGTACCCAAAAGCTGTTTTTACAGAGGATGGTGGTAGACTGTTCAGTGTGGCCACAAGAGGACAGAACAAGGTATAACAGTCAAGCTGAAGTGACAAAAAATTAGGGTGAATGTTAGGAAGAAATGTCTAACTCTTAGGCTGGTTCAGCACTGGAACAAAGAGATTGTGGAATCTCCAGCTCTGGAGAGTTAAATAGCAGGTTAGACAATCCTTCAGCTGGAATGGTTTAGGCAGGGATGATCTTGCCCTGAGCAGAGACTTGGACTAGATGACCTCTTGAGGTCCCTTCCATCCCTACTTGTCTACAGCTCTGTCTCTGTGACAAAGCACAGGTTGTACCTGTCTTTTTAAGGAGTCTGAGCAGGCAGCTGCAGGTGGAAGCAAGTCCAATTAGGTGGTCACATGTTAGGCAGGAGGGTGACTGATTGGTGGAGAGGTTGGGAGTCTGGGCATAAGGTTAGGCCCCAGAGCATAGTGGGCAGTTGCTGCATGGGGTCAAAGGGGCAACTTCACCCAGCTGGCTGCTGCTCCCAGAACACCTATGGGTGCAGGGCAGGAACTATGGGGATGGAGGAGGTTCCTGGTCTTGGGGCATGACCTAAAACTACACCATGCTGGGAAGGATGGTGTGGTGGGCTTGCCTGTGACGGGGCAGCTTCCAGGAAATGCAACACCTGTGCCTCCCCAGTGAAGGGTGTGTATGGGGCACTGGAAAACCTTAACCCCCGCTGCCTCATTGGTGACCCACCCCTTGGAAGGGAAAGGCTAGGGAAGCACACCCCAACAGAAAAGCACAGGGCCAAGGCACAGGGATTGGGATCTGAGGTCTGGTCCAGGCCAGTAGAAGTGGGCCTGAGACACGGCCCAGGCTCACTGAGTGAGGCCTGAGGCCCAAGGGGCATTAGGTCCAGAAACCCAGTGAGGGATCTGGGTGTTGAGGCTCCAGAGGGCAGGGTGGAAGCCCTGCTGTGGGGGTGCAGGAAGACCGAAGCCTCAATATGGTATCATGGGATTGAGAGCCCCAGTGTGGGAGTACAAGGAGCCCAGGCAGGTCTAAGGAAGCCTGAGGCCAAATCTAGGTTAGCTGAGGACAAGTGTGGCTCAGCTAAGGGGCCGAGGGAGTTTGTGGATATGGATGCCACCTGCGAGGCATGGGGCATGGTATAAGGAGAGGTTTGGAGCTATGTATTTGTACTTGGCATCGAGACAATGCCTCTCACCTAGGGACATCTTCAGTTACAATAAAGGCATGGCAGGATAAGGCAGGTAGGCAGACTGCCCTAGACAAGTGGGTGGGTCAATGTCTGGACCAGCCCAGGGACGGCCCACTTGTTACAGTCTCAGGTGTAGTAATCATAAAGAGCCATATGTGAATGAGAAGAAACAAGAAAAAAGTGTTATTTTTGCAGCAGTAGACAAAACTCTGCAGTCCTTTAGTCCCCCTAACTTGCTATCTAGCAGTGATCTAACTGACAGACCAACTTTCAATTCCCAACTGCTTTGGTTTCCTGTTAGGGAGCATTTCTAAATTATAACTTCTATCAGTACAACAGGTACATTTACTGGTGGTGCCCAGATGTCTTGTAAGGGTAACAACACTATATTCTGGGAGGCTTAGTGAGCATCGAGTGGCCTTGCCAGGCTTCAGCATAGTGTGCTAGCCTGATTCAGAGGCAGTATAGACATGTTCTGCATTTTATTTTAACCAGCACTTCCAAATGTAACACTTCTACATATTTATTCAGAGTAGTTGGAATGAATGGTTTAAATGCTTTAATTTCACACTACAGCCTTCTGTAAATTATTTCTTAGCTTTTTTCATTTTGCTTCCTTCTTTTCTAAATCACAGTTATAGCAAAGGCCACTTCTGTAATTGGTGCAAATTGTCAGTATTAAAACTGAGCCAGAGTTGGCTATTTACATGTAGCGATCTAGCCTATAATCTGCCGGCAACTAAATTGCCACTGTCCTTGATGAAAACTCCTTTTTTTTATCTTGATCTCAAAAACTTTCTGAAGACCAAGGAAAACTAAGTGAAACTGCATTTAGACACAGACAGGCTAGGGTGGGAAATCTATAAAATGTGGAAAATTGTAAAGTTGAATAAATCGTGCATTTACAGAGAAACTACACAAGAGGGTGCACTAAGCATGTCCAGAAACAGTCTCCATGACTCAAGCTATCATAGAAAAAAACCCAGTCAGACATTTCTAATCAGGTACATGGACTAGTTTATTTCTATTATTGAGATAGTGCCCATGGCAGAGGCACGGCTGAGTTATTCATCAGCCTTCAAAGTAGAGGGGAAGGCACCATGCCTCTGGATTCATGAAATGTAGGCAAAGCAGTTCAGCCCAGCAAAGAATGGCAACTTCTAGGTCAGTGGTAAACTCAGTATAAAGGATAACAGAAGGCAAAGCAAAGACAACCAATCAATAAAAATGTGGAACCAAGTGTAGAGACTACTGAGTGAGTGTGTGCATGTTCATGCGTGTGTGTGCGTGTGTAAAATCACTGTCTTCTAAAATGTGAGGCCTGACAACTTCCTGTCTAGCAGGTTACACCAGTACCAATCAGGTCAGCCAGCTATGCCAAATGAACACCCTCATCTACATTAAGTGGGTGAGAATGCACGTGCTTTCTATTTAAAGCAGACAGATGGAAATACATACAGCACCCTCCACACACATAATCTCCCTTTAGTCCGCGGAGCTCTCTGGAACTGAGGCCAATTATTTAACAGTGTTCAAAAAGGGATCGTGCATTTCTTGCAGATAAGGAGAATACTCACAATTAAATCAGTAAGGGTTAAAACGAAGGAAGCTTGGGAGAATCATGATCTCTTGTGCTTCAGAATATAAAAGGTACTTAAATACCACAGTGATGAGTGATAAGTATCATAAGTGATAAAAATCACAATGGTAAGAGTCGGTATAGAAAAGAATAGACAAGAATACTCCTTTAAGCCAGAAGGATGGAAAGAAATTCTCCTTATGAACAGGTTACTTTATAATCGTCCTCTTCAGAGTTTCTCCCATCTTCCACTGCAGCATGTGGTGCTAACCAGTTTGAGAGATACTGGACTGCCTTGGCCACTGGTTTGTTAGATCCAGTATAGTAATTACTACGTTCCTCTGCAACCGGGAACAGAATCATGGTAAATGATGACAAATTTTATTTTCAATAATAATTAAGACATCTCTTCCTTATATAGATCTTCTCAGGTCTCAAAAACTTTTATAAAAGGTAATCAGTATAATCACCCCCATTGTACAGACTAGGAAATTGAGGCACTAAGTAATGAAGTGACTTGTCTAAGGCGCCCCAGAAAGCCAGCAGCAGAGCTGGGAAGTTCCCCACCATTTCAATACAGTGTGCTAACCATTGTACACACTAGTCCAGTACACTAGGAACAACTAACTGGCTTTTAATTCACTGTCTGCTCTCCTATATTGTCTGCAAATTGCATGCAAAGTTTGGGGACAGATTTTGAAGGGTATTCAGACTTTAATTCCCCTTGACTTTTGGTGCAAATGAGACAATTAAACTATTTCCTTTATTTCTGGTTGTTAGTTCCCTAATATTGATACAGTACTTTAAGATTCTTAGACAGTTTAGCCGTGTCTGTAGGGGTATTTGGGATATAGGGAATTCTCTGCAGGGAACTCCATCTTCACAGCTGTTCCTTCTCCAGCTGCTCTAATTGCACAAGGGACAGTCATTCAAAAGGGCACTCCAGTCCTTAAAAAGTCTCTGGTTTCCCTCCCCACAAACATGCACTCCCTCCCAAGAGGAAAGAGTGAAGTGCAGCAAACTTCCAGAGGTAGTCACCAGCTCCTGTGGTCAGCCTATGTTACCGCTTGGGTTCCCACTAGATGCTGTTCTACCTCACTAACTGATCTCGCCTTCTACAGAAGTAGCTGCATTTCTCTAAAGCGATTTCTGCATTACGTTTTGTGAAGGACTATGGAAGGTGTGTATGAAAAGTGCTATATAAAAATACTAGCTATTTTAATTGCAATTACAATGGTCTCATTTTCTTTTTGAAGGCGTCTGAACAGCTGAAAAGGGGAAGAGCCAAGAGCTAATTGTAAGTTCACCAGCTCCCAAAGCATTGCTCAACTCATAAAATGCCCTCCCTGCTGATCCAAGTTTTATAATGATATGATGCATACAATGGGTAGGAACTGCATTTGTAGTCAGTGGAAAATGGGTAGATTAAAGCAGGTCTGCACCTAACCTGTTTATGTTTCTTGAATGCAAAAGTAAGGTAAGTGTTTGAGAAAGTTCTCAAATAGCAAATTACAGCTGTATCTGCAGCTGTGGATGACTAGCTTTGAAGATTTCTATTGTTATTTAAGACCGTGCAGGAAATGAAAATCAATTTTATCTGAAAATAGTTAAATTTATGATGTGGCCTGTGATACAACAACATTCTTTTAAGCAAAATCTATGCTCACACGTCGCTTCTCTGTGAGCATTAGTATCTGTGACTGGGGTTCAGTACCAATATTCCCATACTGATCCAACTATAAAATAAAGACATCCCAAACCAAACCCTGGTCTGCACTAAATTGATTTTAAAACTTTTTGGCTACAATGGGTAAAATGCCTAGATCAAGTATAATCTCTTGAAAAGATCATGTGAGCAAAAGAATAGTAATTCTTCTCGCAAGAAACACGTGAGGAAGTGTGATCACGTGTTTAAGTTATGGGGAGCTCAAAGTTCATGAGGTTCATGTGAAATCACTTGACCTCTATGCCTCAGTTTACCTAAAAAGTATAATAAGACTTTATGTTCTGAAAAACATTAATGGTACTCTAAGGAAAGGTTCAAATGATCTTTTATTTCCCCAGATTGGCTTGATATTAGCTGCAATGTTTTATTTGCACTATGCTCATTAACTGCTCCACCCCCTTCCCACTCATTGGGTGTGGATGAGATGAAACATCAAACACTGAGATGTTAGCACTGCCCTCTTAGGTCAATCACCACCTTGGGATTAGTTAGGAACAGCTTTATAGAAGTGGATGATAAAAGAGCAAATACTCTTTCAGCACATCAACCCACCAACCATAACAAGTCGTAAAGAAATCAATGTACTATCGGCAAAACAACTAACACTAATTCCTTTGAGCTAGGATTTTGATTTCATAACACAAACCATTGCTTCCTGGTGTCAGTGCAACATTAACAAATTTAATTTCCAGAACCATAGAATTAAGCTATTTTAATGCCAAAACAGAAAGGATTTTCTGTCCAATTATATATTATATCCATACACAGATACTACAAGAATTATATGCAGTTAATTTTATAGAGAAGGTGGCAATAAAAGGTGTCCTGGCCATAAAAATATTGCTAAACATAGTAACATATGACAGATATATTAATATCAAATCAACTCAGTTATTAGGACAAAGAACTGAATTCTACGTGACTTTTCATCTTGTATTATCATTTACTGGTGGGCAAAATGAGTATAAAATGCTACCAGAATAACAGCATTTTATTACACATCTGCAATTGCTTCTTCTAATGGCATGTGACTATATAAAGGTGTTGGCCACTGCAAAAACAGGCTCCTAGTAAATTAATAGCTCATCACAGTGAAAAATAGAGCTCAGAAGATGGATGATGGGATGCAAAGTCTTTCAGCAACTTACATCTGGGCCCATCCAACAGGTACTGCCTTTATGTATCCGAGGTACCACCCTGCCTTAGATACTTGGTGGGTGTGTCTACACATGCATTCACACTAGCTTAAATTTAAAACACAGTAAGTTACTACACAATAAGCAGGAATAGTTTGGGGTCTACATGTGCAGGCAACCTGGGAATAAATTTAGCACGAGGTCAGAGCAGCCTGACATGTGTCTCTGTGGCCACCAGGGGAACTTTAGCTTCAGGCCACCTGGCTACCAGCCCTTGGGACTAACTTCAGTCCCAGGCTGAAGCCAGGGAAGGCAGACAGACAAGAGCACTGGGGCTGAGCTCAGGCCAGCCCCCTAGGGACTAGGCACACCCAACAGGAAGATCCCCTGGGTTACTGCACAGTAACTAATTGCGCATACATTTGATACCTGCATGGTGCAGGTATCAAATTTACACTCAAGTCAGTGTAATTCTCCATGTTTACTGCACAGTACAGGCACGCACATGTAGACATGTGCCCATACTGAGTAGTAATTTTGGTTAAATTGCAGTAAATGTGCACATGTAGATGTGCCCAGAGAGTACTTCTACACTCCCTTCAGTGTCCATTTGAAATAACCTGGTGTCTTAATTCAACTTGCTCGTGGATCGGTGGTCACAAAGCAAACAATCAAACAACTCTGCACCCAGCCAGTGTTGAACTAGAGATGAAACATTTTTATTTCTCTGCACCTAAAGATGCCGTCCCCATGACTCCAGGCATTGTACAACCATGCAAAGAAAAGCCCTTGTGCCCCCCCCCCCCCAAAAAAAACCCAAAAATGCTTACAATGTACATGTAAAACAGGAGAAAATAGTGGGTAGACACCCATCCAAGTGGAGGAGCACAAGAACATCATGAGACAATATCAGCAGAAGGGTTTCTGATGAGAGCTGTCTTTTTGTCTCCTTTTAGACGGTGCCCCACTCTTTTTATCTCTGTAGTTTTTTTGACTGGGTTTGTCATCACAGTATCGAAATGCCTTTCAGTAAGGCAGGGCTGTCCAACTGCGGAGCAGATGGGGGCTGTACACGACACTGGTCACGGGTCCTGGGTCCCAGGCTGCACACCATGTGGGCTTCATGCAGAGCCCCGTTTCCATGTGAGCAATACAATCTCCCCCCGGCCACCACTGCACAACCCCCTGGTGTCCTGCCACATACATGGGCCCCCAGCCCACCCCAGTGCTGCCATATGAGAAGCATGAGCACTCCTGCTGCTACCACATGGGCAAACCTCCCCACCATCGCTGCTGGAAATCTCCCCCTGCAGCTGGTGTTGTTGTGTGAGCCCCTTATCACACTGCTGCTGCACAAGCCTTCTCCAGCACTACATGCAGCCCCCACCCTGCCGCTGCAAGAGTAGTAAGCTTACTGGGCCCCCTCTTGCCATACTGTCTGCCACAGAGACTCCAATCACCACCATAGAAGCATAAGAAATAGGGGAAGTGAGAGTCCAGCATGAGTCTGTGGGCTAAACATTAACCCCTGAAGGCTGGATGTGGCCCAAGGGCTGGCAGTTCGGTAGCCTTGCAGTAATGCATCAAGCAACAAAAATGACAGATGCCTTGTGTTTTTTCTTTCATCTACTCCCCAGGGGAAGACCAGTATGCCAGGGAGACATTTGTTTTGGAATTAAGAGCATAAGAACTGCTGTAGTGGGACAGACCAAAGGTCCAGCTAGCCTAATATTCGGTCTCCAACAGAAGCAAGTAGCAGAAGAATATAAGCAACAGGGCATATGTACAATGATCTATTTCTTGACGTTCCAGTTCATTTAATCATACATTTAATGCTCATATGTCTCAGTCTTTTCCATGCGAGGACTCCATACTGCAATGAAGTTTTCAGATGCCCTTCCTCTATTTCCATTCAGCTGTTCAAAGACTAAAGGGAGATCATGTACCCTCAAAACCTGGTTACAACTCCCAATCTGTGACTTCATAAAGAATGACACTCAATGGCCAGTAGATGATAACATTGTTAAGCTCCTATTAGAGCTCTACTCTACATTTTGCAAAAGACAGTGCAACAACTGCATTCTGGGTTTTCTTTTTTAAATCCTTGGTCACCTTTGTGCAACTTTTTTAGCTATATTTAAATCTGAGCTGTGTACTTTGTACGTTTGCATGATGATTGATACAGAATCTAAAGAAACTCAGATATTTCACTGTGCTTGACTTGATGAGTTTGGGTTTGTTCTGCTACAAAAATCTCAGTCAGCAACAGCTCTTCACTGATAGGATTGGTTAGTGATTTTAAACTTTGGAAAGTCACTTAATATATAATGTATGCCCTGGGTACTCTGTTTTTAAGCAAAAAGAGTTGCTGCATTACAAACTGCATTGTAGAAAAAAAATAATTCTAATTTGTCATGAATCTACTTCAAGTCCAGTTTTAAAGGGGTGACACATGTTGTGACATGTCCACACCCTATTCACTGCACCACTGGTATCCAGGTGGCTGGTCTTTATGTGGTCAGGCCAGCATCATGCAGCTGGAAGGGGGACCATGGATAGGTCTGGCTTCCCAAAGCTCCTGGGATAAGATGAACTCAGTGGCCATGTCCTGGGGGAGCGAGAAGGAGGGATCACCTGGTACACCTCCAGAAATCCTCCCCACGGCTACCACTGACCTGGTGAGACTGTGCACTGGGCAGCAAGGCAGCTCAGACCATGGCTGGGACTCCCTCACAGCATCTGAACCAACCCTTACAAGTATCAAGGACACCAGAGGCCTGTCTTGGAGCAAGGAGCCCTAAATGATGCTGCTGAGGGCCAGACACCTGGGAAAGGGAGCCCCAGAAGAGGAGAAGCCACAGATGGACCTAGGGGCTTGGACCTCACTGAAACCCCACATGCATGGAATGTTACTAGTAGGTACACACAGGTTAACTGGGTAGGATGAAGACTGCCCAAGAGGGATCAGCAGGACCTACCAGGGGGAAGAACCCACTTGAGAGCTTGGTGAGACAGCCCACCATGCTTGAATTGCTTCAGGCACTAAAATCTACAGCCAGCCAGTGCCAGGACCCAGAGGGTCATAGAGGCATGAGGAAATGCCTCACAGGACATGGACAGGGTCCAACCAACCCAGGGCACAGTGCTCTTTGGGATATATCCCCAGTGAGGGAATCACACGGTGGCCATATAAGGTGCACCACATATAGGTAGGGGCAGTAAGAAGAGGCACCAGATGCAGCGAGGTTCATTGCCCTGCTCACTTGCACCCCTCAAGGAATTTCAGTTCACATATTGTTAAGTTGCCAGTTTTTCAGTTGGAGATACCCAGAGCCCCTGTCCGTTCAGAGGCATAGAGGCAAGTCTCCTGGGAGGAACTGACAGTGCCCGTGGCCCGCCGAGATCCAACCAAGACCCAAATCAGAAGACCAGAATGGAAAGGGGTAGGATGTAAGGGAGGTAAGGAGCCCCACAGAAGAAACACCAGCCAAGGTGCCCAGTCATCAAGAACCACTGAACACCATCCTCCAGTGAAACTTCAGGTAACATCAAGTCATGGCAGGTGAGTAGACCCTGTTGCGGCATGCTTGGGCAGGCAGGGCATGCCAACAGCAGCACTGCAAGCATAGGCCTGCCACACATACACTCATGGTAGCATCACAATGGATGTAGCTTTTCCATCAGACAGTCTGAAGAATTCTAATATAATAAAGGGCTTAGTCTGTCTGTCTGTGTGTCTGTCTGTCCATAACACTTTTGGGCAACTGCGCATGCACCGCCGAGAGGGCTGCAGGTAATTGACTGTGGAGGCTCCACCTCCTCAGACAGGGAGGGAGCTGCTGCTACCTCAGGCAGGGAGGCAGGAGCCCCACTGCTCTGTGGGAGGAGACAGAGGAGGAGATGAGTGGCGGGGTGGGGGAGGGAGCTGGCTGGAGGAGGCGGCAGCAGTAGCAGAGGGACTGTTTACATGACCGGCCCCAAAGGATGAGCAGGGGGCTGAACAAGCGCCATGTAAATACTCCCTTAAACACTCAGTCATGACAGGCAATTGGTGAATAAGATATAACGCACCTCTTTGCTGCCTCTGAAGAAGGACCTCCTGTATGAAGAACCTCTGAAGCAGAGATATTGTAACATAGGCACTGTGCGAGAACAGTATTCACAAAAGCAATGCATATTTCATCATACGGTGATTGGCAGAAAGAATTGAGGTCCACATTTTGCACTCTGATGTGCATGCATAGCTCCTGTTGACTTCAATGAGAGCTTTGACAATACAATCAGAGGCAAAATTTATCCCTAAATAATATATCATGCCCAAATGACCTGTTCATAATTCAGTTCATTGTGGTGAATCGGAGTAAGCTGGTGACTGCTTTGGGAGAAAGAAATGATGAATTGTGGTAGGTTTGAAAACAGGTTCTAAGTCTTCTTTGTATATAATTCTCTTTCAATTATCTTTGCAGTACTGTGGCTGTTCCTTTCAGTACCAAGGGCCACAAGGTGAAAAACAGGAGTGAAAAAACACTGGGATGGGACCTCAATACAATGCAACTCTGCTCCCTTTCAGTTCTGAGCTGTGTTCACAAAATAGTGATTTTTTTCATGTCTGCAGACATTTTGGCAAGGTGGGATGCATCCATGTTTTGTTCTGCCTGAACAGTCATCATGTTGTCACAGACTGTTGCATAACAGTACTTCTATGGTTTAAACAGTGTATAGCAGGAAATGATCACTTGGGATAAATCATGCAATATTTACCAATTGGGATTTTATTCCCTCTTTTGATTCCAAAACCTCTTCCTTCATGATAGCCTGTGAGACCCCCATGAATCAGAAGCATGTTTACTTCACCCATGGGGAACGTGAACATTTTTGGATTTCTTCCCAAGCCAAACTTGGTGCCAAAAAACGAGGTGCTTGAATTTGGACTTAATTGCTTCAATTGTAAGCAACTGACTTTTAAAAGCTTTTTGAAAACCAGGGAGAGTAGAGCAATTGTGATGAAAAATTCATGAAGAGTTTCTGTATAAAATGTGAAAGGAAGAATGTGCTTGATCTTAATGAAGAGACTTGGTTTTATGAAGAAATAAACAAACATATCTGAAAAGTCAGTAGCACAAACAATATATACCCTTATGCAACTTAATAGATTCTTCTCATCCAAAGAAGTTTCTTGACATGGTCTTGTGAATAATTTAAATGGAACAGATTAGAAAGACTGAGGGAGTGATTGAACTTAAATTAGCAACAGAAATCAAGGACAACAAACAGTCCTTCTTTAGGGATGTAGGGAACAGAAGGAAAACAAATGGGAGTGTGGGGCCATAGCTCAACAACTCGGGACAGCTGGTCACCGGCGCTCAGGAGAAAACTGAACTCCTGAATGTCTACTTTGTCTTAGTATTTCACCAGGTCAAGGAGAAAATTATGCCAGATAGGATACAGAATAAGCAGGGTAGGATTGATTATCTTCCTACTATTGCCATAGAACTGGTATGTGATCAATTAAAAAAAAAATTAGACATATATAAAGCAGCAGGACCAGATGAACTTCATCTGAGAGTGCTGAAGGAGCTGGCCAAAGTCATCAAGGAATCCCTGATGAAGCTCTTTCAAAACTTGTGGCATGCCAGAGAGGTCCTTGAGGACTGGAAGAGGGCGAATGAGGTCCCTGAGGACTGGAAGAGGGTGAATGAGGTCCCTGAGGACTGGAAGAGGGCCAATGTTGTGCCCAATTTCAAAAAAGGAAGGAGGGAGGACCCGGATAACTATAGGTCAATCAGCCTAACTTCTATCACAGGGAAAATCCTAGAAAAATTCATTAAGGCGTCTATGTGGATAGGCTTGTAGAAGGTAGGTTTCTGAACAACTGTTCACCAGGGGACCCTTGGGGAAAACCAGGAGTAATGGTCATAAACTCCTGGAAGACTGTTTTGGGCTCAACATTAGGAAAAACGTCTTCACAGTCAGGGTGTCCAGATAGTGGAATACGCTCCCTCCAGAGGTGGTGCAATCGCCTACAGTTGAAATCTTCAAGAGGAGACTGGACGGTCACCTCGCTTGGGGTCACCTGACCCCAGTTGTCTTTCCTGCCTGGTGCAAGGGGCTGGGACCGATATTCTTCCGAGGTCCCTTCCAGCCCCTAACATCTATGAATCTATGAACCTATGAACCCCATTCAATTTTGTACAGAAAAATACACAAACTTTGAAATGCTGACATGAAAGACAAGATGATGCTAGTACTAGAGCACTGGTCTGGAAGTCTGGCCATTTGAATTCTATTCCTAGCCCTGCCCTAAGCTTTCTGTGTGACAGATAAGCTCTTTGTCCTTTAGTTTCTCCAGCTGAAAAATGAAAATAATTATCTTTCTAAATTACAGATGTGAAGATGAATTGATGGAGATGAATTTTTAACAGGACTTTCAGATCTGTAGATAGAAGCATCAAGCATTATTACTACATTTGGCAACTCATAAACAGTTTTCTGTTCATTATTACTATGTTTGGCAATGGGTAAATAGTCTTCGTTTCTGCCTTACCTATTCATACCAAGTGCCATTTTACCCCCCTCCCATCCCCAATATTACCAGATTATTATTGAAAACTGAAATTGATATGAACTACCTCTAGATAAGCAACTAGAAAGCTTCCCTATGTCATGAATTTTCTGATACTTTCTCGTTGCATTCGATCATAAATATGTATACAGAATGAGTGCCTCTGCCAGGATTTACGCTCATGGGCCTGAAACAGAAAACAAAGACACGTGCAAAAGCATAAAGGTCATTGATTCCCCCCCAAATCTCTTTTTTCCATTTGGCATTTTGGGAAAAGTTTCAGTTCTGTTCATATTTTTATTTCTTATTAATGCCTAATTGCTGTTCCACCTGCATGGAGATAATACTGACACTTCTTAGATCAGCCATCAATGCACCTGAGAGCAGTACCCAACCTGGGACAATGACTGACAAGCCCACCTCTCAGTTGTGCAACAATTTTGCTTTTCCAATCTGCGCAGATCTCTGTTGTCGGGTTGATTTGCTGCCAGATTGCCTGAAGGCTAACCAAGCCAGCAACCTTCCCATTCTCAGAGACTGTCTTCTTTCCATGTCAGACTTTAGACTGTGGCATTTCTTTACTTTACCAGAAGATTTGCTTTTGTATTAATGTTGATCCTCCCGTTAACTGCACACTTTAAGTGATGAATTGCCATTACAAAATGCTGTTTCTCATTTATTCTTTAAACAAGAGTGCAGCCATGTTGCCTTTAGTGTTTTTAAATGTGCTAATGTTCGTGATGACATTAATCCGCTGGGGAAGTGGCTTAGGAGGAGAAACTAACAAATGTTAATGGAGATTGTTCTATTTTATTTTTTTGCAATCTTCTCTAAACCGGTGTGGTACAGGATATCATTCTTCTTACTCCTCTTAAATATTTAAGCCAGTACTTTGTTTGCTCTGCCATTAAAAAAAAAAAGTCAGTACTGAACGCATTGGTTATATCTCCCTGCATTTTTATCGGCGGTGGTAAAGCAAGCCTGTCTCCTTCTCAGTTTCCACCCTGGCTTGTGATGTGCAACATACGTATGTGAATGGTGTATCTATATCTTTTTCAATATGCCTTCATGGACCCCATCATCGTATTTGAGCATTTTCTACACATTAATGGCTGGATTTTCATAATGCCCATTGAAGAGGTGAAAAATAGTATCCTTATTATACAGATAAGAGGCTGAAGTGCAGTAAACCGGAGGTTATGTCCATGCACAAGTTAGGAGGAATGGTTGCTTCATGTAAATATACCCAAATAGACTTCAATCTGGGTAGCTCAGGTACCAGCTGGAGTGAAGCCCAAGCAGCTTGAACAAAGCAGGAACCCCTGTGATCCCGGGAACTTAGGGCCAAACTCTATTAGCCCTTGAATCACCAAATAGTTGCACAAGTGGCATTTGGGGCATTTATGCACATTTACAATTTGTTGGCTACGTACAGACATTCAAAAGGGCTGAGGCAGAATCCATTTAAGTTATCTGGTTTTCTGTAAACAATGTAGTTTAGATCAGTAGTGAACAGTACACATGTTCACCCTTTGGTGGTGGCTGGAGTTGGGGTGGAGGGGCGGGGTGCAAATTTTAGACCGGGCTCCACCATTTTAAAACTAATCTGTGTGTGCTGATCTTCTGTTATGGACTTATATCAGTTTGTTGTGCTGAATTTCTGTCTTGTTATGGGTATAGACTGGCTTCCAATCCCTTATAGTAGTAAAAGTGTAATGTTTGTACCTGACCTTTGTGGTCAAAAATGCCACTGACATGACTGCCATTTGAGTATTCAAAGGGGGATAGAATTTGGCCTCTATTGGCTGAACACCATAGTGCCGTGCCTTCACTATCAGGCCTCATGCCATGTGGCAGTAGCATAACAAATGAGGATGTTGGTAATGGGGAAGGGGGCAGAGGATGGCATAGTGCTCAGAGAAGGGTAGGCACCTAGGTACCCAGATCAAAGACAGGTACCACCCAAACCAGCACTGCCAGGGTTCACTGATGATAGGGTTCGGTGGCACTGGACCATGGTAAGAGCCATAGGGGCTTTAACCTTGTTGTTGTTGGCAGTGCTATGCTGGCACATTTTCCTCACCCCTTCATTTCGAGGCCATCCTTCCCTCACATTTGAATGCACGTAGTCTGTGTGTATCACAGCTGCTCTATGGGTCCTTGGCAGAGTGTGAATTCAGACCTGTTTACACAAAACTTTAATGCTTGCAGTAAAAGAGTCACAGAAATGACATTTCTCTTTCCTTTAAACCAGATACAGACGATGCAGTGTTCACACATGCTGTCATGTAGTTTGAAGGTGATGTTTTTAATATCATCATGGACTGCTGCGGAAAGGCTTTTCAGCAGGGAGGTGCTGTTATAAGGCAGGATTTGAGCAAAGAGGAGGCAGCAAAGGATGTGGAAGGAATTGGAGAAAATTCAAAACAACAAAAAACAGCATAGAGAACAAGTGAGAAGAAATCAGCCATCAGTGCTTTTGGTGTATTTCCAGATGTAGGCAGAGTTAAGGTGACCATATTCCCCGAGTGTCAAAATTGGACATCCACTCCCAGCATGCTCAGCAGTCTCAGAGAATGCATGTGTGTGCATAAGAGCCAAGGTTTTTTTTACTGAGATGGTCCCATTTTAGAGATCTGCCCTGGATATCCCACTGAAAACAGAGCAAAATGTCCATTTGACTTAACCAACAGGACACCCAGGGCAGGTGTTCAAAATGGGACGGTCCTAAAGAAAATGGGACACATGATCACCCTAGGATGAGCGTGGACCTGAATTTATCTTTCTAGCACAACCCTGTATCAAATAGCAGAGCTCAGGAAGAGCTCATTCTTAGGACTGATCTTAAACAACCAATCTGTTGTATTTTTTCTTCCACAAGCAACCGGAGAGGACAGAATCAGTGTGAGAACCTAAGCAATAATGACATGGGGGAAAAAAAGCAAACAAAAAATCCATTCCCAATTATCAGGGTAGAAAATGCGTCCATTAACAAATGTCTCTTTCCCCATAATGTCACTCCATCTAAGCTGCATTCCCCCCTTTCTCCCTCCCAAACTAATCCCACAATTACATGCATTGCACCTCCAGCACAGAGAGAGAAGCAACTTGGCTAAGCACAAGAATCTTTTGATGGATACATTCAGCAAATGAAAGGTTTCTGAATAATGTTTGCCAACTGCCCCAGAGGTGCATACTCTGTGGGGCTGAAGCTTGAGGCTACATCATTAAGATAAAATAAACCCAGCTGCTCCCACCATCTTCCTGAATGTTTTTTTATGCTGAGGGGAGCAGATAAATTACTCAGAAGCTTGTGCCTTCTCCGAAGCTGATCTAATGCCATAGGAGACCCAAAAGACTGCAGAGAAAGAGAGTCTGGAGGGGAGTGGTGGGTAATTCAGATCAAGAGAGAACAGATAATATAGAGAGAGCAAGAAGCAGCAGTAAGAAACTAATCTGAGATGGTTGGACAAAAACTGACCCAAAAATAAAAACAATAATAACAGTATTCACAGGAAATGTTAGTGCATTTTTTAAGCTTTTCTATAAAGATTTCTTTTTCAGTTATTTTAGCATACTATCCCCCCCTCCCAAAACAAAACCAACCCCAAAGACCTCATATTTCTTCTTGTTCCATTCAAAAGCTGATTTTGATATGAATTTTAAGTGTCCCCCAAGTTTTTGGTTTCCAATTTTTCCTCTGAAAACCTGGAAAATTTGACCAAAATGAGGGAAAACTAACAACCCGCTCCCCCAAAAGCATCCGCTTACCATAAACCAAATGCGAGCCACAAACAAGAAGGAAAAATGAAAGAAAAAGACTACTCACTCCTTAGGCTTGAGGTTTGTAATCCTGTGCAGTTTATGGTGGCAGAAAGATGGAAGAATCTTTGGTTAAATGTGCGACCAATCCCCAAAGCAGATGCTAGTATACCAGAACCTGGCCTTCCACCGCCGGGGTGAACAAGTACCTTAACCACCATGCTACAGTGTCCTGTTTCCTCATATGCTTTTTTTCTGGCACAATGCATCTTGAATTCCTTGCTGCAGTGGATTCACTTCAAAACAAGGGATGAAGCATGCTTTCTCCTGACCATGAGGCAGCCTATTTCATGAGGGTTAGGGTAGTCTCTAGGGAGGTGGGTAATGTAGGTTGGAATTCCCAGAGGCAGAAGTGGGGACTGAAAGTATTTCCTGCATCCTCAGGGGGAAGTCTTAAGCACTGTTCCTCCTCCAGTCTCTAAATCATTGCTGATAAATAAGACATCAGAACCATTGGCAATGTGTAGGGGGTACGCGTGCACCTCTTGAGATCAGCCACGCACCCCCTGGAAGTGCCAGCCGCGAAACCAGAAGTGCACTTCTGGTTTCACCGCTGACTTGGCAATCGGCCACTGGGGGCCCCCCGGTCACTGATCAACCACTGGAGGACCACCCCCCCATTGGCAATCTGGTGCCTCCCCCAGACTTGGGAGGCACCAGTCACCCATGATCAGAACCTTTGATGCCTTGAGGCTGACACATGGACCCAATCACTAGTAGCATCAGGAGAAATGAAGAACGTAATTGCTCTCTCTACTACTGTAACTCAAGGTCAAAGATCCACCTGAGCCTTGGTGGCCCAGAAGCTGACAGTGGTCAGGTTGCCAACAGCACAAAGGTATCATCACATCGGAGTAGCCTTCAACACAAGTCCAGAGAGGGGCTCAAACTCATGCTCTGGCCACCCTCAAGACACCACACACATGTTATCACTGCACAGTACTTCACTGATGCCAATGAGTTTCTATAAATATAACCACTTGCTGCAGTGGTTGACACAAAGCAATTTTCTGATAAGAAAGTTAACTCTTCTACAAAAGAATAGCACACCCTGGGATAAATTAGAAAGCTTACCATTCCAGGCTGCTTCTCTTCCAGTGCATTCCCCATGCAAAGGTGTTATAATCTCAGACCCTTTTATCTCTCACTGTCATTGCAAGTGACAATTTAGAGATTTAGGGAGCTAGTTCTCTAATCATTTGTATGGGAGTTACACACATAGGAGCTGCCTATGTATATTTTCCTGTGCACTGATAGGAAAAATAAGACCTCTTTGTTTTATTCCAATTTAAGCAATAGAGAAACACACTTTTTTATTGAGTTATTGTTACTTGCATGTAATTTCTAGGGCTGTAAGAAATTTCACCGGGTGTTTCGTTTTGACGCTGTTTTGACTCGTTTCAAGCTGAAAACAGTGAAGTTGAAATGAAATGAAAGGCTTCAAAACAGCTTCAAAATGAAATGAGGGCACTTGAAATGTTTCAAAAGTTTTTAAATGGTTTGAGTTTCCACACTGGGCTTGCTTGCAGGGAAACAGAAAGTAAGGGTGGAAGGACTGGGCTCATATTGACTGTGTAGCTGGCCGGTGACTGTGATCCTTCCCTGAGGTCCCTTCCAATCCCAGTGCTGTTGGGGAGGGACGGAAAAACAGCGGTGCCTTAACACACACACACAGTCACATGTCATGAGTTTTGCTTCTCAGCAGCTTGAGGTGCAGTTTCCCAGAAACCCTTGCACCTATCTTCTTGAAACCTGGCAGGCTTCACGACCTCATCAGGGGTTATTATGCCTGCTGTTTTTACCCCACTGCACCTTAACACACACACGTGACACAAGTTTTGCTTGTCAGCAGCTTGAGGTGGTTTCCCAGAAACCCCTGTACCTATCTTCTTGAAAGTTGACAGGGTTTTGTGGCCTCAGCAGGAGCTACCCTCCCTGCTGTTTTCATTTTAACAGGCAAGATATGACAAATTTATAGGCAGTTTTGTGATTCCCCACTATAGCCTATGAGCGAAATGTTAAACAGCATTAAAACAGCGAAACAGTTTTGACAAAATGAAATAGAAGAGTGCTTCAAAATAAAATGAAAGTCAAGACAAAAGACTGTCCCATCGAAATGGCAAAATGGAAGTCGAAGCAAAATGGTGCTGTTTTGCACAGCCCTAATTAATTTCCCCATCTATCAAGATCATCATATGTACCAAAAAATCTCAGGTCCTGAGATTTTTTTTCTAGATCTCTGAGAGCTTGAGAATCTATTATTTAGAGGGAAAGCATATTTTACATAACCAGGAAATGAAGTTAATCACATTGTGATTTTTTGAATGAAGTCTCAGCTAAAGAATATGACTGCCAATTTCCCTTCTCCTCCTTCAAACTCACTGTCTGATTCATGTTCAGGAGGCAGTTTCCTAGTTAGAAGTTCCCTGGCACCACTGATATTACCTTTTGGTTGCTAACCAAGTAAAGCAAAGCTTGGATTCAGGAATGTGCTCTTTTGTCTCATGGACTTGAACAGTTTCTCAGTGAGAGCTTCCTGCTGTCCCAGTTTCATGCCTGTGAGCGGATCCTCAGAGTTTATCCAACTCTGGGATTAACTAATATTCTGTCTTATCCCCTCTCTAGGGTAATACAAGTGAAACTAGGAAGTCTTTACAAAGAATTGATTTCTTCATTCCTGTACTGCCAGAACTACCAACTTTTACAGATGAGCAAACAAAAACCTGGCAACTTGTACAGAATTTGACACAAATACCTTCTTAGTAGCAAATACTTAAAATGCCAAAGGGGTAGAACTGTGCCCGCTGGGGAAAAGGAATTATTCTCAGGCATCGTCTACTGGAAAAACAAAACAAAAAAAAGCTATGCTGCTTTGGATTTTAAGTTGATTAAGTTCAGCTGCTGCCAAAACCGTTGGTCAGACCGCAGTTGGAGTACTGCGTGCAATTCTGGGCGCCACACTTCAAGAAGGATGCGGATAACCTGGAGAGGGTACAGCGAAGGGCAACTCGTATGGTCAAGGGCCTGCAGACCAAGCCCTACGGGGAGAGACTAGAGAAACTGGACCTTTTCAGCCTCTGCAAGAGAAGGTTGAGAGGCGACCTTGTGGCTGCCTATAAGTTCATCACAGGGGCACAGAAGGGAATTGGTGAGTATTTATTCACCAAGGCGCCCCCAGGGGTTACAAGAAATAATGGCCACAAGCTAGCAGAGAGCAGATTTAGACTGGACATAAGGAAGAACTTCTTCACAGTTCGAGTGGCCAAGGTCTGGAACGGGCTCCCAAGGGAGGTGGTGCTCTCCCCTACCCTGGGGGTCTTCAAGAGGAGGTTAGACAAGTATCTAGCTGGGGCCGTCTAGACCCAGCACTCTTTCCTGCTTATGCAGGGGGTCGGACTTGATGATCTATTGAGGTCCCTTCCGACCCTAACATCTATGAATCTATGAAAAGGACCTGGTAGAGACTTTCAAATTTGGTTTAAAATGAGGTTATTTTGCTTTCCTTGGGTGTGTCTACATGAGATGTGGTAATGCACATTAGTTTAATTTAATGTGCATTAAGGACACACGTCTACATGGGTACACCCTTAATGTGCATTGAAAATGTTGAATTTAGGCTAATCACATTTAGGCCTGATTATTTAAGGCATATTAATGGTCATGTAGATGCAACCTGGTAATAACTTTAGTGCTGTCATTGCCCACCCACTCGGGGGCCAGCTGGAGCCCAGCCTCAGGCTACTAGATAGGAGTCTCTCCCCCCCAGGGCTGGGCTGCCTCTGTAGTAGCCCCTACCTACAGCTGCAGGCTATAAAAGCTTACAGAAATGTTGTGCCCTGGGGCATACTTCACAGGACCTTTCAGTACTGAAGGTCCTGTGTACCCCTTGGATAGGACCTAGGCTGCTGCTGCTAGCCCTATCTGCTAGCCAGCGATCCTGACTGGTCACAGGTAAATGTTGCAAAGGGCTGCATCCTGCTACTCCCCCTGCCCAACCCTGGGATCTCTCCAGGGCTGCTGCCTGACTATCTCTGGCATCAGGGCTAGCACCTGCACCCTGCTGCTGATCCCCCCCAGCACTGTCTGCTGTGTTTGCAGGTCCTGTGCCAAATTTGCCTCTGCTCCATGGCTTGCAGTCCCTGGCTGAGCCCCTGCACTGGGTGCTGCAACCAGCTTTCATGGGCTGGCCACACAGGGCCAGCTGTGTGGGGGCCCAGTGAACTGGTGAGGGACACACCACCATGTCCTCCCCAACCTCCCCATTAAAGATTATCTCTGCCCACATGCACATCCACATGCCTGAGCCTTCCATCCATGGCCCCAGGTGGAGCCAGGAGGAGGTGCAAGATCTCATGATCCTCTGGGGGGATTCAGATGTTCAGACTTAGTTTCTGCAGGATGGGTGCTCAAATGCCCACATTTATGAGGCTCTGTAGGGTGGAATGTGTAAGAGAGGCCACTCCTGGATGGCACTGGAGTGCCGCATGAAGATCAAGGTCTTGTAGGCACAGTGGGTGGCCATAACCGACCACAACTGTCAGTCTGGTCATGTCTGCAAGACTGCAAGACTATGCCCTTCATGTGGCAGCTGACCCAAATTTTGGCTCCCTGAGCCCCAGGCCAGAAGCCTGCAGTGTATATCAGCCAAGTCCCCGCCCCGCCCTGACTCCTCTGGTGTGGACAACTCGCCAGAGGAGAGACCCTCATATGTTCAGTGCCCTGGCCTGCCCACCTCCCTGGCTGCTGCACCCACTGGCAGCTCAGGGAACCCAGTTCAGTGGCTGCCTCACCAGCTTTGCACCCCCATGAGGCATGGATGGACAAGACACCACTGGCTGCTGCCAGTGCCAGCCCTTCCTTGCTACACATTGTGGGCTGTGGACACCAGGCACAGTTGTTCTCTGTCACTGGCAGGGAGGCCTCTGTCTGTCACAACCCAAGGGTGTGATTTTTGTTTGTGTGCACTTCGGCACTGCTAAATTATTTCCCGCCACTCGTAGCTTTCTTTGCAGGGTGCATTTCTAGGTTGCAAAAGAGAAATGCACGGTGCAAGGAGTTCCCGCCATTCGTATACAAATTTGTGTCCCACTATTGGCCAGTTCTAAATTATTCCCACGTGGCAGCTAGTGATTGGCTTGCTAGCCATATAAGAGGCTTGAGCGGTTTCCGCCCAAGTTGGAGATCTCCGGAGGAGAACCCTGCAAGGGGGGACTCCGTAAACATCTTGAGGAGAACTCTAGGTGCACTGCGGAGCCTATCGGACCCAGCGCATGTACCTTAGAGCTGGCTATAGAGGTCTGATCAACCTCTGGCCTCTCCCTGTCACCGCCTGATCCCTCGACGTACCCTTCCCTGCACGCAAGTTCCACGGAGCCTAGCAAACTTCATGTGAGTGTATCCAGAGCTCTGTCTGGGTTCGAGTCCTGCAGGTTTATCTTCCCATCGCCGAAAACCCCCTGCCACATACTCTCGTGCCCTGCAGGTTCGAGCTTTGTTTTGTTTTGTTTTGTAACTGCAACTCAAACAAGTTTTCCTGCCTGCACCGCGACCATCTTCGGTGTAAGTAAAATAATCTTAAATCAACCGCTAAGCGTCTGTGCCTAATTCTAGCATGCTGCCTGCCTTCCCCGAACCAGCGTGTCCGGGCTGCTGGCCACAGCCCGCTGCACGAAACCCCGCCCCGAGGGCCTCGGACTGCTCCCGGCCCGCACACAGTCAAGCTACCAGCTTTGTCAGCTCAGGACATTAGGTTAGTCCTGCACTAGGGGGAGGGCTCTCCCAGTCCCCACCCTACCTTTGTCCCTTGTCCTGGCCCTGCTGCTCGCCCCAAGGCCATATGCCTGGCACCTTCAGGTGCCAGGCAGAGAACTACAAAGACATGCTGGTCCTGAACTGGGGCAGGCAGAGGGATAGCCACCCACCACTGAGGAGCACCACCCATCAAGTTCATTGCAGCCCCCATACCCATGGGGGAACTGGCCAAGAATGAGATGCTGGGCACCTGCTCCTCGACCCTGACCCCTAGGTGCCCCCACCCCATGGCCCTCCGCTTTGGGACAGAGACTGAGACTGTTTTAAATACTTTTCACTTTGGGAAAAGTATTTTTTTTTCTTCATGGATGGAGAGGTGGTGGACAGGGGACTGTGTATTGGGGAGAGTGTGGGAAGGGGGCTCTAAGGTTGAAGGGGGAGAGATTGGGGTTGGTGTTGTGAGGGAAATAAAGGTGTTTTGTTTCAACTGTGTGCATGTGCAGAGAGTGGTGCTGGGGTGGGCAGGGGGTATGTGGGCCGTGGGGCAGGCAGGCTGGAGCAGGGAGTACAGGAGGAGGGGGCAGGGCAGAGGCTTCTTCAGCTGGCTACCTGGCCCTTTCTAATGGGTGTGTGGATGTGCTGGGGCCTGGGCAGGGAGGGCCTCCTGGGGCCAGCTGGGCCAGCACCATGGCCAGTAGCAGCATGGGATGCTGGCCATCGCTGGCAGGGGCTGGGTGGGAGCAACAGGGTACTGGGTGTTGCTGGCAGAGGCTGGGGATGGGGCAGGGGCAGCCCTGGCAAAGGAAGGCTGGGGGGAAAAGGAAGGAGTTGGCATGTGCTGACCCTGCACTGGGCATGCAGCTCCTGGGCAGGGAAGGGGCTTGAGAGGGATTAGAGTTTTCAAGATGGTTGCTGGGTGGTAGCAGCTGGCTCTGGCTTCAACATGGCTGCCAAGGGGGCTGGTAGCTATGTGGCCAGAGTCTGGAGCTCCCCTCAGTGGCCACAGGGGCACATGGCAGGGCTGGAGTGACTTGGGACTAACTTTAGTCCCAAATCTCAGTATGTGAAGACACCTGCCAAGAATCACTTAATGCGCATTATCTTAATTCACATTCAATTCAAGTGTGTTTATCTGCTTGTGTAGAGCTTAAGACTAATTCCTCATTAATTTAAGCTTAAGTGAAATGATTTTCGCTTAAACCAGAATAACTGGCCACAGCTTATTACATCGGTTTGATTAGCTGATTTTAAATTTTAAACCAGTGCAACTTGCTGTTGTAGAAGAGGCCTTTACCATTGAATGGGTGCCTTTTTAGGCAAAATGTGTTGATGTGGTAGATACTGCATTAACGCCAGAAATATATTTATGAATATCCATATTGGATAATTTCTGATTCTGGAATGCCTGTTTCAATCTTCAGAAATATTTTTTTTAAAAAGAAAAGAAATAATATAAGCCTAATAGATGTAAAGGGGTTATGGTCCTGAGCAGAAATGATGGAAGATATCTTAGAAATACACTTTTAAAAAAAGGAAGTACAGTATATACAAAAATAAGGATTAGCAGAAGCAAAAAGTTCTCTTGAAATAGACTTTGAAATTTGTTGTTGTTGCTGATTTACTGTTTCTTGTTAACTGAGCAAAAAGAAAAAAAAATGCTCGGTTTGTACAGCTCACACTGAAGTCTTTGAGTGTTTCAGGCAAAGATGAAAGGGAGGATATTGTGGCATGTGAAAACAAAGGAATTAACTGGAGGTAAAAGTGAACAGGGTTAACTCCAAATAATCGAAGCGTAACAAATATTCCTTTACTTGACCATGCATTTCAGTTGATACTGTTTGTAATGATAGTAGTATTGTTAGTAAATCAAGTTACATGGAAGCAAGCTGGTTCATGTGAGGCTCTCAGGACCCAGTTCAGGACCCCTGAAACCCAGTGTTTTATCGTGTGAACCAGGCTTCCCCTGGTCAGATGCTACATATGATCTGCGTGTAATATAAGGCAGGTAACTTCACCATTCTGCATCCATGTTTCCTCTCCAGTTCCCCGCTTAGATTGCAGATTCTTTGGGGAAAGGACTATCTTTGATTTATCTACATCTATGACCCTGAGACAACGGCCCAATATCAATCACAATCAATTAATACTATAGGGGTAAAAAACAAACCCATCAGAACAGTAAAATAAATATTATTGGTGTGAGATATTATCAGTGCAGATTTTAAAGCCAGAAAAAGTGTCAAGCTAGACAGTGAACACAGAGATCCTGACTATCTAAGATGAGGATAATAGAGCTATGAGAGCTAAACTGAAGAAACAGCCAGAGCTAAGGGGAATAACAAACAGGAAAAGAGAAGGATGGCAGAGGAGAAGAGCTGTAATAACAGGTAAGCTGAGGACAATAGATAATGAAGACACTTCCATTTAGCTCTTAGAGGCTTGACAAGGCAACTCACATAATGAAAATTACTGGCTTTGCCTTTGTATTTTCAAGATAATTCACCGTAAGTAGCAGCGCTCCGCTACTGAGGGGAAGATGTCTTTCCAACGTGCCTAGTTACTGAATTACTGCCCTGCAGTGGTACTACAGGTAAAAACCACTCCTTCTGTAAGTTAATGATCCACATGTATCTCTCTGTATACAGAGTGGTACCATCATATAACATCTGTGTTGGAAAAAAGAAAGAGATTACCTTACTTGAAAGAATATGCTCTTCAGTGTCCCTCCCTTTATATTTGATATTTCGTTCTGGCCCCTGCTCTTTTTATTTCGGAGAGTTTTGATCTCAAATTTAACTCACCAGATGCAGATACAAAAGGCTCGCTGTGGCTTTAGGTGGATTACATTTCAGGGAGTTTGTAGACCTTGTTCAGCATGACAAGGTGTGTTATACTGATTAGAGACCTCCACAAGCTTTAGGGTTGGAAGTCCATCTATGAAGTCCAAGCCTTCACTTTACAGGCAACTGTTCCTGCCCCCCGAATCTGTGAATGAGTTTTGACCTCAAGGTCTAAATCCATTGATAGATACCAGGTGCTCTCCATGTTTTCTGAGGGTTTAGCGGGACTTTGGGGCATAATAGATAATTCCTATAATGTCTGTGTAACACCCACACACACTTGGGTTGTGTATGGTAAAGTGTGTGCTTTTGGTTGTGTGTGTGTTTTTATGTGGGAAGATGGCCCCTGTTGTTCTGGCCATGTGCTCTACACATGGAAAGCTGGGGCCTGTATTTGGGCAAAATAGGTAAAATCCTTTGACCTCATTGACCAGAGGAAGCAGAACATTCCCAAGGCAGATTGAGTAAGAGAGAGTCCAAGTCCCTAATTGGACAAGGCTTGGGTGATTTCACACCAGGTCTATAAGAGCAATTCAAATGAGGTCTTCTTCTCTCTTTCTCCTGGGGCTGCCAAGAGCTGTACAGCTGAATTGGGAGGCAGAAAAAACTGCTCCCCATGGAGTATCTCTCCTTGCTCTTCCCTGGAGAGGAAAGTGAAAGCTATGTGAAGGGAAAGCTTCATGTACAGGGAAAGAAAGTCTGTCTTGGAGTTTGAGTCCCCTATTTCCTCCCTCTCCCCACCCCCTTTTTTTTTTAGTGAGATAATACCGTGGGGGTATTCATCCCTGGAGCAGACTGGCCAGGAATGGGAACCTTGCAGTTGCTGGCCACATGGGCCTGACCCCCCTCTGTTTGTAATTGCTGGGCATTTGTACACATGCTTACATCGCAGCACCGGGCGCTTTTAAAAGCATCCGGTGCTGCAGCACATGCACTTGTATAAATGGCGAAATGCACATCAGTGTTGAGAAAATGGTGGCGCGTTTTTGAACTAAAAAGGTGTTTGAGTTCAAAAGTGCACTGCTGCCATTTTTCTCGGCACTGACACACATTCCACCCTTTATACAAATAGATGTGACACTGCGCCGGGCGCGCCAATTTGGGTGTGGAGCAGACATGATTAATCGAGTATACTCCAAAATGCTGGATCTCCAGCATGTCAGAGCAGACAAATGTATGTGTATAAATGCCTGTAGTATCTCAACATAATGGTGTAGCTGAGATGGGATGTCCAGGCTGCGGTCATAGGCCTGGGCTCTTTTGGCTGAACCCCAGTCATATTTTTGACTGGCAGATTTGGACCAGGGTGAAGCCTGGCACGGTTTGAGCCAGGGTAAGCCCTAGCACTTCTTGTTGTTGATCCAGGCCTCAGTGCATTATAGGCCTGGCTGGCTTTTGCAGTTCAGGCCCAAGCCAAGCCAGGCTTAACCTTTCCTCCAAGCTCTTTTGCAGTTTTCTGCCCATCAGAGCTGGGATTGGGACTAAGAATTTTGGGGTGCGGTATGCTGATGAAAGCCACAGTTAACCCCTCAAAGCCACCATGCAGAAGTGGAGGTTGGTGCTCTACCACTTCTCCAGGAGCACTGGAGCCCCTTGCAATGCAAAAGGACCCACAGTCTTGAGAAGCTCCCTGCTGCACAGTGAACCCAATGAGTAGCTCATAGGACTCTGGTGTGGGCTCCCCTCTCCAGCCCCTTGCTGAAGGGCAGGTATGGGGTAAAGGTCCCCAGAACTACCTTTCTTTTGGAGAGCCCCAAGTCCCAGACTGGCTGGACACGGATGAAGGCTCCCCAAGAAGGTACTACCGATAGACTTTGTTTTGTAGTTAATAGTGTTTAAAAATTACATTTAGTGTTTTCTTTTGTTTCTTTTGTTTTTTTATTTTCTGTGGGGTTTTTTGGTTTGGGTTTTTGTGTTTACACTGCTTGCGAGGAGGGTGTTTTGTTTATATGGGACGCCCCAGCAAATCTAGTGTTCCCAGATTTCTGCATGGGGGTTCAAGCCACTGGTATCATTTATGGGGTACCCCCAAATGTGAACCCAGCTCTTCTTGCAGCCTACTGGTGCTCAGCAGAAGGGTTTTACCACGTGACTGGTTTTGCATTACGGTAATACCCATAAGGTGCTAGGAGCAGTGCAGGCCCTGCCCAAGAGGGTTTACTGCATAACAAGATACAGCCAAGGAGCTGGAGGGAAAAAATTGCTAAAATACAAGGAGTTATTCAAGTTCCTTTTCTTTAATAAATTAGTTCAGTTTCTACTGGTTCTTGTGCCAGGAACTAGAAGCTGGCCATTTTTTGTAGGTATCATGGCAGTCATGGGTCTTCAAAAAAGGATTTCAATGTTTCCAGACCGATTCCAGCATTCTTTATTCTTGCTAGGTTTATGTAGGAGCTATATCCTTAGAAGAAAGACAAAGAAACAAAATTTTTATGTTTTTTTTTTTCTAGTTAAGTTTTCAAAACAATATGGTGTTTATTTTAATAATCAGATAAAAATCATGCCTTACAGTCTTAGTTTAAAAGATTTCTTTCCTCCTCTTTAAGTTTCCAAAATTCAGCAACATTTATTTCAAGATTTCTGATAAACTAAATAGGGTGTGACTTAAGTATTTCCTTATTCTAGGTAAATGGTAGCTTATTATGATCCTACACGAGGGATGCCATCTTCATTAACTGGACACAAGGTATTTTAAGAGCCTACAATAGATCAAACTCAAAATGATGTAGATGTTCATGTGGTCATTTTAACCTTCCCCAATGTTTTTTTCAGTTTCAGGAAAACCTGGAGATTTTTATTTTTTTACACCTTTATTATCCAAGCAAACCTTGAGGTGGAGGCTTTTAAGTGTTTCAACTATGAAGCGGGATGTTTAAGGGTAACATATGGAAACAGCAATTAGCTTTGGAAATTGAGACCATTTTAATTGCATTTGCTTTACCCCAAAGGTTTAGCCAATCCTTTAGTTCCTCTTCTGCATTCGACTGCCTGGCCAATACCATCATTAGCCATGTTCTTTGAACTTAGTTTTTACATTCCTAGTAATTACTGTTTTAATTACTGTTTTCACTCCCCCACCCCCACCCCTCACATTTACTTTAAACACTATGGAGGGAAAAAATAATCTCAACAAAATCACTTTTGACGCACTTTATGTCAGAAAGATATTGCAGGATAATGGTCCCAGAACTCTAGTCACTGTTGTGCTAAGTTCACGTTCAAGCAGCACCATGTGCTAATAATTTTTTATGACAATCAGCTGAAAAATTCAAGCCTGGTAGATCTGTTCTTGTCTGCCCGCAGTGCTGAGTAAAGGTCCTGAAGTCAATAAAGAGAAATCTTTTCATCGATTTTGATACAGTTCAGATTGAGTCCTAAAGACTCTCAGGCAAAGCTAACAGGGCACACAGAGAGCAGCCTTATGGCAATACAATGGGGTACACTCCCCCCCATCCCACCTCCATATAATTTGTTTGCGTTAATGGATGAGTTTCTGAAGTGTTGCTAACTTCTGGCTTGAATTGTTAAGGGTAACAACACATAGAAGTTAGAGAAGGAGATTACCTATTAAATCCTCCAGTCAAAGCTTCTGCTGGATTAGATTGGACAGTACATATTCCAGCACGTAATAAAGTCTACTTCAACATGTCCATAGCAATGAGCCTTTCACTATGTCCCTCCTGGACTCTCCTCCCTAATCGAATGATGGCACATTTATTCCTTAAAATCATGCCATTCCTCGGATATACTCAAACCAGCCAAAAGGCTTTGTTTCTCAAAATAAGCGAAATACTCTTTAGGCTATCACACCTACTTTGCTGACACGAAACCAGCCTGATAAATACAGTAGCAATCTTCTGAGCACTGAATCTGACACCCTTACTCCACTTGAATACTACTTTGAATAGCTCCATTGACTTCAGTTGGATTATTCTGATAAGCAAATTGGGTGCTGCAAAACCTTTTCAGGAGTGCCATGGCATGAGTGGAAACAGCTGCAGTATGCACCCCCACTTCTGCCTACATTACAATTCTCTGACAAACCTTAAGCAGGCAGGAATCACTGGTTCAATCTCAGTCTTTTCCAGTCTGGCCCAACATAGGATCTCCCAGAAACAGGCTTGTGGAGGAGATGGCGCTGTCCCATGTGCCTCAGTTTCCAGGGGCAATGTGAGGCCAGACCAGGAAGGTTGCACCTGATAGAGCCCATGTGCTTTGTGCAGTGACAGTTGTTGGTTGGAAAAGGCAGCCTGGCTCCCCAGACCTGCCTCCTCCAAACATGCCTTCTTCATTGGAAGAAACAGCAAGCACTTGGAGCAGGACATGCAGGAGAGCATGCAGGTGGAGCAGAAGAGGTGGGTCCTTGCAGAGCAAGCTGGAGTTCACTGGCAATGTCAGGAGGCTTCTTTCTGGAGGCATGGGGAAGCAGGAGCCAAACGGAGGAGATGGTTTAACTCTGAATGGTGCTACCCTGGGCTGTGCCAGGCAAAGAGGGGCAACTGGCCTGGTAGAATAGCAACAGAGGGTCCCACTAGCAGGATCCTACTGAAAGCAACCTCCCCTTTCATCAATCACAGCCCAGGAAGGGAGCAAGGGCTTGTAGGAGACAGAAGTGCCTCAGGAAGAAGGAGCAAGGGCTTCTGCCCCATCTGTTCCCCCTGCCTCCGTCTCTACATTATCTAATTTCAGAAATACAGCTAAAAGGGGGATGGAAGAGAGAGAGAGAGTCTGCATCTTGTCACCAATGATTTAGGCAGCCCCATCCCTATTTGCAGGCAGGGGCACTCATATCCAGAGACCCAGAGCTCAGCACTTCTGGAAAGATGGGTCCCATTAAAGTTTAAGCTGAACATGATCACACGCATGATCAGAGGACAAGAGAACAAGTCATATGAGGAAAGGTTGAGAGCCATGGGACTCTTCAGCCTGGAGAAGCATGGGCTCAGGGGTGACTTAGTGGCAGCCTATAAGTACATAAGGGGTGTACTTCAGGATCTGGGGGAACGTCTGTTCACCAGAGTGTCCCGGGGAAAACAAGGTCTAATGGTGAAAAACTCCTGCAAGACCATTTTAAGCTGGATATAAGGAAAAAACTTATTTACTGGCCATGTTCCCAGAGCCTGGCATAGACTCCCTCCAGAGGTGGTGCAAGCACCTACTCTGAACCCTTTCAAGAAACTTTTGGATGCCTATTGTGCTGGGATGCTTTGACGCTAGCTGATTTCCTGCCCCTTGGGCAGGGGCTGGACCCAATGATCTTCTGAGGCCCCTTCCAGTCCTAATGTCTATGAAATCTATGAACCCTGCAAAAAGTGGAGCACTTAGAACAGTGATTTTCAACCAGGGTTTCCCTGGGCATTATACCTCAACGGAAATGTGTTGGGGTGGGGAAAGCGGAAGCCATGCCTCCCCTGTGCAAGGAAAAGGAGGGTCTTCATCTGTCCACATCTGCTGAGGGTACAGCTAAATCCTAAGATGCTATGGAGGGAGACTTTTATGTCTGAAAGGGTTGAGAATCACTGCTCTATATAAATAGTCATGCATGGGACAAAAGCTCACTCCCTTTGCAAAGGCTATCCCTTAAAAAAATATGAATGGATTTGATGGACTGCAATCAACATTATTTTTGATCATCTAGCAATGGACTGCCCTTGTAAAACGATCATGCAACCTCCATGGCCATTAACCAACCAGTCTTTAATCTTGGTTTTCCTCAAGCACACCATGTTGTTACAGTGATGTCTCTGCAGCTATTGCAGGGAATCGCTTTGTTTCCATTTTCAGCAGAAGTGACAGGGCAGCCTTTTTTCCACATCATTAATATAATTCTCTCCTATGACACTACATGTGTTGCAGCAAGGATCTTTCCTCAGTGGAGGGTCTAGAGCAGGCTTGTCCAACATACAGCCCGTGGGCCACCATGTGGCCCTCCAAATCATTTTCTGAGGCCCGAGGTCCTGCAATGGGAAATGAAAGTAAACACTGTACTTCCATTTTGGGGGTTGGTGGAGTGATACCACTTCCTGTGAGGTCTTTGAATATGGCTCGCCAGCCCACTGGGTGATAAAAAGTTCATGATCCGGCCCCACATTCAAAAAGGTTGGACACCCCTGGTCTAGAGGCATACGTTTTCTCATATTTCATCCAACTAAAGTGAGGCCAGGTTTTATCTAGCCCCATCAATAACATCCTGTACTGCCTGTGACCATGTGCACTCACTACTGGGTTTCTTTCCTTTCTGCACTGATCATAACTCCTCCCCACTTCCTGGGAACATGCTAGAAGACTACATGGATTCAGTCCATTCATACAAATTAAACAGCAGATAGGAGTTGCTTTTATTATGGAACTAATGTGCCTCCTGGTCCATTTATCCTCATTCTGGGTGTTTGTTTAAGAAGAAACGACTTACTGCAATACAAATAATAGGTCCCACAGAGGCAGAAGGGTAGGGCTTTTCGTCCTGGGTTGGCATTTACCAAGAGTATCCTGCTGTTGGGAATAAACTGCTGCTTGAGGAGGGCTGCTGTGCTAACTCCCTAGCTTCTGGCTGCACTGATATCTTAGCCCCACAGCACCAGCTAATCCCAATAGCAGTACATTACTGACAGAAGCTAACTCCTGCCACCACTCCCAGCAACCAGAGCCTTAAGTTCCACTGCCACCAGCTCCAACCACTACTGACCACCATCAATGGGCAACACTGGATTTGATAGCAAGAAAAGTGAAGACTCCCCAGGAGGCCTCTATTTTGGTGTCCTGTCTAAGTCTTATGCTCTGATAGCCTACTATTAGGTACACTTCTGAGGACTTACAAACCAATTCTGGAGAGAGGATGGGTGAAGAGGTTGCTCACACGTACAGAATTTGGATTGAAAAAAAAATAGATTTTTAAAAAAAATATTTTTTGAGAACAATAAAATAGGGGAAAATAGTTTAAACAGAATTTTATTCTACCCCCCACCCCTCCAAAAAACAAAACAAAACAAAACAAAACCTTACTTAGGTTTTTGTTTTTGATAAAAAATAAAGCATTAAGAAACAAAGTGATTTTGGATGGAAATATTTCACAGATATCAAAACAAATTATTAGGGTTCTTCCAAAATTTGAGGGTTTATCTTTTTAATTTATGTGGGGTTTTTTTGGCAAAACTAAATAATTTTGTAAAGAATTTTGGTCTCCCGCCCAGGAAAAAAAATACAGTTGTAATGACACTACTTTGGCCAGAAAAGAAAAATATATGTGTTATATGCCTGATTCTACTGGAGACTCCAGATAAGTTCAGGACGTAAGACATAAATTGTATGACACAGTTCATGCTCTGAAGAGGTTACAGTTGAATTTGACAGGAAAGACAAAGGATGAATTATTATCCTATTCCTTTACAAGTAGGGAACTGATAGATAGGGAGACTAAGGGCTAGAGCCAATAGAGGCCTTGGATGCCCAATAGTTAGGAGTTGAAATGCCTCCCTGCTAGATTCCTGGCCTCCTAAATGAAATTCAGACCCTAGAGTTAGGTGCCTCAGATTTAGAAATAAGCAACACTACGAGCTGATCAAAATAGAGATCACTAATATGGAAATGCTGAAGACAGGGATGAATCTTAAGTCACATCTCAGAATCTCCAGCTTGGAACCCTTTCCTAATGGCTTTCTTTTATGAGTGAGTGGGATGCATTTAAAAAAAAATCATTAGGTTAAATACAGAAATAATCTAAGGTACAGGGACTTGAACCCAGGTCTTCTCCTAAAGGATGCACATCTGAATGTCCTTGAGACCTAATAGCCAGGTCTCCTACTTCCTTGGTAAATGTTCCAACCACTAGGCTATCACATAAAAATAGAGACAATCCTCCAGCCACATTTAAAAGGAAACAGCAGACACTTTTGAAGAGAGCAGTTGTGTTTGTTGTGTTAATTGCACTAAAAAGACCATCTATTGAATGGATCCTCTCAGGCCAAGGTAGAGAATTACCTCATTTCTGCATCCTGGTTAGTATTAGGCATCTACTCAGCCTTGTCAAAAGGGTGGGGCTCCTGCACATGTCCAGGATTAAAATACCCTTAATGTACCTAAAAGCTCTAAGATGCCATCATACAGGGCCTCTGAAGCTTAGGTGCTTTCAGAATTAGGCAGAATCTGCTGGGGGGCAGATGGGTCAGGGTTGCCTAAATTCTGCTTGAAACTCAAATTAGGTGCTGAAGGTGTCTTACAGATCACTCCTTAAGAGACTTGGGTAAAGTTCATGTCAATCACTAATATAGATATCTGGTGAGAAGGAAAGTTAGGAGAAGAACCTATCATTTGATTTCCATCCAAGTCTGACCAAACCCTGCTTGCATATTATCAGAAGAGAAGGAGAGAGAAAAAAGAATGGGAAATTCTTTGTAAAAACAGAAAAAGTATTTCAGCATCACTGACACACTGTGCTTCTGAAGTCAGCTATGCTCCCCAGGCACTTTAGCAACTTAGTGAAATTGACATTCTTGTCAGTTTCACTAATAGGAGAGGTGATACCAACAGGAATGCCAATTGCACAGAACAGTTGCCTGGGATTCCAGTTCTGTGCCTCTGGTTGGAGTCCGTGCTCCCAGCTGCATAGTACAAAGCCTGGAAGCACCTGGCTGGGCTGGTGCCCCAGAGCCATGGGGCCCAGTTTATGTCATGCTCCCACCCCTGGGACAGGCTGTCTGGTGGTTGTGTCGCAGAGCTGGGGACCCTTGTAGAGCAGGATCGCCAGCCCTGGGGCCAGTTTTCAGCAAGCTGGTTCCAAGGGAACCTTACCTGTTAGGTTTAGTTAAATTTTCATTGAAGCCAGCATTTCAGCAGAGGGGTAGCCAGCTCTTCTGGTGCCATGGACAGATTGGAGTGGGGGTGTGAGCAGGAAAGGAGGGAGGGGCAGGCAGAGCCTTACCTGACACTGTTTGGGCTCACAGCACTTTGGCAGCAGCTGCTGCAGCAGATCTCACTTCTGCAGATCTGGGACAGATTCCCTACATGCTGGCTGCAACGGCCCTCTCTGCTATTCTGGAGCCTCCTCTAAATCAGTACCTGGGACTGGTGCCCTATTTGCCCACCCCTAGTTACACTACTGTATTTCAGAAACAGTTTGGGTCTCAAACAATCAGCATCTGTTGAGGAGCTATGGTGGCCATGGTGGGTCCCTCCACAATCAGGTAACTTGTGCTAATTATTTTCATTGCCAGGTCCATTGGTAAAACTACAGGATAAGGTGGTTTTGTTGGATTCTGCAGTCTCTCTGGTGCAGTTACTTACTCATGTATCCTAAGCTGAATACAACGTTGGCATTACAGATGCTAATCACACAGCTCATTTTGTTTTAACTTTAGTTATTACAAAATAAAGCCTGCCGCTAGGGAGACAGAGCTAGATATCTTGATAAGTGGATCATTTCTTCATGCATATGGAACAGAATCAGTCCTCTGATTTGCAATGTCTGGTTTTCAGAAGTCACCATATCAGAAAAAAGGGGCCAAGTGCATTCAGTAGACACCCACCATCTTCAAGGATTAATGTCTAGCACAAATGGATAATTCAAGGTATCTTCTTCCTACTGACAAACATGCTTCTTTATCTGTTGCTCACTCTGAAACTACTCATTATATCAGGTTATTAGCCCTTATGAGAACAATGCTAACCTGCCAAATGTGGACCAATGCAATATCTTTCAAGGTCTCCACATAGTTTGAACCAATAACTCAGCTGTCTGAATTGCATCTTATAGAAGTTATTTTGTTCTCTTATTGTAAGCCACTCTGATCATGTGTTGGGAAGGACAACATGGAAATCAAAGGAATAAATAAAATCTCAGAGGTGTGACACCATTTAAATACAAACATTTCCCCATTTCACAATTCATCATTAAAGGACAACCATAGCATGCTTAGGAAGCCCACATGACAGACACAACATATGGCCAGAAGACAGCAAAGTGTGACCTTAGCATTTGAGATGGTCTTTGGCATCTCTGAAGCAGAAGAGTAACAAAAAAGGAGAGAGAGGGAGGTGGAAAGCTGAAATCCCATGCACACGTATGCACAATGATAGTGAGGGGATTCAGACAGACTTCCTTTGCATCTGTCACCACAAAGGATCATAATTCTGTTGGCCTGAAGGTTTTCCTGTGCTATCCTCCAGCAAATGATTTACCATCATCTAAAAATCATCTAAAAATCACCCTAATGTTGAAGATACAATATGAACTTTTGAGATCTTAACATGGAGGTGGCCATCATGGCACACAACACTTCAAGCTTTAAAGTATTGCTTTCTGCCAATGTAAGAAGTGTTAGGGTGACAATATCTGGATCTTGGCGAGCAGTGGATTTGTAGCTGAATAAAGGCATGACCTGTGGCCTAGCAAAGCTGCTGACCATAAGGCAGAATGATATATTAAAAGTATATTGCAAGATGTTTAGTCAAGCAGATTATGCTTATGAATGCTTATGCTAAGCCAGCCATTTGCTTATGCTAAGTAAGCATTTTAACTGTGTCAACCATTTTCAAGTGAGTCTGTATGAGTCTGTGTGCTGTAAATGAGGTGAAGCCTTAGGAATGTAGAAGATGGTACAACTGGGACTGAAAAACAAAATGGAATGTAAAAAGCAACATGTAATTGATAACGAAATCTGAGATGAACATATGCAAAAATGTGAATGGTGATTGGTGAAGAAGCCTCCAGAAGCTTCCAGGTTTTGGTCAAAGTCCGCCCATTGACCGAAGAAATAAGTTCATGGCCTTGGACATGCTCTCATACCAAAAAGGAATGTAAATGAGTAATGAATGCATAGGCAATTCCATGCTAATGAAGCAAACAGTAAACAGAGGTGGAGCTTAAGATGGGAGAAGAAATGGGTGAAACAGAAGGAGGGACAGAGGTGGAACAAAAGTTAATATGTATGAACTAAAGTGTATAAAATGGAAAGGACTATTGTTCGTGGCTGCTCCCCACTTTCACAAGCTGTGTGTCTGAGTTCGCCCAAAGCTGTCTCCATTCTGAATAAAGCTGTTGTGAGCAATGTGTGCAAGTAGCGTTTGCTCCCTGCTTGCTTGGGCTAATGAGAAACAGTATCCATGAGCGATTGGATCATTGTCTCTCTAGTCGTTGGGTGCAGCATGAAGTCAGGGTCTCACAAGAAGTAGTAGCAGTATGCTCAAGAGATCCAAGGAAGATGACCATGGCCTCACACTGCCTCCTTGCCCTGTCACACAGCTGCCTTGCAAAGGAGGCAAAAAAATTCCAGATGTGATGCTCCTCTGCTCAGGATCAGACTGATCCAGACCCTCTTTCCAGGAACCTGTGGTGGGGTTTTAAGTCTGCAATGTAGTAAAACCCAAGTGCCTCATCTTACATCTTGCAGCCGTTGACATATCCTCTGAAAAATCCAAAAGAAAATTATATTTTTTCCTTTTATATTTAGGCATAGCTCTGTGCACTGTAAATATTTATATCAATATGCCTGGCTTTTCAGCAGGATAGGTCTTATTTAGCAGAGAGAAGAGAATAGGATTAATGTTGATACCAGCATTCAATAAACTAGGCCCTCACCATCTGTGAAGTTAATGCAATAAAACAGAACCTTCACATGTCATTTAGTTTTAATTTCTTTTCAAAGAGAATCAAGCCTAATTAAGGGGAGGTTTTTGAAGGAAAAAAGCAGGAGGTAGAAAGGAGAAATAAAGCATGGGGACTGAAAGCACCATATTGTAACTTATGATTAGGGAGGGGAGAGATGAATTTGCATGATGATCCCTTTCATATTTATTCAGTTACAGAAGTGTTTGGAGTGCACCAGGCACAGGATGATGATTACAGACAGACAGGCTCACAGTCAGCCAAATAACCCATCAAAATTAAAGCTCTCTCCCTCTTATAGATAATGGTCCAAACATAGCTCCTACTGCAGCTTCCAAACACTCATGGAAGAAAAGTCTTGAGAAGCACCAGTTGTGCCTTGAGGTCTTTCTAATGGTTTTGTCCTAAATTCAGCAAATCACTTCAGCATGTGGCTTCAATGGGTTTGTTCATGTGCTTAATATTAAGCATAAGCTGATATGCTTTGGTGGATCAGGGCTTTTTATTTCCATGACTTATGTAGCTGAAAACTCTGCATAAGGATTTTTCCAAGTAGCTTGGTGTTTCCTTTATTTTTCTCTCCCCTGAGAAGAGGGGACTGTCTAATGACTGCCAGCTGTCATTAAAGTGGAGGGTGGGAAGGAGGACAAATGAGGTACAAATGATTGACTAACAACCCTCATTTTCAGTTTTCAATCCTTGTCTTTAAATATATAATAAATTCTTAACTCTTTCAGTTAACTCTTTCTTGCTCAGCCTATTGCCTTATTGCTCCATAGCCTCTCCCTTGGTTGGTACATCTTGAAGTTAGATAGCTTCCTCCCTCCCCAGGTTTGCAATAAATCCAGAATTTATACTAGGTTGAAGGCAGGCTACATTGTTACACACTGGGCACACCTACATGTGCCATTAGTGTGCAGCAATAAACTGTGGAGCTTATTGCTCCAGGGCACATGGTATATACATGCACTCAAACTGCAGCACATTGAGCTGGGTCAGAACAGCCCTGGCTGGCAGGGGATCTGGGAGGGGAGGAGCAGCAGGGGTCAGCCTGCCAACCCAGGGCTGCTTTCACCAGGCTTATTGTGCTGCAGAGGGGCTGGTCTGGGCACGAGGGTGTTTCAGTGCAGGGCTAGCCAGCAGGCAGCCCTCACCCTGAAACACCTTTGTGCCTCAGCCAGCTGGGTCAGTATCCACATGTGTGCTGTTGTGCACAAAAAAACCCCCTCCACAACAGGATAGGACTTGTGTTTAAATGTCCTACCCTGCTGCAGAGTTTATTAGTTCCCCATGCCCTAAACAGGGTGTGTGTGTAGTAGGGCTGTGCCAAGCTTCAGGTGCTGATTCGATTTGGAGGAGATTCGGCATGATTTAGCGGCTGAATCTTTGAATCTGAATTGAATCCGGAGACCAATGAAAAGGACTGAATTGATTCGAAGCTCTCTGAACTGACTGGAAAAGATTCGAACAGTTTTGGAGAGCTTCGGAGATTTGGGCAGTCCCCACTCATTGCTGCAGGGAGCTGGACCTGGAGGGGGGGACCCCCACCAGGCCCCATCCCCTGCTTGCTTCCCAGCACCCCTGAGCACCCCCAACCCTGCCCACTCTCCCAGTCACATCAATGGCTGCCCCACCCAGCCCTAGCATCCCAGCGCTTAAACAAACAAGCAAAAAATGCCCCACACTCATTGGCTGCTGCAGCATCATTTGGGGCCTCTGTGCACTCATGGTAGGGCAGTGGAGGATAGTAGGGATAACCCCACCCTTCTTGGCAACAGCCGGTGACTTGGGGCTTAAAAAAAAAATTGAAAAAGGGATGGGATGCTGGGGCCGGCTGGGGCAGCCATTGACTGGGATGGGAGAGTGGGTGGGGTATGGGGGATAGTGGCAGAGCCCCCCATGTAGCGTGGGTCAGTGGGGGGCAGTGGGGATCACCCCCCTGCATGGAAGGATCCGGTGAGTGTGGGGCCTTTTTTTTTTTATTAAAGAGCAGGGACTCTGGGGCCGAGCAGGGCAGCCATTGATGGGGTGGGAGAGTAGGTTGGGGGGGGGGGAGAGGGAGTCTGGGTCCTGGAGCCTGTTTGAGTTGGAGATTCCGCTTATTCAGTGGTTTAGGTTTAGGTTGGAGATCAGAAGGCAATATTTTACAGTTAGGGTGGCCAAAATCTGAAACCAACTTCCCAGGGAAGTGGTCCTCACCCCTACCTTGGGCAAATTCAAGAGGAGGTTGGACGATCACCTGTCTGGGGTCTTGTGAACCCAGCATTCATTCCTGCCTGTGGCAGGGGGTCAGGCTAGATGATCTGTTCAGGTCCCTCCTGACCCTAGCTACTATGAAACTATGAAGTGGCAGCCAAATCTCCAAATCAGATTCATCTGAATCAATTTGAGACAGTGATTTGAATGACCAAATTGATTCACTGTCCCCTGAATCAGCCAAATCCAAAGTGAATACTAGCCGCTTCGCACAGGCCTCATGTGTAGATGCTGAGAAGTTTACTGCACCATTAATTAGTCAACTGTGCAATAAATATCTTATGTAGATGGTGCCCTCTGTGAGTCCTAAAGCTCTTAAACACCCATCCACCTACATTCCAGCAAATATGTGAAGAATAAATGCTGGCCATTTTCAGCCTAAAATGGAATGCCATTTTGGATTTGGGGTCAGGTTCTAAGCCCTCTCCTCACAGTTGAGCACACTTATGCATATCAGTTAGAGATTTACAATCTGGCCATTTCCCAGCACCGTGACATTTTCACCAAGATGCTTTGAAGGTGGACTTGATATTTGCAACATCCTACAGATAGCACCCCCCTCCCATTACTCACACATACATTTATCTCTCTTTACCAATGATGACATTTAGTACTGCATGTTGCTCTCATCTCCTATCTTTGGGCGTTTAGCCTGTGCAGTTATTGAAGCTCATTTCTAAGGTTCAAATTAGAGAAAAAACTCAGAAGCAAACTTTATAATTGGACCAGGAGTTTGATGAGCATCAAAGAATTGCAAGCAGATACATCTAAACCAGGACGATCAAAGCAGACTATTCCTCTCAAAGGTATAGGTCTGGATGACCAACACATCTTGCATTCACAGCAAATGTCACTGAAGTCATAAGCAGGAGAAGAACTTAAAATGATGGACAGCACAGAGGAATATACATTTATTTGTAAAAGAGAATTTAATCTCACAAGTACTGTTAAATCACACAAAACTTCTAATTAGGTAGTAAACGTTGTTTGAACTAATCACCATGACAAAAAAGGAGAAGAATGAAGATACAGTCATTCCAATTTATGAAAACTTGTTTCATCCTTTGGAAGTGAATTAAGGGGTGAAATTTCAGGAGAAATGGAGATAAAGAAAATTAATTATGTCCACAAGATTAGTCCAAGTCAAGAAAAATAGCTCATTTGGCAGAAACCAAAGAGACATTAATAAGATTTAATTTTTGGAATTGTTTTGATGCCTTTTTTGTTATTTTATTTTAGCCTCAGCCGAGGGATCTGTATTGGAATTCTGTGCACTTTGATCCTAGACATGAAACGAGAGAAAATAAGTGCTTTAAAACAAAGGCTTCCTCATCAGGTGATAAAAATGTGTCATTAGATCCCTTGACTTAGTCCCTTCTGCTCGGAAAGTATATTGAGAGGAATTGAACTTAGTGCATTAATGAGTAATGCACTACTTACGTGGATTTTTGCTGACACCATTTAAAACATTTTTTAAAAAATTGCAGGTGACCACTTGAAGTTTTTAGAAATAATTACTACCCACTGTTTTCCTGTTTCCTTGTACTATATCTTTCCCTGAGGAGCTTGCAAGGAGACAGACCTACAACCTACAGTTCTTTTAAGTGAAATTGGAGCTGTAGACCTATTCATAAGATCTCCATAGGAGCCCTTCTGTAGTATGCCAAGATGGCCTAGATAAGTAACGGTTCTGGAGCACTACATATTAAGCCACACACACACACACACACGCACGCACGCATGCATGCATGCACACACACACCCCTTTCCCTGTTGTTGTGCAATGGGAGATCTAGAAAAGAGAAACTAACTTAAAATCCAACAAGTCTTCAGGTGAACTATAGGTTACAAGGAAATCCTACTCTGCACCATGGACCTGACTAGAAGGCATCGATATTGGGACTTGAGCTTTTTCTTAGTTTAAGCTGTTGGGTCCTGGCTTGGGTCTACATCCATAGATGTACTTGTTTCATACTCCTCATCTTGTGACCTGAGCTCCTCCATTCATTTCTAACTGCTGTATGGAGCAGGCAAAGAGAGAGGCAACCAACAAACCCTACACTTATTTCACTAGAGTTGGCCAGAAATTTCCCCACTTCCCAAATTAGAACATGCTGTTTCAGCCAAGCTGGAACATTGCCTGGGAAAAGTATTGGTTTCAGAGATCACGAATGCAACTTGTTGCCAAAACCAGAGTGAGAGATAAGTAACAGAGAGGGAACAGTTTCCTGGTGCTTAGGACATTCCCCGGGACTCGGAAGATCCAGATACAAGTCGGAGAGCTGTTCATCATGAGTATTGCGTACTTACCACCTCCAACAGGACAGTGACCCTAGGGACCAAGGGTTGGCACAAGCCCCAGGCAAGTGGCAGGCCTCTGTTCAAGGCCTTCTCCAAATCAAGCGCAAAAGGAATTTGAACCTGAGTTGACCACATGCCAGGTACTTGACCTAGCACCATCAGGTTACTGACATTTCTGGGCTATAGAGGAAAGGAGTGGCTCCCTCCCTTCTGGTGAAAAAGTTTCATTCTTCATTAGGGTGAAAACAAGATTAAATCAGAAGTCTTCCAACATGTAATTCTTGCTTTGAGGCCAAACCTAATCATATACAAAAGCTTTAAACACCACAAGGGATAGGAAGATGAAATCAGGATATACAGACCCCAGCTGCAAACGATTTTGCCATAGACAAAGAAAATCTCAATAGACACTAACCATCTCAGCTGTAGGGTGAAGAAAAGTGATCACAGCAGCTGTACAGGGGAAAATAACTGGATGAAGAGCTGGTCAAAACCTGAGGATGATAATTGAAAGTGGTTGAGGAAATATCCCAGCAATTTGACAGGTAATAAGACAAGGCTTGGGCTCCTTTTTCCTAAGGCAGTCCCTGTTCCCAGCAACGGGACCTGCTCAGGTATTTCTAGCAAATTGGATCACATGGCTTCAGCTGTCATGGAAATGTGCCTTTTCTTTGTGGGTCCTTCCGATGACCTACAGGGCCTATTTGAACCTGCTGCCTTCCAACAATTCCCAGGAGTCAGAGGCAAGTCACTATAGATAAAGAGAAACAAAATGTAAGGGACTAATGATACAACAGGCTGGGTGGAGAACAGTGGATGAGAGCGAAGCTCTCTTATTCACACCCAATTCCTCCTGTGTTTGTGCCGGAGAAGACAGAATTACCAACTTGTGGACCAGCTCCCAGTGGGTTTACAGGGCTGGAACGTTTTCCACCTATTGACTCCTCTGTGACATCCTAGGAAATATGAACTTTCATTTCTACCCAGGAGAACTTTTACAATCTTTTCTCCAATGCCTAATGAAGGGTGTTTGTGCCCAAAAGCTTGCAATGAAAGATTTTTTTTTTTTGCAAAAATCTTGTTGTTCTAATAAAAGATATCATCTCTACTATGAGTCCTGATTGCCTTTTCCTTCTCCAGGTGACTCATTCTCAGAGTGTATCTTCACTGCTAATTAAGTAGTGCTTTTTTTTTTATGTCAGGCTAACTAGTGTGTGAGGGGTATCCCAAGGCGAACATGAGTGGAGACAGGGCATGTTAGTTTTACAACTGAGTTTAGCTCCATTTCCCCATGGAGTTGTTTTAGTGATTTTTCATTGTAGTAAATCTAAAGTGCTACATTCACATGGGACATTTAATTGTCATTTTAGACTGTGATTGCTGTCCTCCATCCCCTGTCTAACCCTCAAGCCTGCTAAGCCCCCATGGCATCTGAATGCCTGCTCACAACCACCCAAGTCATGGTAGTTGTCATGGGTGATCTAAATTACCCGGACATCTGCTGGGAGGAGCAGTCAGCCAGGTCGGACTGTTCCAGGACGTTCCTGGCTGAGATACAGGACCTCCACTTAACCCAGGAGGTGCACAGTTCCACCAAAGGAAATGCCCTGTTGGACCTGGTCCTGGCCACTGGCGATGATCTGGTAAGGGGGCTCCAGGTCCTTGGCCACCTGGGTGATAGTGATCATCGCTTACTGGAATTCATCATCCAGCGCAGGGTGTCAAGGGCCTGCAGCAAGGCGGTAGCCCTAGACTTCAAGAGGGCCAACTTCAATGAGTTGAGGAGATTGGTGGGAGAGGCACTGGGGTTCTCGAGGGCAGGGGAACTCAGTGCCCAAGATGAGTGGTCGTTCCTTAAGGAGATGATACTCAGGGCCCAAGGGGTGACAATCCCAACAAGAAGCAAGGGGGGCAAGAGTGCCCGAAAGCCTCCCTAGCTCATCAAGGATGTCTGGGAATGCCTGGTTGCCAAAAAGACGGCGTACACCCAGTGGAAGGGTGGGGCTATCTCCAAAGAAGAGTACACCTCCACTGCTCAGGCCTGTAGGGGGGCTGTTAGGAAAGCTAAGGTGGACATAGAGCTAGGACTAGTGTCCAAGATCAAGGTTAATAAAAAGTCCTTTTTCAAATATATAGGGAGGATGAAGAAGGCACTGGGAAATGTGGGGCTCCTGCAAGATACGCTGAGCAATCTGGTGGTTGTGCCAGAGGAGAAGGCAGAACTCTAACAAATTCTTCACCTCCGTTTTCTTGTGCAGGGACTGGGACTCCCCCACTGTGTTTCAAGACGGACTCGAGGGGAACGCCTCAAGACCTAAGGTTGAGGAGGACCAGGTTAGCGTGCTACTGGAGGAGCTGGACGTGTTCAAATCAGCAGGTCCAGATGCTCTCCACCCTAGGGTGTTGAGGGAGCTAGCAGGGGTTATTGCAGGGCCTTTGGCATGGCTTTACAAGCGCTCGTGGTGCTCAGGCCAGGTGCCAGATGATTGGAAGATAGCCAATGTGGTCCCCATCTTTAAAAAAGGGAGGAGGGAGGACCCGGGCAACTATAGGCCCGTCAGTCTTACCTCAATCCTGGGGAAACTCTTTGAGAAGATCATCAAGGAGCACATCTGTGATGGGCCGGCATCGGGGATGATGGTCAAGGGCAACCAGCACGGTTTCATTAGGGGCAGGTCATGTCAGACCAACCTGATTGCCTTTTACGATCAGGTCACAAAAGCATTGGATGCAGGTGTCGCCGTGGACGTAGTCTTTCTGGACTTCAGCAAGGCCTTTGACACTGTCTCTCACCACATCCTCATTAAAAAACTAGGCGACTGTGGCATCGATGCCTACACGGTCAGATGGATTGCAAATTGGCTGAAGGGTCGTACTCAGAGGGTGGTGGTGTATGGATCATATTCGACCTGGGGGGAAGTGGGCAGCAGAGTTCCCCAGGGCTCGGTCCTTGGGCCCGCACTGTTCAATTTCTTTATCAGTGATTTGGAAAATGGGGTGTAAAGCAACCTGTTCAAATTTGCTGATGATACCAAAATTTGGGGTGAGGTGGACACGCTAGTAGGGAGGGAAAGACTGCAGAAAGACCTGGATATGTTGCAGGGGTGGGCTAACAAAAACAGGATACGTTTCAATACTGACAAGTGCAGGGTGCTGCACTTGGGCAGTAGTAACCAGCAGCACACTTATAAGATGGGAAACTCCCTTCTTGAGAGCATGGAGGCAGAAAGGGATCTTGGAGTCATCATTGATCCCAAGATGAACATGGGCCGACAATGCGAGGTCACGGTCGGCAGGGCTAACCGGACCCTATCATGCATCCACAGGTGCATCACAAGTAGGGCCAAGGAGGTGATCCTTCCCCTCTATGTGACACTGGTCAGGCCGCAGCTGGAGTACTGTGTCCAGTTCTGGGCACCCCACTTCAAGAGGGATGTGGACAACATGGAGAGGGTCCAGAGGAGGGCCACCCGCATGAACCGGGGACAGCAGGGCAGACCCTACAATGAGAGGCTACAGGACCTGAACCTGTTCAGCCTTCACAAGAGAAGGCTGAGGGGGGGGGGCCTTGTGACCATCTATAAACTCACTAGGGGGGACCAGAAGGGTTTGGGGGAGACCTTGTTTCCCCTAGCGCCCCCCGGGATAACAAGGAATAACGGCCACAAGTTGTTGGAGAGTAGGTTTAGATTACACATCCGTAAGAACTACTTCACAGTCAGGGCGGCTAGGATCTGGAACCAACTTCCAAGGGAAGTGGTGTTGGCTCCTACCCTGGGGATCTTTAAGAAGCGGCTCGATGCCTACCTGGCTGGGGTCATTTGAGCCCAGTTTTCCTCCTGCCCAGGCAGGGGGTCAGACCTGAGGATCTACAAGGTCCCTTCCGACCCGACTTCTGAGATTCTATGATTCTATGATTCTATGATGCCATGTGACTCCAATAGTGACTCCAATGTTGTTTCACAAGTGGGGCTTTCTCTTGCTGATCATCTGTGGAGCCTCACTTTACAGCTCACCTATCGACTGGATCTTGCACAGAACAGGCAAAAACATGTCCCTGTACTTGTCCATCCATAACTGAGAGCATTCACCTGGCACATGGGAGACCCAGGGTCAGTCCAGTCCCACCCTCTGTCCAATTTGCAGCAGCAGTTTGAGCCCAGGTCTTCCACGTCCCAGCAATGTGCCCTAAGTACAGGTCTTGTAAATGCTGTAAACAAGGGGCTATTTGGTGTAAGGTGGAAACTACCGCAAGAAAAAAAAGACTGACCTAGTTTAGGAACCCTGTAGTCTTCAAGTAATGGATGTGGGACACACTCCTCTCTTCTGTGACTTTGGCAGCAGAAACAAGCACTTTCAGATTTCTCTAAGAAAGCATCAATTCAGTTTGAAACTTGCTTCCTGATGCTCATTCCGCTGAAAGCCCTTCTCCAGTTGACCTCAGTTATCCCTATTGAATATATTAGTGTTATTATACTTTTTAGAGGTCAGTCAGAGACCCATTGTGCTACGACAATACAGACAGACAAGGTTCTTTGGGGAGATGTGATATCTTTATTTGACCAAGTAAATAGTTCTTTGCGACTATTTAGTTGGGCTAATAAAAGAGATCACATCTCCCCAAAGAACCTTGTCTGCCTGTGTCCTTAAACCAACACAGTCACAACCACCAAAGGTGAAGCAAGGACAATACAGACACATGAAAAACGGTCCCTGCTCTGAAGAGGTTACCTTCACAGTAGCTTTTTGGGGGGGTCCAATTTATTTATGGTGGGAACTGGGGACACAGGAGTGACCTAATTTGCCAAGAGCAACATAGGAAGTTTGTAGCAAAGAGATTACCCCTATGAGTTAAGGTGTCCAGAGTTCCACACCCATGTTTTAACCATTATTTTTTAACCTCATTATTTAGCTAAAGCTTCCTACACAAAGCTCAATCCTTGAAAACATATATTTCAGATTAAACAAATACAGTACAATCAGTATCAGATGAAGTGTCTTCTCACTTCAGACCAAAGACAGCTGTGTAGAAAACAGTGCACACATGCACACAATGCCCCCCCCCCCACCATACAAATGCTGCAATTCGCTGTTCCTGCAAACACACTTGGCATTCATCAAATCAAGGAAATCCATTAGTTTTGGTTATCCCTGACAGTCTGGGAGGATGAAGCAGGGAGAAACATTAAAGCCTCTGTCTCAAAAATTTGAATTGTATGATTTTTAAGTTGTTCAGGAAACTTTTGCCACACTCAATACTTAACTAGATACAATTTAGTTACAAAGGAAAAAGGCAGAGATGCTTTTGTAAGCAAGGCAAATTATCCTCACTCGAAGGGGCAAGAATGTTTGTCAAGAGAGAAATTGCAACTTGTTGCAGGAGACAAGTGGCAAAAAGCTCAATAGGAAGCCATTAATTGGCCAGTGTATCAGTAAATACATTCTTCCACAAAACAGTTCATTGTTAAACTACACGACCTGTAAATTCAGTTCCCTTCCAAAGTAATATCACACTTTGTTATAAAAGACACTATCTGAGAAGTGCCTTTTAAAAGTGTGGGTTTTTTAAATCCAGTAATGCTTCCACTATACACATACAAATAGCGCCCTAACATTCGAACAGGATCCTAATGCTCCCAAATGAATTAAAATATCTCTCCAGTGTTAACCCAGACAAACAAGGGTCTGATCCTACAAAATGTTTAATTGCAAGTGGTGTTGAACAAGCTTTAGTTAAAGCACCTCCCGCCCCCGTTTTGAAATGCAGGATGCTGAGTGCGCAAGATCCTGCAGGCATTTTAATTAGAGTGGCTCCCAAGAGCTGCTATAATTAAAATGCCGCCTCCCGAGCAACCCTGGAGCACATGTACAGACATAGAGACACTCATGGTTCCTTGTCAGAAGGCTCATTATGTCGACCCCTAGGGAAGGCCGCTATGTGAGCTGCAAAGCTAGACAAGTGACTGGAAGAGCTCAATCTGTGGTTTACTTATAGAGGGGGGAAACTAATCATGCCTGTTAAGCAAATTAGGTGGATGGATGGTAAAAAATCCAATATTGGCACACAGGCCTATTTGTGAAAGGGATTACACATGCCTGGATTCAAGAGAACCTGCTTGGGAGCATATCTGCTCTGACTAATACCTGAACAAGGAAAACCAACGTATTCTGGAGCCTCCTTCTCTACACTTCCTTCTATAACACTTAGAATCATAGGCTCCTAGAAAATGAGGGTAGGAAGGGACCTCAGGAGGTCACATCTAGTCCGACCCCCTGCTCAAAGCAGGATCAGACCCAAATACATCATCCCAGCCAAAGCTTTGTCCAGCCAGGTTCTGAAAACCCCCAAGGATGGAGTTTCCACCACTTCTCTGGGTAACCTGTTTCAGTGTTTTACTACCCTCCTAGTGAGAAAATTCTTCCTAATATCTAACCTAAACTGCCCTTGTTGCAACTTGAGCCCATTGCTCCTTGTCCTGTCCTCTGCCACCACTGAGAACAGTCCAGCTGCATCCTCTTTGCAACCTCCCTGCAGGGAGTTGAAGGCTGCTATTAAGTATCCTCTCAGTCTGCTCTTCTCTAGATTAAATAAACTCAGTTCCCTCAGCCATTTCTCATAAGACATGTCCCCCCACCCCTGAACCATTTTTGTTGCCTTCTGCTGGACTGTCTCCAATGTGTCCACATCCTTTCTGTAGTGGGGGGCCCAAAACTGGACACAGGACTCCAGATGTGGCCTCACCAGTACTGAATAGAGGGGAATAATCACTTCCCTTGACCTACTGGCAACGCTTCTACCAGTGCAGCCCAGGATGCTGTTAGTCTTCTTGGCAACAAGGGCACACTGATGGCTCATATTCAGCTTCTTGTCCACTGTCACCTGCAGGTCCGTTTCTGCAGAGCTGCTGCCCAGCCAGTCACCCCCAGCCTGTCCCGGTGCATGGGATTGCTCCCTCCTAAGCACAGGACTTTGCACTTGCCCTTGTTCAACCTCATGAGATTTCTTTTGGCCCAATCCTCCAATTTGTCTAGGTCATTCTGAATCCTAACCCTACCCTCCAGAGTATCTACTGCTCCCCCCAGCTTGGTGCCATCTGCAAACTTACTGGAGGTGCACTCTATGTCATCTTCCATGTCATTGAAGAAGACATTGAACAAAACTGGCCGCAGGACCAACCCCTGGGGCACTCCACTTGATACCAGCTGCCAACTAGACAGTAGAATATCTGATAGAAACAAATATCTTTTTCTCGTACACACGGATCTGCAAGATCCCACTTGAGGATCAAGTCAATTTCCATGATCTACTTGTCCATCTACAAAAAACAAAGCAGGGGCAGCAACTCTTATAACCACATGTAAGTAGATAGCTACCAGGCCTGGCCTATCCCTTTCAGATACCAGACATCTGGTTGATGACTCAGTTTACATCTGGGTGATGACTCAGTATACTGCGTTCAGACTGTAACAGTATGCACAAGTAAAAACTTCTTATAGCTTATTTGGCTTTTCTCATATTGAAATTTCTGGAGAAAATCCCATTGTCTACAGTTAGGCCCTCAGATTATTTTTGTTTGAGCCTACTAAAAGTCACCACTCTTGTGAGAGGATGAAATTAAAGTGTATTTCAAAGTAGCAACATCCAGAGGTGCAGATTTCTGCCTGTGAATCAGACTAGCTGCATAAGTGTCTTGTGCTGACCCCTGCTTTACATTCTTTTTTTTTTTTTTTGAGTTTGAGTTTCTCAGTTGCTTTACCAGGAACCAGGCCTTAGGTGTTTCCTGAAGCAAGGAAAGCCATATCATAGTGAGGATTTTTTCCCCTCATTCATGTGGTAGGGTTGGGGTGTTGCTGTAGTGGTGATGGTCCAGGAAATATAAAAAAATAAAGGCTTTTTCATTACCAGAAGAATGGCACTTGGGAGAGCTGCAAGCTTTCAGACATCAACTAGACACTTGGTCCAATAAAAGATGTAACAAAAAAAGCCTTGCTGAATCATTCATGTAGCCCAAATTATGTATTTTTATATGTTTTTATTGGTAATGATACTGATCCAATGAATATTCTGAAAGGCTATTTTCCTGACACTTCTATCTGCTAATCAGAGCACCCCACAATTATTCATTATTACAATTATTGATGATCAGGAAATCTGATAAACAGCTTTCCATGAGGACATGCTAATTTATCAAAGCAGAACTGTTTCCTGGACCCCTTCCAACAACCTTTGGATGAAACACATACAGGTTTTCCTCACTTGATTTCTTGCTAGTTTATATGACAAGCTATAGCTTTCAGAGCTGCTTGATGGACAGATTAGGAACCTGCTATGCTGAGCCAGAGCTTAGGCTACCAGGCTTGATGCGATGCCATTTTTTAAATATTGTATGTGTGGTGCAGTCATGGCATGGGTGCTATTTCTAGGAGTCAAGAATTTTTGTAAGTGATATCTTTTAATGGACCAACTGCATCATTGTGCTGCCTTAATACACAAAAATATACTGCATATCATTATTCTTATGGGGAATTTCTTACAGACTGTTCCAGAGAGGGAGAACAAGCGTTAAGAGAACAAAACACAAAACATACACCAACACCAGAAGCCTCTCCCCATTCACCTTGTGGAAACTGCACCTTTAAAAGGTTCTCGCAAGAGTCGTAGTGTGCAGTGGCTCATGATAGACAACACTGATCTATTAGAGCTTGCACCCCAAACAAAGAAGACTCCTTGGCTCAGAGCAATGCCTGAACAACACTTCTACAAGCTGTGTCAGCAGCAGCATTATGGCTGTGACAGGCACATGGGAGAATGTTGATATCAGGAAAAGAATGAAGTGCAAAAGGACCTACTCATGAAGGGCTTACCCGCAGAGGTCTACTATCCTGGCAGCTTCTGGCTGACATCACGACTCCACCAGCTCATCATCCACCTTTGGGACAAAGAGGACATCCCTGGGAATCTCAAGAATGTGACCATTGTGACCAGCTACAAGAAGGGACAAATCTAACTGTGGAAACTACAGTGGGATTTTCCTCCTGTCAATTTAGGGGTAAAATCCTGACCTGCATCCTCCTGAACTGCCTTCATCCTGTCGCCAAGGAGATCCTTCTGGAAACCCAGTGCAGCTTCTGACCATCCCTAGACACCATGGATATGGTTTTTGTTGCCAGGCAGATCCAAGAAAAATGTCTAGAGCAAAATCAAGAATGGTTCCTCACTTTCATTGACCTGACCAAGGTGTTCGATTCTTTAAACTGTGAAGCTCTGTGGACCATCCTCCAATGCCTTGGCTGCCCGCTGAAGTTTGTCACCATGCACCATGAGACTCCTGCATGATGATATGACCTCCACCATTCTGAGTGGAAGATCTGAAACCGATGCCTTCTGCACTCGGACTCAGGTTAAACAAGGTTGCGTGATTGCCCCCACCCTGTTCACCATCTACCTGACCATCACCATCCACCTCATCCAAGATGATTTACCATCCAACGTCAGTATCCAGTATCAACTGGATGGGAAACTTTTCTATCTTGGTTGCTTCCGGGAAAAAAACAAAACTCACCACCAAGGACATTCATGACCTTCAGTTCACAGACAATTGCTGCTTGATGGCTTGCTGTGCACAGGATGCGCAAGTGACTCTAGATCTCTTCAATGCTTCGTATAAGAGACTTGGCCTGTCCTTGAATGTCAACAGGATTAAATTTCTCCACCAAAGCCCCCCCTTCCCCTCCCTTCAGGACAGCTGAACATCCCTCACACTATCTACATCAACAGGGAGGTTCTGGAGTAAGTGGAGCACTTTCCGTATCTCAGCAGCCATCTCTCTCAATGGGCTACCATCGATGAAGAAGTCCAGCACCGGGTCAACTGCATCAGTGCCATCTTCTTCAAGCTGTGATAACATGTCTTTGAAAATAAAGTGCTTCAAAAGTCATCAAAGGTCCTGGTTTATAAGGCTGTCATGCTAACCAGAATCCTTTACTGCAGTGAAGCCTGGACCATATACTGATGCTACATTAAGACCCTTGAGAGCTTTCACCAGCAGTGCTTGCATTGAATCCTGGGGATCAAATGGGAGGACTGCTGGATCAGCACAAGTGTCCTCCGTGAAGCTGCATCCACCAGCATCAAAGCCTTGCTCTTGAGAAATCAACTCTGATGGATGAGCCACTGCATCCAGATGTCCAAGAACTGCCACCCTCATCAGATTCTCTTCTCCAAGCTCTTCATTGGCCAACACTCAAAGGGCAGCCAAAGGAAATGATACAAAGACACATTTAAGGTCACCTTCAAGCATGAAGGCATTGACACCAATGGCTGGGAGGAGCAAGCTGGTCCACCAAGATGCACGCCACTTCAAGGCCCAATGACTCGATACCAAGGCGGAACGACGGCAGCAGAGAAAGGAGAAGGAGACCAACCCTGGGCTGGGAATCCCATGCCCCTATGCAACAATATGCCCCCATTTCTGAAGAATATGTGCTACCAAAATCAGGCTCCATAGTTACCTGAGGACCCATCAAGCCTGACGGACGTCATCCTTGACTTTGAGGGACCACCAACACTGCTGCTGCCAATAGACACAAGATAATCCTGAGAAGCCATAACTGACTGGAAGTGCTGAGAAACAATTAATAGACAAGAGTATTACACATTGAAGTAGGCTAGTAGTTAAACCCAACATCTCCTAGCCAATTGTACTTTCTTACAAGTCAGCTTCAGGATTTATTATGCACCTGCTAACCAATAATTAGCAACAACGATAGCAGCAAAGTTACCTGAACTCTCTGGATACCACAGCAATCTTTCCCATTTAAATGCTTTTTCTTTGCATCTCTTCACAATTTAGCATTGCTTTCAGAAGTCTTTACAGTGGGCATTGAATGCACAGTGTCTGTAGAAGCTCCATGGATGCATGACATGAGTAACAGCTTTCTAAAAAGATCTTGAAGGCTACTTTAAAGGTGACAAAATGGTGTGTAACCAGAATAGGTAAATGCAAAAGCCTTGCTGAGTCTATATAAATAGCTCTTTGTCAGGGCTGGAAGGTAGGAGCTGTCTGTGCTTAGTTATCATATCAGAGCATCTGCGTTTTAAAAATCCTTAACAGGCCAGTTCTATTAGTCATGGGGTAAGATCCCTCTCAATGCAAGCAATGGTATCAGAGTCCAGCCTTGGATTGTAGATCCATTTTCAGGCACACTACTTTTCTCAGGCATGGTTCTCTCATTTGCAACTCATCTCTGTAGATCTAATATTTCAGTTCTGATTAAGAGAGGAAGAAAAAAAACCCAATTGCAAATGTACTAGCTTTTCTCACAGAAACCTATTCTTCAGGGCACACACAAATGTAGCACTATTTTTCATACATCAGGTTATGTTTAAGTAGCATTGTTGTACCTGTGATGGCCCAGGGTATATGCCAGAAGGAAAATGTGTTTGTTGTATTTTATTGGACCACATTCTTAGTTGCAAAGAGATGTTAGGCATGATTTTGGGCCCCAAGGAAGGGCATTGTTTGCTTGAAACAAATCTAACTTCTCCTCTTAGGTTTTGGAATGAGCTCTCTCAGATCTATTAATACTTGAATTTGGTAGTCTTTGAAACAAGATAAAGGTGTATCCTTCTGTTCAAGCTTCTCCTGAGTTAAGAGTTTGGGGAAATAGAACAGGAGGAGACAACAGGAATGTTACACTTGAGAAATTCTCTTAAGATGTAAATGCTCATCAAATGAGAGGGGTACGAGGAGGTCTGTTTTCCATGATCTGAGGTTCTGCATTGGCAAATGGCACTACATTTATTGAGTTTGTTCTAATAGGTTGGGCACTACAGCCAAGCTCAAGATTTTAAGGAAAATGAGACTTCACACTGAAACCCCACTGAAATTCCAAGGAAGGTGGACACTTAACTCCTCTAAGTGCTATAACTGATTGACAAAGAAGCCAATGGATACTAATGTCTATAAGCCAAAATTGATGAAGCAGATTTTATCCATCAAAAACCCATGCTTCTCTGGCAAGCAATAGTTTGCCTAGCAGCAGCTGTGTGAAAAAAAAGAAGTAGGATAAATAACTGGTGAAGAAAACTGTACGTGTCTAACAGCAACATGTTTATTCTTCAGCTATACATTGCATATGGACTTCTGATCATGTTAGATAATAGATTCATAGATTCATAGATTCATAGATGTTAGGGTCGGAAGGGACCTCAATAGATCATCGAGTCTGACCCCCTGCATAAGCAGGAAAGAGTGCTGGGTCTAGATGACCCCAGCTAGATACTCATCTAACCTCCTCTTGAAGACCCCCAGGGTAGGGGAGAGCACCACCTCCCTTGGGAGCCCGTTCCAGACCTTGGCCACTCGAACTGTGAAGAAGTTCTTCCTAATGTCCAGTCTAAATCTGCTCTCTGCTAGCTTGTGGCCATTGTTTCTTGTAACCCCCGGGGGCGCCTTGGTGAATAAATACTCACCAATTCCCTTCTGTGTCCCCGTGATGAACTTATAGGCAGCCACAAGGTCGCCTCTCAACCTTCTCTTGCAGAGGCTGAAAAGATCCAGTTTCTCTAGTCTCTCCTCGTAGGGCTTGGTCTGCAGGCCCTTGACCATACGAGTTGCCCTTCTCTGTACCCTCTCCAGGTTATCCACATCCCTCTTGAATTGCGGCGCCAAGAATTGCACGCAGTACTCCAACTGCGGTCTGACCAGCGCCCGATAAAGGGGAAGTATCACCTCCTTGGACCTATTCGTCATGCATCTGCTGATGCACAATAAAGTGCCATTGGCTTTTCTGATGGCTTCGTCACACTGCCAGCTCATGTTCATCTTGGAGTCCACTAGGACTCCAACATCCCTTTCCACCTCTGTGCCACCCAGCAGGTCATTCCCTAGGCTGTAGGTGTGCTGGATACTTTTCCTCCCTAGGTGCAGCACTTTGCATTTCTCCTTGTTGAATTGCATCCTGTTGTTTTCTGCCCACTTGTCCAACCTATCCAGGTCTGCCTGCAGCTGTTCCCTGCCCTCCGGCGTGTCCACTTCTCCCCATAGCTTTGTGTCATCTGCAAACTTGGACAGAGTACATTTGACTCCCTCGTCCAAGTCGCTGATGAAGACATTAAAGAGTATTGGTCCAAGGACCGAGCCCTGCGGGACCCCACTGCCCACACCTTTCCAGGTCGAGACCGACCCATCTACCACGACTCTTTGGGTGCGACCCTCTAGCCAATTCGCCACCCACCGGACTGTGCAGTCATCCACATCACAGCCTCTTAACTTGTTCACCAGTATGGGGTGGGATACCGTATCGAAGGCCTTCCTGAAGTCTAAGTATACGACATCCACCCCTCCTCCTTTGTCCAGGCGTTTCGTAACCTGGTCATAGAAAGAGACTAGATTGGTCAGGCACGATCTGCCTGCCACAAACCTGTGCTGGTTTCCCCTCAGCATAATTTGCCCTGCCGGGCTCTCACAAATGTGAGCCTTGATAATTTTTTCAAAGACTTTACCAAGGATGGAGGTGAGACTGACCGGCCTATAGTTGCCCGGGTCCTCCTTCCTCCCCTTTTTGAAAATGGGGACCACGTTAGCCCTTTTCCAGTCCTCCGGGACTTGGCCTGTGCAACATGAGCATTCGAATATTCCCGCCAGTGGCTTTGCAATGATGTCATCCAGTGCCTTCAGCACCCTCAGATGAAGCCCATCCGGGCCTGCCGATTTAAAGGCATCCAGTTCATCCAAATGACTCTGCACCACCTCAGGATCTACGTATGGAAGTCTGGCGCCTTGCTGCTGCCTCTCTACAACCCCAGTGAGAGACTCGTCGTGCCCCTCACTTAGGAACACTGAGGCAAAGAACTTGTTGAGGAGTTCAGCCTTGTCCCCCCTGTCTGTCACCAATTGTTTCTGCCCATTTAGCAGTGGTCCTATTCCTCCCTGGGCCTTCCTTTTACTCCCAATATATCTAAAAAACAATTTCTTGTTGTCTTTTACTTGGGTTGCCATCCTCAGCTCCATGGTAGCTTTGGCCCGCCTAACTGCCTCCCTACAAGCACGAGCAGAGGAGGTATATTCATCTTTAGTGATCTCACCCTGTTTCCACTTTTTATGTGCTCCCCTTTTGGCCCTTAGGCTGCCCTGGATTTCTCTGGTCAGCCATAGAAGCCTCCTGGCCCCTTTCCCTTTTTTGCCTCGCTCGGGGATCGTCTTGCTTTGTGCCCGAAGGATCGTTTCCTTTTGGCACAGCCACCCTTCTTGGGCTTCCATCCCTTCAAAACTCCTACTCTGCAGTGCTTCCTTGACTAATCGCCTGAGTGCATTGAGATCAGCTTTCCTAAAGTCTAGCACTTTCACCCTACTAGTTACCTTTCCCACTCGCCGTCTTATGTTGAATTCTATTATAAGGTGATCACTGTCTCCCAAATGGCTACCGATCTGGAGATCACCTATCATGTCATCCCCTGTTGCCAATACCAGATCCAGTATGGATACCAGATCCAGTATGGGCATCTATATCTCTATCTATATAATAGATCTAGTTATTGCACATTTCTGTCTGATTTTATCCTACAAAATGAATGTGGAGGGAGTGGGACAACACTATACTAAAATCTGTAATTTTGGAGTGAGGTGAGGTTTACATAAATAAAACAAGTATTAAAGTGATAGATGTCCAAAAAACAAAAATGGCAGAGTTCCAGTGCTTGGTGCCTTTTCAACGATATTCATCAGAGGCTGTAATCTGCACCTCTTAATCATGTCACACATGTGTGACCTAGTTTACATTAATAAAGCAGTTTCTTGTGGCCCTAGGAGGTCCTTATTTCCAAACCTTCATTAAGCCCTTTCCCACAAGCTCCAGGATTCGGTCCTCTCTAGGAGCTTGGCTGTAAGAGTGCAGTGACTCAGTGCTAAGGAGTCAGGGGAAAGCACTTAATTTGTGAAACGTGCTTTTGGGATGACCATCTCTGCATTGTCACAGAAGGTTTGGACTGGGGAACTTCTAAAGGTAAAAGCCTGCATGACCACAGCTTGAGCTAAAGACCTAGGGACTTTCAGCTGCCATCTATAACAACCCATATTTTCTGTGAGTAGATTCAGAATTAAGGGTAGTAGTCATGTACCCACTCCAGGGGCCTACACTTCAGTTTTATTTCTGGTGCTGGGACAAGCCACTTTCTTTCAATCTCATGTGTTCTCTATCCTGTTTCATAATTTTCTGTTTTCCAAAAATATTGCATTTGATAACAGTTTACCTCTTCTTGTGGATGATACTTAATGCAGCAAAATTTCAAGACCTTAGTACAGGAGAAAATAACCCATAATGCAGGAGATGGAACATTACCACAAATCTAAAGGATGCATATAATAGAAGCAAGCAGAAAGGAAACCCATTGTCTTGTGTCATTAATTCCTGACCCCCACAAAAGAATACAGGAAATAGCGCATTTGAAATACCATTTTATTTTCAGGGGACAAGGGCAGAGCGGATGGGCTTAAAATGAGACCTTAGCAAATCCATGTTGCCTAAATGCATGGTGTATTATCAGATGTTGAAACCACCCTGTGTTCAGACAAGATGCAGGCTCCTGCAGCATTTGCACAACAGGTGGCTGAAATATTTCCATTATAAGAATGGAGAACAGCAGTACAACCATGGGATGGCATCATGTGTTCATGTCTGGAGTTTTGAATGTATCCAGAATTGTTTCAGTATTGGAATCTCTGAACCATGGTGTGATGGGCATAGTGGAAAAGCTTTGACAAGCCACAGAATAATCTAACAAAAAAAGGTGCTAGTTCACGTTCCTCTCGTTAGCATACTACGTCAATGATATTACACTTGACTACCTTCCTTGAATCTGTTGGTGTATAGTCAGGCAAGCCCCTAGAGTGACTCCTGATGGCTTGTTCTGTTCTTAGTCTTGGCAACAGGAGTGCCAGTCAGTGCTAACTGTGATCAGATATAAGTAGGAACTCAGCACAAAAACCATGGAACTATCATAGGACAGAAATGTTATGGGTAAGGGTCTCCCAAACTCGAGGCAGCGGCCAGATGATTTCACAGAAGATTCCTGGGCTGGCAGTCATTTTCATGGGCTGAGTGCACCAGGCCCCCTACACCTCTGATTGGCCAAGGGGTCCTGGTGGCCCCACCCCTCATCACTGATTGATTGGCTGTGATGGCTGTCCATCACATGGTCTCATCCATCACTGCTCACTGGCTAGGAAGGCTGTCCCATTGCTGCTGATTGGAGAGGGACAGGGCCATATAGCCCTCACAGCCAACCAGCAGACAGGGGTGGAGGTGGCAGCCATCTTGCTATGCCAGTAGTTCCCCCTATCCATTGTCCACCTCCTGGTGGGCTGCACAGCTGAGCTACAGTGCCCACAAGGACTTCTCCCCCTGAGGGAGCAGGCATCTTATATTCACTAAGGTTTTTTTTCAAGGATCCCGCCAAAGTGCAGCACCCATGCTTTTCCACAAAGCCCACCTGAAATCATGGTTTCTGCAAAAATCATGCAGTTGCAATTTCTGTAGGTCCCTAGTTACAGGCCACAAGTGATAAGCTCTGATTTCTTTTCCTGACCCTTTGCATTCTCTTATCCTTTCCAGGGCTTCAAGTAACATCATAGCTTGATGATGGGTGTATTACAAATATGTTTGGCAGGTAGATTAGATTACTTCAAACAGAGAAGCCTGCAGTAAGGGCACTTTTCACTCAGACAAAACAAAGAAACCAAAATGAGAATCTGTTAAATGTTCTCCTTTTTTTATTTCTTCCTATGTAGGAAATGCAGGATTTAATCCCACATGACTGTATTTTATTTTAGAGACATTCTGCTTAATATATCATTGGATTTCACTTTTTTATTATTTTATTTTTACAGCATACCAAATGCATTCCAAGGCTATTATAAACATTTTAAACGCTGTCTATTTACACTTGAGGCTTTTACTTCCCTGTGTTATCCTCAACTACTTTGAATACAGTTGCTTTTGAAGAATTAAATTTCAGTGGATTTAATATAAGTATTTCTGCTCTGAAATGTCATTCACTTAATTTTTTTGCTACATTTTCTGGACAGATTTTTTTAAATTCCACTCCTCTCCATCTATTTTTAACAGATAGAATAATAGAAAATTAAGGTTGGAAGGGACCTCAGGAAGTCATGTACTCCAACCCCCTGCTCAAAGCAGGACCAGCCCCAACTAGATCATCCCAGTCAAGGCTTTGTCTAGCCAAGTCTTAAAAAACTCCAAGGATGGAGAGTTCACAACCTCTCTGAGTAACCTGTTCCAGTGTTTAATTATCCTTCTAGTGAGAAAGTTCTTCCTAATACCTAACCTAAACTTCTTTTACTGCAACTTGAAACCATTGCTCCTTTTTCTGTCATCTGCCCCCACTGAGAACAGTCCAGCTTCATCCTCTTTGCAAACCCCTGCAGGGAGTTGAAGGCTGCTATTAAGTCTCCTCTCATCCTACTCTTCTCTAAACTAAATAAGCCCACTCCCTCAGCCTCTCCTCACAAGTCACGTGCACCATTCCCCTAACCATTTTTGTGGCCCTCTGTTAAGCTGTCTCCAGTTTGTATCCTTACTGTAGTGGGGGACCCAAAACTGGACATAGTCCTCCAGATGTGGCCTCATCAGTGCTGAATAGTGGGGAAGAATCACTTCCATTGACCTGCTGCCAACACTCCTACCAATGCAGCCCACTATGTTGTTAGCCTTATTTACAACCAAGGCTCCCTGTTGGCTCATATTCAGCTTCTTGTCCACTGTAACTCTGAGGTCCTTTTCTGCAGAGCTGCTGCTTAGCTAGTCTATCCCCAACCTCTACTGATGTATAGGATTATTGTATCCTAAGTGCAGGACTTTGCACTTCTCTTTATTGAACCTCATGAGATTTCTCCTGGTCCAAGCCTCCAACTTGTCAAGGTATGTCTGAATCATAGCACTTCCTCCAGTGTATCTACTACTCCTTCCAGCTTGTTGTCACCTGCAAGCTTGTTGAGGGTGCACTCCATCCCATCTTCCAGGTCGTTGATGAAGATATTGAACAAAACTGGCTCCAGAATTGACCCCTGGGGCACTCCACTTGATACTGGCTGCCAACTAGATATTGAGCCATTGATTACTGCCCTCTGAGCCAGATGATCCAGTCAGTTTTCCATCCACCTTACAATCTGTTCATCCAACCTATACTTCCTTAGCTTGCTTGCGAGAATGTTCTGGGAAACTATCAAAAGCCTTGCTAAAGTCAAGGTACATCACATCCACCAGTGAACTGCTTTGAAATGGATTCCTTGAGGATCTACTCCATGATTAGTCCAGGGATTGAGGTGGGGCTGCTTGGTCTGTAGTTCTCTGGTCCTCCGTCTTCCCTTTCTTAAAGAGGGGCACTATATTTGCCCTTTTTCCAATTATCTGGGACCTCCTCTGATCACCAAAAGTTTTCAAAGAAAATGGTCATTGGCTCTCTAATCACACCAGTCAACTCTCTCAGAACCCTAGGATGCATTACATTTGGCCCCATGGACTTGTACACATGCAACTTTTCTAAATAGACCCTACCCTGTTCTTTCACCACTGTTGGCTGCTCATCTCCTCCCCAAACCCTGCTGCCAGTTGCAGTAGTCTGGGGACTGACCTTGCCTGTGAAGACTGAGGTGAGTACTTAAGCCTTTTCTGCATCATCTCTCACTAGGTTGCATCTCTCATTCAGTAAGGGACCCGCACCTCCCCTGATCTTTTTCTTGTTGCTGACATACATGCACAAACCATTCTTGTTAGCCTTCATGTCCCTTACTAGCTGCAACTCCAGTTGTATTGGAACTTCCCAAGAATGGATCTTCCAAGAAATTTGTGTGTATGGTGTGACTGAACACAGCACTAAATGTTAATTATTTTTTATCCATGTCTTTAGGGCCAGATTATTCCCAGGAATATTGGTATAAAATCTTAAATTCAGCTTTATCCCCCCCCCCCAAAAAAAAAAAGATTGCCTACTTTGTGTTGTAGGTAGCTATGAAAGTCATGACTGTGGTTACTTATGTGTACACAGCCTTATCCCATTTCTCTGTATACTTTACAAAGAGATCATTTCAGCCTAAGTTACGTTTTAGTCAAAACAAGACAGAATGAAAAGGAAGTCTTTATGAGAAATAATGGGGTATGCTTTTCCACTGTGACAACTGTATTGTAGCCTAAGAGCAAAATGTCCAAAGAACTCTGCACTCAGAGATGGTCTTAAATGAAGGTGGAACAGAGAACAAAAAGCTTCATAGATAGATTCCCATTTATAGTAACTAATTTTAAGATTAAAATGTTGATATTTTTTTCCACTAAGTATGCATGGGGGACATACTCCTTACCTGACACAAAACTGCAGAAAGGAAAATAAAGAATTATGCCACCTGAGAGTACTTGCCTTTTTTACTCCTCTTCCCAATGACACACATCTTACCAACAGTTTTGTACCCGAGACCAAACCTATTGATATTAGCTCTGGCCCTCAGATCATGTCTCACCTCAGGTCCCTTTAATAATAATAATAATAAAAAAAACACCCCGGACATGATTATGTGGGCATGTTTGGTGAATTGATAGGACACATTTGCTTGTGAGAGGAGGAAGCTGGGGTCAGTGATTTAGGAGGTCTTTCCCAGTTCAATGTCCCTAATAGTTTCTTGTGTTGCCAGGGGATAGGGTAGTAAAGAGAGATGGGAAAATGTGAGAAGAGATAAGGTTTCAGTGTATGGCATGTGGTAAGAGAGATAGCAATAAATTATGTATCTGTGTTGAAGAAGTAGTGGGAGGATATCTTTGATGGTTTAACTTCTCAGTCTTTGATTTTGTGCTTTTGTATCAAGTCTATTTCACGTGTCACAGTCTCAATCATTTCACAGAGAAGATTTTGTGCATTCATTTCCTGTATCCTTTTAATGAATAAGCAGTGAATAGGGGCTGGGCAAGGGGTGTGAACCTTAACAGAGATAATCCCTGGAGCTGTATCACACAAGTGCAGCTGCTGATGGAATAGATTGTGCCTGCTTTGAGACAAGGGCAGCTATTGATGAAGAAGATTTTATCCATCAACACCCGCGCTTCTCTGGCAAGCAATAGTTTGCCTAGCAGCAGCTGTGTGGGAAAAAAAAAAAAAGAAGAAGTATGATAAAATCAGACAGAAATGTGCAATAACTGGTCAAGAAAACTGTATGCGTCTAACAGCAAAATGTTTACATTACATATGGGTTCTGATCATGTTAGATAATAGATAAAAGTATCCCACTTTCCTAAGTATGTTTAAACCAGGGATGGTCAATCTGTGGCACAAGGTATTAAAGTGGCACAGAAACTGTGTATGGCACCTAGCCAATCAGGTAGGGGACTGGCAGCCTGGCAGCTGATATGGTAAGCAGCATATAGCAGAGCAAAAGATCAGGTAGGGATCATGAGACAGGAAGCAGAAAGCAAAGCAGGAGACCAGACAGGGAATACAGACTGGAGAGCAGAAAGCAGAAAAGTGGATCGGGCAGAGAAAAATGAGTGGAATGGCATTTGGGAAAGATATGGGGCTAATTTGTGGCATGTCTACCAAAAATGTTGGCCCCCCACTTGTTTAAAGAACCCAGTGTATAAGATCTACTCAAGAAACATCTCTCAACCAATTTTTAAATAGACAGGAAATGGTTTTGAAGGTGTACCAGACTACCACAAGCCAATTAGTGGTCAGCGGTCGCTGTCAACACCCAGATGCCTGCATCAGAGAAGTCAACCTGTAGCTCCAGAGTTGGTGCTATCGTGCTGGTTTTGGTTTCTACAACCATGATCTGCACTTCCATGAGAGAGGTATCCTGGAATGAGCTGGTCTTCATCTTTCTTCTAAAGGCGAGAGTCTGTTCTCTTACAGGTTGGCTGATCTCCAAAGGGCTTTAAAGCAGGTTTGTTGGGGGATGGAGATGCAGTGAACAACAAGAACCTAGAATCAGAGAGCCATGGGCCATGCCCTGGATCAGCCCAGGTAAACACTAAGGGGTCTGATAGACATCAGAACAAGGGGGTTCCAAGGACACCCATTGTGGGGCTTAAATGTCTCTACACTAATGCTAGGAGCAGGTAGAACAAGTAGGAGGAACTTGCACTCATGCCTACAAGCAACAACCTTGACCTGGTTAGGGGAACTGAAACCTGGTGGGACCCTACTCACAGTTGGGTGGTAGGCATTGAAGGTTATAGGTTGTACAGACAGGATAGAGTTGGGGGGGAAAAGAGGAGGGTGTTGCTCTCTATGCTAGGGAGCAATGCACATCTTCTATAACCAAGATGGGATCAGTGGAGGGCCAAACTGAGGTAGAGTGGGTTAGGATACAAGGGGGTTGGTGGGGAAAGGGACTTGGTAGTCAGGGTCTACTATAGACTGCCACACCAGGATGATGAGCTAGACCTGGAATTCTCTGAGAAGCAATCAGAGGCCCTACTGTCAAGAGATACAGTTGTCATGGGTGACCTAAACTACCTCGACATCTGCTGGGAGGATCAGTCAGCCAGAACGAACCACTCACATTGGTTCTTAACCTGCATGCAGGAGTACCACCTAATGCAGGAGGTATATGGTCCTTGTGACAGGGAACCCTAACCCTGTCACGAGGAAGAAGGTGCGCCCCTACAAGGCCAGAACCTTCTGGGCACAGAGGGCTGGGGAGGAAGGGGTTAACTGCTGAACTGGGACGGATAGTCAACTGACTGGAAGAGGCAGGACTATAAAAACCCTGGGTTGAGTAGCAGTTCTGCTACCAGTAGCCAAGGAGGAAGGAGCTCTCAGTCATGGAGGAGAGGAGAAGCCTGAGGCAGGAGCAACATCTGACACTGCTGAGGGATGAAGAACACCGGTAGGCTTGAGCGTGACTATAGCCGGGCGGCTTCTGTTTGTGTTATAGCCCGGGGCTTGTGTTTGTGTTGCTGTTTGTTACCGGTGGTTTGGGTGAGGCTATTAGGGGTTGGAGGAGGCCTCATAGGGGACTCACAGTAGTGTGGGAACCCCAGCGCCAGCAAGGGCGCAGCATTAGGGGTGCACAGACCCCAACCCCAGAGAGAGGGCAGCATTGTGGAGAAGGCCCAGAAAGAGGGCAGCAGTATTGAGAAGAGCCCCAGAGTGAGTGTGGGCAGCGAGAAGCCCCAGGGAGAGTGGAGAAACAGTTGTTGAGTGCCAGTAATGGCACAATTTTGGGACGATATTAAAAGGCCAGGGAGGCCTGGAGCACCGGGGAGGGGTGCGGGTGTGTATTTTTTTTCTGTTGTTTGGCTGGGTGGGTCACGCCCGGGTTTTGGACTTGTGGCCTTTTTGGCTGGAGGGCCAGCGTGCTTCCCCCTGGGCCAAGGGCATGCCGTGCCTTGGAAGGGAGCAGAAAAGGGGGCCAGGAGCCTCCAAGTACTGGAAGGAAGAGCTAGAGCCTCAGAGTCTAACCCTGTTTGGTGGGTTTGGACAGAGGCCTAGCTAGAGAGAAAAGGGGGTCAGTCCATTGTCGGAGAGACCCCATCATACCCAATATAATTGACAGTCTCCCGCTCACATACTAATTCCAGCAAGACGTAGCAGGAGAGATTAGAGCGGGACAACAGAGGTCCAAGAGGACTCCAAAGGTGCCCCACGCAAGGCGCAGATGACTTGGAAGATGGCGCTGGAGAGGGCGACCTGTTACAGTCCCACTCAGGGGAATGTGTTGCTGGACTTTGTGCTGGCTGCAGGGGATGACCTGGTGGGGGATCTGCAGGTACAAGGTAGCCTAGGGGATAGTGATCATCAACTGTTTGAATTCACTATCCTGCAAAGGGTGGGTAAACTAACCAGCAAGGAAGAAGTGCTAGACTTCAGAAAGGCTGACTTCAGTGTGCTTAGCAGATTAGTTATTGGGGCATTAAAGCTCAAGAGCATTGACAAAATAGGGATCCAGGAAGGGTGGTCATTCCTTAAGGAAGCAATCCTTTGGGCACAGAAAGAGGCAAGCCCACTGTGTAGAAAATGGGGCAAAGGGGCCAAGAAGCCTCCTTGGCTAAACAGGGAAATCCAGGAAAGCCTAAGGGCAAAAAAGGGGCATACAGGCTGTGGAAGCAGGGGAAAGCTAGCAAGGAGGAGTATACCTCCTTGGCTCGCACTTGCAGGGAATTAGTCAGGAAGGCCAAAGCAGCATTAGAACTTAGGCTGACAACAAAAATTAAGGACAACAAAAAGTCCTTCTTCAGGTATATCAGGAGTAAAAGAAGGCACAGGGAAGCATAGACCCCTACAAGATAGACAAGGGTGGTTGGTGACAGATAGGAGGGACAAAGCAGAGCTTTTTAATGAGTTTTTCGCCGTTGTATTTTTGAACTCAGATCTAGACAAATCTCCCAAATGCATTACTGGCAGAAACAGGAGAAACACCAACCCACCAACTGTCAGCACCAACCTAGTAAAGAGACACTTGTGGGGGCTAGATGTGTTTAAGTCAGTGGGACTGGATGAGCTCCATCCAAGGGTGCTGAAAGAATTAGCCAGTGTTATAGCAGAGCCACTGGCATGACAGTTTGAGCACTCATGGTGCTCAGGTGAGCTCCCAGAGGACTGAAAAAGGGCCAATGTGGTCACTATTTTCAAGAAGGGGAGGAAGGAGGATCCAGATAACTATAGACCAGTTAGTTTCACCTCTTTCCTTGGGAAACCCCTTGAAAAAAATATCAAGGATCACATTTGTAGGAGTCCAGCTGGTAATATAATGCTGAAGGGCAACCAGCACAGGTTCATAGCAGGTAGATCCTGCCTGACTAACCTTGTTTCTTTTTATGACCAGGTCACTAAATGCTTAGATGCAGGAGTTGAGGTAGATGTCATCTACTTGGACTTCAAGAAGGCCTTAGACATGGTATCCCAGCCTTTCTCATAAACAAATTGAATGGCTGTGCCACAGATGATTACACAATCATGGGGGTGGCAAATTGGCTTAAGGGTCTTACCCAGAGAGTGGTGGTGGATGACACAGTATCAACCTGGAAAGATGTAGGCAGTGGGGTCCCCCAAGGCTTGGTCCTTGGGCCGGTGCTGTTCAATATCTTCATCAGCAACTGAATGAGGGAGTGGAAAACACTCTGTCCAAATTCACAGATGACACCAAACTATGGACAAAATAAATGCACTGATGGGAAGAAATCAAATCCAAGTGGGCCAGGACAGGTTAGAGAAGTGGTCAGAGAACAATAGGATACAGTTCAACAAAGACAAATGCAAGGTGCTGCACCTTGGGAGAGGGCATCACCAGCATACCTATAGGCTGAGGGATGACCCTCTCAGCAGCACAGCAACAGAAAGAGTTTTTGGAGTCATTGTCAACTCCAAGATGAACATGAGTCATCAACGTGACAAAGTAATTAGCAGAGCTAACCACATGTTGTCGTGCATTAGTAGGTGCATCACTAACAGGTCCAGGGAGGTGATGTTTCCCCTCTGTGTGGCACTGGTCAGGCCACAGCTGGAGTACTGCATCCAATTGTGAATGCTGCAATTAAAGAGGGATGTGGGCAACCTTGACAGGATCCATAGGAGGGCCACTTGTGTGGTTAGAGGCCTGCAGGGAAGGCCTCATGAGAAAAGACTGAGGGACCTGGACCTTTTCAGCCTCTGCAAGAGAAGGCCAAGGGGGGATCTTGTGGCAGTATGCAAATTCACCAGGGTGGGGGCAGCAGGGAATAGAAGATGCTCTGTTTACCTAGCGCCCCTTGGAATAACCAGGAACAATAGCCACAAGATGATAGACAGTAGATTTAGGTTGGACATCAGAAAGAACTTCTTCACAATAAGGGTTGCCAGAATCTGGAATGGGCTTCCAAGGGAGGTGGTGCTTTTCCCTACCTTGAGGGTCTCCAAGAAGAGACTGGACAAGCACCTGACTGAGGTCACATGACTCCAGCACTTTTCCCACTTTTTCCTGCCACAGGAAGGGGGTCAGACTCAATGATCCATTGAGGTGTCTTCCAGCCCTGGCATCTATAAATCTATGAATGATATGGGTGAAGTTACACATTACATTTAGACTATACTAAATCAGTGGAGCGTTAAGCACTGTTAAAGTTAGAATGTGCTGTGAGCAGTCACACATTAAAGGTTAATATTGTTTCTTGCCTGCATAGCTATGAGTTGTCACTAGAGGGATGGCAAGCAGGGGTGTGGCTAGGAGCCAAGAGGCCTGGGCTCTAGCCATACTTGGGGGGGTTGGGCAGGGGTGGAGGGGCAGGAGGCTGGGAGAAGTGCATCCTGGGATGCTGGAGGACTGCAAGTTGTTGATTTTTATCTCCATGGAGCAGATTGAAGTTACCCTAGCATGAGATAGGTAGCATGGCCCAGAATTAAGCCTTGCCTGAAGTGCTGTAGTTCAGAGATGCTCAGAGGGCACTTAGCACTAGGTAATGAGGATTAGCATGTGGATGCTTGCATCTCAAGTGTCTTTGGTCTAAGTGAAATGTACAACTTCACCCTTAAAATTGGGAATGAACTATCTGGGATCAAACTGGGACTGATCCGTGATGGGGCAGGAATTAATGAATTTAATCAGTTCTGTGTGGTTCTAGACAGGGTTGCCAACTCAAGATTTATTTTTTTTTTACTAACAATCAGCAAACTTTTTACTGATATATATATATATATATTTTTTCTGATGTATGTTTTACATGAAGCAGATGCAACTCTTTTGCCAAGTCCTAGATGGCAGTGACAAGCGCAGGGTTCAAATTTGGGGTTTAACAACAATGATAGTCAACAAGTTTGGTTGTTAGTAAACAATTGCAAATTGTAGGTAATTGATTTTTTTTTTCCTTGGGTTTGCAACCCTGCTTGATTGCAACGATTGTTTTACATTATGCTGGTCCCACCTCATGGGTCACCTACACTCCCAGAAACCACTCTGATCACACTCTGCATGGTTATCCCCCACCACAGCCCACCCCTCCAGCCTAACTCCCACTGGCACTGCTCCCCCCATCCCAACATGGATACCCACCCACTACCTTTCCTCCTTCCAGCATGCAGCTCTGTCCCAGCCATGCTGCCCCCTTCCTGCATCACTGAGGTCAGAAGCTGTTAGAGGCAGGGGGCCATCAAAAGGAAGCAGCAGCAGCACATGGCTGGACAGGGTGGAAGGAACTCCTCAGGCTCCCTTGACCACAAAGACCTGACAAGAGCTTCCTGTAGGATGATGTACTCCTACTCAGAGAGCAGGTGACATTGCTGTGCTTCATCTGTCCTTCATGATAATTTTGGTTAGCTTTTTATGGACAGCTCCAGTGCATTTAGATTTTACGGACAAGCATTTTTTTACTCTAATTCCTATGTGTTGCCTATAAATTTATGGAGGTGTTGACCACCCTGTTCATATGGTCAAGAATTTAAGGCCAGAAGAGTCTAGTTAATCTTCTAGTCTGACCTACTGAATAGCATATGTCACGACATTTCACCCAGGTGTCCAGCATTGAGCCCAATAACTTATGTCTGACTGGTGTATACCTTCCTGCATGGCATCCAGTTATGATTGAAAAGCATCAAGAGATGAAGTATCTAAGACTTAACACTGGTGATTTGTTCCTGTGGTTAACTACTCCCAGGAATTAATGTCATATCCTGATTCTAATTTGAATGCCTGGCTTCAGCTTCCAGGTCTTTCTGCAGTGTAGTAAAGAACTCTTTGGTGCCCAGTATTTTCTCTCCACCTACATGCCCTAATCAAGCCACTTAATATTCTGTTTGACAAGATAATCAAATACACTCTCATAGTAATGAACTTTCTTCACTCCTCAAATCATTTTGGTGGCTTTTTTGTGAACTCTCCCCCTATCTAAGTGTATTCATACTGTGGAGACTTGACCAATAAAACCCAACATTTATGTACCATAGATGGGGACAGAAGTTTCTTTGTTAAATATCAGCTCCTTAGTTAAGGATGCCTTAACTCATTTAGGACATCTCGTGCTAAGATTCAAGAAACAGTGAAGCTTTGTCTCCATTACCCCAATGGGCCTCAGTGACCTGTAAAGAGGACATCTTTCCCACTTTACACTTGGGACATAGCAAATACTAAGGCTTTTAAAAAAATAACAAGACAATATGACAAGAAAAATGGCATAAGGCAATAGTGCACATAATAATCTCATATCTCTGCCTTCATATATGTCTAAATACCTTATCTCTGACTTTCAAAATGAAAAAAAGGTCACACAGGATGGAAGTGCTATCTGCAGAGCTGATTAAAATAACAAACTGCTACTTTATTTCAACGCACCTGGCCATTTTATATACTTAGTAGGATGCATTTGCTTTTCTGCATTGCATCCTTCAGGAGGTATGGGGTGATGATCCTAATGAATATCAGCCTTGCTTTAGACCTCTGCCTTCTTTCTCCCTTCACTGCTCTGCTTAATTTTGCTGAGCATATTAAGGGTGTTGTGAAGAAGAGGCTGTTCAGTACGGTGTGTATTTTTGACTTAAAGGTGACTTCTGACACTGTGATCACTCTTCCTTTTATAAGACATCCAGTGTAGCTCATCAGCCCTGCTAATGGCAAACTGAAATCCATTTCTTTCCTGCAGGCTAACGTCAGAACTTAAGCACTTCAGTGGGGTGAATACACCTGATAACTTAGCTGCAGGCACCCCACAGAGCCTCATCCTTGGCCTGTACAAATTTGTCTTCGGTTTAAATGAACTCTGTGCTTCAGAAAAGGTTTTTCAGTGCCCTAAAATCATTGCTCTGAGTGTTTCCACAGCATAGCCAATCTATTCTGGTAACAACGCTGGGTCACATTTTATACAAATGTTTGGTCTGCTTGTCTTCTGTGGAAATCACACAATCGGAATTCACTTGTTGTGCAATTTTCTCATAGGGTTCATCAAAGTCCATTGTCTTCTCACTGAATTTGGTCCTTTTCTTTTACTCACTGAGAGTTTGCTGCTAAAAAGAGGATTGGAAAGGGACAGGGAGAGGAATAGTCAGACATTTAGTGGCAGGGATGTAGAGAGATTAAACGATCAGGCAGGGAGTGTGGGGCAGGAAGCAGAAAGCAAAGCAGAGGACCAGGCAGGGAATACAAACTGGGGAGTAGAAAACAGAACAGCAGATCAGGCAAAGAAAGGTGAAAAATTAATTGGCAAAATGACTATCAGAACACAGAGCCAGGCTCTCCATGGAAAATAATCCAGGAGAGGCAAATTGGGTGTGAGATAAGGTTTATGAAGGTATTGAAATGACTCATTTTTGTGTCTTCTCTCACTTTCATGTGTTATTCTGCGTCACAGCTTGGCCCAAACCTCCTCTCTGAAAGCACCATGAGTGGGATTCACCCATTCAAACTCACATGCCTCTAAGCCTACTTACCTCTGCTCCTACCTCTTGTTCTTTCAGGCACATTCCCAGCGGCAGATTCCATGTTTTCTTGGGCAGTAGGACGTGCTGCCCAGCTGCTTTGATGCCTGAGCTGGGCCTTTCCTAAGCCTGGTTACTTAATGACAAATCCCTCCTATCTGAGTCTTTCGGGATGTGTGAATTCTCATTTCCTAGTTACACAACAAGGTAGGAAAGCAGTGGACATGTCCTTAGCAAAGGACTTTTTCATTTCCATGCACAATCTATGGGAAAGACCAAATTCCAGAATACATTTTCTCTCGGTGTCCTCACCACCTTATGGATCCTGAATTTGGCTGAACCTTCAGGGCAGGCAGCTCTTCCTGCTTACTTAACATGGGATGGCCTTATTCCTCAGAGAGGTACCATCCTTCAAGAAAATCCCTCCTTTTCAATCTAGTGGCCAGGCCCAGCAACTAAAGCACTTAGGCTGGGGTTTTCTCCTTTTCCTCAGAGACCAGTTTCTAGCCACAGAGCTCATTCAAAATCACTGGCTGATTTTAGTGGTATTTTAAGATAGGAAAACTACTTAAAGAATAAGAGAAAAATGCAAGAACTCACATTATTTCCACGTGAGATTTTGCTATTTGTACAAGGAACATAAGCCCTGATTTTGAAACAAAAACAGCTGTTTGTACTGAAGTGACAAGCTTGTTGTTGTTTTACTTTATTAATGTCACTCTCTTTACATGGAAAAATTGAAGATGAAGCTGAATTATGTACCATTTTTGGGGAGGAAAAAATCTTTTTAAGTGCTTTTGTCATTGGCTCTCTTTAAAAGGAGGTGTTCAAAACCACAGTGGTGGCCTAACTTTATTCCCACTGGCTAATGGCAACTCCCTTGACAGAGCAATTTTCAAAATCCCCATTTTATTTTGACAAACTGGTACCTTCTCATGCATCTTCTAGTACTGCAAAACACAGAATAGCAAGAGCTAATCTTCTTCCCTGCCTCTAAAACTAAGATGGGAAATATCTATGGCATAGAAAAGCAGAAGTCATAAGCAATAATCACATGTGTCTATACTAGCAAAGCAATAAACTTTCATCAAGGAGTCCAAGCCCAGAGGAATTCACTGAGTTTGTTTCTTTCCATGAAAGAAATCTAAATTTGGTCCAGGTCCAAGGGTAGGCTTGCTAAGTTTTACAGACCTTTCAAGTGAACCTGATGGAAAACAGAGACTCCTTTGCAGAGATTTGTTACAAAACCGGAGGGATCTGAGATGATGGGGTGAGTTGAACCTTGAAAACAGAGTGAGTGGGAACCAACATGAATTGAAACCAAACAAAAAACGTGTGTACAAAGCACTCGTTTTCATACAGTGACGTTTCTTGCTGGCAAAATAATCCTTTTATATTGACACAATGGCTAAGAACAGACATTCAAAAAGCCTGGAGTAGAAGCGCTCTAAGTATCGTGCTTTTACTCAAAGTCCCACCACCACCCTGCCTGTGCCTCAGAGCAGCTAAGTGAGCTGAGTACCAACACATCTCTGTGCAAAAGGGGGGGTGGGGATTGGGGAGCCCGCTAAGTCACCTGGGATGCAGGGGGAACGTGACCTCCCTTAACGTGCAATTGTCTTTATAAAAGCATCCAGCAGACTTGGTGCCCAAGCTTTAAAGAAGATGAGAAATCCTATTAGATGCTACTTCTGTGTTATTTATGGGTGTTCAGCAGGGCTATGCAAAACTTCAGTCCCTGATTCAATTTGGCAGAGATTCAGCCCGATTCAGTAGCCAAATCTCTGAATCCAAATCGAATCAGAGGGCCCTTTAGTCTCTCGGAATCAAATCAAACCCTCCTCCGAATCGACTTGGAGAGATTCTGAAAGATTCAGAGATTCAGATACAGACACAGCTTTAAATGTTTTTTCTACATTCCTCTAGGCAGCAGGCAGCTCATGAATGATGTGATGGTGGGGCACATGGAGCATCCCAGAGAAGAGCGGAGGTCTCCCCAGCGAGCTTGGCAGCAGACATGGAAGTGGACCAAAAGCACTTTCAGTCCACTTCTGGGTCCACCGGGGAGCGCATCCCCCCCTGCCCCAACAGCCCCCGCTGGTTCATCGATTGGTGCCTCCTGGGTCTGAGCGAGGGAGGAGTGGGGGGGACGGGGACACCCAAGGTCCTGTCCCTGATTCGGGTCCTGATTTGGGCCCAATCTGAATCCAAATGGAATAGGGCCTGCTTCACACACCCCTAGTGTTCAGGTGTATCTAAGACAAACCCTGCATGTATAAAACATGTCCACACATAGGAAGTTAGCACCCAACACTCTACATTGCTAAATGTAAGGGAAGGAGCAAGTAAGAAAACTAGGATGGCCCGTGCACTTCATTTGTACTGCAGGAGGCTTCCTTAAACATCTGCAGATCCGTTGTCACAGAGGAGGCTACTGGGAGCACGGTCACTGCACTTCTATGGAAGAAAGGATAGATTCAGAAAATGTGTGCACAGTCTTAGAGCTACGGTGAGTCACACAGGTTCAGATTGTTAAAGGTAACTAGGTGCCTACAAGTGCAAATCTTTGAGTGAGGGGTACAGGTTGTAGGCGTGTTGGTCTAAGGACATGGGCAGACAAGGTTCTTTGGATAAATCTGATACCTTTTATTACACCAACTCCAATAGTTGGAAAACTATTTTTCCAGCTATTGGAGTTGGTGTAATAAAAGATATCAGATTTACCCAAAGAACCTTGTCTAATCTTTTAGTGAGACTGTTAAGTTTTTCAGACAGGGCTTTTTCTTCCTATGAGGCTGCACACTGCTTATCTCAGTGGGGCTGTGATCTGAGCTGCAAACTCTAAGCCTACTGGTATTAATAATCCACCTGAGGGCTCAAATAATCCTTAAAGGGATTTGGTAGCTGCAAGAGACACTCTTCTAGTCTGTAGGAGGCACAGTAACTGCAGAGTGCCTGAGTTGCAGCCTGCCTGTGGGTTGAGTAGATTTTATCTGATTCTCAATTAATTCCCTGTGAAAGGGTGAAATGCTCATTTTGGGGAGGGGAAAACTATGTTGTTTGTTTAGCCACAATGAAAAGAGCCCCCTTGATCTCTCAAAAGGCTTTAGAAATTGTCAAATGAGCATATTAGTCTTTTTTTTTTTTCTTGTTTAAGGAAAAAACCTGTGCCTAACAGATGTGTTTTGTTTGCACGGGGAGCAGAAGTGGCAGGTTACTTTTAAATATGTGACGCAGGTGGAGAAGCAGTAAATATCTCTGGCAAAGACCATCTGATTGCAGTATGATTCATATTTCCACTTTAACAAGGATTAATAGAAAGGATGGCAGGGGGGAGGGGTGAACAATCAGAGGACGATAGTTTTGCCATTACTACAGAGCAGCTCAGTGGGTTTTTATCCTTAAAAGCTCCAGGCATTTACCTGAGAAGTGGGATAGATGGAAGCTCTCAGTCTGACAGGAAATGAGACGGTGCCATATGTCATTCAAGAGATTTTGAACAGATACAGTACTTTATTATATAGCAGGTCCATTTCCCAAGTCTTGGGTTTTAAAGATTATTTGAAACTGTTCTCAAATGTTCCAGAAAAAGTGTGACATCAGACAAATAATTTCATAGATTTCATAGACATTAGGGCTGGAAGGGATCTCGGAAGATCATCGAGTCCAGCCCCCTGCCAGAAGGGCAGGAAGTCAGCTGGGGTCACACGATCCCAGCAAGATAAACATCCACTTTACTCTTGAAGGTGTTCAAAGTAGGTGCTTGAACCACCTCTGATGGCGGCTATTCCAGACCTTGGGGGCTCGGACAGTAAAGAAATGTATCCTTATGTCCAGCCTGAAACGGTCTTGCAGTAGTTTAAAACCATTCGAACTCGTCATCCCTTTGGGGCACTCTGGTGAGCAAACGTTCCCCCAGATACTGGTTGTCACCCTTGATAAACTTATAGGTGGCCACCGGATCACCTCTGAGCCTGCGCTTTTCCAGGCTAAAGAGCCCCATAGCTCTCAGCCTGTCGTCGTAAGGTCTGTTTTCCTGACCTCTGATCATGCGCATGGCTCTCCTCTGGACTCTCTCAAGCTTCTCCACATCCTTTTTTGAATTGTGGAGCCCAAAACTGGACACAGTACTCCAGCTGCGGCCTCACTAAGGCCGAGTACAGGGGGAGAATGACGTCCCGGAATTTGCTTGAGAAGCATCTATGGATGCAAGCCAGCGTTTTGGTCACTTTACTAGCCGCAGCATCGCATTGCAGGCTCATGTTCATCTTGTGGTCAGTGATGAACCCCAAGTCTCTTTCTTCCATAATGCTAGCCAACATAGCACTGCCAAGCCTATAAGGATGCTGCAGGTTTTTCCTCCCAAGGTGGAGAACCGTGTATTTTTCGGTATTAAACACCATCAGGTTCTCGTCCGCCCACTTGCTGAGCCTGTCCAGGTCAGCCTGGATCACCCTCCTATATTCAGGTGTGGATGCTTTGCCCCAAAATTTTGGTGTCATTGGCAAACTTGGCCAGTCCGCTTCTGACTCCAGTGTCCACATCATTAATGAAGATGTTGAACAATATGGGTCCAAGGACAGAGTCCTGGGGGACCCCACTGGATACCATATCAAAGGCTTTTTTTGAAGGCAAGATATATGACATCAATCTCATCTCCCTTGTCCAGGTGATAGGTCACCTGGTCGTAGAAGCAAATGAGATTGGTCAAGCAAGACCTACCCGCAACAAACCCGTGCTGGCTCTCTCTCAGGATGTTGGCATCGGCCAGTCCATTAAGGATGGTCTCTTTAATAAAATTTTCTAAGACCTTCCCTGGGATAGAAGTCAGGCTGATGGGCCTATAGTTTGCCAGATCCACTTTCCTCCCTTTCTTGAAGATAGGCACCACATTGGACTTCTTCCAGTCTTCGGGCACTACACCAGAGTGCCAGGAGTTTTCAAAGATCTGTGCCAGAGGCTGGGCTATGATGCTTGCAAGCTCGTTGAGTACCCTGGGGTGTAGATTGTCAGGGCCATCTGAGTTGAAGGTATCCAGCTTCTCAAGGTGTTCCTTTATGAGGTCAGCATTGATGGAGGGCAGGGGTTCTCCCTCACCTGGACTTCCCTGTCCCATAGCAGGCATGGGCATCCCATGGGACTGATGAAAGACCAATGCAAAGTACCCATCTAATAGGTTGGCTTTTTCCTGGGCATCAGTTGTCAGTTGTCCCATCTGGTTCAGCAGGGGTCTAATGTTGCCCTTGCTTTTCCTCTGGCTCCCCACATATCTGAAAAAGGAATTTTTATTGTCCTTGAAGCTCAAAGCTAGTTGGAGTTCAGTTGAAGCTTTGGCTTTCCTGGTTTGCTCCCTGCAGGACTGGACCAGTGCAGAATATTCCTCCTTGGAGGTGAATCCCATTCTCCATCCTTTGTAGGCCTTTCTTTTTAGCATCAGGAGGTCTGCTAGGTCCCTGGAGAGCCAGGGGGGCTGCTGTGCCCTCTTGCTGCCTTTCCTCTGAAATGGAATAGACTTAGTTTGTGTATTGAAGATTGCTCCCTTGAGGAGCAACCACTCTTCCTGGACTCCCCTCCCCCTGGGGTCACGGTCCCTTAGGGCCTCACTGATGAGCCTCCTGAGCTTGTCAATGTTGGCTTTCCTGAAGTTAAGGACTTCCGTGTTGCTGACTGACTTGCCAGCTTTATGGCAGATGGTGAAGGTGATCAGCTCATGGTTGCCGTCACCCAGCTTCCCATCAATCACTAGGTCGCCGATTAGGTCATCCCCAGTAGACAGTACCAGGTTGAACAGCACTTTACCTCTTATTGGCCCATAGACTTCTTGAGTCAGGTAGAGGTCATCCACGCATGATAGGAAGCTTTGCGACCGCTTGGATTTTGCTGAGTGATCTTTCCACAAGATGTCTGGGTAATTGAGTTCATCCATGACAACCATGGTCCTGGAGCATGCAGCCTCAGCCAGTTCCCGGGCAAACTCCTGGTCAAGCTCTTGACTTTGGGTGGGAGGTCTGTAGTAGACTCCCACCATTGTGTCCCCTGTGCCGTGTTCCCCATGGATTTTAACCCAGAGGGTCTCCAGCCGTCCACCCTGGTCACCAACATCAGCTTGCAGGGACGTGTAGCTTTCCTTAACATACAGAGCTACAACCCCGCCCCTTTTATCTACTCGATCCCTCCTGTACAGGGTATAGCCATCTATCCCTGTGGTCCAGTCATGGGTGGAGTCCCACCAGGTCTCCATTATCTCTATAACGTCGTAATTATTTGTGTTAAGCAGGAGGATGAGTTCTTCCTGCTTATTCCCCAAGCTCCTGGCATTTGTGTAGAGGCAGGCAAGTGTCCCCTTGGGGGCTCTTGCCTTGCCCACAGATTGTACCAGGGCTGGGGCCGGGGTGGACTCCCTTAAGTGCCTTGGCCTGATGGCTTTGCATGGGTTGCTCAGTGGGCCAGCAGTGGCGGTAGCCCCCCAGTCCCCCAGCAGGCTTAGTTTAAAGCCCAGTGGAGCAGGTCAGCCAGTCTGGCTGAGAAGAGCCTCCTCCCCAGAGAGGAGGTGGAGGCCATCAGCTCACTGCCTCTCTCACCAAAGAGTGGGCTGTGGTCATGGAAGCCAAAACCTTCCCAATGACACCAGCACCACAGTCTTTGTTTAACTACCTGGATCCTCCTCTCCCTGCTCAGCCCATACCCTGAGACTGGGTGGATCAAAGAGAACACCAACTGTGCCCCCAGACCCTTTAGCCCTGCTCCCAAATCCCTGTACCACCTTGTGACCCAGCTGGGAGTGCTCTGAGCCGTGTCATTGGTGTCCACATGAATAAGGAGAATGGGATAGTGGTCTGTGGGCTGGAGGAGCTTAGGGATCTTCTCCGCAATGTCTCAGATGTGGGCCCCCGGGAAGCAACAGACTTCCCGGGCTAAGGGTTCAGGGCTGCAGATTACTCCCTCAGTCCCCCTCAGGATGGAGTCTCCCACAACAAACACTTTATGTTTTGTCTTGGGGAGAGCGGGGGCAGTAGCTGTAGTTAAGCCTGTGTTGCCTAGGGAGCTGGCAACTCAGCATGCTCTGCTGGGGCTGCAAGAGGTTCATACCTGTTGTTGAGCTCCAGTGGGGCAGAGGCCTTGGTGCGGCGGGCCCTAGGGCCCTTGACCACCTTGGTCCATCCCCGTGACTGGACAGAATGGGAGGTTCCCGAGTCCTCCCTTGTCCTGGAGGGATACTGTGGTCTACCCACCCGGGGGAGAAAGGCCTGGCAGTAGGAGTCTATCTCCTGCTCACAGTCCCTGATGGAAATTGTGCTGAGACTTACATGACCAATGAAAGCAAGTTGCAGTGTAATTTCCACCTAGCTGTAATATAGGAATGAATAAATTTCCTCCCCTACTGTGTTAGCTTAAAGTAAAACCAAGACCTGGACTGTTTGATTAACTGGGATTTCTTTCTTTCGTCAATTTGCTTGGTTTTCATTGCTAAGTCACAGCCAGAAGTCAAAGTGCCAGAAGACAATAAGTGTATTTTTGACCAGAACCCACAGCATAATTACCAGGAATTGTGATCTCACAAGCCTTTTTTACCCAGGTTCTGGAGACTGCATGGCCATTTGAACTCTCAGATGCTTTTTAGCTTCAATACTTCAGTTTCAAGCCTGTTGAGATTTGCCCCTTCTCTAGAACCACGTGTTTCATGCTGTGTGTTGTCTCTGCCACCAGCTGGATGGGAGAAGAGAGCAAGAGGAAGGAACTTGGAAAGTCTTTGTTCTTGGCCCTAGTGCTGTCCTGGCTCATTGTGTGGCTTTCATCAATTCAGAGCTTTGCCCTCCTATCTTGGCAAAATATTGATAATGATGCTTTTCTATCTGGCAGGAACATCCAGAGGCTTGTTGAATGCATCCTGGTATCGTTATCCCTGAAGATGGCAAAAACATTACAATTATGGGGACACACCAATTACAATTCTTTGTTTTTACTCATGCTAAGCAACATCTAACACTATGACTGACCCTGCTGAAACCTATGGGCTGAGGTGCTATTGAGCTACTGAGTAAGGATTTCAGAATATGGCCTTGATTAACTGGGTGTGGTAATTAGGATCATAGGGTCACAGGAAAGAGCTGCAGGAAAACTCTTATGCAAGGAAGTTCATGCCTGCTAAAGTATCACAGTCAAGGGTCTATGTAGCCTGCTCTTGAAAATTTCTGAAGATGGAGATCTCAGAACCTTTCTAGGCAGCCTGCTGTAATGCTCAATGCTCAGTTAATTCTCACAGCCACTGTTGTTGAAGCCTCTATTCCACCGTACAGCAAAAAATACAAGATGCATGAAACCTGAAAGAAAGGTTACAAAAGTAAGGATGATGCTGTAGCCTAATGCTTATCAAACTTTTGATACCAGCAGCACAATTTTTTTTTCTGGATTAAAATTGGTCACACTCTCCTCTCTTACCCGCAGAAAAGCAGTGTGTGTGTGTGTGTGTGTGTGTGTGTGTGTGTGTTTTCAAAGCATAACATATTCCATTCTCTTGCCAAAGGAAATCATACCGGTGCTGAGATATACTGTTAAAAAATGACACCAATACATCTTTCTTTAAGCCATGAATTAATTTCTATACCAGCGGTTCTTAACCTTTTTAGCTTTAAGGTCCCTCCATAGCTTTTCTGAATTTTGTAGCACCTCTGCCGATAATCACTGAGATAGATCTAAATTCAGTAAAGGTCTGGAGGGTGGCCCAGAGGCAAGAAAAACTGAGAATCACTAATCTACTTGGTGCCTTTTAAGGGCACCCTGCTGTGCCCTGCTCTTTGCAGTATCTGCCCCTCCCAACTTATGGTCTGTTCCTCAGCGGGTAAACACAGCCCATGCTGCTGATGCTGCTCCTGCAGGGTTTCACATGCTAGTGACTATCTCTACAGCCCTGGGAACATGGGTGGAGTGGAGGGGACAAGCCAGGCTGTGAATCCATCCACAGGAGCTGACTGGGGGTGAGGAAGGGTGAAAGAAGGAAGCAGTAGCAGAGACAATCCCCAAAGGAGCAGCTACAGGTGCTGTTGGAGTAGTGGCAGCAGGCACAGCATGCTAGACAGGGGAGGAGAGTATTCACTTCCTCGAACAGCAGGATGTCCTGGCACACTTCTATCAGTCTCATGGCACATGGAGATAAGCAGCATGCCCTTCAGGAATCACTGGTTTTGGGACGCTTAACTGGGAGGAGTCAGTGCTGGGTTCCGGTCCCTGCCTCAGTGCAAATAAGTGTTAAAGAGAGTAACAGGGCACCAACCTTGAGCCCTGTTATGGTCCAGAGAGCTTTGCCGGGCCTGGGCATGTGAGGAGACTTACCTGGAGGCAAAAGACCTGCAATGCAGCAGAAAGAGTGGGGGTGCCAACGTCTGAGGCAGGCATGGCTATCTCCATGCTTCATGCATGAAGGAGCAAGATCATGGGAGCCCAAGCTGTCTTCTATTGGCCGGTAGGAGCCTGGCCAGAAGGTATGACTGCACAGGTTTCAGAGAGATTACCCAGGAGAGGGGGAAACACAAGAGCAGAGGAGCTTGTGTGAACCACACAGAGGCACAGGACTGCAGACAGAAGCCAGGCCAGCAGATCAGAGCCAGAGTGAAATTAAGCAGGATGACGAAGACTTGCACACATTCCCAGGTGGTGACACTTAAAGCCATAGAAGAGGGGAAAGACTACCTATACCAGCAAGGTGGGGAGTTAGAAAGGGAGGGGATGTGTCTTTGGATCATGAATTTAACCCAGAAATATGGGCTGCTGAGGGACAAGCTCCTGCCTCATGTACTTGAACCTGAAACTGGCCCCACATGGGATTTAAGAAATTTGTTGGAGCAAAATAGATTAACTCCATTGGTTTGCCAGGCTGCCAGTTAGACTGTTGGGAAAATTGACAAGTGCTCTAACCACTAGAGGACAAATACAGAAGGGGAGAGGTATCTCCTCCTCCCCTGGTCCCCATTTTAAAGATAAGACTGAGCCCTGTCAGGTCTTGGAAAGAATAATTGGAGTTCCCTACCCTTAAGAAAGGATGCTGCACTCTGGGTCCTGACTGAATGGAGTCACTTGCTTTGCAGCCCTGAGTCAGGTATTTATCCTCTGGAGAAGGTTGGCTTTCAGCCATGCCTGTGCACTTACTTCTTCCTACAGGTGACTTTAGGTGGCTCCCCACTCTGCTGCTGCCTGCTATGGTGCTGCTATTCTGCAGCCTCTAAATCCCCACAAGCATTGGATAGAGAGCCTAGGGATACAAGTCAAGTTTCTGGATTCTACTCCAATGGAACACACCACTACCTAAAGTCCTGTCTTGGGGAGATAGACTTGGCCAATACAACTAAGAGAACAGGTAGTGTAGACTTAGAAACAGTATTTAAAGGTCTGTTTTTTGGGAATTGGCTTATAGGTATAGATATATGCATTATAAGGGGTCAAGATGGGCAATAGGGGTTAAATGGATTTCTAATGAGCTTGGGAGACACACACACAGCTGACCACACACACACAGCTTCTCATGGCCCTGAGAGCAGACGGGCGGTCTAGCACAACAAAGCCAACTGATGGACACACAGCTTGAGAATGAAGAGGGGCATGCCATAACATGAGATCATAGGCAGACAGGTTGTCTAACACAACACGGCCAACAAGGATGCATAGTCTAGAAAACAACCTGGGAACCAAAGGAAGTATGTACCATACTGTCCCATAACACAGGATGTGACACCTGCTACAAGGTCCCAGAAAGTAGGGGGGCCTGAGTCCTGGTTTTGGGGGAACAGACCAAATTAGGAAAAGGCCCAGAAGGCTACATGGACATGTGACCACAGAGAGACATCCAACCAGAAATAGCCATGGGTGAAGAGTCATCAGGAGTCACCAAGGGGGAAGGAGAATACAAAAGCAGAGACTTGAGATTAACAAAGAGTCCCTCCCTGTCCCTCCCATTTTGCTCCCTGAGAGTGGTCCCCCATCCCCATCCCTGTCTCCCTGGAAGGGTTCCCGAGGCCACCATGGACCGAGGGCATACCAGCAGCCCATCTCATTAACCCCACTGGAAGGGGGCTGTGGGCCTCAGCATCCCACCTGCAGACTGCTGATAGCTAAGAGAGGGAGCCTCATAGTGGAGCCTGCATCCTGACCACATGTACTTTGACTGATGACAGCAATAGAACTGGTAGATATAGAATTGTTTATTTGTTTGTATTGTTGCTTTTTTTGTTCTTACTCTGTATCAATACATTTGTTTATTATCAACTGGCAGGTGCTGTGATTGGTTTGAGGGTTGTGCTCACCTGGAACAAAGGTATACGTGCTGGATCCAAATCCAGTGTCAACAGTAGCAGACTGGGATTATAGTTCAAGGTTCTTCATAATGAGAATGCATGCTTTAGCCAACAGGCTGGGTGCATAAACCCCTGTTGTTTTAAAGTATTTTTAATGAGAAAAAAGCAATTTTAAAACTCCCTTCAGTCTATAAATATTGGACGATTGAAACTCAAGGCCTTGTGGGATCTATAATTCTGAAAAGGGGGGGGGGGTGCAGATACTGATCATAGAAAACAATGTATTTTTATCCAATTAAAAAGAAACTAAAAGCTTTACTAATATGCTTGGGGGCTAAGGGCTGTATAATTCAGTCTAGGACTGAAGCAAAAACAAATGTAAGTTAATTGGAATGAGTTCAAAACAATCTGCAGGGCTGTGAAATAGGAGCATCATTACCAGGAGCAGCTAACAGACAGCAGAATTGCAAAACAAAGGCTAGCTTGATCAGTCAAACATGTAGACCACTCAAAAGAAGAGAGTGTTGGTAATACCTGTTGAGTGAAGAGATTAGAAGGGATCATGTAGATTATATTGAGCCGCTTAAATCAACTGATGCCTTCAGCACTGCCTGACTCAAAATGCTGCTGGCAGCCTGTTTTAAACTTTGGGTGCAGCAGGATTCAAAGGGGAGATGCAGGTGCATCAGTGCACCCCCAACCCTCTGGATCTGCCCTGCCAGGCAGATGCACTGAATTAATTTGTCCCTGCACAACTGTGGCACTATCTAGGTAAGAGCTATCTCCTTTATTCCTCTGATTTTTCCCCTCAGTTAAAGGAAATGCTTATTCATTCTGATTTTATTTTAGCTTAGTTTTCTGCAGGTTTACACAGTGGAAGAAACAAGTTTCTTTCGCAGGGTGGTTTCCTTCCACAAATGTCAGGGTCTCGTCACATTCTTCTCTTTCAATCCCCTGTTATAGATTAAATCAGTGCTTGCAACTGTCTGTGATACTTTTTTGGTAACAATAGGCAGAATGAAATCTTGTCTGAAAGGGCAATCATCTTGGGTCCTAATCCATGTGTGAGTTCTCTCTAATCTGAAACTCTTGTCAGGAGGTTTAAAGTCAGGGTGAGTGGGGCACAAGCACTCAACTCTCTTACTGTGATACTGCACTGCAGACAAATTGGGAAGTGAAGCCTGCTTGTTATACACACACACACACACATACACACACACACTTACATACATACATACATATATCTATTTTACACATACACATACGTGTATAAAAAAGTCCCAGTGGGCAACTCTATATAAATCTTTATATGTCTTTGAAACACATAAAGTCTATGTTAACTATTTTAAAAAGGGTGACTCCTAGGATCTTAACAGAAATAGCTCTTAAAATCTTAAATCTGACATGCCACATTTTTTTCACATAATGTAACTCTTTGGAACCCAGATAAATTCCTTGTGGAAGAAGAGGGCCTGAGAAATATTAGATGAAATATTAGATGGTTATTTGAGGGTGGAAAGCGTGAAGGTCAAGCATAACCTAAAAATGTTTTCACTGGGAGAGTCATGGACAATTGAAATGAACCTGGGCAAAACTGCTTCTCAATGGAAAATAACCCTATTACTTTCCAGATACCCTTTGTGGTGACAGAAGTTTTAGTTTGGAAATGATATCTTAATTTGGGAGATGATCCCTCAATTAATCTAATTAGTTAGAGACAGACCGAGGGTCTGCAGAGGTTGGCTAGTGATCTACAAATAAAGTTTATTGTTCATGTTTCCTATTCCCTGTATGCCTGTATTTATTGAACCTGGTTACCACTGTACTCTTATGTCTTCACAAATCCATGGAAGCCAGAATTATCTAGTAATTAGCCAGTAATCAAAATAGACCAAGTCTTGAGAAAGTGGACTTAACAGTATCCAGCCACAAATGTATTCTGTGAAACAAGTGTGAGTTAACTGCGCTATTTTTATTAATATTCTGTTCATTGGTTTATTTGATGGCTGCAGGTGTAGTAAAAGAGTCTTGAAGGAAACCTCTAGGACTCCAGAGAGAGACCTAAGTGTAAATCTTTCTCCAAACTTGTAGCAATGGCAACCCGCAGCCAACCCACCTGCTAATAGGACTGTGGTAATTCGGGCTGGGCAGTCAGATAAAGATACTAGTCACAACATTCCTTTGTTGGCTATAGAAACTGCTGTGCTTTGACCATGCCACCCTATGGGCCACTAGATTCAGGGGGATCTTTCACCTTTTATAACATTTGCTAAATGTTTCAATGAGTTAATTCCTGGGGGAGCTTTTGTAATGTCCATAGGAAGGCACACAATGGTTTATGACAGGGGAGCTCAACCCCAAGTCTATGGGCCAGATCTGGCCCGTGAAGCCATTTTTATCCATTTTATCCCTGTGGGTCTACAAATCTGATTGTTGAGGAGTGATGGCTTTTAACACTGCCTCTGCTCCCCCACTACCAAATTGCCATTCCCCATACAGCTGGATTGATCCTGACTGCACCAGCTTGACCTGGAGGGATTGGGTGCTGGCCCCATATGGCTGCATCAGGCCCCAGCTGGGCTGTTGCCATAGTACAGGAGTGACCCCCAGATAGGCCATTGCCATGCAGTGAGATTGGGCCCCAGCTGAGCCATTGCCATGTGATGGAATTGGGCAGTGGCCAGGCTACTGTGGTATGATGGGATTACATCCCAACCAGGCCAATGCTGCATGGCAGGATTGGGCCCCAGACTTGCACAGCAGGGTCAGGCATGGGCCACTGGTGCCTCCTAGTATGTGTGGGGGGGCAGGTGGCACCAGCAGCTGTTTGCTGCTTGCGGGGGGAATTGCTGAACAGGTGTGTGAGGGGGTCCCCCAGCAGCCAGGCACCTACAGCAAAACTGGAAGTGCTGGCAGCAAACCCAGAAGCGATGGTGGTGCTTCTCTCCGGGGGGCATGGCCAATCTCAGGGGGTGCACCCGCATGCATCCCCTACGCATCGCCAATGGGGTCAGGTCCCAGTCAGGTCAGCCCATGTGCTAGATCAGGCCTACAGAGCAGATCTGGCCTGCAAACTAACCTGTGTAACGTGGCCTGCCTCATTACTGAGAGGGAGAAGGGGTCCAGGGTCAGCTGCCCGGCCCCAGCCCCTGGAGCAGACTGACAGTGACAAAGGGGACCTAAACCAAATGGCCACCCATCCCAGATGCAGGCAGCAGTTGACAGTCCTGGGACGGCAGTAGAGGATCAGCTGACTTAGGGAGAGATTCATAAGCCCAAGGCTGACCCACAGAGGGGATTCAGGTCATAAGAGCCATTGCAGGCAGAGCTGCGGGGAAGAGCCAGTCTGGGCTGCTCACAGAGGAAGGCTTTTGGACTGCAGGAGAGCAGGAAAAAGCCCTGCACCCTAAGCAGCGAGTGATAAGTCCATTGAGCCTTTGTGGTAATGCTGCTGATGTGTGGGATTAACCCTGGGATGGGAGCTTTTGTTTTGGGGCGGGTGCTCATGTTTTGGTTTGTGTTTATAGCGGACGACCAATGTGGCTCCGAGGGCAAGCCTCTGCTATGACATCAAAACATCAAGGCAGGGCTGGTGAGATAACAGGGTGGGCAAACCCTGAGAGGCCAGAGATGGGGTAACAAGGACGGGACCAAATGGTGGCCAGGAGAAGAGACCTTACTGCTCCAGCGCCAAGAGTGTTACAACTTAGCAGTGCTTATCTGGCCCATGGCGTGAAATGGTTGGGCACCACTGGTTTACGATAACCCAATTGTCAGAATTTACCAGACAATCTGAGGAGCAGCTGTTTTGATGTCTCTTCTTGACTCCTACTGGATGAAGTGTATCAGCTAGTCTGAACCTATTCACAAGGCTTTTGGTGGAAAAAGGAAAAAAAGAAAGAAATTAGAAAATGTGAATCCTGCGGTTTTATCTCTTTTCCTGAAGACACAGATCAGCACCTGGGATACACTGCATCCCACTAAGCTTTGTGAAAACTGCTATGCTTTGGATACGATGTGTTTGCACTGCTTGTATTGGTCTTATGGACTTTTTAACCATTTTTGTCATTGAATATTATGTCTCTATGGTTCTAATACTTTGTTTTGGAGTTGTTCCATTACATTGGACTTCCAGTCACAGCTCCCAAAGGCGTCAAACCCAGTTGGACCTCCTGAGGTAACACATTTAGTAAAGACGGCTCTTAGGCTCAGGAGCCCAAGCAATGAGGCATGCACTCATTGTATTCCACCCTAAGGTAAATAGAGGCATGATCGTTAGGGTAGCTTGCCATATTTTATGCTTTAAAATTGCACCTGTTTACAGAGTGGTGAATTACAGTATTGTTTAAAGTTTTCATTTATATTCAGCCTTATACAGTTCTGAATAGCCTCATTATTACCTGAACTTTTCATGTTTCCAGTGTCTGCAATATCAACTGGCCTTGCCTCTTGATAGCAGCTTTCGGCTTTGAGTTTGCTTGCATGGTGTTTTTTTGCCTTTTCTATCCATGTGAGGTTTTTTTCTAACACAATATAGTAATAGTAATGTGTTACCAGCTCAAATTAACTGAACGTGGCACTAAACAGCTCAATCAGAGGGATACAATTATTGGATATGTTAATGAAAGGAGATAAGGGAGACCAGCGGACAATGCCCAATGTAAGACACTGAAAAAAGGCCAAATTAAGAGGTGTGCTCATGATGAGTCCACTGAAAAAAGAAATATGCTGCCAAGATAACATTTGGACAGCATGGTGACCAGAGAGAGACAAATCTGAAAGAAAAGAGTCATTGAAGGAGTGAAGTCAAAGAAAAGTATAGAAGGGGCCAGCAAGAAAGTTAACTGTGTTGCTATCATCATTATAAATCCAGCCTTCAACTCCTGTCTGGGCCATCCCGGCCAATGATGCACCCTTTTGCTTCAGGAACTTTGTGCCCAGCCATTTCTGTTGATAGTAACATCTGGGATTGCATGAGATCATTGTATTAAGTGTTTTTCTCTCCTGAATATAGAAACTGCTAAGAAAATACTTGTTGTACTAGTAAAGTTAAACTTTGATTTTAGGAAACTGAGTTGTCTATGTTCATATTTCATGTTCCATTTAATGGCTAATTGTGCTTTAACGATCCCTAAGCACTGTCTGGTGGACAGTGATGCTAACATAGGAGCTCTCAGAGAAAGGATGCTGTAGGAAGAAATTGAGGAAGGGACAAATGTAAAGTGAATTTAGGGCCTTTGTACACACTACAGGTTAGTTTGTTTTTTTACCCTTTCTTGCACTGCAATGGCATGACTGTTTGCACAAGTGAGTTTTTTGATTGCTTTAAAAGTCTTTCTCGTGCATTAAAGTCCTTGAACATAGTTTAGTTTGTCTCACTGCGAATGAAAGCATTGCATCCATGGATTCATTACAAGCATACACAACCAAACGCAAACCAGTTGGTCTAATAAAAGGTATCATTGTGGAACAAAGAGTTCTAGTTTTTTGTATGCCTTTTTGTCTCAGACCAACATGGCTACCAAGTTCACCCCTGAGACATGGAAGATGCCAAATTTCAGCCAATTTTGGATTTTAAACTTCATTGCAGAACTGCAAGGAAGTTTTTTTAACTCCCTGCCTCCCATCTGACACCTCCAGGGAAGGAATTCTACCTGATCGACACATCAAAGAGCTACTAAACACAGCTCACAAAGGCACTCTCATGGACCCAGAGGGACAGACTTCCATTTTCAGCTCTCTGTGCAAAAATGAAGTTTATTTCCTACCTATGGGGACTTTTTACCATCTTGTACCATTTACACTTTTCCCAGAGCCTGACGAAGGGACTTTGATCCCGAAAGCTTGCAGAAAAGGACAATTTTCTTGCCATTTTCCAGTTGGTCTAATAAAAGGTATCATTTTGGAATCAAGAGTTCTAATTTTCTAAAGCAAACACAAAGGCACTCAAAGACGTGTAATGAGCCCCTTTGTCCACCAGATGGCTCTGTGACTTTTTTGTAGTTCACCACTTCGAATTGCTTCTGCTTTTTTTTCCTTGTGCTATTTGCCAGCTCTGTGCTCCCACAGCTGCATGGCAGGGCATGTGGTAAGGGGCCTGGGCCAGGGGGGCAGCTCTGGACCATCCCACTCTCTTGCAGTACTGACCAGGGATCAGGCTTAATTTGCTTGAAAACCAAGTGTGTGCAAACACAGTTGCAATGCTTCTAAGCTTAATCCGTTCAAAAACCTGGTGCATTCAAACACTGATGCAACACACTAAAATAAACAAGCTTAAACTTTATAAAACTGTTTAATTTAATGAGGGTTAAATTCCTCAGTGTGTACAGGCACCCTTAGATACCAAGACACATGCTATTGCCATGGTGCTCAACATTTTTGGCTGGCAGGCTGGATGGGCACTTTCTAGGCTGTTCATGGGCTGGATCTGGCTGGATCAGGGCTGTTGTGGGAGGGCCCCATGAGGCTGCTTGGAGTGGGACAGGGTACATCCTGGCCACAACCCAACCATGAGAGGTGGAAGGAAGGGGCATGGGTCAGGCCAACCACAGCCCCATGAAGGGGAAGGGACATGGCTCATCCCTGCAATGGAGGGGGTGTAGCCTGACCCCTCAGAAGAATGGGGACATGGCCCAGGATCAAGGACCCATGAGAGGGAAGGGAACTTGGCCTAGCCCCACAGGGAGGGAAAAGGCTCCTTGAGCCAGCTTCAACCGAGCCCCATGGGGTTAAAGAGGCATGGCCCAGCCCCAGGGGAGAGTGTGGCCAAGCCTCATTTAATATGGGGGTGGAGGGAGGGGCATGACCTGGCCCCAACCTGCATGGGGCTCAGGGTTTGGGAATTTGGCAGAGGGGGAGGTTGGTTGCATTTATTGCCATGACTGTCCTGCTGCCAAATTTCCCGATCCATGAGGAGCCCCACAGGGTAGATATCTATGGCTCTGTGGTCCACATTTTACCCATGGGCCAAGATGTTGAGCACTCCTGTTCTAATATGTACTTCATTTTAAGCATATTAATAATCTCCCTGAAACCAAATGGACATGTTAAACACGGGCTTAAACTGCTTTGCTGGATCTCATTTTAGCAGTCTGTAAACAATCCTACTTGTATATGCAGCTGCGGCATTTGACTTTGCAAAAGGTTGGTGTATGGAACTGTAAAGACTTTTCCAGGCTGCTGATAATTCAAACCAATCATTCTTATCCCTGCACTGTGGGCTCACTTGCTTTCAAATCACACTTTATTATTTATTGAGGACAGACATTGGATGCAGTTTTATACAAAACACAGACACAAAGGCACAGTCCCCGCTCTTTGAACCATGCGATTGGAAAGAGATAGATGAAACAAAAGGAATGGTGAGAATTTGGTTGCTGCCGGTATCATTTTGTTTACTGAAAGGGACATCACAGGAAGGCTTCATGGAAGGACCTGAATGAAGATCCAGCAATGTACTTTGTACATAAAGAGGATATTTTATAAACTAAGACCCAAATTATAATCCAAAAGAGTGTTGTTATTAATTCATCATTTTGGGGGATTGCAGCAGTGTATTGGAGCCCCGAACAAAAAGGCTGCCACAAGTAGATCTCTAAGCAAAGAAGCAAAGGGCTGAATGCCATCCCTCTGACACAGACTTCAGATTGGGAAAATGTATAAGGAACTTTCCTGGACATTCCTGATTTTTTTACAAAGAGGTGGCCTCAGTCTGAGTCACTGTCAGTGTGTTACCTTTTAACAGGGCTCAATTCAGCTCTCCCACTCCAACTATAAACTATAAACACCTTCCACCTCCATAATTCCTGATTTTTTCAGGGTTTCCTTTCTAAAAACACTGCAAGGCAGTGTGACTCGCCAGATAGAGGATTAGATTGTGAAGCAGGAGAGCTGGGTTCTGCTGTTGGCTCTTTTACTGACTTCCTGTGCAACCCTGGTCATGTCTCTTACACATATTTGTACCTGTTTTTTCATCTGTAAAACAGAAATGATAGTGCTCATCTATTTTTATATTATTTTGAGATCTAGTGATAAGTTTTGTATAAGCTTCTAGCACTATATTAGTATCATATTCCCAAATGTGATGCTCTCTTGTTGCTTAATCATTGTTTTTGTGCATTTGCATCAGGTTTGAGGAATACATATTAATGCACATAATGGTCCCCTGAATCCTGTCTTCTTAACTGATCAGTCTGAGCCACATCCTGTAAGATGCTTAGTGCTTTGATCCTGGTGCAACAGTCTTAAGTTTGTGTTTAATTTTAAGCACTTGAGGAGACCAACTACAGTCGATGGAATTATTTCTCTAGTATTTGCTTAAAGGACAGGAGCTGCAAGACTCAGCATCTGGCCACGTACAATTACAACAGAAAAATGTGAAGGAAAGTGGCAAGTGCAGGCTCCAGTTTTGGGGCCATTTTCATAGCCACACTGATTCGCACAGGCTCACAGGACTTGAATGTATCATTTAACTTGAATGTTCATTGCGAAACAAATCTGATTTTCTCATGTCCAAACTTTTTTGGAGAAGGTAGGGGTAATCGCATATACAGTTTAGATTCAAAGCCCAGGGGTTCAAGATTTTCAAAATGCCATTACTATGCGAATACAAAATGGAAATATGGACATTTTTCATCAACATTTAGACAAAAAGACAACATTTCTCTAGCACTTTTTGCAAGACTGTTCATCCCATTTTCAAACCAGCTTGACTTTTCTCGGGGGAGGGAGGTTTGCAGGAATTAGAAGTTATTTTTCTGCAGAGGGACATTGTGAAAAGTCAATCTATTTCATTTTTAAAGCAGATTAGTTAAATCGCATTAATTGGACTGTGTGGACTCGTGTTCAGAACGAAAGTGGCCATCATTGATTTAGCTTAATTTGGAAATAAATTAAACTAAATCAAATTAAGGGCACTCTCATTCTGAATTAGAAAGTCCATAAGGGGTTTTATATGTTTTAAGTAATAGACTTTACATTCATCTCTTTAGTTCATTCAGATTGACTGTCTTGAATGACCCTATATAGACAAGTCCTGAGGTTTAGTGGTACGTGGACACCTTGTGCTATCGGTTTACTGTGACTCCGGTTGGAAAATAGCATATAACCTATAACCATGCAATCTTCCATGGCTACCACACTGCACAGTGCCCTGACTAACAGGAAGGTCAGCATTCAGTAATAACTTGGAGAGGTGGAGGGAAGCTGAAGCCCAGATACCCCATAGACAAAACAATGCAAGCAGGCCACAGCTGGTTCCTTGGCTGGCTTCCCTTGGAAGTCAAGTTGATGTTTCAAATGTTCCCACCATGTCTTTTGTTTGTATTTGAATTTCATATCCAGAATATGGGTTCAGCATGGAAGAGAGCTCTAGGTTTCTTACAGTTGGATATTCCTCCCAGTATAATTCACCCTTTTTTTGTACAAACTGGATAGAACAAGTCATAACTTCCCCAGTAGCAATCTGGCCCACTTTCCATGCATTGAGGTATGATGTAATGCATGTGTTTGACCTGCTGATCTATGTTTCCCCTGGAACCAGGAAAGAAGTGCATGTTATCACTTGCATCTGTTTTTGTAATGCGGTGCTGGATCTCTGCTGGCAGAGGATCCTGAAAGAGGGCAGAGGTCAAAGGTCACCAGTTTCCCTGCTGAGCTCAGCTGTTGGAGCATCTGCAAAGAAAGCTCCAGGGACTCTATCATGTTCATTACTTGTGATTTATTAATTGCAGAAAAGTTAATCCTGTTCAAGAATTCTGATTTGGCTCCTCTTTTTAGCAGCCCTTTGGAAACTGTCTGGAAGAGTCAGCTGAGACCAATTGCTGACTGAGGAGCAACTGGAAGTGGGTAAGATGGAAGGACAAGCTACTGGTGAACCCAGTAATTCTCAGCCAGGGTATCATGGCATCCTGGGGCATGCTTGAGATTCTTGGAAGAGTGCCACACAATGTTAGCACCATTAGGTTTGCAAACATGATTGCAAGATTCGCAGTATGGGGTGGTATCAAGAGGCTGTGACTTGGATGATTACACAGTCCAGTGGGTGGCAAATTGGTTAGAGGGTCATACCCAGAGAGTGGTGGTGGATGGGTCAGTATCCACCTGGAAGGACGTGGGCAGTGGGGTCCCACAAGGCTTGGTCTTTGGACCGATACTCTTCAATGTCTTCATCAGCGACTTGGACGAGGGAGTGAAGTGTGCTCTGTCCAAGTTTGTGAATGATACAAAACTGTGGGGAGAAGTGGACACGCCGGAGGGCAGGGAACAGCTGCAAGCAGACCTGGACAGGTTGGAAAAAATGGGCAGAAAACAATAGAATGCAATTTAACAAGGAGAAATGCAAAGTGCTGCACCTAGGGAGGAAAAATGTCCAGCACACCTACAGCCTAGGGAATGACCTGCTCGGTGGCATGGAAGTAGAAAGGGATCTTAGAGTCCTAGTGGACTCCAAAATGAACGTGAGTCGTCAGTGTGATGAAGTCATCAGAAAAGCTAACTGCACTTTATCATGTATCAGCAGATGCATGACAAACAGAACCAAGGAGGTGATACTTCCCCTCTATTGGGCGTTGGTCAGACCGCAGTTGGAGTGCTGCATGCAGTTTTGGGCACCACACTTTAAGAAGGATGTGGATAACCTGGAGAGGGTCCAGAGAAGAGCCACTCGTATGGTTAAGGGCTCGCAGGCCAAGCCCTATGAAGAGAGACTGGGGCACCTGGACCTCTTTAGCCTCCGCAAGAGAAGGTTGAGAGACGACCTTGTGGCTGCCTATAAATTCATCATGGGGGCGCAGAAGGGAATTGGTGAGGTTCTACTCACCAAGGTGCCCCTGGGGGTCATAAGAATTAATGGCCACAAGCTAGCAGAGAGCAGATTTAGACTAGACATTAGGAGGAACTTCTGCACAGTTAGAGTGGCCAAAATCTAGAATGAGCTCCCAAGGGAGGTGGTGCTCTCCCCTACCCTGGGGGGTCTTCAAGAGGAGATTGGATGGGCATCTGGCTGAGGTCATCTGAACCCAGCGTTTGGACTCGATGTTCTATTGAGGTCCCTTCCGAACCTAACATCTATGAATCTATGAATCTATAAACCCAGAGATTTCAAATAGAAATCCATAGCTGTGGTATTTCATATCTCTTTGTGACAGAAACCACCCCTCCACCCCCGCTGTATTTATTTTTCTGTAGTCAAAAAAGAGTGAAAATGAAAACAAAGAGCTGGGATTTTAGGACGGGTGCTGTGAGTCTATCCAGGAGTGTTTTGAGTCTAGACAGGTTGGGAACCAGTGGGTTAACCTTTCACGGAATTTGCCCCCAGAATCTCCTCCACCAGGTTTGGGTACAATTTAAGTCTTGATCACCATGGGACATTGAACTGGGGCTACTGGAGGTAAAGCATGAATCTCAACAGACAGAGCTTAAAGCTATTGCTTGTAGATGGTAAGAGTAACAGATTTATATACTCTGTGGAAAGGGCACTGAGGAGGATAAATAAGAAATGCTGAATAGTCCTTCTTTATTTGCTTCTCCTGCAGGTTGTAAAATGTTGAAATGCCATATATATTGGCATTTAATTTGGGTTGTGACAAAGCACTTGTGTTCCCTGCAGACTGGAGAAAAGAGCACAGAGGAAAGCAGTCTTCTTGCTCCAGTTGCTATTCTTTCTTGTATTGTTTTTTATACACCAGTGAATGATTTTAAACCATAGAAATCAAGTTATCATTTGGGCATAGTAGTGCTACAGCAGGACATGGACTACATCATGGTGGGACTGTAAATAGCCTCCTGCTTGATTCCTTCACCCAAAATAAGTTTGTGTATTTAATTTCTTTCACACCTGGTTTGTTCCTACCATCTGCTCAGTATCCTAATAGGACAGCATTGCAATCTCAAGTACTGTTTCTTTTATAAAGTGCTAAACAGTGGAATGAATAAAGAGAAAGGGCATGGTTGTTTACTGAGAAATGTTCTTTTCTCAAAAAGGACAGACAAGGTTAAAAGTAATCAGGGCCCATTTCGGAGACAAATTATGCCTGGCAGATGCAGAGAGTGGAGCTTGCCCTTCTTGGGGCTTGATTTTAGCAACTAGATATAATTACAGCCCCTTTGCTCTAGTGCCCCAAGAGGGGGAGGATAATTTGGGGATTAGGCATAGATTAGAAAATATGAAGATGAGTATGCATTCTACATGCCTAGAGTCCCCAAGAGGCAGTGCTTAACAACATTTGCATTTGAGCCGTGAGGTTCCATACTACAGCCATATATAAAATGAACTTGGGTCCTGAGGAAACCCAAGGAGACATTTCTGGACTCCGGTTCTGCAGTGCCTTCCAAACACAAAACATAGTGATGTCACTTTGAAATTCAGCACCCTCCAATTGGAATCAACAACCTTCATTCATTCATCAACAACATTGTCCAGTAGGAAAAATAATGCTGAAGGGCAACCAGCATGGCTTCACAGCAAGTACATCCTTCCTGACTAACCTTGTTTCTTTGTTTTTTATGACCAGGTCACAAAATGCTTAGATGCAGGAGTCAAGGTAGATGTCATCTACTTGGATTTTAAAAAGGCCTTCGATACAGAGTCATATCCCATTCTTATAAACAAATGAAGAAGTTCTGACATAGATTATTACACGGTCAGGTGGGTGGACAATTGGCTTATGGGACGCACTCAGAGGGTGGTGGTGGATGGGTCATTTTCAACCTGGAGAATGTGGGCAGTGGAGGTCCCCAAGGTTTGGTCCTTGTACCAGTGCCATTCAATATCTTCATCAGTGATTTGGATGAGGGCATGGAAAGCAGTCTCTCCAAATTCATGGACAACACCAAATTATGGGGAAAAGTAAACACACTGGAGGGCAGGGAACAGATTCAGGTGGGTTTGGACAGATTGGGATGGTGGGCAGAACAGAATAGGATGCAGTTTAACAAATATAAGTGCAAAGTGCTGCATCTAGGGATAAAGAATCACCAACACACCTACAGACTGGGAGGTGACTTTCTAAGCAGCACAGCAGTAGAAAGGGATCTCGGAGTCAGTTGGAATCCAAAATGAACATGAATTGTCAATGTAATGAAGTGATAAGTAAAGTCAACTGCACTCTTTCATGCATTGGAAGGTGCGTCACAAACAGGTCTGAGGTAATACTTCCCCTCTATGTGCCATTGCCTCCCACCCCCCATGTGATGTAGTGCCAGAGATGGGAAAGCAGCCCAGCTGGGCTGCCTCCTGCCCCCAGCATGATCTAGCATAGGGGATGGAGAAGCATCCCAGCTGGGCTACCTTCTTGCCCGGCATGATCTAGCATGGGGGATGGAGAAGTAGCCCAGCTGGGCTGCCTTCTGCCCCCACGTGATCTAGCACTGGGGATGGGAAGTCAGTCCAGCGAAACATCGAAACTTCCCATTCCCAGTGAAACATCGAAACAGCATCAAAACAGCCTTTACGTTTCAACAGAATAAAACAGAACAGCTGTTTCAACTCAAAATGAAATTTGAAATGGAACACTGTTCCATCGAACCTTTGAAACTGAAGGTGAAACGGAACAGTGCTGTTTCACACAACCCTACTAATTAGGCATCTCTGTGGTAAACTTCTCATGTAGATGCACCCAGGGTATAGTATCAGATTAAGCACTGTTAAGTTTTTTTTTCCTGGCTTATGAAACATGATAAGAGGAGTGGAAATAGGCTGTGAAGGGCCGTGAGGACTGTCACCAGTGGAGGCGGCTTGCATCCTTATGCCCCAGGTGTATAGGGCAGCGTGCACCCAAATATGGCCCCTGCTAATTTGCCTGCTTCCCAACTTACCTCTAGGTCCCGGATCAGTGAAGCAAGCATGGTACACACCACCGGCATGTCTCTAGAAGTACGTGCTCCCTGCGCATTGTAGGATGCACAGGGAGTGATGTCAGAAAAATGAGCCTGGAGGCAGAATGAGTGGGGATTTAAACTGGCAGGGAACTGTTGAATGAGGAGAGGAGCACAGAGGCTGGTCTGAGAACCCCTGTGTAGAGGTTCTCACCCATACAGGGTAAGCCACGCAGGGATGCCAAGAAGACTCTGGAGTCTTATGGGGCCAGCAAAATAGAAGCTTCAAGGCTTTAGCCAGAGAGACTTGTTGGAGGAGGGCTTGGAGAAGTCCTCAACTACACAGCAGGTGACCACCAAAAGAAATCAGGACAACAGGAGATCCACAGATAACTGAAGGATCCTCAGGGAGGGACATGTGAGTCAGAATCTCACAGAGTGCCAGCTAGCTGGTGGTATGAGATAACAAACTTGTTTGCCCTGGTGTAACTTTTGCTTCTTGTTTTGGGCATACAAAAAGCCCAATGCCAAGGCAAGACGTGCATGTGCAGTAATGATTGAATTTAATTTATTTGAGTTGGCACTCATTGTGGATTGATAAGGTGAATGTCTATTCACTATTAAAGTCACATTAATTAAATGCCTGGTTTTGCCATAATACAGAGGGCAGCAGGCCACTTTATTAAATACTTTCGGGTGAAATACCAATTGAACTACAATCTGGTTGGTGTGTGGAAGAGGTGTAGGCGAGGTGGAGCCTCAGACAACATGCCAAAGGGGAGAACCTTATATTTAGAATGACTAGCATCTCCCATTATTGGAAGCCTCCTTCTTTGCATAATTTAATTTTGTATATCATCAAGTCATGGTGGGTGAACAAAGAGAGACTTTTTCTTCTCCCTGTTGGGAGGACCCCGAGAACGTCACAAGGACAAAGACAAGTTGTTTATGTTTTGTGCAATAAAGAAGGCGAATGAAGTGGAGAAATGCCATTGGTATAAGAAATGCTGTGCTTGGCACACACTAGCCTAACGACCCATCAGGTCTTGGGCTGCCATTGACCTATTGCAAATTAGAGGCACCGCACTCTTAGTGAACAATTATTTTTTTCTCTTATGTGTGTTAACCCAAGCAAGCGTCAGATACAGAGGGAGGAGTGATTTGTAGAGTGGATTTGAAAAATAACACATAAGCCAAGAATCCTTGGTTTTGAAACTAATGCCATTAATCAATTTACAGAATTAGATTAAGCTTGGCAAGCTGCAGAGAAGCAAACATGCGTCCTATTTGCTGATGAAGCTTGTCCCTCTGATGTAATCTGTCTTTTAGGTCACCATCCAGTCCTGTTAATTACAATGAAGTGCTTTGGTTATCAGTGTGAATCTAATGAAAGTTCCATAGGAATGTCATCACAGCTTCACATTTATGAATGCCCTCAAGCGTAAAGAAGTGTATTATTCTTTATGAAACAAATAGATCACTCTTGTCACCAGGCAATGTAAATCTGATACTGCAAAAGGGAAAGCTCATCTGCTGCTCAGTTTCATCAGAGGGTTAGTCATAAATTTGAGGAAGACCATGGTAATACTTACTATTTTCTATTTTTACTGTTCTGGATGCTTTATGGAACAAATAGAAAGTCACATTTTCTGTTGTACAAAATGCTTAAACAAGCCTCAGTCCTTCCTTTTGATCTACAGGGTTGTACGATGTAGAACGCTGTAGAAGTCATGGGTACAAGAGTCTGCCTTTAATGGTTTGTGTTGTACCATCAGAGCCTTTGATATACTCTTCTGGTTGAAGGTAAATGCATACGGGGAGGATGCAATACGGGTGGCAAAAACATGGTTGGGTTGTTCCACAGCAGTAAGTAGCTAATGAAAAAACAATGCTTTGCAAAAACATGACTCTATACCCTAGATGCCAAATTACTTATTTAGGAGTATTATTTTTGCAAAAGCACTGTCTATAAATCCAGATACATCCAGATCCATTTCAGTTTCTGCCTCCAGGAACCAACAGTGTAAATGTCATGCTTAACTGGAAGACATTCCAAATAAGTAAAGGCAGACAAGGTTCTTTGGGAAAATGTGTGTGGCAGAGCACAGGTAGTACCTGCCACTTTAAGAGGTTTCAGGCAGGCTTTGAGTAGCCCGCAGGTGCGGTTTGGCCCAATTAAATGGTCACATAACTGAAAGGGAGCGCTGAATTGGAGGAGGGTTGGGCAGCCTCAGGATAAACCCAGGCCTTAGGTGCAGAGCTGGCGGTTATGTCTAGGGTGGCAGAGGAACAATGTTCCCAGAACTTCCGGAGGTCAGGGTAGGAACTATGGGGGTGGCCCTGGTATACTATGGGGGTATACTCCTGGCCCTGGCTAAGATCTGAAACTACACCCTGTTGGGGCTGGATGATGTGATGGGGCTGCCTGTGGTGGGGCAGTGTCCAGGAAATGCCACACCTCTGACTCCCCAGTGCAAGATGAGGATGGGGTGCTGGAAAGCCTCAGCCCCCACTGCCTTGTGGGTACCCTGTGGAGGGGAAAGGCTAGGGGAGCACACCCTGACAGAAAAGCACAGGGCCCAGGTTCACTGAGTGGGGCCTGAGGCAGGGTCCAGGCCCATTGAGTGGGGCCTGAGATGGGTGAAGTTCCACGTAGCAGGACCTGAGGCCCAATGGAGAGTAAGGCCCAGGAGACCAGTGAGGGGGCAGAGTACAGGCCCCAGTGAGGGGGTAGAGTTGTGGCCCTAGAGTTGGGGCATGTGGCCAAGTTATGCCTGAGGACCCCTGAGGCCAAATGTAGACTGGAGTCCAAGTGAGGCCCAGCTAAGGGGCTGGGAGAGTTGGAAGTGATTTTTGGATGCCATCTGCGAGGCATGGGACACGGTGTAGGGATGGTTAGGAGCCATGTATTACACCCTTGGCATCGGGGCATTAAATGGGCAGCCTCCCACCTATGAATAACTTTTTTATTCCAACAAAGGCATGGCAGAAGACTCATGTGGGTGGACTGCCCTAGACAGGTGGGCAGACCAATGTGACCAGCCTCAAGATGGCCCCCTGTCACAATGTGATATCTGTTATTAGACCAACTAAATCAATGGAAAAATTGTTCTTCGCAAGCTTTTTGGGCACTAACACCTTTCTTCAGGCATGGGGAGAGTTTGTCTATGTCCTTAGACCAACACAGCTACAACAAGTAGAGGAAATTTTCAGACACCAGTGTCATTTCTGCTTTTGTAAGCCTTCTTCTGAAACCTCTAATTGGATCTGGAAACAAATAATTATCAATAACACTTAGCACGTGTATAATATTCTTCTCCTAAGTGCTTTGTAAACCTTAGCTAATTTAAAAGGCTAAACTCTATAATCTTTCAAAAGTAATCCCTTTTATTACACAAGAGGAAGATATGAGGCAAAGAGGCAATTGTATGAGCTGTTGTTTTGTGCACAAGGTGTCACAGTGATCCCACGTTTCATTTCTGCCAGGATCAAGCCTAACTCTAGTTACTCAGTCATTAAATTGCTGCCTTATGAGGGCTCTGTATAATCTTTAACTGCTCATTTTTCTATAATTTGTCTCAATAGAACTTGGCTATGCTTCTTCTAATTGGAGAAATGGTTTCTTGCCTTATTAGGCTATACAACAAGATGACATTTCCCCCTTTCTCAGGGTAAAAAAGAGATGATTTATGATTCTCACAGTGAGACTTTACTCATAAATAAATAAACATTGTATCAAATCTGTCTGAATGCCAGACATCTCAAGGACCCTAAAAGATACCATGCAAGATTTATCGATACCTATATTCTACTCTGAGGATAATCTTATGGCCAACCCTTCAAGGGTAATTAGACATGCAAGTCGGGATCTTATTGTTGAGATGACAACAAATATTCTGTCACCCCAAAAATGTGTGTCTTACTTGAAGAGAGTGATGCAATTGCCCATAGAAAGGCTCATCACTCTCTTATTCTCTCAGTGGACCTCCAGAGCCTGTAAGCATCGAGCAGGAGGTCACCTACAAGAAGCCAATAGGGCATGTTGGCACAGGGTGTTAAGGGCAATAAATTAACAGTCATCAGATGTCTGACTCAGGTCTGCACATTACACACCTCTTTCCTTTCAGGATCCACGATGCTAGGAGTGAAGGTGCTTTGTGATTGAGGATGGAGGAGAAGAGGGGTGAAAAATGAGAACCTGCCCCCTTTTCCCTAATCATTTAGTGGTAAGGGCACTTGCCCATGTTGACCCATGGAGTAGATTTAGATGGTTTCTTTTGACAGCCTCTGTTCTCATGCAAAATGAGTCCTTCAATGGAGCAAATGCAGAAGAAAACTTTATTAGAATTCTCTACTTATGAATATTGCTAGTAAATAAAGAATAACACAATGCATATTTCAATTTGCCTTTATGATCCAAGCAGAAATAACCAATCTCTACATCTTAAAATCCTAAGAATTTCTAACAGGTGGCCACATCTCTTAGAGAGATATTCCCCAAAATTCAGAGACAAAGTTCTAAGAAAAGATTGTCATTGCATCTGCAAATGGGAAGCTCAAAAGACTCCAGAGGAACACGCTGTAAAGTATCGAGACCCTTTTTTATCCCCTTCTTCAAACAAAACAACATTACAACATTACTTTGCCAATTATAGTCAGAAATAGACACTCCTGTGTCATCCTGTTGGACAAGCTAGGACATATTCACCTGAACCTTTAATCAAGATTTGATGTCCAATAGTCTTTTCAAGAAGTTTCTCTCTCCTATGACTCAGTTCCTTTTATACTACTTCCATTAGGATTCCTTATTCAGCTTGACCTAAATACATCTAAAAGCCTACCCAAGCTACTACAATGCAAGCTAAAAGGATTCTAATTCAACTCAACCCAGGAAATAATTCTTGAAGAAAACCCAACCTATTCTTCCTGATTTGGCTCAAGCACTCAAAGGCATGTCTCCCCCATCAGAAAAGTGCCCTAAATACCACACGATGGAATATTTGGTGTCAGGTCATTTTCAAGCTCTGCTCTCAGAGATCTTCCTTTTTGTATAAATAATTGAAGATTCATTGACACAAAGACTTGAACCTGACTCTGCTATTTCAGGAGAGTGTCCTACCCAAAGGATGGTAGCATCAGTCAGTCTCTCACCTTTTTGCTCTCTTGCTTGCAGGCCTGATGAATATTTACTTATTTATGCATAATAAATAACTGATGCACACTTTGAGTTAGAAAGAGTGATAATAATTCACCCAACACCTTAAGGTAAGGGCGTACTCTTGGCTTATGGGAGAGCTGCCTTCAAGTCACTGCTACACATCAGGTAGCAGGCAAAAAGCTGAAAGCCAATTACCTACTTGCCAAGTTATTAGTCTAACCACTGAGCAAAATCTGACACAAATGCCTTGACCTAGATCATTACTGGTCTGAAGCCTGGCCTGACAGGTATATTTGAGTATGTATTCCAGATTGGGCCAGGGAATGCCATAGAGCAGGGGTAGGTAATTATTTCAGTTGGCAGGCTGCTTAATGAATTTTGATGAGCTGTTGAAAGGTGCACAAATAAAACCTTTCAGAAGATGTCATTTTAACAAACTATAGATAAAAAACCAAACCATATACTAAAAATCAAACAAGTACTATAACATATATTAATTTTATTTTTAAAATATTGTTGTCTGATTTATGGTGTTTGAGTAGTGTATATGGATTGCATAGTAGCTCACAATAAAGTCTCACTCTTGCGTATTCTTGGTGGCCGGGTGTGGAGGGGTGAGTGTGTGGGTGTGTGTTTGGGAGGGGTGGGACAGGTGTGTGGAGGGTGGGTGTGCACACGTGTGTGTGGGGGGCCAGCCAGGGGTAGTAGGAGGGGCACAAAGCACATGCAGCAGAGCTCACCTGGGTAGTCCACCCTCAGCTCTGCACCCAGCCTGCAGCTGCCCCCATGGCACTCTGCATGGGACCGAGCCCGACCTGCTCCTACCTGCACATTCTCCATATCTGCTGATGGCACTACCCCAGCCCTGGCCCCGGCCAGCAAGCACAACTTCCTAGACAGACTGCTCTTGCTGCTACTGCAGTCACCTTGGTAATGCTGGACTCTCCCTGCCTCCAGCAGCTCCTTCTTCTCCTCCTCCTGCCCCTGGCCCTGCTGTACCACCCAAGGTGGGGTGGAAGCTGTAGCCGGTAGCTCCTGACCCAGTGCTTGAGGTTCCAGCTCCATCTCCTGGCCGCCTCCACCAGGAAGCTGTGCATGCTGGCTGGGGCCAAGCTGCAGTGGAGGTGTGGGGGGAAGCAGGGCACAGGCAGGGGCAGCTGAGTGCTGGATACAATCAACTGGCCTGCCAGATCCACCCCATGGGCCATATTTTCTCCACCCCTGCCACAGAGGCATAAGTAAAGTCTCAAAACCCCTTGACAGTGACAGGCCTTGCTTGAGTGGACATTCAATGCCTAGGAAACTTCACCAGCACTAATTTCAATAGCAAGGGAAGGTGCCTGGGGTTCAGCTGAGCAGTTCAGCAAGGTTGGAAAAATTTCACCTATGCTGATAGTTAGAAACCTAGGTCTCTTTGTGAACCTGGGACTAGATACTGCTCCTCGTTATGTTGGGATGCATGTACTTCACACAGCTTCAGCGGAGTTATTCAGAGCTTACACTGGGGTTACAGAAAGCAGCATCTAACTCTTTATCATTCAAATCCATCTTGTTAACATTTTTTATGATCCTGACTCAGTCGTTATGATGGTGACACAACTTTTTCCAGTGTAGAAACTCTTTCTGCTGCCATGACTTTTGACCTGAGCTGTTGACCAGTATTCAAGGTCTTGCAGATGGTTTCTGTTAGAAGGAGAAATCGATATCTTTTCTCTCATGCTACAAGGACTTCCTTGACTGTCTAGTTTCTCTGATGCTTTCTTTTTCATTCTCCATCCCCCCCACACGCATATCCATCAACCCAACCCCTAACCATCTGGATTTGCATTCAACCATGACTGAAACCCCCTCTACCCACTTTGCTCAGTTTCTGGCCTATGGCTGGGGCTATAGCTCCCATTTCTTAAGCTACCTTACTCCAAAAGAAGCTCAACTGCTGCTTCTTGAGTGAAGACCAGCTATTATACACACTAACTTGAGTGAGATATCAGTTGACCACCAGCATAGCATTATGTTGTTTCAAACTAACAATGGAGAACGTGTGTGTGTGTGTGTGTGTGTGTAAACCTCAGCACCAGTTGACCAGGAATTTAAAATAAAGGTGGGGAGATAGATACATATCTATCTATCTATCTATCTATCTATCTATCTATCTATCTATCTATCTATCTATCTATCTATCTATCTATCTATATTTTAAAATCCTGGTCAACTGGTGCTGAGGTTTATAATACACAGATATATAGAGATCTCTGTATATCCATCTCTTCCTCTGGCTGAACTGATACTATGGGTGCAATGGTCTCAATATTTCTGTCTTTGAATCTACAAGATATTCCTCACAAAAAATAATGAGTTATCCTGGAGCTGGAGATTATATATCTCCCCACCTTTATTTTAAAATCCTGGTCAACTGGTGCTGAGGTTTATACAGAGATATGCCAGAAAGTAGAAGAGAACCGAGAACATCTCTTAAAGGCATTCTTCTTGGAATGGAAATAGACAGACAAGGTTCTTTAGGTAGATGTGATATATTTTATTAGACCAACCGAGCAGTTGGAAAAACACTGTTTGCAAGCTTTTGGGCACAATCACCCTCCCTCAGCATAGGAAGTCCCTGCTGTTCTTAGAGTCTCAGAACAGATGGCATTTTCTGAAAAACCTCACTTTTTTATTCACAGATCTTCAACCTGGTCTCAGGCAGTGGCTTGGACCATTGACCTTTTCTGGTGCAGTATCACCAGGTAGCTGGTTGCCATTATACTTCTTTGATACCAGTGAACAGGTTCTTTTTTCCCATTACTGCCCTGAGCAGGGTAGAATTCATAGCTTCTGATTAGGAGCTCACATTGTCAACAGTATAATTTAACAGTTTCACAGTTTCTAGGGTCAGAAGGGACCTGAACAGATCATCAAGTTCCACCCACTGCCCTGGGAAGGAACAAGTGTTGGGATCATCATATTTCATAGATTTCATAGTCATTAGGGCGGGAAGAGACCACAGAAGATCACTGAGTCCAGCCCCTGCCCCAGGGGCAGGAAGTCAGCAAGGGTCATAGGATCCCAGCAAGATAAGCATCCAAATTTCTCTTAAAGGCATTCACAGTAGGTACTTGAACCACCTTGGCAGCAGTCTATTCCAGAACACCCCTGATAAACTTACAGGTGGCCACCAGATCACCCCTGAGCCTGCGCTTTTCCAAGCTGAATAGCCCCATGGCTCTCAGCCTTTCATCATAAGGTCTGTTTTCCTGACCTCTGATCATGCGCGTGGCTCTCCTTTGCACCCTCTCAAGCTTCTCCACATCCTTTTTGAAATGCAGAGCCCAAAACTGGACGCAGTACTCCAGCTGTGGCCTCACCAAGGCTGAGTACAAGGGGAGAATGATGTCTCAGGATTTGCTCAAGAAGCATCTATGGATGCAAGCCAGCATTTTGGTCACTTTACTAGCCGCAGCATCACATTGCAGGCTCATATTCATTTTGTGGTCAATCATGACCCACAAGTCTATTTCTTCTGTAGTGCTAGCCAGCATAGCACTGTCAAGCTTATAAAGATGCTGCAGGTTTTTCCTCCCAAGGTGGAGAACCTTGCATTTTTCAGTGTTAAACACCATCAGGTTCTCACCTGCCCATTTGCTGAGCCTGTCTAGGTCAGCCTGGATTGCCCTCCTGTCTTCAGGTGTAGATGCTTTGCCCCAAAGTTTGGTGTCATCGGCGAACTTGGCCAAGCAAAGTCTATTCCATCTTGGAGGAATATGCACAATGAATGCACAAGGGATGCACAAGCAAAGTCTATTCCATCTTGGAGGAAAGACAGCAAAAGGGCACAGCAGCTCCCTTGGTTCTGCAGGGAACTAGTGGACCTCCTGTGTCTAAAAAAGAAAGACTTACAAAGGATGGAGGACTGGCTCCACCCCAAAGGAGGTGTACTGTGCACTGGTCTGGAACTGCAGGGAGCGAATCAGAAAAGCCAAGGCTGCGACTGAACTCCAACTGGCTACAAGTATCAAGGACAATACAAAGTCCTTTTTCAGATATGTGGGGAGCTGGAGGAAAAGCAAGGGTAACATTGGACCCCTGTTAAACCAGATGGGACAAATGACAACCTATGCCCAGGAAAAGGCCAACCTGCTAAATGGGTACTTTGCATCAGTTTTTCACCAGTCCCAAGGGACGCCCCTGCCCATTACAAGATGGGAACACCTGGGTGAGGGTGATTCCTTACCCTCCATCAATGCTGGCCTTGTGAAGGAACACCTTGAGAGGCTGGACACCTTCAAGTCAGCCGGACCTGACAGTTTACACCCCAGGGTACTCAAGGAACTGGCCAACATTATAGCCCAGCCCCTGGCTCGGATCTTTGAGAACTCCTGGGACTCTGATGAAGTGCCTGAAGATTGGAAGAAAGCCAATGTGGTGCCTATCTTCAAGAAAGGGAGGAAAGTGGATCCAGCAAACTATAGGCCCATCAGTCTGACCTCTATCCCAGGGAAGGTCTTAGAAAAGATTATCAAAGAAACCATTCTTAACAGACTGGCATATAGCAGCATCCTGAGGGATAGCCAGCATGGGTGTGTTGTGGGTAGGTCTTGCTTGACCAATCTTATTTCCTTTTACAACCAGGTGACCTATCACCTGGACAAGGAAGAAGAGATTGATGTTGTATATCTTGACTTTAAAAAGGCCTTCAATCTGGTATCCCATGATCACCTCTTAGCAAAACTGGTCAACCATGGCTTCAGCTTGACCATGATCTGCTGGCTGGGGAATTGGCTCCGTGCTCGGATGCAGAGGGTGGTGGTTGATGGAAGTCAATTGTCGTGGTGCCCTGAGACCAGTGGGGTTCCTCAAGGCTCTGTTTTTGGGCCAACACTATTCAACATCTTCATTAATGACATGGACATTGGAGTCAGAAGTTGACTGGCCAAGTCTGCTGATGACACCAAACTTTGGGGTAAAGCGTCCACACCTGAGGACAGGAGGGCAATCCAAGTAGAAATTGACAGGCTCAGGAAATGGGCAGATGAGACCCTGATGGTGTTTAACACTGAAAAATGCAAGGTTCTCCACCTTGGGAAGAAATACCCGCAGCATGCTTATAGGCTCGGCAGTGCTACACTGGTTAGCACTATGGACGAAAGGGACTTGGTGGTCATGATTGACCACAAGATGAACATGAGCCTTCAATGTGATGCTGCTGCAAGTAAAGCAAGCAAAACACTGGCTTGCATCCATAGATGCTTCTCAAGCAAATCCTGAGTCGTCATTCTCCCCTTGTACTCGGCCTTGGCGAGGCCACAGCTGGGGTACTGCATCCAGTTTTGGGCTCCGCAATTCAAAAAGGACATGGAGAAGCTTGAGAGAGTGCAGAGGAGAGCCACGCACATGATCAGAGGTCAGGAAAACAGACCTTATGATGAGAAGCTGAGAGCCATGGGACTCTTCAGCCTGGAAAAGCGCAGGCTCAGGGGTGATCTGATGGCCACCTGTAAGTTTAGCAGGGGTGCTCACCAGGATCTGGGGGAACATCTGTTCACCAGGGCGCCCCAAGGGATGACAAGTTCGAAAGGTCATAAACTCTACCGTGACCGATTCAGACTGGACATAAGAAAGAACTTCTTCACTGTCCGAGCCCCCAAGGTTTAGAATAGACTGCCACCGGAGGCGGTTCAAGCACCCACTTTGAATGCCTTCAAGACACATTTGGATGCTTATCTTGCTGGGATCCTATGATCCCTGCTGACTTCCTGCCTCTGGGGCAGGGGGCTGGACTCGATGATCCTCCGGGGTCCCTTCCAGCCCGAAAGACTATGAAATCTATGAAGTCTCCCATGACAACCATGCACCGGGAGAGTGCAGCTTCAGTCAATTCCCTGGTGAATTCCTAGTCAAGCTCTTTTTCCTGGGTAGGGGGTCTGTAGTAGACTCCCACCATTGTATCCCCTGAGCCATGTTCCCCATGGATCTTCTCCAGTTGTCCACCCTGGTAGCCAATGTCAGCTTGCAGGGATGCGTAGCTTTCTTTGACATAGAGAGCTACACCCCCGCCCCTTTTGTCCACTCGATATCTCCTGTACAGGGTATAGCCATCTATACCTGTGGCCCAGTCATGGGTAGAGTCCCACCAGTTCTCCATTATCCCTATGACATCATAATTATTTGTGTTAAGCAGGAGGACAAGTTACTCCTGTTTATTCTCAAAGCTCCTGGCATTGGTGTACAGGCAGGCAAGTGTCCCTTTAGGGGCCCCTGCCTTGCCTACAGCTCATTCCAGGGCTGGGGCAGGGGTAGGCTCCCTTAAGTGCTTTGGCCTGCTGGCTTTGCAAGGGTTGCTCAGTGGGCCAGCAGTGGTGGTAGTCCTCCCATCCCCCAGCAGGCTTAGTTTAAAGCCTGGTGGAGCAGGTCAGCCAGTCTAGCCGAGAAGAGCCTCCTCCCCAGCGGAGAGAGGTGGAGGGTGTCCCTTCCCAGTAGCCCATTGCCTCTCTCACCAAAGAGCAGACTGTGGTCATGGAAGCTGAAGCCTTCCCGATGACACCAGTGCCACAGTCTTTGATTTACTACCTCAATCCTCCTCTTCCTCTTCAGCCTGTAGCCCAAGACTGGGAGGATTGAACAAAACATCACCTGAGCTCTCAGCCCCTTTAGCCCCACTCCCAAATCCCTGTAGAGCTTCATGACCCGGCTGGGAGCACTCCAAGCTGTGTCATTTGTGTCCACATGGATAAGGAGCACAGGGTAGTGGTCAGTGGGCTGGAGGAGCTCAGGGATCTTCTCCACAATATCTCGGATATGGGCTCCCGGGAAGCAGCAGACTTCCTGGGCTAAGGGGTCAGGGTGGAAGATTGCAACCTCAGTCTCCCTCAGAATGGAGTCTCCCACAACAAACACTTTGTATTTTGTCTTAGGGAGAGTGGGGGTGGTAGCTACAGTTGAGTCTGTGTTGCCTACCAGAGCTGGCAACTTAGGCTCTGCTGGGGCTGCAAGAGGTTAGTACCTGTTTCAAAGCTCAAGTGATGCGGGGACCTTGGTGTGGTGGGCCTTGGGGCCCTTGACCACCTTGGTCCAACTCTTTGGCTGGATAGAATGGGGGGTCCCCAAGTCCTCTCTTGTCCTAGAAAGTGACCTTGGTCTACCCTCCGCCTCCAGGGGGTGAAGGGCCTGGTACTAGAAGTCTATCTCCCACTCACCGTCCCTGATGGCATGCAGTCTCCAGATACCCCAGCCAGATATCTATCCAACCTCCCTTGGGAGCCCATTCCAGAGCCTGGCAGCCCTAACCATGAAGTAATGCCTCCTGATATCAAGCCTGAATCTGCTGTCAATCAATTTGTGGCTGTTATTCCTTGTTATCCCAGGTGGTTCCTGGGGGAACAGAGACTCACCTATTTTCCGCTGATCCCCCCAGTGAGTTTATAGACAGTCATCAGATGCCCTCTCAGTCTTCTCTTGTGGAGGCTGAATAGATTCAGACCCTTTAGTCTATCTTCATAGGGCCTGGCCTGCTGCCTCCTGACCATGCAAGTGGCTCTCCTCTGGACCCTCTTAAGGTTAGCCACATCCATCTTGAAGTGTGGCACCGAGAACTGGATGCAGTACTCCAGCTGTGGCCTGACCAATGCCACATAGAGGGGAAGGATGACCTCCCTGGACCTGCTCATGATGCATCTGTAGATGTACGACAAGGTGCAGTTAGCCTTACTGACCGCTTCCTCACATTGGCAGCTCATCTTCAACCTGGAGTCAACAACGACTCCAAGATCACTTTCTGCCACCGTGTTGTCAAGAAAGGTGTTCCCCAGCCTATAGGTGTGTTGCTGGTTCCTTCTCCCTAGATGCAGCACCTTGCACTTGTCTGCATTGAATTCCATCCTATTCTCATCTGCCCACCTCTGTAACCTGTCTACATCTAGTTGGATTCTGTCCCTCCCCTCCAGCATGCCCACCTCACCCCACATCTTGATGACGTCAGCAAATTTGGACAGTGTGCTTTACACACCCACCTCCAAGTCACTGATAAAGATGTTGAATAGCACAGGCCTGAGGACCAAGCCATGGGGAACTCCACTGCCCACATCCCTGTAGTTGGAAATGACCCATCCACCACCACTCTCTGGGTGCAACCATCAAGCCAATTTGCCACCCATCTGACTATGCCACAGTTGCCTAGTTTTGGGGTTTTTTTTATGAGAATGGGGTAAGAAACAGTGTCAAAGGCCTTCTTGAAGTCCAGGTAGACAACATCCACCTCAATGCCTGCACCCAAAGACTTTGTGACCTGATTGTAAAAGGAAACAAGGTTAGTCAGGCAGGATGTGCCTACAAAGAACCCGTGTTGGTTGCCCCTGAGCATTACCTCACCTGCTGGGCCCCTGCAGATGTGTTCCTTGATCATTGTCTCAAAGGTCTTCCCAAGGACTGAGGTGAGACTGACTGGCCTATAGTTACCTGGGTCCTCCTTTTTCCCCTTCTTGTAAATGGGGACCACTGGCCCTTTTCCAGTCCTCTAGGACCTGGCCAGAGCACCACAAGACCTCATACAGCCATGCCAGGGGCCTTGCTATAACCTCTGCCAATTCCCTCAGTACCCTTGGATGAAGAGCATCTGGACCTGCTGATTTATACACATCCAGACCCTTCAAGAGTTCCCTAACTAGATCATCCCTACCCTAGGCATGGTGTCATGTCCCCTGAGTCTATGCTAGTGGGGAAGTCCCCTGAGCCTGAGCTAGTGGGGAAGTTGTCCCGGTCCCTGCTCAGAAATATGGAGGCAAAGAACTGAAGAGATCAAGTTTTTCCTTTGCTGCAATCATCAGATTGCCAAGCCTGTCCTGTAGGGGCCCCACATTACCTGGTGCCTTCTTTTTACTCCCTATGTATTTGAAAAAGGATCTTTTTGTTATCCTTAATTCTGGTCGCCAGCTCTATTTTTTGTTTCAGCTAAGATCAATCTCTTCCTCCTGCTGAACTAATACTATGGGTGCAATGGTCTCAGTAGTTCTGTCTTTGTATCTACAAGATATTCCTCACATAAGATAATGAGTTATCCTGAAGCTCTTGGCCCATGCTATGAGAGTATCCTGGTCATTCATGTCTTAATTATTGTTTGGATTGCAACCACTTTGAGGCAGGGATCTTCTTCCTACATGTTTGTCCAGCACGTACCACAGATGGCCCTAATTCATAACAGGGGCTCCCACAATACTAATATAATAATTATCATCCCATTAGGATTCAGTATTATCAGCAAGGCAGAGAGAATCAGCAAGGCAGACTTGTCCAAATCTAAGCCGTATCTATGGAAAACCACTGAATCAGGCCCACTGAGTTGGGGATGGTCCTGCTTTGAGCATGGGGTTGGACTAGATGACTTCCTGAGTTCCCTTCTAACCCTCATTTTCTGTGATTCTATAAAAGAAAAATACTTGTTTGCTGTGGCCCTGGAGCAGAGGCAGCAGGGCACAGAACCCCAACCTGCAGTGGCAGCCGGCCTCTGCTCCAGGCACAAATCTGGGAGGCACGTGCCCCCTGTGCCTTCCTGTGGTATGCACAGTGGTGGGAGCCCCCCCTGCACCCTTGGACAAGCCACTTGCATAGCAGGGGCTGAGGCCTGGCCATGTGCCCTCTGCTCAAGCAGGGACGGGGGAAAAGCCTTGGAATGGCTGGCAGGCATGCTCTGGCTCATCCCAGCTTCTGGCTTAAGCCACTGTAGGCATATGCCTACATTTTCTGAATGAAAAGTAAATATGAGTTAATTTGCTTATCAGTTCAAACTTCGCAGCTTAGGCTAACCTGTGAAGACTGAATCAATTCAGCCTCAGGCTCTTTGACTGTCTGTATTTAGCCATTTAGTTCTGTTCATAAACTTATCAATTGCCATCTTAAAACCAGTTAGATCTCTTGTCCTCAGGATTGTCCATCTTTAAGAGCGAGGACATATGAAGATCATTCTCACATCCTGTAGTTTCTCTAACTCTTTTATGCAGCAGTATTGCCAATCACAAGCATTAAAAAATTAAGCATCAGCTTCCCTGCCTCCCCATCTGATTGGTTAGGGTTAAAAATAAGGTGGTGAAAAGTAATACAGCAGGATGCCTTTTATTTGCTTTCTACTTGTGGAGCTCATGGTCTCAAGCTGTACTCCACAATAACAAAGGCCACTCTGTACATTTTTAATGAAAGTTCAAATTCCAATGTAATCATGGGATTCCAGGAACTGGAAGTTTAAGAAAAATACCAGGTACTGTATCGTTTATGATTAAACTATAAGAGCTGGAAATGCCAGGATGGTAGCCTGCAACCTACTGAGCCCCGGTACAGTTGTGTTCCCAGGGTTGGACAACTCAGTCACAAGCTTAGGGCAGTGACATAAAGGGGTTGTCATTGTGCTTAGAACAAGGTAAGGGTTGGGGATGAGGGTTGCAGTCAGAGAGGCACATGAAAAAGGGAGGAGTTGGAGCACAACTCAGGGGAGGGGTGAGATATGTGTGTCAAATCCAGGGTTGGTGGGTCCTGGTGGCAATGCAGTTCAGTGGCACTAGATGAAAGAAGGGTGTTTGTGTCCAAAAGCTTGCAAAGAACAATCTTTCCAACTATTTAGTTGGTCTAATAAAAGATATCACACTTACCCAAAGAAACTTGTCTATCAGAGACTGCTAGAGGCACCAGCACCTTTCTTCTGTAGCACTCTCTCTCACAAAGCCATTGGATTAGTGCCCAGGATATAAATCTGATTATTTGTACCACTACTCTGCAATATCTGTTACTATGGGCAATTCCTTCTCCTGGAACATATAAGTATTTTGCTGTACTTATCAGTGCATTGAAAAAATCAGGAGACAGGATCTTGATTATGTCTTAAAAATCATGGGTTTTTTTAGGCAAAAATACATGTTGGGTTCTTTCTCCCTTCTGCTTTTTGAGCCTTTAGATTGCAGTTGGGTTACACTGTCAAGTGTTACTCGTCAACCATGAAGGCTGGAAAATTCTTTAAATGAACTTTCAGGCTCTCACGTCTCCAGGTGCTGGGGTTTGAAAAGCATATCATGAGGTTCATGGTGAAATTACAAGAGTTGGCAACAAGGATTGTAATGGGTTTTCATTTCTCAGCCAGCTGGGTTGTAGGTGGGTATAATTTCAGAAAGGTTAGGGCAATAGAAAGTGGAACAAGTGAGCTAGCAGGTGGAACAGACTGTATCCAGCTTTCTGGGAAAGAAATTCCACTCTAGAAGGTTTTGACGGTATTAAAGAATCACTGCATTTGAATGAGACTGCTGTCTCACCATCTCCAGTTGGATGCCCCTCATGCTATGAGTTCATTTCTATACAGATATTACAAATATAATATCTGCCAGAAAGCACCCACTGAGTAGTCTTTGGAAACAGTATGTTGTAAATATATACACCTATTTATTATAGCAGGCTCCAAAAAGTTGAATTTGTATTCGTTGGTCTTGGAGATACAGCTTTTTGATTTCCCATTCTGCTTCTAAGTCAGGGTGCTGACTGTTGTATTATGCATGAAAGGGAAAATGGCCTCCGTGGTTTGTGAAAAAGCCTTGTCTGCTTGCGTGCTGGTGATTTAGGAAGGGATATTGGTCACCTTTCTTCCATCTGAAAACAGGTTTGTCTGTGTGCAGAGTATACACAATATAAGTCATCCCAACCTCTGTCTCTGGTAAGAATGCAACAACTGCTTAAAGGTTCAATCCAATGTTCACTGAACTTAATGGGAATCTTTTCATGGCTTTCAGCATGCATTCATTGGGCCTTCTGAGTGGACAGCAATATTGTACAATGATTTAGCTCATCTCGGAATGGATTGGTATCATTTCTGTCTTGATAACACAGGGGACCAACAACAAGCCTCCCTGCTTCCAACATGAAGCTGCCTCTGGGCTATTCACACTAATGGGGTGTATGCTGTCACTACACCCAAGGCAGCACAAATCTATGTGCCCCCTCTTTAAGACAGTGGCCTAAATACTATAACCTAGACCTAAAACAAATTAAATTTTGATGGATGCAATAGGAATGGGAAGATTCTAATATAATAAAAGCCTTCGTCTGTCTGTCTGTCTGTCTGTCTGTAATGCTCTGGCACAACTGCACATGCACCGCTGAGAGGCCACGTGACTATTGGCTGTGAGAGCCCGGAGCCTTTATGGACAGAGGGAGCCGCTGCTTGCCCCACAACAACTGTCAGCAGGGAGGGGAAGGCAGTGTGGAAGAGGGGATGAAGGGAGGGAGGGAGGGAGGGTGGGCATGGGAAGGGAAAGTGGGGGTTTCCAGTGGCAGTACCCCCCTACTGCTATGGCTGCCTGGTCCCTGACAACTGTCAGCAGAGAGGGGGAGATGGCAGGGAGGGAGGGAGGAAGAAGCAGTGAGGGGAGGCACCAATGGCCACCGGGTGCAAGTTCTTTCCAGCCCCATGCCTGGGAGCCAGTGGTGGCAAGGGGCACTTCAGTGAGAGCCGGCAGTATTCAATACCTTGACTTTCATCGCTCCTCTTCTGCCAGCTGTTCCAAACTCAGGCAGAGGTAGCGAGTCTCTGTTGCACATTTTTTTCACCTTTTTTGAAAACTTAACAGTGACCTTAGCAAAGCTGAGACAGAATATTACCCCAAATACATGGACTATGACCATCAAATGTGTTGAACTCCTGCTACAAAAGAATGGCTGTTGGAGTTGGAACCAGGTGCCTGCTAAAGCGGAGGGGGGGTGGGGGGCAGGACCCGCACTCTGATGCACAGCAAGGCAGGCACCGGGCAGGGGCAGGGGGTGCAGCACAGCTCCCAACATTCACCTTACCACCCAGAGCTGCCCCTCCCAGTGCTACCACTTGCACAAGTGGGTGTGGAGCTCCTGGCTAGGCAGGAGCTCCCTCCCGGGCAGGGCAATGGGCTGGGGGAGTGAGACAGAGCTGCGGGCAGCTGGATGCAGAGGGAGAGAGGAGGGAAAGGGATGGGGGCTGCCTCAGCATGATGGAGAATGGGGGAGGGAGGGTCCTGGGAGGGGAAGGGATGTGGCTGGGTGTGTGTGTGGCTGTGTGTGTGCACATGTCTGTGTCTGCACCTGAGTGCATGTGTGCATCTCTGCATGTGTGCTCATCTGTGTGCGTGTGTGCATCTGTACCTCTGTGTGTGCGTCTGCATCTGTGTGTGCATGTCGTTTTGGGTGCATGCGTGCATCTCTGTTCATGGCAGGGAGACTGCATTTGTCTCTGTGTGTCCATGTGCAGAGTGAGTGAGTAGAGTGTGTGCATGTCTGTGTGTGCATGCATATGTCTGCATTCATGGCAGGAGGGAAAGTGTGTTTCTCTGTGCGTCAATGTGCAGACAGTCAGTGAACAGTGTGTGCCCGTCTGCATGTGTGTGCATGCGTGTGTGCATGCAGGTGTCTGTGTGTACATGCATGTATGTGTGCATGTGTGTGCGCACACAGGTATGTCTGTGTTCCTGGCAGGGAGAGTGTTTGTGTCTGTGTGTCCATGTGCAGAGAGTGATTGAGAGTAGTGTGCACCCATCTGTATGCACACCTGTGTGTGTGTATGTTTGGTCATAGCAGGATGGGGGGGCAGGGAGCAGGGAGAAGAGGTGGGCATGTGCCCCCCCAACCCCAGCCTGGCAGATCTCCCCTGCCTCCCTTGACAGCACCAGGAGGGGAAGGGACCATGCCCTCCCCCTACAGGCCAGGTCTCATGGGGAAGCGAGCCTCCAATTTTGTGTTTGCCCAGGGCCCCTGTACAAGTTTCCCCTCTTCCCCACCCCTGTTTCTGGGAAGCAGCGGTGGCGCAGGGTGGTGGGTGGCACCGCTCTGTCACCACCCATGTCCCCCCCTCATTCTTGATGGGTAATTGGCTAGTAGGAATAATGTGTGTCAGTTTAGTCTATGGATCTCTTAACATAAGGATGGCAATTCTGCCTTTTATTGAACCAGGTGAATGAGTAATTGTGACTGATGGAGAAGCTGAGGTGGCTACCTGTGTCCAGCTCAACATCTGTAATGTGGGGCTTTATGGGTTTCTTGCAGATGCTAAAAAAAAAAAAAAAAAAAGTGCTTTACTGAAAGAAGCAGCCAGCACGTTACTTTGACCCAGCTCTGCAGCATCTGTATAAATTGGACATTTCAGCTGGGCTTTTTGGCACTTTCCGCTAAAGCCGATTCAATCATCTATTAGATAAAAGCACCAAAAAGCCCCACTAAAATGCCCAATCTATACAGATGTCAGGTTAGATGGGTCCAACTAAGGCACTGCCTCTTCTGGGCATGCATGGGGCTCAGCACAGGAACACACTGAGTTTAAAGTACTATTTTGGGGGGACAGGGAGGGGGTTACTGTCTGCAAGCTGCCTTCCCAATGTTTCTAGGTTTCATCTATGCAATTCTACCTTACAGTTCATTGTTCTACCCCTAGAGGGCATCCACTACTCAAAAGAAGAACCTGGAGAAGTAAAAAAGAGTTGAGGTGTCATTCCAAGTTCCTTAGGCCAGTCTAAATCACCACATCTGACAAGGAAACACCTGCTTTTGCTGTGTGTGTTGACAAGATTTTGGTGTGAGATTGCTCAGTTTCAAGCAGAGCTGACAAATCTTTGGGATTTTGCTATGAATAAACTTTAGCTGGGGGAGAGATTTAAAAAAAAAAAACCCAACAAAAGCAGACATAGGTTTTCAATACATTTTGCAAACCCAGTGACAATTTGATAATAAAACATAAGATGTCAGTTGCTGAGCTACATTAGCTGAAGGCCTATGGGAATCTTATAAAAATAACTACAAATTATAAAAGAGATAGGCAATATGTCGGTTTGGAGCAAACCTGTCTTGCTTTCATTTGGATATTCCTGATGCTGCAATAGACTTGTATATGAGGGGTTTTCAGAAATATTGTCAGTTTATTTAGGTTTGAAACTCTCCAGAGAAATGACTCCAGGTGGGATATTCCAAAGCAGATGTGTCATTCAGATAAGACTATTTTAGGATTTGCCTGAATCAGTCATGTAATGAGGGAGTCTCTGGCCTACAGACTCAGTTTGCACCATCTTATTCCTATCGGCATAGTTAAAAGGTACAGACAGAAGTGATGATTTTTGCCCGATCTGACCCTGATTGTGTTCTACAGCCATGACCAAAAACAAGCACACAGTTGCCAAGTGCTTTAAAAGGGCCTGATCCCACAACAATCTGAACGCTCATTGCATGAAAGTTTAGATGAAGATGCTTCAAAACAGAGCGTCCTCAGTAATGTCTATCTGTGTGCGCTGGGAACAGGGTGCTGGAGGGTGAGGTGAGTGGATTGGAGCCATGCCAAAGAGGGAGGGCTCCAATCCACTCACCCCACCCTCCAGTGCTGGTGGGGCAACCCCCAGAATGAGCTTCCTCCACTCCCTTTCCCACTCCCATCCAGGATACAGCACTGGGACTGGGAGGGGGGGAGGGACCAGCATTGCTAAGGGATGGTGGCTGCAGGCTCACAGCTGATCTAAACAGCAGCTCAGTCTCCCAGTCCCTAGGACCCAACATGAATATCCATTGGGTCTGGGGGATTACTGTAACTCACAGCGTTTCCTAGGAAGCGCCATGAGGTACAATGGGGAGCTGCTCTTCTGTCTGCATCTAAAGTGATGCTTCACCCTAAGGTCACATCTGTATCGGAGAGGTTTCCTGCCACAAAACTTGTCAGCTCAAAGCAGCCAGCCTTGCTTAGCTGCTGAAATGTTGGCAAACATGCGTTTTTTTTCCCCTGTGACACACATCTTTGCTGCAGGAGGTTGAGTCTACAGGGTAATTTCTACAGATGACTTACTCTATCATGGATAGACACCTAAACCTTACAGCTCCTGACTGCTATGCGGCTGGAGCACATCAGCACTAGCATTTTGCCAGCAGTTCTGTGTCAGCTGAGGCCTTGTGTCATTCAAGAAGATGGTTCTTTCGGGGGACAGAATCATAGGGCAATTCATATTAAATCTATGTGAATGCTTGCAAATGCATTGTGACAAAAAGCAACATTTGGCCCTGAATGATGCTTTCCAACAAGATATCCATTCTTTTATATGTAGTCTTCCTTTCTGTTGCCGTAACTATCTAGATACGTATTCTCACCCCTAACCACAACAGGCATATGCCAATAGGAAAACTGGGTGTAGATCAAGTCTAAGTCATAGAGGCACTTCTGAAAATGCCATCTTAGCTGAAGAGAGCTATGGTGAAAGAACCAATATCCAATGTGAGGTAGCAGGTAAATGCATAACATGCACAGTTATTAAGGATGCTCTAAGGGATCAAAGCCCTTAGCATTTTAACAGATAAGAGAAAAGCAAAGTTTCTCTGATGATCTGCTTTCTTTGCTTTTGGGTATCACTGGCTGTCTGTAGATATGCTTACTGTTTTCTAAACTGTATTAACTGATTCACATCACACAAGTTCAAATCGAATTTCAGTTCAAATGAAGGGTTAATAGATGATCATTGACTGTCAGGGAGGTTTTTGTGCATTTCTGCACTTCTGCAGTAGAGACAGAAAGGGACGTCTGGTGGTAGGCACAAGCAACAGCAAGCCCATGATATCTGTCATATATACATGCTACTTAATATAGTTTAAATTGCCTAGTTTGGACTCCCCTAGTCTGCCTTGACTTTAATCCCCATTTGTGAAGATTACTTCATTCAGCTTGGATCCAATTTTAATTTGGACTACAGATGTCCACGCATATATAGTGATGGTTGTAGTCTGGATTAAACCGAGGAAAAACATAACACCTATAAATGGCCACTATAATTTCATAGATTTCTTAGATGTTCATAGATTTTTAGGGTCAGAAGGGACCTCAGTAGATCTGCGAGTCTGACCCCCTCTCCCGGGCAGAAAGGAGAGCTGGGTTATAGGCTGAATTGTTTTAATGCAAGATATATATATCAAGGATATCAATCCATATTGCAAGGGTATAGATTGAATCTTGCATTGTTTTAATGCAAGACACTTTGCTTCTGGCTGGGTACCTTCCTGTTTTGTGATCACTCTTAAAATCTTTCTTCTGAACTATAAATATGGTTTTATAAACTTAAATTTGCCCAAAATTTCTGTGCGCCAAAAATCCACATTCAGTTTTTTCTCTCATATCTCTAATATCTGCTGCACTAGACCTATAATTAAACACTTGAACTCAGATGTTCCCTGATTAGGAAGAAATGTTCGGTAGCATGAAGAACACTTTCGAATTAAGGATTTTCAAGTGAGCAATTATATGCCTATAATCACAATACCAACAAAGACATTGTGTTCTGCTCTCGCAGCAACCTTCAAAATATGAAGCCCTGGTTTCAACAGGGAAATGGTTGCACACTTCAATTTTCCCTAAGTTCAAGTTTCCTGGCGAGTACAAGACAGCTTTTATATATAAGATGGGAATTTTGATTCTTTAAGGAAAGAATGACAAGAAAATGCTTGCAGGCAAACTAGCAAATCTTTTATTAAAATTCCTAGAATTCAAGGACAAATATTGAGGCCAGACGTACTTATGTACATCACATCAAAGGTAAGACTTATCCAGAAATTTATTAATAATATAGTTAGTAGCACTCCAGAATGACCATATATTCAGTTAGTGCCAAGGTGGTAACACAATACTAAGAGCAAAGCGGGTAAAAGAAAAATAAGCAATACAATTGTATTTCTTAGTTGGCTTTAGGTTTTATGCAGGGAGGGCTTGGGAGGGAGTGAGGATCAAACCCTGCAGAAGGAAGACTCAGTCCTTAGCACAGAGACCCATCTTGCTTTTTATAAAAGCATGTGGGGTGAGCTATTTGAAGCATGTGGGGTAAAGTATTTAAAGCCATTGCTGCTTTTTGAAATTGTACTCTCGGTTACTACGGTAATGACTGCAGTAAGTTATATAACTAGAGTGAAACTCAGTCAAAAAAACTATACTATGGTATGAAAGACATTGTTAGGAGAGAGAAACTGGTGCAGATGTGCCCCTGAACAGCTTTCTGGTGGCTCTGACTGTGCAGTAGCTCATTACTGCTGCGCAGTAGCATTGTGCCACACTTTGTGTGACACTACTGTGCAGTAGTAACGAGCTACCGTGTAGTAGTAACAAGCTACTGTGCAGTCCGTGTCTCATGTAGATGCAGTCACTGAGAAGGGTACTTGTACCCAGGCAAGCTTGAACCATGCCAACCTGCCTCTAATGACACACAACGTTACCAAACCTGTGATAGGCCCTGTATATCTGTGTCCAGACTCTTGCTCCTAGTATATAATCTGGTGCTGGGATTTCTGAACCATATTCTAGCTTTCTAAACCCAAACCAGAAAGGAGCCTTTCTTAGAAATGTATTGTGGGACAACTTAGGTTAGACAAGGGTTTGCTTGAGATGGTTTGGATATGATCCTGCCTGAGGCAGGGAATTGGATTAGCTGACCTCTAGAGATCCCTCCCAGCCCCACTCTTCTATGATCTTATAACATGACTTTCCTTCCCTGTCCCAGAAGTGAAAAAGAGTTTAACATACCTTTACAGGTATCTGAGGCATTTCTTGCTCTCCCTGTTCCTCATTTCAGTCATTTAGTCCTAGCAAGTCAAAGCATGGAGCGGTTAAATGAGCTGCTCTTAATTGCAGCCTGACTGTTTATGCTCTGGGGTATGTGCTTCAAGAGATGGCCTTCCAGGATGGGCTGTAGGTGACTGAACTCAAGGGATTAGGAGGATCTATTTGTGGTTCCGTAGGCAACCACAATGAATGTTGCAATTCCCATACAATCCCCATGTGAATACAGGTAAACTTGGAGCAGGAGAACTAGCACAATACGGTGGGATTATGTCATTTTGAAGATCTACAGTGACCAGAAGTGATCCCAGATCATGTGCCTGAAGATGGACCTTCATGGGTTTGTGTGAAGACCTGGCCCTAATCCTCTGGCACCAGAACATTCAAAGGAAGGACCTTATATGAATGCAGACGTGGGTTGCCATTGCTTTCTAGAAGTCACCGGCCTTAGACTAATACAGACTCTGTGGCCACCATGAGTGGACACAAAAAGTGTCTGGAATAAACAGCTTTCAGAGAATGAGGTTCCCAAACTATGGAAGACATATGCTCATATATTCTTGTTGCAAACAAATAGGTCAAATGTAAGAGGAAAGATTCCTTGGCTCTTCATGGCTAGGTGGCCCATAGGAGTGAGTTCATGAACTCCAGTGAGGGGACCAGGGAAAAAGTGCATGACAGCAGAGTAAGGGAGAGATTTGCCCTTACAGCCTGGAACAAACAGGGCCCTTATTATTACCCCAGGATATTGTTATCAACAAGACCTTAGTTTCAATTTTTATTTTGGGGGAGCCTGTTTACCCTCTTTGCCATGGCTCATGGACCCTGACTATTTATACCCCTGGAAAAATACCTGAATTACACACATGCAGGTTGGCAACAGAATGCAGAGTTGTTGGGCTGTAAGCAATATGGTTTGGGTGCTAGCAGTGCAAATGCCATCAGGTTGATTATGGATTTCTGCTCCCTACGCAGCGTCTACAAGGCAAAAGGTGAAGTTTTCATATGGACTGGATCCCAGACATTGATTCTTTGCCAGTATGGTTCAGAAAGCCAGAAAGTGCATCTGTCAACAGGTACTCGGGAGGCAAGAGATATGAGGTATGCCATACATACCCACATCCTGCTGCAGAGTAGGAGTTTTGATGGGATGGGTGCCCAAGAAGGGTGGCTGTGCCTAAAGGAAAAGATCCTTTGGGCACAAAGCAAGACGATCCCCGAGTGAGGCAAAAGAGGGAAAGGGGCCAGGAGGCTTCCATGGCTGACCAGAGAAATCCAGGGCAGCCTAAGTGCCAAAAGGGGAGCACATAAAAAGTGGAAACAGGGTGAGATCACTAAAGATGAATATACCTCCTCTGCTCGTGCTTGTAGGGAGGCAGTTAGACGGGCCAAAGCTACCATGGAGCTGAGGATGGCAACCCAAGTAAAGGACAACAAGAAATTGTTTTTTAGATATATTGGGAGTAAAAGGAAGGCCCAGGGAGGAATAGGACCCCTGCTAAATGGGCAGAAACAAATTGGTGACAGACAGGGGGGACAAGGCTGAACTCCTCAATGAGTTCTTTGCCTCAGTGTTCCTAAGCGAGGGGCACGACAAGTCTCTCACTGGGATTGTAGAGAGGCAGCAGCAAGGCACCAGACTTCCATGCGTAGACCCTGAGATGGTGCAGAGTCACTTGGAAGAACTGGATGCCTTTAAGTCGGCAGGCCCGGATGGGCTCCATCCGAGGGTGCTGAAGGCACTGGCCGACGTCATTGCAGAGCCACTGGCGGGAATATTCGAACTCTCGTGGCGCACGGGCCAAGTCCCGGAGGACTGGAAAAGGGCTAACATGGTCCCCATTTTCAAAAAGGGGAGGAAGGAGGACCCGGGCAACTATAGGCCGGTCAGTCTCACCTCCATCCTTGGTAAAGTCTTTGAAAAAATTATCAAGGCTCACATTTGTGAGAGCCCGGCAGGACAAATTATGCTGAGGGGAAACCAGCACGGGTTTGTGGCAGGCAGATCGTGCCTGACCAACCTAGTCTCTTTCTATGACCAGGTTATGAAACGCCTGGACACAGGAGGAGGGGTGGATGTTGTATACTTAGACTTCAGGAAGGCCTTCGATACGGTATCCCACCCCATACTGGTGAACAAGTTAAGAGGCTGTGATGTGGATGACTGCACAGTCCAGTGGGTGGCGAATTGGCTAGAGGGTCACACCCAAAGAGTCGTGGTAGATGGGTCGGTCTCGACCTGGAAGGGTGTGGGCAGTGGGGTCCCGCAGGGTTCGGTCCTTGGACCGATACTCTTTAATGTCTTCATCAGCGACTTGGACGTGGGAGTGAAATGTACTCTGTCCAAGTTTGCAGATGACAGAAAGCTATGGGGAGAAGTGGACACGCCGGAGGGCAGGGAACAGCTGCAAGCAGACCTGGATAGGTTGCACAAGTGGGCAGAAAACAACAGGATGCAGTTCAACAAGGAGAAATGCAAAGTGCTGCACCTAGGGAGGAAAAATGTCCAGCACACCTACAGCCTAGGGAATGACCTGCTGGGTGGCACAGAGGTGGAAAGGGATCTTGGAGTCCTAGTGGACTCCAAGATGAACATGAGCCGGCAGTGTGACGAAGCCATCAGAAAAGCCAATGGCACTTTATCGTGCATCAGCAGATGCATGACGAATAGGTCCAGGGAGGTGATACTTCCCCTCTATCGGGCGTTGGTCAGACCGCAGTTGGAGTACTGCGTGCAATTCTGGGTGCCACACTTCAAGAAGGATAACCTGGAGAGGGTACAGAGAAGGGCAACTCGTATGGTCAAGGGCCTGCAGACCAAGCCCTACGAGGAGAGACTAGAGAAACTGGACCTTTTCAGCCTCCGCAAGAGAAGGTTGAGAGGCGACCTTGTAGCTGCCTATAAGTTCATCACGGGAGCACAGAAGGGAATTGGTGAGGATTTATTCACCAAGACGCCCCCGGGGGTTACAAGAAACAATGGCCACAAGCTAGCAGAGAGCAGATTTAGACTGGACATTAGGAAGAACTTCTTCACAGTTCGAGTGGCCAAGGTCTGGAACGGGCTCCCAAGGGAGGTGGTGCTCTCCCCTACCCTGGGGGTCTTCAAGAGGAGGTTAGACGAGTATCTAGCTGGGGTCATCTAGACCCAGCACTCTTTCCTGCTTATGCAGGGGGTCGGACTTGATGATCTATTGAGGTCCCTTCCGACCCTAACATCTATGAATCTATGAATCTATGAATCCTAGCTGCACATGGTCGATATTGCTGAAATATTGAATGGAAGAGTAAGTGCTGCTTTCTTGATTATATTTAATGAGGGACTGACAATAGTAATTTTTTAAATCTACTTTCTTATTTTGTTTTTACAATGTACAGTGGGGGGGGGGGGGCTATTCCAATGATTTCATGATGTATTTGTAATGTATACACTAGAGTGGACAATTAGCTTGGAGCTACTATTTTAAAATACTGAAGTGGAGGCTGCTATAATTCTTTTGAAAGTAAATTATGTTTTATGCATTTGGGGTCTTTATTAGCTAAAAGCATTTATGATGATTTTTTTAGCTATATAGTAGTTTTCACATTGTGTTCTAACCTTTACAAAATTAAGTATATCTGTTAAATTTTACATTTTGAAATTAAAATCTTTAAAATGTCTGTTATGGAACTTACAGCATGAGGGTTAATGTAATTTTTTTTCTAGGTGATTTCTGTGTTCTGATGCTCAAAACATTTTGGTATAAATTCAGACAGTTATGTCTTTGCAAATGTCTCTGCAACAAGCACTGACACACAGAAAAAATGGAATGGATTAGAGACTATTTTAGGCAGACTGGCTGCTTGGTAACTATTTGAAAATGCACCTTTTAGCATAATGCACTGGAAACAGTACAGTGCAAAACCAGTCATCCAAACCTAAATAAATGAGTGTATACCATAAAACCAAAATAGTGAAATAATCTGTACTTCCTAGACATGTAATCATGGTTAAAATGGCAAGGGTGGTACTACAAAACATCACCTGTTTGCGTGCTTCATTTTCCCCCCTCCTTGATAGCCATCTTGGAATGCATACAATAGAGACTGGGATGAGAAGGAAAGTAAATTATGGAAATTATACCTTTTCCATGCCTTCCAGCTGTACCCCAGGGCATAAAGTCCTCACCATAATGGCACCTGTATTGGTGATTACCTAAGAAATCACTTCCTCTTTGTACTATGGCTTTCCACAAAAGAATCTCAAATGTGCTGGATGTCACTTAATAAGGTTAGAGATCTTCTCCTTCTCTCTGTACTTTCCTCTCTCCATGAAGGGGAGGAGAGAGGACCCAGGGAACTACAAGCTCATCAGCCTGACCTCAATCCCAAGAAAAAACCTCAAAATTTTTCTCAAGGAGTCTATATGTGATAAGCTACTAGAAGGCAAAATTCTGAATGACAGCTAGCATGGTTTTGCCATGGGTAAGTCAGACTCTGACTAACCTCGTCTTCTTCTATGACCAGGTTATTCACCACCTGGATAAGGAAGATGAGGTTGACGTCATTTACTTGGACTTGAGGAAGGCCTTTGACTTGGTGTCCTGTGAGCCTCTGAAGGTAAAACTAGGGCACTATGGGCTCAACAATTTAAAGGTCAGATGGATGGGAAACTGTCTGTGGGATTGGACCCAGAGAGTACTAATAGACAGATATGTGTCGACCTGCCAGAAGGTAGCCAGTGGGGTCCTCCAGGGTTCGGTACTTGGAACAATGCTTTTCAACATCCACATCAGTGATCTGGATGTAGGGGTGAAAAACACACTGGCAAAGTTTACCAGTGACACTAAGCTTTGGAGAAGTGCAGCCACACATCCACATTGGCTGACAATCCACGTTGACCTAGAACCAGATGCTGTTCAACACTGAGAAGTGTTCCAATTCTATTCGGAGAGATTAAAGGGTCTCCTGATTCGATTTGGATTCAGAGATTCAGCCACCAAATTGGGCCAAATGTCCACCAAATTCAGTCAAGGACCAAAGTGTCTCACAGCCCTACTAATTCACCAAAGCGCCCTAGGGGAAAACCAGGATCAATGGTCATAAACTCCTAAAAGAAGGTTTCAGACTGAAAATAAGAAAAAGCTTCTTCGTGGTTCATGTGACCAGACTCTGGAATAGACTGCCAGTGGGGGTGGTGCAGACACCTATACTAGAGATCGTCAAAAGTAGGCTGGATGCACACCTTGTTGGGGTTATTTGACCCCAGCAGTCTTTCCTGCCCAGAGTAGGGGAGCTGGACCCAGTGATCTCACGAGGTCCCTTCCAGTCCTAAACTTCTATGAATCTGTGACTATGCCTGAAGATGTTATTTAAGAACTCTCCAAACTCTCCAAACACATTCAAACACATCCAAGAGACTGGACTGGCCAGTGAGCTGATCTGAGCATCTCATGGCCTGCCCTGGGATCGCTCTTTGAGATCATCTACTCCATCTCTGAACATTAGAGCTGCTGGGTGTAAAAAGAAGTCACAGGAGACAGTGGGCATTGTGCTTGGAACACAAGCAAACAGCTTACTGAGCCAGGGTCACAGTAGTGGGTGTTTGGTTATTGTCTTAACCATGCAGTACTGATGTTTAAGGCATTTGATTTGCTTCTGCACTGCAGCCCACCTCAGTGGAAGCCCAGGGCCTCCATCTGCCTCAAGATGAGCAGGTAATGGTGGAAACTGGGAATACTTCTCTGGCCTACTAATTCCATGTTAGGAGGAACGTCTGTGCAGAAGTCAGCTGGGTGAAGCCCAGTATGGATGCATAGAAAATGAAGCATAACATGTTGAGCAGAGCAATATAAAGTGCCAGAAATCTTGGAAGTAGAGAATAAGAGAAAGGAGCAGGTAGGACAGAGAAAGACTAAAAGATATGCAGAGAATGTGGGAAAGGCAATGGAGGGCTACACTGAATAACCAAAACCTCTATCCTGGCTAACCATATTGAGCCCCCTTGTATGGTTCATCAGCAGAGCTGGGGTCTTTAGATCCACCAGCCAATCCTTCATCTTTTCAGCGAACAGAGGAACTGATTGCTGTTATCTTCTCTGTGGACCTACTGCTTGGGGGGGAAAAACCCACAAAAAATAGAACCCTCTGCTAGTGGGTTTCCCAGCTGTTTGCCAGGCAGCAAAGAAATGGTGAAACTCAGGGACAAACATGTTCAGCACCAGGTTCTGGAGAAGAAGACAGTGAGGGGTCACAGACCCACCTAATTTGTCCCATCAGTCTCTTCCTGAGATTGATGTTCCTATCCAGTTCTTGGCCTTCTGTCCTTCGCTCCTGATATTCTTCCCTGGCCCTGGTCATAACAGCATCTGTCCTTTTTTGTTCCTCCTCCATGGCCCTGCCCTTTGCTTCTGTCATACCACTTCCACCATCCCTTATCATGCATCTCATAACACTTTCCTCATACCTTTGTATTCTAATCAGGCTGCAGTCTCCTCCTTTTCTCCCATGCTGCCTGTTTGCCACCAGAGAAGGAGGAGTGCTGGAGGGGTGCCAGGATCGCTAATAGACTTTGGCAGCTGGGAAGAACAATTTCACTGAAAGCCCTCCTCATTCCAGAGTAGAGCCAGCTTCCGGTCTATAGAGAAAGTGCAGACACTGGCTGGTCTCAGCCAGCCAGCCATGGAATATGCTCTGTGCAGATAAAATCCTTGGTGTACTTAGATCAGGGGCAGGCAATTATTTCAGCTGGAGGGCCGCTTAGTGAGGTTTGGTGATCTTTCAAGGGCTACATGGGTAGCCCCACCTCTCAACAGTAGCCCTGCCCCCTGGTTGCCATCTTGGAACTAACCCCTGACCTTTGGCACCAAAAGTCTCTCCCCTTGCCCCACAGAAATAATCCTTTTGGGAAGTGAGAGTTGCCATCTTAGAACCAAACCCCTCCCAAACAAGTCATACACTAAAAGTCAAACACCTACTACAATATGTTTTAATTTTATTACAAAAAATATTTTTGTCATGATTTGTGTTTGCATACTGTATAGAGAGATGATTGCATAATAACTCAAAAATAAAGTCTTAGTCTTGCATATTGTATGGGGGGTGTGGTTGGGGGGTGTATGGTGGGGTTTGGGGATGGGTATGTGTGTGTGTGTGTGAGAGATGGAATGTGGGGGGTGTATGGTGGGGTGTGGCGGATGTGTGAGGGGGTGTGGCTATGTTTGGGGGGGCATAGGGTATGTGGGGGAGTTCTATATGTGGGGGGTTGTGGGGCCAGAGTGTGAGTGTGTCGAGGTTGGGGGGTGTGAGGGAGGTTGGGGGGACATAGAGACCCCCCCACACTTCCCCCCATAGAGCAAAGTCCCTGCAGGCAGTGGCGGAAGCAGCAGCAGCAGCATGTGGCAGCACTTGGGGCACTTGTACCCAGTGCAGACACTCATGACTGGCAGCATGTGGCTCTGGCCAGTGCTCCACATGAGAGCAAGAGGCACAGCCCAACTAGCTGCCTCAATCACAGGGGCTTCCTGCCATGCACATGCAGCTTCTGCACTCGCACCACACAAGAGGGAAGCCCCATGTGCTGGAGCCAGCTGCCTGCGTCGCTTCCTACCTCAGGTCCTGGGAGTCGGCAGGGAAGCAGGGGCTGGGCGGGGCTCCCTTCCACTTCCAGTGGAGTCCCAGGACCTGCACAGCAGGGCAACGCAGGCAGGCAAGCAGCCGGCTCCAGCATGTGGAGCTTCCTTCTGGTGGCATGTGAGCATGGAAGTTGCACATGCATGGCAGGAAGCCCCCGCAATAGAGGCAGATGAACAGGCTGCATTCCTCACCCCCATGTGTAGCACTGGCTGCAGCCATGTGCTGCCAGGCACAAGCACCTGTGCTGGGCATGAATTCTCCATGTTCCCCCACCTGCTGTTGCTGCTGCTGCCATCACCTGCAGAAATTGCACACTAGGGGAGGAGTATGGAGGTGTCCCCACACCACCACCCACCCTCCCTCACACCCACACCCTGCCCACCCAAGCTCTGCGTTGTTGCATGGGTGTGGGCTCCACACTCCTGCCAGCCTCATGCTCTATGCTCTTCCCCAGCTGCAGCTCCCCCACCAGTCCCCAGTCCCACCCTCACCCCTGCCACTTTCCTACTTGCTGCCCAGAGCAAGTGGGATGTGGGGGAAGCTGAGCTGGTCCCCCGGTGGCTGCAGTAACAGCCCCACCTGGAAGCTGCATGCTGGCTGGGCCTGGCCCTTCCACCCACAAGGATGGGAGTGAGGTGCAATAGGATATGTTGGGGGGTGCATATACATGGGCAACTCACTCCCACCCTCATGGGCAGAAAGGCTGGGTGGGGTACAATTAGTTGGTGGGTGTTGCAGGCCGGATGAAAGTGCCTGGTGGGCCAGATCCAGCCAGTGGCCCGTATTTTGCCCGTCCCTGACTTAGGTGCTGCATTCTAACAAGTCCCCGCTGAGATTGTGTGAACCAGGCTTTGCAGAGTCTTCTACCTTGGCCAGATCCGGGTGTTTGTGGAAGCAGCAAAAAAGCACATTCCATCTACCAAATTTCACATCCCTGCTGCAAAGCATTACTTCTCAACAAAATGGTGGTAGAGTTATTTTTACACAGGCCAAAGACAGCTTAGTTTTTCCTAATATCTCCCTTAGAAGCAGCCTAACAATTTTAGCTGAACCTTTCAAAATAAATCAGCCCAAAGCAGTCAACCAGCAAGAGAAATTTCAATTGAAACAGTTGTATATTTGGCAAACTTAGTAACAATTCAAAGGACAGATTTATAATGGAACATGTCAAGCAACTTGTGCTATTTATAATAGATATAATGGGACTGAACTAACTTTCTGGTTTCAGACAGATATAACTATATTGCCTTTAGGAATTGCCTATTGTAGGGTGCTATAGTAATCTTAAAAGTAGGCTCTCCTTACCTGTGAATTGTAAGAACAATAGCTCTTATAATTCTTGGATCTTCCCTTGAAAGTTATTTCTCCATCTCCAGGTAACAATAAAATCTCTATTTGTGATTCAAGAAAACAATGGACCACTACTGGACATTGGTTTTAAGGAGTCAACAATACTCCTCCTGTGGTTATTTCCATGAATGATTGTGCAATTTTTCCCTCTGCATGAATTGGGCATGTTTTTTTCCTGCACTGCAGTAGTGCCCTTGTTGCACTCTGCTAAGGGCTACCTGATCTTACTTGTCCCCCTCTGGGCTCTCCCTAGATGTCCTAACCCCCTCCTGGGCTGCTAATCACCCGGCTCTGGCTCCTTCTCACATCTGAGCCCCCCATATCTGTCCCCCCACCCCAATCTCACTTTTGGATTACTTTCCTTGATCCCTCCTCCTCAGATGGCCTAGCACCAGCCATCGTCATCCTGGGCTGCATGCCCCTTGACCCCTTCCTCATGGCTGTGGCCAAACAAGGACCTTCAGCCTGTCCTAGGCCGTGGCCATCCCAAGATGCTACTGCCCGCCAAACTCTCAGGGAGTAACGTCTTGGGAGCTGGTGAAGGAACATCTCACAGCAGGAAGGCTGCAGCTCCTATTCTCCCTACTCTCAGGTGTGGGCTTATACCCTATCTAAACCCAGCCCTCTTCTGATTAGATGACTCCCTTGATCACACCTAGCCTCACTTGCTGGTCCCTTAGGTCATCTGACTCCACAATTAGTCCTGACCCCCACCTGCCACTGGCTCAGCAGGCTACCTGACCTCTTGAAGTGGCAGGCACGTCAAGTGCTCTTCCACCCTGTCATTTCCATTTTTTTCCCTTTTGAACTGGAGCATGTTTGCCATGATGCATTTAGGGCAGGGGTATCCAATGAATGGCCACAGGCTGAATCCTGCCCACTGGGCTCTTCATGGGAGACAGGATTTGAGAAAAAGGTTAGTTGGGGTCAGGACTTGCCACAGAATTGGACAGCTGCTTGTGCCACCTCTACCACCATTGCTACTGGCCCTATCACAACTGCTACCTCCGCTGCGTCCACCACCACAGCCACTGGACCCATCGCCTCCTCCACTTTCCCCATGAATCCAACATGAGGTGAGTTGGACACCCCTGATTTAGGGCTATGTACAGCATCACACTTCAGCTAACACTGACCGTATTCCTGAGCCAGTCAGGAATGAGTGCAAGTGGTTTAGATATTTAATCAAGAGAGTTCTCTTTCTTTCTTACAAGCAAGTTTAAATGAACAATCACGTTCGGGAACTAGAAAGGCATTTTCTTCCTTTTGTATATATTGGTAGGGATTTTTCTAACTCCTTTTTTTTTGACATCCTTAACTGAGATCCTCTTTACAGACCAGATAAAATGGGTTTAGCTGGCAAGTTGAGAAGAGGAATCCACTATAATCTAGATAGGGAGGATATCCTGGATTAGACTGCTGTGAAAGGGTTACATGGATATCCCAAGGCAGTGTCATGTAAAGCATTAACTGCAAACAATTTCCTGCTCTGGGGTGTTCAACAAGAGACAAGCTCTTTAAAAGTTGCAGAAAATGGACTTCTCCCAGGGGGTCCCCTGAAGCTGCCTCAGCCCCATCAAAGCCAATGGCTGTCTTGACCTTCATGGCCCCCAGGGCACAGAACAGTTACAAGAGAGCTTTTCTCATTCCAGAAGAAATAGCTGCTAACAAGCAGCAGCAGGCAATCAGCACTGAGTCCCAAGCTTTGGGAATGTCAAGTGTGTTATTTCCAGTCTATAAGGGCAGGGACCCTGGAGGAAAGCAGAACAGGAAAGAAACAGATTTGTGGTGCTGGACTGGAATTCAGCTCTGATACAGTTTTCCTGTGTGAGATGGCACAAGTCATTGAGGGCCAAATATCCTATCTCAACCCTATCTCGCCTTTATGCACCTAAATGGCACTTACATAGTGGTGTGACACTCACAGTATTTTGATTCTATTTCCATCGGAGGTGGAACAGGATTGGTATGTGAATACCAGTGGAAATGCAATGGAAGAGTAGACCTCCCACATTTAAGCCCAATTACCTAGCATTTAGGTCACTTGCATTCAAATTCTAGGCCACCTTTGCAGAGAGAGCATTGAAACCTTCATCTCTCACTTATTAGGAAGGTACTCTGCTCACCAGACAAGGGGCTAGGCATTGCCATGAGGATGCTTCAAACCCTCCTCTTGAAGCTGGCCCACTAGTCAACCAGGAGGGGAAGATAAGTGAGTCCAAAACAAGTGTTAGCATTGGAGGAGGAAGGTAACTTAGTGAGGGACATCCTGTTGTGGGGTCCCAGGTTCTGGTCCCTGTGCCTGATGGTTTCTCTGAACATTGCATTTAGCATTCATTGAATAAAATGAATATGCAGCAGTAGGAGAGTGTCTGCCTTCCCCACCCCCTGACTGCTAGTTATGGAGTTTCTAACACTAAAGTTTTGGGAGCTTCGGCCATTTTGCTGTTTTCTGTTCCACCGTGGACCATGTGGCCAGAACGGAAGCTCAGGACAATTGTAGCTACATGAGTATACATGCTAAGTATCAAAAATTGCAGTTAGGGATCAATGTAAATCTGACCTTGGCATGAATCCTACTTTGGTAAAAATGAAAAAGAACTACACCCATAATGCCTCAGTGTCTCTGTTCCCCATCTGTAAAACGGAAATAATAATCCTTCCTTTACTGGTCAAGTGTATTTAGAATGTAAATCATTGGGCCAGGGGCCATCTCCCATTATGGGTCTGTGCAGAACATATTACAGTGGAGCCTTGAATAAAGTTTCCAGCCACATCAAACGTTTGATATGAGGACTCTACAACAAAAATCCCCCCCGAATAATATCTTCTTCAATGATATTTCTAGCAGTATTTTGCATCATTTTCTCTTTAAATTGTTTCCTTTTATTTAATTCACATGCACTTGCCATTTTCCTGGCTTTCTGGATATGTTCGGTAGGGGACTAATGAACATAAATTATCTTGTGTGCTAAAGTTAATAGAAAAATAGGACATTTCAGGGAAAATGGTAAAATACAAGTTAATGAATCAATGATTATCTCCAGCCACTAGAATAATGACGATTCCCTGGACTTCTTGTTGTGATGCCAGTCAATTTTCTGGCTCAGTATGAAATATTCTCATTGTGTTCCTATTAATGTATTGCCCTTTAATGGATCAAATATTCATGTCAATTGACTACACTGTAAGGTTTGTTGGTCAACATCACCTAAGGATCTGGCCAGAGGATTGTGCCTGTTAGAGCTGCACTATCATATTTCAAAGCACCAGTAGAATTTAATTTTAAATGCTGTTATTTCAGTCCCTTGCAATATAAAACTTTCCAGGTGTATACGAGCCCTTTTTTTTTTTTTTCTTTTTTTTTTTTGCAAAACCATTCTTGCCTTTGGGAACTAGTTTTAATTAACATTGTTCTCTGGTCCTACATCAAAAAACTGGAGAAAGAAAATGAGTAAAAAACCTAGCTGTCAGATCCTGGAATGAGTTTATTCATTTTCCCTGAATTGAAGTAGAAGAAGAGGACCGTTCACTCTTCTCGCTCCCTTAGACCCTTGCAATCACATTCCTCTGCATGTTCCCATTTTCTTTTGCACTAGTGGCTGAGTGTACACGAGGCGCTTACTGAGCAGCAGCTTGTTACTGCTGCACAGTAGCATTGCAGGGCACAAAGCATGATGTGACACTACTGCGCAGTAGTAACAAGCTCCTGCACAGGCAGCATCACCACGAAGTCATGCAGGTTACTGCACAGTAGCTCCGGTTATTGTGCAGTCATTTAGTACAGTACGTGGGTATGCAAGTACTAAATGACTGCACAGTAATAACTGCACAGTCAGCATGTTATGCAGACATGGCCACTATTTTTCAATAGCTGCTGCCCTTTCTACCTCCTTATCCCACCTGTATCCCCACCATCTCCTCTTAATCACTTCTTTTTAAGATAGGCATTTCCATTCTCCTAACTTTCCACTCCCCTGGATTGTGGCTTCTGCTCAATTATCTCCTTGACTCCATCTTCATTGAGACTTGGATGACGAACTCACCAACAAGCTGGATCTCTTACTAATTCTGTGATTTTCTCTATTTATAGTCCTAAACCTTTGACTCCAGGTCTATGTAATTTAATCCTTTTTCTCTTCCCTTTCTCTTTCAGGTTCCTGACTTGCGCAACATCCTTAAGGTAGGGAGCTAGCAGCCAGGACTCCTAGGTTCTGTGCCAGACTCTTCAGTAACTTCCCTTGCAATCAGGAATACATCATTGACCTGCTCTGTTTCAGATTATCCCTATGTAAGATTGGGAATATGATCTTTTCCAGGAGTTGAAGTATCAAAGGGGAAAGGTGGTAGCAAATTACTCATTCATCAAGACCATGATCCCAGACATACCCAGTCACTGCATACCTGTTTCCACACATGCTCCAAATATACAAAACTTCATTCTTCCAGGTAGTAATGTTTCAGGGGGGGGGAACCCTTTTTCTCTGAACCTCTTCTTCCCCCCAGGCAAGGGCATAAAGGCTTAGCAGTCATCCCTTTCCCTCAAAATGGCAGATTCAAACTACTGGTTGTAAACTTTGCCTATTCTGTGAAGGACTGATTCCTGACAAGGACAGACACAGCAGTAGCTTATTGTTTCTGGGTGAAACCTGTGCTCTCAGCAGGTATTCTGTGTCTCTCCCACAAAAGTCCACAAGACTCAAATTCCCGTGTCTGGGGAAATCTGTGCAAGCAATATTGGATCCAGAAGACTCAGGCGCTAACAGTGACATACCTAGACTCCTGGTGGCCCCGGGCGAACTTTAAGTATCAGGCCCCGCTTCGCCAGAGATAATGATAATAATAATCAGGCAACGGAAAAAATTACCATTTTGGGGCCCCCTTTCTGTCCAGCCCCCTGGTGACTGCCCAGTTCACCCATGCCTGTATCCAGCCCTGGGCTCTGGGACCCCAGTACCACTCGGGACATGGGGTTCAAAGTATGGCTTGGTATTCTCCAATGTAGAAAGACTTAGGAAGATACCTAGGTACATTTTTTTTAGTGATTATTTCCTTGGCTAAAAGAGCACTTGATGCGCAAAATCTTGTCTAAAATCTCTCCCAGCTATACTGTTGGTTCAACAAAAGATATTGCCAAAAAAAAAAACAAACACTTTGCTTTTCACATATTTCCTAGATCATCATGGCTACAACAATGCTCCAACATTATCATTGACTAAAAAGGCAGCTTTGGTCATTGTAAAAGTAACAAATGCGGCTGAATTTGTGCCATATGGAGTAACCCCCTGACCTTAGTTATATCTGCTCATCTTGTGAATGACACTTGAGAGCAGGTGTCACGTTTGAAAGGCAGTACCGCAATCCCTCATCTGCCGTGATTGCACAGTCCTTATGGCGGAGGAGGACACTACTTGCTAGGCATTTAAAGCTGCACGAACACTTCTGCTTATTTGAAGATGGAAGGACCTTCACATACCCTCCAGCAGAGGTTTTCAACCTTTTCAGATTCAAGATGCCCCTCGCTGGACTTAAGGAATCTCTCAGAAAGCACCAACTGCTGAAACTTCCTTAGCCTGACGAAGGGTTTTTGAACCCGAAAGCTTGCTTAATAACTACTCTCCAACTATTTGGGTTGGTCTAATAAAAGATATCAAATTCACCCAAGGAACCTTGTCTGCCTATATCCTTAGACCAACATGGCTACAACCTAAACCCATCCAGCTCTTAACTTTCACTCATTGATGACTACAGAAAAATAATAGAGAAATTCTTCTGTTGCAAATCACTCATAAAGACAACAGCGGGTCAGAATGATTGTGACGCTATGGATTCTTATTTGAAATCTCTGTTTTATCTCGTGACTCATGTGTAGGAGTTTGCAGACATAACAGTGCTAATATTGAGTGGCGTCCAGCAGTGTCTTTAAATGAATCCCACAGAACCCCAAGGTGCTGCGTCACCCTACCATAACTGTTCTTCTTTGAGAAGATAGTGAGAGTTTGAACCCCCAAATCCACTCTGCATCCCTGCTTTTAGGTGCTCCCAGCTACCTGGGGCCTGAAATCATGAGGGGACACTGGAAGGCTCCATTGTATAAGACAACAAGAAAGCTATACTAGCTAAAAGAGTCCACATGTGCTCATGGTCACATACACACCTCCATTGGGATCTATTTTATATGCAACATCTCAAAGAGCCATAGTTATTTCATGAGAGGTTGTCATTGCCATCCTCATTTGTTAAAATCTGCCTTACTCCTTAAGACTGAGGCTTTGTGAAACTCAAAAGATGCTAGCCTTGCTGTCAATACATAAGCATTTCAAATATCGTATGAGGTGCTGATATTTTAGAAACTCATTTGCAATGCACAAAAGGCCACATTCTGTATTGACTAATACTCTTATGCAAGCCTGAAGACCTTCAATGAGGTGAGACAGGATGCGAGTCAGTACACAATGTGGCTGCCTGAGTGCTATTTATTATAACCCATGTGCCAGTAGCAGTTTTGCCAACACTCACAGTTTTATTGCTAGTCGTGCAACAGCAGATGTTTTACTGAGTGATCCAGCAACGGCAGGCTGTTGACTCCATGACAATCCAAACAACTGTTCTGAGCCCTTGAGATTATGCAGAAAAGCTGGAGAATGTGACCCATATGCACCCAAAAGGCTTGGGGGAAAAAAGAAAAAAGGAAAAACAATTTTTAAGCCAATTTAATCTTTTGGGATCCAATTCATGATTTTTGGGAACTGGAGGTTTGTGACGCTATGGTAATCATTGTGAGAATTGTTCCATTTCTTGGGAACTGCAATAGGTAAAAGCCTGGCAAAAGCTGGGGGCAGGGGGAGGCACAGAATTATATTTCAGTCCCCCAGTGAGTGTGGTACCCACTAGGCTAGGGATGTCACAAAGAGAGGTTGAAGGAGCAAGGCATGTCCAGATTGCATAAAACACACTTAAAAGAGGACATGATAGCAGTCTTCAAATACCTGAACAGCTTCCATAAAGAAGAAAAAGCACTTTTTCTCTTTTGCTGCAGACAGGAGGATGTGGACTAATGGCTTGAAGTTGCAGCAGAATAATTTTGTGAACTAATGGCTTGAAGTTTCAGCAAAATAAGTTTAGATTAGATACCTGGAAACATTTCTCCACTGCTAGAATAGTGAGGCAATGGAGTAGAGGCCTAGGGAAGTTGTGGACTCTCCATCACTGGAGGTGTTCAAGAAGAAGTTGGACAGCCACTGCCCACCTAGACCAGGGATCATCTAAGTGTAACTAGGTCTATGTTGCACTATGGCATCCCCATGTTTCTGGGCTTTGGTGGTTGCCCCTACCTCTGCCTCCCCTACCTCTTTCTGCTACATGTTAGGGTGTTTTTAAGCATCCCTCAGAGGCATTGGGTGTTGGATACAGACAAGGCTGGGGACTTTCAGGTATGCCAATGCTCCTGCTGGGAATTAAAGTCAGACGTCCCTGGCTAGAGGGTCTTACCCCTCTGCTTAGGATCAGACATCTCATCATATTTGGGGTCAGGAAGGAGTTTTACCCCATGGTCAGATTGGTATGGACTGTGGGGGGATTTTGCCTTCCTCTGTAGCAGGGGGTATGACCCTCTTCCTGGGATCTCTTGAGCATTTATTAACAGGATGTTGGCTGCCGTGGTTCCCCTGCTTTATTTGTGACAGGTTCAGGTATGATGCTGAGTGTTGTCAGGTAGTTTTACAAATAGTTTAGATCAGGGGCAGGCAACTCCTGGCGTGCCAGAGTGTGGCACGTGAAGGCATTTTGCTTGGCACATACACCTTGGGGCAGATGGCAGAGAAGAGGCCAGGGTTGCACTGCCACAACAAGGATTGGGCCCCTTGCAGCCCCATCTCTGTCTGGCCTGGCCCGCCAACCTCTTACAAATTGAGGTTGCAGGTGTTTTTGGCACTCTGCCCAAAAACGTTGCTGACCCCTGGTTTAGATGATGGATTTGTATAGGATGGTTTGGGTAGGGATGATCCTGCATCAGACAGGGGACTGGACTAGATGGTCTCTGGAGGTCCCTTCTAGCCCTCCTCCTCTATGATTCTATGAATACCACTAAACATCAATAGGAGATATAAACTATAATGCTATTTTCCTGTTTTTTCATTGGGACAAGTTATTGAGGAAAGGGAAGTATTGCTATGAACCAAGTGAACAAATCTGTGTAGCTTACACATGCAGCTTATTAATTAGATAACATTTTATAGGACTAGTTAAGCATTTTTTTCAGGGCCAGACCAATTGCCATATTTGAGGTCAGGAAGAAATTTTACCCTATGGTAAAATTGGTACAGACTATGGGAATTTTTGCCTTCTTTTGTAGTGGGGAGACATGGCCCTTCACACGGCATCTCTTGAGCATTTATTAAGAACATTTCATAGAAGCAGGATGTTGGCTGCCATGGCTCTCCTGTGGCAGGTTAAGGTCTTAGGTCTGTCTTGTGTCAGGGTTGAGGGTAGTCTTATGTAGAGTTTAGGTTTTGGATTGTATAGGATGGTTTGGATAGGGATGATCCTGCCTCAGGCAGGGTTTGGACTAGATGACCTCTGGAGGTCCTTCCCAGCCTTACTTCTTTATGATCTTAATTTTCTATATTTTGAGGCTAAAACTGGGGTTTCAGAGAAATAGCCTGTAGGCTGGAAATGGCCCATGGAGCCTTGTCATCCACCCCGCTGTGCTGCCTAGGGTCCTTGGACTGGCCCCACATGCAGCATGTGCTGCCAGATCCACAGTACACTGCAAGTGGTGCATGGAGCCAGATCCATGCAAGTTCCACATAACACACATGGCCATTTCTGGTGCATGTGCAGTATACAGAACCAGATCTGGCATATGCATGGCATGAAGTGCACAGGGAGAGTTTAGAGTGCTTGTGGAGCCTGCATCACACCCCCCACTGAGCACGGGATTTAGCATGGGGGCCCAGTCTGTTGGCTTGATCTGGCTTGCACTCATGTGGCCTATGAACCGGCCCTGAACCATTCATCTGACTAGCTGGGCCTGATGAGTTCGATACCCCTGGACTAAAACCTGGAAGGGTCCTCCTTAATTACATGTCCAAATTAACCAACAAAAAAAAAAAATTCTAGACCACCAAAAACCTGTCTATACTCCATAACTAAGTCTATGAATTCCCATGTGTCATTCTTTTCCACCTGGCTCAGATCTTACATGAAGGAATTTAGGTTCCCCACATTATGGTTGAGGCATGGGGTTTTTCCTGACTGCCATTTTATGAGTTATTCTCATTCAGGCGTGCACATCCAGAACTGTGCAGCTGCCCAGAGAGTGCTCAGCCTACCGTTCACATTCAGTAGAAAGAGAGCAAGAGAGAGAAAGAAGCTGGGGAGATGTGGGATACAATTCTATTTCAGTTCCCAGGTGACCCAGTGCTCTACCCACTAGGCTATTGGGCTAAAACAGGTGTATCAAAGAGAGGCTGAAGGAGCTAAGCATGTCCAGATTGCATAAAAACTGCTTAAGTGGGGACATGATAATGGAGGTATCAGGACCAGACATAGGCAATGCATAGGGGAGGGATGGGGGGGGGGCATGTGCCCCCACTGAGATTGGCCCTTGCTGGCCAGGGAGTGGGGACGCTGAGAGAAGTGCCAGCCGGTGCCCCCTGTCCCGAGATTGGCACCGACTGGGGAGCGGGGAGCCAAGAGAAGCACTCCACCAGTGCTTCCCCCTCATGTCAGGGATCGGCCACTGCCCTCCCCCCCGGTTGGCGATTGGCCACCGGTGCCCCCCCAGATTCAGGAGGCGCCACTCACCCATGGGACCAGAGATAACGCTGGTTTCCTGATTTCTTGTTCAGTGTTAGAAGCAAGCAGCTCATTCCAGGATGCTTTACTACCATCATATAACACTTACCACTGTATTGTACTGACACTTCCCCATATATTAATGTTTGCAGAGTCAGCTCACGGTAATGAAATATTTACACTTTGGAGACTGAAATTATCCCCATTTGCTCTTTTGGTGCAAGCGTTTTTGCTTTCTTTTTTGGCAAGCATATGGAAAAATCCTCCAACTTCTTCTTTCATAAGAAGAGAATGACAAACTATCTTTAAAAATGTTCTAGCCACATTTGTCAAGCAGAGATACGTCCAAACCAGCTTAAGTCAGAGCACTCATATTTGACTGGTTATAAATCTCACTGAAGGCAAATGTCTTTGTTTGGTTTGATTAACAACGCTGCAAAAACTTGGCCGCCATGGAACAGAGTCAGGAACATCTAAAAAATTGCGTCCTTTAGAAGAGCAACAAATAGTTTTGTTCAGCTGGAAGCTTAATGGAACGTGCTTGCATATTCTGTCTAGCAAGTCTCAGTTTTGGCTCATTTCTTTCTTGCAGACCGGCCAACAAAACATGAGGTATTTACATTTTAAACAAGCTGTGAATTGGCTGGAGGTATATCTGCCTAATGAATGGTGTAGTGGCAACCTCACTCTTGCCCTTCCTAGTATACACCTGTATAGGATCAGTAAACGCACCGTCTCAACAGGACTTCACATAACTCACTATGTCTTGGAGTGTTGTCTAGCTAATACACCAGAGCATCATCTAGTGATGTGTGTCTGTTTGAAACCAAGACATGTTCACTACACCTTTTTTTTCCCCATAGAGGACATAGTACACTTGACATCCTAAGAAAACATAACAGGAGCAGGGCTGTGAATTAGGGCTGTGTCTTCATTCCTAGTTCACGATCCTCTTGCATTTCTCCAAGCAAGCTGTTAGCATGTGTGTGGAGTCTTTGCTTCTGAAGGTCTTTCCCCTTCAGACTTGAGGAAGGGCACCTGATTCCTGAAAGCGTGTCCACAAGCTCTCCCAATTGTACAGTTGGTCCAATAAAAGATACCGCAACAAAGCCTGGCTTCCCAACATTTCTGGAAGATATGTTTTAGCCCAACAGAAGCGATGGGGTCCATTGCAGGAATCAGTGGCGTTATACAGAAAGTCAGACTAGAAGATCTAATGATCCCGTCTCAACAGTAAAATCTATGAATCTTACCAACACCGTAAAATAATAAAGAGTGCTCAGCTCTGCAGATACTTTTCAAAACTATAGCAGCAGCTTGCCTTGCTGCAGTGCTCATGCTTGAAAGATGACACTGTTTATTCTGCTACAAGTTTAAGTGACTTGAGGGTAAAAAAAATATGTTTTTGATCAGTGGTATATGTGTACGTAGCTGGTCATACATCACATCTGAAAGGTCCCAGGACTTATAGCTGAGTAAAGTTTATACCAGGGAGCATTTCATGTGCTGTACATTGATGTGGCTTCATCACTCTGTGCGTGTCTAGAGATCAGAATTCATTTTTTCCATCGTGGCTGTTCTTCATTTGTTTTTCCCCCCTGCAGTAATATTGAGTAATTTCTTTTAAGATTATCACCACTGTCTTGAGGGGGTTTGCTGAAGATGCATACAATGTTTGGTGGAGTGGCATGAAAGAAAGCAGCTGAGGTCTTGCTCTCTGCACTACACGTAGCTTCAATATGCTCTGTCAAGGACATTGTCTTAACCTTTTCTCCTAACAGCATTGAAAAGTGGCCCGAAGAGAACTGCATCTACAAAGATGGGGTATATTACTCCTTGTGCATAACAGTACAGTGCACTTGTCTGAAGCCTGATAGAGCTAATTAAATTAAAGCTAGTTTGCTGTTGATCTTTATCTGAGTGGTTTCCGGAGCTGAATCAAAGGATGACATCTTCTCTCTGTGTTTGTTAGAACAAATTTCCTTGTTTCCTTCAAATGAACGCAACCTCCACTCCCCTCAAGCAGAGACCTGTGCAAGATTGCCCAGCTCTCCTTTTCCCATCCTTATTTGAATTGTGTATGGAGGACAGGTATATGCAGATAAAAATCTTGATGTAAATAGAACAATTATATCCCCCCCCCCCCCCAATTCTGTTCTGCTCATGTAACTTTATTTCTTTGAAGATCAGGTGCTCACAGAAATGTACAATCCATTTAACCTCCTTAGCCAGACACACAAGGTCTGATTTATCTTTGGAAATTTGACACTTGAAGGAGGCACCCCCAAGGAAAATTCAAGGGTGAGCAGAAGTTTGACTACTGTCCTGGAGTCCACCGATGAAGCATAGATCCAGTATTTTCTTCAGAGGTGAAGGCTGAAGAAGATGAGGTGAGTCTCTGTGTATAATGGGATGCACATGTGGAGGATACAGTACCAGCGATGCTTTTCCTTGGATCTCACACGTGTATTTTAAAGCCCTGCAATAGGACATTGACAGTGCCCTCATCCTCCTAGTAAGCCCTGCAGGTTTGGGTGGTCTGGGTGCCTTGTCATTGTACAACAAGGTTTTTTCTACAGTTTTAGGAATAGGTTAAACAAGCATGTGTATGGGATTGTTTGTACTTGGATGCTGCTGCTTTGAGCAGGGAGTTGGACTAGATGACCTTCTGAGGTCCCTTCCAGCCTTGATTTTCTATGATTCTGTGATCAGTACAGATCATTACTAGTGAATGTTAAAAAAAATATATATGTATGTGTGTGTGTGCATGTGTGTATCTATCTATCTATCTAGATATCTAGATAGATAGATAGATAGATATTAATTACATGGCTCTGTAGAGATTGAAGAAGATACAAGACCCCGTGCTACATGCTACATAGTTGGAGTATGTTGGCACAATGCAAGATGCTTACCTTGGGCTAACACAGACTACAGTCGGTCATGCAGTCTATGTTAGCCCAAGGTAAAGTCAGGAAAAGAAAATATAACAGCACATTGCTATGAGGAGGAGATGGGAACCTGTGCACGGCAAGTGCTTTGGTAGAGAGTTGTGAGCTGGCAAGATATACTCAGATACAGGTTTTTCCATGTGGTGTACAATTGATGGGGTGGGGAGTAGTAGACAAGGGCAGAGTGTTTAGTCAAGTATAGGGGGGTTCAGTGTGCCCACTTAGTCTCATTTCTGGCCAGTGGCCTAGGTCAGCTGTCCTCATAACGGTGATGGCCTGTGATGTGTTCAATATAGATATCTCTGTACCCTCAGGTAATATTGGATACCATGAGGCACCTTAGAGATGCCATGAGGCACTTTCCATAAGAACAGGGTTATGACCTATGACATCCGGGTCAAGTGCCAGCTTGCAAAATGACATTCTGCAAACCCAAAACTCCTCATAAAGCTGCATTTGGAAATCGCACTTTTCCCTTCCTGTTAAGCTCTGTAATGTTAATATATCTTTTCCCATGCTTCCTATTGTCAGGTCACTTGTGGCTGTGAATGGGTTACTATTATGTACAATAAACGGGATGCCATCAGAACCACTTAAAAAAAAACATTTCTATCCAAGGTGTCATAGATTCATAGATGTTAGGGTCGGAAGGGACCTCAATAGATCATCGAGTCCGACCCCGTGCATAAGCAGGAAAGAGTGCTGGGTCTAGATGACCCCAGCTAGATACTCATCTAACCTCCTCTTGAAGACCCCCAGGGTAGGGGAGAGCACCACCCCCCTTGCGAGCCCGTTCCAGACTTCGACCACTCGAACTGTGAAGAAGTTCTTCCTAATGTCCAATCTAAATCTGCTCTCTGCTAGCTTGTGGCCATTATTTCTTGTAACCCCCGGGGGCGCCTTGGTCAATAAAACCTCCCCAATTCCCTTCTGTGCCCCCGTGATGAACTTATAGGCAGCCACAAGGTCGCCTCTCAACCTTCTCTTGCGGAGGCTGAAAAGGTCCAGTTTCTCTAGTCTCTCCTCGTAGGGCTTGGTCTGCAGGCCCTTGACCATACGAGTTGCCCTTCGCTGTACCCTCTCCAGGTTATCCGCATCCCTCTTGAAGTGCGGCGCCCAGAATTGCATGCAGTACTCCAACTGCGGTCTGACCAGCACCCGATAGAGGGGAAGTATCACCTCCTTGGACCTATTCGTCATGCATCTGCTGATGCACGATAAAGTGCCATTGGCTTTTCTGATGGCTTCGTCCACTGCCGGCTCATGTTCATCTTGGAGTCCAATAGGACTCCAAGATCCCTTTCCACTTCTGTGCCACCCAGCAGGTCATTCCCTAGGCTGTAGGTGTGCTGGACATTTTTCCTCCCTAGGTGCAGCACTTTGCATTTCTCCTTGTTGAACTGCATCCTGTTGTTTTCTGCCCACTTGTCCAACCTATCCAGGTCTGCCTGCAGCTGTTCCCTGCCCTCTGGCATGTCCACTTCTCCCCATAGCTTTGTGTCATCTGCAAACTTGGACAGAGTACATTTGACTCCCTCGTCCAAGTCGCTGATGAAGACATTAAAGAGTATCGGTCCAAGGACCAAGCCCTGCAGGACCCCACTGCCCACACCCTTCCAGGTCGAAACCGGAAGGGTCCTTAAGGTCTGTCCTGAATTGGGATGGACTTAAAACATACCCTTGACTGCTTTCCTGAATCAGGTTTAATGATGACTTTTCAAACTAGAAATCTCATATGTTTTTCTGCCATGACAGAGGTGTATTTTAGCCTCTTTGCAATCATATTCAGAAAAATAGCCTGGAAAATTGCCAACTTCATGCTTAAGCAAAGAAGAGCAATTCTGCAAAGTGTGAACAACAAATGACAACCTATTTCAGAGGTACAAGTGTGAGAGGTACAACTTGTGAGCAGGCTGCCATATTCTGTTACCCTGCATAGAAAAGACTTGTCTTGAGGTATCCTGCAGCTACAGCTTGTCTACACAGATAAACTTGCTGTTCTGGCTACACTGGTATAATTCCCTTAGTGGGCACTCTTATCCCAGAACAAGTGTGCTTTTCTTTGATTTAGCTAATGCCACTTTCAAAGCATTACATTTTCATGCGCAGAGAATCCCTTTAGATATTTCAGTCCTGTCTGGAGAACCAGAGACCTCTTTGCTGAGTTGCTGGGAGCATTCATCCAATTAGCTCCGCTCTGGGAGTACAAAAGGGTTGGGGGGAATGGGCCTAAAGATGGATACAAAGAAAGGCTTAGGAGCTGTCATACTTGGACAGATAAATTTGGATGGTGATTAATTTGTGAATACTCTGTAAGAACATGGTGATTGCATCATCATTACATAATTCCCCATAAATTACAGCCATGAGTTTTCTCTAATGCAGCAATCAGCACTTTTTCTTTCAGGCAACAGGCTGAAATGACCCAGCTCTGGTCCTAGAAAGGCTAGCATTAGGACCTAGTCACTCTTGCAGCCACCACTGCTGCAGGGTGCTGACCCCTCCTTTCAATCTTCTTGACCAGTTATCTCATTATGAACTTTTTTACTGGGTCAATTAGGAAAAACACCAGGTTCTTCACACTTGCACTTAAACTTTATTTCTAAAATTATTCTAGACAAAAATGATATATAATTTACCAAAAAATCATATTGCCCATTGACAAATATAATATCTGAAAACATAAAATTTATGTTTGAATGCTAATAATTAAAAGCCCAAATCATGAGTACTTAAAAAAAAAAAAAAGGTTAAAGTTGTTTTAAAGTTGGGAGGAGGTTGCATGAAAATATATCATTTTTGTGCTCAGTTAGAATATTATGTTCACTAAGATGCAAGCAGGGAATATTTATTATGGTCTTACCTATTTGCTTCTTTGCTGTTGAGTATTTGGGTTTTTGCAAATGATGCAATTAAGTCTGCTGTGGTCTCTGAGCCACTTTTACAGGGCTATTTTAAAAAGTATATGTTGCTTTAGGAATATGTATATTCCTAAATGTATTTATTCCTCAGAATGGTTTGCACAATTCAATGTGCTAGTTCTTGCAGCACTTCCACTATCTTTTTGTTGGCAATGAATAATTCATGTAGTGCCATTTAAAACAGAAAGCAAGTACTACTTTGCATTTCCGCTGCACCTTGCATCTGAGGATCTCACAGTATTTTCATCAAAACCATCCAGTAATCCTCGCTGCCCTGCTTCTTGGACTTGACACACTTTGGGCCTGATTGTACATCTTCTGTTCCATTGGAAATCAGGCTCAGGAAGTTTCAAGTTGAAAACTCAGCTGATAATAGACAGCTCTTTTCTCTAGCAGACAAAGACTTAGCAAGATTCAGTGGATGGAAGCTGAAGTCAGACAAATGCTGAGTAGAAAGAAGGGGCACATTTTTTACAGTTATTGCAATCAAACCACTGGAACAATTTCTCATAGGCTGTGGATAGATTCACTGTCACTTAAAGCCTTTAAATCAGACTTAGAGGTCTGTCTAAAAGGTATGTTCTGGCTCAAGCATAAGACATAATTATGGAGCAGGAATCCACTGGGTGAATTCCTATGCTGTGTGTTATAAAAAAGGCCAGATTAGATGATCAATTTGGCTTTAAAATTCACAACACTGGAAGGACGTTTTTAAAGGGTTGATCCAATAAACCAAGACTCCCGACACTGTAAGAGATAGCGATGGACTTTCCCCATTAGAGAGAACGTAAAGCACAAGAGGATTCAGAAAACAGCCATCATTACTGACAGCCACAAATTAAAAACCAGAATCTCGACTTTTTTGCTTACACTTTATCCATAAGGTCCTATTCACTCCTGCTGCAAGCGCAGTATGACAGCAAAGGGGACGTCGCGACAAAACCTGGTACATGTAAGGTCCTTTGGTGTTCAGGACATCTCTCTGTCAAGCTGCCACTTGTTATGTCTAATTATTTCAGAGCATATAAAATCTGAAGGACGATACACAATTTTAAAGTCATTGCCAGTACAAATGAGTGAGGAGAGTGTTAATTTAGGATGTCCCATAGGCAGACTTTGAAATGAGATCTGGATGTGGCCTAAGAGGAAATATATCTGCATAGGATTGGAAACTGAAGCACCTAAGACTTTTTTTTTCTATCTAACCTGTTCCGTCCGCTATGAACAGGAGGTGGATTAACCCAGGGGTTGGGGTGGATTGACACATGTGCCTCCTCTCTGCCTGACCCCTACCCTGTCAGCAGCTGGTCATCAAGGAGCTGAGACTAAATGTGAGTCCAGCTAAGTCTGCAGACACACTCCAGAGCCAGAAAATCACCAGTGAGGAAGTCTGAGACCCGTCACCAGAGCCTACACTCCTGTCTACTGAAGACCAGGTGTTCAAGTGTCCGCACTGGGGACGAACCCTGAGCACCCTCTTGGGCAAACTCTTGGCTCTGGAGCATGGCAGTAGACTTGAGTGAACCAGGCAGGCTGGCCTTGTGCTCTTCAGGAGACATTGGTGCCATACAATAGACAAGCCCATAAAGGAGATGAGTCTTATTCCCCTCAGGCTGAGGTCCTTTCAGTTTATTTCAAGGTTCAGTAACATATTTTTTGTTCTGTAGGTTCCCATGTTCGGTCTCTGGTATATTGGCCAAGAAGGTGGCTGTCACCATGACAGCAACCTGGCATTGTCTCAAAATCTAAGGAAATGGTTTGTAAGGCATCCAAGGAATCCCGCCAACTGGATCCTACAGGCCTCGCATTTGTCTTGTAATACCCTGAGATACCCTGGTGAGGAGAGCTGTGAAAGAATCCAAAAAGAATAAAAAACGTGTCTATTTCTTGAATCAAAACTCATGGCAGAGGTGATATCTTTTATTAGACCAATTAGATATTTGCAAAAAAAAGTCTTTATCTGCAAGCTTTCAGGCACCGGCACCCTTCATCAGGCATAGGAGATTGCAAAATTGTAAAAGTTCTCCTTCATTGAAATCAAAATTCATATTTCACAAGAGAGCTCAAGGTGTGATAAAGTCTCCTGTTTGGAACGGTTCATTTTGTGCTGATGAGGCTCAGAGAAAAGTTGGCAAAGTCTTTTTACCTCGAAGCTGCCTGGTGGTAAGCAGGATGTAGAATCGTATTTCCTTCTGTCTGTGATGTTCCATATTTCACAGAGGAGTGGGAAGGCGGGATGCTCTTCTGGCAAGGAATCTCTTTTGTGGAGCGGTATCTCTGTGCTCTGTTAGAAAGCAAATTAGCTCCAGCAAAGGCAAGAGCAGGGTCTCAGGTTTCAGGTAGTAAATTTTGCTCCCTTCTTGTAAAATTATGAAGTTTGCATTTAAAAAAAAAGGCTGAAATTTGATATCTTCCATGTGTCAGGTATCCAGGTTGTAGCCATTTTGGCCTAGAGGCAAAAGGAATCAAAACTCTATTTATTGAAGAATAAGTATTGAACGATTATACGATAAGGTTTTCTCTATTAATGATGTCATGGGGTGGAAGAAGAGCCTGGTTACAGAATGGGGATGAGGGTAGTGTGGGTACGAAGGATCCTACTTGGCAGCCCAGAGGTTACAAGTTTGAAGCCATAGCAGAGGCTCTCAGTGCAGCCTACTGGGGTCCAATGAATCTGCAATTTTTGCTAAATACCTCGTCGCAAGGACACAAGAAAGGAATAGGGTCAGGATTATTTTTATCCACCACTTTTTAGCTAGGTTCTTTCCCTCTTACTCATAAGTACTATGTTATATCTACTGCATATATTTATGAGCAGCACACTAGTTGCATATGGGAATGCATATGAAAACTTGTATGATAACTTAACTTTTTTCAGGGGAATACCGCCACGGGGTTCAATTAGGCTACAGCTGTGTGTGCAATGAGCTGAGGAAGGGAGGCATATGTGGCCATGAGGAATTGCTATAACAGAACATGAGCATTGCAAGCGGAGCTGAGGGAAGAGGCATGTGGAGAATATTTATAAAGGAACAAATGCTGCCTATCGACTCTCTTTGCATATGTCTCCACTGCAGCGACTGCTGCTTGAGCAACTGTACTGGAGTTAGCCTTTTTGGATGCCTGTACATGATGTTGGCTTTTTCTAGCTAAAGATAATCTCTAGGTTTATTTCACTCTCTTGACAGACCATAATCGTTCCCGTTACTATTTTGCACGTAATACGTTCAGTACAATTGGCCACGGTAAAAATAAAACACATTGGAGGTGGTCTAACTTGTCACGATAAATCGAAACCTATAACAGTAAAAAAAGTCACACACAACTAACCTAGCAAAATGGCAATTTTTGGTGCTATTTCATCACATCGTGTACAAGGGCCCTTAGCTTAGCAGATGCTACTTACTGCTAGATGCATGGTCTGATACCTGCCTAGCTCCTCAGACGAATGAGTGAGTTAGCTCTGATAAGGGGTAGGGATAGAGTGGATCTAGTGGCAAAGATAACGCAAAACAACTAGTATGCTACTCACATTCTTAAAGCTAGTTTGGGTATGGTCTGCAATCATACCTTTTATGTATTATAGACATACCCATAAGCTCCCTGCCCACTCCCTGTCCAGGAAAAAGAAGGCTGCAGGTGTCCAGGCAAATAATTTAAGCATGAATCAGGTTTTTGACCACGATGACAGAGATGAAAGGGTAGGTTTAAGAGACATTGTGGAAAGATGATCTGAAGTGGATTTTAGCAATACTTCCCGCTGTAGCATACATGGGAACATGGAGCAGTGCAATGATTCCCTAATGATGGTTTTCAGAATTTTACACTAGGCTGTTATCATATTTAAGTGCTGGGCTGACAACCTCCCACTCGTCGCCGTTATAGCAAAGAAAAAGCTGTGTTGTGCATTTGCCTGGCCCAACCTTGTTTGGAGTTGGGCTCAGGACGCAATGAGAAATTCTTCAGATCAGAAGGATTTGTCCTGTTGTGTAGCCAGGCAGGAGGTGTTCACTGTTGTGACCCTGCAGTTTGCTGTTTCTGATGTGCAACTTACTTCTATTAAGAGAAGGATTTTCCTGCTAGTACAGATGTCTCCTTTGTTAATTAAATTAAGGTCTGAAAAAAAAAAAGTGCTGCACCTTATACCTGTAATTCTTTAGCTTGGAAAGAGCCAAAAGGGAAAAAAAAATCAATTAGACAATCAATTAGACAAAGCTGTGGCAGAATCTGAGCTTAGAAGGCACCAGGTCTTCCTACAAAAGACTCCTCCTGAGTAAAATGGTTTCAACCTGGGTTGATTTGCAAATACTTTTATCTTGTGCTCAGCATAGGAAAGAGTTGGTCTAGTGGCAAAGCTATGGGTGATCAACCAGGGTGCTACTCATATTCTAGGCCTGTGCAGGGGCTTGCCCATTTGTTACACTATTTTTAGTATATATTGAAGTATCCTCTGGGCTGCTCTAATTTATACAATTGTCTATAGCCCCAGAAACAGGGAATAGGAGGGTGGTACCTTCTGACCACACCCTGACCCATGCTTATATAAGGGACGGAGAGCAGAGACAGGAGAGTCCTTATGCCAGTGCCTGCTGGCTGAAGAGGGCATCTGCATATGGGTTTTTTGAAGGGAAAATTTATGCACATGTTAATGTTCCTTCACACTTCCTATATGGTGCTTCTGATGTGAATCAGGCCCTCTGTATGTCAGGAAACACTGAATTCTTGGGTTTAAATTCTCCAAACCAGTCCCTGACTCTGGGTCCTATTCTACCTGAGCTGCCTCCCCCCTTTCCAAAGACTTCAGCTGCAGTTATGGGTACCCCTCCCTACTGAAATCAAAAGTTGGCTTCCCATTCTCTTCTATGAAAATCAGACTGCATCCTAAAATACGGCAAGATAAAATGCAACAGGAAATCAGGCCCGTTCTTTGCCATAAACTGCTGCCTTTGTTTAGAAGAGATGAATGATACTACAGATCAGCAGTCAGACTGGGCTTGAGGAAAGCTAGCTTGATATTGTCGTGAAAAATGTTGGATGTAATAAAAGTTATTTCCTTGGTCGGTTTCAGGAAAGCTGAAATTCATCATGTAGAATCAGGATTTAAAATTAGATCTAATAAAACATTTCCTATGGAACATTTTTCAGTAGGAAAATGGCATTTAATTAAAATCATATTTTCTACCAGACTCTTTTGGTTTGAACCAACAAGTTTTGAACCAAAATCTAAATGAAGCATTGTGATAAAGTTGAAACGGGACATTTTGACCCTTTCAGAGCATTTGGAATATTTTTTGTCTTTTATTTCAAAGAGTTATTATTATTCTCAATATATTTATATATCATTCCATAGTACATAATCTACTGTCTTATAATGTAACTGAAATACACATTTATATCTAATAGTAGCAAACCGCCTGTCAAGAATTGATAGGCAGGCCAGGTAGCCAGGCACACGGTGCTGCGCTGTGCCGCTGTCAAAGCAGCAGCAGCAGCAAGGAAGGCAGCAGAAGCTGAGCTCAGCCCACAGCTGCAGCCCACAGCTGCAGCCTGCCCTTCCCCGTGCACAGATCAGGGGGCCACCCCCACCTGCCCGCCCTTGAATCCCCTGTGCCACACCTCTGGATGAGCCACCAGGCTTCGGTTGTCCATGAATGTGGCCTAGCTGGGCTGAAACCAAGGGGTGGGGGGGAATGTGCCCCCTGTCCCCGGCTCTCCCATAGTGCATGTGCCCCCTCCCCCCTTCCTACTCCCCTCCCTACTGGTTGGCTATTGCAGGGGACACAGTGTGGTGCGGCAGCTCCCTCACCCCCATCTGCCTCCTCTCCTGAGCCTTGTTGCAAAGCTGTGCCCGCACCTGGACCAGCCAATCACTGCCCACCCTGTTGGGGGTGCATGTGTAGTTGGCTCAGAGCATTACAGACAGACAGACAGACAGACAGACAGACAGACTAAGGCTTTTACTATATTAGAATACGTGCAGTTTATAACAAAAATACAAAAATAAATCACAAGAAAACATTTTTTTTTTAATTTTAGCACAACAGAATGTTTCAACTGATCCAAAAAATGGTATTCAAAAAATGCTGTTTTGTATCAAATTAAAAGGATAAAAAATTAGGCTTGTTTGGAACAAAAACAAAGTTGGAAACTGTGGAATTTTCCATGCGATGGAAATCCCAGTTCCCACACAGTTCCTGCTAAAAAGAAACCTGCAAGAGAAAAGATTATTCATGGTAGGTCCAGGCACTTTTTGAGATACAATACATTCTGCAGTGCATTGGCATGGTCCTGATCAAAGACAAATGCCTTGTATCCCTGACAAAATGGAATTCACACACTGTAAAATCTTCTGTTGCTTTTCAGCTTGGACATCAGCTGAGCCAGTCATCCCCCACTAAAATAAAAGTGATGGCACTGAGCCAATTGTGAGCTTGCTGTAGGCAGTTTTTCTCCCACTTGCTAGTGTCAACTGTAAGCAGCAGAGCGGTAGGAAGTGGGTGATTTTGCAAAAAATGAGAAATTCTGAGGGGTTACTAGATGGCATCAGCATTGGAGCAATTAAGGAGGAGGCTTTCATACCTGAAGGCCTCCCATCAAAAGAGCAGCAGTGGATCAGCAGTGTTAGCCACAGGCAGAGTTAGCCTTTAGGGAAAATGGCACCCTGGTCGAACTTGTATTTTGGTGGCCCCCCACACCCAGCACCCCTCTGCCGCATCTCCCCCAGGTCATTGGCACTGCTGCAGGCAGAGGCAGTAAGGCAGGGGCATGGGCCACCCCTCATGCTGGCAGGGAGACAAGGCTGCCCATGCTGCCCGGCCCAGCTCCACCTGAGCATCAGCTGGAGCAAAGATCAGCTGGGGCAGGGCAGGGGAAGAGCACTGTGTGTGTGCATATGTGGCATCCCCCTAACCATGGCTCCCTGGGCAGTCACCCACACCGCCCACCCCTAAGGCCAGCTCTGGCCACAGATGAGGAAGGGGGAAGCAGTTCTTGCTGTCTATACGCCATATATCAAAGGGCTTTGCCACCAAAAGGCAGATAGGAAGACCAAGGAAGGCATGTGTCTAGAGCACACAGAAGTCTCATGGATTCAGTTTCCATGGGGAAGCAGCTTGCACCAATCCATGCCAGCAGGAATCAAGCCCAAATTTATAGTGGAGAGTCCAACATGAGGGGCTTCCCTCAGCACTTTTCCAGCCTTACTGCCATCTGGCTCCAGCCTTTGCTCCGGATCTTCCTTCCAACACCCCTGCTGCTCTTATATCTGGAAAAGGAAGAACTGAAGTATGGAACTACCACAGATGAGCAGTAGATAATGGTCACCAGGGCTTCAGTGGCAAGTGGAGAAAGGGATATGAGTGAGGGCCAAGTACTTACAGGTTCCTCACCCATAGGCATAGATCATAAGGGATACTTATAAAAGGCCTGCTTTGGCCAAGTGATCTCCACCATAAGATGCCAAAATTCTATTTGGGAGGGCTGAAATACATAGGCATCATCTGTAAAAACAGATCAAATCAAACAAACCACAAAAGCAAGCACTGAAAATTCCCAAATACACATCCAAGAATGATCTGCAGACCAGCAGGGTTTCATTCTCTCCTCTGCAGATGGAAAGGCTGTTCATTTGTTAAGCGACAACAACAAAAACCTGTAGTGATGTCAGCCCAGGGCATGTTCTGGGGTTGAGTGAGCAGGTGGGAATGATATGATGGATAAAGCAGAGCTAAGAGACCTGAGCTGAACATTAATGCCTAGGACCTGCCCTGGGCCAGTATTACTATTGCTGTTAAAAGCTGGAAAAAATGTTGATGAAAATGGAGAAGAAAGCATTTCTGTGTAGGCCTGCTGGAGTTACAGCAGATGTATGTAAAATGTGGGTGTCTATACATGTCTGTCCCAGTTCCAGTGGTGCATGGGTTGTTTCAGACCCTACTGCACAGTAGCAACAAGCTACTGTGCAGTAGCTCATCACTAGTGTACAATAGCATCAGAGTCATGGTTCATGCCCGCCGACCCTACATTGTCATAGTGATGAGCTATGTCTCTGTAGCTCATCGCTATGGCGATGTAACATCTCATGTAGATGTGCCAGATCCAATAAAGGACTTACAAGTCGAAAAGTTGGATGCAGCAATGCTTAACAAACATGAGTGGAGGTGATCCCTCATGATCAAGGGTGATCACTCCCATGGCTCAAATAAAGGGTTGCAGATGAATCCATCAATGGCTAAGTACGGCTGATCCTAGAGCCACAGACTCTCTGGCAAATGCCAGAAGTGGTGGTTAAAGGGAGGGTCAGACCACGGATTTCAGTCTTATTTCCTTTCTTTCCATTTGTGTTATTTTTCTGCCTCCAGAGCAAGACAGTTTTCCTCAAAGTAAGATGTGCCTTCTCTCATAAGGCATCACTATGTAGCCCTGTCCTGAGCTAGTTTTTCCCAATTTGTGGTGCCAATGCCACGCTTCTTAATGCACAATTTGAGGTTGTCCTTGAAGCTTTTCCTCTGGCCCCCACGGTTCCTTTGCCCTTGCCTGGGTTGGGAGTATAGCAGTTGTTCTGGTATATGTACATCAGGCATGCACACACAATGCCCTGTCCACCACAACTGATGTTGACTAATCAACTCGTCCATGCTGCTGGTGTTAGTATTGATGAGGATACTGGCATTTGTGCAATGATCTTCTTACTTTATGCCAAGGATCTTCCAGAGGTAGCGCTGGTGAAGGCATTCCAGGCTTTTCAGGTGGTCCCTGTAGGTCAGCTAAGCATCACAGCCATAGAGAAAAGCTGGGATAGTAGGAACTTTGCTTGAGTCCTGATGCCATGACCATTGAGGACACAATTATTCAGTCTTCCAAAAGCAGAGCTAGCACATCAACTCCTATACTGGATCTCCTTATCGATGCTAGACTTCTCTGAGAGATGGCTTCTGAGGTTTGCAAAGTATTCAAGATTCTCCAGCTCCAGTCCATTGATGAGGATCTTTGCTGGGGGTGCTGACTGGCCTGGAACGGGCTGGTGAAGCAACTTTGTTTTTCTGATGTTAAGGGCCAGTCCCAGGCGCTGGTATGCTTGAGAGAAGCAGTTAAGGGAATTTGTAGGTCCCTCCTCAGTATGTGCAACAACAGCACAACACATCGCTGTGCTCAAGTTCCATAATGGAGGCTGAAGTAACTTTGGCACAGGATGGGATAGATTGAAAAGGTTCCCATCCATCCTATACTCAGCTAATACTCATGCTAATGCCATGTGGCAGACATTCACAGATGAGCACCTTGATGACTACAAGAAAGATGGAAAACAAAATTGGTGTAATCATGCAGTCCTGCTTGATGCAAGTTCAAATAGCAAAGAGCCCCATAACGGAGGCACTGCAAAGGATGGAGGCAGTCATCTGGTCATGAAGGAGTCTTAGGATGGTGATACATTTCCTTGGGCAGCCAAATTTGATATGATCTTCCATACAGCCTTATGGTTAACAGAGTCAAAGGCTTTGGTCAAATCAATAAAGGCCATATACACGTCCTGGTGTAACTGGAGCTCAGGGGGAAAATTAGGCCCTTCATAACAGGACTGAGATCAGCCAACATACTAGCCAGGGAGCCACCTTCAGTCAGGCCACTGAGTAAAGAGTAACTCAGAGATTTCTAGTAAGAAACACTGTGGATGGAGCTGTATCTTAAATATCATGTCTTTGTGGGAATTATACACTTCCCTTAGAGCAGCAGAAAGGCACATCCATCTGCTGGAAATCCGTAGTCCTGACCCTCCTTCTACAGACAGGTGCACCCCGCTTCTTTCAAAGGACTGTGCAGGGATCACTTATACGTTTTAAAATATGGTGCCCTCCTCCCTTTCCTCTCCTCTCACCCCCATTTATGGTCTAAGCCTGTGGTTGGGGCACTCACCCTGAAAACAAAAACCTATGCCAAATAAGTTCCCCACATCTCTCACCTCATAAGGACCTGACCCCACCCTCAGGTTGTGTGCTAGTCTAGGCAGGAGAAATCTCTCCCCTCTTGTTGAGACCGTGCCACTCTGAAGAAAGGAATCCAAGATGAATCGTGGGACACAGGGCAAGTGAGGGACGGTATATACAGGATGAAGCCAGACTCGTTAGTCTAATAGTTGAGGTGTTTGCTTGGTAAGAAGGGAGCTCTGGGCTCCATGCCTTGCTCCAAGGACTGTAGATACATTTTACTTTAAAGGATCATGGGATAAGATACAAGCACAGCATAGTGACACTACATGAGCAATAACCCTCCTTTGGGTTTTAAAGGAAAAGCTGTAGGGACCTACCTTTGGGAAAAGGTTCTGACCTGAGAATCCCAAAAGTTGATAGCCACTTGATAGCACTGAGAAGGCCCTTGGACCAGAGACACAGCAGAGCTTGGGGTCATGATACCCAATCTCTAGGTCAGTGCTAAACTCTAGGTCAATGCTAACAGCACCAGCATGGTATTAAGTTGCCAATTCCATCAAGTTCAGATGAAGAAACAATCCTCACACGTTTTCTTCAAGTCTTTAGGTTACAAAGGTCTTAAGTGCTTGTTCCCATCCTTTAGGGTTGTTGGTTGTAGCCATGTTGGTCTAAGGACATAGGCAGGCAAGGTTCTTTGGGTAAATGTGATATCTTTTATTAGATCAACCGAATAGTTGAAAAAAATTGTTCTTCGCAAGCTGTGAAGCACAAACACCCATCTTCAAGCACAGAGACACTCCCTATGCATGAAGAAAGGTGTTTATGCCCAAAAGCTTGCAAAGGACAACTTTCCCAACTATTTGGTTGGTCTAATAAAAGATGTCACATCTACTCAAAGAGCCTTGTCTGCCTGTCCCCATCCTTGCTATTCCTGAAACCACTTTTCACAAATCAATAGAGATGTCCCCTGCATCTGGAATGCCTTTTCTGTCCCATTTGCAAGGTCACCATTAGAACCCAAGCCCCGCTTCTCCATGAGGACCTCTGGTAATACTTTATGTACCTTTATATTAGAGGGTGGGGCTGGTTGCATTATCTTATTAAGTTTACCTGACACTTTCTGGTGCAAAGACCTCATTTTAAATTGTTCAAATTGTTCAAAATTGATAGTTGATCTCACGAGGTCCCTTTCCAGCCTGAAACTTCTGTGAATCTCTTTTTCTTTTTGATACCATGCACTCTTCCTTGTATCAAACCCTTTTGATTTTCTTTTACATTACCAGAGTGGCCATGGTAAATCATGATTTCTGGGCAAATTAATAACCTGGGCATGCCCATTCAGCAGAATGGCGGGGCTAGTAAGCTTACATAAACCAATGGTGTATCTCTGGGCATGCCCTAACACCCCTTGTCATAGAGGGCGTCTGAAAAATTTCAGCCAAAACAGTTCAGCTGTTTCTGGGAACAACGGTGAAGGGGAATACATTGTTTTGTCTGCATTGAACTGTTTTGAAAATCAGGTCCACTGGTGTCATGCTGGGAACTTCTGACTGTTGCATTTCTGGCCCTGAGGTGTTTGGAAGTTCTGCTCTAAAAGTGAGTGAGACAAAATACATGCAGCCCCAAGGCACCTCACTATTCTCAGCTGCCTTTCTTGAGGATGAAGCTACAGCAAAACAATGCCATTTTACCTGTGAATGGGGGTTAACGTGTTTGCTTCCTGCATGTTGCTTTCACACTTTCTGATCTTTCACCATCACTTTCCTGAATGCTCCAGTAGAGATGTGGCTTTTGGTGATAGTCTTGCAGTCTGCCTGAGTTCCCCTCTCCTACTCTGACTTCCCACATTTGACTCTTGTTTCTCTGGAACCTCATATATTGCTATCGAATTTGGGTACAAGAATTTCTAATATGTTCCAGTTCCCCTATGCCAAGAAGCACCTCTTGCAAAACAGTTTCTGACTGCCCTCTAAATCCTCCTGCTGCTAATTGTTTTCTGTTCCCTATTCCTGGCTCTAAAACAGCATAACAGGAAGGAAGGACTTAATATTGCACTCCTTGTATTTTGTTCACGTCTGGTCAGCTTGGTAGCTGTTCATTGAAATCCTGCTGGGAATGTTCATCCTTTATACGTGTAACCTTTCTGCCAAATGCTGTTGGAAGCTGTTGAATGCTGTTGGAATTACCTAGGGGTCTCATCTGAAAAAAGGGGACTTTAAATAATACCAGTTTCCTACTAGGAAAACTGGAAAACTAAATTACATCATCTCGGTGCCTTTTTGCCTCAAAAGTTGAAGGCCAAGTTTTCAAAGCAAAGAGAACTTTACTGACTGCAAATGGGACACAAAATAAACTTGGGAAAGCCAGTAATTCAATACAAGTGAAGTCTTCAGCCTATGGGGTAGCTTGGCGAAGCTCTTAACAACTTTTATAGCTGTCACTGGCTAATGAGATCATTTGCCAGTAGTCTCCCCATGTTCTCCACTCAAAGATTATTCAGTGCTCCCAACTGTTTCCCAGCACAACACTGCTTCAGACATCATATAGGGATCCACCATGCACATAAACCCAACAGAGTTGTTGCCACAAGGCAGATATTCTTGCAAAGCTTCCTGTCTCCTACTCTCTTTCCCTTTTCTAGGCTCCCACTGGCACTCCAAATTGCAGGGCTGGTTAGGATGAACCCTCTCAGTTGAAAACAACTATATTTTAACGAAGATGCTCAGAAGCAAGATGAAAATGAAGTGGTGTGACCATTTCATCCATTTTCCCTTGATCATCAATAGATGCCAGGAGAGGCCTCCATCACAACTGAGGCTCTTGTCCACCTCCAACGCTCAAGAAGCAATGGTCTTCTTTCTCTTTCTCAACATGGACAACAGGTCTTAAGAAGGAGATCCCTATATGGTTTAGATCTGTAAAACCACCCCTTCCTTTTCTGTGATGGGCAAGAAATCTAGTAACATTTTATGGTGCTCATAATTTTCTTGTAGGTTTAATTTTCTGGTGGGTGGGGATACAGAACCCCAAATGTCAGGCCCACCTGTTAGAAAATACCCATTGCCAAATATGTTAATGTGGTTTGGAACAGATATTGCCTTTGTCTCTGGACAAGTTGTGCCTGTGTTTGTCCTAGTACAGAAATATCCTGGGATCGGTGCATACGCACATTGCCCTTCTAATCAGGATTTAGTGAGCAGCTGACTGCACTGCCACTTTTCTGCTATTGATGTGATCTGGGCATAACCGTTCAGATGCCCTTTTGCAACGTCCTGGGATAAACTGTTAGCACTCCTCATCCCAATAACCTTTTTAGGATTTATCCTGGAACAACAGATATGAGCATTTGAATGTTTGTACTTTGTCCCAGGATAAAATAGTTTCTCCTGGGAGAAAACTATCTATGTGTAGCCTGTAAGACTATCCATTTGTAGCTATCCATGTGTAGCCTGTAAACCAGGGCTTTGTTTGTCATTCTGTTAAGATTACTTCTCCATTTGCCCCCATCCACTGATAGAAAGTAGGAAGTGATGGTGGATTGAGTGTGACACACCTGCCAGATTCTATGTCATGCCATGGAGAACAAGTCCCTGACGTAGGTGCTTTGACTGCACATTGCCTTAAAATTGGATTACAGTGTATTTATTTAAAGAAAAAATATGTACTGTCTGAGAGCTGACAGCAAAACAAAGATGATTAACATCCACTCATACAGGTTTTGGTGAATGATTGTCCTATGGGATCTGAATAGCTTTTAACCTAAACAGAAGAACAAAAGGTCAGGAGGAAATGATGAATTTACAATAGCAACAGAGAGAGGAAGAGCTCTAATAAGAAAAACAACATGGTTCAGTGGGCAAGGCTGTGGCTTTGGAGACCTGGGTCATCTTCCTGGCTTTGCCACTGATTCATTTTTAGTGAAACTTAGGACTAATTTGAGTCTCTGTGTATCAAATCAGAACAATGACATTTGTTATGGTGAGCTCTATGGATCAAAGCACTTAGCTACCACATTCTTTCCCAGTGACAGTGTGGGAGGGTTATAAGGTCACAAAGGACAGTGAGGTCCCTGGTACTTCTGCAAATTTAATAACTGACTCTCTTTGTCCCTTCTATCTGCCCATTTTACCATATTCAGATACCCAAACCTGGTCCGCTTGGCTTACGATATGTAAAAGGAGGGAGACGATGTTTACCTGCAACTCCTCAGGATGCATGGGAGGCCTTAGCTTGGTAGACTTCATGCTTCACACTGGCCTGGGAACAGGCAGGGCTGGAGAAGGAAACCATCTGTTTGGCATCATCCTCTGGCAACCCTAGACATGTATGACCAGAAATAACAGGGGAATTAATGTGACTTTCCACAGTGACCCTACCCAGCCATGGATGGATGCTGCAAGACAAGGGAAGGTGGGAGGGTCAACGGAGTAGCAAATGGGTGGGGACTCCTTTCCTATGAATTCTGAGGATCCATACGAGGACTCCCAAACCTCATCCCTGGAGACAGAAATTTGTAGGAATCTGCAGCCTTATCTTTCCTCTTGTGGGGCCTGATTTTTCTCCTGCTTGCAGGGAGGTAAATATGGAATAACTCCATTGTATCTGTCAATGTCACAGGGCTAGAAATGGGTGCAAGTGAGGCCGTTTTCATGCTCCTGAAGTGTGAGGGTTGGTGAGAGTGGTACAATCTTTCTCCCAGAGGGTTCCCTATTTTTCTTCTAGTTTTCCAAGCTCCTGAATTCATCCCGTTACTATCACTTGGCAAGGGCGAGTGTGGCCCTGGGTGACATTTTACTCCCATTGACTATGCTGTGACTCATCATGACAAAGCAGCTCTTTGTCCCCTTTTGATAGTGACACTGTATTCAGTTTGCTATCACCTGTGAGCTAATGTTGATAGCTCTTGGACTCAGGCAGCAGCAGCTCATGCTCCTGGACCTTGTCAGGTGTTCACTTGCAACAGTTGCAAAGTTTTTGGCACATTAATGGGCCTTTGTACATGCCACAAAATTGTCCTTTAAAGTGACTTAAATACCCTTTTGCACTGTTTTAATGGCATTGCTGTTTACACTGTCAGCGGTCAATTGCGCGTTAATGGCACTGCTGTTTACACTGTCGGTGGCGTATTGCATGCTAAATGACTTTGGGATGTAGCAAAATAAAACACCTCCAAGGTGTTTTAGTTGCTACCTTGCAGCCGTGGAGGGAAGCACTGGGCCCTGTGTAGCTTATGGCCTCTGTAGGCAGCCCGGTGGCAACCTGTGCAGGCAGGCTCCACTGAAGAAGAAAAAAAAAAGCGGCGAGCCTGATCTTTTTCTTTTTTTTCTCCATGGAGCCTGCCTGCCTGAGCTGCACAGGGGCCGGGTGCTTCCCTCTGAGGGTGCAGGGGGGGTGGGAGCAGCGGTGCTTCCCTCTGTGGCTTTGGGGGGCTAGGTGCATCCCTTCATGCCTGTGGTGCCCCCTGGGGAGCACTGCTGATGCAGAGGGAAGCAGCAGCCCCCCTGCAGCTCAGGGACCACCCGGCCCACAAGCAGCTCACCCTCCACCCACCCCCTGCTGCTGGAGAGGCAAGCATGGATCGGGCCCAAACCCCTGTGTACACACCATGGGGGGTTACTGTGGTTTAATTCTCCTTAAAATGAAGTGGTGTTTTTAAAAACCAACCGCTTCAATTTAGGGAGAATTAAACTGAAGTAAACCCCCATGGCGTGTACAAGCAGACATTATCACCATTAAAGTTAGTATGTGTTAGGAGATCACCCTTGCCTGAAAGGGAACAACTTTGCAAATGCCAGGAGGACACTTAATACATGCTAAACTGCTTGCATTTTAAGTGCACTTAGTGGTCGTGTCTACACATGCACATTTACTGTGCAGTAACTGAAATTACTGTGCAGTATGGGTGAGCATCTACACCTGCAAACCTGTACTGTGCAGTCAATATGGTGACTTACTGTGATTTGAGTGTAAATTTGGTACCTGCATCAGGCAGGTATCAAATTTATGTCAGATTGGTTACTGCGCATTAACACATGTGTAGATGCCTTACTGCGCAGTAACACTGTGTGTGTGGACTGACTTGGGGCTAACTTTAGTCCACACAGCGTTAATGTGCTTTAATGCCTGCATGTGTAGACACTGACCTATTCCTGCTTACTGTGCAGTAATTTAGTGCTCAGTAAATTTAAGTCAGCATAAATGCACATGTAGACATGCCAGGTAAGTATTAAGTTAAATGTATGACCTCCCTGTAGGTGGGTGGCGCTGAGTTGAAAACCTGTGATAAAATCTTTCTGATAATTTGGGAGACATGGGGCATTCCTATTTTCAAAGCAAAAATTATGAAACAGACCCTGGCTTTGCAACTATCTAGGGAACAACAGCACGTGCAGCAGTACGTGAGTTTTATTGTTATTTTATTGTGCTGACAACCCTATACCACCTAAGGTACATTTACAGAGGTATTTCGATATTAGTAACATTAGGGTGCAGGGCAGTTGCTGTCATGTGAGAGGCAGTTGTGGGCTGGGACAGGTATGCTTCAGGGAGAGAAGGGAATACTAGGTCTAGAAGATATTGGAACCTGGCTGGCTGAATGCTGTCCTATGAAGCTCATAGTCTGAATAGAAAGAAAGGAGCTGGGACCACCTATTAAGTCATAAAAGTTGGGAGCAGCTTGGCATAGAACTATTCTCATTCACTAAGGTAAAAATAATCCCCCGACTTTTGGGGATAATCTGTGAATCACAAGAGATTTGCTTAGTCTTTCAGCTTGAAGGCAAACATAAGACCCTCTGGATATCTCTTGCTTTATTAAGAGCAATGTCTTTCCACAAATGGAAAGGATTTCTTGCGTGCAATATTGGTGTTTGGTACTGAGATGCAGCAGGGATGGGAAGAACTCGGAACGTGAATAATCTGTTCACAGTTTTGTCTCCAGGAAAAACAGAAGAGCAGCAGTGGCAGCAGCTGGAAATGTTAGCTCCTTGCTTTCAAGGTCGCTCCGTTACACTGCTATGGAAATTAAAATTGTTTCCCAAATTAACATTTGCTCTGGTAAAGAATTTAATTAGATGGCTCTCAATGAGAGACAATGGAATATCATTATTTCTATTTTCAATCTCCTGACTTAATATGGCAAGTGAGTTTTTCCACACAAAGCATATTATAGAGAAAACTTTACAGTGCTGTAGCGCTTTTGATCCTTGGGTCTTAAATAGTCACATTGTTATATGTCTGCAAAGTCGGTGAGCATTGTTATCGCTATGGGCCCTGGCAGGCATTACATTTATTGCACTATTTATGACACTACAAAATCAATGGGATTATTCACCTGCTTATAGCTAAACATATACTGCCTGTGCTGCATCATGACTTTGAGCACAAAACACCTACAGGATTACTCTTGAATTAATTGGGTCACTGCAGACAGTGGAGTAATATCAGGAGTGAATCTCTCACTGCAAGCTAATAACTCTCCGGGCAGAAAATCTAACTGGCTCATTGTTCCCTATTGTGGAGGTCTCCAAATACTCATTTCTTGCCTCTTGACACCCCTTTGATAAACTCTGTCCTGTGCCCAGTAGGCTAAGGCGGCTTCACTTGGAACTTGGAAGGAGGTATCTTATAAGTAAGGATTCCCTTACCCCTCTATAACCCAATACAAAGTTCACTGTCTCTGCGTTCCCCCAATCCCTGTTGGTCTAGGAGTGATGGATGGCTCAAACTGGCAACCTATTTTCATCTCCCCTGCTCCATTAAAAAAAAAAATTGGGTTTTCCCATTGGCAATTCATTATCCAAGGAATAGCTCATATAATACCAACATTTTTGACACCCTGGATGACTTATATTCATCCCACTTTCTTCTTCTGAACAGTGAAACATGTCCTCATCCCAGAAGTTTCTAGATCTAAAGCTCCCTCTTTACCATTAAACAACAAAACATTTATTTATTCTACATCAACAGTCACTGCTTTTAAAACTCTCTAAAAAATGGATTAATAAATATTCTTATATCTTCCACCCAAGGCTTTAAACATTTTTAATGCCTAATTTTAGACTTCTAGACTAGAAGGCATCTGAATAAGTGGTCTGATTTTTCAAAAGTATTGAACACTCAGCATCACCATTGACACTAATCTTCCTGACGGATCAAGAAAGTAGTTCATGACGAAAATGGAAAGATTAAAGAAATATTCTAAGAGTAGATGATGGAGAGAATAGACAAAAGCAGAGTCCATTATGCCTGGGACAGATTTAGGAAGGGACCCCTGCTCTGGGAGGCATGTGATTACATCAGGATCTCAGTCTTCATTTAAATTAAAAAAATAACGTGCTAGTCCTCAAAGCTGCAAGGAAAAACCTTGTGACCTCAGAGAACCAAAAATAACAGCCCAAGAGGCTCCATGCATCAAAACGAAGCATGACTTAGGATGGTAGACATGGCTATCACAAGTGGGGTTGGTACCCCAACATGGGACAGAAGCTGCAGGAGCAGTGACAGGAGCTTTGTGTCCTGGTGTGCCTAGGGCCCAGGAATACCTTAATCTGGTCTTCATTACAGACGCTGAAATATAAGTGTTTGGGGGGGGGGGGGGTTAATGACACCTAAATAGCAATAGACAAATTAGAAATGGTTAATAGATAGACTCCCACTCATTCATCAGACAACCCTGGATTCCCTGAACAAGGCATGACCAATGGTACTAATCCTATACAATATGTAATATCTACGGACCTCAAGCTGCATAACAAGGAGGCAAGTGTCATTATCTCCCTGTTACAGATGAGAAAGCAGAGGCATAGAAAAGAAAAGAGATTTGCTCAAGGGCATGTAGGAGGCCAGTGGCACGTCCTGGAGGAAAAACCATGTCTCCAGTGCACTATCCAGTCGGAAAAGCTGCCCCTCCAGATCTTAATAACGATCACCTCTGTGTCTAAACAGAGGATCTAGTTGTGGAAAGCAATAAGCAGCATCCATGTCACAAAGTACCTTACTACCCACCAGAGACAAGCCCTGGGCTTACAGGATTTAAACCAGTTGGTTTCAAATGGGAGCCAAGTGCTAAGCAGGTACAGCCATGCTCAAACGGCAGCTGGGGAAGAATACAGCTCCCATGGGACAGAGCTCATCAGATGTTTAAAGATTTTTTTCCAACTTCAGCAAGAGACTGGCACCAGCAACCTTGGAGGTTCAACTTTGGGGCTGTAGAAGGGCTTTACATCACTGCCACTTCCTCCAGAGCCTCAGCAACTTGCCTTGGTGTCATCCTATTTCAAATGTAAGAGACAGGTAAAACAACACAGAGGCAGGTTGCATGGGCACGTCCCCATGAGCAGGAACGTGCCTTTCCCTGGGGACACATACCCAGGGAAAGGCACGTGCACACGTGCTCTGGTGCACGGCATGTTGCTCCGGTTGCAATAGGGGAGGCTGGGGTCAGCACCTGGGCTGGCCCTAGCAGTCTTACCTGGGATCCCGGGGGCCTCCAGGGGCTGCAGCCACAGCAATCTGGCAGCACAGAGGCTGGCCAAGCTCCATTTTTTGGTGTTACACACTGCCGCCACATGCACCGCCCTGCTTTTTTAAGACATGGGTCTCCTGTGTCAAACCTCCCCCCCCCCCCCCCAATGCTGCAAATTAGCAGTGCAAGGAACACCTGCACTTGCAGCGTGTGCAGTGGTGTGTGGTCTGGATACACCCTGAGGCATCTGGTTGCTTCCAGCTAAGCTGCTTAAGGATTGTGTATGGATGCAAAATGAGTTAAATGTGCTTCCCTTTTCCCCTCTTTCTCCTTCAAGTGCAGAACCTCTGTGCAGAAGCCTGATGGTCCTCTAGCTGGGCCTTGTGGAGTAGAGATGAAACATTACTGGGTCAGATCTCAAACCCTTTTAAGTCTGCCATTGGCCTCAATGAGCTTTAAATCCGGCCCAGTTTCATGTGTAGTGCCAATGGACCTGAATGTTTCCTGTGGATCTAAATATCGGTGGGTAAGCGGAGGAATCTGTACATTTTGAAAGAAATGAGGTACTGGGAATTGCCTTGGGATATTAAATATGGGCCCTATCAGACTGGTTAAAATTCCCTAGCATCTGCTGTACTCTTCTACTCTATAATAATTAGCCAGCGCCCAAAAAGACATGTCCTACAGACTAAGTGGGAATAAATATTGTATAGAAATTTTAGTTCAAAGTAAAGAAAATGATTGTCAAGACATAATCCTCTATTACATTCTCAACAGGGGATCTTAATAGTTCTATAAAAAGGACCTCATTCCTCATTAAATCACAGAGATTTATAGACTAATTTCTGTGGAACCTTTTTTTTTTTTATTTTCATAGAATCCTTGTGGTTTCATCCCTACTAAATTCTTCAGGCCCTTCCTGTAAGGCGTTAAACGCAAATGCAATAAATTAACTCTAAATTGAAATTGTAGACCCTTCCAATGGCAGTTAGACAATTCTATATATTTACCTAAATTACTACAGTATTTTTTTCTAAAGTAGAAAATGCTAAAACAAATGTAACGGGGTTTGTTTTTTTTGGCTTGCATTGGGAGTTTTCTTTGTAGAGAAGATTCTGATCCCAAAGCCTTTAATGCTAATTGCAATTTGTCTATTTTATGTAATGACATGTCTTCCACTTCCATTATATTTCATAACCATTAAAGTATTTATCTTCTCCACATCTCAGGGAGGTGGCCAGGGCTATTATATCCATTGGATAGATGGCAAACTGAGGCCGAAGGCTAAAAGGTAGATTTACAAGGCAGCTTCAGTTCTTAGCTTTCCCAACTTCAAAGCAGTTTGCAGGAATTCACAATATTCAAGTGAGGCATCCAAGCACCCAAAACAATACCTGGCAGATATGTGGGCATATTTGCAGCATGGCAGAAGCCTGTCCCAAGCACTCCCTATCCCACCCGATCCTGCGTCCACCCTCCAAACATGGAGCTACCCAAGTGAAGACATTTGAGTTCATCCTCAGAAACTGCTCTGAAGCACAGCAGAGACAAAGGGCTTGAGATTTCCAATTAATATTTACAACCCTGATCCTCGCCTGGAGTAAAGTGCCTAAGGCCAGTTTCAAATTGGTTCCAGAGGCACCTAAATGCAGCGTAGGTGAAATACAGCTTCCTAAGTTAAAAGGAGGGATTTAAATGAGCCTTGTGCCATCGACTACTAAACGCATCCAGCATGTAGGATCATCAAATGCCTTCTTTTTGAATTGCAGTTCTTCCTCCCATTTTTCATGCATGCACCAAAGCCCTGCATTTGGAGTACCTACTGTCTAAGCTCTGTTGCAGTTCGATGCTCCTACTACCACTGCATATTTTTACCATAGACTAGTGATTAGAGCACTCACCCAGGAACCTGAAGGCTAAGGTTTTTGGCTCCGTCTCACCTTGAATGGATTCAAAACAACATCTCATACTTCCTAAGAGAATTCCCTAATGACAAAGGCAACAATGGTGGTGGCTGGGCAGTTAGATTAACTTTCCTTGCCCAGGAGAGACAGTAGGGACAGCTCTAGTAAGCCGGGGGGGATCTGGGATGCTGGGGAGCTAATGAGTGCTTAAAACTAGTTTTAGGTGTTAATGTACGGACTATCCAGATGTTAAGAGCTTCAGGAGCCGCCCAAAACATCATGTAACAAGGCCCTAACAGTGAGATCAATAGAGCGATTAATCTTAGTAAGATCTCATAAGGTAAGCACAAGAAAGTCTATTCCTGTATGGGACAGAAAACCCTGTGTGCTGCAAGGCTTGCTATACGTGTTCAGTAGGTGGCACTCTTTCCTTTTATTCACAAAGAAATCAAGACTTGATTAGTTTTAGAGGTTACATTGTGATCTCTTTCGTATGAGGCATAAAAATAAAATCCTAACCACTACTGTCATTACAAATCTCAAGGAAAAATGTTGCATGTGTAGGGACTTTAACCACAAAGCCCCAGAGGAATTCAGTTTGAAAAAGGACGTGTTCCCCATCCTAACTCCCCTTCTTGTTGCAGGATGGAGGTGTAAAAAGCCAGTAATTTGGGATATTGCCTGCCAGTAGCTAAAGGTGAGGATGGGGAGAGGAGACGGGGGCAGTTTCAATGCAAAGCCTAGCTGGTAGGTTGTTTTGGAATATTTGCAGTGAAAGATCTTGCATACATGTCAAGTGATTATTACACAGGATGGCAGAATGACAGAGCACAATTTTAAAGGACTTTAACAGGGGAAATGTGCCTCAATTTGTGGGGCAAAACACACAGCCAAGAATAAGGGATGGTGAAATGCATATGTAGAAATAAAACCATCTTAGAGAACTCAGGCTGATATTTCCTGAGTTAACATAAAACTCCACATTGAAACAGCACCCTAATTTGTGTCATGCTGGGCAGCATTTTCACTAGGCATTAAATAAATGCCTTTAAAATGTTTGTGTTCATGACTTTTTGTCTCCCTCATCTTTTTGTTTTAGCAGTAGGAAACACACTCTTTTCATTATCTAAAGATTTAAGCTCTATGCTAAACACTTTTAATTGATTCTGGAATTCATCTGGACTTTAACTGACGGCTTAACCAGTCCATGATGCTAGTGCCAAATTCCCTTTGTCTCCCCTATTCATCAACTTTAATGAAGCTGATTTACATGCAAGTAATCCAAAAATTTGAGTCTTATTCTTCTGAATCCAAGACAGCAAAATTTCGTTAGCAGAACAAAAGCAAATACAAAACAAATGGTGCGATCTATTAAATAGATTGCATTGTAGACAAATTGAAAGTGTGTTACACGTTAATGTGATCTCCTGCTTCTAAGGAAGTGAAGACCAAAGCCAATCAAACCTAGAAGCACATTTCTTTTACAAGAATAAAAGCACATGCTTTTTTACAAAAGAAATAAAATTTATGGTATATAAGATCTGCAGTGCATGCTTAATTGGTACCCAAACAATGTGCTTTGTAAATTTACTGGTGTACCTGATTTGACACTAAAAAACAATCAAGCAGTTGACATACAATGGTTAAAAATGTAAGACAAAATTATGTTTCCCTCTCTACATTTTAGCGATGATAAAATTGATGCTCTTGCCATTATAAATTATACCAAATTGCTTAATTCCTCTGAACAGCTGCCTGACAGCTTCTCCGCTAACAATTCCCTGAATGAGACCGGTGTTCCCATTCAGTCCTGTACCCATTTGTAAAATGCCTAGTGTGAAGCAGCTAAGAATAAAAGAAGAACAAAAGGTGAAGTTGGTCAGCTCAGTCACTCTGTATTAGTATCACAAATGGAGAGGGGTCACGATTCTGCTTGTCCCTGCCCTGGCCAGATGAGCTGGCTCCGTGCCCTAAGAGAGCAAGTGCTGCACATTGGGATGCACATATTTGTTTCCTGGAAGGCCCCAGAGGAATTCTGGCCAAGCCCGTTAAAATTCCTCATACTGCTATAATTACTCCCCATTATTAAAGCAGTGCCTAGGCCAAGCCAAGAATGGGACCCATTTGCTAGGGAAGGCACATGCACAAAGTAGTGACAGTCCCCATTGCAAAAAGGTTACAGTCTTCATAGACAAGACAGGAGCAGGGTGGGTGAGCAGATACAACACCCAAGGGGCGCGTCTCCATGAGATGCTACAAGTGCAGTAGACTGATTCTACTGAGCATTAGCGCATCATGGCGAAAGCCGTGCTAATCTTTTAATGTGCAGTAGAATTAGTCTACTGCCCATTAGCGTCGCTTAAAGATGTACGCTGCCGCGACTATGCAGTAGCACTGATTCCTACGCATGAAGTTAGTACCTGTTACTACAGGTATACATACCTATATTATACCTTTATTACAGGTATATATACCTTAGTACCGATCATTACAGATACTAAACTTAATGCATGTGTACATGTGCCCAAGCAGTGAAAACTTAGGTGTGGGCAGCAGCTACACAGTTAGTGCCATGATTTTGGGTAGAGGGACAAAGTGCATGGAAAGGGAAGAGAAGAGCTGAGCAGTAGGGCAGGGGGAAAGAGTGGAAGGGCAAGCATAGACTGAAGCTGAGGTGAAAGGACCGAGGATGGGGAAGGGTTGGAGCAGTCAGCCATCTGAGGACAGAGGAAATCCACCCTGAACTGTAGTTAATTCTTTTGAATGCCTAGAGATCATAGTGCTCTTAAAGAGATCATGGGAAAGATGCAAGGGATTAGGAGGAGGGCTAGCCCTAGCTGGGCTCCCTTTTTGCCCCCTGTCTTGACTGAAGTAGCCCCTGCTTTGGCTGCTGCTTCTATTTTAACCGGCTGGAGCCTCTGGCTGGCTTGTCTCATCTCTGCAGTCCGCCCTCGGAGCCACACAACCGAGGGGAGATTGAAAGGCACCATCTGGGGTTCCTGCTGCAGCATGATCCATCTGCCGATCCTCCTCCAGAACAGCCGTGGCTGAGAACTGACAATCTGTCCTCTGAGACATGAAACAGTAAATTCCCGATTACAACGCTTTTACTTAGAAGGGTTCCTTCCCCATTGCATTTGCCTTTTAGCCCTGGGAGCATCCTTAAAAACCTTCTGACTAAATCCAATTTAACACTGCTTTCCCAAAATGACTGTTAGAACTAGAGATGAAAATGTTTCTAAAAATATACCAAATTCATCTGCCCCTTTGAAAAACAAAATCTATCTGAGATGAAAGAAAAAATTCAATTATTCCCCTCAGCCTGAGATTGACCCTTTTCAAAATCTTGGCTTTTTACAGGGAAATTCAGTTCTTTTAAATGGAGGGGAATATTCCCTTATTGACCTGGCAGTGAGGTGGGTTCATATTCTGCACTACAGTCATGAACGTAAGTCTGTTATTTCATCCTACTCAGTGCTAGTGAGGCCTGAGCTGAAGTACTGTGTCCAGTCTTGGGCACCACACTGCAAGAAAATGGAGAGAGACACTGTGGGTGCATCCAGACGAGCACATACGTGCCTCTTGCAGCATCTCAAATCCCTTTGAGATGCTGCAAGAGGCATGTGTGGGAATGAAAAAAACATTCCCCGTGCAGCAAACTTGCAGTGCAGGGACAAAATTAGACCCCTGGATATCCAGGGGTCAAAAAAAACCCCACTCCACAGAGCAGCGGGTCAAGGCATGATCCCAGACCATTCCTCGAGCCAGCATGGGACTCAGTCCTCCAGATGAGATGCTTCAGTTTCTGGCCAGAGTGTCTCTGTGGTGCTCCTGCTGCCCCAGCGCTGTCAAAAGAAAGTTAGGCACATGAGGTGGGGGTGTTTAGGGGTGTGGGTGGGCATGAGTGGTCATGAGGAATGGCAGGTTGTTGTTGGGGGCTGCAGGGAGTGGCAGGGGATATTAGGGGGATGTCAGGAGTGGATGGGGCTGTTGGGGGCTATGGGGAGTGGAGAAGGATATCAAGGGGGTGTGGGGAGCAGTGGGAGGGGGGGATGTCCCAGTGGGTAGGTAGTAGAGGGGCTTGAGTGGGGGCTGCCACACACCTGCCCCCACATCCGTCCCCCATGGCACCGGCGGCAGCAGGCAGCATGACTGTGGCTCTGCTGCAGGCATAGCAGGCAGTAATGTGGCTCTGTGTAAGCCCAGGTCACACAGCACCACATCACTGCCCGCTGTGTCTGCAGCACATCCACAGCCCTGCTTGCCTGCTGCTGCCAGTACTGCAGTGGCTGGGTGGGGGGGCAGGTGTGTGGCAGCCCCAGAGCCGCCCCCGAGCGTGCAGGGCCAGGGGCATAGTAGCCTGTGCGGGGCTGCGAGGTCAGGGCAAGTGGCTGGAGCAGCCATGGTGAAGCTGGTGGCATGCGGTGGGACCCAGCCCAGCCTGGTGCAGCTCACTAGCCTGGCTTTGCACCGGAGCGGGTCGCATGGCTCCAAGAGGCACACGCAGGAGCCGTGCCTCCCGGAGCCATGCGACCTGCTCCAGTGCAAAGCCAGACTAGCGAGCCACACTGGGCCGGATCCTGTCACACGCCACCTCCCTGCAGGCACAGCAGGGCAGGCAGTGCTGCCACCGGAGGCAGGACCCACCTGGGCTCAGTGCACAGTCTCTGAGAGCTGGCATCAGTGGGCTCAGAGTGCCCCACTCCTGCTGCTGCTGCAGAAGGTAAGTTATGAGCACTGTGCAGGGGGCCTGTGGCCCTGCAGGGGGGAGCTGGGGCCCTGCAGGGGGGGGGCACTTCATGTGCTGGGGGGTGCTGCACCCCATGGGGGCCAGGACCCACCCTTCCTGAGCAGCCCCCCCCCCACAAGGTCCCCCACACCCACAGTCCCCCCAGCAATTGCCCCACACCTACCCACACGCCAACCCACATCCCTCCACGTACACCCACACATGCACCCACCTTCCCCCACACCCATTCCCACCCCCTTCCTGCAAACACCACATCCCCCATCACACACTCATCATGTGTGAAGAAAACCAAAAGCACATATCAACACGTATAGATATTTAGAATTTATTTTATCATGATGATAGAGATACTGGTAGGTTTCCAAATTGCTTTAATATTGTAAATATATCAATAAAACATTGCCCAACTAATCGATCCCTCTCTCTCTCTCTCTCTCTCTCTCTCTCTCTCTCTCTGTCTCTAGATATACGTGTGTGTGTGTGTGTGTGTGTGTGTGTGTGGTCTTCTGTTTTAATTGTGGAAGAACATGGATTTGGGGGTCTTTTAAAAAATGGATTTGGGATGCTGTTGCAGCAGTCCAGCTGGCCCCAGATACCAATTGGCTGGGCCTGAGGAGCTCCTGAAAGCAAGTAGCCCTGAGCTGCTGGACAGGGCAGGTTTTTGTACTGCTGAGGCCAGGATAAGGCAGCTTTTTATACTGCTGAGGACAGCACAGGTGCTGGCCCCAGGCTCTAGCTCTCCCTGGCCGAAGATCTGGGAGGAGCCAGGCAGGGTCATTTTGCCCCAAGTGGCACAATTTGCTCCACACCAAAGTGCATGTCTGAGCACGTGCGCTGTGGCAAAAAGCCCCTGCTCAAATTTGCACCACTTCTGTTTGAGCTGCTGCAAGCGCGCGTGCTTGCATATGTGGACATGCCTTAAAGGAGAACAATAAAATGATAAGAAGTTTAAAAAACAAGACTTATGATGGAAACCCCTGTTTTTTTTTTGTTTTGGTGGAGGTTTGGGGGAGGTTGTTTTGTTTTGTTTTGTTTTTAATTCAAGAAAAGACTGAGGAAGGCACATGTAAGTCTTTTAAAAAGAAGGCTAATTGATAGTTCTCTTTGTCTACCAAGGGTAGGAAAACAAACGATCAATTTAATTTGCATGAAGAGAAATTTAAGCAAGTTTTTTTTTTTTTTTCAATTTCTCTAACCAAAAGGATAGTTAATCAGAAGGGTAGTTTATGGAGGGAAATATTAGGATGTCTGGCACTGAAAGTTTTAAAAACGAGCTTAGACAAGTATTTTTCAGGAATGGAGTAGATATAGTAGATACTTCCTTGGTACATGGGGGTGGACTAGATTATTTCTTAAGGTCTCTTCCAGCTCTACATATGACTGATTCTGTGACCAAGAAGTTGTTATTTCTGCATAAGCAGAATTTCTGAAAAACATGCATCTACCATGGCAAAAAGGACTATTTGGATGGCGTTTATTTATAATCCAGATAACTTTATATTTTGAAATGACAAGTAAGATCATGAGGCTAATATTCAAAGCTCTAAGCAAATTAGAGATAAGCCTGTATGGACTCCAAACTCATTCCTGTTACATCCCTTAGGATTCATTTCCCAGCCTTTAACTTACAGCATCCAGGACCTAGCTCGTTTTTGACTTTTGTCTTGGGCACATTGATTAGAAGTCAGAATAAACCCTGCATTTAAACCTGTCTGCTTAGTAAGCTGCATTTGGGGAGGAAAGCAGTCATTTGTCCTTATATTAAATTGCTAACCTTAATTATCCCATGTGGTGATAAAATACACATGTGGGGCTCTATACTACATCTTTCATTCAATACATATGACACCCTAGTTACTATGGAGGGGTGCCTAGGCACAGACAGTCATTTTGTTCTTGGCATTGCTGTAAAAGTAACAAGTTATTAGGGGTGTGCAAAACAGACTGTATTTGATTCGGATTTGGTCCAAATTGGGGACAGTGATTCAATTCATTGATTCAGATCACTGTCCCCAATTCGATTCTGCCAAATCTGAATCTGAATATTCAATGATGATTCGGTGAATCAGCAATTTGGCCATAGACACATCTTTAAATGTTTTTTCTACATACCTTGAGGTACCAGGCATGGCTCGTGAATGCTGCAATGCTGTGGGGATGAAGTATCCCACGGAAGTGCGGAGGGGCTCCCCGCATGCTCGGCGGCAAACCCAGAAGTGGATCGGAAATACTTCCGGCCCATTTCTGGGTCCTCCAAGGAGCACATGGGGTAGGCGCACCCCCCCCCACCCCAGTTTGGTAATCAGCTGCACAGGGACTCTGGGTGCCCCCTCGCCCAGACCCAGGAGGCACCAGGGCAAGCTAAGCTGGCACATCAGGAGACATCAGGAGCAGGAGGACTTGAGCGTTATCTTTGGCTGTACCAACAATCTGCCGTATGATCTTACTTGAGTCACTTCACTTCTCTGTGCCTCTCTTTCCCCATCTAACTATCTACCTGCATTTGTAGAGTTAAATAAAATCTGGTAGGAGACTGAGATTGAACTGAGACTGGTGGTTGCTGTGTTTCAATATGTTCCTCCCACGTTTGACTGCTTCATGCATATGACATATTCCATTTTCCCAATGCCGCCTTGGGGATGGATACTAGCTAATGTGTCACTTCTAGTCACACAAATCAAATAGTTGATTTCTTTGGGTGTGGCCAAGCTCCCATTCCCTTTTGGTGACTTTTGACAGATGCATCCCACCACTGAGACCTTGAATTGTATAGATGGGAAATGGAGTGTAGCTGGGATGCCTGGATGACAAATACAAAGCTTTGGCTTTGGCTGGGGTGATCTAGTTGGGGCTGGCTCTGCTTTGAGCAGGGGGTTGGACCTCCTGAGGTCCCTTCCAACCCTCATTTTCTATGAGTCTATGATTCTATGAATCCTTAACACACCATAATTTTGATTTATCCAGTGATTAAAATACAAAGGTCTCTGGCACTGGGTGTCCTGAACACTTTTTAACAATGCTGATACAACAATTGTCAACAACAGCTCATGAGTAATTGTATCCAAGGCAAATGACAGCTCTAGCAATTTTGGCACAAACACCTTGCCCCATCTATTGCTAGCTGCTAGGGCACCTTGGAAATCTGAATTACCAGAAGATATATGCTTAAATGGCCCAGGTTGACAATGTATGTAAGAGATGTACAGTGATATTTTTTTTAAATAATTTTGCAGGGGAATGAACACAAGTTCAAATCTCTGTGATAATTTGGTGACGATAAAAGCAATGAACTAAGGGCACTTAGGATGCTTGCCTGTTCCTTTCTCGAACTCACATACTCAATATGTCTCAGCTAATTATGTTTAACACTCCAGTAGCACTTCACAGTGTTTAAAAACTTCTAGGTTATATCTTGCCTATGGTGCAAAGTTGAAACTTGTTCCATCCTGCTCGGAGTTCATCTATGTTCTAACAGTAGTCCTGACTGTTAATCTGGAAAGCAGATGATATATAAGGGCTAAAACTATTGTGTTTTCCCATGCATATAAACTGAATAAATAAATACAGCCTAAGTGGTTCTAATGTAGCCCAGTATGCAGGGATGTAACCATGTAATGACTATTTTTCACACTGATGTACAGTTTGGATTCTATTTCCAGCTGTGACTCATGTACCTTCCAGATGTGAAACACAAAAGGAGGAGGGAAGCTGTCCCACTTTTCACTCCCCAAACCTAGTGATTAGTGCACTCATCCAGAGAGCAGACATGCTTCCCCCAAAGGGCTCTGAAACTGAATCACAGCAAAGTGCTCTAACCACCAAGCCACAGGCTAGGGATTACCTGGAGCACTTTCCAGGCTTCCTCTTGAAGCTGGATTGACTGTGCCTTGCATTTGATATTTACTTGCTAAAGCAGATGCAAAAGAGTTGATAGTTTTCTGCCCTTCAGGGCAGCAGAGGACACGCAAGTTATGGAGGTCCGTTCCTACCAGCATAGTAAAGATTTATGCTAAATGTGATGACCAGTAAGTCATTCAGGAGTTAATGATCAAGTTTTTTTTTTTCCTTTTGTAAATAACTCCTTGTTTAAAATATAACTATACTCAGTGCCATACTCAGTAATGGCGGTATTCAGAGATTATTTCACCCTATACCTGGGCACAGAATAAAATGTTACCAAATATTAAATGTAGTATGTTGTAAGCTGAATATTTAATTGTGTGTGTATAGTGTTATCATTACAAGGCAATGTTGCGGCTTCAATATACATTTCCACTACTCGAATATTTATATTTAATGTTTTAAAATTGTTTCATGACAAGCATGTGATTAATATTTTAAACATTAGTAGAGCTGTAACCAGATGTGTCCTTGCAAGTGCCTGTAAACATGTGGCATCAAGTAATATTTTAAATGATTTAGGATGAGTAGAGCATGTGCCAGATTGGGATTTGGAGTATTAAGTGCAGTTATTGACTAACTTGAAAATGGACCTGACAGAATGAGTACGAGCAAGCACAGGAGACAAATTTTGCACCGAGTTATACCTCATGTCATTCCATGCCAGTGATAAGGAACTCCTCTCTCTCTCACTTTGAAAAATACAGAGATGGATCCCTATTAAGAACTAGCCTTGTGGACTGATTCATCTTCTTATATCACCAGGTAGACTTCCAGTACACCTTGATCACTACCCCAAAACAGCACCTGTCAATAAGGCTTTCTCTATCCACTTAGGCCAAAAAGAGACAACCAGTATAACCTGAGGCCAACTATCCTGGGTTTTGACTCCCATCAAAACAGGCTGGGGACAAGGGTTTATACATGCAGAGTGCTCATCTGAAGAAACTAATGAGATGGCTGGGAAAGGTGCTTGACCACCAGAGTGTGCCACTCCACCTTCCCTCTTGCCCCCACCAGGCAACTGGTGTATGTATTTGAAGCCAGATCTTGGAGAGATCTTGGGGAGTGTGTACCTCCCAGAGCCAGATCAGGGGAGGAGAAGCTCTTCCTAGCTCATAGTCAGGAAATATGGTCGTAATATGGTTATATGATATTAGTTCAAGTTAATATTCAGGAAATATGGCCAAAGGTGGGGACACCATTACCTATGGTGAAGAATGAAAGTGATTGTTGGTGCTGAGCTTTGTGCTGAACTCAGTGATGCTGCCTGTGTGCATTTGGCTCCTCTGCACTGCATGGTCCGGACCCTGAAGATATGGAAGTGCTTAAATGCAGGAGTTAAGCTGCAGCTGTGGAGAGGGATGGGAGTTCAAACACACCATTGTACTTAATGTTTCATATTGACTCACTATTGGTGCTCCTAGGTGTTTTAGGTCTCTGGAGACACCTAGCTCTCTCCTTCTCTCCCTATTTACTGTATGAGAATCCTCTGTTGATTTGGAGGGTCCTTCTGGGGAAAGATGTCTACGTTTTAGGTATTGCAATGTGTAAGTGGAGGCACTTAGGAAATCCATTTGGATCAGGTCCCTGACCCTTTGGGCATGTCCAGATGAGATCTAAATTTGATACCAGGAACTTCCAGTATATAAAAAAAGAGAAAGGCACAAAAGAAGCAGTGTGGTGTACACTCCAGGAGTGTGTGCCAGAGCAACTGGAGGCTGGGTCCTCCAGGGAGATGCTCTGGCTGCTGACCAGAGCATCTCCACTGCTTTAAGTGTCCCTCAGCTCCTCCAGCATGCCAGGAGATGGTAGGACCAGGAAAAGGGCAGTTTGCCCAAAGTGGGGCAAATTGCCCCACAGCAAAGCGCACGTGCAGGGGCATGCATTGCTACAAAAAGTAGTAGCACAAATTTGTACTGCTGCTATTTTTGCCACTGCCAGAGCATACCCCTGGATGTGAGGATGTGCCCTTAGAGGCTAAACTCTTTTGATTTTATATCTTTCTGCCAGAGATCTCATGCTCTCAGAATATGCAGGCAATGTTGATTCATGAGAATTTCCCTTCTCAGCATGTGCCCACCTATCATTTACACACAGCCAGGCACAAAACCACTCAGATTCTTCCTCCCCACCCCCTTATTGCTGAATTAGCTGACATCTACTGTCAATACAAATTAAAACAAAAGGATGTCTCTCCCTTCAGAGGTATAAAATGTCATTTATTTTAAACTACCCATGCAAAGCTGCACTCAAAATCCAAAGATTTCAACTGGGCATGGTCCACAGTACAATAAAAATACCAGAGAGGAGCAGCTGCTTTATTTGGACTCGCCTGTGTGATAGCTCCAAATGACAGATAGCTAGGAGGCCTCACAAAACTCATCTGATCAGCTTACTTCCCTTCTACAAGACAGTAGTTCTGCTGCCAGGCTGCAGCGGGAGGTAGAGAGTGTTCCTGTGATCATGAAAAATGATGTCCATTCTGCAAGGAAGAATTACAATGTCTTTCTTCTGTATCAAAGATTTGACTGGGGAAATAACTTCCCCATGGAAAGAAGTGAGGGAAAAAAATAGAGATATACTAAGGAAAAATGAAACGAGCAATCAAGACTCTTGGGGGGAAAAAAAGAAAAGAAAAAAGTTCTTAGAAGTGATAAAAGAAGAAACAAGTAAAAGCATTTGTATGGTGCTTCAACTCAGATTAATCAGAGCGATTGGATAATTTGCCCTCAGGCCAATGAAGAATAAAGTCAGATTTGCAACAATAGTACAAAGTCCAGGCAGACTACCAAGGGTTGAGACTGTAATCCTGATTAGTATTTGCTAGATTTGATTTGAAGGTTTTAGACCCATGCTTTCCTTTGTAAAACAGGAAAAAGAGCTGAGAGAGAGAAAATAAAATGGAAGTTCTGACTCGAACCTGAGATGAATCAATTGGAGTCAAGAAAAAGGCCTTGTTGCACATTGCGAGTTAAGCTTTCCAAATCCTGATTGGTGTTAGTGTTAGTTTTGAGTTTAGATTAGTTAACATGTTCAGACTACAAACCTTCTCTGACAGTCCCTACCTGAACAGCAGCATCTTGCCATTAGGGCTAGGGACAAAAGTTACACATAAACTGGTTTAAGTAATCAGAAACTGGTTTAAAGCTGTAACAGAAGAGAAGTTCACTGCACATAAACCAGTTTCAAAATGGCTGAAACCAATTTACGATAAACCTGGTTGAATGTAGTATCAGACTTAACCGAAAAGCTGGCAAGTCGGTCAACAATACGCAAGTCCTTGACTTCAGGAAAGCCGACTTTGACAAGCTCAGGAGGCTTGTCAGTGAGGCCCTAAGGGACTGTGACCGCAGGGAGAGGGGAGTTCAAGAAGAGTGGTTGCTCCTCAAGGGAGCGATCCTCAATGCACAAACTAAGTCTATTCCATCTCGGAGGAAAGGCAGCAAGAGGGCACAGCAGCCCCCCTGGCTCTCCAGGGACCTAGCAGACCTCCTGAGGCTACAAAGAAAGGCCTACAAAGGATGGAGGATGGGAGTCACCTCCAAGGAGGATTATTCTGCACTGGTCCGGTCCTGTAGGAAGCAGACCAGGAAAGTCAAGGCTGCAACTGAACTCCAGCTAGCTTTGAGCATCAAGGACAATAAAAAGTCCTTTTTCAGATATGTGGGGAGCCGGAGGAAAAGCAGGGGCAACGTTGGACCCCTGCTGAACCAGATGGGGCAACTGACAACTGACGCCCAGGAAAAAGCCAACCTATTAAATAGGTACTTTGCATCGGTCTTTCATCAGCCCCATGGGACGCCCGTGCCTGCTACAGGGCTGGGAAGTCCGGGTGAGGGTGATCCCCTGCCCTCCATTAATGCTGACTTTGTGAAGGAACATCTTGAGAAGCTGGATACCTTCAAGTCAGCCGGCCCTGACAATCTTCACCCCAGGGTACTCAAGGAGCTGGCGAGCATCATAGCCCAGCCTCTAGCGCGGATCTTTGAAAACTCTTGGCGCTCTGGTGTAGTGCCCGAAGACTGGAAGAAGGCCAATGTGGTGCCTATCTTCAAGAAAGGGAGGAAAGTGGATCCGGCTAACTATACGCCCATCAGCCTGACTTCTATCCCGGGGAAGATCTTAGAAAAGTTTATTAAGGAGGCCATCCTTAATTGACTGGCCGATGCCAACATCTTAAGGGATAGCCAGCACGGGTTTGTTGCGGGTAGGTCTTGCTTGACCAATCTCATTTCCTTCTACGACCAGGTGACCTATCACCTGGACAAGGGAGATGAGATTGATGTCATATATCTTGACTTCAAAAAAGCCTTCGATCTGGTGTCCCATGATCGTCTCTTGGAGAAACTGGCCAATTGTCGCCTTGGGTCCCCCACGATTCTCTGGCTGGAAAATTGGCTCCGGGGTCGGACCCAGAGGGTAGTAATTGATGGAAGTCACTCATCGTGGTGTCCTGTGACCAGTGGGGTCCCCCAGGGCTCTGTCCTTGGACCCATACTGTTCAACATCTTCATTAACGATGTGGACACTGGAGTCAGAAGCGGACTGGCCAAGTTCGCCGATGACACCAAACTTTGGGGCAAAGCATCCACACCAGAAGACAGGCGGGTGATCCAGGCTGACCTGGACAGGCTCAGCAAGTGGGCGGATGAGAATCTGATGGTGTTCAACGCCGATAAATGCAAGGTTCTCCACCTTGGGAAGAAAAACCCGCAGCATCCTTATAGGCTCGGCAGTGCTATGTTGGCTAGCACTATGGAAGAAAGAGACTTGGGGGTCATCATTGACCACAAGATGAACATGAGCCTGCAGTGCGATGCTGCGGCTAGTAAAGCGACCAAAACGCTGGCTTGCATCCATAGATGCTTCTCAAGCAAATCCCGGGACGTCATTCTCCCCCTGTACTCGGCCTTAGTGAGGCCGCAGCTGGAGTACTGAGTCCAGTTTTGGGCTCCACAATTCAAAAAGGATGTGGAGAAGCTTGAGAGAGTCCAGAGAAGAGCCACGCACATGATCAGGGGTCAGGGAAGCAGACCCTACGATGACAGGCTGAGAGCCCTGGGGCTCTTTAGCCTGGAAAAGCGCAGGCTCAGGGGTGATCTGATGGCCACCTACAAGTTTATCAGGGGTGACCACCAGTATCTGGGGGAACGTTTGTTCACCAGAGCGCCCCAAGGGATGACGAGGATGAATGGTCACAAACTACTACAAGATCGTTTCAGGCTGGACATAAGGAAGAATTTCTTTACTGTCCGAGCCCCCAAGGTCTGGAACAGCCTGCCGCCGGAGGTTGTTCAAGCGCCTTCATTGAACACCTTCAAGATGAAACTGGATGCTTATCTTGCTGGGATCCTATGACCCCAGCTGACGTCCTGCCCTTTGGGCGGGGGGCTGGACTCGATGATCTTCCGAGGTCCCTTCCAGCCCTAATGTCTATGAAATCTATGAAATCTATGATTTGGGTGAAGCCAGGTTATGAAACTTTTGCCCCAGATCCTTTCCAGTTCAAGTTAAATCACAGTCCCCCAACATCCTATAATGGCTGGGCTGGGCTTGTTACCTCTCATCTCTGTGTTCTTGGGGAACCGTGGACAGGGTGCAGCCTGTCTGACTCCCAAAGGACTCACCCCCTCCCCATCTCTGCCTGAACAAGAACTGATTAGAAGAAGGACTTACAAAAGGCAGTGAAGATGCAGGAGGAGATGCACCTAAATCCCCCCAGACAAGGGTGATAAGAGTGAAGCAACTCCCCTGGTCTCATTTGCATCCCAGATGGAACCGGATGGCAACTCATTTACATGGGAGATGGGACAGGAAAGCACCTCCATTAGTATTCAGGATGGAGAACAGAGATACCAAGACAAGAATCGCACTGAATTCTGGGACCAGAATAGCAGGGGAGCACTGTATGATGGGGGATCCCTGCTCCAAATGCTAATCAACCCACGTCCACACACATCCAGCTCAGCAGTTTTCAGACCAACTCTAGTAATGACTCCTTGATTGGTACCCAAAACACTGAATCTGCCTGTCTGTATGGTAAGCTCCCCCAGAGTAATGCCACCCATAGCCAGGGGTGATCAGCTCCTATTATCCAGCATATGAGCCATCCTGTACCCATAAACAAACCTCGTGTTCTCCCTTGAGTTCCCTTGCTAGTTCTCTACAAAAAACCCAACCCAAGCTCAAGTTTCTGTCCTGGTGCTTGGATCCAAAAGCTGCACCAGCTCCACTCCTTTTCTGCGTGCGAACCCTCCGCAGATTGTGCTGAGGGCTCTGCCTGTCTGCAAGGTCCACCAAGCACCTGGGAACCTCAATTGGTTCCAGCTTCGCTGAGTGGTGAGACCCCAGCTCTCTCTTTCTCCCTCTTCCTCTGACCCCAGGAACCTGACTTACTCTCTTGCTCCAGGCACAGCTTTCTAAACCTGACTTTGGCTAATCAAACTTGAGCTAGACCTCCCCAAATACCTAACTGAAACTATGTAATTCTGTAATTGTTTTATTTGTCTCTCTTGTATGGCTATTACTACTGGTATCATCATAATTTCATATACTTGGCAATAAATAACTTCTATGGTCAAGCTGGTTGCTATACTCTCTCTCTGAAGCTCACTTACTTTTCCTTCCCCTTGACCTCCTCATTTGCTCTGCAGCAACGCTTCTTTTACCTATGCCAAAGATCCCTGTAATGCCCAATACTACAGTGAGGTCTGCTCATCACAGGAGTTACTACTAGGACCATTGTGACAGGAGATGGGACATGCTGAGTTTTGAGGGTATCACCTGAAAGTGCTGATCAGACCCAGCCTGCTCAGACATACTCAGTTAGCATGTGCATATGTGGGTCTAATTGCATTTATTATTGTCCTGCTGAAATAAGGGATGGACTGAATTCAAGGCACATGAGGGTGTCAGCTTGTCAATGCTGAATAGTCTGGCCTGACCCAGATGCACTCTGTTAACCCGGGTGCTTGTGTCTGACTGCATTTTATTGTTGCCCTGATTAACTGAGTTCAAGGCACATGAGGGTGTTAGCCTGTCAAGGCTAAATAAGCCAGCCTGGCTCAGACGTATCCTGTTAATCTGTGTGTGTGTGTGTGTGTGTGTGTGTGTGTGTGTGTGTGTGTGTGTGTGTGACTGATTCTGTGGTTGGGGGAACCCAGCCACATTGAAACTGAGTCCTGCAAGATAGCTCCATTGGGGGTGAGGCCTTGCAGAATGGAGAAATACAGCTCCATATAGAAACACAAGTAGCACAAGCAGCACATTGACAGAATTACAGAGACCCCAGAAATGTACCCCTAATAAATGAGCACACCCCAAAGTGATGGGCAAATCTGGTAAATGGCTGCTTGAGCTGAGAAGGGTTGGAGTGGGAGGGAGGAGGCAGCGACTGCCCCCGCTCCCCCAGCAAAACCAGCTGGGGCCTGGGGCCAGGGTGGAGGGGTTAAACTTCCCTTCCTCCAAGTACAGAGCTGCCCTGCTCTGCTAAAAACACTGCTGGCTTCAGCTGTGGACTACAAATCCGGGAGGCATCTGGAGTCAGGAAGAGGGAGTGATGAGAAACTCTGCAAAGTCCTGCTGCTGTGATTCTGGACTGCAAATCCCAGAGACCTCAGGGGCAGCAGGAAGAGGAAGCAAATGCACAGCCCGTGCAGGCTACATGCCAGAGAGCCGTGCTCTGGCACCCCCCAGCTTCTGGCCTGAGCCACTTCAGGCATGTGCCTGCATGTCCTGAATCAGAACTTAATGTCTGTCCAGTTGTTTCTCTGATTAATCTCTGCATTTTAGACTAACCTGCAAAGTCTGAATCAATTCAGCCCCAGGCTTTTTGACTGTCTGTACTTAGCATAGATGGCTGGTGAGCAAGGGCCTGCTGAGGAGCTACAGCTGTGACTTGTTCACACAGAACAGGAGATTGAGAAGGGACTGAATGCTGGGATGCTGGAGGACTGAATCTTGGGCAGCCTATAGCTGTCGCCACACTTTCATGAAACACAAGCTCGGTAACACGGATCAGAGAGAAACCTGCCCTGGAGTGGCAGAAATTTAAGACACCAACTTAAAACTAGTTTATACATCTTAATGTGTGGACAATCCAGGGGTTAAGAGCCCCCAAGCTATCTAAAATTAATATGTAACAAAACCCAAAGTGGCAGTAGTTTATGGTTGCAATTTCCAGGGACTATTGCTGCAGGTTCACCAGCAAACCAAATAGAAACCAAATAGCCATTTTTCACTGCCAGTTGGCTGGCCAGTCCAACTGGTAGAGGGGCTAAATGCCAGGTTACACAAATCCAAAGCTCTTCTGAGAGCATACACAGAATCACAGACTCAGAGAAGAAAGGACTAGCAACCCAGATCAAGGATAATAAGAATTCCTTTTTTAAATACATAGGGGTAAAGAAGGTTCCGGGTAATGTGGGGCCTCTGCAGGACATGCTAGGAAATCTGGTGGTCTCACCAGATGACAAAGCTAACCTATTTAACAATTTCTTTGCCTCCATTTTTCTGACCAGGGACCAGGTCATCCCCCACACTGGGATCCCCAATGGTCCCAGGGGAGGCACAGCCAGGCCCAGGGTCAGAGAGCACCTAGTCAGGGAACTTCTGGAGGGACTGGATATGTTCAAATCAGCAGGTGCTGATGATCTCCACCCCAGAGAGCTGGGGGAATTAGCAGAGGTCATTGCTGGACCCCTGGCACAGCTTTATGAGCACTCGTGGTGTTCTGGTGAGGTGCCAGAGGACTGGAAAAGGGCCAATGTGGTCCCTATTTCCAAAAAAGGGAGGAAGGAGGACCCAGGAAATTATAGGTCTGTTAGTTTTACCTCGGTCCTGGGGAAGCTCTTTGAGAAAATTATCCAGGAGCACATCTGTGAGGGGCAAACAGGGGAGTGTACGCTTGGGGGCAACCAACACAGGTTAATTAGAGGCAGGTCCTGTCAGACCAACCTGGTGGCTTTCAATGACCAGCTCACAAGATCCTTGGATGTAGGTGTTGCGGTGGACGTAGTTTTTCTGGACTTTAGCAAGGCCTTCGACACTGTCTCTCACCCCATTCTCATTTAAAAATTAGGAGATTGTGGTGTTAATGCCTACACAGTCAGATGGATCACAAATTGGCTGGAGGGCTGCACCCAGAGAGTGGTGGTGGACAGGGCATTTTTGACTTGGAGGAATGTAGGCAGCGTGGTTCCACAGGGCTCAGTCCTCAGGCCCGCACTGATCAACATCTTCATCAGCGACTTGGACAAGGGGGTGAAAAGCACCTTGTTCAAATTCACGGATGACACTAAGATGTGGGGAGATGTAGGCATGCTAGAAGGGAGGGACAGGCTGCAATTGGATCTGGACAGGTTACAGGGGTGGGCAGATGAGAACAGGATGGGTTTCAACACTGACAAGTGCAAGGTGCTGCACCTGGGGGGGAAGAACCAGTAGCAGACCTACAGGCTGGGGAACTCCCTTCTCATCAGTGCAGATTCAGAAAAGGATCTTGGACTCATTATGGATGCCAAAATGAACATGGGCCGACAGCGTGGGGACACGGTCAGGCAGGCCAACCACACCTTGTCATGCATCCACAGATGAATCGTGAGCAGGTCCAAGGAGGTGATCCTCCCCCTCTATGCGGCACTGGTCAGGCTGCAGTTGGAGTGCTGTGTCCAGTTCTGGGCGCCGCACTTCAGGAGGGATGTGCACAACATTGAGAGGGTCCAGAGGAGGCCACCCGCATGATCCGGGGGCAGCAGAACAGGCCCTACGAGGAAAGACTACAAGACCTGAACCTGTTCAGCCTCCACAAGAGAAGACTGAGAGGGGATCTGGTGGCCATCTATAAACTGGCCAAGGAAGACCAGCAGGTAATGGGAGAGTCCTTGTTCCCCTGAGCACTACTGGGAGTAGCAAGGAGTAATGGCCATAAGTTGACAGAGAGTAGATTCAGGCTAGACATCAGGAGGCGCTACTTCACAGTCAGGGTGGCTAGGATCTGGCACCAACTTCCAAGAGAAGTGGTGTTCGCTCCTACCCTGGGGGTGTTCAAAAGGAGGCTAGACAGGCACCTTGCTGGGATCATTGGACCCCAGCATTCTTTCCTGCCCATGGCAGGGGGCCGGACTTGATGATCTGCTCAGGTCCCTTCTGACCCTACCAACTATGAAACTATGAAACTATGAAAGGGTTGGAATGGACCTTTACAGGTCAGCTAATCCAACTCCCTACCGGAGGCAAGATCATCCCAATCCAAACCACCCCATACAAATTGATAATCTAGCCTCTTAGTAAAACTACCATAAAGCCTGATGCAACACAAGGCATAACACTCTCACCTACCACAGGTAAAGCAGAGGAACTCATGGCAATGATCTGCTTCTGTAAAAAGTTGTTACGATGCACTCAAGAGAAAACAGGTACAGGGCCATGCCCCCAGCTACAGAGGAAGGCAAAACACCCCACAGTTCATAGCAATCTAAACATGGGGGAAAATTCATTTCTGACTCCAAATATGGTGTTGGTCTGACCCTGAGAAGAGGGGCAAGACCCACAAGCCATGAACTTCCAAATTTAAGTCTCGACAGGAGCATTTGTCACAAACCAGTTAAAATCTCCACCTTTGGCTACAGCCCACACTTGGTGCCTCTGAGGAAGGCTTAAAAAAAAGCCTGGACACATATAGCACCAGTGGGGGAGGGAGAAGGGAAGGAGTGGAAGGGGACATCCATGAAATTCCCTCCCAGCTCCATGCAGATTATGGCTGTCTACACCAGGAGTTCCCAACCTCTTTATGCCACGGCCCGGCAAACGGCGGACCAGAAGTGGCCATGGCCCAGCAAACTGTGGATCACCACGTGGGGCACTGCGGATGGAATTTCTGACCAGAACTCAGGTAAAGATACTTCCACCTGCTGGGCGGGGGACAGGCCAAACGGCAACCGGGGCTGCCATGGACCCTGCGGGAGGAGTTGTGGCCTCTCCGCCTGGCTCTGCAGGGCCACGGTTTGCCTGTCTGCGGTCACTTCCGGTCAGCAGCCAACCATCCTGTGGACCAGCAGGCTACCCTTCACAGCCCAACACTGGGTCGTGGCCCAGGGATTGGCAACTCCTGGTCTACACCACTTTTTGGCTAGTATTAGTACCAGACTCACTAGGTATCACAACACCAGTGCCACTAACTATTGCCCTTCTATTATTCCATTCCCCAGCCCTGCCTGTTTGCCCCTGATTCAGGAAGGGGTTTATTTAGGAAAGACATTAAAGCTCAGACTGAAGTCACATGGAAATCAATGGGTCTTAAGCCCATGGTTAAGGGATAAGCATATGCTTAAGTGCTTTGCTGAATGGGGATCAACATAATTGGAGGAATCATGGGCTTTGTGTCTTTCACCCACTTGTTATATCTTATCATAAAACAGGATTGTAAGTTCATTGGGACAAGCCCTTTTATTCTGCTTACACAAAGCAGCCAGTGCAGAGGTCAGCAGCCCAGGCCCATGGGTCAGATCAGGCCTGTAAGGGACTGGATCTGGCCAGCAGTAGCACAGGGAATCAGCACTACACAGCATTCCCCTTTTTCTTGACCTGTGCTGTGATGCTGATCCCTCCTGCAGCTCCCCTCTGGAGCTCTCACATCCCCTATGACAGCCAGAGCTTACCCTCACTGCCAAATTTGTCCCTCCCGATTGCCATATGACATGGAGATCGGAGGCACTCGGTCACGTGCACAGGCAAAAGCAGCAGCAGGCAGCAGTGGAGGGGGTGCTGACAGGGGGATCAGTGACCTACAGCTACCAAGTCACAAATACCAGCCGTTCATAAAAAAATTGCCAGCCCCTGCTGTAGGGCAATGGCTTACCATTGCGTTCGGTGATTTTACATGGTTCTGTAATGCAAGCATTAATAATGCAGTGATGGAAAGGAAGCCCATGGACAACAACCTATTAATCATTCATAACAAAGATTTAGATGTTTCTCAGCTCACAGCAAAGTACTTTTTTTTAGTATGTAACCCAAGCTAACTTCACAGCTGGTGTAAATCAGTAAAGTTCCTTTGACTTCAGATGTCATTAGCCAAGGATCTGGCTCCAGGAGTCTCTTGTGGTTGTTTGCTGCAAATACTTTGGTAAATCTCCCTTTTGGAGTTGTCTCCTTTTCTTTCTTTTTTTAAATTTTTTTAATTCTGCTTGAGGTACCCTGAGGCATGTTTTTCCACTGTTATATGGAAACTTTTTGGTATGATAAAGGGAAGCAGTTAGGACAAATACTGAAAATGTAGCCATTTTAAATTACATTAACTGTCCTCCAGATATTGAGATTATGGCATTTAATTTCCAGCTGTATAATTTAATCGAAATTTTTCTCATACAGCACTTTAATCCCATTGTCTTTGACTTTGCTCTGGCAAGCTCTGCTTCATTTCTTTCCAGGCTTTTAAACTTTACTAGATGCAAGAGAATTGCCATTGGGGAGGGCTCTGAGTTTGGAAAGGGAAGGGGTCTCAGGCATGCATCAGTGAATTTTGCTGTCTAATACTGTGCCAGTGTTTAATAGCGTGCTTGCACAAAATGCTGAGCACCATCATTATTCATTATTGCCTAATGATTTTATGAGCCCGATTAAACGCCGCATACCCTGCCATATGATTACGCAACATAAATTAAAAGCTACCTATTAAAATCAACTGGAAATTCAAAACTAATGAATGACCTGAAGTAATCATTATATTACCACTGCAGGTTGTTATTATTTTTTTATGATTTTTTTATAAAAAAAAATCATGTTTTATTTTACATTTTAATTTCATCCACTGGACACAATTTCCCGGATTGTTTCTGTTAGACAGGGCCAGGCATAGAAATTGAGCTAGGTCCTGAAATGGCAGTGCCAGGATCTCCATCTGGAATTATGCTCCTAAAAATTCCTTGGTTTCCATTCTCCACTTTCCCAAACTTGCTCCCCAAGGCACGTGGCACATAAAATGTTACACGTATGCAATTGCATGAGTTTGGAGATTTCCTAGAACTGTTAATAAGATAGTCCATAACTTCAACCTCCCAGTCTCTGTACTGTGTACACAGACATGCGCACACACACATCCGAGCGCACACCCACACATGCATAGGTGCCTTGTGTGGGGGGAGAAAAAGAATCATGGTGTGTACTAGATAGGGAAAAAAATCATTGAAAGGTTTTTCCTTCTAGCCTTGCTTTTAAATTGCTTAGTTTGCTGAGATTGGGCTGGTCTGGATCATTACCATCGTTCATTTTTACAAGTGGCTTCCAAGCTGCATACAGCCTGTGGTGTACAAGTTAAGTCCTTGTTCCCCAGTTTTATGACGGAAGCTTTTCTGGCTGGGTCACCAGGAGAAGGACATTTGATGGGAGGGGGATGGAGAAGGATGCTCTGTGGCGGTGGGTTTTACTTCTGGTCCTTCAGAAACAGCTCTGTTAAAGCCACCTGGCACTTCAAAAGGTGACCAAAGCCTGCCCTAAATGCCTTCAGGGAGCAGTGGGTACTAGTGGAGATTCTTTGTTTGGTGTCCCCTTTGGGACCCCTGTTGTACCCCTTTTCCCTGCCCTGGCATCATTGTCCCAAACAACCAGTGGTTCCCCTGATTACCGAACTTTGGGGACAGGCTGTGGGGGAAGGGGTGGCAGAGAAGGGAGGAATAAAAGTTCATCCCCTGCCCCCCACATCTCACTCCAGGGCTGCAAATATTATATCCTGAATCTGGGGGTTGTCCCCACTTCCCATCCCAGTAATGAGGACGGCCTTTAGCTGGCCTAAAAGCAGGCCTACTCCACCAGCCGTGGTCTACAGCAGATAGGGTCCATGACAGCCTTTGCTCAGTTATCTGATTCTCTCTAGCTCCTCCTTCAAGGGATTGCCTTAGCACTTAACCTCTGCTAGAAAACTCCCCAAAATCCCAGTGTGTAAGCAGCTCTCAGCCTGTTTACTTCACATCCTCATCCCTGTCCTAGTCCTGGTCTTTGCTGACCCTGCCTTGTCTCCTAGCTCCAGACTACAGCCCCTGCTTGGCTCTGGCCACGCTGTCCACCTACCAGACCAGACAGGGGTGCTGACCAGGAGGAAACCAAGCTACTGTGAGACTGTCTTCATTTTACTTATCTAAGCACATCTCACTGGGTGGCATCCCTGGGCTCTGTAGATACATCTGAGAGGCAGTGGGAGCTATCTGGTGTTCAATGCTCGGTGTCCCCTCCAGGAGCCCTAGTTATTACCCTTTGACCTGCGCTCTGATTCTATTTTTTCATCTTTCGTCCCAAGAATGTAATTGTTATACAATTAGTGGTCTCCCTATAACCAGGGGGAGGCTTGTAGTTTCCTGGTGGGTCTAGACCTACTGTGCTTGTATAACAAGTATGCCTGATTGTAGCCCCTGACCTGGCTGGTCTCTCAGTTTTGAGTCTCTAGCTCCTGACCTTGGATTGTCTCCTTATTTCCAGTCTGGCTCCAGACCCTTGGCTCGCTGTTTGACCACAAAACTTTGGCACCTGAACTCAACCTGGTATCTCGCATTTGGCTTTTGATCCTGCCTCTCACAGAGGTCTGTGGCTGTGGTTACAAGGCCAAGCCGCACTAGCAGCCCATGATAGAGATGCTCTTTTTCAGAGTGCAGACAAATGCACAGTGCATTGCAAAAGTGCAAGCTGACTGTCAGGCCTGTCTCTAAAGCCTGCCAATGATTGAACTTGCAGAACAGCGACAGCTTAATTGACAGTCTAACTGAGTGAAGAAGCAATGAAGAGTGCACTAATGCCAACACGGTAGTTAATGAGACATTGCCATTATCTGGCATGCCACTATGTTACAGTGCCCTGGGCAGCTAATGAAAATGAGAGCTTAAGCATGCTGGGAAGACAAAGTGTGACTCTGCCCAGTCCATTAAGATGAGGTGGAAGATAGGGAAGTCCAAATGAAAATGATGGCTTGTCTGGAGCCAAGTTTCATGGCATCTGAATCATAAAACTCCACGTGGCTTCTAGTAAATGGTTCTGGGCTTAGTCCATCTCTAATTTTGAGATGAACACAACACGCACTGCATTAAGAGGTATGTGAGCTGTAACTCAAGTTTGAAGCAGATCTGGTGTGCATTAGGGGCTCTCAGAAGACTTGCATAACTTTGTTGAACCCAGGGGTCATCATTCCAATACCTGCCCTTGCCCCAGATACACTGTTGGGTTCAAGACCATGCCTGCCTGGCTCCTATGGATCAGTAGGGGCAATGCAGAGGTGCATCTTCCAGAGGAAAGACACCTGAGGGCAGGGCCATACTGGCACCCCCTCTAAGTCAGCATCCACGGCTGACACCCCACTTGCCCTGCCTTAGGTCTGCTACTGGGACTATGTGATCGGTGTGTATTGGAGCTACATGTTTTGACAATGCAATCTGGAGATTGGGACTGACCTCAATTTTTCATGCAGACATAGTCAACGTTTAGAAAAGGTGGGGCTTGACTTGAGTAAAATTCTTAAAGGGAATAAAAAGGGCAGGTGCCTGTGTCTTAACCACAACTGGTGGGTTAAACCCTGTTTTTCCCTTGCTGGATGGTGGGCACCTGATTTCAAATCATTGTTAGGGCATGTATCACTAGCTGAAGTCATTGCACAAAGTCTATCAAGTTATTTTTCTTAGGGCGTAACAGAGAGGTTTTGGGTTGTTTTTTTTTTTTTTCCCTTGGAATAAAAGTTTGCATTTCTGGCTTCTTGAAGCAAGGTTTTTGAAGCAGCAGCAGTTTTTGCAAATGCAAAAAAAAACAAACAAACAAAATCCTCTCACTTCTTTGTGCAAAGTTGCTGCCTGAGAACTAGAAATGTGTGTGGGGACTCAGATTTCTGGAAGAAATGACATGTCTGCCTGCTGTCTGGGACTACCTCATTTTCAAGAGTGTGCAGGAATATAAATAAGAGTACTAACTCAATATTTGGGGTTGAGTTCAATCAAGTGTCACCTTCCCAGCCTAGTTCAAATGAGCCACATTTCACCACATAAATATCAGAACTTGTATCCCACATTGTGCTTCTTATTCCTGAATGCAGCATTACAGCGTGCCCCAGGTACCTATAGGCAGTCTTTCTAGGAAGCAGATTGTGGATTGCTTGCCTTTCCTTCTAGACTTATCTCTATATTACAAGCAGTAGAGAATGGAGTACAGAAGGACTGGAAATCAAAAGCAGGCAATTCATAGATTCATAGATGTTAGGGTCGGAAGGGACCTCAATAGATCATCAAGTCCGACCCCCTGCATAAGCAGGAAAGAGTGCTGGGTCTAGACGACCCCAGCTAGATACTCGTCTAACCTCCTCTTGAAGACCCCCAGGGTAGGGGAGAGCACCACCTCCCTTGGGAGCCCGTTCCAGACCTTGGCCACTCGAACTGTGAAGAAGTTCTTCCTAATGTCCAATCTAAATCTGCTCTCTGCTAGCTTGTGGCCATTATTTCTTGTAACCCCTGGGGGCGCCTTGGTGAATAAATACTCACCAATTCCCTTCTGTGCCCCCGTGATGAACTTATAGGCAGCCACAAGGTCGCCTCTCAACCTTCTCTTGCGGAGGCTGAAAAGGTCCAGTTTCTCTAGTCTCTCCTCGTAGGGCTTGGTCTGCAGGCCCTTGACCATACAAGTTGCCCTTCTCTGTACCCTCTCCAGGTTATCCGCATCCTTCTTGAAGTGTGGCACCCAGAATTGCACGCAGTACTCCAACTGCGGTCTGACCAGCACCCGATAGAGGGGAAGTATCACCTCCCTGGACCTATTCGTCATGCATCTGCTGATGCACGATAAAGTGCCATTGGCTTTTCTGATGGCTTCGTCACACTGCCGGCTCATGTTCATCTTGGAGTCCACTAGGACTCCGAGATCCCTTTCCACCTCTGTGCCACCTAGCAGGTCATTCCCTAGGCTGTAGGTGTGCTGGACATTTTTCCTCCCTAGGTGCAGCACTTTGCATTTCTCCTTGTTGAACTGCATCCTGTTGTTTTCTGCCCACTTGTCCAACCTATCCAGGTCTGCCTGCAGCTGTTCCCTGCCCTCCGGCGTGTCCACTTCTCCCCATAGCTTTGTGTCATCTGCAAACTTGGACAGAGTACACTTCACTCCCTCGTCCAAGTCGCTGATGAAGACATTAAAGAGTATCGGTCCAAGGACTGAGCCCTGCGGGACCCCACTGCCCACACCCTTCCAGGTCGAGACCGACCCATCTACCACGACTCTTTGGGTGCGACCCTCTAGCCAATTTGCCACCCACCGGACCGTGTAGTCATCCAAGTCACAGCCTCTTAACTTGTTCACCAGTATGGGGTGGGATACCGTATCGAAGGCCTTCCTGAAGTCTAAGTATACGACATCCACCCCTCCTCCTGTGTCCAGGCGTTTCGTAACCTGGTCATAGAAAGAGACTAGGTTGGTCAGGCACGATCTGCCTGCCACAAACCCATGCTGGTTTCCCCTCAGCATAATTTGCCCTGCCGGGCTCTCACAAATGTGAGCCTTGATAATTTTTTCAAAGACTTTACCAAGGATGGAGGTGAGACTGACCGGCCTATAGTTGCCCGGGTCCTCCTTCCTCCCCTTTTTGAAAATGGGGACCACGTTAGCCCTTTTCCAGTCCTCCGGGACTTGGCCCGTGCGCCACGAGTGTTCGAATATTCCCGCCAGTGGCTCTGCAATGATGTCGGCCAGTGCCTTCAGCACCCTCGGATGGAGCCCATCCGGGCCTGCCGACTTAAAGGCATCCAGTTCTCCCAAGTGACTCTGCACCACCTCAGGATCTACGTATGGAAGTCTGGCGCCTTGCTGCTGCCTCTCCACAACCCCAGTGAGAGACTTGTCGTGCCCCTCACTTAGGAACACTGAGGCAAAGAACTCGTTGAGGAGTTCAGCCTTGTCCCCCCTATCTGTCACCAATTGTTTCTGCCCATTTAGCAGCGGTCCTATTCCTCCCTGGGCCTTCCTTTTACTCCCAATATATCTAAAAAACAATTTCTTGTTGTCCTTTACTTGGGTTGCCATCCTCAGCTCCATGGTAGCTTTGGCCCGTCTAACTGCCTCCCTACAAGAGCGAGCAGAGGAGGTATATTCATCTTTAGTGATCTCACCCTGTTTCCACTTTTTATGTGCTCCCCTTTTGGCCCTTAGGCTGCCCTGAATTTCTCTGGTCAGCCATGGAAGCCTCCTGGCCCCTTTCCCTCTTTTGCCTCACTCGGGGATCGTCTTGCTTTGTGCCCGAAGGATCATTTCCTTTAGGCACAGCCACCCTTCTTGGGCTCCCATCCCTTCAAAACTCCTACTCTGCAGTGCTTCCTTGACTAATCGCCTGAGTGCATTGAGATCAGCTTTCCTAAAGTCTAGCACTTTCACCCTACTAGTTACCTTACCCACTTGCCGTCTTATGTTGAATTCTATTATAAGGTGATCACTGTCTCCCAAATGGCTACCGATCTGGAGGTCCCCTATCATGTCATCCCCTGTTGCCAATACCAGATCCAGTATGGCATTCCCTCTAGCGGGACCATGCACCTCCTGTGTCAGGTGGAGGTCCTGTACACAGGTTAGAAACCTGCGTGAGCGATGGGACCTTGCTGTCTGCGTCTCCCAGCAGATGTCCGGGTAGTTTAGGTCCCCCATGACTACCGCCTCTTTAGCTTTTATGGTCTCCGAGAGTTGCCTCAGGAGCCCCGCATCTATTCCTTCCCCTTGGTGTGGGGGTCTGTAGCAGACCCCTACCACCAAATCCCTTTCTCCTTGCCCCCCATGTAGCCTAACCCACAATCCTTCTACTTCCTCAACCTCAGATTCTGTCTTGATGAGGGTTGATGTATACTGCTCACTGACATAAAGTGCAACCCCCCCCCTTTCTTCCCCGACCTGTCCTTTCTGTACAATCTATAGCCCTCAATATGTACCGCCCAGTCATGGGATGAATCCCACCAGGTTTCTGTTAGCCCCACTGAGTCATAGGTGTTTAGTGCAAGCAGGAGCGCTAGTTCATCCTGCTTGTTCCCCATGCTCCTAGCATTAGTATATAGGCACTTGAGCCCTGCGACTGGTGCCTTTGCTGCCCCCCCACTCCGAGTCCCAAGGGGCCCATTGTTCCTTACCTTCTTGTTTCTTACCTGTTCTGTAGTGCTGGCCTCCCCATGGCTTTCAGGTTCCCAATGTTCTCCTTCTTCAGGCTGGGCTGTCCTTGTGGGTGCCACATGGTTTGGTGGTCCACAGCTTCCCCTGCCCTCGTACTCCCCTCCCCCCGATGAGCCTAGTTTAAAGCCCGCCGGAGGAGATCCGCCAGTCTAGTAGAAAACACATGCTTACCTTTGGGGGACAGGTGAAGCCCATCCCAGCTGAGCATGTCCCTCGTCGTGATGTGCGGGTCATTGTCCAGGAAGCCAATTCTGGGATTGATGTTGCTTGAGGTGTGCACATCAGTCCTAAACTGACTTAATAAGAGGTAGATAGGAGGAAAGCAGAAGTAGGGTTGACTTCATACAAGGAAGTTCAGCCAAGTTTCCAGGAGTTGAGCTGAAAGAATTATGGACAGAAAGATACACCCAGGCTCTGAACTGATGAATTTTCCTGCACTGGGAAGCTCAATGCAAAGCCCTGACATTCAGTGCATACTGAGATGAAGGGCAGTGTTGGCATCAGAAGGGGATACAGGTGTTGTCAAGCAAGTGGAGGCCCCCAGGAAGAAGATGGGAGCTGGTATTCCTGTTGAACCAAGATAACACAAACAACAAATAAGCCCACTGGCATCAATACTGGCCAAGAGGCACCAGAGCTAAAAGGATCCTCAGGCCTCTTTCTACCTCTTTGGAGGCTTAAGCCCACTGACATTTTCAAACATGCTCAGCTGCTGCTGCCTAAGTTTCCACCTGTTGGTAGCTGCAAAATCTTCCAGGTGTTTCCCAATGACAAATGAGCTGCTTGGAGCCCCCTCTCAAGCCAAATCCAGATGCTCAAATTAGATGGGGACATGGCTATTCTGCTAGCAAGGGCAAATCTCTTGGGTATGCTCTAGGCAGGCCTGGAAGCTGATGCCTATAGCAGGTAGGTTAAAGGATGGACACCCATGTGAAAAAGAGGTGCAAGAGCCTCTATACAGGGTGAATGTGAGAGCGGTGTTAAATATGCAGAGGAGAAGGAGAGAGCACACAAATCTGGGCATTTTCAGCTGCTTGAGTTGCCCCAGCAAAAGTGTCCAACTCTAAGAGAGGGTTTGTGGCTGATGATCCAGATGAGAGGCAGTCACATGAGTCAGCTCATAAGGGCAGCCTCTTTGGCACCTGAGCCCCTCTCTTCTCCTTGCCTTGTCTACACAGCATTTAACTTCTATCTCCTGCGCAAACTCCTCCCATGCATTATTCCATGGCCAAGCATCAAGTTCATGGCTGAAAATTTCCCTGAGAAGCCAGGCACTTGGGGGCAATGCCAAGCAGAGCAACCCCTCAGAGCTTGTGGCCATATCTATACTGCTAACCCCAAGGCAAAGCGTAAACAGTACATGCTCAGGACTGCTCTAAATAGCAGAAGCTGCCCAATGACTGGGTTTAGGGTAGGTGCATTGTGGGAGTGGAGTAGTTGGGGTTGACTTTCTCAGCTGCAGTCCTAGGTATGAGAACCTGGGCCAGAGAGCTAGCTCAAGGGGGTTAAAATAAAATGTTGGGGCAGATTAAAGAGGATCTTTTTAGAATAATACACCCAGGAGACAGAGACAATAAAGACCCTGCTGCTCTCAAAGGCTGTTAGCTTGCTTTGGGAAGCAGTGAGCTTGCTTACTTGTTAATAATGATATCTAATCATAAGACTAGGTAAAGATGAAAAAGAAAAGGCTAGTAAGAAAAGAAATAACCTTAAGCAGAAATGTTCAAGCTAGAAAACCCATTTTTGCAGTCATTCCACATAATCAGCCGCTATAGAATTGGTTTAATAATTATATAATAATAATAATCTACCTCTTACTTGTGCTTTTCATCAGTGTTTCAAAGTGGTTTATAAAGCAGGTAAGTATCATTATCCCCATATTGGATTCTTAAAAAACCACCCAGAGGCAACTTTAATGAGAAACCCTTCAAGAACCTGCCCCTTGAATATATACCTGGTGGGTTTTTTTAACTTTGTCCCATTAACAACGTCTGTGTTTCAGTTTAAACAGCTTTGCAAAATTCCATTAGGGCATGGGAAATAATTATTTTAATGAAAGAATGAAAACTCTCTATTTATTTTTTCCTTTTATTATTCTACACAGAGATGGATAAGCAGAGTTAGTGCCTGCACTGCTACCTTTTCATGACAACTTTGCTTGTTTGATTTAGTGTTTCTTTTAAGTCCCCTTCCCCAGATTAAATTAGTTAACTCCTAATTGCCCCATCCTATAGAAACTGCAGTGATTTTGCTGCCCCTGGACCTTGAATAGCCTGCTCCAAATGGCTGAATTTCACCCTAATAAATGAGTTCAAGTTGATAAATGGGAGACAATAGTGGCCATCACACAGGAAGGAGAACACCTGTCTCTAATTAATGGTAGCATCCTTAACTGGACTATTTTTAGCCAGGTGAAGAAAGTCATTCATTATTAACCACATTTACACTTCTTGCAAAAACTCTCTGAATTTTCCCAGCCCAAACACATGACAACAGAGCTTAATCATTTAAAGTGTTATCACAAGTCATGTTTTAATGAAGGAGGCATATGCAAGGGTAAGTGATGAATTGATTGGACAGTTTGGATTTGCTAGACTGAAAATTTGTGTTAATTTACTAAATGTGAGAGGTTATTTGCCCAGGCACTGTTGCTAGATATACTTGTTTGCTTCTGTGCAGTGATGAGAGCACATAGCAGAGAGAGGAGTTCACAGTCCTATTCTCTGTGGTGTCAGTATAGTAGCGTGTCATTTTAGGCAAATCAATTATCCCATTTTTTTAAATATATAGCCACCTAAACCTAGGAACTTAAATCTTTATATTTTGAAAGGGTGAGCATCTAACAGATAAAATAGGCTGAACACATTGATATACCTTAAACTAAGAAGAGACATTAGCCTGCCCACAGTTAGGGATGAAGCTCTGACCTTCCTTTCTAAACCAGACTTCGATCACACCATGTGCCAGCTGTGGCTAAAATGTATTGAATGGAAAATATTACACTAATTAAGCCTAGTAATGCTTGTAGCAACATTGTAGCAGCCAAAGAACACTTCTTAACAAGTCTATTAAATGATCCAGAGTCAGCTGTAAGGAGTCATGATGATTGTTTTTAAAGGGGGGGATCTTCCTTCTTGAATATTTTCCTAACATGCCATAACTCCAGAAACTCATGATCTAGAAGGTCCATGCATTATTTTTAAATCTGTGGTCTTTGCAAAGATTTGGAGGATCTGTTTTTGACCTCACACCAAACCATGTTATTTATAGCTCGCTAGTGGAAAACTGATAGATTAATGCAGCTCTAGCTCTAGGGCTAGTTTTGTATTCATAGATGCTAGGTTTGGAATGGACCTCAATAGATAATCGAGTCTGAACCCCTGCATAGGCAGGAAAGAGTGCTGGATTCAGATGTCCCCAGCCAGATGCCTATCTAACCTCCTCTTGAAGACCCCCAGGATAGGGGAGAGCACCACCTCCCTTGGGAGCCTGTTCCAGACCTTGGCCACTCGAACTGTGAAGAAGTTCTTCCTAATGTCCAATCTAAATCTGCTCTCTGCTAGCTTTGGCCATTATTTCTTGTAACCCCCAGGGGCGCCTTGGTGAGTAAAGCCTCACCAATTCCCTTCTGCGCCCCCATGATGAATTTATAGGCAGCCACAAGATCACCTCTCATCCTTCTCTTGCGGAGGCTGAAGAGGTCCAGGTGCCCTAGTCTCTCCTCGTAGGGCTTGGCCTGCAAGCCCTTAACCATACGAGTGGCCCTTCTCTGGACCCTCTCCAGGTTATCCACATCCCTCTTGAAGTGCGGTGCCCAAAACTGGACACAGTACTCTAACTGCGGTCTGACCAGTGCTCGATAGAGAGGAAGTATCACCTCCTTGGTTCTGTTCATCATGCATCTGCTGATGCACGATAACGTGCAGTTAGCTTTGCTGATGACTTCATCACACTGCCAACTCATGCTCATCTTGGAGTCCACTAGGACTCCAGGATCCCTTTCTGTTTCCATGCTGCCAAGCAGGTCATTTCCTAGGCAGTAGGTGTGCTGGACATTTTTCCTCCCTAGGTGCAGCACTTTGCATTTCTCCTTGTTAAATCACATTCTATTGTTTTCTGCCCATTTGTCCAACCTGTCCAGGTCTGCCTGTAGTTGTTCCCTGCCCTCCAGTGTGTCCACTTCTCCCCACAATTTTGTGTCATCCGCAAACTTGGACACAGTACACTTCACTCCCTCGTCCAAGTCACTGATGAAGACATTGAAGAGTATCGGTCCAAGGACCGAGCCCTGCGGGACCCCACTGCCCATGTCCTTCTAGGTGGATACCGACCCATCCACCACCACTCTCTGGGTGCGACCCTCTAGCCAATTTGCCACCCACCGGACTGTGTAATCATCCAAGTCACAGCCTCTTAATTTGTTCACCATATCGAAGGCCTTCCTGAAATCTAAGTAAACAATGTCTACCCCTACTCCTGCACCAGGTGTTTTGTAACCTGGTCATAAAAAAAGACTAGATTAGTCAGGCATGATCTACCTGCTACCCGCACGCGCGCGCGTGCGCACGCACACGCGCGCACACACACACACACACACACGCACGCGCGCATACTATTAAAAAAAGTTCCCAGGTACATTGCTGAACCAAAACGCCAGATCTAAAAGATTCAGCATATTTGAAATCTGGATCCACCTTTTGCCTCTCAAAAGAAACTCTTTGTGTGTGTTTGTGTGTATGAAATACCATAGAAAAGTAGGCCTGGCAGGTCATCTAGGATCTATCACATACATATATTAATATACAAATGTGTACATGTGTAGGTATAATTATGTTCCTGAGAATTGCCATTCTGGTCCGGAAGAGCACCTAAAAACATAGGTAGTCTCACTGCAGCCCTACAAATTTATCTGAAATTTGAAGATGGTGGCAACAGTCTCATTTCAATAGAGCTGCTATGCAAAGTCATAGCACTTTTATCTATGGAAGAAATATTCCCTTGGTAGAAACGTGCTAAAACAATAAGAACCTTAATTACAAGTCAGACCTGAACTATATGTGGTAAGCACTATAGTAATATCCCACCTCAAGAAAAAAACTGATTGCTTCTAGGGCTTTCCAAGGAGAGGTAGGGCAGTGAGCTTGTGAAGGAAAGCAGAGGAAGGAGGCTGTCCTGGAGCCTGATGTTCCTGCACAAGGAGTGGATAAGGGCTTAGCAGGGTGCATGTGAGTTGGCTTCAGTAGATACAGGACAGCACTGGAAAATCTCTGGGAGCCTGCTCTTTGGAAAGACAGGCCTGAGTAAGGGGAACTCATGGAAAGCAGCAATAAGGGACATGGATAGGATTTGCAGAGGTAGAACAACATCTTGCATCATACAGCTGGAACTGTCTACTGCTGATACTTGCCCTGCCTCATGTCCTCTACGGGCCAGCAGGATTGGTTGGCCAAGAGCAGAGCTTGCATGTTCCTGAAGGGTTCTGTTCTGGCTGCCCTCTGGCAATGTAGCTCTCCTCCAGGCCTGCTATCAATGGCATAGATAGGTTTTCTAAAGCTAGGGTAAAACTCTGAGATTATCCTTCCATATGTAGAGCACTCTGGAAGGCAGCCTGGTACAGGAAAGAAATGTCCTATGACTTTTGGCCATTCAGGATCTCCTAGAGAATGGCAGCTCAGGGTAATCATCTGTCTACACCCCTGACAACAATCTGGCCCTAGAGAAGTGCCTGCAGCAGTCAGCTCAGGAAGACTAAAAGCTCTTTGATATTAAAGATAAATAAAACAGAAGTGGAAAATCATTGCAAGCCCATTTTGAAAAATGACTGCCCTAATCTGAACTTCATCCTCATCTGTTTTGTTCTCACAGAAAGTAAACCCTTTTAAGTAGCGAAGTTAATGCCCCATGACAAATGCCACTGTTCATCTTGAATAGCATTGCTTTAGAGGAAGACAGTTAATCGAGAAAGATATACAAGAGCCCAGCTCTGTTCTCAGCTCTTCCCCCCTTAATTACTCTGTAGTTGAGGAGAGGAAATTACCATCCTAAACACTCTTATTATCTCAAAGGGGAGCAATAGTGAGAAACATTAAAAGGAAAGGGAATCTGTAGACCTGGTCACAAAAAGGGGACCTGAGATGAAAGCTCAAGAATTTTTTTTGCAGGAGGTGTCTACTAGCATGCAGGGACAAATCCGGAGGGGGTGCAGTAATACAGTGGCACGTCCTTTCAGAAATGCTGTGGGAGCTCATCTCTGGCCTCAAAATGCTAATTATACACAGAGTCGTTTGGGTGGATTTAGGATTTTGTAAAGGTGTGGGTGCAGGAGCAGTGACTGGCGCTGCGGGGTTGGTTATGTCTCTACTCTCAGCTCCCTTGCTGTGCATATTAAGCAGCATTCAGAGGCCAGAGGTGAGCTCAGGACCCCATTTTGCTAGGTCTTGTACAAATGCAAGAGCCCATTCCAGAAGCATTTGCATTCTACGGGACAAATAAAGGAAACAAACTTCATCCCTAAATTACGTCAGGGTAAACTGAGTTACAAAAAAACCCATGGGAATTACCCAAACCCACACAGATAGCCTGTCACAGAACCAACAACTAAATCTAGATCTCCTCGGAGAACACCCAATGCCTTAATGACAGGACCATCTCTCCTTATACTGGCCAACAGATAATTTGGGTGCTCAAAATCTAACGTCAGAGTTGTACTCTTTTGTGCTGTTCAGTCTAATTTTGTTCATAGCCTGCATTTGTGATTGCCTTGATGGTGATTTATTCTTTAATCTACACCAAATAAGTGTTGCTTTTCTTAAGAATATGGGGAAGGTTAATCATTTGGAGATAACTTCGTTGTGTACCCCAGCGAGATAGGCAATGGCATCTGATCTTATGGGACACAGAAGCAAGACTGAAGTAATAGATGCACTTAGAAATTAAAGAAGCTGTCAGTCCCTTCCTCAAAATGGGCTATTTGAGACTAGAGAGAAACTAGAGCGACTGAAGTGAGACTAAAAAGAAGTAGTTGAAGGGGGTGCTAAGCCTTTTTATGTTTTTAGTGACATTGCAGCAGCCAAAAACCATTTTTTAACAATTCCTTTAAAAATCCAGTGTCTCAGTTCTTGCAAATGGCCTGTCTGAGAATAGGAGAGTAATCTTCTCCGTGAAACAAGTCAAGAGTAAAAATGGCATCAACGAGCACTGGCCATAAAACCATGGTGGTTTTGAACTAATGCAAGGACACCCCAACTGCAGCCCACAGCCTATTCAACTTTAATACTTATATCACTGAAGTCATGTGGCTCTATATAGGGCTATCTGGATTAAAGTTGAGGGCCTGAGATCAAGCTAAATGATCTGTATCATGTTGGCGGGAGGTGGCCAGCAATGTCCAGCAGGGTTCGGTTCTTGGCCCCATGCTGTTTAACATCTTTATCAAGGATTTAGATGAGGATGTGGAAAGCATGCTGGCCAAGTTTGCAGACAATACTACGTTATGGGGAAAAGTGGTCATGCTAGGGGATAGGATGCAGATCCAGGCAGACCTGCACAAGCTGGAAAGGTAGGTGGAGTGGAACTGGATGCAGTTCAGTAAGGATAAATGCAGAGTGCTTCATCTGGGGAGAAGTAACCAGTGACATGAATATAGGTTAGGAGATGTCCTGGCCAGCATGATAGCTGAAAGGGACCTCAGGGCTACAGTTGATCACAGGATGAACATGAGCCACCAGTGTGATACTGTAGTCAACACAGCTAATAGCATACTGGGGTGCATTAGCCAATGTATCACGAGCAGGGCTAAGGAAGTGAAACTTCCTCTTTACTCAGCGCTCGTGAAACCCCAACTGGATGACTGTGTCCAATTCTGGGCACCACACTTCAAAAAAGACATGGAGAATCTTGAAAGGGTCCAGAGAAGGGCTACAAGAATGATTAAGGGACTGGAGGACAAACCTTATGAGGAAAGACTAAGGAATCTAGGACTGTTCAGCCTGGGGAAGAAAAGACTCATGGGGGACTTGATGGGTGTCTATAAGTATGTAAGGGGTGACTATCAGGGTCTGGGAAAAAAACTGTTCACTAGGGCACCCCAGGGGAGGACAAGGAGCAATGGCCATAAACTGTTAAAGGATGGTTTCAGGTTGGATGTAAGGAAGAACTTCTTTACAGTTTGGGTGACTAAAATCTGGACTAGACTTCCCAAAGAGGTGATGCAGTCCCAACCTGGGAAGTCTTCAAGAGGAAACTGGACAGACACCTAGCTGGGATCATTTGATCTCAGCAGTATTCCTGCCCAGAGCAGAGGCGTTGGACTCAGTGATCTTTCGAGGTCCCTTCCAGGCCTTCATTTCTATTATACCATGATTCTATGATCTAATGGTCCCTTTTAACCTCAGAGTCTAGGGAATGCTGGGATTTGCCTGCCCTAGATTGAACTTCTCCAATCAGGAACAAATTTGCACCCAATGGGCTCACGTTCAGATGCATGTGGGGGTCCAATTTAATGCATCTGAATTTTCTGGCCAGGAAATTCATGCACGTTAATTGCATGTGTAGACAGGCCCAGAGTAAATAATGGGTTTTTTTGGCAGAGATTAGCTTTCAGGTCCCCAGGGCTCCCTGTAGAGGGTGCTATCCACCCTCATTCCTAATGGTCAGGAAACAGGAGTAAACAAATGCTTTTGTTGAATGGCTCAAGGCATGTCATTTAATATTACAGGAATCTGTTATAACTCCATGCAATTAAAATACACAAGAAACACACCAATAAGCAGCATGACAAGTTTAATTACTTTGCTCAAATCCATTACAGTATCTTAGTTAAAGACAGCCTCAGCACCAGAAGCCAGATTTATCCCCACTTATATCAGAGTGTTGCACCAGACATGAATGGGCCTGACTGAGGAATCCTTGGCTTCAGTACTGCAGTAATATAGTGTGACTCTCCTCTCCTCCTCCACCAGTGTGGATCCTGAGTAATTTCATTAGAAATACACTAATGTAAAACCCCTCCTTTCTCTTACAATTGTTTGACATCAGTGTAATTCCAATGATTCCAGTTAAGTTAGTTCAGATCACCCCTATTACAAGGGGAGTGGGGAAATAAGCTCATTCTCTTGGAGCAAAGTCTCCAGCAGAGAACAAATGGGGCAGAATTTCAGTAGGCCTTCTGCCCTATTATATCACTTCAATATAATAACAGAAAGGAACTGGATCATCTTTGAGGATGTTACTTAGGTTTCAGTAACCTACCATTCCCAAGAATCACTGATTGGGAGCCAAGTCAGTTGTTGGGGGTCCTAGGTGTCCACATATACAATGCCTTAGTATTCCAGGTGGAGTGGCCACCTTTTAGGCCTCAAAGTGCTTTGGCTTTGACATTGATGGTTAGGAGTGAGCACCCAGCCCAGCATGCTTTGCAGTAGAAGAGTGAGAAGTAGTGCTTGCACTCACACATGGAGGTCCCAAGGGATTGGTGATGTGTGGTTAAGGGTGTTTTCATTTTTCTGCTTTCCCTTCTCTCCTAAACATGGGTTCAATAAAGCTCAGTAGCCTGCACATGATGGAACTCTGCAATGTGCTTTCCTGCCTTGGGGTGACTGGTGTGGGGATGTGCTATCAACTATGTTTTGGGTTCCCAGAGGCTGTGGGGTGGAGGGTGTGATGAGGGGCCATAGTCAAGTAGGGAGTGAAGATACAGCTGGTTATTAGAAAAAGCTTAATTTGACCAAGCATTGTAGAGGAGTTCATTGATTGACATGCCAACAAAACCAAGCGGGGGGGGGGGAGGGCTCAGAGAGAGGGGAAAAAAGGAGGCAGTAGATTTCTGGCTGCATACCAGAGTAGCCAGTTACAGTGGTGCAGGGGAGGGGGGAGGAAGTGAAGAGGTGTGATGCAGTATGAGGAGCCTGGAGGACCAACCAGACTCCTGTTGTGGAACTAGGGTGACTACATTTTCAAAATAGAAGGGCAGGATACATGCCCACCTCTCCCCACCTTGCCACCTCCCCCCAGCCCCGCTGGGGGCACAGACAGAGCAGAGCTCGCTGGGACTGGGGTGAGGGTGGAGGCAGGGCCAGAATCAGGCTACCCACAGCAGGCTTGGGGATCCCTGCCCTGCTGCTCTTCCCTTGGGAGCTCCACGCTGGCAGTGCCACCATGACCAAGGTGCCCCCTGCCTGCCAACAGTGGGGGACACGACTCTGCACCTCTGCAACTGCTCCCGCTGCTGCCAGGTGGGCACGGAGCACTTTACCATGGTGGTGTGGCCAACATGGGGCTTCTGGGGGAAGGTCAGCAAGATGGGAAGACCTGAGCCCACAATGGGCATCCCGCATTTGCCCTCACTCCATACACAAATCTGGGGGGGCACATGCCCCCCATGCCCAGAAGTACATTCAGGGGTGTGGAGCTACCCCCCTGTCCTCTGGGCGTACCATCCATGGCTCTGTCCTGCTCCATGCCCTGGCCCCAGGCCTCATGCACTGCCCTAGCTGGGCAGTGCCTGCAGCCCCAGAGCCAGCCCCACTGCCTCCTTCACAGTGGAGGCCTCAATCTGCTCCCCTGCCTCCTCTGTGCCACTCCCCACCCCCCCTTGGCCTTACTTACAGGGAGCTGCTCCTCATGATGCCTGGCTGTATTCCTGGCCACATGCATATAAACATGGCATCCCCTGTGTCCTGCTCCTGGAAGCCCCAAGCAGCCTGCAAGGGGAAACCTGCCACTGCCCAGACCTGGATCCCTGCACAGTACTGCGAATCCAGGACAAATGCTGTCCCAGAGTCATGCAACATGGTCCTGGGACTTGATGTTCCCATTCTGGGACTGTTCTGCCCAATTAGGAATGGGTAGTCATCACCCTACATGGAACCCTTGGTGTCTACATGTAATACATCCCAAGTTCACAATGTTCAAAACAGTACCTGATTTTCCAGGTACACTTCTGAACTATTGCAAGTGAGTTAAAACTGGTTTAACAGGATTATAGGCACCTATACATGAGCAGCAAGGCTGCTCCAACATGCTATAATAGAGTGTGCTGGAGCATGGTAATTGCTCCAGCACAGTGTCTCATGTCACCTGTCCCCACACTTAAAAATGGCAGCAGGAGTGCTCCATCTACAGCTCTTTCGGTGAGCTTTAGATAAAGTGTTCCCACTGCCATTTTTAAGCATGGGGACACTACTATACGAAATGCTAAGGGCACTTTAATTAGAGCGGTTTTTAGAACCGCTTTAATTAAAGCACACCCTTCCCCCCCCCCCCCCGATGCATATGAATAAATTCCCTATATATCTGTCCACTTCAGGTTTAAATTGCCTTTAAACCTGTCTAAAGGTTCAGTGTGTTCATATGCAAAGCTGGCCAAAAGGCAGCATTTTTATCCTACAACAAATGCTAATATTGTGACATCTGGGGGTCTGATTCTGAATTACAATGGAAAGTCAAACTGGCAGAATTTTAGATGACTCAGTAGATCTGAAAATGTTGTGCTGCTGTGTTATTGATCTGGAATTCAAAATAGCTATACATGGAGGTCCCCAGGACTTAACTGACATGCAGTCTCTTATCCCCTTTGTGACAGGTATCTGAGGAGTCTGGCTGTTCATTGCCCTTTGGCAGGACCTGTATAGCATGCCATACCAACCATATCTTTCTGAACTGAATTGAATTGAAATTGATTCTTTTTATTCAGCAATAGAAGAAACCGAGGTTCAGTGAACCCTCCTGTGCTTCATATAACTCAGGATTATCCATTCACTCTGGGGTAATTGTATTTACATTCTTCAGGGAAGAGGTTTGAGCATAAGATGGGGCATTTCAGGCTGGAGAATGGAAGGGGCAATCATTTTATGAATGGGCCTTTTTGCTGCTATTTTATTTGATAACAATTATATGGGGTGACTCATCTCATAGTCATTATCTGTCAGTGAGATACATAGCCCATAATGAAGATCCTGATTCTCTTTGTGCCCAAGTATGGAACATTTTAAAGCATTATGCTCTTGCCAAGGTTAAGTGCTACTCAAAATGTGATTCCCTTGTATGAGAAAAGGTTAAAAGGATAAGAGCACAAAGGAAGAGGACACGATTTAAGCATCAGAACCATTTTAACAATCATGGCACCTATTGTGCTGCCTCTTATCCTTGCACCTTCTACATGAAAGACTTGGTTTCTGCCTAGAGAGAATAGATGATGGTGCAGAAAAAGGTAAGGAAGTAACTTGACTAGGAAAACTGAGGATAATGAAGTAACCCAATGAAGTAAAGAACTGCCCACTCCCCGATTTGATTTTAGATTCCCGAGCTAACCCTAACATTTTCTGAAGAAGGTTCATTTCTTGAACATTTTAGTTAAGTCTCACTTGCAACTTTCTGTTGGAGAAGGGCATGTTGATGGAACATTTGCAGCCACCTCCTTTAAAGAAAAGGAATGTGCTAAGTCAGGGGTCAGTAACCTATAGCCCACAGGCTGGATTCAGCCCAGATTGATATTTTATCCAGGCCAAAGAGCGGATGGCCTTTTGTGGCATTTCAACAGTGGGGGCTTTTGTGGCAGGAAGGCTTTGCTCACATGGTGAGAAGAAGCAGTGGCAACACAACTGAGTGAGCCGTGACTACGGCTCTGGCTCCAAAGACAGCGCTGGTGGTTCATACTGAGTTGGAAACAGCCCATGCTCAAAGCTAAGCTCTGTTAAAGCAGCCTCTGCCACAAAAAGTTGATGACCCCTGTGATGAATTCATATTTTGTAAAAGATGAGACATAATGGAGGGGGTATATTATCCAACATCTTATTCCTACTTCTGCAGCATTTGATACAGAATCAAAGTGAGGAGTCAGGAAAAAAATGGACCTTTGGGCCCTACCTGATCCAGCAATTCCTATGCATTGCAGACTGACCCAGTGGCCCTGTGTCATCAAGCTCTTGAAAGTGGATCTAGTTGCTAAATCCCATAGACTTCCAAGTCACACGGTTCAGAGTAGTCATTTCATGGGCAAACGTCTAGGTTTGGACATCTTCCCCAATGCCGTTGCTTGGGACATGGAACTCCACAGTCAGCTACACTGGGCCTGGAAATCAGTGCTTTGAAATCTTTAGTTGCTCCCACAGTCACTTTGCCACCTTCCCTTGGTGTTGACAAATACACCACAGTTTCTGCCCTTTAACTAATTCTGAGTGTAGCTGATGAAATAGATATTGGATAAATAACCTAAGCAGGAGGGCCAGGCTGCTTAAGTGGGTAGTAAACACTCTTATGTGATCCAAGCCAGCAGGGGACTATATTTCAAAGAGGGTAGTAGGCACCTTGTAAACGGTGCCACCTATACTATAAATACGATAAAACCTGTTAAAACCGGGGATACTATAAGAACCAACAGACAAACAACCTGAAAGGCACAAAAGACATGCTATTGTCAAGGCAACCAAGGGGGAGAAAAGAGGGGGTGCAGATCACCTATAAAAGAGAAGCAAAATCAAGATCTGTGGGACCTCTGCCAACCTGCCAAGAAGAACTATGGAGTCCCGGAAAAGTGTCTGAACACCTGGCTTCAGGGAGATGCTGTCCTCGGGACTTCATAAGACTTATGCAAAGTTTCTATTGAGTCTTGGCTTAGGCTAAGTTTTATTTGGAAGTGGGGTTGTCTTATGTTGTTGTGTCTTAACTTAGGCAAAGTTTTCTGTTGTTTCTTTGTCTTATGCTTAAAATCGTAAATTGCTCTACTCGGTAAATACTCTCTTCAGAGAACAGACTAGTCTTGTCCAAGCCATATTCATGACTTCTGCGCCACCACCTCAATTCTAACACTAAGGTTAGGCAACACTTGGACTGATGCCTAAGTTGTGGACACTTTAGGCTTCTAGTTTCACCCCTTCGGGAGACAAGTGGTTAGTAACATGAGAATTTCTTAGCCTCAGTCATTTCACTCTTCAGGCAGTTGAGACTTACTGATCCTTCAGAATACCAGAAGTCCTCAGAAGGATTCTCCCCTCCTCAGAAGGACTTTTCCCTTCCTCTCTTCAGACCCCTAGAGCAAATGAGATGAAGAACACCTTTCATTTTCACTGATTCATTTCCATTGTAAAACAGCATATGTCTCAATAAAGTGACTTTATACATCTTTGGAAGACTTCCCATTTGATGCATGTAGATGAAACGCCATATGGTAGCAGCTGTTCTATATCCACTGACTCAGATGGGCATCAGTATAAATTAGGCTAAATCATCAATGTTTCCATGAAACTGTGAATAACAAGTATCACAGGGTCATGGTTGGTTTTGGTTACCTGCAGTCCTGACAATCCCCACAGAAAGCCATACACTGTATAATATCTTCCTAGAGTCCTGTACTTTGAAATTATTATTCAGTCCTTAGCCAGACAAACTTCCGTTAAAGTCAATGAGAATTTTGTCTGAGTGAAAACGCCAAGGTTTGGTCCAGGATCCATAATAAAAGGCCAGTGAAATAAAAACCTATTTATCAAGTGGATCTTTTTATTATAGCTTTTGACTATTCTGCTGCTCTCGCTGCTGAGCAAGACAATTTATTTATGACATCTCTCTCCAGAAATACCTCTTTACATTTCCAGTCTAAACTGACACTTGTAATTTCAAATACCTCTTTCAAATTTGCAAGAATTTCAACCATGTTTTTTCTGTAGCACCTCTAAAAAAGTCTGAATGAGCTTTTGTCCTTTTTTTGTCCTTGCTTTGTGAACACTGATGCTTTCCTCCTCTGTTTCCTGAAGAATGAAAAGACACCTGATTTGTGTGCGTTGTGTAGGACTGGATTGCTTTCTGGCATGTTCAGTAGTATTATGTATGATGACAGCACAAATCTGGAAACTGAGTTTGCAAATACCTTGTATGCTTCAGCGGAGACTTTAATGGCATATATAGCAGGGAATGGTTGTTCTCTCAATTTTACAAGTGAATACAATGAGGAATTAGGAGCAGTACCAGATTGCCTTGCCCCCCTCAGGTGTAAGACGCCTGTTACCAGCCAGCCCTGTATAATTAGCAGGCACAGCTTAATTATACCTAGTTAGTAATAATTAATGGGAATAGAGAGGGGACGCTATAAAGAGTAGGCTAGAACCAAAGTGATGACAGAAATTGGCAACTAGGCCCCGAGCTGAAAATAATGTTATTAGGGCTTCCCAGGAAGGCATAATGACAAAATCTTGTGGTATGCTACTGGGGGATGTGCCTGGGGGTAGAGGGGGTATGACTTATGTGTGCAGGGGAAGGGGAGGGTGTTGAGATTGGCAGTCCCTGAGCAAATAGAAGTGTGGTATCATCTTCCCCTCCTGATATCCCCATATCTACATACCTGTTTTTAAGTCTACAGGAGATCAAAATGTCTTATGCCTTATGCAGAAGGTGGCAGGGTGCCCCATAGCAGCAAGTTAGCACCCCAGTAGTCTGTACTGAGTCACTGGTTCATAAAACCTTGTCTGCTGAAAAAGCAGCATTTAATCCTGTATCTGAGTGTGCTTTAAAATAATAAAATAGAAGGGACATGTGCTGAATACATCCATGTCTTTTGATGTATAGATGGCAAAGCAGGAGAGACCTTTGTGACCATACAGTATGCCTGCCATAAGATATGGGCCATTCTCAACTCCGAGTGAGAAATCAACTCCGATGGATGGACCACTGTGTCTGGATGTCTGAGAACCACCTCCCTCACCAGATTCTCTTCTCCCAGCTCTCTGTTTGTCAATGCTCAAAGGGTGGCCAAAGGAAATGGTACAAAGACACGCTCAAGTTTGCCCTCAAGCGCGGAGGGATTATCACCAGTGGCTGGGAGGAGCAAGCTTCTGACAGTTTGGCATGGCATCACCTGGTCCACCAAGGTGTACACCACTTTGAGGCTCAACAACTCAATACCAAGGTGGAACAGTGGCAGCGAAGGAAGGAGAAGGGGATCAGCCCGGGGCTACAGATCCCACTCTCTCATGCAACGACATGCCCCCATCGCCAAAGAATGTGTGCATCCAGAATCAGGCTCCTCAGTCACCTGAGGACCCTTCAAGCCTGATGGACATCATCCTCAACTTCAAGGGACCACCACCGCTGCCAACGATGGGCCATTGAATTTCATGAAGTGACTTCTGTTTGACACATCCCTGTATCTTATCACTGAGGGACAGCATATCTCTTTGGAACATTGTCTAATCCCTATGGCGTCTATTCTAAGGCTAATAATCATAGAATCATAGAAACTTAGGGTTGGAAGAGACCTCAGGAAGTTATTTCCCAAGTCAGAATTCAGATCTGACTTCTCAAGGAGTATGGTGTGGAAAAAGCAGTAGACACAAGTTAAGCCAACTGGTCACTTGACCTATGGACTACTACAGGACACCTGAAACAGGAAACAGGCAAAGTTAAGGAAGGGCCCCAATTTTCTTCACTTCTGACCAACATATTTCATGGTGATAGAAACCGTAGTCTTGAGCATATTTCTTCAAAAAACCCAAGATCTACCTCAAAAACATCTAGCTCCGTAGTTCCAATATGCTACCACAGAGCTATAGAGCTGAATGGGGATGGGGTTAGAATCATAAAATCATAGAAAGTGACCTCATAGAAGGGACCTCAGGAGGTCACATCTAGTCCAACCCCCTGCTCAAAGCAGGACCAGCCCCAACTACATCATCCCGGTCAAGGCTTTGTCTAGCCAGGTCTTGAAAACCTCCAAGGATGGAGATTCTATAACCTCACTGGGTAACTTGTTTCCTGTGTTTTACTACCTGCCTAGTGTGAAAAGTCTTCCTAATATCTAACCTAAGCTTCTGTTGCTGCAATTTGAGATGGTTGCTCCTTGTTCTGTCATCTGCCACCACTGAGAACAGTCCAGCTCCATCCTCTTTCAAACCCCATTTCAGGATGTTGAAGGCTGCTATTCAATCCCTCTCCGTCCTTCCTGCTCTAGACTAAATAAGTCCAGTTCCCTCAGCCCCTAGAGAAAGATCCTCAAATTTTAAAATAAGTTTCTAACCAATTTAAAACGAAATGGGGGTCTTCCATTACCTGTTCTGAGATCTGTGATCTGCTTACCCAAAGATATGCCAAAACATCAGTAGTATTATAAAGGCTCTGTTGTCCACAAAGAAACTTTCTTTGCATTGCTTCAATGCATGAGGCATCATTTTCTTCAGCACTGAATTTGCATAACTTCACCACAGTGCCTGCTTTCTGGAACAAGCATTGATTTAGAGTAAATGAACAATTTCCCACTGTGATTTTTGTGGTGGAGTTTCCTATACCTCCTCTGACCTATCATTACCGCAGTAATGCTTTGTAGTCACTGACTCGGCAACAACAGTGTTGCAGGCATCTTGGGATGGTCTTAATACTTTTCTGAATGTACATCAGCAAAAAAATAAAACAAACCACTGACCTGAATTAATTTAGCCTCTGTTTAGCAATGCAGATATAAGTTGGTTAAAGCACATTCAGATGACTACACACTAGAGATTTCATATGGTAAAGCAGGCTGTTCTGCCAATGTAACTCTGTTGTTGTTGTTGTTTTCTGATGTAATTGAATTAATGCAAAGAAGCAATATAACACAATGTTCAGTGTCCCTCACTCTGTCTAATTGAATAAAGCAGGTTTTGGGTAAGCAGAGTATTTTTTAATTAAAATTAAAGATATTGAGGAACAAAACCACTGTTTTTAAATGAGGTTTGGTTAATCAAGTCGGTTGAACTAAAAAAAGTGGAAATCCCATTACATCTAGCTCTGCCCAAACTGGAAAATAGGTCTGTTTTAACTCTTTTTTTGAGAGACAAAATTGCAGAGATGAGTCCAGCTTCTAGCACCTGAAATACCCTGCCCTCCGTTTGCAAAGTGTATGAGTGCGCATTTGCATGCATTGAGTCATTAAATGGCATCATTTAACACTGGGAAATTATAGAATGTAAGAGATGCATGAAGAGTTTAATGATATGCAAGTCCAAATATATGAGTATGCCACTGAATGCTTTGTATGTTCACTGCCTTATTTACTTCCATTGTCTTGAACAGGGACTGGGACATCCCTCCTGTCAGAGGTAGGGACAGTCTCAGGGATAGCTCTGACAGGCCTTGGGTCAGTGCAGAGGTAGTTAGGGATCTTCTGGAAGGACTGGACATATTTAAATCTGCAGGTCCAGATGCCCTCCACCCAAGGGTGTTGTGGGAGCTGGCAGGGATCATCACGGAGCCCTTGGCCTGGCTGTATGAGCATTCATGGTCATCTGGCCAGGTGCCGGGGGATTGGAAACTAGCTAATGTGGTCCGCATTTTTAAGAAAGGGAGGAAAGAGGACCCAAGTAATTATAGGCCCATAAGCCTCACCTTAGTCCTCAGGAAGATGTTGGAGAAAAATCATCAAGGAGCACATCTGTGGGGGGGCCTGCAGGGGAGATCATGCCCAGGGGCAATCAGCATGGGTTCTTCAAAGGCAGGTCCTGCTTGACCAACCTGATTGCCTTTTACAACCAGGTGAATAAATCCTTGGATGATGGTGTTGCCATGGATATAGTCTTTCTAGACTTTAAGAAGGCCTTTGACACTGTCTCTCACCCCATCCTCATCAAAAAATTAAGTGACTGTGGCGTTGATGCCTGCACAGTTGGATGGGTAAAAAATTGGCTGATGGGGCACACCCAGAGAGTAGTGGTGGATGGGTGGTACTCAAACTGGTGAGATGTGAGCAGTGGGGTCCCCCAGGGCTTGGTCCTCGGGCCCGCACTGTTTAACATCTTCATCAGCGACTTGGAAGAGGGGGTGGAAAGCACGCTGTCCAAGTTTGCTGATGACACTAAGATGTGGGGCGAGGTGGACACACTTGAAGGAGAGAGAGGGTGCAACTAGATTTAGACAGGCTACAAAAGTGGGCAGGTGAGAATAGGATGGGGTTCAGCGTAGACAAATGCAGGGTGCTGCACCTTGGGAGAAGGAATCCACAGCATACATACAGGCTGGGGAGTTCCCCTCTTGAAAGCACAGAGGAGGAAAGGGATCTCAGAGTCATTATTGACTCCAAGATGAACATGAGTCACCAATGCCAGACCGCAGCCAGCAAGGCCAGCCATACCTTGTCATGCATCCAAAGATGCATCGCAAGCTGGTCCAGAGAGGTGATCCTCCCCCTCTATGTGACTTTGGTCAGGCCGCAGTTGGAGTCCTGTGTCCAGTACTGGGCACTGCACTTTAAAAAGGATGTGGCCAGCCTGGAGAGAGTTCAGAGGAGGGCCACCCTTTTGGTGAGAGGGCAGCAGGTCAAGCCCTATGGGGAGAGACTGAGGGACCTGAACCTGTTCAGCCTCAGCAAGAAGAGGCTGAGGGGGGACTTGGTGGCTGCCTACAAACTCATCAGGGGAGATCATCATCAAATAGGAAAAGGCCTATTCTGCCCAGCACCACCTGGGGTGATGAGGAACAATGGTACTAAGCTGATGGAGAATAGGTTAGAGATCAGGAGGCAATATTTTACAGTTAGGGTGGCCAAAATCTGGAACCAACTTCCCAGGGAAGTGATCCTTGCCCCTACCTTGGGTATATTCAAGAGGAGGTTGGATGATCACCTGTCTGTGGTCTTGTGAACCCAGCATTCATTCCTGCCTGTGGCAGGAGGTCAGGATAGATGATCTTTTCAGGTCCCTCCTGACCCTAGCTACTATGAAACTATGAAGATAGGGGCATGTACCAGGTGATGCGTGTGGGTGGCAGCAGAGATAGGGAAGGAGAGCAACAGATGAGTAATGGCAGAACAGGCTAGGAATTACTTAGAGAAGCTAGCTGCTTTCAAACCTGCAAGGCTGGATGGGGTGCACCCAAGGCTACTGAAGGAAGTGTCTCTCACAATTTCAGAGCCATTGGTTATCCTTCTGGAAAGCTTGTGGAGGTCAGAGGAGGTCCCAGATGAATCAAAAAGGGCAAAAATAGTGCCCATTTTTAAAAAAAGGGAAGAAGGAGGATCTAGGGAGTTACAGAGCAGTCCGTTTGACCTTGATACCAAAAACAACCATGGGGCAGGTCCTCAAATAATCTGTTGGGAAAAAATGGTGATCAGGAACAGTCAAGATGGATTCACCAAAGGCCAAGTCATACATGACCAGTCTGGTTCCCTTCTGTGATAAATTGGTAGCTTCTGTGATGAGGGGAGAGTAATGGATTTCGTATACCTTGACTTTAGTAAGGCTTTTGACATTTCAACACCGTCTCCCACAACATTTTCATTAGCAAGCTAAGAAAATATAGGCTGGATAGACGTACTGTAAGGTGAATACAAAACTGGTTGTATCACTGTACTCAGTGACTAGTCCTCTATATCTCCTTCCAACCAGATAATGAGCCATTAAGTGGGGTTCCCCAAGAGTCTGTCCTGGGTCTGGTATTCTTCAACATCTTCATTTATGATTTGGATGATGGGATCAGGTGTGTGCTTAGCATATTTGAAGATGACACCAAGTTGTGGGGGGAGGGAGGGAATTATGGACACCTTGGAGGGTAGGGCTAGGATCCAGAATGACCTGGATAGACTGGAGAAATGGTCTTCAGTCAATCAAATGACATTCAACATGAAAACCTGCAAAGTTGTCCACTTGGGGCAGAATCACTGCATGCACAATTACAGACTAGGAATGACTGGCTAGGCTGCAATAAAGCACAGAAGGACCTGGGGTTATGGTGGACCAGAACCTGAACATGAGTCAAGAGTGTGCTGTTGTTGAAAAAAAAAAGCCAACAACATCCTCAGTTTTATTAACAGAAGTGTCATTTTCAAATCAAGAGAAGTGATTTTTCTACTCTTTTCAGCACTGAGAGACCTCACCTGGAGTACAGGATCCAGTTTTGAGCCCCGCACTTCAAGAAAGATGTGGACAGTTTGGAAAAAGTCCAGCATGTGGCAACAAAAAATGATCAGAGCCTCAGAGAAAAGACTTATGGGAAAGTCTGAAAGAGCTAGGGTTATTTAGCTTGGAGAATAGAAGGCTGCGGAGGGAATTTGGTAACAGTCTTTAGGTATCCAGGTTGTAGCTGCATTGTTCTAGAGGAAAAGGCAATCAGGACTCATAGTAGAGATGATATCTTTTATTAGACCAACAAGGTTTTTGCAAATTTTTAAAAATTAAAGAAAATTTTTAGCAAAAATCTTGTTGGTCTAATAAAAGATATCATCTCTACTATGAGTCCTGATTGCCTTATAAGTCTTTACATACCTGAAGGGTGATCATAGAGAGGATGGGGATGGATTTTTCTCGGTGGCTGTAAGAAATAGGACTAGGAGCTATGGCCTCAAGCTGCAGCAGGAGAAATTTAGCTGGGCAATTAGGAGGAACTTTCTGTCTACGAGGGTGATCAGGCCCTGGAAGAGGATCCCTAAAGAAGTTGTGGATTCTCCATGCTTGGAAACTTTAAAAAGCAGGTTAGACAGCCACGTGGCTGGGATGGTTTAGTCAGGAACGATCCTGGCTTGATCAGGGACTGGACTAGATGACCTTCTGAGGTGACTTTCAGCCCTACTTTCCCATGATTCTATATTCTCGTGATGTTGGTAATTTGAAAGAACAATAAGGTAGCTCTGATGTCTCCACTTCCATCTATCCCAGGTCTGGTGGTGGCAGGAGAATCTTTGTGCGTTATGCCCTAACAGTCACACCTCATGGGGTCTGTCAGAAATATATGTAAAGACATATCATTGTTTGACATTCAATTATAGGTCTGTTTACAGCATCCTGTCTTCGTTTTAAAAAATCTGCAAGGACGCTGTCAATAGCATGGGTAAGTCAGACATGCAAGGTTAACTGTGGGATCTTGCTAACATGCCTGAGAAATGGGCATCAGAAGTGTAAAGAACGCATTTCACAGCGAGTCTGTATATCCAATTAAGGAATCATTTCCTGAAATTAGTTCTTTTTGGGGTACTGATTCTTTAGTATCTATTGCTAAATTGGATTAGCGAATGAAAGGAATGGATTCAAACCTTCAATGATGAATTCAATCACAATCTACAGGACAGTTTCTAAGCAGTTCTGGAGCTGCACATCCCACTACATTCAAACAGCTCCCCATCTTTAATGCATTTATTAAATGAGAGATGAGGTGCAATTCTTCCCTAATTAAAGACAGGGAACTGAAGCACAAGAAATTAAGGGGCTTATCTGAGGTCACTCCGGTGGGGCGAATACTCAAACCCTGGTCTCCCAAGATCCAGGCTGCACCCTCACTACTGACTTATGAGACCAAAGTATTCTTACTGACATGTGAAAAGAAGTAAATTACTCAAACTCAACAGACAGCCACATGTGAAGCAAGGTGGCCACTGCGTTAATGGTATTCTTTTTAAGAAAGGTAAGCGAGAATAGCACCTTTGGAAAAAATAAAGGGTGTTATTTTTTTCTCAAGTTGGGATGGATTTCATGCAGTGCTTCGATGAAGAAGCAGCATCACCTTGACAGAATTCATTTGGGGTTAAACCAGCTTTGAAGTTCTTCAGTGGGACTACCACAAATGTCAGCTTATTTTGTTTTTCATTGAAAGACATTGTGTTTGCAGGCACATGTAATAGTTGTGGAAAAGTAAATTACATTCCTCTGCATCTTGTTTGAAATCAGTAATTATCTCGTCTGGAGAAAGCTCCTTGCTGCCTGGCTTACTTTTGTACTGTAAATACATGACTGATCTTAATGTGTATAATCCAGCAACGTAACACAAGCCACAATGGGCCTGAACTGAGCTTTACAATGCAAGAGATGTTTAGTGAAATTTCTTCCTGAGAAAATAATGGAAAGCTCACTTTATAGACTATCAAAGCTCACTTTTATTTGCATTTAAATGTCGTGACCAGACACAGCATCCAAAACAATAAGGAATGTACAATCCCCTATGAAACTTTCCCTAAGAGTCAATCATTGTTTAAAGTTGTTACTCCAAAGCGAGAATGCCAGAGTTAATGCAATTAGCTTATGATGAAAAGAAGGAGGGATAAAAATTAAACGGCAGTGCAATGTTTAGGCAAAGGTGAGATAATTGCAGTTATTGATAAAAGTCACATATGCTATAAATGGATCAAAAGGGAGGAAAAAGGGAATTACAAAGAACTACCTGTAAACAGAAATGCTATTTTGACCCACTCCTAATTATAATTTGTTCCCTTGTGGCACCAAAGCCAATATCACTTACTGTCCAAAACACAGGCTGAAAAATGCTGTTATCTGGGGAGAAAAAAAAGCCTCTTTTGATTCTTTCAATTATGATTTGGTATTTATTAGAGTGGAGCTATATTAATTGAGACTCCAAATCCAGAACTGCACATGTAAACACGTCTCTATAGCTCACCTAAATGGGTCTTGTTACAGCCATTAACTTGTATAATGGCACATTTTCCAGGGTGTGTGTGTGTGAACAGAAAAATGATGATATGATGCTCAAGTACAACGGTTTTCAACCTTGTTAGATGCAAGACATATCTCCAAAAAAGCCAGCTTTTAGCTTCCATTTATTTGTGAATACAGAAAAACAATAGAGAAGTTGTTCTGTTACAAAGAATTAAGATGACAACTGGTCAGAATGTCTTTGATGCTATGTTTTACTATTTGAAATCTCTGAGTGTATCTTGTGAAATGCATGTAGGTGTTTGCACAGCCAACGGTGGTAATATTGCACAGCACCCCACATCTCCCTTAAAAGGATCTCGTGGCATTCCAGGTACCACAGCACTTTGGCTAAGAATCGCTGTTCTACCAGCATACCACGTTAAGGAAAAACTATCTGGAAATGTTGTTATATATGGATGCTGGTAACCTCTATGAAGATGTACGGGTGAGGGAGACTGCATATATATTCCATAGGAAAACTTTTCTGAAACACTTCCTTCTTTGGTATTCCTGATGATTCCCTTGACTCCAAGTGGATAAAAGCAATCTACTGACTCATGAGGGGAGGTGACTCATTTTCCAACCATGATACAAGAAACTTAGGGGGGCTTCTTTGAGGAGAGAGGGTCTAGGGCAGGGGTGGGCAAAATGTGGCCTGGGGGCCAGATGCAGCCCTCCAGGCCATTCTATCCAGCCCACGGGGCCCCTAAAAATTTAGAAAATTAATATTTATCTGCCCCTGGCTGCCTATCATGTGGCCCTTAATGGCTTGCCAAAACTTAGTAAGCAGCCCTCTGCCCAAAATAATTGCTCGCCCCGGTAGGGCATGATCTATTGTGAGTGAGAGAACTTTGGAATAGCAAAACCTATGGGAAGGTTAGATCTGACTGATGATATTGTACTGTTTTCCCTAACAAAGGCAAAAGCTAGCAAGTGGATTGCTTTAGATTTTTTGCAGAAGTTGTTTGCAAGGGAGGTGGGGAAGGATTTCTGCTCACAAGAACTATACGCAAGGGATAGAGCACTTTTCACCCTATAGTCATAATGGGTGTGTCTACATGTTCATCAATGCAGCGTTGTTACTGCATATTAAGTTTAGTACTTGGATAACCAAGTAATAAATCAGTGCATAGTAACTCATGCTACCGTTCAGTAGTGTTGGCAAATGGTTTTTTTTGGATACTAACTGTGCAGGATCCTAACACTGCTGCGCAGTAGCATATTAGCACAGGTTTTGTCCAGCATACTACTGCGCAGTGTTATTAGGCTACTCTGCAGTTAGTGCCTCATGTAGATGCAACCTTTCTGTCCTTCTATGTGTAACCCTTCCGCTGGGCACCAGCCTGCAGCAATAAGGGCCGAGTTCAATTTTTGGGGTAATAAACATATTTTACTTTGGCTCAAGCCCCTATTCAGAAATCTGGGAACGCTAAATTAATTATGAGGGTGTCCTGCACAAACAAAACCCCCCTCCTTTCAAGCAGTATAACCAAAAACAGGTTTAATACAGAAAACAGAAGACAATAACAAATGCAATGTGAAACACTAGTAAGTACATGACAAAGTCTATACGTTGCGCTGTGCCAGGGGAAGCTGCTTGAAAGTGCAGGTCCTTTGGTGGTGCGAGGGGCCCTTCGGTGCTCTCGGACGGATAGTGGTGTGGCATTCTTTGCTCCCATGGAGAGGCTGTATATATATGTGAGGAGTGACTGTGGCTCCAGACAGCATCTTCTGGGCTGAATTATATGGCCTGCGGAAATGAAAACTGTAGGAAGGACTCCAAAGGAACCAAGTTGATTAAGGGCTTCAGCTTGTCCAACCACAAAGCTGACTAAAACAGAGGACTATCAAAAGAAACAAGGGGAAAGACCAAGCCTACCCTCTAGGTCTGGGTTGCAGGTGTTTTGGGTCACAGCTCCACTGGGAGCAGAAAGTTGCAAACCTCAACCCTAGCCCAAAACTGACAGGATTAGAAGCTCCCAGTGTTCGCACCACTGACCAGCAGATAGTGCTTGGGGATTGTTAAAGCATAATTCACCCTTAAATGGAACGTGAAATATGAACACAGACAACTCAAGTGTCTCCAAAGTCTAATTTTCTTAGTACAACAAGTATTATCTTAGCAGTTTCTCTATTTAGAGAGAGAAAAACACTTAGTACAATGATCTCACCCAATCCCAGATGTGACTTTGCTTCACAGAAAAGGCGGCCACTTGGTTCCTTACGCAAAGGGTGCATCGTTGGCTGGGATGGTCCAGACGGGTGTTGAAAGCCGGATTCATGATGAAAAAGATGATGACGATGATGATGCACTTAACTGTTTTGTTTCCCCCTTTTATATTTTTTTTAATTTGACTCCTTTGATAACTCCTTGCTTTTGGTTTGGTCTCTCTGCAGCATGAATGACATGTGCCCCCAGGAGGTGGAGGGGCACAGCAATGGCGGGAGCACGGCAGCAACAGCGGGAGTATGGCAGTGATAAGCGGGGAGCTCACTCAAATGCCACTGGCACTATCGGTGGGGGGGAGGGGAGGGGAGGTTAGCTAGTGCTAACCAGGAGTTAGTGACCACCTGCAGACACTACCAGCAGCATCGGCGGTATCCAATGGGATTTGTGAACCATCCGCAGACGCCACTGGTGGTGTCAGCAGTGGGGTGGCAAGTGGCAACCATCTGCAGGTGCTGCTGACACTGTTGGTGGTGCCTTTTTGTAGGGGGCGCACTGTCACGCTCAGGGGGTGCACGTGCACCTGCCTGCACCCCCTATGCTTCACCCCTTCCCTGCAGTCAGCATACTCTCCATATTTTATCCTGTCATCATATTCCTTTGTTCAACAGCCCCATTACAAGCACACCTCTTAATTTGGTCTTTTTCCGATGTCTGTTTTTAAGCATTGGCCATTGGTCTCCTTCATCACCTTTCATTAACATACCCAATCATTTCATTCCTCTGATGCAGCTGATTAGTGCCAAGTTCAGTTAATTTGAGCTAGTAACAAAACTATTACTATGTTGTGTTAGAAAAACTTCTCACAGTGCTAGAAAAAGGAAAGACGCATCCTGTGAGCAAACTCAAGGCCATAAGCTGCTTGCAAGAAACAAGGCCAGCTGATATTGCAAACACCAGCAAAATGAAAAGTTCAGATAACAATGAGGCTATGCAGAACTTTAGGCTGAATATAAAAGAAAACTTTGTGCAATACTATAATTCACCACTCTATAAACAGGTGCAATTTTAAAGCATAAAATATGACAAGCTACCCTAACACCAGGTTCAAACCCCGTTTAAGTTGCGAGGCCTAAATCCTGGCTGGGACACCCAAGGAACCAATACTTTTTCTCCCAGCATGAATCCCTTAAGACCTCAAAAGAGAAAAAGGGGAAGAAAAGGAGGAGCGAGGGCTCCCCAGAAACTGGGGCAATTCTCCCTCTCTCTCCCCTCTACCTGAGCTTCCCTTTTCTCTGTCTACAACTCCTCCTCCTCTGGAGAAAACTTCACTCTTCAGCAGCTGCTAGCATCTTCTCCTCGAGCAAATCAGCCTAGCTCACCTTATATCCCTTGCATGACATCACCCTGGCTTTGTCCAATCAGGGAGCACCACACTCCAGTTCCTCTCCCAACCAATCAGCCTGAAAAATCCTCTGTTTTCCCTGGCTAATGAGGCTACACATTTTTACATATTTTCGCTATATACATGTCCCAACTTGCCATGTGCTGAGCACATGCCCAAAACACAGGGGCCATCTTGCCCACATAAAAAAAGAACACACATAAAAAAACCACAATACACAACCCAAGTGTGTGTGGGTGTTACATTCGTGCGTAACAGTACAGTATGCAAGGACTAGAGAATATTGAATATTGTCAGGGGCAATTCTGTGTTGGTAGAGATGTAGCAAAACCCCCAGTTTTTCTTTATTTTTTTATTTTGAAATGCATTCCCTCCCTTCTCCAACTATTTCTGACTTTTTCTCTCCTTCTCTATTCCCTATAGCTAAATATGAATAAGTTAAGACATAGAATAATCTTTAGCATTTTATTTTGGTAGCAAGTTTTTCCCCTCTCCTTTATGGATATCCACTGTTTTATATTGTTTAATTATTATGTTTATACTGTTTTACTGATTTTTACTGTTTTTTTTTCTATTGATACTATATGATTTAGGCCTTCATGTGTAAGTTAGCATAAGTAATGTCAAGTTATGTCAAGTTTCCATTTTATTTTATGTCAAGCCTCCATCTGTGTCCTCTGTCCGGATGTAACCTATGACCCATGTTTAAGCAGTGTCATGTAAATTGGTTCCTGAATGAATGGGAATCAATGAGGGTGCTTGAGATACAATGGTAGCAGACCTCTACTGAATAATCAACTTAATGACTGGACCATCAGCTCAATGACCAGACTATTGCTTTCCATTGACTCACCCAGGAACAGAATAGAAACCCAGTATTTGAAAGACAAAGACCCTACAGAAATCAGGCAACCCACTATTGCAACACGAACACCTGAAATTGCACGTCCTCGCCTGGAGTGCACATGCTCAGTACACCAGGGCTGACCCTTGCGTGGGCACACTCCTGCCACTAGGGTCACACAATTCTGCCCCTATAAAAATGGGTAGTGAAGACAGACGCAGTGGGACGCCCTCTCCATCTAGACCAGCACTATGCCACACCACCTGTCTACCCAGAGGCCCTGCCAGCAACCCCGTCTGGACATAACCTTGCTGGAGAAGACCCCAACTGGCCATCAAGGATCAACGTACAGCCCATGATAGGTAGCTATCACCCACCTTCCTTCCCCAAGCAAAGGACCTGGACTCTGTCCCTACACACCTTAACTTCAATCCCTCCACCAAGCCTTTTTCTCTCCTGCTACCATTGTGTGGGTGCGTATGTGAGTCCTTGTGTTTGTGTGTTTGTGTAGGAACCAATAACTTTGTGGCTCTGTGTAGTGTGTTGTCTGTTTAATAAACCTGTTCTTTTGAAAACCCAAGTTGGGTTTTTGTCTTATTGACCTCCCGACCCTCCTCCTTGATTTCCCGGCTATCTCCCAGCTTTCTGCCTCCCTGTTTCCTGACTGTTTCCTCCTGGCCACCACTTATCTGCCCCCATCTCCCAGCTCTCTGCCTCTCAGTTTCCAGCCCCCCTGATCTCCCAGCTTTCTGCCTTAGTTTCCAGCCCCCATCTCCTAGCTTTCTGCCTCTCTCTTTCCTGGCTGTCTCCTCCTTGCCACTGGGCTTTTCCCCTTGCTTTTTCCCTTGCTTTTCACCCAGGCACCAGTGACCTCGAGTAACTGCAGGGCCACTTGACCTTAAGTAACCCCAGCTCCCCTCCAGTCTGCCAGTTATAATCCCGGCCCTGGCAACTTTCACTCTCTTTTTTTTTCCCTCTCTCATCTTAACCCCCATCCATCTCCCTCCTTCCACTCCTTCTGGAAATCTTTGACCCTTGATTCCCCCTCCCATAGTCACCAAGCACCCTAGGTACCCCAAGTACCCCAAGCACACACATACATACCACACCACGCCACCCAAGTCAGAAACTCACCTGTGCATATGTGTAGGTGGGTGGTGTGTGTGTGAACTAGAAAATATATAAAAAAAAATATATATTTATATCGTGTGTGTGGTATATGAATTAGTAATCCATGTATGGGTATTGGGTGTGTGGGTATTGGGTGTGTGTCAATTGACAATTGATTTTTGTGTGTATAGTATGTATAGTGTGTAGGTGCTTGAATTGGTGATAGGCGTGCATGTGCTTAGACTGGTAATCTTGGATGTGTATGTGCCTTAGTTGGTAGAGTGTGTGTGTGTACACACCTAGTGATATTTGTGTGTGTATATGTGCAATTGTGTCACACCCTCCCATCTAACAGCACAGTTTTGAGATCCCGAGAGTTGGCCTGGCCAGGACAACAGGGAGATACTAAAAGATAATGATAACATCTCTTTTCCTCGTATGATTTTTCTGTTGACTTAAACTTAATAAATATATCCTGTGTGTTTATTTGGATACAACTCTAAAATAATAACCCTCAATGGACCTTGGACAGATCTATTGCCAAATTAATGGGATCTTCAAAAGATCTAAAAGAATGAGCTGTTTAAAGATTCTTCAATCAAAAAGTTAAACAAAAATCCTCCTCAAGGCACATCAAGCAAATAACTGGACCTAGAGTTTTTGAAAGCCCCATGTAGGGGCTGAGGTATTGTTGATACACGATGAATAATGAAGAATGATTGGCACAGTTTTTGGCAAAGTACAAGACAGAAGAATGCTCTGAAGACTTTCCACCCTATACAGTCAATGTGAATCTTGCAATGATTTCGAAGGGTTCAGACTTTCAGAAGAAATGTTGATATGTGTAAGGAACACATTGCAGTAAGTGCCTTTGTCTTCTTTACATCTTCCATTATATAAAGGTTGGAATGAACTTTGAGTAACCTTGTAGAGAGTCAGCCTTACAAAACCAGATGCTGTATTTTTCTGATGTAAACAAAAAGCGCTGACTTAAATATGTGACTATAGTCACACAAACCAAGCGATTGAAACCCATTACAATAAGGCAGAGATTCCCAGTCTGTGGTACAGGTACCACCATTGGTACTCAGACAACCTGTCAGTGGTACACATTAACAGATTTATTATAATGATTTTATATGACAAAAATTTGCTGATGGCACTTAAGGCTCAACTGAAAAATTTGCTGGTGGTACTTAAAGTTGTATCATTTTAAATTGGTGGTGCACAATCTTTCAGAGTTTGGGAACTGCTGCCATAAGGAATAGCATTCTTGGTTAAGAACTGAAACCTAACTGATTAGCTCTGAGGCCATCCAAGTTAAACAGTTGTTAAGTATCATTAAAAATTCTTAGCTGGTGGGGGGGAGGGGGTGTTCATGATCAATGCCTTTCAACATATACCCAATCAGGTTATAGATAGATGCATGTCATTAATAATTGAATACATACAATTGTAAACCTGGGGGAAGCAGGGAATCGTGGACCTGAGCTGCTTGAACAACTAAACAAGTGCTCAGATTTCCTGGGGTCCAGCCTATAACTATCCTCCAAGGCATGAGCATGTTTTTTCATTCCCATTGCTCATCTGAATGCTAGTTAAACTTATGTTAACTTTCTAATAAAGTGATTCCCTTGAGAAGAGACAAGGTTGCTTTCTCTTTATTCCAGGTTCCCTAACTCCAGTGTACAAATATCACAGCACACTCAATAAAAGACTGCAGGGGTCTGTTCTGTTGTGAAGCCTTTTGAGAGGTTTATTGTCCGCAAAACCAAGCTCTCTCATTCCCATTAGCCTGTGCTTGCCTGCAGTAAGGTATTACCGCAAACTACAGGAAACCCTCACTATTTGCGGGTTCGGCATTCACGGTTTCAAATATTCACAAATGCCAAACCTGCTTCTTAAATGCACTTAAAGGAGATCCTCAGGAGCTCTGTGCCTGCTGTGGCTGGGCTCCCGCCACCACCGCTGGGCTCCCTCCACTGCTACCGCCCTCCCACCGCCGCCGCCATGCTTCTGCCATCACCAGAGCAGCCATGCCCCGCCCCAGCCACCAGGGGCACTGAGTTCATGAATGCAGGGCCTTATTTGTGGATTTTGCCATTCGTGGGAGATACAAGAATGTATTTCCCATGAATGGCAAGGGTCACCTGTATGTACCCCAGGCCAAGTGTGGTGGCCCTGTCAGGGGGGGCACAAGCCCTTCTGATAGCATCAGTGTCAGCCATTGGGGGGGCACCAGCCCCATTAGGGGGGGCACATGCACCCCTGTGCACCCCCTACCATTCACCTATGCCAGGCCCAGCTCCTTTTTCATATAGACCATCCCATGTTACTAAGCAAAAATGTACTGTCTATAGGAAACGGTATTACATTCCATGGGTATCTTGGACTGCCCTATACTCTCATGCTTCCTGATCTATGTGTTCCTGTTCTTTCTTCACCATAAAAAGTGGAAACAGGGAGAGACCACTAAAGATGAATATACCTCCTCTGCTCGTGCTTGTACGGAGGCAGTTAGGCAGGCCAAAGCTGCCATGGAGCTGAGGATGGCAACCCAAGTAAAAGACAACAAGAAATTATTTTTTAGACATATAGAGAGTAAAAGGAAGGCCCAGGGAGGAATAGGACCACTGCTAAATGGGCAGAAACAATTGGTGACGGACAGGGGGGACAAGGCTGAACTCCTCAACGAGTTCTTTGCCTCCGTGTTCCTAAGTGAGGGGCACGACAAGTCTCTCACTGGGGTTGTAGAGAGGCAGCAGCAAGGCGCCAGACTTCCATGCATAGACCCTGGGTCATTTACAGATGTAGGGACGTCACCATGCAGCAGGTGGCCCCTGGCCACTATAGCTGGACGTCCCTTCTCTGCTCTAAAACTTAGACTGAGAAATGACCTTCAGAAATTATTTGGACCATTCTGGGTCTTTTTTTTGCTGCCAGAATTGCATCTTCAAGTGTTAAAAGCAGGAACTTCAGCAATTCTCTACAGCCATGACTATCAACTAGATGCTTTCAAGGGTGATGCAGGGTGCCACACCATTCAAGTACTCGTTGGTGTATGAGCATAATTCACAGGATAAATGCAGATTTCAAATAGGAATCCATAGGGTCAAAAACATTCTGTCCTGTTGTGGTCTTTCTGAGTTCTTTGCAACCAAAGAATTGCTCTATTACTTTTCTGTAGTAAAAAATAAACTAGTGAAAGCTAAGAGCTGGCATTTTCCAAGGTGTAGCTTGAGTTTATCAAGGGATACCTTGTGTCTAAAAAGATTGAGAACCACCCCTCTAAAACATTCTTGCTTCCTTTTTTGTTCACTCCATTGCTTTTGACAAACAGCCCCATCGCCCCCATTTACAACATTTCAATTCCACTATTATTATCATATCATTGCTATTCTTGGCCTAGAATAACAGCAAGTATCTCCAATCACTTCCACTGAAATAATTTGGGGAGATGTGTGTTGTGGCAGAATGCCATCTCTGTCTCTCCCCAAACTCTGCTATCAGGTGGGTGACTAATCTGACAATTTGGTTACCATGGTCACTACAGAGGACAGACACCCCTGGCCCATCGGTTTCAGGTAACCCTGAGTTATAACCTGAGCTGGATACATTTCTGAAGGAGGGGGAACCTGCTCCCTTTGCCTACATGACTGGCCTCACACACCTGTGAGTGGTGGTGGATGGTTCCTTCTCGGCCTGGAGGGAGGTGGGCAGTGGGGTCCCACAGGGTTTGGTTCTTGGATCAATATTATTTAATATCTTCATCAGCAATTTGGACGAGGGCGTGGAGAGCACCCTCTCCAAGTTTGCTGATGATACCAAGTTGTGAGGCCAAGTTAGTACACCGGAGGGCAGGGAGCAGATTTAGGCTGACCTGGACAGGTTGGATCAATGGGCAGAGAGAAATAGGATGCAATTTAATAAAAATAAATGTAAGGTACTCCACCTGGGAAGGAGGAATCCCCAGCACATCTATAGGTTGGGGAGTGTCCTTCTCAGCAGCTCAGAGGCAGAGAGGGATCTTGGAGTCATAATTGACTCCAAGATGAACATGAGCCGGCAGTGTAACAAGGCCGTCAACAAAGCCAATCGCACCTGGTCGTGCATTAGCAGGTGCATGACTAATAGATCAAAGGAGGTGATGCTCCCCCTCTATGCGGCACTGGTCAGGCCACAGTTGGAGTACTGTGTCCAGTTTTGGGTGCTGCACTTCAAGAGGGACACGGGGGATCTGGAGAGGGTCCAGAGGAGGGCCACTCGCCTGATTAGTGGCCTTCATGATAGACCCTACAGGGGGAGGTTGAGAGAGCTGAATCTCTTCAGCCATCACAAGAGACGGCTGAGGGGAGATCTTGTGGCTACCTATACATTTATTAGGGGAGGTCAACGGGGAATAGGGAAAGCACTGTTTACTAAGGCACCCCAGGGAGTGACTAGGAATAACGGGTGTAAACCAGTTGAGAGTGGATTTAGGTTAGATATTAGGAAGAAATCTTTCACAGTAAGGGTGGTCAGGATCTGGAATGGGCTTCTAAGAGAAGTGATGCTATCACCTAGCTTGGAGGTCTTCAAGAGGAGGCTAGATAGTCACCTGGCTGGGGTCATCTGACCTGTCCTCTTTCCTGCCAGGGGCAGGAGGTCAGACACGATGATGCATTGTGGTCCCTTCCGACTCTACAATCTATGAATCTATGAACCTGGGTGGAGGCTTAAACTCCCTATTGTTCTAAGCAATGTCTTCACGACTGGGAGGGGGCTAGAGACCCTGCCTATCTACCCAGCAATCAGTGATGCATTTCAAATTGCTTGGCTGGCAGCCAACAGTTGATGGCCTTTACTGGAACAGATAAATGAGGTCATAAGGTCTATATAAGTTAAGGACTGCCCAGGAGGCAGGGCAGCAGCCATGATGAAAACTCTCCAAGAAGCTGGACCATCTGAAACTTGCTCTCTCTCTTGAAACTCATGGTCAATGAGCTGCTTGCTTCAGAGGTAATCTCCACTTGCCTCTGGATGAGACTTTTGAGTGAGCTACTTGATATCTAACTAGATATACAGCTTGCAGTAACACATGCGTAAACAAAAGCTACCATGCCACTGTTTGCTCTAAGGGATTTCTCTGATATTGCTGTACCCTGTACCCTATTCCAAACCTACTTCTTACAACCAATAAAATTATCCTTTGTACTTTGCGTGAGAGACTTATTGGGAGAGGGTCCAGATTATGCTTTGCGGTACCCTTGGTTTGGCTGACTAAGGAGACCACTATCTGTGCTTTAGACTGAGTGAAGCACCCTAAGTTCTTGCAGTGGGTCAAGTCCCCTCAAGGACTATGAGGCCTGTGTTTCCCAGGGGGCACAGGGCCAAGATCAGTCCAGACCCTGAGTGGTGGCAGCATTACCCCCAGGCTTGTGAGTGTGTCCAGGAAGGGGGCTGGCCAAACGTGAGGCACTCCCAGGGAGGCACTCAGAGCCTTGAAGGTGGTCGGACACAGTGAGGCAGGTGGCACCCCCTACTGGCCTGCCACATGTGTATCAATATCTGGACTCCTAAGAGTGCCTTAATGGAGTTGAACACAAACCTGCTAGGGGTGGCAGACTCTCTTCACCTTCTCTGAAAATCAAAGACCATTTAATTCTGAAAATTTTTCCCAATTCCTTTCCTTTCAATCGCCAATGGAGTTACTTCAGCTTTATACTAATGCAGGTAAGATCTTGTCACGTTCTTGTGCTTTCCTACCTAGCTGTTTGTAGCAACAAGTTATCCCTTGTCTTCTGTGTTGCTTGTAAGTTTTCCACACTGGAGGCCATATTTTTGTTTTGTCTTGTATACCGCCAAGCACAATAAGGAAGTCCATGATTAGAGTCTCTAGGTATTTCTACAATACAAGTTCTATGAGGATTTTTCTCTGGATTCAGATTCCACTGAAGTCAATGGAAAGAGTTGAATCCGTGAGCTGGAAAACTCGGGTAGATTTTTATTTCCCATTTTACTGATTTTTTTTTCTCCATTTGCTGAATCTTTTATCAACATCTCATAATACCTGACTGCATTCATTTAAACATTTTCTTGTTAGTGAGCTATAAAAATCTTTTCATTTTACTTTCTGTCAGACTTAATTATGAGTTTCATATTCCCTCCTCCACATGTGTCTCTGCTGATCTTAAACCGATTAATCGCAGATAGGAATCTGGATTTTATGTCATCTCTTGTGGTGGAGCTGATTGCATCTTTCTTTATGGAAGATTTCAGTGTTGAATACATACCTATGTGTTTGTGATGACTGCCGTGACCCTCTGCAGAAATGGCGGATGATGAGAGGTCTGATTCTCCAAGATGTTGGGACCACATTGAGACATGAATTAAGCACGTTTCTAAATTGACTCAAGTGACTAAGATTTTAACTCTTTCCAGAGATCTGGAATAAATCTCTGGATTTTATTACAAAGCAAAATCTTCTTTGAGGTTTCAGATGTAAAGATTTCATCACTGGATATTTATTACATGTTTTGGGGGTTTTTTAATCTAATTCAGCTCTTGCACTTTAAACTCCACAAGGGAAGTAAACCTTCTGTGACATGCTTAAAACATCATGAACACTGCTGGGTTCCCTCTATTCCCCATTTCTCTGACCTGGCTTGAAGTCCCACTGCAAATCACTCCATGTCCAATGGAACTCCATGAAACATCTCATGTGAATGGGTCAATTGTGTAAGCAAGGACTGAAGGATCAGGCCCCTGGCCTACAGTATGAACATTTTTATTTCTTCAAGACTTACAAAAATGCCCTGGGGTGGAATTTGACCCAACATAAAATATAGAGTGTTCCCACCAAATCTGCTACTCTGTATGTCCAGATGCATCCTTCTGGAGAAGGGATCGTGGCTACCTATGTGTACTCACTAGTGAAATGTGTCCATGGATTTTGGCTTATATCAAACACATAAGTAAATTGGAAGATGTGTAGGTGATGTTGCAGAATACTGATGATGTAGCATTTAACTGCTCATACCTCTATCCCAGGCCTGAGTAATTGCATAGTGAGAATAACTTGCAGAATAACTCTTCAGAAGTGTCAGATAATTTGAAACTCTGCCTCTAGAATGGGGCTTACTCCCTCATTAGGAGGTAATTAAAGCCAAGGAAGGCTGAGTGGGAGGTGAGAGACATAGACCCTAGGAGAACTCATTGCTTATTTTGTTTGCAGTACATTTGTAGGAACATTTTATGATAGCAGATCTCTAATGTTTATTTAATTCCAGACTGTTTGTCTGAAGAGTGCTCAGTACTTAGCGGTCCTATTGTATACTATCTCAATAGATTATTCAATTTTAGAGCTGCATTGTTGGATTCTGTTATTAGACTTAAACCACGTCTTCCAGTGGGATAATCAAGCTGTTTTTCTTGCTTTTATTCTTGGGCAGGAAGAATCGAGGAAGCTTACTTCACAGTTACCCTGTAGGGTAAAGAACAGAAGGAAGACAGTTCTTCAAAGAAGCAAAATCTTTTTTGAGCTTTCAGATGTAAAGATTTCATCATTGGACATTTAGTATGTGTTTATTTTTACCTAGTTCAGTTCTTGTTAAATCAACTATAATATTTGGCGCAAAGTAAATTATAGGTCTGATGCTGCAACCTGATGAAAGCTAGAGTGGTGCTGAACAGCAGGTATTCACATTGATTTGAAGGATCAGAGCCAGTGGAATCTCACTGGCTAGATTTTCATGGGCTAGATCTTCAGTTGGTGCAGATTAGTATGGCACCACTACTTTATCATGCTAAACTACTTACGTGATACTCAGTTCTATAGTATCTGGACACCTTATAACCCCTCTGTGAAATATAGAAGCATTAGCATTTAGTGTGACAGTTGAGGAACAGGGGTGGAGTCAGGCCACAGACATCAAACCAAGGCCCAAGGTCACAGAAAGAGTCAGTGGCAAAGCAGGAAGTTGAAGCAAGTTCTTCCGAGTCTTAAACTACTGTTGTAACCTATTAGACAATGCTGTCTCTCTACCAGTTTACACCAGGTGAGACTGTCTTGTTATCTGTAGGTTCTATTTTTAAAGCTGCATGATTCACTCTGCCTATGCCACAAGCACACCTAATTACTGACATTTTTTCCCAATTAAGCTCCCTTCCTTTACTTCTGTTTTCTGGATGCGAGTCCATCACCAGGCTGAGCACGTTTGTTTAAATAAAACCACAGGCAATATTTAACCTTGGGAAACAGTTTTTTGCATAGTGTACAGACCTTGACTTACAAAGTGCTTGCTGTTTCTTGTTAGGCCCTTTAGATTAATAGATTCATGGATTCAGATTGATAGTTTCATGGAGATTAATGGCTGGAAGGGACCTTACAAGGTCATCGGGTCCAGCCTGCTGGGGTCAGATGACCCCAACAAGGTGGGTGTCAAGATACTTTTTGCAGATTGCCAGTACCCTTGTTTTGGACCAACTTCAGTGGGATCAATGGGATGAAATTCAGTAATACAAGGCCATCCACGTAGGGACTAACAGTAAACATTTCTGGTATAAGGAGAAAGTTTACTAAGTAAAGATGATTGAAGTGGTGAAAGACCTGTATGGTATAGTTGGCAGTGGATTGAACATGAGCCACCAATGTGGTGTGGCCATAAAAAGATCAGAAAAATCTTAGGAGGTATAAGTGAAGGTATTTTCACAGTAATTAGGCAAGTATCAACACCACTGTATAAGGTTCTGGTGAGACCTTGTATGGAACATTATGGTTGCTCATGTTCAAGAAAGATGACTTGAAAGAGTGAAAAGAAGGGCTGGTAGGCTGATCAGGAGACTGAAGAGTCCAGTTTAGGAGAAAAGATGAAGGTATGCCTACACTGCTAGTCGAGGCAATCCTCAGAAATGCCCTCTAAATGATGACCATCTTTGCAAATCACTAAGTTTAACTTGGCACAGCCTCGAATCTCCCTATATCCTCAGGGCCTGAAGTTAAACCTTCTTTCACCCACCCCCCTCGGAAATGGGTTCAGAACTCATCTGAGTACCGCAGCCTGCAAACACATGACAACCTCTATTCCTGACTCCCAAACTTCTTACACCTTACTTTTCTTTTTTCCTGTATTTATTCTCCTTACAGTTAATAGAGAGAAGAGGTGGGCAGACTGATTCCTAAAACAGTTGCACTTGAGGATGGTTCCTGTTCTTTGAGCCTCTCTAGGAATCAGTCTGTCCATGGCAGTGGTCACCAACCATACATCTCAGACCCTCTTGCAGTAGATCTTGGAACCTCTTGGAGTTAATTCAAGGCTGGGTTGGTGGTCTGAGTGCCTGCATGCATGCACATGTGTGCCCCAGCCCAGCAAGTCAATCCGTGCGGGAGGGAAGGGGCAGGGGCTAAATCGAGGACCCCATAGTGATGGACACTGCCGCAGAGGCAGGAGCGGAGGTAAGTTGAGTGGGGCCCCAGCCAAGTGGGACTTACAAGCTGAGAAGGCATGCCCCCAAATAATTATTTTTCCCTTTGTCTCAATCTGCCCCCACCTACCCTCCCCACAAGCTTACCTGCTGGTTTGGGGGGAAGGAGATGGGGCGCTGTACGGTAGATTTTGGGTTGCTTATAAATGCCAAAGGTGATCCACTTTAAAAGGTTGGAGACTACAGCTTTAAATAATAATAATATCTTGCCTAGTTTAATTGTAAATTAGCCTAACAACCTAGGGCATCTATACACATGCTCCAGGGTGGGATAGGGGTGCTTTAATTAGAGTGGCTCCAAGAGCTGCTCTAATCAAAGCGCCTGTAGCATCATGTGTATGAAGCGTCCTGTGCTTCAAAATGGCTCATTTGACAAGATTTAGTTCAAGTGCCCCCACCACCATTTTGAAGCATGGGAACACTGAATAGAAGTGACATGGATGCTGCTGGAGCACATTACCTAAAAAGGTTGGAGATTACTGCTCTATGGCAGTAGGCATAGAGCCTACTGCCATATGCCTGTCCTTTGGCATTTGGCAGCTGTCTCTACAAGGTAAGCTATAAAAAGAGAGGGTGGGAGATAGCTTAGGTTAACTCAACTTCAGACTTGATTCTATGTAGCTGCGTAGATTTACTTCTGAAAGCTTGGCATGTTTAGCCTAGTACCCAAGAAGACTGTGGGGAGGCCTGACTACTTTGCCTTTATTTCAGAGGAGTAAATACCAGGACAGGATATAAGCTGGTACAAAAACAAACTTGGCAAAAAAAAATTGTGAATGCCTTTTTTAGGGATGGGAGTTTTATGGGATGTTTCAAATGCAGTGTGTTTATTAATGGAAAAAATTCCAAAAAAAACCACATCGAAATGGACGTTTAATGTCAATCTTCTTATTTTACGTTTCCTTTCTTGTTTGTTACGTTTTCTTATTTTAAAACTCTTAATATAGTTCGTGCTTCAGCATTATTCAAGCAAAATAAAATGATTTCAGTCTCTACCAAATGAAACTCTGATTCCTTGCCCTGGTACAGGCTGAAAGGAAACTTTGATGTATTTGAATTTTCCAGTAGATACCCCATTTTTCAAAATCTAGTTAAAATGGCAAGTATGTGGCAATGTTTAAGTCAAATATCATATTGCTGCAATTCTAAAGATAATTCAGGATCACTGATTTTTCTCAATAAAGCTATACCTAAAATAAACTTGACCCTTCCTGAACACTGTCTTTGGCACCAGAAGTCTCTCTGTCTTTTTCTCTCTTTCTTTCTCTCTCATGTTTCCCCTTTCTCAATAATTAAATAATACATAATATTTCTTGTATGATTTTGCTCTTACTTTTTTTTGTATTTATGTTAGGACCATGATATTATTAGAGATGCTTTGAATTAGGTTTCAATTTGTCTTTGGGGTTTTAGAAAGTCAAATTAATGGTAGTTTTGGACCTGTATTTCTCAAACCTCATTTTCTTTTATTCTCTAAACCACTGATTTAAGGACATTATCCTACCCTTGGGATTATCCAGAAGAACAACAGTAGTTAATGTGAATCAATTCTTCTAGGAACTGTCATCAGAAACTGTCAGAGAGATAGACATGCCTTTTCTCTTTTGATTTTCTTTCTGAAACTTTCCATTAAACTTGAAAGTCTTTGCTTGGTCCAGGGCAAGGAGTATAGGGTGTTTTACTAAACCAGTGGTTCTCAAACTTTTCAGGCACCTGTTGCTTGACTTGAGACACTTCTTCATAAGTTTTGTGACTTGAGAGTTTTGTGACTTGACCACTCCATTAAAAAAACCCAGCTTATTCATTGCAGTACTTACCTCTTTACACAGGGGCTGGGCAATGGGGGTAAGACAGCAGCCAGGCAGAGATGAGCCTGAGCCTGCCTGCAGCTTGCATCACCCTTCATAAAATCTGCCCCCCTGCGTCCTATTTAAGAATGACTGCTCCAGAAAACTGCACACAAGCTCCTTTCATTGCCATACCATTGCATCAGGTGCAGAATTGAAGGAAGACTATCAGCAAAGGGGAAGATGTCTGAGGCAACATGACATTTTGTATGCTGTTTCTTGTACTAAGCAGACATCTAGCTACACACTCCTCCCCTCCTTTGGCTACTCCCATTGGCAGGAGGTCCTTGGCAAGCATTCAATAGAGAAAAGAGCTGCTTAATCTAAGAGCTACATTGGCAGGGAAAAATTCTGGCCACTATTAAATTCAGACTCAAACTGAAAAGCTGATTGGGAAGTTCTGGAAGGGACTCCAAATAGAAGTCCTAGGGCAAAAAAAATAAAACCCAAAACATTAGTTACTAAGATAGGCCTTGATTATATAATAAAGACTAGACTCTGTGACCCAGAAGGCCTTTTTCTTGTATTCTTTGTTGTTCCTTGGGTTGACTGTATGCTCCTTGATAGGGAAAATTTCCCAAGCAATGCTGATCAGTACACAGCAAAGCGCAGTGGTGAGCATCCCAGAAAACCCAGTCCCTCTTATGAAGCTACAGCTTCCTGGAAATGGATGACTTGTCTATTATGTCCAATAAAACCTTTATCAGCTTCTTCCATAGTAGGGGGTACGTGAAAGATCAGATTTTCTGACCGAAGAGAATTACTGAATATCAAATGTGTTTTCTTTCTAAATTGAGATGAAACCTGCAAATATGAAACCTTCCCATGGAACAACAATATTCTACTTACATTTTATCATGCCAATGTTTGATTTTTAAATCAAGTCAACATTCAATTACATTTAGTTTTTGTGGAGCATTGTCTCTTGGGAACTGAAGTTTTACAGTTTTATATCAACATGGTGCAGGCACCGACCCTGGAGGTCTTCAAATGGAGACTGGACGCATGCCTTGATGGGGTGATTTAACCCCCAGCAGTCTTTCCTGCCCAGAGCAGGGGGGCTGGACCCAATGATCTCATAAGGTCCCTTCCAGCCCTAAACTAATGTGAATCTGTGACATGATGCGCCCATAGGCATGTGGCTCCTATGGAGAGTTGGAATAAAAGGAAAAATTGAAATTCTCATGAAGAAAACTGGTTTTGCAGAAACTGCATTTTTTTTCTATTGGAAAATCATGGGGACAAACTATTTATGGACAACTTTGAGATAGCACTGATTCCTTTTAACTGCATTCATGTGTTTCTTGATGCACCAGTCCTGTTGTGCTCCTGGTGTGGTTGCAGACAGCAATTCCATTAGTTTTAAAGGCATGTGCTAGTACGTTTGGAAGAGAGATGGTGTCTAGATGTGCTACGATGTACATGAAGGACAGCAATATAACATAAAGGACTGGACTACAAATCTCCAGGGATAAAAGCACAACGCATGCTACGGCGGAATGCAGGAGTCATGAGGGGGTATGTCCAAGGATGATTCCTTCTGGGATTATGCATTCGTGCCAGTGGTGAGATGCTCAGTGAAGCCTGAGGCCTGCTCATGTTCCTCTAGGGTCGCTGTTATGTTGCTGCAAAAGTGTTGCAAATATTCAGGCAGGACTATATAAATATGTTACCTTTATTGGCCTGGTTACATTCCAATATATCCGTTGGTTTACAGGGACTCGTTAGTTGATAGTTATTAATAGACAAACTGATGTATTAACCTTGAAGTAGCAACTATTTGGGTGTGCAGATGCTACTGCGCAGTAGCATCTAAAAAAAAACCGTGCAGGGATGCTACCATGAAGTCACACCGGTTACTGTGCAGTCATTTCGTACTTTAGTGCTTGGTTATGCAAGTGTAGACATGGCCTTTGAGTATTATCTATATGCACGGAAAGGATGGACCCACAGAAATAGAGGAATTCTCACATCCAGTTACAAAACAACAGGGTCCCGAGTCAAATGTCAGAGGTACACATTTCCCTAACACTACTCCCATCCTGCATCCTTTAGGGCCTATGATTCATGAATAAGTAGAGCAATCTGAATATGTAATACATTTTTTGGTATCTCTAAACATCTAACAGTCAACAGAGAAGTGACATTTTCCAACCCACAGCTCTGTCATGAGCCAAGTGACAAACCTATTTTAAGTCTTTTTTTTTTTTTATAAATTGCTGATTGGAATACTCCAACTGATGCATAAGGAGACAGTGCAAGTCTCCTTGTTCCTTGTATCTTTTAAAAGATACAGGGAACAAGTCAAAAGTGAACCTTAAACTGTCATGAATTTGAGTTCAAATAAATAAGCTTTTTGGATGCCTCCCAAAAATGTATATGAACATTTTTTGACACTTTGCATCAATTGTATATGTTATAGTTTGTTTTCTGTATGGTGTACCATTAGACCAGAGTTGATCTCCATCCCAAAATTCTGAAAGAATTGGCATTGTCCAGTAGCAAAGACTCGATAACTTTAATTAAAGTCAGGGATGGCACCAGATGTTTGAGGGGAAAATAAAACAAAACTAGTAACAATATTTTAGAAAGATGCGGGGGCAGGAGGGGTGCTGCAGGAAGGGAAAGGGTAGGATTCAGACTATTAAAGGCACATTAATCTGATTTTAACAAAATATAAGTTTTGGGAAAAAATATAAAGGAAGAATAATTAAAGACATGAAGGTACTTTGCAAATGCACAACAATTAGGAGTGCACTAATGAAATTTGCTGATGGCACAGGGTTGGAAGTTATTGTCAATAGAGATGAGGACTGGAATTTCATAGAAGGAAACTGGATGATCTTGAGCAGTGTAGAATTAAATTGCACCAGCGCATCACATCTATCAGCGTCGAACGAGCTTTAAAGTGCCCCCGCCGCCATTTTTCAACTCAGGGACACTGATACATATGACACTGGAGTCTACTGGAGCACAGTAATTACAGCGCATCGGAGCAGCCTCAATGTATGTGTACAGGTGTCCTTGGTGTATTCAGGGATGATCCTGCCTTGAGCAGGGAGCTGGACTAGATGACCTTGTGAGTTCCCTTCCAGCCCTACTTTCCTATAATTCTAGTCAAATCCTTGCATGGTTCCTCTTTCACCAGAGAAACATGCAGACCTCATCATTGTTTATTACCTTTGCACATGGAAGGTAGATATATATAGAGAGAGAGAGAGAGAATTTAATGCATGTACTGGTTTCTATTTGACCATGGTAAAGAGTTTGTTTGTGCCAGGATCTGATCATACAGGAAAAAATCAAAGGCAAGTCTGGAGGAAATCAAATGAAGCCTGAATTAAGCTACCCTGGGTATATCTACATGTTCATTAATGCACTGTAATTATGGTGCATTAAGTTTAGTACCTGTAATTACAGGTACTACCTTAATGCGCCATAATCGGCGCTACTGCACCTTAGTGCCAGCATATGCTTTTTGGGTAATGCTAATGCACAGTAGATTAATTCTACACTACGTTAGAGCATTAACATGGGTTTTGTCTGCCATAGTAATGAACAATAGAATTAGTCTACTATGCTCAAAGCATCTTGTATAAGCACGCTCCCTTTCTTCCAACCCTCAAAACATCTACATTACACCCAGTAGGATTCCCTAGATTTCTGGATTTTCTTAGGTTGGCTCACACTTGTTTTAATTTACTTCATTTGGCTCAGAACCCATTGATTTTGGTCCACTTAACATATGGCAGGGTACAATATTTTAATTCCCATGTGGAGGGAGTACGAGAGGGAAAAGGAGTATATAAAAAAAGTGTAACACTTCCTGGAACTTACTGGCCACCATCACTGAGACTTTATTACACATTAATAGGTGTAAGAAAGACTAAGAAGTCTCCTACAAACATGCAGGGAGCCTGCTCCAACGTGCTGGAAATCCAGCATGGAAACTGACACGCTCCTGCAGTTTCTGCATCACATTTATCAGCGTTCCCAGTCACCCCTGCACTGAAAAAATGGTGGCAGGGTGCTTTGAAATAAAACATGTTCAATCAGCTTTATTTCAAAGCACCCTGGAGCCATTTTTTCAGTGTGGGGACACTGATACATGTGGCGCACAGGCATTTTTAATTAGTGCGGCTCACTAATTAAAGCACCTGGCGCCACGTCCCAGAATGCAAAAATGCCCAGAAAGTCTAACAGTGTCAAACAGAGAAGACAGGGTGAATATGCATCTTACAGACTTACTGAATCAGTGATTCATGAGTTTTTGTAAGCAAGATCTCGGTTCCTCAAATGCTATCAGTTGCATCTCTACATTGCCTTCTGTCTGATTTCAGACTAATATGGCTTCTCTTAAAGGAATCTACATTATACTGTTTTGTAGAAAGATGGGAGTGTTAGAGAAGTTAGAGGGCATTCAGAGGTGGGCAACACAGATAATCAAGGGCTTGTAAGGCAAGTCATATGAGGAAAACCTGAAGGAGCTAAGCTTGTTCAGTTTGTGGAAAAGGCGCTGAAGAGGGGATATGATAGAAGTCTTGAGATACTTGAACTGCTTCCATAAAGAAGAGGGAAGGCACCTTTTCTCTCTTGCTTCAGAGAGGAGGGGACAAACCAATAACTTGCAGTTGCAGCAAAATAAATTTAGGTTGTATATCTGGAAAAAATACTTCACTGTTAGAACAATGAGGCAGTGGAAAAGATGCCTGGGGGAGTGGTGGACTCTCCAGCACTGGAGATGTTAAAGAACATGTTGGACAGCCACTGGTTGGGATGATCTAAGCATAGCTGTCCATGTTCTACCATGGGAATTTCCCATGCTTCTGGGCTTTGCTGGTTGCCCCCTGCCCCTCCACTGCTTTTCTGCTATAGATACATAGATTCGTAGATGTTAGGGTCAGAAGGGACCTCAATAGATCATCGAGTCCGACCCCCTGCATAGGCAGGAAAGAGTGCTGGGTCTAGATGACCCCAGCTATATGCATATCCTACCTCCTCTTGAAGGACCCCAGGGTAGGGGAGAGCACCTCCTCCCTTGGGAGCCCATTCCAGACCTTGGCCTATGTCAGGGTGTTTTTAAGCCTTCCCAGAAGCATTAGGTGTTGGCTACAGCCAATGCTGGGGACTTTGACTGGGGTGTGCCAATGCTTTTGCTGGGACGAAAGCCAGAGGGAGGCTCTACTCAAGGTCAGACTGCTTTCCATATTTGGGGTCAAGAAGGAAGTTTGGTTAAATTGGTATGAACTTTGGGGGGTTTTGCCTTCCTCTTCAGGAGGCTTGAGCCAGGATCTTTTGAGCATGTATTGGCAATATTTCAGAGAAGCAGGATGTTGGCTGTCATGGTTCCCCTGCTTTACCTGTGCCATGTTAGGGTGTTAGGTCTATGTTGTGTCAAGGTTCATGGTAGTCTTGTGCACAGTTTGGATTATGGTTTGCATGGGTTGGTTTGGATAGGGATGATCCTGCCTCAGGCAGGGGACTCGACTAGATGACCTCCAGAGATCCTTTCCAGCTCTACTTCTCTATGATTCTCTAAGTGTAGAGTTAGTACACCTGCTAGACAATGGAGATAGGCCATGCAAACCTCCATCTGAACATGGCTATGCAAACAGAAGGCTTCTGCTTGTTTGCCTTTTGTCCTTCAGGGAGACGGGGTACTGAAGCTGGCAGAAAAAAAACCTTCTGCTCATATGCAGCATCTCCATTAACAGGGCTTTGCTATCTTGGCAAAACTATAGCAGCAGCAACCCTGTAATAAAGAGAGGTCCCAAGTCTCAGGATAAAGTAATATATATCACCTGACAAGACCAAATTCAGAGGCAATGTGTATCACTCTTCTGCTTTACTAAATGATTTTTCTCCTATGGTCAGAGGAATTAACATGTTCATTTCCTTCTGTGTTTGTGCATGAATGTACTTCTCTTTGGGGTGGGAATAGGGATTCTGAATTGGTGTCATCTTCCTTATCTGTCAGCAAAGATCAAAATCCCTTTTCCCCCACTCATGTTCTGGCTGATGTAATGTCTCCTTAATGCCAGCCATGATTCCACCAGCTGAACTTCTGGATGGAGCTAATCCTTACTACATCTTCACAAGCAATCTGGATAATTTGTGCATTACTGCAATTACCTCCTTCTTAGCTGCAGCTGCTGCTAACGACCTTTCTTTTGATACAAGACTGATTTTTTTTAACCAGTAGCTGGTAAGTATTGTTCCTCCTTTGTGTAGAAGGAGGTAGCCACCCCACAAAATCCTCTGTAAATCAACAAGGCTATTTGTGGCGTAAATGTGGGGCACACTACAATTTAAAGGGATTATCATCAGTCCAAGATTGTGTTTCAAATATCTGTGTTCATTTTTTTTCTTATAAAGGCAAGGAGAAGTAGTTCTGGGTTGCTATAAAAGCCTTATGCTCCCCTGCCTAACAGAAGTTAAGAGTCAGACCCACTTCATACCCATTTCTTGCTGGAAAGTGTCCTTCACTAACAAAACATCAGCCACCATGTTGATTAAAGTTGGAAAGGCCAACAGAGCTATGTGATCTATTTAAGGTGGATGAATTAAATAGTAATTAAAGATGAAAGTTGTTTTATGATTATGTAACCCATGATAGCATAATGTTCCCATGACTTTCTACTCATAAGTTATGTGACCTTCCATCAGCTTGCCAGTTCTCTTGCAGATCCAGAAAGCATGCTTTTGATTAAATGCTGCCTTGTGAAAGTAGACCCAGATGAGTTGTCCTTCAAGATACACCAGTGAAAAGGAGGCCTGTTGTGTAGAACCCATTCGGGGTCAAATTCTGACACCCTTACTCCCATTGAGCAGTAAGTTTCCTGTCATGCATCATCCCAGTAAACTAGTGCAGTAGGATCCTATTCAGTGTAATGGTGTCAGAGTCATGACCAGAGCAAAAGATACAGGATCAGATCCCTGGTATATTAGGTTAAAAGAAGCTCTGGAATCTCCATCCTTGGGAATTGTCAAGAGCAGGTTAGACAGACACTTGACTGCAATGGTTTAGTCCGAAATAATCCTGCCTTGAGCAGGGACCAGACTAGGTGACTTCATGAGGCCCCTTCCGTCCATATGTTCTGTGATCCTAACCAGCCTGAAAAAGAGATTGATATCACATAAGGAGAAAAGGAAACATTTTTTTTTCCCCATTCTCAAGTTGACTTTGAAGAACCTGACTGCTCTGGCCTTTGACCATTTGGAGTTAGGGACAGGGGCAAAGTGATGCCCTGAGATTTCTAGTGAAGTAATCAAGGGTGCCCATCAGCTGAAGTCCATAAGCAAGTGCTATAAAGGCACCAGGCACTGATCAAAGGTGCCTGCAACAGTAGGTGTCATTTGGACCCTTAACACACCATGACAGGAGACTCCCACTAAATGAAAGAGGAGGCGTGAAAAATATAAAACACTTTTGGAGTAAACGACTTGTCAAAATGTACTCAATTTATGAGACCTTTTTATGCTGTCTTACAGTAGAGAAAAAGCCCAAAGCAGATTCATTATAAGTTTCCTTTTAAGAAAATAGGATGAGAACTTTCTTTACTGTGTATTGGACTGTGTATTTGGATGAGAACTTGTATTGTGTATAGGACTGTGTACTATCCAGTATGAAAAGCTTCTGTATATATCTCCAAATAAGCACTTAATGCTCAGCCTTTTTGATCCTGTGACCACTTGCCCTTGCACCAACAGCTCCAGGATTCACCCCTCACCTGTACCCTCTCCCCTTACAAACTTATGCAGTGCTACAGCCCATTTCCTTTCCTACAGCCCTCCTATTCCCACAGCCCACCTAACCTCCTGACCCACTTGCAACAGCTCACCCCCTCATGCCTTGCCAGGAATCCTGCAGAGATGCCCCAGCTAGTTTTGCATGTCCTAGCTACAGAAGTGAAGCAGCATGCCTGTGTTCATGTAGGCTAACTAGCCTTGCCTCTCAGGAAGGTCAGTTAGCCTGCCTGTAGGCTTCACTAAAACGGTAGTGTTCACAGAGTACTCCAGCATCATGGGGCAGGGGACCAGCCCATGTTCACACCACTGTATCCACCCTGGTTCTCAACCTGTGAGCTGCCACAATAGTTCCTTGTGACGAAGCTGTTTACCGGTTGAGATTCCAAAATGCCTTCCCATAATCCCTTTTAAAATCCTATTGCCAAACTTTTCATTAAGCGTAAGACAGGGAGAGGGATGAGATAAAGTAGGGAAGGAAGGTCTCACAAGGAACAATGAGCTCAGCCTGAGGAAATTTAAAACAATGACCTTAAAGAAAAGGGAGGCAAATCAATGAACTGCAACTAAAGAAGTTTCTGCTTGAAGAAAATTTGAATTGTTAAGTTCAGCCAGTGGAACGATTTTTCCAGGGAAGGAACTCAAGACATCAGGTGATAGGGAAATACAATATGACATCCGGGCTCGTGTTTCCTTAGCATGTTCTGGTCACGCGTGAAAGTGAAACAGAAAACTTTAGAGGTCTCATTGTACCCTACAATGTGCTGAAACATGAATCACTGCTTCACCACAGCACCACTTGACTCACTACTTCACCAGCCCAGATACAGAGAACAACCATTGCAGTCAAGTTTACCCTTAAAAGCATAAACAGTAAGCTCTCCAAGAGGTGTTTATATGTATGTGTGTGCGTGCATGCACACACAAGCTCACTAACATGTTTGGGTAAAGTTGGCAGGGCCAATGCATATGAACACAAATTAGCAGTTGCTTCAAAACTGGGAATAAGGACTGACAATTCCCCATCATCTCAGGTCATCACATTATAATTACTTCCATGGAGTACCTATTACATCACTGTGGGGGGGGGGGGTGTCTTTCCCACTTCTCCTAAAGGCTTTTCCAGAACCTTCATTTAATTTTCCTCCTCAGTTTATTCATGGCTTGTTAATGTCCATATGGTTTTGGAGCAACACTGTCCCTCACCTCCTGATCTATTGGTTAAGAGCAGTCCCATCATCTCTCAGCCGTTGTCTATCTATGCCTCTTCCTCACAGATCCCTCTATTGCCACTGGAAAAATAAATCCCACTACTCCCACTAGCTCTGTACATAGAGTCATAGGGAAGTAGGGCAGGAAGGGACCTCAGAAGATGATCTAATCCAGCCCCTTCTTAAGGCAGGATCGTCCCTGACTAAACTGCCCCAAAAAAATGTGTCTAACCTGGTTTTGAAAGTTTCCAAAGATCGAGATTCCATACTCATCTAGGCAGCCTGTTCCAATGCCTGACCACTCTCATAGTCAAAAAGTTCCTCCTAATTTCCAACCTAAATCACTTCTGCTGCAGCTGGAGGCTGTTGCTTCTAGTCTGGTCACCTGCAGCCGTTGAGAAAAGTCCATCTCCAACCCCTCTATAATGGCTATTCAGGTATTTGAAGACTGTTGTCAAATCCCCCCCACCCTTCCCTCTGCCTTCTCTTCTCCAGACTAATTAATTGTAGTGCTTTCAAGTTTTCCTCATGAGTCTTGCTTCCCAGACACCTAATAATTTTTGTCACTCTGTGCTGAACTCTTTCCAGTCTGTCCACATCCTTCTTTAAGTGCTTGGCCCAAAACTGTATGCAGTACTCCAGGTGAGGCCTTACCACTGATGAATAGATTGGAAAAAATCACTTCCCTTGATTTACAAGTGACACTCCTGTTAAAACCCAGCATGTTGTTGGCTTTTGTTACAACAAGAGCACAGTGTTGGCTCCTATTCAGCTTATGGTCCAGTGTAACCCTCAGGTCCTTCTCTGCCGTACTATAGCCTCGCTGTAGTAGGCAGCCGTCTGTATTTGTGTGTGCAATTATTCCATCCTACATACAAGACTTTGACTTTGTCCTTTGTAAATCTCACTTGATTGAGGACAATTCCTGCAATCTGTTAAGGTCATTCTGGATCCTAGCCCTACCCTCCAGAGTGTCTCAGCCCCACCCAGCTTTGCATCATCCACAAATTTGCTGAGTGTATGCTCAACCCCATTGTCCAAATCATTGATGAAGATGCTGAACAGTAGCACAGACCACTGGGGAACTCAACTTGGTTCCTTCTCCCAACTAGATGTTGAGCATGATGATCCAACCACTTATGCATAGGTGGCTTGTAGGGGAGGCACTGGGGGACATGTGCCCCCCCTAAGATTGGCCGCTGCCGGCTTCTGCAGGCGGTCGCTACTCACTGCCACCACCGCCAGCTTCTGCAGGGAGTCGCCAATCACCGCTCTCAACCATCCCCCCTCAATGGTGCTGCCGACTTCTGCAGGCAGTTGCCACTTAACACCCTGCCACTAATGCCGCCACCCACAAATTGTGCCCCCTCACCCCCCAGTCTTGGGAGGCACCAGTCATTCATGCAGTTATGTATCAGTGTTACTGTACTTTCACCTAGGCATTTCCTTGCCTCAATAATGAGAATGTGATGGGTGTTGAAAGTCTCACTACAGTCAAGGTATATCACATCCACTGCTCTTCCCTATCCACAGAGCCTTATAGCAGATATAGCCTTATATCTTATAGCAGAAGGAAATCAGGTTGGTCAGGCATGACTTGCTCTTGGTGAATCCATGATGGCTTTTTCTCTTCACCTTATTTTCCTTTAGCTGTTTCATAATAGATTCCTTAAGGACCTGCTCCATGATTTTTACAAGTATCAAGGTTGGGCTGACTGTTTTGTAATTCCCCAGATCCTCCTTCTTCCCTTTCTTATTGGATAACTAATGGCTCTGAAATTACCTTACCAATTCCTTTAATACCCCAGAGTGAATCCTATGTGGCCCTGCTGACTTGAAAGTATCTAGATCCTCTAAGTAACCCCTAACCTCTTCTCCTATTACTCTAATCCAGCGGTTCCCAATTTGTGGTACACCTACCACTAGTGGTATGCAGACAACCTGTCGGTGGTACGCGTTAACAGAGTTGTTATGATTACTTTATTTGACAAAATGTTGCTGGTGGTACTGAAGGTTGAACTGAAAAATTTGCTGGTAGTACTTAAGGTTGTATCGTTGTAAATTGGTGGTGTACAATCTGTCAGAGTTTGGGAACTGCTGCTCTAGGCTGTCTCCTTCCCTATCTCTCCTGCCAACTGCATTTATCATGTGGTAGTTTCCTTTTGTGAAGACTGAAGTAAAAAGACATTAAATACTTCAACCTTCTGTACAACATCCATGACTAGATTGCCTTTTGCATTCCAAAAGGGACCTATGTTTTTTTTGGTTTTCCTCTTACTTTGGACATGCATGTAAACTCCCATTTTATTGTCTTTTATGTCTCTTGCCAGTGGCATCTCAAATCATGCCTTGGCCTTCCTAATTTTCTCTCTGCATGCCAAAACAATGCTCTTAATACTCTTCCCTAGCAATATGACCAAGTTGCCATTTTTAGTTGGATTCCTTTTGGGTTTCAACTCATTCAAGAGATCGCTGTCTAGCCAAGCTAGTGTCCACTAGCACTTCCCATTCTTCTGTCGCATTGGAATAGCTGGCTTCTGCATCTTAAGAGGGCTTCCTTAAAGTATAGCCAGCTCTCCTGGACTCCTTTTGCCCTCAGAATTGCCTCCCAGGAGATCCTGCCTGCCAAGTCTCCAAGGTTAGCAAAGCCTGTTTTTCTGAAGTCTGGTTTTTATTCTGTTGATTTTTTTTTTCTTTCCTCCCCTCCCCTTACAATAAATGGGACAGGCAGCTGAGATGGTTCTAGAGGCTCTCTAAAACTCAGAAAGAAATTGCTGTATCTCTTGTATGCACTTTACATTTTGATGATTTTCTTTGCAACTGTTTCACATACATACAAGGTCTTTGGATAAAAAAGACTCTGCATTTAGTTTAGTATTCACTTAATGAAGTACTAAGTAAATGTACAGTAACTACAGTTACTGTGCAGTAGTGCCGATGCATATTTTTTAGTGATGCTTAGCCAGCAGTTGTCTAATAGTACTGCACAGTAGCATATTAGCAGAGTTTTGGGCTGGAACACTACTGCACAGTAAGTATGTCATGTAGACGTGCCCACTGTGACTGGAAAATAATTTAATCAACCTGTTTTTGCCTTCTTCCAACACTTTAGCCTTTGTCTACAAGACACAATCAAGTTCTTGGTTATTTATTTGTGGGGTCTAAAGCTAAAGAAGAAAATTATTATATTACAGTGAATTATTAATACTGTTTTATGGCCTATAAAACTTTCAAAGGACAGGTATCTGAAATTTCACCTTCTATGCTGTTAGGAAGGACAGAACAGGTTTTATTTTAAATTTTATATAAAACACTATCTAAAGAACTTAAAGTCTCTAACCGTTGCCATTGATACATATTCCAGCAGCTTTAATGATTTCCCCATAATGGTGCTGTCTAGATCACTCAGGAGCTTTATGTCAGGTTATTAAGTTTTATCCTAGAGATAAATCTGAGTGTTATTTTTTTGCACATAATCACTCAGGTACTATTGTATTAATTTCTATGGTTCTTTATTTTTTTTGTATCTGTGAGAGCTTCCTGGATATTTCTATCTCCCATGTTAGAACCTGGCTTAGGACAAATGACTCTGCCTTTTTTTTCCTTCTGGTAAATAATACAGGTTTTAAAAATCTATTACATTTATAAATAAGATAATCATCTTCCCACCTCCCTCCCCCCTGCAAAAAGATGAAGTAGAAGAATGTAGTACTTCCTACTATGTTTCATTATGTATATCTCTCATCAGAAAAGTTATAATAACAGATTTGGGAGCTGCCTAGGGAAGTTGTTCTCAATCTGCTGATTGTGACCTGGCTCTTGGGGCTCCCCATAAGTCACAACATTTGGGGGTGAGGGATCGGTGGCAGTGAAAAAGCCATGGCTTCTAGTGTCACTTCCAGAGTCACAGGAGTTACCGCTGCCATCATTGCCCCACTTCTGACCCATGGGAAGCACCCCTGAACCAACCCTGCCGATTGACCCCATGCTGGATCTAGCCCATGGACCAGCCCCACACCACTCATCCAGCCCACAGGGCTGGAAGGTTAAACAGCGCTGGCTAGGGCCTCAGTTCTGTGAAATTTTATGTACATGCCTAACCTAGACATGTAGATGGGGTGAACAGAATCACACACATTAATGTGTTTTTTGAAAGATGGGGAACTTAATGGGTTTTGTTGAAAAAGAAAAAAACAAACAAACCCTGTATTTCAAGAAACAGAACACTGAAGTAAATGTTCACAATAGCTTTCTTCAATATTTTCTGTCATTTGACTTCAAAAGGGAGAAAAAGTGCATGGGGGAGGGGATGCAGATGGGAATAGCCTATGCTAAATGCATTTTTTCAGATTGACAAAATAATAAGGACAATTTTTTTATGCAGCTTCTGGTTTTAAAATAGTAGCCAGGACATGATTTCTTGCATAAACATCTGGGACAACATCTGTTGCATTGCTTTAGATTTATTCCCTAGCTAGTCCCTCATCTTAGATTTTTTTTCCATCCCAATTCCATTTTACAAGCTTGAAGATACTTTGTTTTTCTGTCTTGTTCCCCCCACGGCAGTTTTGGTTCTTTTACCCTTGGCCTTTCTGTTCTCACGGTAAAACTGGTAGCTTTTCTGTATGCCAGCAACACAAATAGTTAATTCCTTCAGCTGTGATTGTGGGATATGTCTGTTCCTCTCATATTATTCCATCTTTCGTCCTCTGTCTAGCTTTCAACATTTAGGGCTGCCAGGCTCTGGAATGGGCTCCCAAGTGAGGTGGTGCTCTCCCTTACCTTGGGGGTCTTCAAGAAGAGGCTGGACAGATATTTGGCTGGGGTGATATGACCCTGGCACCCATTCCTGCCCGGGGCAGGGGTTCGGACCTGATCATCTGTTTAGGTCTCTTTCGGCCTTCCGACCCTAAGTACTATGATACTCTGAACATTAGAATACTTCTCCAGAGAGGCTAGGAAACTTGCTTTGATTGTCATGATTCCCCATTTGCTAATCAAAGGGATGGGTGTGTGGAGGTCTACCCACAATTTCTAAAGCACAGCAGGGAAAAGTGAATGTTCATAGGTCAGGATTACAGCATAGGGCCTCTAACACTTATAAAAATAATTCTGACACATTGAGGAAACAAGATTTGATCCGAGCAAAAATCTGAAGGGAGGCTCAGCTATGAAAAGTCACACTATGAAAGCGGCACTGCAGGATTCAGCATTTAATGACTTCCAGTAGCATTCATATATGCTCATTTCATTATATAGCATACTCCATTTATAGGATATTGTTGTTCCCTTCTCAGTTTTCAGTGCTGTATATTCGACCTCAAATCTGCAAGAGTGCTGAATAATGAAGGTGGGGAAGCGCACCTTGACCTGTTACTATTATAAATGAATCAGAGGTCTCCTCACAGTGAAAACTATGTCTTAAAGCTCAAAGCCAGGGTCACTGTTTTCCATGATTGCAAGAGACACATCTGTAAAACAGCCTGCTCCCAACCTTTATGCTAAGCCATCCAAAATATAAGGGGTGGCAACGTGGCCAACATTTGTGATTTTATTGCACACTTCACAACTTTTCTTTTTAAAGTTTCAGGGCCAAGATATTTTTTGAGAATCTCAGTATTCATCCAAAGAGGAAAGTATGTTTCTAGCCCCCACGGCTAGAGAGAGAAACTTGGAAATATAACCCATATTGCTTTAAAAAATAGAAGAAACCACTGAAACTATTATTTTTGGGTAACTCATCATTTTTAAGCCAAAGTAGTGATTTTTTGGGTTTGGGTTGTGTTTTTCGAACATTCTGAGGTTGGTCATACTGCAGTGGTTAGATGGAGTTGGGATAACGTCATTTGTTTGCTACACTTATCTCACTTGTCTATGGTTACTCATTTCCTTTTGTAGCCATTTCACTAAGGAGGTAATAGAGAAAGAAAGAAAAAGAATCCATCCGAGTGGTTGGACTACTGACTTTAAATGGGGGAACCTTGGACGGTTTTCTTGCTCTGGTAAATATTTAAGAATTTTATTACATGAAGTGAAATAACTTAAATAGAAGAGCATGAAGGTGTAGATAGAAGTGACAATTTTTGCCCAAGCTGGCCCTTGAAAGCACTCTACAGCTATGACCAAACAGAAGTGCACAGCTGTGAAACACTTTAAAAGGGCTCCCGTAAATATCTGAACCCTCAGTGCATGAGAGTTCAAATGAAGACTCTCCAAAATGGAGCAGCTTCAGTAACCTGTGTCTGCACCGGCTCCCAGCCTCCATGCTGTTATCAGAATGGGAGGGGGGAAAGAGAGCAGAGGGAGTTTGGTCTGGGGTTTTTCCAGCAGGCACTCGAGGATGGACCAGGTGGATTGAAACCACCCCGAGATGGGCTCCAAGACTTCCCCTGCCAAAGCAGGCAGAGCAGCATTTGACTCAAATGAGTGCTCACTCTTTCTTGCATAAGTAGGTGCATCACAAACAGGTCTAGGGAGGTGATACTTCTCCTCTATGCAGCATTGGTCAGGCCGCAGCTGGAGTACTGCATCCAGTTTTGAGTTTGAGTGTCACACTTCAGGAGGGCTGTAGATAGCCTGGAAAGGGTTCAGAGGAGGGCCACCCATCTGGTTAAAGGCCTACAGGAAAAACCCTACAAGGACCAATTGAGGGACCTGGATCTCTTCAGCCTCCACAAGAGAAGGCTGAGAGGTGATCTTGTGGTCATCTACAAACTCATTGGGTGGGGGACAGCAGGAAATAGGGGATATGATGTTTACCAGGGCACCCATCAGGGTAACTAGAAACAATGGCCACAAACTGAAGGAGAGCAAATTTAGATTGGACATCAGGAAAAAAATTCTTCACTGTGAGGGTTGCCAAAATATGGAATACCTTTCCCAAGGAGGTGGTGCTGTCCCCTTACTTGGAGGTATTTAAGAGGAGTTTGGACAAACATCTGGCTGGGGTTGTCTGAACCCAGTACCCATTGCTGCCCAGGGCAGGGGGTCAGACTCGATGATCTAATAGGTCCCTTCTGACCCTACATCTATGAAATCGATGAAATCTATCAGACTATTGACTGTCCTGAATGCTCAATCTCTCCTCTACCCAGGGGCTTATGGAGATGAAATGAAGGGGAAGCACAGATAGAGGAGTGGAGTGATTTCCAGATATGACTCTGTTGTCTGCTTGCTATGCCATGAGTTGTCTCAGCCTCTGAGTCTGATAAATAAAACCTGTATTTCCTGAAAGAATTGATGACTAAATTATGTGCTTCTCTGGCTAATAGTCACATTGGGGATTCATTCTATGAAGATTTGCCTTTTCTTTCAGTGTTTTGCAGTTTATTTCATTTTTTCTGACTCGTCATTACATTTTGAATGTGGATTTTGGAATGCAGAGGAGTACAAGGACACTAAAATACATGTGGTTCCTTTTGGATCCCAGAAGAAGGTGGATATTTCCTTTTTTGGCAAGAAACAGAGAGATGTGATGACTAGATGGCTGATTGAAGAACACAGTTCTTGATTTAGCCAGGATGCTGCTGTAAATGCAAAAATTTCCTTTCTCTCTGCAGGCTAGGTGAATCCAAAATCTAGCACCCAGGAAGTGATTCTAGACCATTTGCTACTAGTTCAATCCTTTTTTTGTTGATTCATGTTCATGCTCCTTTTGTAGAGGAAAGAGCAGTTTCCATTTGTTCAGAGGTTGGGAACTTCATTGGCAAATTGCCCCTAAAGAAATTTTGGATGGCAATTATATTTGAATGTTGATAATAAGTTAGACAGGAACCATCTGGAGCCATATCCATACTCCTCTCAGTAATTTTTAACTGTTATAAGAGCCTTATGTCTGACTGATGTTTGACATTTTTCCCCTAAAGTAAGACAGTACTCTTGTATGTGCACTAGTGTGAGTGTGAATTCTATGGGCCTGGCTTGCATTGGCCAATTCTGTTTTTATTCAATCTTTATATCCTTTTAATTTCCAATTTGTTTTGTACTGGTGGGATTTCCCAATGTAGTTTGTTACAATGTATGTTGGATCTTTCTTCCATTCAAATCCATGGCTCCTCCTGGAACATTAATAGTCACTTGTAATATGTCCAGTTTCAAAACAATTTTACTTTTTTGGAAAGTTTTGGTGCATCCAGATGAGTGCGTACATGCAGGGGTATGTATTTGCCATAGCACAAATAGCAATGGCACATATTTGTGCCTCTGCTTTATGGCCCAAGGCATGTCTCTGCATGCATGCTCCAGACCACACCAGATTGTCTGGGTAGGGTAGAAGAGGCTGGGGCCAGAACCTGTGCTGGTCCCAGCAGCCTTACCTGGGGTCCTCCTGGGGCACCAGCAATGCCAATAGGGCTGTGTGGAGCCTGGCCAGCTGCCAGAGTGTGGCTCTGGATAGCCAAGCTCCATTTCTGATGGTGTATGCTGCTGATACATGCGCCCTCCACTGCTGTTTTATGTGGTGGGGTTTTTTACACAGGGATCTCCCATTTCCAAATGTTGGTGCCACTCTGCAAATTAGCAGCATGGCAAGAGGGTGCACATGCACTGCTTTGAGGCACCGCAAGATGCACGTGCACACTCATCTGGACACACCCTTTGAGTTGTCCTTGAAGGATTCTTCTCTTTTCTTCCTCTTGGGGGTAGTGATGAGAGGTAGGTCAAATTAATATTATATAATTTTGTCAATAATACACATGAAAACATGGCAGGGTAGAACTTGGAAATGCTCTTGCACGAATGTGCTAATGTTGGGTTGTATAACAACCTACCGTAAAAAGAGAAATAAAGGTAAGAAGGCTCTTGCAGTACCTCTTAGCACTTGGTTTCAGGTTCTTTCTGAGAACTGTCTACTCAATTATTTTTTTGGCATAGAAAAGCAGACAGAATGATCTCTTCAAGTCCTCATTAGGGATATGGACTGGTCACTTCAAGTCCTCATTAGGGATATGCATTCTGTGGAAATCAGACATTTTTACAATCTTTTTCTCTTTAGACCTGTATGCTGCAGAGCCTGGGTGTCCAATGGAGGCTCTGTAACTTCTCAGGGTCTTCTCAAGATCCTTACATTGGACAGAATGACATCTGGACATAGAGAATGGACAGAAGCAAAGAAGATTTGATATCTACAGAACTGATCTTACCTTAAATGATTGTTTTCCAGGGAAGGCACCTATCGTTAATGGGTTTTGGGAAACCCTCAGGGAGAAGCTTTTTTCCCGTCAGCTGTGACCGAGCAGTTCTCACATTATTGCTTAAAAGGGGGGACTTTGTCAAGGTGAAAACCTGGGGATCTGTCACTGTCTTCTACCTTGACTTAAATTTTTTTCCCCAACTCCCTGGCAAATAAACTGAAGACTTTAATTAGATCAGTTGTGCTCCCTGATCAGATTGACTGTCTTCCCAACAGGTCCATTTTTAGCAATCTCCTCCTGCTGGAGGAATATATATGAAGCTTCAAAAATATTTCATTTGGATGCTGAATTAATTTCTCTTGTTGAGGAAAAGACTTTTGATCACGTAGATGATTATATTTCTTTCAGAACCTCTGTGGTTTTGGTTTGAAATAAAGTTTGCCTCCTGCATTCAGTTATTTTGCAATTGTCATCTTAAAGAGAGTCGCATTTTGTGCCTTCCTGGTACATCAGGGAATCAAGCAGGGGCACCCAGTGACTTAGCCCTTAGGACTAAGTCTTGGTGGTAGTGTGGCTCAGTCAAGACATACCAGAGCATGCCCCACAAGCAAGCTCCAAAATTGGCCCTAGCTGCTGCCCCAAAAGCAAGCTCCAGCATGCCCTAGCAGCTGCTTTCAAGGACATCAGAGGCAGAAGTCTGATGTGCAGCCACAAGAGGAACACCTTGGAGTGTCTTCACTGGAGTATTTCTGGGCTACTATGGGTCTGTGTAGGCAGGATATGCCTGGGGACATCCTGGCATGCTGCCTACTGTAATGTTGACTTTGCCTTATACACTGTTGGGACCCAGGGGCCTTGAGGCCTGGGCTTTGACCTTTGTGTTTAGCTTAAGCTGCATGCTTGAATTGCAGTCGAGACTTACACCCAGTGAAAAGAGCAGATGGAAAAATACTGTCCCTGACTTGAAACGAATCAAGAAGTTGGCTGACTAAATTGAATAAATATAGTCTGGGCAAAAGAGGAACAGTCAGAGCAAAACCTACCCCCACCTAAGAATGAAAAGATTACTTGAGATCAGAACATTCCAGTTAAAGGTAACCATATTTAGCAAACAGAAGCAAGATAATTAATATGCAGAGGAAGGCTTAAGTAGGACAGTTGTGGCCCCCTAATCCCAGGATGTTGATGCATACCTGGGCTTCCCTTCCTCTTGTCACCCTGCATGCTGGTGAAGCATCCTCTGCACTCAAAGTGGCCCCTTCCCCCAGTGAAGCTAGTTTAAAGCCCATTGTACAAGATCAGCCAACCTAGAGGAAAAGATATGTCTGCCCTTAGGGGAGAGGTGAAGCCCATCCCACCCCAGCATGCTCTCCTTACAAAAACATGGGTCATTGTCAAAAAATCCGAAGCCTGCCTCGTGGCACCAGCTCTGAATGTCAATGCAGGCCTCATGACACCTACCCCGTCCACTTACTGGGAGAATGGAGGAAAATATCACCTGGGCTCCCATCTTCTTCAGTTTGTGTCCCAAGGCCTTGTAGTCCTCCATGATGTAATCCGGCTTGCCCTTGGATACATCATTTGTACCCACATGGACCACAACCAGTGGGTAGTAGTCAGAGGGCTTGATGATTTTAGGGATGGTCTCTGTGATGTTGCGAATCCTCGCTCTGGGCATGCAGCAGACCTGCTGTGACCAGGGCTCTGAGCGACAGATTGGACCATTGGTTCCCCTCAGGATGGAGTCCCCAATTACCAGAACTTTGCGTTTCCTTCTTCTTGGGGTGTGTCTTTTCTGAGCCAGTGATGTAGGTCAAGCGGCATCAATTTCTCTGGGGACCTGTTTTTCTGCCTCCTCCTCCAGGGGGGCCAGGGCCAGATACCAGATCCCGAGAGGTCTCTTGGGAGCAGGCACAGCAGTTGTGTGAGTTGCCCTGGCCTTGACAGGAACCTGCTGCCACTGATTAGTTGTGTGCTGTGCATGTGGGGTCTCTCCGGTGGATTCCTGTCCCTGCAGAGAATGGCAATACATATCAATTTCATCCTCTGCCACCCAGATCCCCTGCAACATGCTCACCTCGGCCTGGAGCTCTGCCACCTGCCCCTCCAGAGCCTGAAGATGATCATAAGAGGGGCAGGTGGGGGAGTCACCAGACCTCAGTCCCAACCCAAGGAATCCCATGCAGTCACCCTCACAGCTTGGGGGACAGGCATGAGACGAGGCTGAGGGGGGACCTGGTAGCTGCCTATAGGCTCATCAGGGGAGATCATCAGCAAATAGGAAGAGCCCTATTCTCTCCAGCACCACCTGGGATGATGAGGAAAAATGGTAATAAGCTGATGGAGAATAGGTATAGGTTAGAGATCAGGAGGCAATATCTTACAGTTAGGGTAGCCAGAATCTGGAAACAACTTCCTAGGGAAGTGGTCCTCGCCCCTACTGTAGCAGAAGGCCCCCTTTTCCTCTTGCCTGCATTTGCTTTTCCCTCTTTGGATATGTTTCTCCTCTTCTACCTTTTCCTCCTTCCTCTTTCTTTCATTATAAGATAAGGAATTGTGTTTTAAATGTTGTATGTGTGTATTTTGTATCTCTCCTTGTATTTTGGTATTTTTACCTATTTGTTTACCATGGCATTACTCTTGTAGCTTATATTTTATACTCTTCACCTTTTAACTAAATGTGTTTTAGTTTTAGAACCTACACCCTTTTAGTTTTAGAAGTAAATTATACATTGTAACAATGCTAACAAGGGCAGGAATCAAACCACCGCTTTCCTGTATCAGGCAGGCCACTGAGATAGTGAGTGAATCAGGGATTGAATGTGTAACACAGTAGCAGGTGGTGATTAACACCTAGGGAAACCACAGATCAACCAAGGGAAGAAATCAATAGTAGACAATGTAGCAACCGGGAATTCTCTAAACTTCACTGATCAAGGGCTAGAAGCCCCAATCTGAGTTAATCAACACTGGGGACCAACTTTTGGGGCTGAATATCTCCAGATCCACTGCTCCCAGAGCCCTATTCAAAATTCATCAACGGACCCCCAAACCTGCACGTACATGAGGATGACCCCTGGGGCTGACAGATGCCATCCAGTAGCCACCGAGGGGGAAGTCCCACAAGGGTCAATGCCCCTGGATTGGGCAAATCTGAAAAATGGGGAGTCACCAAAGTCTGCCAAGGACAGATAAAAAGCAGTGAAAAGTGACCCTCGGCGGTGCCCTCTTGATCTCCAACTTGACCAGCACCCGACCTGTCCAGCCAGAAGGACCAGCCGGTGACCCCCTTCTGGAGGATAACACCATGCTGGAAGAAGCCTCGACTGGCCATCGACGGCAGACTCCAGCGCCTGTGGGATAGGTATACCTGACTCTTGTAACTTGCTAATGTGTGTGTGCATGTGTGTGTGTGTGGGGGGGGGGGGACCAGCACCAAGGTTTATGATTTGACTTCATTACAGTATTTCAATCCGCCTAATAAACCAGAATTTTAAGGATCCTGAGTTGGACATTTGTAGCCAACACTGCCTTGGGTAAATTCAAAAAGAGGTTAGATGATCATCTGTCTGGGGTCTTATGAAGCCAGCATTCATTCCTGCCTGTGACAGGGGGTCAGTCTAGATGATCTGTTCAGGTCCCTCCTGACCCTAGCTACTATGAAACTATGAAACTAATTTTCTGTATTAAGAAATGCAAGCTATATGTTAGATACAGAGAGGTAAGAGAGTGTACCCTTCATAACCTGCTCTTCCAAGACCCAGTCACTGATCCAAGACAGAACTCAGAGGAAGGAGTCAGGAACCCCAGACAAGACCTCACCACCTGATCAACCAGTGACGCTGTGGTCATTAAATCTTGGGGCAGTGAGCATGTTGTCTTGCTTTTGACTAAATACAGTAATAGACTTGTAACTGCTACAGTTATTTCAGCTTTTTTATTTAGAATAGTAATTGAATAAATTTGCTTATAGTTAAGAACAACCATGTCTCAATCTCCATACCAGGTAAAAAGACCCGTAATAGCGTTACTGGATGGAACAACACTGTCTCTCTGGAGTTTCTACTAGGTATGTTACAAAACTGTCTTTCTGACTGAGTCTTCTCTTCCTCTTCCAGCCCGTGAAAGTTTCAGTATATATTCATGATATAATGGTTTATTATCTACGGATAGGGTGATCACATTTTAACTAAACATCTGTGTTCCTTCCAGCAGGCTTCCCCTGCCCATGGTAATTAGAGTAAAAGGGGCACCCTTTTGCTGGGGGATGAAGTGGCTTCCTGATTTCTAGCCTTACTTGAAGACTTATTATGGGGTCAAATTAGGTTCAAGGTCCTGGGACCTGTGTTGGACCCAGGTGAAATTTCAGATGGAACTAGGAGGGGAATTGTGGGGGGAAATGGAGGGAAGACTTCAGGGTGGAAGTGGTGCTTGTGTCAACAGTCTTTCCAAGAGCGAGTGTTAGTTATTGATACCTTGAGTACATCATAAATAGGTTGTGTTGGATTCCTCTCCACTGTAAGAGAATATTGAGAGGATTTTATGGGCCTTTCCTGGTCAGGTCAGCATTGATTGAAACAGGATAGTTTGTACCTGTCCACTTTGGGAAGGGTTCAAGATCTCATAGGTCTTCTGGGGAGAGCAGTTGCCTTTGAGCCATAGAGCCTACAAGGATTGCTTTGTCTTGGATTAGCTTCTTCCATGGCAATAATAGGCCTGTAGCTTTTTGTCATGATTTTATTTTGGCAGCCTTAGTCATTGGGTATATATACCTGTAGTCAGTATTTGCTATTCACAAATACTGAATATCCCATTTTAGGGTGGAGATGACAGCTCCTACTTACAGATTCTAGTCACCCAACATGGCACGATATACAAAACCTTCCTACTGTAAAGAGAATGGGAGATCTCCGATGGAGGATACTTCGTGGGACCATTGTTTCACATGTAGTTGTGCATCATCTCTTGACATAAGTGTCCCAGTCATGTCCTTTTTGCAATGACAAAGAGATTATTTTCCACATGTTTGTACTTATCCAGGATTGTATCTTGTTTGCTGTATCCAGGGCATTTTTCAGTCTTTTTTCCACTTGAATTTTCTTATATTCATTTTTTTCAGCTATACATAGACTTTCCACTGGAAACCTTCTGTGCCTTGCAAATTTTATTCAGGATGAGCCAAGAATGGCTATTTCAATTCAGAGGTTACTGATATTCTTCAGCTTTTCATGTTTCTGGTAGTTTCATGTTTTCACTTGGAGTTTAAATGCTTTAAACTTGAAGCAGCTTATTTGGGCATGGGCTATTGGGAACACATTCTGTAATCTTGTGGAGGATTAAGAGCTTTTTTTGTTGTTGTTTGGAGTTTTTTTTTTTACATTTTTGATTTTCATAGGCTTGTCTTTTCCCTTCAGTATACTGTTTCTAATAATATTGGTTCAAAAGTCAAAGTTTCTCCCTTCCTCCAGGCTGGGAAACCCAGGCTGGTGCTGCCTGGACCAGTGTAGGCGCTGAACTCCAGCAGATGGTTCATGGCTGAGGAGCCTGAGCAGAGGGAGGTCTTGAACAGAGACAGGCATCTATCTCTCTCTGGCCAGGTGCATATGTTGAGGCACATAAGCCCTTCTTCTTTCCTTTGCAGTTTATTGCTGGATAGATCTGGGAACTTCCTACTCAGCTGCTGCCTGCAAATCCATTCCTTAGCCACCAAACTCTGCCTATGCTTTGCATGAGATAATTCAGACAGTAACCCAGGATCTTTAAGGTGGCAGGGGATGTATGAGTGAGGCATTACTCTGAAGTGGAGCCACATGTAAGTACTTTGGAGGACCTAATTCTAAATACTCTCCAAATACCAGCTGAATTTATACAACTCACACACAAACTCATACTTCTCTCTTTCCTTGCCTCTGTTTTTTTCAGCTTTTGAGAGCAGTATCCATTTTGGCTTATAGCATTTCCTAGGCATTAATGAACAGTCCACGTCCCTTTGGTCAGCTTTGTCCATCAGTGCCTTCCCACTACCCACTGTTTCCCTGAAATGCCCTGAACTGAGATCATTACCATTTTAGTCAAGGCAAGTATTTCATGCTGAAGAGCCTTGTCCAGTTTGCATGACATCAGGAGACAGTTTTGTGACTGCATTAAAAAGGTTGTTTCTTTTTTTCTCAGTGGGGCATGGAGCTTGAAGACCGGGTAGCAGGGAAGTCAAAACCTGAAGAATGGTTTCTACAGGCTTCAGTTCTGCTTTTTGGTTTTCAGCATGTAGCAAAGTGGATGAACATTTTGTGCAAAATGGCAGCACTTATAGAAAATTGCAGCTCACACAGATAGAAAGGTTGGAACATTATTACATAAATAATGACTTAATAACCAGGAGAGAGAGACTTTTCACAACAAGCAAATGCATGTTCACACCAGAAATCTGACTCCAAAATCTTCATATTCGCTCAGATCAGGAAACCAATGCATACTACATGATTGACATAGCCAATTGAACCTGGCAAGTATGGATGAATTGTGGCATTCTCTGGATATAGAATCATAGAATAATAGAAAGTTAGGGTTGGAAGGGACCTCAGGAGGTCACATCTAGTTCAACTTCCACTTCAAGGCAGGACCATCCCCAACTAGATCATCCCAGCCAAAGTTTTGTCTAGCCATGTCTTGAAAACCTCCAAGGATGGAGATTCTACCAGCTCTCTGGGTAACCTGTTCCAGTGTTTTACTGACCTCCTAGTGAGAAAATTCTTGCTAATATCTAACCTAAACTTCCTTAGCTGCAACTTGAAACCACTGTTCCTTGTTCTGTCTTTTGCCCCCACTGACAACAGTCCAACTCCATCCTCTTTTGAACCCCCTTCAGGTAGTTGAAGGATGCTATTAAGTCTCTTCTCAGTCTCCTCTTCTCTAGACTAAATAAACCCAGTTCCCCCAGTCTTTCCTCATAAGTCATGTGCCGCAGCCCCCTCACCATGTTTGTTGCCCATGGCTGGACTTTTTCCCATTTGTCCACATCCTTTATGTAGTGGGCCCAAAACTGAACACAGGACTCCAGATGTGGCCTCCCCAGTGCTGAATAGAGGGAAATAATCACTTCCCTTGACCTACTACCAATGCTCCTACCAATGCAACCCAGGATGCTGTTAGCCTTCTTGGCAACAAGGGCACACTGCTGGTTCATGTTCAGATTATTGTCCACCATGACCCTCAGATCCTTTTCTGAAGAGCTGCTGCCCAGCCAGTCACCCCCCCCCCAGCCTGCACTAGTGCATGAGATTGTTCTATCCAAAGTGCAGGACTTTGCACTTGTCCTTGTTGAACCTCATGAGATTTCTTTTGGTCCAACCCTTCAATTTGTCCCGGTCACTCTGAATCCTAGCCCAACCCTCCAGAGTATCTACTACTCCCCCCAGCTTGGTGTCACCTTCAAACTTGCTGAGGGTGCATTCTATGCCATCTTCTGTTCAATGAAGACATTGAATAAAGCCAGCCCCAGGACCAACCCCTGGGCTACCTCATTTGATACTGGCTACCAGCTAGACATTGAGCCATTGATTAGTACTCTCTGAGCCCGATGCTCAAGCCAGTTTTCTATTTACCTTATAGCCCATTCATTCATCCCGTATTTCCTTAGCTTGCCTGTGAGAACGTTGTGAGAGCACATATGAAAAGTCTTTCTAAAATCAAGGTACACCACTTCCACCCATCTCCTTGCAACCACAGAGCCAGTCACCTCATCACAGAAGGCAGTCAGGCTGGTCAGGCATGACTTGCCCTGGTGAATCCATGCTGACTATTCCTAATCATCCTTTTCTCCTCCGAGTGCTTAGAAGTGGATTCCATGAGGACCTGCTCCATGATTTTTCCAGGGACTAAGTTGAGGCTGACTGGTCTGTAGTTGCCTGGCTCCTCCTTTTTCCTTTTCTTAAATATGGATACTATGTTTGCCCTTTTCCAATCATCCAGGACCTCTCCTGACTGCCATGAGTTTTCAATGATGATGGACAATGCCTCTGCAATCACATCAGCCAACTCCCTCAGCGCCCTCAGGTGCATCCCATCTGGCCCATATATTTGCCTGAATACTTAATACAGATGAAGAAATATTTGGTGGAATTACTTGCTGAGCGATTAATTCCAGAAAAAATCACAGGCTCCTCATGAACCTGCAAAGAGTTTACGTTCATCTGCTAATGAATTTGCTCTAGTTTTTACTGTGTCAGATTTTATTACTCTAAGTTTTATATGCTCCTGTTCCAAGGAAACACTGGATGACTCAAAACCTGAACGGGGTACTTAGTCCACTGAGAACTCGACATGTCATTCTTCCATGTGGAGCCAACAAACTAGAGAAGGCCTGTAAGGTGCTGGAGATTAACAGAAGTATGTCTACCCAACAAGATCCAAACTTTTTTTAGTGATTCTGGTTTTATTCTGAATTGTTTGGTTTTTAATGTACTGGTTCAACCATTCATTCTTTATTAATAATTATGATAATGGAAACTGATAAGTTCTAACATTTCCAAGTGAAAGCTTGTGAAACCAGAAAGTACCATTAGGTAGGGGGAGGACCGGGGGGGGGGGGGGAATCCAGGGATGTATGGGGGTATAGTTGCACCTCTTTTTGGCTGTGTGGTGTATGCTTAGCATGCATGGAGTTACCACTTTAACATGACTCCAGAACCCAGGGGGTGAATGCTACCCCTGCTCCCCCCTCCATCCCCTTGCCCACTGCTGCATTCAGCAGAAAGGGAAAAGTGTTAGAAGGCAATCACCAGAGAGTGTAGCCACCCCCTCATGCATCTGCCCATGCCTGTAGGCCACCTAATTTCACCCACTCTGTGAAAGAAACCATATAATTTTGCTCAGTCAACTTGCATTGAGCTTAATAACTTATATTTGCCTCAAGCATCTCTCCAAAAGGCATCCCAACTTAATTTGGAGCCAGCAAGTGAAGGAGACTATATCACTTCACTTGGTAGTTTGTTCCAATGGTTAATCATCCTTGTTGTTAGTGTGCACCTTATTTCTAATTTTAATTTCTTTTGCTTCCAGCCATTGCACAGCCCTTGAGTCCCTGCTATTTTGTGCCTGCGATAGTCACTGTAATCAAGTCAACTCTTGATTCTTTTTCTGATAAACTGAACTGATTAAGCTCAAGGCCTTTAAACCATGTCTGTACATCTCTTTTCTGCAGCCTTTCCACTTTTCCAGCATTTCTTTTCAACATTACCTAGTGTGGCAAAAAGTCACTAATAATTGCTGATCTGTCAATAGAATAAGCTCAGAGAAAGTGAACTTTCATGTAACCACTTCATTACTTTCTAAAGGTGCATTACTTTCTGTAGCAAAATTTTGGGTCATTTTTAGAGGAGCATTTATATGACAGATTTATGAGTGGGTTCAATTCTTTTACAACACAAGTGGTTACATGAAGAAACAGAAATAACACTGGGAAAGGCGGTTGATGTAGCTGTCAGCCATAGGACTCCAGATAAAAAGGGAATCAAATTAAAAAAAGATATGTCCTAGTCCACCGGCCAGCAAAAAGGTGAAAGGATTTGAATGTGTTGCAAAAAAGATATTTAGAAAAAAACCAACAACCCCCAAGTTACTTAAGTTAGATATGCTTAAAACAGAAGCAACCCAGAAAAGAAGAGCTACAAAAATGAACAATATCCAACATAAAAAAAACAACCCCTAGAGATTATGTGTTGATTTTAGAGCAGGGTTTTAACTGTGACTTGAAATGGAAAATTTGGGCTATCTCATGAGAACAGATTAACATCTGCTGCCTGCCCTGAACACTTTAAAATCTAAGTAAATCAAGATGTGACAGTCTTTACAGATCTTTTGGTTGTGCTACAAAGAGTCTGAGAACAATAACAGCCTTGAACATGATGGCTTAGAGCAGGGGAGCACAACATATGACCCATGGGTCTCAGTGACCCACCATCATTAAGCCACTTTTTCATTGTTTTTCCAAAAGCTTCAAAAATAAAACAGGCTTTGAATAGCAAAACCAGAGGTCAAATTACTCTTTATCATGGCAAATCATGTCCTTGCTGTCTAAAGATTATATCATCTGCATATGTGCCTGTGTGGTCTACTTTCCCTCTTGCAAATGTGCTGAAAGCAGATCCCATTAATGGTGCCCCCCATTGAAAAGTACATTTTGCAAGTGACCCTAAATAGAGCTTGCCTTGTGCACCCTTGGGTATAAAACGTTTTGAGTTAAACCTCACCCAGAAAACAAGTGAGTCAAACTCTGCTTTGTTTTCTGACCCTGGACTTCTACCAGGGTCAACTCCACTGAACGAAAATTCAGTTTATAAATCTCTATCTAAAATACTAAAAAAACAGGTCATTTCCACTCTGCAAGAAAGAACAAGTTCTTCAGAAAGCAACTCTTGACCATGGAGACTCAGCAGCAATTCTGAATATCCAAATGCTATCAGCCTGATAGGATGTAGTTGGGAGAAAGAAGCTAATATGGCATATTGAGAAAAATAAAACTGTCATTGCGCGGCCCTGCCTATGTTGGGATAGTTGGAGTGGTTGATTGTATATGAGAAATGAGGACACATTTTAAAATTAATTTATTACTGGCTTAGAGAGCACCAGATTGACAGCCCCAGACACTGAAATTATCTATTTATTTCCTCAACATATTAAATGGTCTTGCTCATTCTTCTTCCTCGGTTCAGTTGACTTCATACATTCAAATGCACTGCCATTGGCCATGCAAGGTTCCTAGAGTGATGACAACCAGAAGAGAAGTTAAAGTATAGCCTTAGTTTGTACAAATGAGGTTTACACAAAATAAATGGATTTTGCCAGACCTGCAGTCTGGTTTCCCAGGATAACCCTGCTTTTGCACAGAATACTGCCAATCTGTGGGGCTAACGTGCTGCAGAAAGCAAGGAGATTTTTCATCTCTTGTTAGTCCTCATCCAAAACTAAGTCCAGATCACCTAGCATTTCACAACATGGAGCTCTGGGGATCTCACCCTTATCCAGCAAACAATTTGTTGTGGGACTGAACACCCCCTCCTCAACCCTGTGACCAGTCAACAGGACAACATTGTGCAGAATACAGCAATGTAGATAATATACGTGCTTGGTGCAAGCAACCTCAGCCACATGTCACATTTATTATGCAGTTAACTGGTTAATCACACGATAAATTTAGGTGGGCCACATATGCAAAGTATGGCTGGCTACACAAGCCAACTAATTATCATGCAGTTAACTGGTTAATCGCACCATAAATTTAGACCAGCCACATGTGCAAAGTAATTAACACACCATAAAAATATCTATCCAGCTATTCAAAGAGCCAACCAGCTACAAAGTCGGTGCTTGAAAATATATAACAACTTTATAGCCAGCTTCTATCTGGCATTAATTTGAATGGGTGGCAGGGCCCTTAGAGTGAACTCATATTGGCTTGTTAGAGCCTATGGTATTCCTGTTTAATATTATGCCACTCAGCAAGTCCTGCCTATCTGCCATACAGCTATTTCCCCACTTATCAGGATCATTGCAGTTTATATATCATAATCCTAGAAGATGAATCTAACTGTAGTTTACAGGGAAAGACACCACAATGTATAAAACAGGTTAAAAATTCATTGACACTGTGCATTGCCCTAATGGGACACAAAAAAAGGGAAGATCAGAATACATACATTACCCAGTAAAAGCCCAGTCCTGGGAGAAGCTGCCATAAAATTGGAGTCCGCATTCTCTCTCACTTTCCTGGGAAACACTGGAGAGAAATGAGGTTTGGGATAGCTCAGAAATGAGGGTTGGGATATCTCATTTTAGATCCTTCCTTTGTGACTACAGGTAAGTCGCTAATGCCACACTGGCTCCATGCTTCTTTCAAAGCTACCCTTCAAAACTAAGCTCCTCACCTACCCCAGTTCCTCATGCTGCAAGCCTGGAAATGCACCTGAGATTGCCCCGGGTGCATGCCCTGTGGCGATTTGAATTCTTCTGGAGCATCCTCATGACCTCAATTCTTGGTTAGGAGCATGAGGCAATGGGACCAGGAAGGGGCTCAGTTTGTGGCCGCAGCCTCGTGGAGTTAGCGTGGCCATGCACTTTATCTCCCTGTGCTTTAAATGAGGATGTTGGCACAACTTTTCACCCACCTTTCCCCTCCCTTATCATTGTAGACCATTAGCTCTTCTGCATGGGACCATCTCTCTGTGTTTCTACCACCACTTTGCGGTTCCTCACATCATGGGCACCAACTTTTATTTTTGCTGGAAGGAGGGGCTAAGATGATTCACATTGAAATGTTTTCAGCATTTCAGGTGACAGCCCTCTTCCCCAGTGTGGGCAGGGCCCTTGGGCTGCCATGTACTTGGCACCTCTGCCTCATATCATCTGGACAGTGAGGTGCTAGTGGGTGCATCTACATGAGCGCTTTACTGTGGAGTAGACTAATTAGCACCACAGGAAAGTATCACCATCTACACATGCACCAGTATTGAAGTCAGGAAGACCAAAGCACAGTTAGAGATGCAGCTGGCAAGGGATGTGAAGGTTAACAAGAAGGGTTTCTACAAGTATGTCAGTAATAAGAAGAAGATCAGGGAAAGTGTGGGTTCCTTACTGAATGAGAGAGGCAACCTTGTGTACAGAGGATGCAGAAAAGGCTGAAGTGCTCAATGCTTTTTTTACCTCAATCTTCACCCGCAAGGTCAGCTCCCAGACTACTGCACCAGGCAGCACAGTTTGGGGAGGAGGTGAGCAGACAACAGGGGTGAAAGAACAGGTTAGGGACTAGTTAGAAAAGCTGGACATATACAAGTCCATGGGGCCAGACGGGATGCACCCAAGTGTGCTGAGGGAGTTGGCTGATGTGATTGCAGAGCCACTCGCCATCATCTTCGGGAACCATGGCAATCAGGAGAGGCCCTGGGTGATTGGAAAAGGGCAAACACAGCGTCCATATTTAAGAAAGGGGAAAAGGAGGATCCAGGAAACTACAGACCAGTCAGCCTCACCTCAGTCCCTGGAGAAATCATGGAGTAGATCATCAAGGAATCCATTTCAAAGCACTTGAAGGAGAATAAGGTGATTAGGAACAGTCAACATGGATTCACCCAGGGCCAGTCATGCCTGACCAACCTGATTGCCTTCTATGATGAGATAAATGGCTCTGTGGATGTGGGGAGACCAGTGGATGTGATATACCTTGATTTTAGCAAGGCTTTTGATACAGTCTCCCACAGCATTCTCACAGGCAAGCTAAGGAAATATGGGCTGGATGAATGGACTGTAAGGTAGATAGAAAACTGGCTGGAGCATCAGGCTCAGAGAGTAGTAATCAATGGCTCAATGTCTAGATGGCAGCCAGTAGTCAAGTGGAGTGTCCGAGGGGCTGGATCTGGGGGCCAGGTGTGTTCAATGTCTTCATCAGTGACCTGGAAGATGGCAGAGTGCACCCTCAGCAAGTCTGCAGATGACACCAAGCTGGGACAAGTAGTAGATACTCTGGATGGTAGGGCTAGGGTTCAGAGTGACCTAGACAAACTGGAGGATTAGGTCAAAAGAAATCTCATGAGCTTCAACAAGGACAAGTGCAAAGTCCTGCACTTAGGAGAGAACAGTGCCAAGCAGCAGTACAGGTTTCCCTCGATATATGGTGTACATACGTTCCTGGAGAACAGCACATAAAGCAAACCCACTTTACAATGTAACAAATAGGGATATTTTCCCATGGTGGTGAGGGCAGGAGAGAGGGAGTGAGGCTGGGACTAGGGAAGGGATGCCACTCCCAGGGCTGCACACAGCAGCAAAGCAGAGGGAACAGAGTGGCACTCACCCCAGCCCCGGCTGCAGTGGCCCCAGGAGTGGCTGGCACCAGCTACCTGGGTTGCACTGTGCTCCACCTGACCCCACTCACCTCTGCTCCTGGGCTGCGCTATGTCCCGGTGCAGGCAGCTGGTGTTGCTGCTCTCGGGGCTGCTGCAGCCAGGGCTGGGGTGAGTGCTGTACCCTGCACCGCCCAGCACTCTGCTTATCTGCACTCACCCCAGCCTGTGCTGGAGCAGCCCCAGGAGCAGTCAATACCAGCTGCCTGCACCATGACACGGTGCAGCCCAGGAGCTGGGGTGAGCCCAGGCGCGGCAGGACAGGTGGAGCATGGTATAGCCCAGTGGCTGCAATCAGCTGGCACCAGCTGCTCCTGGGGCTGCTGCAGCTGGGGCTTGGGTGACTGGGACCATTGCCCTTTTCCCTCTCCCCACAGACTTACTTGCTTGGGTGGAGGGGGTATCTATGCTGATTGCATAAGAGCGAATTTATCTTGCATATAACGAATTATGGCTCTAAATGTGCTCATCACATAAGTGCGAATTCGCATATAAAGAACCCGCATAAATTGAAGGAAACCTGTACAGGCTGGGGGCTGACTGGCTGGGCAGCAGCTCTGCAGAAAAGGACCTGGGGATTACAGTGGACAATAAGCTGAATATGTGCCAACAGTGTGCCTTACTTACCAAAAATGCTAATGGTATCCTGGGCTGCGTTGGTAGGTGTGTTGCCAGCAGATCAAGGGAAGTGATTCTTCCCCTCTATTCAGCACTGTTGAGGCCACATCTGGAGTCCTGTGTTCAGTTTTGGGTCCCCCATTACAGAAAGGATGTGGACAAATTGGAGAGTCCAGTGGAAGGCAACAAAAATGGTTGTGTGGCTGGGGGACGTGGCTTGTGGGGAGAGGCTGAAGGAACTGGGTTTATTTAGTCCAGAGAAGGAGAGACTAAGAAGAGACTACATAGCAGCCTTCAATTCCCTGCAGAGTGGGCCCAAAGAGGATGGAGCTGGACTGTTCTCAGTGGTGGCAGATGACAGAACAAGGAGCAATGGGCTCAAATTTCAACACGGGAAGTTGAGGTTAGATATTAGAAATAATTTTCTCCCTAGGAGGATAGTTAAACACGGCAACAGGTTACCCAGAGCGGTTGTGGACTCTTCATCCTTGGAGGTTTTTAAGGCCTGGGTAGACAAAGATTTGGCTGGGATGAACTATTTGGGCTGGTCCTGCTTTGAGTAGGGGGCTGGACCAGTTATGACCTCCTGAGGTCCCTTCCCACCTTCATTTTCTATGATGCTATTAAGGCGCAGTAAACTAATTAACTCCACTATCAGACAATACTGTCGGGGACAGTACTATCTTACAGTGGAGTAAGTAACTGCATTGAAACTCTTGTGTAGATGGTGACGGGGCTGCGTGCCCCCTAGCCCAATGGCTCTGCACTCTCAGCCCCATCCAGCCCCTCCACTGTTCAACGCCACCACCTGGAGCCTGGGCTGACCCTCGGAGCCTGCTGCCAGTCCAGGGCTGCTGCACCCCAACTCAAATTGCTGCTGTCCCAGGCACACATGTAGACACTGAGCCCGGGAGCAGTTTACTCTGGCTCAAAGTGCTCCAGAGTTTATCACTTTGGGTGCATTTACACATGCTATTAAGGCAAAGTAAAGAAGAAGGGAGAGAAGACACTGTCTTCTCCTGCAAATATACTTGGGAAGGGGAGGAAGGAGGGGGCTAACATCAAGTCAAGGCAGAAGCAGGAAAACAGAATCAGCATGAGGCAGATACATGGCAACAATTAACAGAAACAAACAGAAAGAGATAGCGTATGCTATCCCAGCAAGCAATTCCAGGAAATTACCAGGAGTCAGTGTGCCTGTAAGGGAAAAAAAAAAACAGCACCCTAGGGATCATCTGAATTATGTTCATTTAAATCATTTGAAGGATCTTCATCCTCCTCTCATGGGCAGCACTTCAGAGTATCTTTCATAAAATGTTGGGATCTTTCCTAGATGCCTACAAGGGCTGGTGGAAGAAAGGATAATTGATTGCTTGCAAAAGGCGCAAGTGCATCGCACGTGCCAAAAACCATCTTAGTCAGAGCAACACTCACTTAGGTGTTAGACCTGCAGGTTAGAAAATCTGGCTTTCCAAACTCCTATTTTATACAAAGGATTATTTCAACAAAGACACCATTCACTGTGTGTTTATTGGCAAGCAGATACTGAGCTTTTGTGACAACGGACACAAGAGACGCTTCTGCGATCAATCAGTGCAAAGCAGAAAAGCTCTTACAAGCACGGTGCTGTCAGTCTCCGATTTGTATCTGAAGAAAAATGCCCTTAACTCCTGCACTGAGCAGGCATTAGATTATTAAAGCAGAGAGGACTATAGGGGAATAGCTGGTTGAGAAAACTGATAAAGGACTATTATACCCTCTCCCTATAGTTCAGAAGCTCAAATCCAGCCTAAGAGACCAGCAATCAGTACATGTAACAGCTTTGTGAGAGGTAGTGCACTCTTACGAGCTGGGATTCTGCTACGTTCATAGGAAAATAGAGCTGGATGGGACCTCACAAGGTTATAGTCCAGGCCCCTTCAAGGCAGGATCTCACCCTCCTTTTTCCCACATGCAATGCACTTGTGCCCTTGTGCGATGCACTTCACATCCGTTCCCGCTTGTGCTTCACTCAACTGGCATACTGCAACTTGCAGTTCTTTGAGGGGAGGATTCTTTCTTTCCACTTCTATGTACAGCACCCAACACAATAGGGCCCCACTTGTGCCTTTGCATGCTCTCACGTGCCACTGAGGAAGCTTGTGAGAGTGACGTAGACTCTTGGGGAAGAAAACGGACTGCGAAGTAACATCTGTTCCAACTGAAAGCTCTTCTGTGCAAGTCCTCTCTTGCTATGCACATGTACAGCACCCACCACAGTACAGCACTCTGCGCAAGGATTGAATTCATATGAGAAACCCAGTACAGGGTTTTCCCCATGGATGCTGACTTTTCCCCATGGATTCTGTTTGCTTTAGTTTTGCATCTCTTTCATCTTGAAGAAGACCCCAGCCGTCTTTCCTGCCAAGAGCCGGGGGGCTGGTCCCTTCCAGCCGTGAACTTCTGTGAATCTGTGAAGAGGTGGCTGCAGACAACTCTCATTTCCTGACTATTCAACTACCTGGTTCTGATGCTGAATATTAGGATTTCATTTTGCAACACAGTAAGGGACGAGGTAAACAGATTTACAAAAAGGCTTTGCTCTATGTTCGGTACCCAGTGCAACATCTGACTTGAAAATGTGGCCATTCTTATTAAAGTGTAAATTGCCTAAGGATACAGCTACACAAATTACAGCAAAGCATACACCAGGGTGTAACATAAGCCACATTGTGTATTCTGTGCTCATTGTCCATATGCACATTCTTATTTTGAGGTGAATGCAAAGCAGCTTATTCCACTTTCCCTGAGAAGCCAGCTGCAGTCTCACCACCTCCTTACTTTTGCATGAGATGCATGGGTTGGTGCATGCCAGTGTGTTGTTTGCCCTGCTGGCCACAGCATTGCGCTGCCGGCTCATGTTCACGCAATGGTCGAGCACTACCCTTAGGTCCCTTTGAGCCATGGTGCAAGTCAAATTGTCGCCACCGAGCCTGTAGATATGCTGGGGATTGTTTGCCCCCAGATGGAGCACCTTACACTCCTGAGTGTTAAGCTTCATCTGGTTCTGGTCTGCGCAGCTCTCCAGCCTGTCCAGGTCCACCTGCATCTGCAACCTATCTTCTGGCATGACCATGCTCCCCTGTAACTTGGTGTCATCTGCAAACTTGGCCAGTGAGCTTTTCACCCCCATATCCAAATCCTTGATAAAGATGTTGAAAAGCACTGGTCCAAGCATGGACTCTTGAGGGACACCACTGGCTACTTCTTGCCAGGACGACACAGTGCATGAGACCTCTCTGGGTCCTACTATGCAGCCAGTTTTCCACCCATTAGGGGAATGAAAAAAAGAAAAGGGACTATTGAAATATGATCAAATGCTATCTGTGAAATATGATCAAATGCTATCTGGTTTTCTAAGGCTAACAAGTTATTTTTCATAGCCATTCAGAGAAGTTGCTCATGTCCATATATTGTTGGGACTGTGTGACATGCACTTTAAAATGGTTTTCTGCTCTAGGCTTATAAAGCAAGGTTCTGTTTTCTTCTGAATTCATTTAATTAAATGACACAGCTACTACTGTAACAGTAGGCAAAACCCTTGAAATGTGTTCCTGAAATATTAAATATGTTCCCATTATAGGAATCAGTTAGTAATTTCACGTATATTATATACTAATAAACAGGACAACAACAAAATAGGAACAAATGAGGTCCAGCAAAATCAGAAGATGAAAGCATGAGAGCAATATTAGTCTGCTAGTCCTTGGGAAGAGGAAAATATCTCTGCTTTTCTTCAAAGAAAATGGGAAGTAGATGTGCCGGAGAGCAAAAAGCTGTTCATAGTGCACATACTGCCTTTGGTGGACACTGCAACCCTTTGGGGTTTGTAATAGAAGGGCTCGTGCAACCTTACCCTCACATTGCTATTGCATAGATGCTTTTTGTATCGAAGGCTCATAAAGAAATGTACCCATTAATTACTCAGATCCCCAGTGTATTTCTGAGATGTGTACATTTTGTGCCCATTGTACAGGTAGCAAACTGAGGCACTGACACGTTATGGTGAGTATGAAGAGTGGCAGTCTTGAGGGACAACCCCCTCTCATCAAATACCTCTGTCCTTTGTAAAAATTGGACAGAAAAATGCAAGAGGAATTGCATGAAATAGGCAGCAGAGCTCAAAACCCCCCCTTTTCTGGCTTTGTTCTTGGTTTTTTTCCCCATGTCTTTTTCTTTCCCTTCTCTTGCCCCACACCGCTGTCATCCTTGCTTCTCCCACACACTCCCACTGCTTCCTCTTTCACTATTGACTCTCAGTTCATTGCGCTAAGTAGATCATACTCTCTCCTTAGATCATACTCTCTCTTTTATATGCTAAGCTATATTTCCTTCGCGAGTGCATTTTCATCCATGAGTTTTAAATAGAACCTGTTGAGAGACCTGAAGCCTTGAGTCTTGTGTGATCTTTTTTTTCTCCCCCTCTCATTGCTTCCAATTTTGGGGAAGGCTTAGCTTGATCCTAGATGGATCAGTGCTAGATAAGTGGTCTAAGTAGCTGCAATTTTGCAAATGCCATGACTGCTACAGTAAGCCCGTTGTCATAGCAGCTGTTACCAGACTTTTAAACCAAGTGACCCAGCAATACTCAGTGCTGCCAACTGGAAGGATTTCAGGCCTTGGGTTAGCAGAGAGTGAGCACATTTTACAAACAGTGAGGAAGTTGTTATAACTTGAGAGCCCTTACAGAAGCTTGCAAACAGCATTGGTCTTTTGGTGTCCGGCAGTATTTCAACACTGCTTTAGGGATTATCACTTATCTCTCTTTCCTGCCTGCAGGTAAAGTGCTGGAATGAGATACAGAAGGGAGGGGAAAGCTCATGTGGAATGAGCTAAAAAAAACCCGGCTCCTCTATCATTCAGAGGGAAAAGGACTGATCTGATTGTATACAGATATCAGTTCATACCTCACTGGAAGCAAGCAACTTTCTTCTACGTGAAACCAAGAAAGCAAACCTTGAGCATGTTATTTGTCATCTGTGCTGATAGCATACTATTTATTAAAATGCTTTGGATACAGCTGAACTTCCCGTACTCGATTTCAAGTCTTCTGAAATGAGACCTGCCAGCACCATAGACAAGTGGATTAACTGGTTGTCTAGTTCCAGGGCAGGGTCTGTAATTATCTCATTATTCTGTACTGAGAGATAATGTATTTTATAACCCTTGGTACTACTAGTCCAGAAAGTGGCTATCAGTGATTTATTTACAGTCATGGATTCTTAAAATCTTCTCTATTATTCTCAGGTGTTCAAGTGATTCATGAGAACCAGTATCATGAGACCAAGCCTACAGGGGTTTGCAGAGTGTTCATCTCTATTTCTGGCATGTAATGATGTCGCCCTTTCTCCTCAAACCTCTTCAACAGAAGAACAGCAAATAACGACGAGTGAACAGTCAGTAATAGATGATGATGATTCTTGTTCCCAAACAACAAGCCTGTCCACATGCGAGCAATGGCACTCGTATGAAAACAAGTCTTTCCGGAAGCATTCGCGTTAAATAAAAATCTGTTTTACAAAAGGATTATGATAAGTGAATGGTGAGTGTGCACACAGCTGACCTGGCCCTCTGTTGGGAATTTGAGCTTTGCTGAGTTGGGTTAAATATTTGCAACAAAACTGTCCTTTAATCCTAGATGTTGTGTCAAATGATAAACTCGGCAAGAGTCATTATTTTTCAAAAATGTGTTCTTCAAGCCTGGGGGTGGATTTACAATTTCACTCTAGTTTTGTCATGAAACCTATTTGTAGTAAAATCTGCTCGAGGCTAAATCTCAGGCCCAAATATTCCTAGAGAACTTTAGATCCAATTTTAAATCTGGATTCATGCACTGCATCCAAATGGCCCTGAACTTTGCAGAATGTTTCTCTTGGTTTAAAAGCAAAGCCCAAACTGGTCTCCTCCTAAGTGCCTCTAACATTGGCCTCACTGAACTAAGAATTAGCTACATGACCCCAGAAGCATGATCCAAAAGGCACATTAGATGCTTGTGCTCCCAAATGCAGTCAGTGGGAGGAATTAGGGGTTGCTGTACCATGCCAATGGTATATGGTACCATTAGGGTTTGCTGTACCGTGCCGATGGTTAAGGAATATGCACTGAGCATACCCTGAACAGCTGAGTGTGCTGATGTGCTCCACAGCCAGAAGCTGGCCATGAGGCTGCTCTGGACTTGCCCACAGCACACATTTTCAGACTAGCCACAGACTGAGGACTTGAGAGCAGGCCCTGGGGCTGAATCTGGAGAAGCCTCGCAGATGAACTTGTGGCTCCGGAGCATGTCAGAGGACTCAGCTGTGCCCAGACCTATTCCCCTTGAAACCCACCTCTGATGTGGCTTAGGTAGATGCTGCCAAAAAGCAATTCAGAAAGGTTTGACATTGATCCACCCTACTGCTGCCTAAAGCTAGTCATTAGGAAACAGGGATGTGTCTGAACTTCCACCTGTTGCTGGAGCTTAGGCAACCAACTCATGTGCACACTATGCACATGTATATACAGGCAGAGACCAGAGCATAAAGTCCTCTAAGGGTGGGCACCTACCTGATGTCCTGCTTGTGACATCACTACCAGCCTCCTGTATAATAATCTGGGGGGTCAGAGCAGTCAGACACCTCGTTTCCAGTCCCTCCTCAGCCTGATGAAAATATATGCCCGTATCTCCCATTTCTGAGAGCACATTAACCAAGAGGTGAAACACACTGATTAGGCTTTGCTTGGTGGCCAACAGACCCTCAACGTTAAGTGGTAAGATTTGGAGTGGCATGGAAGCCATAGGATTGCATGCATGACATCTGTTTGCTCGACATTGCCACATAACAAGTCTCTTATCACAGATCCGACAGTCTGCCCACCTGGCTTCGACCTGCCATGCCATCAGTGGGCCTTGCTGAATATCCAGACAGGGCAAGGTCTGTGCACGGCCAGCCTCCTCCACTGGGGTCTTTGCAACAATCCAGACTGTAGTTGCAGCAAGGCACACACCGTGTCACATACGGTCGATGACTGTCCGCTGAGCTCAGTGGCAGACTACAGGAACTGCACATGGTCACTAAGCATGCTGTGGCATGGCTTGGCAATTGCACACATGCCAAATCACTGACTGACCCTTTGAAAGAATATTTGGAAAGGGACTCCCGCCCTCCTGTGAAAACTGGGCCACCATGAATGGAAGAGTCTTGGGGACAGAAGAAGACCTGACCGTAGCCCACTGCTTAGGGAATTAAGCTGAGAGAGTCGAGTCCTTGGCTCTGGCCCTTGCTTTTATGATGTCTTTTGGTTTTTATTCAGTGATTGTTAATGCTATGAAACTATGAAACTATAATACAAAACATAAAAACTGTCCTGGGAGCAAGGGTTGGAATCCTGATCTCCTTCAATGCCCTAACTGCTAGGCCACAAAATCAAAATGAAGCTCTTTCACTTTCTCTCCTTCAATTCCTGTGAATGTTGCATTCTTGACTTCTGAAAACAAGGCCAACTCTGGATGTCAGGGAGCTTTACGCTTAAAAATATAAGTGATTCTTTATTTTAGACTCCTAAGAGGATTTTGGCCACTGGTGTGGGGATATTCTGGGTCTCTGTTTATGATTTAGTTAAATTCTACCTAAGTTCCACTTAAGCACCAATATACATCTGGCCCTAAATCTTTGAGGCAAAGACAGTCTTGTTGTCGAATGTTTGCTCAGCACCATATGGATTCTGCCCCATGGCCAGAACAATGACTGCAATACAAATAATAAAGAATAATTACTATTATGATTTCTGATTTGGATCTCAATTTTGCACTTGAGTCCTTCTTTAGCTTTGAATGTGACCTACTTCATATTACTGGAGGAAGGGACTTCATACTGGAAGTTTGAAGTAAACCTGTAAGGATCCGTCTACATGAAATGTTGACTGTACAGTAGCCCAATACGATGCAGTAGCCTGATACTTCACTGACTGCTCAGTAGTATTATAAATAAGTGCTAAATACATGTGCAGTAATGACCGTGCAGTAGCATCTCGTGTAGATGCGGCTCTAATCCAAATGAGCTGTTGAATGAGTTGTTGGTCAACGTCTTGGAAAGCAAGTCACTGATTTCCACGTGGCCTTAAATAACAGGACACTAGAGGGAGTAATTGTTCTTTTTTTTCTCTGGCTTTGAAAAAGCAAAGAACACCGGCTGTAAAAGTAGTCTGCAAATAGTGAGTTAAATGCAATTCATATTTGATAATACAGAATCCCAAGATGTGCACAAGCTAACACTGAGTCACCACACAGTCTGATTGCTGTAACCCTTAGCCTGCTTCATACATCATTTCACCCACATCCCCCATTGTTTATCATTCTCTCCTTGCATCTCAGCACCAATTTGGATGTGGGACAAGACCAACACATTTTAGATTCTGTTGTTCTGGACCTATCTGCCTATTAGGACTGTAAATAAGAATAAACAAATGTAAAAAAAAAAAAAAGGGATTGCTAGTAGATTAATCTGCATAGTTTGTTTAGCTACAGTCTGGAAGTCAGTCAGCTGCTGATTTTTAATTCAAGAGGAGGAAGTTCTTGAAAATGATGCAAAGCTGAAACCTTTCCTAGCTAAATCAGTCAAAAAATAATGATGCGAACACTAAGAAAATGGCATATCTGTATATCTATATCTATTTATAATATACACTATGATATACACAGTCACACATGTATTTATGACACAACACATAACATTAGACAAGAAAGCATTCCTTTTCCAATGGAGAATGCAATGGCATGATTCAACGCAAGCTTTTTTTTTAGCTTGATGTGTTGTTAAATGTCATTAAAGCCTGAAGCACGTCTTAATTTGGAAGGAATTAGCTGACCATCACTCAAAGGAGTTACCTGACCTCCTCTTATGTGAACTGGTTGTGTAAATGTTGAACAGGGACTAACTCATTAACTGGACATCGGTGTAACAACAGAGAGACTCTCTGGAGTTACCTTGCTGCAGGTTTGTTTGACTTCTGCAGGGGACCTGATCAGAAGAAATGTGCACAGAAGAATTAGAGGTTAAAAAAGGATTCCTGACCAAGCACATGCCAACAATTTGGGAAGCTAATGGATGTTGGCTGCAATATCCCATATGTTCTTGGAGCAATTACACCAAAATTAATTAAATTAATTTAAGATACTTTGGAGAATAAGCTTTGTTCAGTAACAGCCTTGTCTAGGCCCATCCTGTCATTAAATAAATAACTAGCTAGAAGTAAATTCAGTTAGATTTGGGTAACTGAGATATACTGAGGCAAAGGGCAGAGGGGGTGGGTTAGTGTGTTATTAGCCTTAATCTTTATAGACAGATAAAATGAGTAGAACTATCCAATCTGGTCGTAAGTACTGTCATTATCTTGGTTAATGACACCTTGGTTAGATTAGAGAAGAATGAGGATAGAGATACTCAACATAATAAATAGTGTATTAAAAAGGAGACAGGGCAATGCTGTTTAGCTTTTTTCTTACTACAAGAAAAGGGACCAAGGGAAGAGGCTGACTGACAGTCCAGGCTTATAGCGAATATGAAACATGTCACAGGAAATGTGTGCGCTGAACACACAGTTAATTTGTGAAATACGCCTTCAGCATTCCTTGAATCCAATTGTTTGTAGGTTTAGATATTCATATGGATCACACAAATGGTAGAAAGAAGAAACATTATGATTCCTCATGCTTCAATAAACCCGGTGCTAACTTCAGAAGAATTTCCCCAGGCAGCACATTCTTCTAAAAGCGCCAGCGACGCTGTGGTTTCCATCATTCTTGGAACCACATAGTACTGGCAACTGCCGGAAACTAGCTGAGATGGATCACTAGGCCATTTTGGTGTGGCACGTTGTGGATTTGTGATCAGCCCTCACCTCACTCAGGTCACTACAGAAAAGGGACTAACATTTCTGAATATTTGAGCTGGGAATTCAGACAGTTACAATTGCAATGCAGTGGTGTTTATGGGACACTTGATGATTCTTGTGCATTGTCAAAGGCATTCTCAAAGGCCATAAAATACATACATACGAGCCTTCAAATCTCATTGTAATCATCCAGTAAGATGTTTAGAGCCAAATCCCACTTTGATCACTAGGGCTAGGGACAGAAATTACACATAAACTGGTATAAGTGATTGGAAACCAGTTCAAATCTGTAAACTGGCAGGGCTGGGGGAGCAGGGGCTGTAGATGGGGGTGAGGTGCACCAGCAAGGCCATGGTGGTTGGGTTGGGTTGGGGTGGGGGGGAGTGAGAGGCATGAGCAGGGCCAGGAGGGCTGTGGGGGATATTTTCCGACTGTACCCTCCCCACCTTCTTTGAAGCGTGGATACTCAAAACTGTGGTTAGCAGAACTGTGGTTGGCAAGGGAAACCTGTACTGGGTTTAAGAAAGAGAAGGCAAGTACAAATGAACACTGCCTGTTTCCTGAAATGCCCATTTCATGAGTGGCCACCACCAGTGCAACATATTATACCAGCAGAGCATGGTGCTTCAGCATCCCTTATGCCAGAGGGTCTGCTCTACTCTGCTGTGGCCCTTCATTGGGATTATTCATCATTTGCTCACATACTCACAAAGACCTCAATGCTGTACAATGCACAAGAGGAAATCTTGGGGAGCTTACGTTCTGAGATCCTGATCTTGCCAAGGGTTTTCTGTGGACAGATTTGTACCTGACACTCTCCAAGAGCCTGCTTCCATAGGACTCATTGCAAGGAGTAAAAGAAACAAGAAAAAAAAACAAAGAAGAGGTAAAAAACAAAAAACAAAAAAAATGGAAAGGATCCCTCAAAAGAAAATGATGGTTTCGGCACCCAGCCACAGCCTTCTGCTGCAAATATAGGATAAGTCTACACTGAAGTAGAGCACTAAGCAGGGCTACTGAGACATGCCCACTTTGTATACACTGCCCCCCAAACCAAAAGCAGCATAGTCACCTTGGGGCAACACTGGAAATGCACCAATCATTCTACTTTTCTGCACGCTGAGGTAGCTACACCACCCTACAGTAACATGTGGGAGTGAGAACAGCATGGTGCTACTTGATGCCATAACTGTCCACCATAAATATATCCACATAGATTCGTGTAGGGGGCTGTATTTAAAAAAATGCTGCCCACTCCTTTGTGTTGCCTGTTGTTGAAAGTGAACTTCCTGTGCCTGGTATACCCCACCATCCAGGGATCAGATTCATCATGCTCTTGCCCATCCTCCCTACATGCACATACTTCTTTGAGAGAAATTTCTGCTTTACAGGAATAAACAGGACAGAATCACAGGAAATGCAGGACCTGGAAACCTACATGTTCCTGATGAGAAGTGGCAAAACCTGAACGTTAGTAATATTAATGGAGAAAGGTACAATTCAGGAAGTAACTCCAAAAGTATGCATCGGTGCTAGCAGAGGTGTGGGTTGTTTCATGTATTGCCACACCATTAATTAATGTCATTCTCCACATATAATCTCTTATCTGAATGGCTGTCATGCTAGATAATAGCTACATGACACTGCTTACTCACACTCTGATAATTTAATCTTCCGTGAGTAATAATGTTTAAGTACTACTTGTTTTGTTCTCAATGACTTAAAACTCATAGACATTTGTGTACACACTTCCAATTCACTGAGAAATTTTCACTTGTCAGAAAAAGATTCATAGTATCCTGAAAACCTGTTGATAATATTATTTATCTGTCTTAAACATATGTATTGTCTTTTACAATGTATTTGAAAGATAGTGCCGCCTCTAGGCTCTCATTTTGGATAATCTTTTCCGTAATTGTAGCAATCAGTACATATTTGTTGTATTATCTCTTTACCAGAGTGAGTGAGTGAGTGAGTGAGTGAGTGAGTGAGTGAGTGAGTGAGTGAGTATATGGCTACTAAAATACAGAGAGGGAAGTGAGCAGTCCATGGATTTTCAGGCCAAAAGAAAATATCAATATCATGTAATCTAATCTCCCAACACAGAGGTTTTCATCCAGCAGCTCCTGCCCTGAACCAAATTGACTTTTGGCAGGGCCAAAGCATCTCTCATAGAAAAGAATCTAAAGTTGAAGACTAGGTCCAAATTTTTGGAACAGCATCAAAGGAACACAAAGACTGGTTTGATGAGAATAATGAAACAAATCATTTGTAGAATTACACTTCACTTAGCATACTGATCTGTTAGGACCAACCAAGAAGGCCAAATACCACCAAATATGAGCTAGGACCCAAAGTGAAATACGTGGTCTTCAGAACTGAAGGTGGCCTAACAAGGCTGCAGCCATTCAAGAGTATGCTGATCAACATGAGACGAGAAATGTCTTCATTGCTATCAACACTATGTATGTTCCCACTATTAACAGTGTGGTGCTACTGAAGCTAGCTGATGGACAGCTTCTGGTGAAAGAAAGTGAAAGCATTTTGCGGTGAAGGTAACAGCACCTTTAGAGTCTTTTAAACAGGTCTTTTGATGTGGACATGGACATTGTCCATGAGACCCTACAAGATACTAATATAAAGACAACTCAACTTGCTTATCCAAACAGCTCCAATGGCAAATAGGTTCCCAATTGTCTGATATCACCATAGAAGAAACAAGGCGAGAGACTATAGATCATTTCACCTGTCTTGGAAGTGGGTTTTTTTCAAAGATATCCATTATTGATGAAGGTACCTCTCTGTGCATTAGAAATGTATCAGAAGCGTACAAGTGCCTGTAAGGTTGCATTTTTGAACATCATGGGCTCATAAAGGAGATCAGGATTCAAGTGCATCATGTAAGTATGAAGATTCAGATATCTATCAATAGCACATTGAAAAACCTGAATGCTTCTATCAGCACAAATAATATCACATCCACATATCCACTGGAAAGCTTAGGTCACCAACATAACAAGGATTCAGAAAGCTAAGACAAGTAGCAGAGAGACTAGGTTAGCTGTACACAGCTTTGTTGGCAAGGACACGTTCAAAGAATGCCTAACACAAGACTACCCAAATGCTTAATACATAGTCAGCTACACAATGGCTATCAAAAGTAAGATGGGCAATACAAGTGTTACCAAGAAAATCTGAAAGGGACCTGAAAAAGTGCAAAATTCACATGGTGAATGGCAAGATATTTCTTCAGACAGACAACTCTGGCAGGCCATGGTAAAAGTGCGCAATGAGTTTTGGTCTCAGCCAATTACAAATACTCTTGGTAAGATTACATCCTGTTTTGCCTTAGATTCATAGATGTTAGGGTCGGAAGGGACCTCAATAGATCATCGAGTCCGACCCCCTGCATAGGCAGGAAAGAGTGCTGGGTCTAGATAACCCCAGCTAGATACTCATCTAACCTCCTCTTGAAGACCCCCAGGGTAGGGGAGAGCACCACCTCCCTTGGGAGCCCGTTCCAGACCTTGGCCACTCGAACTGTGAAGAAGTTCTTCCTAATGTCCAATCTAAATCTGCTCTCTGCTAGCTTGTGGCCATTATTTCTTGTAACCCCCAGGGGCGCCTTGGTGAATAAATACTCACCATTTCCCTTCTGTGCCCCCATGATGAACTTATAGGCAGCCACAAGGTCGCCTCTCAACCTTCTCTTGCGGAGGCTGAAAAGGTCCAGTTTCTCTAGTCTCTCCTCGTAAGGGCCTGGTCTGCAGGCCCCTGACCATACGAGTGGCCCTTCTCTGGACCCTCTCCAGGTTATCCACATCCCTCTTGAAGTGAGACGCCTAGAATTGCATGCGATACTCCAACTGCGGTCTGACCAGCACCCGATAGAGGGGAAGTATCACCTCCTTGGATCTGTTCGTCATGCATCTGCTGATGCACGATAAAGTGCCATTGGCTTTTCTGATGGCTTCGTCACACTGCCGGCTCATGTTCATCTTGGAGTCCACTAGGACTCCAAGATCCCTTTCCACTTCCGTGACACCCAGCAGGTCATTCCCTAGGCTGTAGGTGTGTTGGATATTTTTCCTCCCTAGGTGCAGCACTTTGCATTTCTCCTTGTTGAACTGCATCCTGTTGTTTTCTGCCCACTTGTGCAACCTATCCAGGTCTGCCTGCAGCTGTTCCCTGCCCTCCGGTGTGTCCACTTCTCCCCATAGCTTTGTGTCATCTGCAAACTTGGACAGAGTACATTTGACTCCCTTGTCCAAGTCGCTGATGAAGACATTAAAGAGTATCGGTCCAAGGACCGAGCCCCACGGGACCCCACTGCCCACACCCTTCCAGGTTGAAACCAACCCATCCACCACGACTCTCTGGGTGCAACCCTCTAGCCAATTCGCCACCCACCGGACTGTGTAGTCATCCAAGTCACAGCCTCTTAACTTGTTCACCAGTATGGGGTGGGATACCGTATCGAAGGCCTTCCTGAAGTCTAAGTATACGACATCCACCCCTCCTCCTGTGTCCAGGCATTTTGTAAATTGGTCATAAAAAGAGACTAGATTGGTCAGGCACAATCTGCCTGCTATGAACCCGTGTTGGTTTCCCCTCAGCATAATTTGTCCTGCCGGGCTCTTGCAAATGTGAGCCTTGATAATTTTTTCAAAGATTTTACCAAGGATGGAGGTGAGACTGACTGGTCTATAGTTGCCCGGATCCTCCTTCTTCCCCTTCTTGAAAATGGGGACCACGTTAGCCCTTTTCCAGTCCTCCGGGACTTGGCCTGTGCGCCACGAGCGTTCAAATATTACCACCAGTGGCTCTGCAATGATGTCAGCCAGTGCCTTCAGCACCCTCGGGTGGAGCTCATCCGGGCCTACTGACTTAAAGGCATCCAGTTCTTCCAAGTGACTCTGCACCATCTCAGGGTCTACGCATGGTAGTCTGGCACCTTGCTGCTGCCTCTCTACAACCCCAGTGAGAGACTTGTTGTGCCCCTCGCTTAGGAACGCCGAGGCAAAGAACTCGTTGAGGAGTTCAGCCTTGTCCCCCCTATCTGTCACCAATTGTTTCTGCCCATTTAGCAGGGGTCCTATTCCTCCCTGGGCCTTCCTTTTACTCCCTATATATCTAAAAAACAATTTCTTGTTGTCCTTTACTTGGGATGCCATCCTCAGCTCCATGGTAGCTTTGGCCCGTCTAACTGCCTCCCTACAAGAGCGAGCAGAGGAGGTATATTCGCCTTTGGTGATCTCTCCCTGTTTCCACTTCTTATGTGCTTCCCTTTTGGCCCTTAGGCTGCCCTGGATTTCTCTGGTCAGCCAAGGAAGACTCCTGGCCCCTTTCCCTCTTTTTCCTCGTATCAGGATCATCTCGCTTTGTGCCCAAAGGATCGTTTCCTTAAGGCACAGCCACCCTTCTTGGGCTCCCATCACTTCAAAGCTCCTACTCTGCAGTGCGTCCTTGACTAATCACCTGAGTTCATTGAAAGCAGTGCGTCCTTGACTAATCGCCTGAGTTCATTAAAATTTTTTGTCATTGTTCATTTTGGCTATTATTATTTCTCAAAAAGTAGATCCCGGCCCCCACTGGCATTTCTACATTTTGGATTAAATGAATAAACTGCAGTGAAATAACGTCTGCCCCTCACCATCATCCCTTGAGTGAAGACCTGGGGAGTTCCTGAAAGAGGCCAGGCAGGTGAAGTACATCAGCAACCTGAAGGAGGAATCCAATCAGGGCAAAATATTTGAGGTCACCTCAAAGTGAGGACACCAGTGACCACTTCCTGCCTTGAGGTAACTTCACTTGTTTCACTCCTTTCACCAAGCCTGCCTCTGCACTCAATGGTGTCATCTGCTCTAGCAACCAAAAGGAGAGATGCAGGAGGTGCAGCTCAGAGATTGAGACCCTGCTAAACATCCTGAGATTGAGACCATGCCTCAAACCCCATACAAGAATTTGGATAGTTCACCTCAACACTGTACAGCATGTCAAAGCCATCTTGGCATCAGTAGGGGTTGTGGCCATTAACCACACTGTCCCGGGCTGCAACAGCCTACTGAGATCAAACATTGCTGTAATTCATGAAAACAGAAAAATAAAAAATTGTGTGAACATCCCTTCAAGAACCTGTGGCAGGCTTTTAAGAAAGCCCAGAAGAAAAGTTAAATAAAGCCCAGTAGCCAATATCATGAGGGAGATGGGGTATAATGTGATGGTTGTAGGTATTGATCATCTGTGCTCTCAGAACATGGGGCCCAAAAAACGAGAGCTTCCTGAAACCCTGAAGAATGCCCTGACACTATTCCAAGGTGATGTGGAGCCCCATCGTATTGGATGCCATCAGATAGTCACGGGACATTTACACAGAAGACATCACTGGTATCATCAGTATGACGGGAGCCAGGCAAGAAGCAAGACTAGGATGACAGAATGACAGAGACATCCTCCCTTATGTAGTAGACTATTAAAGACTTCCTCCATTACTACACCCTGTGCAAATGTAGGCCGTATGTTCAATGCACTGCCCAAGAATACTCCACCAATCCTTCAACTATATACAAATGTGGTTATCACGCCAGTGGCTTGTTTTCCTCATAACTATACCCTATCGTGTAAACATTATTATTAATATTTTGCTGCTACTTATCTGCCTAAGGGTGGAGTTGGATTTGGGTGATGCCATTTTACAATGAATGCCAAATAGTGTCCTCGTTGATTTAACCTCTTATTTATTTGATCTATAAGCTGATGGGTTTCATTCCCTGAATCTGTCCCTTCAAATAATTGCTTGGATCGCTTTAGTACCTAGACACAATCCTACATTCCTGTTGTGAACCAAACTCGGTAAAGTTCTTAGAGTCCTAGGAACATGGATGACATGGTTTTATTTTCATTCTCTAGCTGAGTACGGAAATGCAAGAACAGAACATCCGTCTATGTAATTTCACTGCATATTCCTAGAACTGCAGAATATGTAACTATTCCCTGAAAGAGTCTCTTACCCTGCTTAAACTGTTGCAAAATTTAGCCAAATGTCTCCCACTCCAAATACAGCACATCTTGAGGGAATATTACTGGATCTAACTATCTCCCGGTACAATTTTGAGCTGCCTGACACTTGTCAAATTTAATTATTTTTTTCTACATTAGCTCTGCTTGGCTTAAAATGTTATTACCTAGACAGAAATCATTCATTTATACTGAAGATATTTAATTTTTTAAACTCCACATGGCAAAATGATAGAAGATTACATGAAATTTTGATTTCATGTTGCTGTGCCTTAAACAAGCACATAAGCCCAATGGAATCAAGAGTATTTTCTGCTCCTTTAATGACTTCTCAGTATTGGTTAGGTCTCATCCGGATTACTCTGTGCAGTTTTGGGCTCCACATTTTTAAAGGATATGGACAAGTTAGAGGGGCTCGCAGGTGACACAGATGATAAAGGGTTTGGAAAGCAAGTCCTATGAGGAGAGGCCAAAATAGCTAGGAATATTCAGCCTGTGGAAAAGGCACTTAAGATGGGTTATGATAGCAGTCTTCAAATATTTGAAGGGTCACCATAAAGAAGAGGGGAAACACCTTTTCTCCCTCACTGCAGAGAGGAGGACACAGAACAATGGCTTGAAGTCGAAGTCAGGTAGGTTTAGATCAGTTATCAAGAAAAACAACTTTCCTGTTAGAACAGTAAGACAGTGGAATAGATGCCTAAGGAAAGTTGTGGACTCTACATCACTGGAGGTGCTCAAGAAGAGGTTGGACAGTCACTGGTCAGGGATGATCTAGGCATAATTATAGGTATTTCCCATGGTTCTTGGCTTTGTTGGTTGATTCCCACCCCCAGCCCCCCTGCTTTCTACTACAGATGTCAGGCGGGGTTTAAGCCTTCCTCAGAGTCACAGCCAAGGTAGGGGATTTTTCTGGGGGTGTTCCACAGCTCCTTTCGAGAATTAAAGCCAGATGTTCTTGGCTAGAAGGTCTTGCCCCTCCAATCAGGGGCAGACTGATCACCATATGTGGGCTCAGGAAGGAATTGGTATGGACTGTGTGCGGGTTGCCTTCTTCTATAGCAGCAGCACGGCCCTCCACCTTGAATGGCTCTCTTAACCCTTTGCAGCAGCAGGATATTGGCTTGCCCTGCTTAACCTGTGGCAGGTTAGGGTGTTTCATAAATTCATAGATGTTTGGGTTGGAAGGGACTTCAGTAGATGGTGTCTGACCCCCTGCCCTGGGCAGAAAAGATGACTGGGGTTAGATGACCCCAGCCACGTGCATGTCTAGCCTCTTTGTAAAGACCCCCAGGGTAGGGAATATCATCCCCCCCCCCCCCTTGGAAGCCCATTCTAGATTCTGGCAACCCTTACCGTAAAGAAGTTCTTCCTGATGTCTAACCTGAATCTGCTGTCCGCCAGTTTGTGGCCATTGTTCCTAGTTACTCCAAGGGGTGCCCTGGTAAACACAGCATCTCCTATTCCTTATTTCCTGCCCCCACCCAATGAATTTGTAAACAGCCACAAGATAGCCTCTCTGCCTCCTGTTGAGGAGGCTGAAGAGCTGCAGGCCCCTAACCATGGCCCCTAACCATATGAGTGGCCCTCATCTGAAACCTCTCAAGGTTGTCCACATCCTTCTTGAAGTACGGCACCCAAAACTGGACACAGTACTCCAACTGCAGCCTGACCAATGCTGCATAGAGGGGAAGTATCACCTCCCTGGACCTGTTCATCATGCACCTGCTAATGCATGATAAACTGTGGTTTACTAATCACTTTGTCACACTGATGACACATGTTCATCTTGCTGTCAACAATGACTCCGAAATCCCTTTCCGCTACTGTGCTGCTGAGAAGGTCACCCCCCAGCCTGTAAGTGTGTTGGTGGTTCCTTTTCCGTAGGTGCAGCATTTTGCACTTGTCTTTGTTGAACTGCATCCTATTCTGTTCTGCCCCCATTTCCAACTGGTCCAGATCTGCCTGGATTCGTCCTCTACCCTCCAGTGTGTTAACTTTACCCCATAATTTGGTATCATCTGCAAATTTGGAAAAAGTGCTCTCCATGCCTTCATTCAAGTCACTGATGAAGACTTGAACAGGACAGATCTAAGGACCAAGCCTTGTGGGACTCCACTCCCCACATCTTTCCAGGTTGATACTGACCCATCCACCACCACTCTCTGGTGACCTGTAAGTGAATTTGCCACCCACCTGACCGTGTAATCATCTACATCACAGCAACTCAGCTTATTTATGAGAATAGGATGAGATACCATATCGAAAGCCTTCTTAAAATCCAAATAAATGACATCTACCTTGATTACTGTGTCTAAGCATTTTGTGACCTGGTCATAAAAAGAAACAAGATTAGTCAGGCAGGATCTACCTGTTATGACTCCATGCTGGTTGCCCTTCAGCATTATTTTTCCTGCTGGACTCCCATAAATGTGATCCTTAATAATTTTTTCGAAGATTTTCCCAAGGATAGAGGTAAGACTAACCAGTCGAAAGTTACCTGGATCTTCCTTGCTCCTCCTTTTGAAAATAGGGACCACATTGGCCCTTTTCCAATCCTCTGGGACTGGACCTGAGCACCATGAGTGCTCAAATAGCAATGCCAGTGACTCTGCTATGACACTGGCTAATTCCTTCACCACCCTTTGATGCAGCTCATCCGGCCTGCTGACTTAAACACAGCCCTTCCAAGTGCCTCTTCACCAAGTTGGCACTAGCAGTTGGTGGGGCTCGTGTCCCTTTTGTGCCTGTCTATGATCCAATTGGGAGATTTGTCTTGATCTATGTTCAGTAATACAGAAGCAAAAAACTCATTGAAGAGCTTAGCCTTGCTCCCCCAATCTGTCACTATTGCCCTAGTTTGTCCTGTAGGGGTCCTATGCTACCCTGCCTCTTCTTTTTACTCCCTATATACCTGAAGAAGGACTTTTTGTTGTCTTTAATTTTTGTTGCCAGCCTAAGTTCCATTTCTGCTTTGGCCCTTCTAACTGCCTCCCTGAAAATGTGGGCCAAGTAGACATACTCCACCTTGGTAGCTACTAGGGCTATGCAAAATTTCACCGGATGTTTCATTTTGACACTGTTTTGACTCATTTTGAGGTCTAAACAGTAAAATCTAAGTGAAACAAAGGGTGTCGAAATAGCCTTGAAACAAAACAAGGCTGGTCAAAAAGTTTCAAAAGTAAAAATATTTTGAATGTAGTGCTGGGGATGGGAAGTCAGTCCAGCTGGGCTGACTTCCCATCCCTGGCGCAAACTAGTGCAGGGAGTGGGATGGCATCCCAGCTGGGCTGACTTCCCACCCCAGCTCGGGTTGGGAACTCAGCTCCGCTGGGCTGTTTCCCCAACCCAATTGTGGGGCTGGGGTTGGGAACTCAGCTCAGCTGGGCTGAGTTCCTTTCCCCAGCCCCATGGTTGGGCAAAATGTCAAAACAGCATCAAAACAGCCTCACTATTTCAATGAAGCGAAACAGTGAGGCTGTTTCAACTCAAAATGAAATTCGATACAAAACACTGTTTCATCCAGACCTCAAAACTGAAGTCAGAACAGAACAGTGCCGTTTCACACAGCCCTAGTAACTACCCCCTGCTTCCACAGCCTGTATGCATCTTTTTTGCCCCTAGGTTTTCCTGGATTTCCCTGTTCAGTGAAGAGGGTTTCTTGGCCCCTTTCCCCCCTTTCCTGTACAATGGGATTGTCTCCTTCTGCACCTGTACGATTGATCCCTTTAGGGACGATCACCCTTCCTAGACTCCCATCTCACTAATGCTCCTGTTCCTCAGTGCCTCACTAACTAATCTCCTGAGCACACTGAAGTTAGCCTTTCTGAAATCTAGCACTTCTGCCCTACTGGTTGTCTTTCCCACCCTACGCTGGATAGTGAATTCAATCAATTGAAGGTCACTGTTCCCTAGGTTATGTTGGGTCTGTAGATCCCCCACCAGATCATCCCCTGTAGCCAACACCAAGTCCAGTAAGGTGTTTTCCTTAGTGGGATCGTATACCTCCTGTGTGAGGTGAAGGTCCTGTATACAGGTTAAGAACCTACATGAATGGCTGGATATAACTGACTGCTCCTCCAGCAGGTGTCTGGGTAATTTAGGTCACCCATGACAACCATGTCCGTTGACTGTACGGCCTCTGAGAGCTGTCTTGAGAATTCCAGGTCCAGCTCATCCTCCTGATGTGGCGGTCTGTAGAAGACCCCCACTACCAAGTCCCTTTCCCTTCAACCCCCTTGTATTCTGACCCACAATACCTCAATTTGCCCCTCATCTGATCCCATCTTGATTATGGAAGATGTATATTGCTCCTTAACATAGAGAGCAACACGCCTCCCCACTTTGCTCTGTACACTATTACATCTGTACAGCCTGAGCCCTCAGTGACTCCCCAATCATGGATAGGGTCCCACTAGGTATCAGCATGATGTCTGGCTCTGAAGGTGACCATCTTCCATTCCTCTTCATCGGGTCCCTCCTGTGTTGCCTCACCACCAGGTGTCCACTAGGTATCAGTTAGCCCAACCAAGTCAAAGTTCTTGTTTGCAAGCAGGAGTGTGAGTTCCTCCTGCTTGTTCCCCATGCTCCTAGCATTAGTGTAGAGACACTTAAGCCCGCCCATGGGTGACCTTGGTGTCCCCTGTCCTGATGCCCATCAGGCCTCTTAGTATTTACATGGGATCTTCCAGCACGTGGCTCATGGTTTGTTGATCCTAGGTTCTCTCTGTCATCTGCATCCCCGTCCCTCAATGAACCTAGTTTAATGCACTATGTAGGAGATCAGCCAACCTGTATAACAGACTCTTACCTTTCAAAGAGAGATGAAGAGCATCATGTCGCAGGATTCCCCTTTCATTGAAGTGCAGATCATGGCTGAAGAAGCCAAAACCCGCATGATGACACCAACTCTGGGGCCACAGGTTGACTTCTTTGATGCAGGGGTCATGATACTGACCACAACTGCTGACCGGGAAGATTGATGAAAAGACCACCTGTACCCTGTCTTCCTAAGCCTGGCCCCCAGAGCCCTGTAGTCACTCATGATACAGCTGGGACTATTACTGGCCGCATCATTTGTGCCCAAATGGATGGGGACCATGGGATAGTAGTCGGCCAGCCGGCTGAGGTCGGGAATCCTTGCAGCAACGTCCTAGATCCAGGCTCTGGGCAGGCAGCATTCCTCCCATTCCATGGGATCTGAGAGAGAGATAGCTCCCTCCATTCCTCTCAGGAGGGTGTCACCCACCATTATGACACGGTGACTCTGGGGAAGATGTGTCAGCAGCATGATGTCTGGCTCTGGAAGTGAACATCTTCCATTGCTCTGCATTGGGTCCCTCCTGTGTTGCCTCACCACCAGGTGTCCAATCCTGCAGAGAATGAAAATACACATTAATCTCATCCTCTGCAGCCCTGATCCCTCACAGGCTGCTAATCTCCACCTGGAATTCCCTCACCTGCCCCTCCAGGGTCTTGAGCTGGGCACATGTGGGACAGGCGAGGGGACTCTGCCCCCCCCAGGAGCCCCAAGTGGGAGGCAGCACTGGGGCAGAGCTCCCGGCTGCGCTCTGTGTCATAACCCCCATTGAAAGACTCCTCCTCTTCCACTCCACTTCCATTGCAGAGGAATGGGCTCCCACATGAGGTGGTACTCTCTCCTACCTTGAGGGTCTTCAAGAGGAGGCTGGGCAGGTATTTGGGTGGGGTGATATAATCCTGGCACCCATTCCTGCCTGGGGCAGGGGTTCAGACCTGATGATCTGTTTAGGTCCCTTCTGACCCTAAGTACTATAATACTATGATACTCACCTGAAGTTTCTGTCCAAAGCTGCTGCCTCTTACAGTTCAAGTCCCTCCTATGCATCCTCCTGCACAAACTCTGGTACACCCCTAAAGAGTGTGCCTGTTTGCACAGCCTGTTTGCATGGCTCAGAAGTGCAACTCCCTCCGGCTCGGCTATATGGGGATGAGAGGGTGAAAAAACCCTACCCAAGCCCCCACAGATGGCCCAGCTCCACGCCCCTCCCCCTCACTCACCCCCACTTACCTGATCACTGCTCCCTTGTGTGCCAGAGCTGACTGTATAGTTTTACTAAGAGGGTTAGATTGTGGAATTGTATAGGATGGTTTGGATAGGGATGTTCCTGCCTCAAGCACGGGATTAGATTAGATGATAGATGGAGATCCCTCCCATCCTGACTTCTCTATGATTCCATTATTCTCTCTAAGGATCTCAACATGGTTTAGACCTGTTAAATAATTCATCTTTGCAACTTTCCTGGGGAAGATAGGCAAGGATGATTACATGTGGGGATATCAAAAAGCACAGAGATCAAATGTTCACTTCTGCCAAGGACTAGACACTTCCTGGGGAAACCAGAGACTTTCTGTTGTCCACTGAAGCTGATTTCAGAGGCACATTTAGAAAGTGCTGTATGAATTAACAGAAGCTGTGGTACTCAGCACCTCATTAATGATCAGTACCTCTCAAGGTTGTGTTTTGTGTGATGTACCCAAAATAACATGGGGAGTTTGCAGCACAGATGGGAATATAGATCTGATCACTGGAGTCAGTGTCCTTTGCTTTAGCCTTAAAATCATGTTTCCCTGAAACATCCTAGAAATTTAAAAGAAAGACCTTTAAAACTTTTGTCTTCTGTCTTTTAAGAAAACAAAGTTCTGGGAAAGGTTGTGTCAATTAAAGTCAATGTTCAAAGCTGATAGGTACCAAAATCAGCATTTGAGTATATGTTTAACTCATTAGTTTTTCAAAGGTGCTGGGAACTGGGAACTGTGGGGTATTAGCACCTATGTAAATTAAGCTGCTGAATTTAGATGCCTAAGTAGAAATATAGGTGCGCACTTTTAGGTATCTATATCTGAAAATATTGGTGAAAGCCTTTACCAGACTTTTGCCTATTTCAATCATTTCATAGCCCCGTTCTCTGAGCATCCTACATTCAACAGTAGTTGCATTCACAGTTATTGTTAATTTGTTGATATGCTCTCAGCCAGTCTGTATCTGCCACTGCTTCAGGTTATTGGAAGAGAAGAGAGAAGAAAAGGCTCTTTTGGTCCTGGAAGTTCACTGGAGATCAGGGATATGTTGGACACAACTCCTAGACACATTTCTATCATCCAGTCTGACTTGTTCTCCTGATCTGCCTGTTGATCTAAATCTGTGTATATCCACAACCCAGACCTGACCACAGGTCTGCAGCCTGAACCCAGCCTAACAATATAAGAATCAAGAGGATCTACCCCGCAGAGGTAAAAGGCATAAGTGCTGACATCTGGAGGGCTGCTCTCGGTAGCCACAACATGGATCACAAGCAATTAAACGGTGGTAGAATTCGCTAAATTGAGTCTGGATAGGGAGGAAATTGCAATTCATTCAACCTAATCTAACCTCACCTTATTTTTTCCAATCCAGATATTCCCTAACAGGATATCTCTGTTGAACTGAGACAGCGATCCCGTGCACTGTTGTGAAGAAACCAGGCGTGCAGAAGATTGCATTGCTGTACTGTGCCATTTTTCATTCCTTCAGTGCTCCACACACAGTTCAGGACAGTGACATGTTCAGTAAACACATTTTTAACTGAGAAACAGGCCAGTCACTGAGCATTTCAAAAGCACTCATCCCAGCCTTCCTTCCTCTGCTTTTTCTGTATGCACTTGCAACTCAAAACTTCCAAAGAAAGTGACACAATGAATGTACAGTGGGATTTTTTTAAATAAAATAAAAAGTACTAACACACTTTTAGGACTGGATGCATCCTACCGGCCATTGATATAAGCCCAGTGCCAGCCGGGCTAGAAAAAATTAGTTTCTTAAGCTTATAGTTTGTATTTTTTTGGTAGTACAGCTTTTGGATTTTGCTCACTGTATATCACTGAGAATGAGACATCACTGTGTTATTGACAGCTGGAGAATGAAGAACAATTCAGCAATGTATCAACAGATAACCAGGGTATACAAAGGGTATACGGATGGTTGAGCTCTACCATTGTTAAGTTGCCAATCAAAAACCTCATTATTATACAAGTTTAGGAGCCAGCATCCATGGAGAAGAAACTTTCCCGTCAATCTAAAATGTTATACATAGATATGGCCTCAGACCAAGGACTAAAATTGGTTTGACAGACAGTTGCACACTGAAATGAGGGCAGAAATCCCCACCCTCCAAATTCTAATTATGTGTCTTTTTGAAGATCATATATTAAACAGTATTAACTAAGAAACGGCCATGTTTGACTAAGATTTTCATTTTTAATCTTCCCCTAGGGTTCCTCAATGTTTGTGCAATGCTTTGAAGTGTTTCATGACATGTTAGATGTTCTCTCTTCCTCCTACTGTTCAGGAAAGCTACAGGGCAGCTAACCCATTAAAACCGTTTCCACATTAACTCATGGGGTTCAGATGTTCAGGACATTCAGAAAACACGTGGCATTTGGTCTGAATGTTGTCCGTGTAGGCATAATGTTGAGTTTCTTGAGATGAAAATAGGATCCAATTTCCCATGTGATGTTGCAATGTCCGTTCATGTCCAGCCTTTCCTCTCTATACACACATGCATTTTTCTCATATTAAAAAATTACTCAGTAGCTTTCACACTCCTGTTTGCAGCACAAAATGGCTTAACTCTCCCATCTAAAATGATGCGAGCAAGTTAATGATTCGATAACAATCGCGGAAGAACAAATGAGTATAAACTGCCACAAACTGATGCAGGCTGGAAATTAGCAGAAAGTGTTGACCCGTCAAAGCAGTAAGATTCTGGACCAGCTGCCTACTAGGAGCCGTGGGAGGAAATAACCTGGCTAGTTTTCAAGATGGAGCTTTATCACTTTACGTAAGGGACTGTTTGAAGGGGTTGCCTGAGATAGCAGGGGACTGGACTCAATAACTCAGCAAGCCCCTTCAGGTCCTATGTTTCACAAAACCAGACTGGGATCACAAAAAGATTGAAATCTTCATTCCTTTGCTAAAGGGAGAAGTCACTGGGCCAGATTCTGATACCCTTCATGGTGAAGAGTCCCATCCCAGGTTGATCTAAATCAACCCAGGTACATCCAAGTACCATCCCAACTCATTTCAGTCACAGTGTAAGATCCTATTCAACTTGTTCAAGAAAATCACAGCCTATCCCCCTGAGATTTGGGATCACTGGGTGCATCTACACATTCATTAATGCCGCATAATTACGGCGCGTTAGGTTTAGTACTTGTCATTACAGGTTATCGGCGCTACTGCACATTAGTGCCAACACACTTTTTTATGACGTTGATGCATGGTAGAATTAGTCTCCTGCACTTGTAGCATCTCTTGTGGCGATGCGGTCACAGACTCTCTATTGAGTTGAAGCTGCCTGAAAAGAACTGGGGTACAGGTGAAGTTATAGCCCAGCCCATACTGGTTCTGCCCTGATAGATGTTGAGCAGTCTGTATCACCCCTAAAGAATGACTGCCTATCATACAAATACTGGCCTCCATGAGATCCAGTTGTTCTCCAGATCTGTCTCCACCTTGCTTGAGGGCAGCCACAGGGAGTGCCCCCAGAGGAGCTTGGCCACCTCATTTCAGGTTTGGGCACCTGTAAGCAAAAACAGCTGGATGGGTGCATGCTCAGGAACATTTTTCCTCAGACACATCACAAATATAGCGTAGACATGTCCTTTTTTCCCACGTGTGGGTTTGGTCTTCATTAGACCGGGGCCTGATTAGAACTGTTAAGGGGCTTGGATGTAGCTGATCAGGGCTCAATATCTGGGAGGGAAGATCAGTATCTAGGAACAAAACTAAAACCAGGGGCCCAAACTATTCAGGACTGGAATGGGGAGGAGGAGGAGTCAGAAAGCAGGGTCTGGATTGGATTCACAAGCCAGGGGTTCAGGTAAGGGCAGAACTAAACAGGGTTTCAGGCTGGAGCAGGGATAAAACAGCAACATTACCAAGGGAGGCATCTGTGCAGTTGAATAGCCAATGAACACCAAAAGGGCTGCTGCCTACATGCACAAAACCAAGACCATGTAGGTAACTGGGCCAGGAAGAGGTAATTAAGTAGGTAGAAGCCAGGCCCACTCAGGTAACGAGGGCCAGCTGGGGGCTAGTCAGCCTATCTGCTGCCCTGACTTCTAACAGAAACCCTCAGCTGCCTCCAAGATATACATGACAGTAACAGAGGGCTTTAGAGGAGCAACCTGGGACTGCTTCTGTCTTACCTCAAGGTCATTGACTACTGGGAGACCAATTAACCAGATTGCCAAGGTGGTAAAATGAAACTCTCATTGCCATTGCTTGGCTATGATCTCATGGAGGCCAGTATTTGAGACCCTGAAATGGCTTTACCCTCACAATGTGTCCTTGCCCTGAAGAGTTTTCAATGTAGGAAAGGGCTAGAAACAGGCAGTAAGTATAATAAGCAGTAAGAGAAAAAGGAGTGGGAAGGACAAAAGGTCTTATTAAGGTCACATAATTATGGAAGCTAACTCCAAAATGTGCTCATATTATTGATATCAGACTAAGTCCTATGCCATAATAGAGATTACCCATCAAACATTAATACATATGGTCTCACCTGTCACAAAGTGAAGATGTCACCTGGTGGTGCTGAAGATAGGTAGTCTTGAAGTCCTAGCTCTAAGAGAGTGTGGGAAGATCTCAGCTAAGCCCTCTCCCACTGCCTTTTGCTGACACTTGTTCCCTGGAAGGGCCTGGGATCTTTCTAAAGAGCCTCTCTACTGGGAAATATCATGGAGGGCTGCATGCTACAGGCAGGGACCTTCTGCCCACACACATTGCACAGGGAGCAAACAGTCAAAGACCTTCGGGCCACCCACATAGCTATCTGGATTAGAGTCCAAAACCCCAGGCTCCAGGAACACTGAGGTGGTATTGAGCAGGGCAGGATCCGTGCTTTTCACTGGAAATGAAACCACAGTCAGTTCAGACAACATTGCCACGGCTGTAGCTGCAAACCGATGTGAGTCCCAGGGGCCTCCAAGGGTAGACATAGAAACATAGAAAATTAGGGTCAGAAGGAACCTCAGGAGGTCACATCTAGTCCAACCCCTTGCCCCAAGCAGGACCACTCCCAACTAGATCATCCCAGGCAAGGCTTCGTCTAGCCGGGTTGTGAAAACCTGCAAGGATGGAGCTTCTACCACATCTCTGCATAATCTGTTCCAGTGCTTTACTACCCTCCTTGTGAAAGAGTTTTTCCTAATAGTCAGCCTAAACTTCCCTTGCTGCAACTTGAGCCCATTGCTCCTTGTTCTGTCATCTGCCTCCACTGAGAACAGCCTAACTCCATCCTCTTTGCAACCCCTGCAGGGAATTGAAGGCTGCTATTAAATCTCTTCTCAGTCTTCTCTTCTCCAAACCAAATAAACCCAGGTCCCTCAGCCTCTCCTCATAAGTCATGTGCCCCAGCCCCCTAACCATTTATGTGACCCTGCAGGGACTCTCTCCAATGTGTCAACATCCTTTCTGTGGTGGGGGGGCCCAAAACTGGACACAGGGCTCCAGATGTGACCTTCACTACTGCAGAATAGAAGGGAATAAATACTTCCCTTCATCTGCTGGCAACACTTCTACCAATGCAGCCAGCCATTAGCCTTCTCGGCAACAAGGACACACTGCTGGCTTATATTCAGCTTATTGTCCACTGTTACCTCCAGGTCCTTTTCCACAGAGCTTCTGTTTATCCAATCAAACCCCAGCCCTTCCCGGTGCATGGGATTGTTCCTTCCTAAGTGCTGGACTTTACACTTGTCCTTATTGAACCTCATGAGATTACTTTTAGTCCAACCCTCCAATTTGCTGAGGTCTCTGAATCCTAGCCCTACCCTCCAGTGTGTCTTCAACTCCATTCAGCTTGGCATCATCCACAAACTTATTGAGGGTGCACTCCATCCCATTTCCCAGGTCACTATGAAGACATTAAATGAAGCCATCCCAGGGATGACCCCTGGGACACTTCACTTGAGACCAGTTGCTAACTAGACATTGAGCCATTGATCATCACTAGCATTTGAGCCCAATGGTCCAGCCAGTTTTCTATCCACCTTACAGTTTATTCATCCAACCTTTACATCTTTAGCTTGTTTGGGTGAATGTTGTGGGAGACCGTATTGAAAGTCTTGCCAAAGTCAAGGTATATCACATCCACTGCTATCCCCATATCCACAGAGTCAGTCATTTTGTTATAGAAGTCAATCCGGTTGGTCAGGCATGATTTGCCCTTGGTGAATCCATGCTGACTGTTCCTAATCACCTTCTTGTCCTCCAAGTGTTTAGAAATGGGTTCCTGGAGGACATGCTTCATGACTTTCCTCGTTACAGAGATAACGCTGACCAGTCTATAGTTCCTCAAATCCTCCTTTTTCCCTTTTATGGTTCCCTTCTTATTTATGGTTTTATAGATTTGTGGCTTGGGACAGGGGTGAGGGCTTCCTTTTTCCTGGTTGATGGAGGGTGGTGCTACAGTTAAAGATTGTATTGCCTTCAGTTCAATTCCTGTCTCTGTCACACAGCCCTACTTGACCTTTGGCAGATCACCAAATATTCAGTGCTTCAGTTTCTCATTACTGTAAAATGGACATAAGCTTCTTTTTCCTGTCTGGTCTCTGACTGTCTCTTACCATATACTTGTACAGCACCTGGCACAGAACATCCTCCGGGCCTCTAGATGTTGCCATAGAATACACACGTGATTATTTTGGATACCCAAAAGACCTTTACATCAATAAATCCATTCTCTGTTACTGAGCCAGTGATAACACAACAGCTTTTTAAAGCAATTTCCTGTGTTTTTGTGTCTGTCAATGGTGTGCTTCAGAGCACTGAGATTCATTACAGATATGGACACGGTAGCGACTCGTTTAATTAATTACCCCATTGTATCACAGCTTGAATTAGAAGCAATTATATATTAAAGAAAAAAAGTTGTGCCAGGCTTCTGTCATACTTTGGACGGAAGAAACACCCATTTGCTTATGAAAGTATCTTGGAAATAAGCTAAGAAAAGCATAAATGTTTTCTGCTTAGGAATGGAGCTGCTATTTTTTAACAGCAGTAGTTGGATTGCTAAGAATGTGAAGCTTTCGGGTCAGGACAGCTTTCTTGTTCTGTGGCTGTACAGTAGGCACCAATGAACAAGGCTCCCAAACACTAGCATAGCACCAATAAAATCCCTTAATAACCAATACCTTAATCCACAGCTGGTCAAGATACTGTGCCTTTGAATAGCTATGCTTCTCAGCTGACCAAATTGCACTACAACCACCTCTGTCATGTTTGTGCCCCATCCCATCTTGCTAAGTGGAATAAAAAGTGTTTTACCTGTAGATGTTATAAATAAGTGCTGAGGGGACTCTACAACACTTGGTCTCAATGACGGTCCCCTACTTGGACAGTATCATTAGCTTGAAATACATGGAGGGCTAGACCCAGTAAAGGATTCATTGCTTCTGCTGTCATATTAATATTGGCAACACCTCCTAGTACAGGTGCAAAGTATAGTAGAAAGAGGTTTTGTTGGGTTTTTTTCAATGTAGCTGTACTGCTTCCTTAAATGGCATAAGCCAGTGGTGTTCAACCTTTGTCTCTGGTTGGCTGGATGGGCAGTGTCTTGCCTGCCCACAGGCTAATTCCTGCCAGTGGTCCTAATCCACCACCAGGGCCATTGTAGTAGGCAGCATCCAGCCATGTGGAGGGAGGTGAAAGGCAGCCCAACTTCATCCCTGCCCTGCAGGGGCAAGGCAGCATGGCTTGGCCCTGAAGGGGAAAGGGGATGTGGCTTGGCCCCATAGCAGGTGGGAAGGGAGTGTCACCCAGTTCCATGGGGAAAAGAGGGCATGGGTTGGCCCTGTGGTGGGTGGAAAGGGATGTGGCTTACCCCTAAACCAGCCCAGTGTGGGGGAAGGAGCATGGCCTCACCCCATGGCTAACAGGGGTATGGTCTAGCCCCAACCTGGCCCTGTGGAGGGAGGGTGTGCGGCCAGGCTCTGTCGGGGAAGGTTCATGGCTTGCCCCCATATTGGCCCCATGGGGGAAGGGGGTATGGCCTGGCCTGGCACCAATCCAAATGGGGGGTGTGGATTAGCTGCAACCAGCAGTGCAGGGCTTGGGCTTTAGGAACTTGGTGGGGGCAGAATGACCATATTAATAGCCACCACTACCCTGAGGCCAAATTTCCTACTCCATGGGGAGACCCACAAGCCAGATACAATGGCTCAATGGGCCTCATTTGGCCTGTGGGCCAAATATTGAACACCACTGGCATAAACTAACCAGCAAAACTTCTGTTCTCTCGGCAGAGGTGCATTCATACCCTGAGGTGGACTTGCAAACCCTTGCAGTGTGGGCCTGGCCTCAATGCCTTGGCAGCTAGCCCATACCTAAGGCCCAGCCACGATCCAAAAATTAGGCAGAGGAGCACCTCTTTCCCCTGAGAAGAAGAGGAGCACAAATGAGGCTGGGCTTCTCACGTGCAGTGGTAGCCACTGCTTCTTTTTAAAAGGCAGGTGGAGATACCACCATCCACTTTGCATGTAATAGCCCGGTAATTAAAATACTCACACAGGTAAATTTCTTTCCTGTTCCTAAGAAGAGTCAGACCCACACCGTCCACTTCCCTGGTGATTGCTGTAGCCTTTCAGAGAGTAGAAAAGTCCTCCACATTCTCTTCTGGAAGCTCTGCTACTGTGCAAGCCCAGAAAGAGAGCACGTAGGTGGAAGCATGACCATAGGGCAATTATGGCACTGGTCAGGGAAGGAGGCATTCTGGGGTTGGATCCTGGGCCTATTCCCATATCTAATCCAATGAATGTAAACCACCAAATCAGCTCATGCATCAAGGACAAGGAAACGAGAGGAAAAAGTGACAAGAAAGAACCTTACAGGTCTGTATGGGTTACTCCTGTTCCCAGGCCCTGTGCCAGGCAGAGAAGGGAAGCAAGCACAACCAGATTGCTCCTCTTCATCCCATGCAGGAGGGCAAAAGTAGGCACAGATCAGGTCACATAGGAGAAATAAGAGGCCAAGAAAAGTTCTGGCACAGTTCCCTGTGAAGCAAAACAAGCAATTGGGACTGGCTCACAGTGGGCGCATCTACACGTGCTATTAATGCAATTGAATAAATTCCAGTGCAGTTCACACTGGAGTTTACTGCTCCCAGGCACCTGTGGCAGGGCACTGTTTGTGCCTGCCACTTTAAGGGCCAGAAGACAGCAGCCGGCAGGTGCCCGGTTAGGGCAGCCATTTTAGATTCAGGGCTGCCCATATAAACAGGGCATTTTGCTGCTGGGAACCCAGGCAACAACATCACCTGGCTGCAGGGCTGCTGGAATTATCTGGAGCTAAGGGAGGAGCTGTAAAGGATGGTCAGGAGGCTCCTGGTCCTGGGTATGACCTAAAACTGCACCCTGCTGGGAGTGGGTGGCCTGGTGGGGCTCCCAGTGGTGCAGGAGCCCCCAAGAAATGCCAGGCCAGTTACTACCCTGGTGAAAGGTGGGTTGGGCTGCCTTAACTCCTAGCCCCCACAACTGGGTGGGTCACCTACTTTGTAGGGTCTGGAAGGTGGACCCCAGTGAGAGAGTGGGGCCATAGACTCACACCTGTCTGGACTTCCCCTGACTGGTCAATGCTGGGGCCAGGACCGGAAGGGTCAAAGAGCCAGGGGCCCTCCGCAAGGAATGCGCAAGAACTGAGGGCCTAGGGTTTCCGACTGGCCTGGAGGTGGGCCAGGACCAGTAGCCAAAGGTCCCAGGGGGACCACATCCATAAGGGGAAGCAGTTCAGGGAGCTATGCTGCCCAGAATGAAGGCAGAATAGGCCGCCTGAGGAGAGGAATCCAGGTGGGGTTCAGCTAGTAGGATGCTGGGGCCCAGTGTGGGGCTGGTGATATTGATAACATATGGATGCCATCTGCGAGGCTTGGGCTGCAGTGTAGGGGAGGAACGGAGCTGCAGATAGCGCCCCCTGGCATCGGGGCAAGAAGTGGGCAGTTAATTAATCAACATCTATTAATTAATTATCATCAAGGCGTGGCAGATGAGAAGGTGGGTGGTTAGCCCAGAAACAGGTAAGTGGGCCACTGGGAAGTTGGCCCCGAGAAGGCCCCCTGTTACAGCACCACGTTTACATGTGTGCCCAGTACTACAGCACACTGAGCTGGGTTGAAGCAGCCCCGGCTGGCAGGGGGCCATGGGGATCAGCCTGCCAGCCCAGGGCAGCTCTGACCCTGCTCATTGTGCCACAGAAGGGCTGGCTGGGGCACAAGGGTGCTCCAAGGCAGGACTAGAAGGCAGGCAGCCCCAACACTGAAGCACCCATGTGCCCCAGCCCATCCCATGCCATCAGCATCCACATGTGCATTGCTGAATAGTACATGTGACAAGTACTAACCTACGGTGGGGTTTATTGGTTCAATGAAGCCTAATAGACATGGAGACTTTACTGCAGGGGTAATTAGGCAACTCCACAATAAATATCTCATGTAGACATGCCTGTTACAATTTATGATAGCCCTCATGACTAGCGTGTTGGTAAAGTGTCCCCAGAGTCATATACAGCTACAAATGACCATGCTGGGCCTCAGTCACGGATGAGTCCCATAAGCACAAATGTAGCACAAGTCATAGTCTTTTCTCTCTCTAGGCTCCTCTACAGAACCTATACAGGCATCCTTTACAGGTGTCTGTCACTATATTTTCTGAGCAGTCAAATTCCTCAGATATTGGTGTTTCTTTCAGCGCTCAATTTTAATTCAAAAGTATAAACCCCACCCTTGATGTTAACAATAAAATGGGAAACATACACATGCCATCTATGCTTGGGAGAAATGTGCTGCCCAGATAACAAGCACAGGGCCCTTGATTTATATGTGTGTATGTGTGTGTGTGTGTATATATATATATATATATATATATATATATATATATATATATGTATATGTATATGTATATGTGTGTATATATATGTGTGATTTATTATAAATAGACACTGATTTCAAGGCCATAGCCATTCCAGCCAGATCAGTATGACTGCTACTGTGCCAGCAGGCTGACATGTTCCTGAGACGTAATGATTTATCTGCTGCAGGACAAAATTAGCTGGTACTTTGGAGCAGAAGGGTTTTAAATGATAGCGATAAGAAACAAATATTACTTTGATGGGAGGTAATTAAGACTATAATAACACAGTTAGTTCAGAAGGTGGAGCAGGCAGGAGTAACACCTGGTATTTGCAGTCAATAAGCAGTGAACTGCTTTCCCCAATTAAGTTCCTGCAGTACAGCCAAATTGAATTTTGACTCCGTTCTCACTCAGAGAAACCTGCTATTGAAGAGTTTTGGCTCTCAGTCTGCCAGCTTTCCAGGTTTCCCATCAAGATGAGGCCAGAACCCCCATAAAAACATCAAGCAAGGCTTTAATTAGGTAGCCTATACTAAATTAAAACAACTCAAAGACTCTACTAATGATCTGATAATAACCCAAAATCCTTTGGCTTCACACTAACCCTGGTAGCATAAAGCTACTGCTTTGCATCTCTGGATCCACCCAAAACCCCCATTTCAGTTGTCACTGTTGAGTTCATTTTGATTTAATATTTTTTTCAGAGAGGAGGATATTATGGAAAAGCTTTCTTGCCATATAGTTAGCGAAGCACTGTGACGTGCTCTCTAGGGAGCTGTGGAATTGCCTTCACCGGAGGTTTAAGAGCAGATTAAACAAACATCTGTCAAGAATGGTTTAGATATACTCTGATCCTGTTTTGGGCAGGGAGCTGAACTAACTTGAGGCCCCTTCCAGTTCTTTCTGTGATTCTCAATCCCAGGGCTGGTTCAGACCACAGTGGTAAACTCCATGTTATATAGCACCCTAGCAGGGCTATGATTGTACTAACTACCCAGAGCCCAGTGCCATTTGGTGCCGACAATACATAGTTTATGCAGCCAGAGCTTTGCTGCCAGTTTACTTTTGGCTGAAGTACTGAGTTTTCAGGAAGCATTTGCAACCACTCCTAATGTATGCAGTCAATTCTTTCTCTACGGTTATCTAGCCTCCCCCACAACCTCTTAATATTTTCTAATACTTCAGTTGTGACATCTCACAGCAATGACTGCCTTTATTCATTGTCTGCACAAAGCGTCGCCCAATAGGTGCCTAATGTTTGTTTGAGATCCTGAAGTGCTAATGTGATCTACAAGCACAGGAGCTGCTCTGGGCCTAGTGACTAATACAGTCTGAGTTTAGTGACTCATATATAGGTCTGCCACCTTAGAAGTTAGTCTTCTGTTCCCAAGTGTGGCAAAAATCCTAGCAGTGCAAAATCTTTGTCACATCAATAAGTTAATTGATTGCATTATGCCTCCATTACTCCTCCCAGGAGCATGGACTCCTGGGCCACGTCCAGATGAATGCGGCCATGCGGTATGTGGCGCCGCAGACACATTTGCAGTACCACATGCTGCATTCAGCTGTTCTCCATGCTGCAAGGGAGCTTCACATGGTGGGGGGGAGGGGGTTACCTCTGGATATCCAGAGGTCAAAAAAACCCAGAAAAGAAAAAATGGAGTGGCTCGCGCGAGGGCAGTGTGCACGGCTCAAAACCAGAGCCTGTCCAGTCAGAGCTATGCTCTGGCTGCCACCCGCTCTCCATGCAGCAGGATTGTCACTGCTGCAGCTCCAGGAGGCCCCCCAAGACCCCAGGTAAGGCTCTACTACCCTACCAGGGGTAACTTGCCACGTGCCAGAGGGCACGTAGCACAGGAGTTCCCCAGAGACAACTAGTGGTTGCATGAGGTCCGCCACTGGTAGTTGTTCCTGGGGAACCAAATGTCCTTTCTTGTGTGGATGCAGCCCCAATGGAGGACTTCTCCCAGGAGTATGGACTCACAGCTGAGTATGTTGAGAGTGGGGCTGTACTGGGGAGCTGATGCTATGCTAAGTCTAGTGATAGCTATAAAAAAAATTAAATTATACCTTCTCTTTACTAGCCTGGATTCCCATGATCCAGGAGGGCTAAAACCATCATCAGATGATTAAGAGTCACATAAACTAAGAATAGTTCACTGGAGTTCTGTCCCAAATTACCCTTAGTTTCTACAGAAGAAGGCTTATTTCAAAGCTGATTAGCATTTTAAAAAGTTAAAGACGACAACTCTTAACATTTCACAGGTTTAATTATTTCATTATCAAGTAATGTACAGCCCCACGAGAAAGGAAAGCATTAACTCTTTTCTGACTCATGTAATTTCATCTTCCCTTTTTTAAAACAGTACCGAAGTGCAAAACATTGCTTCTCCTCTCCATCACATCCCAGAGAACTTGTGAAAGATTAGTTTTAATGAATCTGCAATTCATATTTGATATAGAAATTCTTCTAAACCTCTGTCTCGCTAACCTTAGAGACAGAGGATATACTGACCTGTCTCTAAAGTCATCACTTGAATGTAAGGATGTTAAATATTAAGAAGGAGATTAATTAGCACCACAACAGGGTTGCACCCAACATCTCTCATTATCTGAAGAGGTTTTTGTGGGAATGCAAATATAGGTGGGAAGGTCGAGAAATGTGTATGTATATATATATATAGTATATACACCATCAGAAGGAAATTGGGGAGATAATGAAAAAGAATGGGAAAAACAGTGCCCGCAGACTGATTACCTAACAAGAGTGATAACATTAATATTATTAGTGGAGTATGACTAGTTTTTCAATGGGTGTTTGATCAAACCTAGAGTGTATAGACTAGCATCTTTAAAAGGATCACGGATTGTAAATGGTCGGGATATAACAGGAAGAGAATAGAGAACAGCTGCTCTGAAAAGCCCAGATGAGACAAAACATTAAAAGTGCCACCCAAATGTTGGCTTTGATAAATGAGGTTATGGGTGAAACCTGAAGAACCAGGAGGAGCATTAGGAGTGGAGGGCTGATGTTAATCTTATGTCTCCATCTCGTAGATATTAATTACAGTGTATTCTACTAGGGACATTAATTATCTGTATTCCATGCCAAATAAAATCACTTAAAGATGATATCTTTGAGAAGCATGTATTAACCTTTCGAATCCCTCCCAAGAATCTCCCTGGAAAAGTTTCCAGCTTCTACATTTCCAGTGTACAAAGGAGTATCTCCAAAGTGTCTTTGGTTTTCTTCAACTATGAAATGTTTCTGCAGCGGAGATTTACGGCGTTTATAAAGACACCATCCTCAAGAAAGAAAAAACCATCAGCCCTACTTTGTTGGTTTCATTTATTTAACAGACCCATTTGCCCCTTTTCTAGCTCCCGCCACAGAAATTCTGGTTTGTACAAAAAGGGTAAACAATACATTTCATTGTCTTCATGGTGCCGAGCAGAGCGTAATGCCTGCGCGGGGCAACGCTCGCAGTGATCCAAACATCTCTTGGAGAAAGCTTTCTGAATTGTTTTATAGAACATGCCTTCTCTCAAAATGTCATTTGGCTTTATGAGCATCCTCAATTGTTACTCTTCGGTATAATGAAAAACAAACGGGACTCATGACTTCATGCATTTTGTTTTATGAAGCTGCTTGAATTGTGATGGGTTTCAGAAAAAAACCCCCACGTTATTTAATCTAAAAGGGATCTGGATAGTAAATCAATGTTAATTAGGTAATATACCCAGAGGAAATTGTAAGCGCTGTAATTTTGGCATACGTGTTCATTGAGCTTATTGTCAGAACCAGTAACATGGCTGTATAGAAATCCTGATGGGCCAGAGTGGGGTTTAACCAATTCAGTGCTAGGATCCTGCTTCTCCCCTTTCATAAAACCCACTTCATGTCTATCCATGGGATATGTGGGGTGCTTGCCTCAATAGCAATATAGAAAGGGCAGGGGTAAATCCTGCTTACAACTGCCCAGTGAGTCTAAATATGCCGACATGTATTGAACAGCAGAATGCCAAAACTATAACCAAGTCTCACCCCTTTCTTCTGCCTATTGAGTTTATATCTTTAAAAAATGATTCTGCTGTAGTGAGATGAAACAAATATCTACACTTGAAATGAGCTAAAAGTCCGAGCATACCCCAACTCAAATTTGGAGAAAGTTCAAAGATGGAAGCAGAAGAATATGGCATCCTTCACTGAAGAGTCTCCAATCACACTGAACCTAATCAAAGGCTTCAAACAGGAAAGTTTCCATTGACTTCTAATGCCTTTGTATCAGCTGAGCATATTTGACTCCAATTCAGCAAAACATTTAGCAATCCCATTATTAATCAGAAAAGTATTTAAGATGAAGCCTAATTTTAATCATATCCTTAAATCATAATAATGTCAATGAGATGTAGGGATGTGTGTGGGTGATTTTTAAAATAAGGATGGGGGTACTTGAGCAGTGATGTGTTTTTCAGGACTCTGCTGAACAGAGGGGTTTAAACCCTGATGACGAGTGTTGGAAATCTTACTCCACTGAAATCAGGTACTTTAATGAAAGTGTAATATTCCTCCAGATGTTCAGACCGTACAGCTTCTACTGACATCTGAAATTGGGGGTATTTGGTACCTCTGAAAATCAGGGTTCAGGTCTCAACAATCCCAGCAGAGATAGGATTACTTTATACCCATTTTACTTTAGATTTTGGGACTTTCACAACTCATTATAGAGTTAAGAATGAAACCCAGGAACCCCAATTCCTATGACTGAGTCACTACCCGTCATTGCTACAAGAAAGAAACAGATTTTATGGGCCAGAACCTCAGGTCATGTGCACTTAAATTGCTCCATTCAACCCCAAATGCTTAGTTTGACAAAAAGTGAAACTTATCCAACCATTTTTAAGACTTGCCATAATTTCTTCAGTGGATTTCCACATGGAAACATTTTTGTTTTCACAATTATGTTTACTCTGTGCCATTGGGTAGAGACTGGGTCATCCCACTGTTGGCCCCTTAAAGGGCCATTCCATATGCCACAACGATATCTGCATTTTTCACTCCTCAAGAAAGCAGCATGATCCAAGTGCTTGACTGCTGGTGTTGCCAGACAAGTAGTAAACTGATTTCTAACACAGATTAAATTAACTTTTCTTTCATGCATCTAAAAGGTGATCCTGGGTTCTGAGCTTTGCAACCAGTGCACCATGCTTTCATTTATTACTGGCTCAGTTTTTGTAAATAGCACAAAGTTTCCTGAGATTAAATGGAATCCCTTTTAAAAACAATTGCAGTATCTAGAGTTATACTTGGACTGAGCAAGTATAAATTGTGCGTGATCAGATGCAAGAAATTAGTTTGATACGATCTTAGTTGGCAGAAAGCATAGGTCTCTACTCTTAAGTAATTGTATCTTGTAGCCCTCTATTTTTATGTATTTCCTATTATTTATTTTATATAACTGGATTATGTACAGCCGTAAAGAAAAACATACTTGTTATGAGTCTGAAGTGTTTTTTCTTTCCTAGTAAATTATAAGATCAAAACCAAATATATCTGTTTTCCAAGTTAAAGTCAAGTCAGTGCTTTTTTAACATATTATTCCAGTAATACTTCCTGCGAATGTTATGGAGAATAATAACAAGCTGAACTGCGTGTCCCTGTCTGATACCAAGTAGATATTACAGGGAATAATTTAGGAAGCATGTTTTCCTCATCAGCACTTTTTCCTTCAGTACCTAGCCTGCATCTGGGGATCTCTTGTCCTATCATGACCTAACCCAACCATCTGTACACAATAGCGTGAGATATGTGACAGTAGCAAAACATAATGGGGTATTGTATGCAGGTTGCCACATCTGGTGGCTTCTGCAGGTGGGTTTTGCACCCTGCGAAACTCCTCCCAAATAAAACACAAACTTTAAGTACCCAGCAAGCAAGCAGACAAAACCAAAACCTTCTGCCATGTCCCAGGCACTAGGAGGGGAGTCCCCAGTGCAGCTGGTCTCAGTACAGGTTCCGGGTTCTGGTCCCAGTACAGCTACCTTGCTCCTCCACACAACAAGCTGTTCAGTTCACAACCTTCTGTGTTTCCACTTGCAGCTGTCCTTTAGTTTGTCTCCTCTCGTTTCTCTCCTCTGGCTCCTAAGCCCTTGCTAGCAGAAGGCCCCACAGCTGAGAGTCTTTAACAGGCCTGGCTGCCTTTTCCTAAGGGGACAAGCCACCCTTTTATAGTTTTGCTGCTGGGTCAATGGTGCACCTTTTCTAGACAAGTCTCATTTTAAGTCTGCCACCTTCACAGCTGGCTTCTCTAGGTTGGTTTGATAACACAAGTGTGAGATTCTAGCTCTTATTGCTTTTCTGTAAGGATTTCTTTTACTTGGTTGTATTACTTGAGTTTGGGCTGATACCTGTGTTAAAATGAAACTGAACACATGTAAGAGAGAGGATTTTTTTATTGTAACTAATGGAATTATTTTTCAGTCTGTTGGAAAAGCAAGCAGAAGAAAAGTGTGATATTGCCCAGTGATCTGAACAAATGACAGAGAATGCATGCTTGGGCTTGTTCTCGAGTTAAAGCTTTATTATAGGCCAAACTTATAAACTTATATGTTGGTAGTGTGCAAAAGGTGGCCTTTTCTAAAGGCTCTTGGAGAGGCTAAGGCATTTGCCAATAGCACAAGCTAAAGGCATTTTCAATGTGTTGATGCCTGGGGTTTTGGAACTGAAGAATGTGTGGGATTTTTCTATTCACCTTTTTTGTGACTGCAGCCCAGATTCAATACAGTTTGGCATTTGCCATTGGATAAGAACTCCTGAGTATCTCAGGTGCTTGCAGCAAGCACAGTGTACTGGAAAAGGTCACGAACTAACTTTGGGTGTGTGCCTTGAAATTGTTATGCTCTAGGCTAGGGACAGACATTCAAAAAGCCTGAGCCTGAATTGATTCAATCTTCGCAGGTTAGTCTAACCTGCAGAGCTTGAACTCATTTGGAGCTGGATAGACATTCACTTTTACATCAAGAGAGGCAGGCACATGCCTGCAGTTGCTCAGGCTAGAAGCCAAGGGCACTAGAACAGCCCTCCCTTCCCTTCCCTTCCACAATGCTGAGCTGAGGGGGGGTTCAACCAATTTATGCAAAGTCTATCCCAGACTCCTTCCTGGTTTAAGTTAGACCAGAGCCCCCCAGCATTCTGGCATGCTCTCTTGGTTGGGTGAGGCTCTCTGCTCCAGCCATAGGGCTGGCCCCTCCTCTGTGCTCCCTGGCTTTACCTCAGTAGAGACTGCAGGTACAACGGCATCTGCCTGACTTTCACCTGCTCTCCCCCTCCTCACCACTCCCTGCTCAAGTAGGGACTCCCACTTTCCCTTACTCCCTCTGCCTTACACAGACAACTCTCAGCATTAGTTAACAGACCACATGCTGACTATGGTCCGTGCCGTAGGAGATAGGACAAAGGCAGACAGGACTATGTCAATTTAGGGCTTTTTGGAGTGAATCAACAGGTAGCTGGTAATGTCCCTCCATTCCTTCCTTACAAAAAGTTCTTTTAAGAAGAGCTTGAACTAATGAGAGATGCTTTTGCTTTCTTAACAGGCTGATAAACACAGAGTTAGGGGTGATAAACACTGTGCTAGCAACTCTGTGCTGGGCTGCTCAGGATGGGGGGAAACCCTCTCTAAACAGAGCATTCTTCCCGGGCCTGGCCACACACCACCTCAGCTCAGCATTATGGAAAGGAAAGGAGGGCTGCTCGAGCACCCCCTGGTTTCTAGCTTGAGCCACTGCAGGCATGTGCCTGAGTTTCTGGAATGAAAAAGGAATGTCTATCCACCTCCCAATCGGTTCAAGCTTTGCAGGTTAGGCTAACCAGCAACAATTGAATCAATTCAGGCTCAGGCTTTTTCAATGTCTGTCCCTAGCCTATGTCAATTTAAACTTCATTTAATTATTGTATTTTTCTTCTGAAGAAGCATAGCTTAACCAAATGAATCTCAGTGATGAAGTAGATCTCATAATGTCCTATTCATAAATATGAATCCACTAAAAGGGAGTAGTTAACTGATTTCCAATGGGATTTTTTGCTTCAAAATCCATCAGGTGATTTTGAATAAGCCTCCTTAAGAATGTTGTCATATATTCAATTCTTAATTGTTGTGTGCGTCTCCAAATACTTAATTTATAGGGCCATCAAGTACCTTTTTTATGCAATATAGGCGTACACCAGATTTGAAAAACATTGGCCATGAGACTATTGTATAAGCATCTTAATTATGCTATATTAGCTTTGAGAGTTTTGTAAAGCTTCAACAGTTGTAAAATTTTATTATTATTATTATTATTATTTATGTATTTATTTTATTACAGTATAATCATAAGGCCCCAAGCAGAATTGTGCCTCCATGATGCTAGATACCATACAAAAATTCAGCAAAGTCAAGGAGTTTGATTCTACCTGGCACCTTTTTTGTCCTCGACTGGGGATAATTCCTAGCATGAAGCAAACATTGCAAAACTTCTTCAATAATATACATTAAACCTCTTTAACAGAAACTAGAAACATCTTAAGAAAGAGGAAATTATCATCAGGCCATTTCCAGCAGGGTCTGAATTATCCTCAGATAGTTCAATAGGCAACTCCCCATTGACACCTATGTAAAATTCCACAGTGGAGGGATCAAATACTGAAATGCTCAGTAAAATCTTTGAGTGGACTGTATTCTAAAGCACCACTGGACAGATAGATTATTATCATTGACTCATTCAAGCCAGTATATATAAACTCCCCCATGCTGTAACTTAGATTTTTAGAAACCAAAATAGCTGAATATTTGGAGATTTGGGTCCTAAACCCCTTTTGTTGGAACCCGTAGGCTAGGGGCAGACATTCAAAAAGCCTGAGCCTGAATTGATTTAGATCAGATTTAGATTAGCAGATTTAGATTGGACAAGCAGATTTAGACTGGACATTAGGAAGAACTTCTTCACAGTTAGAGTGGCCAAGGTCTGGAACGGGCTCCCAAGGGAGGTGGTGCTCTCCTCTACCCTGGGGGTCTTCAAGAGGAGGTTAGATAAGCATCTAGCTGGGGTCATCTAGACCCAGCACTCTTTCCTGCATATGCAGGGGGTCGGACTCGATGATCTATTGAGGTCCCTTCCGACCCTAACATGTATGAATCTATGAATCTATCATTCAATCTTTGCAGGTTAGTCTAACCTGGCTAAGTTGAACCACTTTGTAACCTCTAGACTGAAGTTCCCTCTGGACTGAAGAAATGCAGGTACATGCCTGCAGTGGCTCAGGCTAGAAGCCGGGGTGTGCTAGAGCAGCCGTCCTTTCCTTTCCACAGTGCTGAGCTTAGGGGTGGGTGTGACCAGGCCCTGGCCAGACACTCTGATTAGGGAGGTCTGCCTGCACAATCCCAGGCTTTTCCCCACTCACTGCTCAAGGGGCAAGAGTGTTGCCAGACCCCAGCCCCAGGCTAGCACTCTGAGGTGGGGGGTGGGGGTGCAGTGCATGCATCTGTTGATGATATGGAACTTTTCAATCTCCCTCTCCCTACTTTTTCATACCATCTGCAGCAAACTGACAGGCAAGCAAGCCAAGCAGGGTTTATCAGTGTTTATCAGCCCATCAACAAAACAAAAGCCTCTCTCATTAGTTTAAGCTCTTATTAAACAGCTTTATCCAAGGAAGGAATGGAGAGACATTACCATATGGTGGGGCTCGGGTCCGTGCTGTGGGAGATGGGAGGGGGGGGTCCCTGCTTGAGCAGCGAGCGATGGGTGGGGGGCAGGGAGAAGTCAGGTAAACTCTGCTCTACCTACAGTTTCTGTCTGAAATCTGGCAAGGGAGAAGGAGGGCAGGGCCAGCTCTGCTCTCTGGATCAGATTAGCTCCACCCAGGGCTACAAACATCTGGAATGCTGGGGGACTCTGGTTTAACTGAAACCAGGAAGGGATCTGGGACAGACATTGCATAACCCGATTTGACCCAAATTAGTTAAGTCTGATACTACATTCCACCAAGTTTATCTTAAACCAGTTTCAGACATTTTGAAATTGGTTTATGTGCACTGCAATTATGTTCTGTTGCAGGTTTAAACAAGTTTCTGATCACTTAAACCGGTTTATATGTAATGTCTGTCCCTAGCCATAGAGATGGCCCTGTGTACTCTGAGCTGTCCATTTATTTGGAAGGCACATAAGACAGTCAAAGAACTGCATTTTCTATAGTACCCAGCAAACTATCACCATTTAACAAGTATCAGTAATGTTTTTGTAAATGAAAAAAAAAACTAAGAAAGGACAGCCAGCACCATAGTAACCTCCCTTCACTAATTAAGCTTCCCTTCTTAATGAGAGAGGCTAACTGGAAGAGAGGGAGAGAATTCATTTTCCATTGGCTTTTAATGCATGTTTTTTTCTGTTGATGACATGAGCTAACAGGGCACTGGTTAGCTGGTAGTGGTTATATTACGCGGTGCAGATACCTTCCTACAGGGACTGGCCTGAAGTCAGTTCATTTCACAAAACCTGCTGCATAGTGATAAGTTTCAGACAAAAGCAAATGGAGTTGTGTTTAATCTTGACATAAAATCCCCAAATCCCCTACACTTGAGCTTTTTGGCTTCTGGAAAAATACAAATTCTTCAGCAAGAACTTCACTGCTAATTGTTTTTGGTATTAGGCTTATTAATATGTTGTACATTCAAGGTCATCAATCAGGGCCCCATATGGGAATCGGCCCTACTTTGACAAGAGCCTTATTGTATATGTGTGAGCAGTGATAGAACCAGACTCTTAATGTGCAACAACACTATTTCCCCAGCACTCTGGAAACTGCTTCCAAGATGTTTGCTGTGCCCACCTGCTCGGACTCTGCATACAATAAACTATGCATAAAATGAGGTGGCAAAATCATGCTAAAAGCACTCCCACTGCTATGCTTAAGTACAGTAGAGACAGATCTTGAGGTCGGCAGCAACAAGTAGCCATGACAGATTCTTTTTCTCAATTCTAGGTTTGGATTTACTCATCAAAAATGAACTTGTGCATGTACACGCACGTGCACATGCACACACATGCTCAGGGAAAGGGGTGATTGTGAAGTTAAAAAGGAAACAAAAATACTTAATTTACTGCTTACTATCAACAAAAGTAGTATGCTGGCTCCAAAAAAGGAACATGGCTGCCAATGCTTTTGAACCAGGTTGAAGAGCTATATTAACTGAGCATCCAAAAAATCAAAGGGATTCAAAAAAAAGAAGACATTAAAACAAAATGGATCAGTAGCAGAGATTTCAATCAAATTATCCCAGATGACAGTGCTTCCTATTCATCTACATCATATAATAATAGGTCAGACGTCTTCAATTCCATTTTCTTAAAGCAACTAAAATGTAATAAATATTCAGGAATCAGGGGGATAATATTTGCTAGGCTTTCTGTGAAATGTAATGTTAAACACCCTCACTTACTGAAGCAAATTAGAATGGACTGGAAAAATTAGAAAGCCATTTTTTATAACTCAGATGCTAGCAAATTAATGTTATCAAGATTAATGTTGTGTACAGACGCAGCAGGCCCTGTTCTGTCCAGCAGTGGCCTCAGGCTGAATTCAAAGACTAAGGGATATCCAAATGATAATTGGCACTCTTATTTGCAGTGAAACATTCACTGGACTTAAAAAAGGAACATTAGAGCTCAGTCCTGCCAAATTTTAACGCACCAGGAGTCCCATTAAACCCAGTATGAAAACCACTAAGAGTCAGGGCTGCATGCCTTGTTGGGAAATCTGCAGCTAAGTGGTGAACTCCACCTACCCCCATGAAGTTTAAGTGGCATCAGAAGCATTTGAACCTTTCAGGATCAAGAATTTAGCCCCAGAAATATTGCCTTCAGTAAGCATAAGTGCATACCCAGTGAATTTTCTCTAAAAGCATTCATTCTGGTTCCGTGTTTGCTTCATAAATAAGATTCTTCCTGAATTTTCTGTACAAGTTGTCTTCACCAACTGCGAGCTGTCTGAAGGCTTAAACTGAAAAGAAGCTTCAGGTTGTAACACACACCTACATCACACCCTTGATCAACTCAAAGTTTGTTTCATTTTTTCTTGCAACTTTTTTCTTGTCTGTATATATTGTATTTTCACTTGACATTGCAACATATAGTTGGCCATGTCCAAGGACAGGCTGCCATAGACAAACATGAACTCTATCAAGTGTTTGACTGAATTTTTTGATAGTCCTTGCAAAAACTGCCTCCTGTATCTCTTAAAAGATAGAGTTTGTTTTAAGGGCACAATGTGACTCTTGGCAAAATAATGTGGGTTTCATTAATCTCTCCTGTTATCATTTCTAAGTCCATAGTGTTGTTGTGAAGTCTTTTTACAGTAAGTCTCATCTCATTGATTAAGCCAGTTTTCACAATCTATTCCCACATTAAATGCGAGCCAGGGGAAGCAAACCACTTAGTAACAAACAACTGAGACACTTGGTTGGATGTCGAATATCCCCATTGCCAAGGTCGTTATCTGCACTATCTACTATTCAGTATACTCTTTCTTCTTCATTATTTCAGGCAATTACATCCTCATTTATAGCACTGCAGTGTTCACTTTTGGGGCAAAAAATCACAGCCTGAAGCCCAGGCCTGCCTACCAGCTTAATCAAGGGTTCATAGGTTGGTACATGTGCATGCACAGCCTCATTTAATGCTTTTTTTAGGGTTTTTTTTAATTTGTTTCTCATGTTTTTTCAGCTATGTTTTGCAATATTTTGGATTTTGTGGAAATCCACACTGTAGGCTCTGAAATGATATATAATGGGTGGGTGTACAGGTCTTGCAAATACCTTAAAAAGTTCTTAGACCATCTACTGCTTAGTGTGTTAATATATAGATTTCCACAGTCCTATTGGGCTCTGAAGTAGCAGGCTTCCATTAACTAACACAGGGACCATATTTTGCTCCCGTAGAGGTTGAAAACCTCTGTTTTCATGTGGAGCAGGAGTAGACCCATAACTACTGGACTAATCTAATGCTATGGAGGGTTTGCTATGTTCACTCAGACCAGGCACTTCAGAGGGATGGAGCAGGAGTTGACAACCCTCACATAAAATCTGACTCACATCTGCAGGCTTATGTTATGCCAGTGCTTTGTACCACATTGTACACCATCACATATTGCAGCAGTATCCTTGTGGGCCAAACCGAGACCTTTCTCTTTCCTTGGTGGTTTATGTTTGGTGAGGATTTACTTCTGCTGGTGGGCTGGGCTTTCCAGTGCTGCATTCATGCATACTGAATTCACAAGACGTGTTGAAAAATTCCCATCAAATCTATCTTGTACTAAACAAAAATAAAATTCAATTTAAAAATTTGGTTTTTAATAAAATGTTTGTACCCCACGGAAACTACCTTTTTTCTGAGGCAGGGTGGGGTGGGGAACATCATATTTCATCAAAATAGTAATGGCCCAGAAGGCTTTTTTCTGAAAAAAAAATGTGTTTCAATGTTGTGCTTATTAGTTGAAGTTTCCACAGACTAAAGACCTGGTTTCCAACCAATTCTGCTGGTTTACCCACAAAATGGAAAAATCACAAAAAAAAAAAAATAACAAAGGCAAAAATAGCTGATTCAGAATATTTGGCTGAACATGGTTGAATGCAAACTCACTTTTATGCCTGACTTACTATAATATCGGACCCAGTATCTACAGAAGGCAGACAAGAAAGACTGAGAATAATGGCCGTTTAAACAAACAGTGTTTCAGACAATTTAGTGCCTGTGAAAGGTAAGGGGCTGGTTTCTGAGACTCTGGACACAGTGCAGGTGGTGAAGTGTGTCTCAAAGGGCCCTAAAACAGAAAATAGCAATAGCTAAACCTGTCGAAAGTATGAGACCCTCAGCCAGAGTAATATTGCTCAATTATGACTCCGAGCAGCATTATACTAAGACACACCAAGCCTGCTCTACACGCATTGCCTCCTGATGAACTGGAAGTGGTGTAGCAGCCTTCTGCACACCCCAATATGCTCTGTAGAGCCACTTCCTTTCTAGTGGAGGTTATAGCACACACAGAGCAGGTGCTGCATATCTCACCTAGGGTGGCATGCAGTTTTCTTGGATAAAACATTTAAACCAAGACACAATCTTTGTTTCTTTACATTCTGTTGGGGTTCTGGACCTTTTTATTTTTAAAGCCAGGGCTGTCTGGGCCATACTGGAACATGCATTACCTTTACCAGTGACCTTGGACATTCATTCAGGAATATTTTTATTAAAAGAAAGTGAAAAAAGATGAAGGACGGCAATAACCAAACACATCATCATTGGCAATCCCTTGCAGTCAAGAATGATCGTCTTCCTTGATCATCTTATGCGTGGGTCCGAAGATGGCTGACGAGGTCTATCCGGGGTCAACAGACTCTGTTGCATTTCGGGCATGTGTTTCTATGCGGGGTGCGTAGCTCTGGTAAGCAAAAGTATGACCCCCTTATGCAGGGGGTCGGACTCGATGATCTATTGAGGTCCCTTCCGACCCTAACATCTATGAATCTATGAATCCGGGACACCAAGCAGAGAAACATAAATAGCACCCATTATTTTGAGAACTCTCCCTATGCCTGAAGAAGGGTGTTGGTACCCGAAAGCTTGCAAAGAACAATTTTTCCAACTATTTAGGTGGTCTAATAAAAGATATCACATCTGCCCGATTAACTTTGTCAGGTTATTAACAGAAGCACTCAGGCTTTCCTCCGGGTGCAGAATGAGCAAGTATCCAGGAAATCTCTGAATTATGCTAGCTAAACATCCATGCTCATCGTTCCAAGAATAACACCTGACCTATTGTCGATGGAGGTCACAGAAAAGGGGTGGACAGTGGCTTTTCCCCTGGGACCCTGGTCTCCCACTAGAGACAGGAGGCTGAGGAAGTAGACTATGGCACACAGGCTCATGGAGATGTTCCTTTGGGACACTTCTTCAGCAATCTGGCTGGCTAGCATTATGCCTGGAGGAGCTGGTGTGCAGGCGGCCAATAGGACAAAAGCACCTCACAAAGCAATGGCCAGTAACGTCCAGTGGGTTAGGTCAGGTAGGACCTCTCCAATAATGTGAGAAGCTAGGAACAAGCAAGATAGTTTTGACTTTCAGGAGATGGCATCTGTAGTGTGAAATGCTGAGGAGATACTCCTAGGTTGTGAAAAACTGCTTGTTTCTTAATTTTTTTTTTCTAAAAGCAAAATATATGTCAACAAGAGAAAGTAGAAGTCTCAATGCTGGAGACTGGACTGGAATTAAACACTAGTAGTCACTGGCAATGTGAGGAATAGCCATGTTATAAATGTAAAAGCCACCAGTACCATAAAGGGAAACGGAGTTGGAGTTTAATAATTAGTTACACTTTTCTTTGTCTTTGTTAATAAAGATAAATTCATGTCTCCTACAGAGACAAAAACAGCATGAGACTTGCCTTTCTCACTCCGGTGTCAGAAAATGAGTTTCCTTGCTCAGCCTATGCTTGAAATGTCCGAGAATAGAGAAGATTTGTGTTTTCAGCAAACCGTGTTACTGGAAGGCCGTGGGATGATGGTACAAGCAATTTTCATCTGTCTCGCTGGCTGGAAACAGAATTCACAATTCAAGTGAGCAGAGAACAGTCTCCTCTTCTGAAGAGGGGTGCCATTTCACAATGATTGCTTGGTCTGCTTCAATAACTCTTTTTGAGCTGTGACATCGGATCAAAACACCCGGGCAGAGCAAAGCATGTATAAAGGTGGTCCATGAGCCCACATCCAGGTAATAGTGCACAAACCTGCAAACTGGTTTTCTGCCAGATGATGGATACTGTAAAAAGATCACCATCTGCTCTCATACTGCAAGAAGAGTTCAGCTTTGGGGTGGTTTCTACATCACAGCACTTTAAAGTAGCTAGCTCGTGTATTGCTAGCAATCTGTCTGCAATCACTATTGCCTGACCAACAAAGCATTGGCTTAGCTTCTCAGGCAGGTTTAGAGGTAGACAGCCGCAAGGACCTGAGCTAGCGTGGGGAAATCGCACAACACCACGGTGACTGCAGAGTGAACAAACTTCAGATGCTGTCGCAGAATTGAACAGCCAGAATGGAGATGCATAAACGGGAACTAATGGCAATGCATATAGGGCACTAATGATCCACACTTCTTTAGCCTCCAGCCTTTAGCGCTGCACTTGCTTCTAATGGAAGAGGTTCTGTGGTGATGAACAGCTGGGGTATGGCTCCAGGTTGAAATACACTGTATCAGAGGGACTGTCTGCATCAGAGGGATTGTCTGCCACTGCAATAAAGCAAGTGAACAACACCAAATGTCATTATCCAGGTTCAACGTTCTTTGGATAAATCTGATATCTTTTTTTAGAACAATTCAAATAGTTGGAAAAAAATTCTTCTTTGCAAGCTTTCAAGCACAAACACCCTTCTTCAGGCTGATTACTCCAGCTTTGCCCTCTCTCACTTAGATGGGGACCTGCAGCGAGCCAGGCTTAGTGTCCCACTGCACAATCACTATTCTGCATCTGGTGCAGGGGCTATCCAGTTCACTATCCAAGTACCTCACTATCCCAGGACAGCCCCCATTAGTGTGCTATGCTTTGATAACCAGTGCCAAAGGGGGTGATGTGATAGGACCCTGAGTCAGCCAAGACCGAGAGGGTACGTACACCCCGTGAGGTGATGTACCCAATTAAAGGACAGCTCAAAGTAGGGATTAACCCCCCTCCCCCAACTTTAATAATTAAGAGAAAACACTGCAACATAGCTGGGGAAGACAGAATATAAAATAAATGTGTAAAGCAGACTATCTCCTAACACTTTTCACTCTCACACCTGGCCAGTGCTTTCTTTGTCACTGTCTGCAGCAAACTTCTCCTTGTCCCCAGAGGTCTCGACTTCTCTGTTGGCCTCAGCAGGTTGTTTCTGCCCAGCCACTCCAGCCTTTTCAGTTGCTGACTCCTTGCAGCAGATGCTCTCCATGTCCACTGTCTAGGGCTTCATGCCAGCAGACTTCCTGGGCCTCCGTGGCCCATGCACCTTGTGGCTTCCCTGCCTATAGCTAAGGGTCAGCTCAATTCGTGATTTCATGGATTTCACGGAAAATGTGAAATACAGGATTGTCCATGAAAGCAACTTAAAAAAATAAAAACTAAATAAAAATAAAATGCTGGCTCCCCAATGGGAACCAGTGGTGCTCCCTGCCACTGTGGCCCAGCTTCACAGTCCACCCAAGGGGGAAAGTGCTGGCTTGAAGGGCAGCACAAAGGGCAACAGTTGTCTCACCAATCTGCAAAAATTGGTTTCCTGTGATTTAGCTACAGCCCTACTTATATCTCCTCCCCAAACAACTTCTAGAAAGAGCCACAGTTACCTGGGCAGGGGTTCTTCTAGCTCCATCTAGGTAGAAAAGTGTTATTAGCCTGGTCACAGCCAGCCCCTCTGCAATCCAGCCATTCAACCTTTCTCTACCAGAACAAAACCCATTAAAAAAACCCACTTTAAATACACAACATCCAACCAAACAATACAACAACTTAATCGTCACAGGTAGGTAGGGGAATATAGGCTGACCCACTCCTCTGGGTTCCAGCCCATGGACCATACGTGGAGAAGATGAAGCCCATTTTTCTTGTTTCATCCTTGCTTCTTTCAGCTGTGTCCTGCCCCATCTCTTCATCCAGGCACTTTCTCTCCTCTGTGGAGCCCCTCTGAGCCCCATCTTTAAGTCTAGTCCCTGCAGGTGGGCCCCAGCAGCAGTGCCCTCTCCTTGCTTCCCTGCCTACTCTTGGCAGCCTATCATCATGACAACATACATTAGGTCAACCTTCTTCCCTGGTCCCTGCCAGGCCCTGTTATGACTCGGTCCTGTGACACCTCCATCACAGATCATTGCATAATGTACAAAGATTTAGGTGGCTTTTTTAAAGAGCATTCCTGTCGTAGATATTTGTGAAGTAGTCACATGCTCCTTGGTGCACATGTTCATCAGCATCGTGTCATTGTAAAAGTATCCAAAGCTAATGTAAATTTTGGAAAGACAGATAAAAAGTCACTGGACTCTACGTTTCCTCCCTTCCCCCCTCCCATAAACTTGCTGGAGAATCAACACAGAGGCATGCAGATGAAACATTTCTTAGCTGCAGAGTAGCTGTGCTTTCTTGGAGAAGCTATACACACTACTATATTGAAGGACTTGCTCTCCTGTCTCCATGACTTTCAAGTCATGTATCCTCGAGATTTCAGTGGCAAAGTCACTAAAATGGGGGCGGAGGGGATGTAGTTGGAGTAGCCTTACATTTCCTGACTTCCTTTGGCAGCATGAGACAATTGCTACACTGTTTAGTGCTTTAGACAAATAGGAGAGAGAAAAAACCAGAATGGTTAGAGCTGTGTCCTCTGGCATTTCTAACCCAATTATTGGTGGATGCTAGGGTGGGTGTTGAATAGGGGGCAGATCACTGTAGAGATACTGGGTTCGATGCTCTCCTTGTATAGCATCCAATTCTGCCACTGTTGGACACGTGATACTGGGTTGGATGGACCACTGGTCTGACCCAGAACGGCACTTCTTATGTTCTTAGAGGTGTCACTACTGGCAGGGAATGAATTAGGTAAGATGATCCTAGTAAGAGATCCATGTTCCAGGCTGGAGATGAAGACAACCTTTGCCCCTACCGTTGTTTTTTTTTCCACTTGGTTTAATAAGCTCAAGCACAATTCCAAATGTGGCACTCCAGTGCCAAAAAATCAGATTTCCATGCATTTAAGTGAATGGGGAAAAAAAGGTGCGGGTAAAGGTAATTAGCTTTTTGCTTGTAGTTCCTTCATCCTTTAAGATGGCCACTGAAGCCAAATTTCTAGATGGTCACTGAAGCCAAACGCTTGCTTACTTGGGGAGTGGGGGTGACCTCCAATTTTCATCTTAATGTGCAATCTAGCCCTTTTGCTACTTGGACCCCCTGGAAAAAGCGTTCTTAAATACAGCAGAAATAAACAACTCATTTATAAATATACATTTTAATGAAAAGATTTTATGTCATCATTATTAAAAGATCTAGATTCCTGCCCCCCTGCCCCCCCCCCCCGGGTGAGACCTAATGGTTTCAGCAGCTGATATTAAGACAATTCAGTCTTGCATTTAGAAATGGTGGTTTGAAAAGATCAAATAATAACAGGTAATAAACGGGCCAAAAGGGAAAAGCAGTGAGATAACTTGTGCCTCCCATGTGTCTCTCCCATGTGAAGATGGGCTTCACAAATCTATATTGGTAACAAAGGAATAGTTCAGAAAGGCTATTGCCCCTGAATAAAGCATCCGAGAGGCTGCGGCTGGGATGCTGTGCGCAGTTCGGTATCCCTATTCAGGAAAGAGCTACAACAATAACTGGATGCAAGAGGCTAAAAGGGTTCAATCTATTTATCTATAGTAAATAGAAGGTTGAGAGTAAAAAAAAAAACCACTACAAAAGATAAATACTTAAACAGAGATACGGCCCTTGACACTAGAAGGCTTTTAAACAAACACAGAGGCATTACGAGGTTCAAGGGTTGGAAGCTGAAGTTAAGAAAACCCAAAGTGTGAATAAGCTGCAAATTTTTAAGTGAGATAAATCTACCCTCAGAAGATTTCACCAAGGGCTGGATGTTCCCATCTTTAAATCAAGAACGGATTTGTTGGAAGGAAGTACAGGATGAAATGCAATGGATTGTGTTATGTAGGTCGGTGTCCCTGGTCTGTTCGGCGCAGAACTGTACTAAAATCCTAGCCCTAGCCAACTAATACCAGTTTTAAAGGCTTTTTTTTGTTGCTGCTTAATTAGCCAATCTCCATTTAAAGACCATCTCAAGAAAGACTCATCCTAAGGATTTGCATAAGTTATTGGTTCTGCATTTCAGTGCTACAGAATAATTAACATTCAGGGCCAAACACCGCCTTCATAGTACTAATAACATGGTCCATTCAGACAATGACTATAATCAGAGTCCATGCTCCACAAATGCTTCTGGTCTCCTGCAAGAGAAAGGAGATACCTCCCCCACCATCCCCCCCCCCCCACACACACCCTTCATGCACACTTGGACAAATGTATTCCAGTTTAATTCAGTTAAATCTGCCTCTGAAGTCTCAGTGAGTATCCATAGCTGGAGACAAGGCAATGAATGCAGGGGACCAGTGCTCTGTGGGTGGCCAGTGTCTTGTTCATGTGCTCAGCCTCAGACTGCTCATCAGATCTGGGATTTGGGAGGAGCAGCAGACAGGGATCTCAGGGCTGGGGGTGGGCTTCTGTCTTCATCCCCAACCTGGAATGTGGCTGTCTTACCAGGGATATCTGACCTAACTGATTCCCTTCCTTAGTCAAAAATGTGTAAAATGTGGGTAGCAATAACCAATACTCCCTCCTCTCATAGCAGGGCTGTCAAAATAAGTGATGTTCACATACAGAAATCAGCCAGATGCTCTGGTGACGAGCGCCACAGAAGAACCCACAAAAAAAAAATGAATAGTTCTATATTCAGAGCAAAGTTTGAATAATATGCCATGAATAACACATAGGGGTCACCCATTGAGCAATGAGATAAAATATTGAATAGCTGCTCATTAAGTGAACACCGTCCATCCTGTGCACCGAATGAATCAGAGGTCTTGTGGAAAAACAAGAGGATGTGACCATGTAATTAAAGTCTGGTTCATCTGAGTCTCACAATGCAGATGCACAAGGGGGCCAAACCAAGGTTGACAAGGCAACCTCACAGCTGGCATTGCTGAGCTTCCCAGTGCTCCATTTTTCACGGGAGTTATTGTGTGGTGTTATATTATTAATATCGTCTCTCTGTTCCCTGCTGTGCTTTTGTCTGTAAGCGTGACTGGCATTTCTGGGATCTGTTGTCTTTACTCTTCCGACTGGCAGCCTGGACCCCAACTGTCCCAACCCACTTTATGGGCCAGATACTACTCCACGTATTGAGCGTTTAAATGTGATCCTATTCCACCCTCCTTGAATGGGTGTATCCTTTCCCCACTCCTCACTGCATCTTTTGCGATGTAGTCTTCAGTATTACAAAAGTCCGTGTTAGTGGGATTTTAGGGTGGACCAGGATCACGGTTATGTGCCTACATCCATGTAAGCACCTTGTGGGTGGAAAAGTGTCTGGCCCTAAATTCTTATGTCTGAAAGCTGTTTTTCAGTATTGTTTTGATTCAATTCTCCTTCTAGCCTTTTCCAAATCCTGAATGCTTCAAGCTGGTAGTAAATTATCCACTGCTGGGCCAATGCGGGGGGGATTTTCTCTTCATACTACATGGTGGGGGTAGCAAGTTGTTTAAATGAAAGCTTTGTGTAACACTCTGATTTATGGTTATAGGTAGGAACCTACTCAATTCAAGGTGGCTGCCCACCTATTTTGCAGGCAGAAGGTGGGGTCCAGTGCCATTTTCACGGGTCAAATATGGCAGGGCCCCCCATACCTCTGATTGGCTGAGGAACCCTGAAAGTCCTGCCCCTCCCGGCAGATTGCCACATGGCCCTACACTGCAGCTAAATTACCCTGATTAAGCCCAGTGAAGTCATTAATCCACAAATTATAGGTCCCTAGTTATGGGCTGCTATTCTTTAATGGAGTTACCAGGTTTTTCTCTCTAGGAGGGGACTGTGGCCTGGAATAGAAGGAACAGGGGAAGCATATCCAAGAATACAGTTTTCTTCCAAAATTCTTCACTCACTGAACTGCAACTTTTAGAGCTAAACCATGAATGGATTGTTGACAGCCCGTGTCACTTCTCATTTAAGTTGTGTATGTGTGGAGTGAAGTTTTTCTTAGATAAAAATATCCCCTTAAAACCACAGATACAATGCTTTGCTAGATCAATTTATACCCTCAAAAGCATTTTATTATCTTAGGTTTTTGCATAACATCATCAGCTACAAAAGTCAGACATCTAATGTGCCTGTAGTGTACTTGACACGATCACTTCTAAAGAACTTTCTCCCCTGTGAAAAGTAGTAGCTGGCTAATTACTACTAACAAAATAACTCCAAAAAAAAATTTAAAGCTTCAGTTTTGACCTTGTGATTAATTACTTGAGAAATAGCATGCACCTTTAAAGCACCTTTATTTGAGTAATGGAGCACCACTGCTTAGGTCCTTTAATTAGACACAACGTCCTAATGCTTTTATTCATAAGGATTTCAAAGCACCCTAACAAATCCAGTACATTAATTAAAAGCTAGTCTGAACACCCCTGAAACATGGCTAGCTTTGGGATGGAACAAAGAAATGATTTTGATTGTGGTAATAGTAGACAGCAGCTCAGGACAGGAAATTAAGATAAATAACCTTTGCAAAAGTATCTCTTAGGCAGGATACTTGATGACTTAATTGGAATTGAGTCAGAGCACATGGACAAACACTTCAGCTCTTGCAAAGAAGTGCCACGGTAGTAAAGAATACATAATTAGACAAATGTGTTGATTTTGTCTCTTGTGAATGAGTGCACAGTAAGCCTTAATGATATATGAGTATTATTTGTCAGCCTGTATTAATATATATGTAAAGACTAGAAGAAGGAAAAATGGCCCACCGGTTCAGATGCTAAATTGGAACTCAAGGAACCGATGTCCAGCTCCTTTCTTCATCATCCATTTCTTCTATAACCTTTGGCAAATTATTTAGCCTCTCTGCTGCAGCTCCACACCTGTAAAATGGAAAGGACTTGTGTCTCCAACAGGGGTGCTGAAATGGTAAGCAATGACTAATGCAAGATGCTCAGACAGTCTGTCACTGGAGATATGAGTACTTAAGGTAAATGAATAAACCAGCTTTCAAGAACCAACTCATACCCTTGCTTTTTGTGTTGCTTTTGAAAGGTTATATTAACCTCTTCCACTGACATGTATTTCTACGTACTATTTATATGCATTATATCAGGGCCCCCTCCATGGGCTGAGACTGTAGTGGTGGATAAGCATGTGTGTCTCAATGCTCCTCAGAGCTATGTTGCCTGGTATCTCACACCCCGGTAGGTCACCCATGGTGAACAGGCCTGAGGGGTCATTCCAGAAAAACCATGGTCCACCCCAAGTCCTCAACAGCAAATCAGGCAGAAGATGATGTCAGGATCTCAATAGCTGTAAAGACAGAAGGAGGCTTCAGCAAGGTGGAGGTTTCCTGTCATCTAGGCTTCTCCCTTGCCACTGGACCTAGATCTTCACAGTGCCAAGATTGTGTAGTTGCTGTTTCTGGTACCAGCTTCCTCACATTAAACAAAGTCATGCTTAGGCTTCTACCACAGGCTTATACACTCTCATCTACCAACTTTCTAAAGCCCTGAAGCCATGGACCAGTGGTGATGAAGAAAGGACTAGTACTATCCAGCAGTCTCCAGCCATGAATCTACATGCAGGTGGCGGAAGCCTGATAGTCATCTTGCATCTGGGTTGAGACCGGGGTGTAACTCAGCAGCTGCTACCATGACTGAGCAGTCCTATTCAAGATTCCCTCTACTCACCTTACATGGGGAAGGGACTTGAAATGGTGCCCTAAACCTAGGCTTTCTTATTTACTTCTGGCTGGATAAGTGCATCCAGAGGATCACTCTCTCTGTGGTGAAGAACATCACAAGAGGAGATTGATGGATAACCAAGACAATGAACAATCAAAAAGAAGAATTGCCATCATCTCCAAGGAACTGGTGAGATATCATATCAGCATTGCAACTCTGAGTGAGACAAGATAAGTGGATGAAGGTCAGCTGAGCTGAGGGAAGAGGGTGTAAGCTCCACTTTCTTCTGGAAAGGGAAATCAGCCCAGGACAGATGCCTTCATGATGTTGGCTTCACCATCCAGAATCATCTCATCAGTCAACTTACAGAGCTTCCTGTGGGCATTAACAAACATCTTATGACCCTCCATCTTAAGTTCAGCAGCAACCACTATGCCACTGTCATCAGTGCATATACCCCAATGCTTGATGCTGACAATGATGTGAAAGAACATTTCTACTCCAAAGTTGACCATGTACTGAGTAATACTTGCAAGGAGGACAAGATCATTCTCCCCAGTGACTTCAACACCAGAATCGATGTGATCATGCAAGGAACCAGTGGTTGCTGGACAGGACACCAGCTTGCTAGATCCATTATTAACATCCAGTCTCCTCGGCTCTGAAACACTGAAAATACCCAAAAGCAAAGTGAAGGACTCTCAACACTAAATCTCTTTAAGATCCAAAGGTCTGCAAGGATCTTGAAGAGCGTCCCCACAAAAAGCTGTTTGGCCTGAGTACAAATGAAGGAAACAACAAAAAATTCTGGAAGGGGTTTAAAATCACCATCCATATAGCCTGCACTGAATCCATTGGTTATACCATCTGTTGATTCCAAGACTGGTTCAATGAGAGGAAGGTCAAGATCCAAGCCCTCCTTAACCAAAAGAGAAGAGATCATTTTGCTTAGCAAGATGACACCTCATCCCAGCAGAAGGAGGAGACATATCACCCCCTCAAAGCTGAAGCTCAAGCAAGGATCCAGCTCTATGTTGGCCAACATAATATGCATAGCACTTTCCAGGCAAAGACAGCCATCTGCAGCCCAGTTTCCCAAGTTCCTACTTTCCTGCAATCACAGGATTGTTCGATACTCCTCAAAGACAATTGATCTATCCAAACTAGATAAAAAGAGTACTTTGAGACACTCCTAAACCATGAGTCAATGATGGTGGATACCATCATTGAATCCATCCTCCAACACCCAGAAAGGGGATCACTCACCAACCCTCCTAACCTAGAAAAAGTCTGATGTGCCCTCAAGGAAACCAAAAAAAAAAAAGGCTACCGGACCTGATGGCATACCTGCTGAAATCTATAAGGCTGGCATTAAGGAACTGGTACTGAGACATCACAAATTTATTCTTCAAATTTGGAACAATGAAGAATTCCCTGGAGACCTGAGAGATGCCAACATCATGACTATTGTTAAGAAAGAAGACAAGTCTGTGTTTGGGAACTATTGAGGTATCACCCTCCTTTCCACAACAGAGAAAATCCTTGTCTGCATCCTCATGAACCATCTTCTACTACATGCTGAGGAAGTCCTGGTGGAATCTGTGTGGTTTTAGACCACCCCATGGGGCAATTGACATGATCTTTGTTTCCTTCCCAGTCCAAAAAAAAATCAGGAACAATTTGTGGTTCAAGGATTGGACTCTTAAGTTCCTCAAGATTCATCAAGAATGCAGCATCCTTCAATTGAGGAATTGCTGCTGCCAGTGATATCAAGGCTGTCCATCTGACAGCACATGAGGGGTCAGTTTGTGGCCCCCTGGGCTCCTGTCCAGCTGTGACTCCACTTATTTGTCTTGTGGTATCAGCATCTGGAGTCTCCAGGCTCCCCTTTACTCTTCCAGCTTCTGGTTTCTTCCCCTGCCCCTGGGGGTGAGGTGGCACAGCAGGAAGGGGGAAGGCTATCCAACCTGTATGTGCAGTGGGGAGGGAGCTGGGCAGCATAAGATGTGGGTGGAGCTTGGCTGCATTTGTCTGGGGATTTTAAAGGGCAGTCCCAAAGGTATGCAGCCCCTGGGTCAGCACCCCATACTGCATGTGACCCCCAGCCACCCAGGAGTTGGAAAGCCCTGTATTGTATCACCTGTGTAAGACATGATATTACATATATCAATAGACCAAACTGCCTAGGAGCTTTGAATTTGAGAAACACGTTTGACAGGGATGGTTTAAGCTTAGCACATCCTACTTTCATGTGCATCTGATGACTCTAGAGGTCCTTTCCCACCTCATGATTATGACATTTCATTTGAGACAGAAACCAGTGGTTATCAACACAGGTATATTTATTGTCACCCTTCATTTGCAATACATACAGTGTCTGTAGTGTATTGAACAGAGACCTACCAACAACCCAAGCAGCATGATGAAGACCTATTTTCCAGAAGGGACTTCCAAAACAGCTTCCCATGTTTCTCAGCCAACATAGGCTCTGCCTCAATCCTGTTCTGCTCCATTTATTAACTGTGTTAGGATCTGGTAACAATGTCATCATCTACAGCATAACAAATGTGCATCTCCCCAACCCTCCTGAGAGTTTTGGCAGTATGGGATTGCTGTCTAAATTCTCCCAGAAGGCACTGATATGAAACAGGAAAAAACTGTAAGTGAGGAGAGAGTGTTCTCTTATGAAATGAGATGATACTTAGACACAATTCATCCCTTCAGGTTTACAATAACAACACATCATCATGTCTTGCTTGTGGGATCTGCTGTTTCCCTAGGCTGTAGCTTACCCCCTTTATAGAAGATAAGGGGGTGGATCCAGTTTGTGCTAGGAGATAATAAAGGGCAGCTGATTAATCAGGGCCAAAGTAAAATCCTACTGGCAATTCCTCCTGTTTTAAAGAGATCTCATCAGAGATTGACTATGACTCCCCTGCAATACTCTTCATGGGGTTATGTATTTTGGACCAGCTCTCCATCTTTCACCTTGCAGGGGCCCCCCTCAGGGGTTCAGTATGACACAAACTGGTCCACATTTTGTTGCAAAACAAAGTGTCCAAATTCAAATGTGATGCATATCTGGACAAAGAATGGAAGAGTTGGAGGGCATCATTGAAGATGGCCTCTGTGAGCTGGTTTCTGTGGCTATAGAGGGTCAGCATCTTGGCCTGACCCAGCAGAAAATTGGCCAAGCAGATCATGCCTAGGTAGAGAAGTCCAGTGAACCAAGAAAATGCTGAAGGCAACAAAGAGCAGCCACAGCTGGAAGCAGTCCAGGAAGGCATGGATGCAAGTCTTCTTCACCTCCTCTCGGAAGATACAGTTCTGCTGCTGGTTTTAAGTGGCAGACAAAGGTGACTATTGCCAGGACCTCACACAGCAGCTGCCATTGGAAGTTACTAGTTCTCTTGGTGGTAGACAGCTTGTACAGGGTGTGCCAGGCTGGGCAGGCTTGCTCTAGCATTGCTGCCACTAGGCATTGCCTTCAGGTTGTTTCAGGGTGGGTGGTAAGGACATGGGCATGACAGGTGCAGTGTCTTACCAGACAGGATCTCAAAGCCACCACTGGTCTCTTCAGGCACAGGGAGGGACAGAAGGTACTGGGCCTGCCACTCTCATTGCTTTCTACAGCCACAGAAATTAGCAATGATAGGAGAATGGGGGGAGGGTGTCTATCTAAAGAGCTCCTATCATGGAGGGTTTATCATGTACAGAGGTGGTCATCCAGGACAGCAAACACACCTGCAGGGAGGGCAGCTTTCACATCAGCCAAGAGACAATAAGCAAAGTTGACAGAGCAGAGGCCCAGCTGGTTATCCACAGCTTTTGCTGATAGCCAGGCAGAGTAGGCTGAGATAAAGAGGTATTAGAGGTGTTGAGGCCCCTGCCTTGGGGTCTCCCTGGATGATTCTGCCAGGTACACAGTAGCTTTGTTCAGTGCCTGTGAAGGAGGCCATGAGCATGTTGTGCTGGTTGGCCAGGATTTTGGTCAGGATTTTGTAATCAGTCTACAGCAGTGATACCAGGTATCCCAACCACCAGCAGAGGGTTTGGGATTGAGAATATGGTCAGGGGCAGAAAGGTAAGAAAGGTTTATTGATTTAATAAAAACACAACTACACATAGATAATAAAACAACAGACAGACAATTTCGTTGGCAACTTATCAGCAGTCCCATCTGATGCCTGCTGTACAACGTTTTTCTTCTGCAAAGTTTAGCAAAGTCAGGCATTCTCAATCAGCGCTATCCAAGGGGTACCAGGAAGAACCCTAGTATTCAGTCCTTGGGCTCCTCGAGGTCCACAGGCCCACTGATTCAGGCCAGCAGCTAATTTTAAATAAGTACTTCTTTTATAAAGCTACATTTTTCTTTTGAATGATCTCTGGATGTATCAGCTAATTTATAATTTATGAGCTGTGCTGATAACGTACAGCCATTTAGATTCTTTTTATTTTAACTGTCTTTAGACTGACTAATAGCAATACAAGCCTTGCATTTTTTTTATAAGGTTAATTTTAATTATGCCACATGGTCTTACTACTTCAACGCTTTGCTAAATTTACTAGGCCTTACTTTATACAAGGCCTTACTACATCTTAATCTTTAATTAGGTTTTTTAGCAACAACATATAGCTTAATAGCTAAACAAATGACAGAAAAACACTTGGTCTAATCTTCATAGAGCCTTCAGCAAGCACCTTATCACACAGACATAATTTCCAGCTGTTACACCAGGCTCCTGTTTTTAATGTCACCAAGTTCCCCTTTCCTTGGCAGCAGCAAGAGGACTACTCCCCAGAAGCTGACTGGTAGGAGCTCATGTTCAAGGCTCTCCTGCAAGATGTGCAGGTGGACTAGGTTTAGGAAGACTGGTCTTGTAGAATTTGATGGGTAATCCAACAAAGCTTGGTACCTTTCCCATGATGAGGCCCTCAATGGCAGCACTCAGCTTTGCTAAGGATGGCTTCTGTGCAAACTCGTGAGCCTGAGACATGGAGAGATTAGAGGGCATCTCTTGTAGGTGCTGAATGGGGTTTGGGGCAAACAGCTCTGTGTAGTAGCTAACAGCATACTCTTGGATCTCAGTAGGGTTTGTGAGCACTTGGCCCAATGGGGTTTTATGGCAGCCAATGCTCTTTTGATCTAGGAGCTTTTTCTCCAAGTCAAAAAAGGACCAAGTCAGGGCATCATCTTCAGTAATTTCTTGGAAGCAGGCTCCAGTTTGTACAGCCCAGGCTGCATCTTCTACCATTTATCCCAAGTGTTTTTTTTCTCAATCAAGCTCCACAATATCTTTTTCAAAGCTCTTACACACTTGGTGATAGTCTTTGGGTGCCTGCTGTGTACCCTGTTGGCAGAAAATCTTGATTTGTGCTTTTCCCATTTCCCACCATTTCTTCCAGGAGATGAAGTTGCTTCTTGAGGCTGCCCATATCTGCCAGACGTACATGAAGCAGTCCTGAAAGTGGGTGTCCTACAGGAAGCTAACAATGAGACACTGGGGGAGTATTCAGGTGTGAATCAAGTCAGGAAAGTCCAGTTCATGTCAAATCAGACTGTGGTCTGAGAGTCTTGATGGAGTCATATGGCTGTAGCAAAGCAGAGACAAGTAGTGTTCAGTGATGTAGAGCTAATACAGGCAATCCATGGATAGGTTGTTGGTGCTCACCTTCACCCAGGTATGCTGCCTCATGTTAGGATGGAAGTGCAGCCACACATTGGATATGCTTGCTGCTTGTAGGATGGTCTGCAGCTGTCATGTAGAGGGCAGATGGGACTTTGGTCCATTCCCATCAAGATTTTCCTGGAAAATTCAGTTAAAAATCACCCCCTGGGTCATTGCCATTGGATAAAGTCTGTAAGAGGTCAGCCAGCATCCGGAAACAGCACACCCTTTACCACTCTTCACTGGATATATGGATATTCAATTAGGATGAAGTGGTTCTGCTCCAAAGTGGTTCAGACTATTAGCAGGTGACTGGGGATGGCTTCCAGGGCAACCGCTGAGGTGGGTCCCAGTTTTACTGAGAGGGGGACAACAATGCCTACAGTGAAGTTCATGCTGTGGTTAAGGAGGGCTGTTTCACTCCAGGTGGCATACCAGCCTGCCTCATTGGTTCCATCTGTGTGGGTGTCTTGCAACAAGATGAAGTCTAACCATTTCTGATTCAGGAACTCAAATCTGCTCACCTTCTCAGGTCCCCACAGCCATTTATGCTGAGAGAGCCAAGAGCAAAGGTCAGCATTGTGACAGGTTTTAGAAGGGGACAAAAAAGGCAGGCAGAGAGGAAAAAGGAGAAAGAAGTAAGGTCTCTGCATCATGTAGGATAACACAGAAAGTTGTCGTTGGCAGTCAAGGGGCTTGTTCCTTACTAACAAGCTGCTCTGTCAAGCTGGTCTCTTAATTTTCTTTCTGGTTTTCTCTTTATTTTATTTTGTTAACTTTTTTAGCTTGCATGCATAATACGTTATTGCCTCCTTAGCTAGAATTGTCTTTGCAGCACTACAAGCCGAGTCTAGGAAATGTTTATGGTCATGGAACAATTCAAATATTTGTTTTTGATCTTCCAGGATCCCTTGGTCTCACTAAGAAATCTAACAGTAATTTCAAGGGAGTAACCTGCCCCAAATTAATCTCCAAAGGAAGTATCTGAGGGCTAGTGGTTCTCTTGCAAGGGAATGCGATCCCTTACTAAAGGGTGATCATTTCTCTCTTTCAGGGAGGAGTGGCTCCCAGACATGTCAAGGTTACCAGAGGCCATGGGTTCCCCTTTCTCCTTATCTTTAAACTCTGAGTCAATGCCCAGATCAGAACAAGAAGGGTTTGGGGTCTTGGGAAGGGGCAGGGGATGCGAGAGAGAATGGCTACTGAGAGCATTGAGGTATGTAGAAGGCTTTGATTTCTTTGACCCTTGCCGGTCTGTATATGTGACTTGGCACTCAGCCTGTTTTGGTCAATGGCTGTCTCCTGATGATGGGTGAAGGCAGGTTCTCCAAGTGGATATCATTAGATCTACCAGTTGTCTTTAACACAGTTGATCTCAAGATGTGATTGACTGTTTTCCCACAGGAAGATCTCCATGTATAGTCATGACACAGCTCAAATCACTGTGGTGAACTGCTGCAAGCCAACCTACTGACTGACTCTGATGGCATCATGAAAAAAAGCTGTTATAACTGGCTGAAGTTGAATTAGCAGGATCCATCCTTTCCCCTAGCTCTGGTTGGATCACTTCTTCCCATGCTCCTCATCCTATACCTGAAGTCACCCCATGCATGGAGAGGAAGGGAGTGGGTGGCAGGAAGCACATGGGGTTGCCAAGGCTGAGGATAAAGACACTTCCTTCCTGATTGCTCATTTTTACGCCACTTTTAGAAATGAGTCAAAATCATTTATTCCAAACTCGTTAACTGAACCTTCAGGAAATGCACTTAAAACTGAACTTCTGCATCTTCAAATGTCTTGTAATCAGTGCCCTTCCAAGCCCTAAGCCTACTTTGCCACCATTACCAGTAGGATCTAAAATTTAGATGACAAGGTCTCCAGGCAGGGACTCTGTCCCTGTAAATTTATATGAAGCTCTAGCACAATTTTGGGTACTATAAAATATTGATATTAATAAGTAGCATATAACCTGAATGAAATGTTGCTCAACTGATCCCTTTCTAAACAGCAATTTTTAATAAAATGAGACTTAGTGCAATCATCATTTAATGTAAGCCCTGCTAAGTGACCTTAAAAAATGAAGCAATAAAAAACTATCTATATTTTTAAAAGCAAAGAATGACTTAGAAAAATCAGGGGAGCCATAAAACTTTAACTAATTTCTAGCTGAATTCCTCAAAGCTTGACAGCACTATTTTTCTAAACAGGAGTATATTCGAATATAAAATCCACAAGGAAATCTTATCAACTTTGAATGTAACAGTGACAGCCACCTGTCTATCTGTGATATTTGATAGCTGGTGAAATCTCCCATTGCCTGTTCACAGGCCCTGACAGCATCTTCTGCTGACTTCAAATAAAATGATCTGAACTACAAAAAATTATGATGACAATATTTTAGAATAGGTAGGTGAAAAGCTGTAGGAAGATGGGTAGGGAAAAGATGTGGGAAAATTCCTTTTCTATTAGGAGAGACTTCACTTTTCTCTCCCCTCATGCCTTGCCTCAGCTCAGCCAGCATCCCTCTGGGTCAAGTTTTTGAAAATGTAGTTAAAATGTGCTAATTCTATGACAACCGCAGGTTCCTCTATACAAGTGGATGCCTCAAGAAGTCAGTCTTAGTTTCTGGTCACTGTGTTGAAGACTTGGTGCAAAACAGCTGGGACATACCTAAAGCTCTGAGCCCACAGGGTTGTGGAGGTTTTTTTAAATGACTGTATGAATATGATCAGTTTGAGTTCCAGTCCTATATACCTATAGATTCAAATCCAACTTCTCTTTGGAGGCAAATTGGCCATATTCTACATCATGCTTATCCAGAGGAAGCTTGAACCAATACGTCTCACTTCCCAGCAAAGGGGCCCAACAACCAGGCCATGGGCAAGGCATTACCATGGGCACTTTCTAGCCCTCCTGTTGAAACTAGTTCAGTAGGCAGCCTGCTAGTGGAAATTTAGATCAGTGAGATGGGTGCTGCCATAGGAGAAATGTGTATACTCTTTAGCCCCTGTACCTACCCCTACTAATAGTGTGTTTGCGTTTTGTTGCCATTGGATAAAATGAATAGATAACAGTGGGATAGCCTCTATTTCTTTGGGCCAAAATGTAGGAGGCCCATTCCTTAGCCCCATTCCTCTGGTGTCAGTCACTTATTGTAGTTTTTCAAAGATTAAAATTGCTGAGAATTTTATAGAGTTCACACAATTTTCCCAAACAGAATAGTATCACAGCACAGTGCAAGAAGCCAGATATCTTATGAGCACGGTCAGGATGACAATGTCAGTTGGGCACAGGGGAGCAGAATCTCAAATCCACATATGTGGCCTTAACAGCCACTTATCTGTTTAAAGTGCTACTTCCCCATCTGTATTGGGGCTGTATTGGGGCCTATCTGTCTCTTCAGCCAGTGCACCTCCACTCTTTAAGGGCTCATTGGAATTTAATCCCAGGGTAAGTCTGAAAGAGTCAGGGTTTGATGACTTTCAGGGCTTCAGAAAGTCCCTAATAGTGACTTTGGAGATGGGGGAGGTATGCCTTCTTGGTGATAGAGGAAGTAGCGGTAGTAATTTAATTTAATTGGGTTTGTTCCATAATTATGCTAGGATGCCAGGAGCCTTCCATGTGAATCATAAGTATGTTTTAATAATCTAGAAGGCCCTTCATGAACTGAGGGAAATGTTTCTGCTTGGGGTACTTCCTCATTTCGCAAGAAATATGGTAGGTGGCCTTTGCACAATCCAAAATCTCTGAAGACTGAACAAGCACATAAAGAGTTCATTGAGTTCAGGATGCTCTCCCCAGGTACAATCACCTTTACTACCCATCCAAAAAAGGAGCAACACCCAGGTCTCAATCTCAAAGTAATTTAATTTTCCATAAGCCACCAGACAGACGGTAACAGAGAGCCTGGGGCTCTCTGCTCGTTTAAAAGAAAGAAGCAGCTCAGCGAGGGGGCACTGCAGGCCAGGCAGGGTGCAGCAGCTGCAGGCCACTGTGGCAACAGGACAAGTGGGACAATGAGCAGGCACCTGCAGGCAATCTGGGCAGTCTGCTGACTGAAAGGAGCCAGGGCCCTGGGAGGGTATAAGCTTGAGGCTTGGGCTAGCAGGCTAGTCTCTTCCTGGTAGGCACCGGGTGAAGAGCTCCCGGCAGCAGGGCTCCTGAAGGGGTTGTGGTGCTGCACGTGGATCCCCAGTGAGTCTAGGAGGCTCGCTAGGATATAGCCCAGGGCTGGGAGGCTATCCTAGCCAAGCAATGAGGGACATTTACCCTCTTAAATGGGCAGAGGGCTGCTTCCCGTTTATGTTATAGTCTAAGAGCTTCAGTTTATGTTATAGTTACACCGGCGGTTTGGCTTGGGACTGTAGGAGTGGTATATGGAGGTCCCATTAGTTCCTGAGGGGCTTGCAATTGCCTTGATCCCTGCCAGGGGAAGGCTCAAGGCTTGAGTCACTGTTGAGCCCATACAGGGGCAGAGTGTGAGGTCACAGAGCCAGACAGGGGCCAGGGATCCAGGGCCTGAAAGGGCCAAACCAGAGCTAGTGCCTCAAAGCCAGGTCCAACACAGCGGGCCCAGTCTAGAAGGCCTAGCCAGAGTAAAAGGGCAGAAGCCAAAATAACTGAATCCCCAACAGGAAAGAACAATATTATGGGAACACCTGTGAGGTTTTGGGCGTGGTGTAAGGGAAGATTGGAGCCACACAATTATCCTCTAAGGATTTAGGTGCCCTGTAGGTAATGGCCAACCACAGGGGCCCAGCAAGGAGCCTGAGAGCAGTAGAAACCAGTAGGGTGCTGGGGCACCCCAGTGGGGGTCCAGATGGACTGGGGCCATGCAAATGCCCTTGGGCAGCTTCCTTATTATTATTATTATTTCATCAAGCCACGGGTGGCAAGAAAGGAGAGCAACCTAGGAGCAGAATGGGACATGGTTGCAGAGCCACCAGGGAGTGTCACAGCTGCCCCTGGGTCCCTGACTTGCTACACAGACTCATAAGAAATACCTGCATGGGGAGCCAACCCTTTCAACATCTGAGTCAACTCTTCTGCCTTTCAACTATGTCAAGAACACTTGCAAAGCATTTAGCCATAGTAACAGCACATCTGAGAGACCAAAGGGGCTCTCTGATGTCTCCTTACATGCTGAGGACCCTGCAGCACTTTGGAATTTGAACTTCATACTGACAACCCCTATGGACAGTCCCACTGAGGACTGTGTCCAAAATTACCTGTCTTACAAATGGCCTTCTTAGTGATGGTTACAGACAGATAAGTAAACTGCAAGTTCTGGAAGTTACTTCTCTGATACACAGTATCTCCACCCCTACTCAAAACTCACTTCAAAAGTGATGTCTGTGTCCCTTCTAACATTCCTGTCCAAGTCCCATTCAGCTACCTTCATATACAGGTGTAGAAGACAACACTTTTCAGCCCTTGCTGAACTAAAGCTTCCAATGTACCTTACACTTATGGTGGTGCTGATCGCTATTCTCCCACAACCTTGAATGCAAAGAAAGGCCTAAAAACAAAGAGGATTACATATGGGAAACTTTTGTTCAAGAGTCACCTCTGCATTTAAACTTGTTGCAACTCTTGCATTTAGACTTCCTGCAACTCCAAAGGGGCAATGAGGGAACAGAGATGGATGGGAGCTCACTGCTTATATAAACTTGGGGAGTTGTCCAGCCAACATTCATGAAACCCCAGTAGGTACAATTGTAGAAGAAGTTCTATGGCTCACTCCCACACTCAGCCACATAACACAGTGGAAGAGTACAATGGGAAACTAATAAAGAATATTTACTAAATACAAGTTTCTACTTGTCACAACCAGGGCTTGGGAAGCCAGGCCCATGGTCAAGAACCTTAGTCAAGACTCAGGAGCCAGGACAGAGCACAGACAGAACCTGCAGCTAGTGGTTAAGGTAAAGCCCAGATGCTGAGGACATAGACAGGAACAAGCCAGAGTCAAAGAACCAAAGTGGTGGTCATGAACAAACTGAAGTCAAGGAACAAGAACTAGGAAGTTGGTCAGGATCAGAAGCTGAGAATCTAGCCTAGGCTCAGAAGCCAGACAGAGCAGAGAAAAAATGAAAAAAACCCAAGAACCACAGTCCAGGCAAAATGCTGGGATCTAGGCAGTCTACAACCACAGCAGGAGACTTGTGGACACTACTGCCTGCTCTTCCAGTTTTAAAGCTTCTCTTTACAGTTGGCTTCCTGCCAGTGCAGAAGTCAGTGCTTGGCTGTAAAAAAGATGGTTCATTCCTAGCTGGAAGAATGACTTATCACACTGGTAGGTCAAAATACAGAGATCTGAGGTGGCACTTGAGGACAAACCCTGCAGGGTTAATGGCGGTAATTTGAAAAAATATTACTTGGATCTTTTTTTTCCAAAAAGAAGAGAAGGAGGTATGCATAGGAACGTGACCGGTATCAAGTGGAATGCCCCAGGGGTTGTTCCTGGGGCTGGTTTTGTTCAATGCCTTCATCAACAACCTGGAAGATGACATAGAGTACACCCTCAGCAGGTTTGCAGATGAAGCCAAGCTGGGAGGAGTAGTACATACACTGGAGGGTAGGGATAGGTTTCAGAGAGACCTAGATAAATTGGAGGATTGGGCCAAAAGGAATCTCCTGAGGTTCAACAAGGACAAGTGCAAAGTCCTGCACTTAGGACAGAATAATCCCATGCACCCGTATGGGCTGGGGGCTGGCTGGCTGGCAACAGCTTTGCAGAAAAGAACCTGGGGTGACAGGGGACAATAAGCTGAATATGAGCCAACAGTGCACCCTTGTTGCAAAGAAGGCTAATGGCATCCTGGGCAACATTGGTAGGAGTGTTGCCAGCAGATGAAGTAAAGTAATTATTCCCCTCTCTTTAGCACTGGTGAGGCCACATTTGGAGTAATGTATTCAGTTTTGGGCCTGCCACTACAGAAAGGATGTAGACATTAGAGAAAGTCCAGCAGAGGGCAACAAAAATGGTGAGGGGGCTAAGGCACATAACTTATGAGGAGAGGCTGAAGAAACTGGGTTTATATAATTTGGAGACGAGAAGACTGAGAGGGGATTTAATAGCAGCCTTCAACTACTTGAAGGTAGGTTTGAAAGAGGATGGAGCTAGATTTTTCTCAGTGGTGACAGATGACAGAAAAAGGAACAATGGTCTGAAGTTGCAGCAAAGGAAGTTTAAGTTAAATATTAGGAAGAATTTTCTCACTAGAAGGGTAGTAAAACACTGGAACAGGTTACCCAGAGAGGCTGTGAAATCTGCATCCTTGGAGGTTTTCAAGACCCAGCTACACAAAGCTTTGGCTGGGATGATCTAGTTGGGGATTTTCCTGCTTTGAGCAAGGGCTTGGACTAGATGACCTCCAGAGGTTCCTTGTAACCATAATTTTCTATGATTCTATGAGCGCATATACACGACACAATTTTTGCCCTTTTTTGTACTGCAACGGCGTGACTGTTTGTTTGCATGAGCGGGTTTTCCGGATGCTTTAAAAGTCTTTCTAGTACATTAAAGTAAAACTCCTTGGACATAATTAAGTTTGGCTCAACACGAATTAAAGTGTTGCATCCATAGAGTCATTGCATGCAAACACAAAGGCACTCAAAGACATGTAATGAGCCCCTTCATCCACTAGATGGTGGTGCAACTTTTTTGTAGTTCATCCCTTCAACTTGCTTCCACTTTCAAATTGCTTCCACCTTTTTTTTTTTCTTTTTTAATGCATTTTGACAGCTCCCTGCTTCCACAGATGCATGGCAGGGCACAAGACCTGGGGTGGGGGCAGGGCAGTGCTGAACTGTTCCTTTGTCCTGTGGTGCTGGCCAGGGACCAGGCTTAATTTGTTGAAAAACCTAGTGTGTGCAAACACGATGCAATGCTCCAAAATAAACAAGTTTGAATTTTATAAACCTATTCAATGTAATGAGGATTAAACCCTGTAGTATGTGCAGCTGCTCTGTGATTCTAAGTGTCATGCCAGGACCTGAAGGCCAAGAGAGCAGAGAAAAGAGACCAGCATAGGTTATGTTTATTTTGCTGTGCTTTGTATTATCAAGACTCATTGGTTACTCTGGAACAGGGTAATGGTCTGAAGGCCCCCACCACTGCTATATATTGGAGGAACAATTTCAGTTGTATGTTTGGCCTGTAAGTTGTACTTGTCCTCTCCAAACCTATTTGCTAGAGCATGAGCCAGGGTTTTAGCCAGGTATTGAAGAGTGTACCTGATGCCATTTTTCTCATTTCATTGGTCAGGAAAGAGAAAAGATACCCTTGGACAACTGGACAGCCCTCACTTCTTTATTTGCCTAGATGCCACTTCAGGGATTTAGCTTGAATGGGGCCTACTTTCATCCAGCTGGCTCAGTTGAGTGCCATGAGGGGAAGACTAATTTCAGACTCAGCAGCAGACCGTCATGAAGTCTTTGAAACTGTGGCTAGAATATAGTGGTACAAGTTTGGGTACTCTCTGAAACCAAACTAAGTTGTCTTTCTCCAACAGGCAGAATAAATAGTTCCATTGTGTATTTTAGGTATGCTTTACAATATCGTAAGTCAGGAATATGTAGTCAGGTAACTTATTTGCTGATTCCTAGATAACTAGCGATGGGATGTGACTCCTAATTCATTAGAAGATGAGGGTTTTTTTACTCACTAGGGTTTATCTAGTTGTAGGGAGGTGAACAACTTCTGAGTTGAACACTAGGTTACATGTATTTAAAAACCCACAGGTTCAAACCAGAAGTGCTGCTCCTAGTGACTTCATTCAATACAGATCGTAATATTGCAGTGATAACAGAATAGAGTTCCAGTTCCATTAGTCAGTTGTACATGTCTACTGTCGCAATGAGATTTATAATAGCCTGTGTATAAAAAAAAGGTGTGACCTTTATACAAATCAAAATTATTTAATCAGATTGGAGTCACTTTATACAGTACATATCTGTGAACATTATTGACTGAGTAGGAGATCATACGGTGAGTCATGTTTCACTGTCTCGACTGTCAGAACACTGCAGAAAGAAAAATGGCAATGGCAACTTACATTGGCAGATTTTTGTGAAAATGCACAATCAATTAATAATAGCACCATTGCCAAGTGTCTCTGAACAGCACATCCATTGCTGTAGTCATATGAATTTGCATTTTGTTGCCTTAAGCTGACATGGGCACTCCAAATAAAGAGGCATCTGTTTCCTTTCAGGTAGATAAAAAGCAGTGGCTTCAATCTCATGATGAATTTTCATTTGGTCATCAAACAGCAGTCAGTGTTGCACATAGGGTTGTGTGGCAAGGCACCTGCAGTGCCTGCCACTTTAAGGTTTCTAGTTGTCAAGGGAGCAGCCAGCAGGTGAGTGCTAGCCTCATCAAGGCTAGCATATGACCCTCAGAGGACCCTGGGATTGGCTGAGGGGGTGGAACAGCCTCCATTTTAACCCAGGCCCTCAGTGAGAGAAGGGGACTGTCTGTGCTGAGCAGGGCAGGAGGCAACATCAGGCTGAGCTGCTGCGGGAACATCTTGGAGGTAAGGGCACGAGCTATGGGGATGGTTTGTAGGCTCCTGGTCCTGGGCAAGACCTGAAAATGCACCCAGCCGGGGAAGGGTGGTCTGGTGGCACTCCCTGTGGTAGAGGAGTCCCCAGGAAATGCCAGGCCAGCTGCCTCCCCAGTGAAAGGTGAGGAAGGGCGTCTTATAACCCCAGCCCCCACGTATGGGTGGGTTACTAAAACTGGAAGGGAGTGGGGATAGGCAAGCCTGGAGTCAGTGCTGCCTCAGCCCAGTATAGGCATGGTGCCAGCCACTTGAGCTTTCAGGGTGGAAGACCCCAGTGCAGAGGGCCAGGCATGGCAGCAGCTGCCTGAGCCCCACCAGGTGAAACATCCCAGTGGCCCAGTGAGGGCCCGGGAGTATGAAGTGGCCCAGTGAGGAGCTGAGCAAGAGTGAAGGTCCAGTGAGGGGCTGCGTGTGGCCCCAGTGAGGGGCAGGAGGCCCAGGGAGGGGCCAAGTGGGAAGCAAAGCCCAGTTGAGACTGGTAAAGACAAGTGGCCCTACTGAGGGGCCAAACCACTGACTTGGGGAAACAGATATATCAGATGGGATAATATGGAAATCCCAAATGTGACAGAAATATTGGGATTGACAATATGAAAATACTGGGTATGACATAGAAACAGCTGAGGATCATGGGACACGTGTAAGGGGAGGTCGGAGCATGTACTTAGGCCCTTGTTATCAAGAGGTCGAACAATGGGCAGCCTCCCGTCTTAGAAATAAGATTCATATTATTTTCATCAAGGCATGGCAGGAGAGTGAGGCAGTGGTTTAGCCCAGAACAGGCGGGCGGCTGGCACTGAGACCCGGCCCTGAAAGGCCAGCCTGCTACAGGTTGCCACGTAGATTCCTGTGTTTCAGAGCAAAGGAGAATGATGCCCTTTCATGGGATCGTGGCCCACCCATTCTATCCTTTGTGCTGTGAACCTGTTTTTTCTTATCCTGTCATGTGCAGACCCCACATGTGATCCCTGCTCTCTTGGCAGGAGTACAAGGTGACACCAACACCGATTTATTCCCTTAGCGCTATCACACAGTACCCTGACATTTTCTATAAGACCCATCAATCCCTAGATATTCTGTGTGGAGTACAGGTTGCCTCTTTGTTATGTGTTTCATGCTGTGTTACATGGGTTTCTGGTTAATGAATTGATTTATTGCATGAAATAAAAATATAAAACAAGGTTGATATGATTCTTTGGATCAACCCTGTGCTGCTAGTTTCAAAGACACATGGACAAACCACTTTCTATGCCCAGGCTGTCACTGAAAGTGATAGCTGACAGATGCTAGCAATAACATTTTACATCTTCTCTAGTGCTTTTATACAGTTTCACTGCTGCTTCTATAAAATTCTATGTTGCTATAAAGTGTCCTATCCTACTAACATCTTCCACTGTCCTAATCTCATGTCTCAAAGCCCAAGTCTTTGGAGACTAAGGGTTGGATCTATACAGTTTTGCATGAGCTGGATCTGGAACTGCATAGCCATATTATTGCAGCGCTGTGCCCACGCTAATTAGTCCTGCTTCTCAGCAGAGCTCATTAACATGACCATAGCACCTTAGTAGCATAGCAATAGGGCTTCTGGTTGTGTAGCTAGTGCTGGAGGAGAGCGATCTTGGGTATTTCTACACAGCTCTGCCTTGTGGAATATAGCTGTATCATAAAAGATCTTAGTGCCAGACTCGGACTAAGACATTACAGCCATTCATCTTGAGTCCTTTTGCAAAGGCCTGTCTACAGTGCCCTACTGTATTGCCAGAGATTACCATGCTGAGGCAGGCCGTCTCTGTTCCTTCTTGTGCCCTATCTTTCAAACTGGGAGTAATATAGCTGCCTTACTGTGGTGCCATATCGGTGATTCTCAACCAGGGTGCTGTGGCACAGTGGGGTTCCTTGAGATCCTTTTGGGGGTGATTTGAGATCCGTACAAGAGTGGTGCAGGGTGCCACGTAATGTTAGCACTGTCAGGGGTGCAAACATGATTCCCAAGATTATTCCTACAATAAACCCAAGATAAAGTGTTGACCTTTTTTAAAGGATATCTCAAATCTACTGAGGAGCAACTCAAGTCTAAAAGATTGAGAACCACTTTTTAGTGCTACATGCATGGCAGTACATGCATGGCAATAAGCGCTGCCTCACAGCAGTTGGTGGGTGCACTGAAGTAGCTACCTCGTTTCCACTCTATAGTGCGTGTGGTATGGCATGGTATGTCTCAGCACAGCACTTTCTGAAACCATTCTACTATACCTTAAGTCTCTTCGATGGGAAAGACTCAGAGCCCCGTTCCATAGAAATCAGTCCATTGTATGGAGTAAAGGACCTTATATCTTCACATGGATGCAAAAAGGAAAGAGACAATTAAGAATGTCTGGCCTTCTAGAGTCGGTGACTTTTCATCTTCACAGTTAAGGGATGGTGCACAAACAGGTGTAAAGGACACATTGTCCAAACCCAAATGGTGCCAGGCACCACCTCAACTTGCAGAGAATGAACGCTTGCATTTCCTTCAATTGTACCACTGCCTTCTGAGCGATAACTGCCCCTGTGTAAAAGCATAGGATGCACAAACAAACAATCTGAATTGTCCAGCTGAGTAGGTTTGATTTAAGGTACCTGCAGAGTTGAATATTGGACCCCTGTTGCTAAATGCTATGGTTTTCATCAAACTTTCCATCAGCCTTACCTTAACCAAAATAGAAACATGAGCAGGGAGAGGGTTTCCCAGCTAGGGAATAGTTGATTTACAGCTCCTACACATCAGGTATGATTCATAAATACCTCTCACATAACTGAAGAGAGAAGTTTCTTTTATGCTAATGAGTCAGAACAAGAAGATTAGCTTTTGCATTTGATACAGTAGTTACACTGTATGATGGAGCTTTTAGCTGTATTTTAGAGATATGTCCAGGTCAGTTCACCTGTAGATGAAGCCAGGTGGCTAAACAGAGCCTATGAGTGTTATAATCTTTCCCCACAAAGTTCATGCCTTGTGTAATTATCTTTGTGAGGTAGGAAATTAATCTAAAAGCCATAGGAACAATCAGAACTGATCAAGGAAGAGCTCCCTGATGAAGGTCAAAACCTACATTAGCATCACAGCCTTACTGATGAAGGTTATATTGCCATATTCATGAGTTCACATCTATTAAATTTATCGTTCTAGAAGGGGTTTACTAAGCTATGACTATATGAAATGTTTATGTTACTTCTGCACATGCTAACATTGGGTCAGACTTCTTCCATGTACTTATAAAGTTTATGGCCAGAACAAACGATAAGGTAATCTAGTCTGATGCCCTGGATAACACAAGGAAAAGAATTCATATAGTTACATCTGCATGGGGCCCAGTAGCTTGTGCTTGACTAAAACATACCTTTTAGAAAGATATCTAGGGTGCCTATACATGTGCTCCGATGCGTTCTGATTAGACTGCATCAGAGCAGACTTGATTAAGCAAGTCTGCTGCGGCGTTCTCATTCGAATGCTGCAGTGTGCTGCAGCGTCTCGTGTATTCAGCATCCCGCCTTTCAAAATAGTGGCAGGGGCACTTTAATTAAAGCTTGCCGAATGAGCTTTAATTAAACTATTGTTGAATTTAATTAACTATTTTTAAACAGGGGACACTGAATACACAAGATGCTGTGGCATTTTAATTGATGTCTCTCAAGAGTCGCTCTAATTAAAATGCTCCCCCACCCCAACACAATGCAAATGTATAGGCACCCCTAGGTTTGCGATGAAGAATCCACAACAACCTTGTAAAGTTTGCTACAAGGGTTAATCACTCTCTCTATTAAGAATCAATGCCTTAATTCTAATTACAATTTTCTGGCTTCAGTTTCCAGATGCTGGTTCTTACTGTGCTTTTCTCTGCTATACTGAAGAGCCCATTAGTATATGGTATTGGGTCCCCAGGGACACACCGTAACCAAGCAACCTCTTAATCATCTTTTTGATTAACTAACCTGATTGGGCTATTTAAGTCTTTCATGCTGAGGCATTTTTGTCCAGCCTTCCAGTCATTTTTGTGGTTCTTTTATGCACCTTCTCCAATCTTCAACAGCCTTGTTAAAAGCTTTTCAGCTCTGGTGTCTCCATTTACTTTGATCAGGTCAACATGTGGATGAACCAACATGAACTACAGCGGGCCACCCAGCTGTTTCGCCATCTGGTGTCTAAAGCTCAGCACCGTTTATTGCATTATGCTGACAGCCCTGAATTGAACCCACTTATGCAGCTGGAAACTGGTTGTGTAAATCTGCTTCTGTGACTTGTTTAATGGTGGGTCACTCAAGATAATCCTGTGACATACATTTTTGGGAGGTCTCATTTTTTCCTTAAGTCTTTAGCTCAGATTGATGCCTGATACAACTGCAAAACACAAAGGCCTATTCACTTATATGTGATATGTTTCATTCTTTATAACAATATAAAGATATTTATATAAAGAACCTTTGTAGGATGAAAATTTGTATTTATATATAAAATCTTTATATTTATATAAAGAACCTTGCCTACCATTCTTTATATCACCCTCAACACCCGGGTGTCTAAACACATACCATGCTGCTAAATGAACATCGTTGCAAAAGGATACCAACCTCTAGACTGTCTAAATGTGTAAATTCAGAGCTAAACCTCAGAGTTTTGAAAACTTTTGTGGTTTGAAAGCCACAGCCTTGAAATTATTGCAAGAAAAGTTTTTTTTTTTTTGTCTTCCTTTCTTTCCCTTATTTAATACTCCCAGTTCATGCAACTAGATGAAAGACTAACTTTTAAACCAGCAAGCAACTTTGTTAGCTCACATGCAACCATTAGTAAATGAAAAGCAGAATATACAGCCATGTGTCACTTTATAACTGTTCACGGTTTATTCACTGCAATAATTTCTAGCAGCTTCAAGCAACTTTAATACCCTGCTGTCTACTTCAGGGCTTATTTGTGAAGACTGTACTCCAGATAAGAAGCAAAATTAATGAAGTGTGAGGTCTAAATTTACACAATGCCATACTCAGTAGAAATTTCATTTTACTAGGAGTTGCCCAGTTAACCAAAAGTAGATGTTTAAGGAATTTAAAACTCTTAAAGTATAAAACAGTGGTTTCCAAACTGGGTCATGACCCCACGCGGCGATGTAACACTTACAAAGTAGGGGTGAAAGCTTCAAATAAATTCAGTTATAGTAAATTGGCTTGGATTAGAAGTGGGATTGCAAGCCTAGAAGTGGAGTCACCACACTCAAAGATTGGGAATGGCTGAGTTTGACTCTGGACATCATACTGGTTCCTGGATCTGATTCAATTCTGTTCTCCTAAAAACAAATTCAAAGGAAGATTAATTGGAGACATCTATGCAATTACAAGGAAAAGGCTGTACAGCATGGACTATTGGCTGCATGCAGCTCTGCAAGACCCTCCTTCCAAAATTCCTTATTCTAAAAATAGATACAGTAGATAGATACAGTAAGGTAGATTTATAACTGATTAGATCATTGAGCTTAACAAGTAGTCATCAATGACTCAGTGTCTAGTCAGGAGGATGTTTCAAGTGAGATTCCCCAGGGGTCTGTCCTATATCTGAGACTGCTTAACATCTTCATTAATGATATGGGGAATGGGAATAAGCGCACGCTTGGCTAATTTACATGTGGCACAAGGCTGGGTGGAGTTATAGTCGCACTCAAAGGTAAGGCTAGGATCTAGAATGAACTGGGTAAACTGGAGAAATTGTCCAAAATCAATCAGATGAAATTCAACAAGGACAAACACAAAGTCTTTCGCTTAAGAAATACATATGGAGAGTGACAACATTGACTAGGGCTCTGGGAAACATATAAACAAAGGCTTAAAGAACTAGGATTATTTAGTCTTCAGAATGGAAGACGGAGGTGGGATTTGGTAACAATCTTCCAATGCCTGAAAGGTGATTGCAAAGAGAAGGAGGTTAGACTATTCTCTCTGGTCATGGTGGAAAGGATAAGGATCAATGAACTCAAACTGCAGCAGATTAAGAACTTTCTGACTATGACAGTGGTTGGACTTTGGAACAGGATATGTGCAGAGGTTGTGGAATCTCCATTCCTGGAAATTTATGAGAGCGGGTTAGACCAACATTTGACTGGGATGCTTTAGTTAGGGATGATTCTACCTTGAATAGGGGATTGAGCTAGTGACCTCCTAAGGGCCCTCTCAGCCCTACTTTCCTATGATCCTATGCACAACAAGGTGAATTTTTCTATTCCCAGATATAGGTAATAAGCCACGCTTGCTGGAAGCACATGGAATAATCAAATGCATTCAGACTAGAAGATGGATGCTTTCTGGAGCATTTATGAAATGTGACAGCCAGATGGATACAGTTCTGCCAGTTCTGAAACTTTTATGAGCTATGCTATTTTAGCCCAGAAGCTGAGAACTCACAGAGGTATGGAAAGGAAGAGCCTTCAAACAAGCTGCGTGCAGCTGGCAATGGCCACAGCATTGCCAACCTAACCTTCAAAGTCTCTAAGTAGGAAACAGTGAGATGGGAGTGGGGGCAAATCTTGGACAGCAAAAGGGTAGCTCTTCTTGCTTCTGGTACAGTCCTAGTACCCCGCTAAGGTCCTGACTTAACACTCTAATTAGGGAGGGGTTTAAACCCCCACCCTGCCTGCACCATCCCAGGCTTTTTCCCGCTTGCTGCTCAAGTGGCAGGAGTGTTGCCAAACCCTAGCCTCCAGCTAGCACTCTGAGGCAAAGGGTGGGTGTGTAGTGCATGCATCTGTTGATGATACTGAGCTTTTCAATCTCCCTCTCCCTACTTCTTCATGCTGTCTGCAGACCTGACAGACAGGGCACCGATAAAAACTCTGTTATCAGCCCATCAACAAAACAAATGTCTCTCATTAGTTCAAGCTCTTCTTAAACAGCTTTTTCCAAGGAAGGAGCGGAGGGACATTACCAGCTGACCTGTTGATTAGCTCGAAAACACCCTAAGTGGACACTGTTTTGTCTGTCTGCCCCAGTGAAATTGGAGACACACACACACAGATACCTCTCAGCATTAACTAGCATACAACATGTCTGGGATCCATGGGGCTGGGATCCGTACTATGGGAGATCGGAGGGAGGGTGGGGGGAATCCCTGCTTGAGCATCAAGGGAAGCGAGACAGCCCCTGCTGTGCCTGCAGTATCCCCCGGAGCTCTGGCTAGGGAGGAGAGGGGCAGGGCCACTCTGTTCTCTGGAGCAGAGGACACAGCCCAGGGCTACAAAGCATCTGGGATGCTGGGGAACTCTGTTTTAACTTAAACCAGAAAGAGGTCTGGGACAGACATTGCATAAACCGGTTAGGCACAAATCAGTCAAGTCTGATACTACATTCAACCAGGTTTATCTTAAACCACTTTCAGCCATTTTGAACCTGGTTTATGTGCAGCAAACTTATGCTCTGTTACAGATTTAAACTATATTCTGATCACTTAAACTGGTTTATGTGTAATGCCTGTTCCTAGCCTCTATGCAGCAGCACATGTCCACTCTTAAATTATTTAAGCTGTAGAAACTATTCTTGACAAAACAAACAAATGTATACAACAATATAAACTCACTTAAAAAAATGACTGCTTTAAATGTAAGGAAATTGGTCCCCCTTCTCTCATCTTCAGGTTTGATAACTTACTTACAGGCCCCTACAAAGAGGCTGGTCTAGCGGTGGCTAGATTAGAAGGAAACTAAGGAAATTTTAGGCCTCTTTTTCATCTTACTCTGCTAACTGGATATAGCACTGAAATAAGGAAATCACAAGCCATAATGTGCAAACACTGTGTCAAAAATAAAGTCTCTGGTCTGACAGATTGCAAGAAACAGCATAAAATAAAAATGTGTTGTGTTCTCAAGATTTGAAGTACAGAATGTAATGGAAAGCATGTTCACGCTTTAACTGCATCATTATTTTAAAGATCTCCAAATGTTTGGACATTTCAGGTGATAAATTAATTCATTCACCCGTTTAAGTAATGACATGTTTCTTCCGCTGAGCCTTTGTGCAAAAGAACAGTATGCATCTCACTTAATGGTACAAAAGACATTTAACTAGGTTTTGCAAAGCTGTGTGCGCTGGGGACATAGTGTGAGCATACTCAGCACGTAGATTTGACCATACGGGGTGCGTCTACATATTCTATAAGTGCAACGAAATAAACTCCACTGCAGTTCACACTGGAGTTAATGGTTCGAGAGCACAGCATCTACATGTACACCCGGGACCACAGTAGTGAGTGCTGAGGCAGAGCATCCCCGGGCTGGTATCAGGCTCAGAGGGGCATCCCTAGGCTCTGGTTCACAGCGTTAGGCAACAAAGGGGAGAGCTGGGGCACAAAAGTGCCCAAGTGGATCTATGTGGCGAGGCGGCAGACAAGGTCCTGGCCCTGGGCTGACTGGGTGCAATTTATGCCTGGGTCAGCATTTACAGGTGCTTTTAGATACAGTTATTTTTGCTGCCATAAGATAGTACTGCCTCTGATAGTGTCACAGTGTATGACGCTTTACACTGCAGCAAATTAGTCTACTGCACAGTTAAATGCACGTGAAGATGTGCCCATTCTAAATGAATATGAGACTTCTTCCCCATTTGGAAAAGATACCTGGTCACATATATATTTGCAAGACAGGAGCTCCCTCACAACCATACTTCCATGGTCACCTACCTCAGCTTGGATGATGAACCTGGGCCCTTGTCTCTGGGCTGAACTTAAGTGCACCTGTGTTGACTTAGTCTCACTGGGTGTCTTTACACGTGCTTCAGAGGTGGGGAGAGGTGCTTTAATTAAAACAGCTCCAAGAGCTGCTCTAATTCAGGTGCCCACAGCATCTTGTGTATTCAGTGTCCTGCGCTTCAAAATAGTGGTAGGGAAGCTTAAAGCACCCCCACCACTAGCAGATGGAACAAATGTTTACACCGTTTTAAGTGATCTGAAACCAAGTTGAAAATGTCACAGGCAGATGATGCTCAAGAACAGATCAGTCTTAACCAGAGTGCCTTGAGATCCTTTTAAGGGTGCTGCATAATATTAGGTGCTCAAACAGCTACACACGATTCCCAAGATCAACCCAGAGATTTCAAATAGAAATCCACAGGGGCAAAACATTCTGACCAGGTGTGGTCCCAGTTCTTTGCAACAGAAGAGTTGCTCCATTATTTGTCTAGGCAAGACATGAGTGAAAACTAAGATCTGGTATTTTCTCAGGGGTGCATTGAGTCTAACAAGCTTGAGAACCACTTGGTTAAAATATGCAGTGGAATGCATGTATCCCGTGATGTGGATTCTCCTAGCTGGCATGGTAGGGATTCATCAGGGATGCTTGCCCTAGACAATGCTGGTGCTATCCCTCCCTGTAAACACATGTCCCAGTGTCTCAGTGTATTTCAGTAGAAAAAGAAAGGGGGTTTTATGATCTCCTAGAAGGGACAGAATACAGTGGTGTCTCCCAAAGTGCCGTCTTCAGAGTGCTAGACCATGAGGCTGTGTCAAGTGGTCCCCAACTGGTCTGTAGATTGTATCTCCCAAATGGGCTTTACCAGGGCAAACGTGTCTCTAGCTGCAGTGCAATGACACAGTCTCTGTTCATCCTGTGACTGATGCACCAGATGTGTCCCCTGTGCCACGACAGGCTGCAGATATGCACAGCAGGCCGGAAGGAAGGGCACTCATTCTCATTCATTTTATCTCCTTACAACCCCCAAGTCCGCTTCTGTTTGAAACGTGCCCCCTGGACGTTGATCAGAATGCACAAATCCCCTAGGAATCCCCTAAATATGACCCCATAACCCCACAATTTTCTTATTCCAGCTCCTGGCCATAAAGTTCCTGCTTATGAAATATAGCCAAAGGGAACAGGGGTTTTTAATAAAAGTCAAGCTTGATGTAGTATCTGGGCCAAGGTGTTTTTATATGCCAGAAGAACAGAGAGAAACAAAGAAGAAAAATAATTTCCCTGAGCTCCTTCCACAGAGAAATGTTATTTAGATTTGCTTTCACCATATTGGAGCACTCTTTCTTCTTGATTCACTACCTTTCCTTCCCCCTTTACCTTGTCCAGCTTTAATTTGCCAGTTAACACCAATAAATCTAAAAAGACAGCTTTTTGGAATTTTCATGAAGCCCTTTCCAAATTACCATTTTTGAAACAAAATATGACTGAGCTTCAGTTACATGCCTGGGTGAATACCTGGAGCAATTACATATCTGATACCATTTTCCATCACATACTTTAGTGAAAGCGGATTTTTTTCCCATTTCTTGGGCTCAAAACAGATATCAAAGTAGGCTGGATATAAAATCAGATTTGAGACTAAAGCTTCCACCAATTTCAAGCTAACATTGATTCACTATTTTTCGCTGAGGCAGCAACATTCATCTTGTCAATATTGATTAATAAAGGCTAAGTTAAGATTTTTTTTGCTGGTTAGAGGTCTATGACTTTATTTTCCATTTACTTCACATTTATACTGTTTCCCTTTAAAACTTTGATGATTGAGGTGTGTGGTGGCTTGTAAGAAATGTTGGGGATTGACAGTTGTACCATTATCCAAAGAGTCTAAAGATGACTGCTTATCCCACACATACTCAGGGTCTTCTCCTTTGGGTCACCATTGACCTCTGTGGAGAAATGGCCCGTTATGGCTTTGTTACATGTCATAGAGCCAATTTGTGTGAAAACCCCCTTTGAAGCTACACACAAAAGCTTCTCTCCCTTCATCTCTTCTCCATGGTAGATAGACAGTGCAACGTAAGCCGAAAAGTGCAACGTAACTGTTTTATACCCATCTTCTTCAGGATCCAGGAGAGCAGATAGATCGTCTTGGTCCAAAGTTTCCCAGGTACAAAGAGTCATGGTGATACAGGCATGATACAGTCATGAATTGGCAGATGCATGACCGACACATGGAGGGAGGTGATGCTCCCCCTCTATGCGGCATTGGTCAGGCCGCAGTTGGAGTACTGCGTCCAGTTTTGGGGCGCCGCACGTCAAGAGGGACACGGAGGATCTGGAGAGGCTTCAGAGGAGGGCCACTCGCATGATTAGTGGTCTCTGTAAAAGAACCTATGAGGGGAGGTTGAGGGATCTGAATCTTTTCAGCCTTTACAAAAGACCTCTGAGGGGCGACCTTGTAAGTTTATCAGGGGATGTCAGCAGGGAATTGGGGATGCGCTGTTTACCAGAGCACCCCAGGGAGTAACTAAGAATAATGAGTGCAAACTACTGGAGAGTAGATTTAGGATAGACATTAGGAAGAATTTTTTTACAGGAAGGGTGGCCAGAGTCTGGAATGGGCTTCCAAGAGAGGTGACCATATCACCTAACTTAGAGGTCTTCAAGAGAAGACTTGATAATCACCTGGCTGAGGTCATCTGACCTTGGTCCTCTTTCCTGCTAGGGGCAGGGGGTCTGACATGATTATCCATTGGGTCCCTTCTGACTCCTATAATCTATGAATCTATGAAGTTAGGCTGCAGAAATGAGATATGGAATAAGAAGAGAATTCTAAAAAGGAGATGATCTTGAGTATGCACTGAAAAGGAAATCTTGAGATTAGATTTTATTTCACACACAGAAGAAAATCAGATGTGCCGTTCTACCTCCTATGAAGATATAAAGTATTCATAAATTGGCAATAGGCAGGTTCTCTTCAAGGCTCAAGTGCATAGTATATGTCTCCACATATTACTTCCTACAAAATGCATCCATATTGTACAACACATCTATGAGTCAATCACAGAAAACACAGCAATTAGGGAATGTCATCACCATGCCATCATCATTTTCAAATTTCATACAGGTAAATTTTGATCCCAGCGTTCAAGCTCAAGGATCCATTTTCTTCCATGTGACAAAGCCGTCTTTCTTTTATAATTATGTACCAAGTAGTCCTCAGGGTTCATTGATCACTGAGAAGTAGGTGAATGTGGAGAAATCCAAGCTATTTTTCATAAGTAAAGATCTTGGGAGAAAGCTTGCATCTGAATTTGCCTAATGGAAGCATTAGAAATGCCTGGTAATGGTAATGGGATTCCCAGCAGAGATTATCAGAGCCAGGCTAAGGAGATAGGTGCAAAATAAAATTGTATGAAAAAAGGTAAAATAACAAGTCTGTAGAAGGGTAACATTTTCTTCTAAGTAATAAGTCACCTACAGGGAACAGCCCCATTGTTGTATCCATTTCATGTGATACTTATACTCATTCTATACTCATTCAATTAATGACACATATATTTAGATGATCCCATGAGAGAGAAAACATTTCAGTTAGTGGACCCAAAATCCATTAGCATATTACTAACATTAGTAACATTTATAGCATAGTTAATAGCATATTACTAACATGTCTCTACCAGTCTGCAACATGTGTTATATTTTGTGGATGACATTTTGATTGTGAAAACTACTTTGACTGACTATTTTACAAGACACAAGGTCCCATGGATGGGTACATTAATGGTCACCTACCCAAATTCAATAATCATAATTACCCAAATTCAATAATCATAGAGCATGTGTGCACAACACTTTAAAGTAGGCTAAATGCTTTTGCACTGCATTAATGGTGTCAGTGTTTGCTCACCTTGGTGGTATATTGTGCATTAATTCCAGCTGCTGTAGGAAATTTGGCAGTGTAATGCGCCTTAAATTACGTGGGGTGCAGCACACTAAAACTCCTTCAAGGAGTTTTTGTTTTCTACCCCGAAGGCCGCGCAGTGAAGCAGTGGGCTCCGTGCAGTTCAGGGGCTCTGCAGGCAACCTGTGCAGGCAACCTGGCAGCAGCCTGGAAAGGCAGCCTCCAGCCAAGGACCAGCTGCCTCCACAGCCCAGGGCCCACTCCGCCAGCCGGCAGCTCGTCCTCCCCACCCCGCCAGAGAGGCAGGTAAGTCAGCATGGGGTGTGCATGACACGAGGGTTTAATCAGCCCTAAATTGAAGTGGTGGTTTTTGAAACCCACTGCTTCAATTCAGGGCCCCTGTTTCATCTATACATGCCCATAATTACCAGTTCCACCCTACCTTAGAGTTTTCATTAATAAACCATTTGAGCTTGGTGAGTTTGAATTCTTGGGTCTTTCTTTAACAAAAATTCTCATTAGAGGCCATGTCTGAAGTATAATCAGACAGGAAGTCATTAAGTTATACCTACCTATCCAGAAAGAATGGAGGCATCTACTGAAATGGCACAAGATTTATATTCCACTTCCTCATAGCAGTCAAACCAGTAGAATATGCCTTACACCAAAACCTTGCAGACCAGTTTCCATGTTTCACAGAAAACATTCCAGAAGCTCAGCAAGACCAGAAGATACACTGTGGGGTCCAACCCCTGGAATACAGTACATGGTTGTTGGGTATCAAAAGGACCATCCAGCTTATGTATTTTTTACATGTTTCTACATCTCAGAGTTAATTGAACATTAGTTAAAAGCAATGCGGGACTATTGTTCATGATTTCATAGCTTCGCGAAAGTACAAAGCATTCTTGGCCAACTCAGTCCACAGAGTAACATTTTTTTGCACATTGCTCCTCAGATAAAGGAAGGAGAATGGGGTCTTGGAGAGAAACTGTACAGTAAATCACAGATAGTGTGGGTCCCAAGCTATAGCACATATTTCTATCAGCACCTTTCCTGGGTGAGCTAGACAAAACTGGGTTTCTTTTAAGAAGGATTAATTTTAAAAGTATTTATTTGATGGTGTCAGAGTAAAAAACAGCAAGAGCAGGATAAATGTTCATCTAAATATTAAAAAAATTCCAAAAATGAGTCCAAATTGATGCTAGCTGATGTTTGCCTTATATACATAATTCTTTGGGGAGAATGATGCTCTAGAGTAGGGGCAGAAGCTTGCCACATCAACATATCATCCCTCTCTTCAGATTTTACCTTAGTAACCTTTGGCCACCAGCATCCAAACCTCAGGCAACCTTCTCTCCCTTTTCCTTTTTTAATGATGTGCCAAAATGTAGAGGCATGACAGTGCAACCAGGTGCCCAGGGCATCTGTCACACAGGGGGGAAGTGGAGACTTCTGATGGCCACTACCTTCACTCCTCCAAGTCAGATCCTGGGACAGTTGCCCTGGTTGCCCTGCTCTGGTTATGTTCCTACTAAAAGGCCCCCATCTCTGAGAGGTAGGAGCAAGCAGAGAAACCCATAGTGTTATAATTGTATTTGATTATTAAGAAATCTGATAGTTAAAATGAAAGCCAAGATCTTCATGGAAACTCTGTCTTTGAATTCTCCTAGAAAGGGTATCTGGTGAGATTTTTGGGGACTACCAGTGGGAGAGCTGTTCAGACCAGCCAAGGAGTCCTGGCTGAACAAATGGAGGAAGGAAATTCTAACACCTGAAAGAGATCACACTTCTTCTGAGCAACAAGACACTTACAGAAAAGAGCCCTTCCTCTAGAAGACCAATTCAAGATCATCAGTAGGTCCTTCAAAAGCAGAACTTCCTCTGTCTTTGAAGCTGATCTCAAATGCTGAAGAGGAACTGCACAAGAACAAGCCACCACCTCTTTTAGGGTCTCCGCTTGGAATAAGGGACTTATAAAGATACTAGCAAATTGCCTGTCTTGCTCTGCCATTGCTCTGTGTCCGGCTGCATGCCACCCCCACTCCACATCTGAACATGCGGCACTCTCCCCCCTCGCTCTACAGCCGGCCCCGAAACACCCTTCCCCCTGCCCACCCTCTTCCAGATGGCCATCTGTGTGGCTGTCTGTATGGAGCACTCTGATTGGTTGGTTCAGTAAGCATTGGGATCGGCTGCTGAGACAACCAATCAGAGTGCTCCAAGAGCATTATGGACAGAGAGACAGACACAAAGACAAACACACAGATGGACAGACTAAGCTTTTTTATATGTATAGGTAATTCCCCTTCATACCTACATACTCTAACTGGATGATAAAGCCATCTCTCTGCTCTGTATTAGGAGCAGAGAGGTGAATGAAAAGGCGCAAAAAGCTGAATTCTTTTACCCTCAATCCACTTCTCTTCCACTTACATGTCCCTAGGGTAAAAGACAGGATGGAGATACTGGGGAAAAGTGGGAAGAGTGTGCATTACCTAATAACAACCATGAATAACAAAGAGTAAGGAAGATCACTATTTAACATAGAGGGGGAATCTCTGGGCTGCTGGGTATTGTAATCAGGGGACTTAGGCCAGATTATGATTTCCTTGGGAGCTTATGCTTTCAGCTTCTCTCAGAATCTATTCCATTTTAGCATTCAAAAATCAATTCCTGACCATGATGATCATACATGGCTAAAAAGTCCTTTGATAGGCTATTTGGAACCCACCAGATCTGGGGAACAAAAGATAACTTTGGCAAACTCATTGCACACCCTTAGTACCACAGAAGGTACTGGAAGAGGCAGGGATGAGGTTTAAAGGAGACAGCTTGAACTGCAGGACCATGTCTAGGAAAAATGGTTTGCAGATGGAGTCCACCTTTCTTCTATGAGGTTGGGGGAAGGGGGCAAAACTGATAGGATTTTTGCAAGGGATGTACAGTGCAACATATTCTGCAGTGCCTATCCACATCTCAGACCCCTTTCTTATTCATTTTTCCCCTATACTTGGTCTCCCCCCTTACGTGTGGAAGACATGTGGAAATACCAGGATTACTGAAAGGAAGCCAAAACAGCTTCTGTGCTTTGCAATGCTTCTATAATGTGCAGATGCTAAAACCATTCATAGCCTTCATCCTTCATTGGCAGCACACAAAAGAAGATGGTGATTAGAGCCTTCGTTGTGAAAAGTTCCAAGCAGGCTCAAGAGCAAAAGGGGGGAGTCCTAGAGACAACATCAGAAGAGAGAGTGAAATCCTTTCAAGCAATATTTAGAGGAGCGCAATGAGAGTTGGAGTGTGAAGAAGCAGTTCCTCATCTTGACAGCTGCAGTGATTATCAGAAAGAAGTTAAAAGCCCCCAGGAAGGTGATGAATGAAGGTAAAAGTTCCAGAGTGCTGTGGATCTGGTTTGGAAGAAGATGGTTAGATTCTGGGTTGCAGAAAGGGAGCCTGGAAACTGCACAATGTAACGCTGAATAGCGCGAGTGGAGGACTGCTAGTAGTGCCTGTCTTATCTAAACAATTGCCCTAGTCAATCTGGAAGGGGCCCTGTGTTACCCTGCACTTTCTTTTTGCTTCCTATGTATTTAAAGAATGACTTTTTGTTATCCTTAACTTTTGCTGCCAGCCTAAGCTCCATTTCCGCTTTGGCCCCCTTCTCACTGCTTCCCTCCAAAGTCGAGCCAAGCAGGTATACTCCTCCTTGGTGGGTGCCTCTGCCTCCACAGCCTGTAGACCTCTCTTTTCCCCTCCAGGCTCTTCTGGATTTCCCTGCTCAACCAAAAGGGTTTCTTTGCTGTTTTGCCCCCTTTTATGTGTACTGGTATGGTCCCTTTCTGTGCCTGCAGGATCAGTCCCTTGGGAAATGCCCACCTTTCCAGGACTCCCATTTCTCTGATGCTTTTGCCCATCGGTCCCTCCCTAACTAATCTCTTGTTGAAGTTGACCTTCCTGAAATCTAGCACTTCAGCCCTACTAGTTATCTTTCCCACCTTTTGCCAGATAGTGAACTCTATCAATAGGTGGTCACTACCCACTAGGTTATCTTGTACCTGCATATCCCCCACCAAGTCCAGTAAGGGAAAAAAAAAAAAAGTAGGCACTGCTGGGATTTGAACCCAGGATCCCCTGTTTACAAGACAGGTGCTTTAACCATCTAAGCCACAGTGCCTATTTCTATGTAGGTATTTGATGTAGGAGTGGGGTTAATCTTCAAAAAGTCCCCAGAGAATGGGGGTAGGTTATGGAGAGGGGGCAAGGTCTGCAGATTGTCCAAAAAGTGAAGTTTTTATACCACTGCCTGTTTCCTTCCATCTTGCCCTTGACTTGGGAGTATCTTTCAGCCTCAGAATAATTTATAACAAAGTTGGTAAGGTTCTTTCCCCCCGGGTCTAGAGGAGTAGGATTTCAGTATTTTCTTGCATATAAAACACTCCCAAATCAAAGAAACACTTTGTTTAGAGGAAGGCAGAATGAAGAAAAAAAACACATTTTTCCAGTTATGGCTGCATAGAGTAAGGACAGAGCCTAATCTTCAGCTCACTCATCCTCCCTTTCCTGATTAGCTAAAAGCTGAAACCCTAGCTGCTGCTGAAGACTGCTCTTCATGGTTGGAGCTATGATTTTGAAAATAACTAAATAGTTCCAGGGCTATGAAATAAGAAAAAAGAAATCAGAAGCAGCTAGAAGACAGCAAACTTGCCGGAATAAGGGTTAGCTTGATTAGTGGACAATCGAGGCCATTAAAAAGAGAGACCACCGTTAACACCTGTGGAGTAAAGAACAATGAGTCATTAAGTCAACTGACTCCCTCATCTGCCTAATAATAATGCCACAGATTCTGCAGTGTAGAGCAGGAATCAAAGCAGGGCACTTCTATTCCAGTCAGAAAATCAGCTTCCCCACTTAAGACAATTTTGGGGGGCATGGTTTTTGAGGAAAAATGTGCATGAAGCATGCAATTCAATGCAGTAACTACCCTCTGATGCAAATGGCCTTAAGTAGTTCAGTGCTTGGTGAAACAGGGTTGATTTATTGTGCTTTTTCTTCCACTTACCATGAAGTAAGACTGTGCACACAGTTACCATGGAGCAGCTGGCATGCAGTAAAGCTGTCCCTCCTTTTTCCCTGCAGTAAGTTGTGCATATGCCCATACCCTAACTCTGCTGTTATTAAATATGAGTATCTCTGCATCTGGGAAATTCGCTGTGTGTGTTGAGAGGCTTCTCTTTCAGTGTTCTTGTAATAACCTTGTAGATCTGTGGGCTGGTTTGACTTTCTTATAAGGGCTTTTATTTGTGTGTACTGCTCAAGTCCCCTGTGATGTAAAGTGTTTGAAGAGGTTCCTAATAGAGGAAACCAAAGCCTCAGATGAGAGGCGGCTGATTAGTCAGAGATAGGGCTGGGATGAAAATGCTAGTCACCCTTTGACACCTCATTTGCTAAATTTCCGGACAGTGCCTCCACAAGGCATTATACAAAAGGTGGATAATGAAAGAAGTGTAGGAAGGGAAACAGGGCAGGGTTGCCCTTTCATGGCACTGGTACTAAGAGTTCTCTCTCAGGATGTGCCTCTTGCTTTCTTGGACAGGGACAGGGGTACCAGACTAGACTTTTCTGGAAAGTAAGCTCCCTCCACCCTCCTTGTTGAAATGGTTCAACTTTGCAGAAAGAACTTCACATTTGACAAAGCCTGAAAGGGAAAGCAAGCATGATTGTGATGCTCCAGCTCAGCTGCGACAGTGCAAACCTGGTAGGGAAGAGACCTGAGTTCTGGTCACTGCTCCAAAGCCCACTTCTGTATTTTATGTTATACAGGCCTTGGAACGGGCACCAGAATGCATGAGTGCCTCCTTCCATGGGAGTGCCTAACCCCCATGGCCATTGGCGATGTGTAGGGGGTGCATGCGGGTGCATGCGCACCCCTTGAATATGGTGGTGCACCCCGTGCTTACCAGCCCCTCGCCATCAACACCACCAGCAGCACCTGCAGGTGGTCCATGATCACCACTGACTGCTGCCCACGATGTCTGCGGGTGGTCATCGGCACTCGCCACCCCCCTCACTCCTGCCACCGATAGCACTGTGGCTGCCTGCAGCAGCTCCCCACTTGCCTCCACCAGGCTCCCACCACCATCAGCACTTCCATCACCTGTGGGAGCTCGCTGTGCCCCCCCACCCCAGCCTCCGGGGGCATGCAGCGCTCATGCACATAGCTTCAGAGAAAACAGCGTCTTCCCCAGTGGTTTTTGGCATTGTCCAGGGAGATGAGAGGTGTGAGTCTAAATTGTCTCATATATGGAAGATTTGAACTTGGGTCTCCCTGATAATCCAACCACTATGCTATTGTATAAAAGGGCACCTCCTCCTCCAGAGGTTGTGTTTGAAAAGAAAGTGGCAGCTACCCCTGCATTATGTGAGGAGTCAGATCCTGTACCTGTGCCTTAAGTGTGCTCTGAGAATACCCACTAGATGAAGCCTTGAGGGGAAGATATATGGAGGGTGCAGAGTTTTGAGCTGCTCAGGATGGTCAAGACTAGCATCCTTTAGATTCATTCATAGATTCATAGATGTTAGGGTCGGAAGGGACCTCAATAGATCATCGAGTCCGAACCCCTGCATAGGCAGGAAAGAGTGCTGGGTCTAGATACACTCTAGCATACACTCAAAAATCAAAAATAGGGGTGCATTCAGATTGAAACCTCAGAAGCTTAGGAGCTGAGTGCTTTTCAGAACCACAATTTCAAATTCAGGCACCAAAATTTTACTCAACTTGTGGTACTTAATTTTTTTTTCTTTTTTTCACGTGCAATTCATTTGGACCTAGTTCTGGTCTTGATCCACGAGAAAATGAAGCCTCTGAGATTTTTTTTTTTAATTCAAATTAGGCTGCTGCCCTTTAAATTTTCTTTCTTATTTGAAATTCATAAGTTTCTAAAGCCACCTTGGTAAGTCTCTCCGGGGGAACTGAACATATGACGTCAAGGTCTAAAAAAGAGAGGCGCTACCACTTCAGTGGAACGACCAGGTGCCATTAGCTGAGAGGTGACCCTGAATCTAGTTCTACTAAATGCACCAGCTATTTTAGCAAATGAGAATCAGTGCCTGCTTACATAAGCAGGATGCATAAGCAATCCTTTGCTCTCTTATTTAGTCTGTATTTATGTGACAAACAAGCGGTGAGCAAATCCACAGGAGCTCTCTATTAAAATTCTGCCAATGATCATACTGTATAAAGAGAAACTGGAAAAGAACTGTGGGGCAGAAAAAGAACTTCAATAAAAAAAAAAAATCACGGATAGGTAATGTTGCATTTTAATTTTCCAAACTTTAAATAAGTCCTTATCTGACTCAACAGCCTTAGAAAAGTCAATAGGTAGAAATCTGGAGACTGAAAAAATCTTTCCACTGCTAATGTAAGGACAGCAGCCTAGCAGCGAGAAACTTTACAGCAAGGAGATGTGCTTCACCCAGAGTCCCAGGCATACTTTGCACTATTAAATATCACTCATACATTTGTTGCTATTTTAAGTGTTTTGAAGATTTTAATGACCCCTGTTCCAAATATTCCAGCTAGTATAGCTCACTGAGCCAACAACAAGGCAGAAAGGTGAATGAACAAGCAACAAAGGATGGCACTGTCCTGTGCCATTTATAAAATCTATTAAGAACTTCATATTTTTTCAATTGTATACAGTACACAGACGGGCTCTTGCACTTTTGTGTCCTTTGTTATCTACCAAAAGTTCATTCAGGGTGTTCAGTCCTCTTTAGTCACCAACATTTGTAGATGAGAGCAAGAGAATGACTCAAAGGACTGAGTCCAAGTCCCAGTCCTTCTTGGGTGATAAGTGAAGTGGCAACATGGTTTTTAAACAGCATCCAGCATTTTTCCATTGCTTTACAGAACAGCTCAGGTGAGTTAATTGATTTTTTTCCACAAAGACACAAGTCACTGGATATGGGATTACAGCGAGGTGCTGTGGCTATTTGCTGTTTGCTGGAATTGGTGCCCTTTGTTCTTTTTTATTATTATTCTAAAAAGTTATAGGTAAACTGTATCCTCCTTGAGCTCTATCCCCAATTGAAAATATACCTTAAAAGGGGCAGTCAGCCTTGCTAAAGACATTCTGCTGTGGGGCATCCTGCTAATGAGGGAGTGTCGCACTGAGATCTTTCAAAAGCCCCCAAAAGAAAAAGCAGGGAAAAATGGAAGCAAGTTTTGAGGAGAAACTAGGGTAAAAAATGACTCTTCTCATGTGTGGAGAAGACACCTTTCACAAAACACCTTTCACGGACAAGCCTATGAACTTCACTTCATCAGTCTACTGGATACAAAAAAATCATGGACTAAATATAGACGTTGGAATTATGGGACATTATAACCTGCCTGACATCTGGTGTGCCAGGTAACCTCTCTGCTATTTACCAGCTATATTCTTATCACTAGGTCTACATTCCTCTCCCTCCCACCCATTGACTGCCTCAATTTTCATTTTCATGTTCACTGACTGGTTTTCTCCTATACGTACTGGCCTCTGACTTCTTATCTATCCCATCCAGGAAGAGCACAGACCAACTGCAGATGCTTCCACAGCCTGATGAAGGCCGTTTGTACCCAAAAGCTTGCAAAGAAGAATTTTTCCAACTATTTTAGTTCGTCTAATAAAAGATATTGGATTTACCCAAAGTACTTTGTGTGGAGAGGACACGGGGTTTTGGTTTGTTCTGCTGAGGCTTATATTGTGGAGGGGAAAGCTACCTGGAGGGTTAGTAACGTGACTACCCCTCCTGCAAAGGGCAGAAGGGAAACAACCTGTCTACACTTGGGTTCCACCTGATGACGGGAACACGGGAATTTCCATGCTGCTTCATGCAGCTCTGTCTCCTGTCTCAGATATGGGGCAGTACCAAACAGTTTCAGCGAGATGCAAACCCCAACTCTGACAGGTGGGACAATATACAATAATCCTTTCATAGGGGATGCTTCTTCCTCACTCCTGTGTTTCCTTTTCATACCGATTTTAAGGATTTCAGAATACTGTTTAAGTTCGTCATTATTATCCAGTGCCTGGAATCATTCATCTAAGCTGGCTGTGAGTGGGTTTTTGTTTGGTTTTTTTTTGTTTCTTTTTCTTTTTTGGCAGAGGTACAAGTTCTAGCAGATTGTCTAGGTTCTCCAGAGATGATAACCTGAAAAACAGACTGCGTTTCAGTAGGGCTTGAGGTTGACCGCTGTGGGTGCTTAGTCTGAAGAAAGCACCTCTCTTTCTTTTTGGACCAACTTTCAAGATAGAGAAAATGGATGAGCATTTAGCAGAGACAAGTATATATATTTCTTACTCCAAAAGGCAGATTTTAAACAAGGGTTCTGCTGGTTTTTCATCAGCAAAGCTTCATCTGCTTTCCACAGTGACCATCTCTCCTCAATTTTAACACTGTACTCAGTGTTTGGATTACCCAGCATTCAGATCACATCACATACCCTCCACAACATAACACTAACTTCACTATTTTGGAGATTTTCTAGCTGTATGGACTAATCAGAAAAGGATAGAGTCTATTTAGGTGGGGGGTGGATATGGATTATCAACTGTTTATAAGCCAGGCTCCCTCTCAGTGTCCTCCAGTAACCAGGAGCAAATCCAGAGGGAGTGTGGTGGTATGGTCACATCCCCGCTTTGGCTGTTCACTACATGCATAATGAGTGTTCAGAGCTCACCAGCAGGTCAGTGGAGATCCCCGGGAACCCAGCCTGCACACTTTGCCCACATACCAGCTGACGTCCCCCAGCCTCCCCCACCCCAGTTCCTACCAACATGATACAAATGAGGCTCTACCGCGTACAAAGCAGTTTTATCTGCTTAAGGATGTCGTTAATGCAACAGATTCATAGCTAATTCACCAAGGATAAATCTAGTTTGTGTCTGTCTGCTCTGCTACGCAAGAGTCTAAGCTTTGTTCCCTACTATGTTCCCTGCTTTTAGCTCATTTCTGATATTCTAAAGAGATTTTCCAATCTACATATTGAAGCATCTCAAAAGATACCAAGCCTTTGTCTGCTGAAAAAAAAAAGCAGTGTATGAGGAGAGATTAAACCTGGATTTACTTTTCTGATGCCTACACAAGCAAATGCAAACAAACATCTTATTTCAAACCTCCTGCTGATCTGGCATCACTAATATGAAAATAGAGCTGGTTTACATGAAAGAGAGGGACAAATTCAGATATGAGCTTAAGTCTAACTAATTTTCAATGTTGCGTTTGCCATTGTCCTGAAATGAGGGATAAATACCAGGGAGAAAAAAAGGATAATGTCGCCACAAAACACCCAAAACAAATGGGTATAACCTGGACGTGAATAAATACAGGCTGGAAGTTAAACTGTTTCTAACTATGGGAGTAAATGTAAGGTTTTAGAACAGACTTCCGATAAATGCAGTGAGGGCAAAAATAACCTAATTGTTTTATGATGGAGCATGATCAGCTTATGAAGACTTATATTACAACTACCAAATTGCCTGTCAAGAATGATGGTAGGGGGGGCACTGCCACCATGGTTCCTGCCCCCATTCTCTCTTAGGCAGAGAGGCATGGGGAAGGCTTGCTGCTCGGGTAGCTGGGGCATGTTCACCACCACCACAAAGTTCCCCGGCATTGACTCCAACTTGGGCCCGCGCAGCCCAGGCCATGCAGCCAATCACCACCCGCCCTCTCAGTGGTGCATGCACAGATGCCCAAAAGCATTACAGATGGGCAGACACACCAACAGACAGACTAAGCCTTTCATTATATTAGAATTATGTGACATGGTTCACAAGATAGCTCAGGATAGGGGTGGCCAACCTGCGGCACAGATGCCACAAAGGGCAGAGGACACTTCTGTGTGTGGCATGCAACAGATTGGGGAGGGGAGAGCCAGCACACTAGCAGATAGGGCAGGGAGCAGAAACCAGAGCAGGTAGCAAAAAAACAGAGCGTCAGATCAGGGAGGGGGCACAGGGTAAACAGTGGAAAGCAAAGTAGCAAAACTGGGCAGGGGAAGGGGGTCAGAGTGGCATTCAAGGAGGGAGAGGAGCTAATCTGTGGCATGCCTGCCAAGAAGGTTGGTCCTCACTGGCCTAGGAGATCCCTTCTCATCCTATAATTTTATGAGACTCAACAGCTGGTTTACATGCAAGAAACTCCAGTAGAACCAAATCAGAATATGCCCAGGTATTTTGTCAAGCCTTTATTTAGCTTATACACATTTAGTCTTAACACTTAAGAAGACCCACTCAAACCCTGTATTCAAATTCTGCCAATTATCTTAGCGCACAGAGAAACAGGAGGATGCAAGTATGAGCTAGAAAAGTTAGATCCCTAGAGAAACCACTGTATTATTTTGCTGTGATTTGTGCCACCTGGGATCATTTATAGATAAATGACAAAATGCACAATTACAGATAACCCCCAAATATTTTTAAATAATAATATTTCATACAGTTTGTAAGTTAGACAGAAGGCACCTTGCAGACTAACTCATTCAGGGGCATGAGCTGTCATAGGCTAGAGCCTGCCTTATCAGATGCTATGAATGGGCTTGCAGAGAGCACAGGTACTAAATAAAAAAGCATATGGCCATACAAAAGTTAGGGAGGAAGACATACTAACCCACAAGCTCAAACATCATCTCTTCAGCAATAGACGGCCTAACTCCTATTCTCACCAAGGTACCAGGCCTTGCTTCAGACCTAGAACGGCGCCCCCGCCATCAACACAGATGAGATCATCGGGGAATCAAACTGCACTGGTTTTAACATCCAGGGTTCATCCACAGGCAACTCAACCAATGTCATATATGCCATCACCTGCCTGCAGCACCCCTCTGCTATTACCTTAGACAGAGGGGCACTCCCTAGGTGAAGGAATGAATGGGCACTGATTTGACATCAAGTCCAGACAGACATTTAAGCCCATGGCAGAAAACTGTAGTGTCCCTGACCTCAGAGTAGCTGTTTTTAAGCAACAAAACTTTTAAAACCAACTTGAACACAAAATTGTGGAACAAGAGCTCATGCACAGACTGGAATTTATGAGGCATGGTCTCAACAAAGCTTCTGGATTCTCATCTCATTATCGGAGGGACCTTTTGCCCCTCAATGGGTTACCTCATTTGTTTATCCCCTTTCATCTCTTCAACTCAGCTTCTGTGCTCTCAGCAGTGCCCCTTCCTTTCTTTCCACTTCCCCTAACCTTTATATTTAAATGATCTTATTCCTCATTATCCCTGCCCTCTGCAAATCCATTCATAGTTTCTGAAGACGTAGGCTGTCATCTAAAAAGCTCATGCCTCTTTGAATGAGTTAGCCAACCCTGCACCACTCATCCAACCTGTAGCCAAATGAGTTTGACATTCCTGGTACAGACCATTAGGGTCCCCTTTTAGCCATCTCTTAGCAGAGAAATGGGGCTTTTTCACTCTTCTACTTTGTTTCATGTGGGTGATGTATAATCCAAAAACATACATACAGTAGTGTGTCTCACTTCCCTGCTTTTTGCCTAACTTCAGATTAACGTGGATTATTCCTTCTCTCTGCTCATTTTATAAGTCACTTCTCTTGATTCAGTGAGTCTTTGATTTGGGCCCTATAAGAGTACTGAAAGTTTTGGTAGTGTTATCCCCTTCGCAGTCTGCCGTAAGTCATTCATAGCATTTTCCTCCTTTGACTGTAAATCTATGGAAGAGTCAAAACCAAGTGTATTCATTTTTGTCCTAGGCGAGGCTTCGAGTAATATTCCCAGGAAAAGAATTAAGCTGCAAATGTAAGCATCGATTTCCACCTGCCCTTTTGTGACATACCACCATAAGAAGGTTTTTTGTGTTTGTGGAGCCAGAGTAGCTGACAGCTTGCTGGATTCTGGTGTCTCGGTCCTTATGTAACTCCTCCGCCAGGCGCTGGACAGCAGTAACAAGGGCCGAGATCAGATTTAGGAGTTAAACATCAGCTTTCTAAGTCTGGCTCAAACCCCTACACAGAAACGTGGGAAAATAAATTAGAACTGGGTCTTCTAAAGGGAACAGACAGCCCCACTGGCAAGCAACATTCAAACAAAACCAGTGTTCGTTACAGCGGAAAAAGGGGACAAACACAACCTTAGAAAAACCTTAATGGTTAAACCATAACTGAAACCCCAAACATTTCACATGTCCCTCCCAGGCAGTGGCAAACCCACCCAGGGGACCTACCACCTTGCCCAGTTCATTGGAAACAGAGACTCGCCCACAGCTGCTGTCCAGGGGCTGTCTATGGCTGCTGTCACCTACGGCTCTGCCACCTACACCTACACCAGCAAAAAGGGACAGGTGCTGGGTAAGGAGGCCCACCCTGCAGGACCCTGCGTCTCTTCATTGCCAGGGACTGCTGCTCTGCTCCAGACACTCCACCACCTATGCCAGCCAGAGTGGCAAGTGCGGGGCAGAGAAGCCTGCACCAAAGATATCACCACACTGCTGCTAAGAATGGCTGGTAGGGATCACTGCTGGGGATCACCATTTCACTACCACCTCCAGACCATGCCATCACCAGGGATCACTGCCAGTCTACCACCGCTAGTCCCCTTTAGGTTGCCTCTGCAACCCCAGCTCTTTTATACCTTGACCTATTAATGCCAGCGCTGTTGGCTGTAATGAGTATCAGGTTTCTTCCTCAACCAACACCTGAGAGCTTGTGCTCCCTTTGAGAACTTGCCAATCTATAAGGCCCTCACGGAATAATGCATCTGAAGTTTCTCCTGTTCCACACACATGCTACCTCTACACTGGAATGGAGGACCACTTTACTGCATATCGCTGCACAACTCAAGGTGCAGACAGAAGTGACACTTTTCACCTGATCTAACCCCTAAAAGCGCTCTACAACCATGACCAAACACAAGTGCACAGCTTCAGAGCACTTTAAAAAGGGCCCAATCCTGTGACAACCTGAACCCTTATTGCATGAGGGTTCAAATGAAGATGCTCCAAAATGGAGCTGCTTCAGTAACTTGTGTCTGTGCACATCAAGAGTAGGGCTGGGCTGACATCACTCAACCCTGCTCCTGGTGCTGTCATCAGAATGGTAGGGGAGGAGGGAAGGGTGGGAGGGAAGGGTGAGAATTCATAGTTTCATAGTGCTTAGGGTCGGAAGGGACCTAAACAGATCCGACCCCCCCGCCCCGGGCAGGAACGAGTGCTGGGGTCATAACACCCCAGCCAAATATCTATCCAGCCTCCTTTTGAAGCCCCCCAAGGTAGGAGAGAGCACCACCTCCCTTGAGAGTCCATTCCAGAGCCTGGCAGTCCTATCCATAAAGTAATGACTCCTGTTTGTTCTAGGGCTTTTTTGGCCAGTGCTGGAAGTAGGGGTGGGTGGACTGGAGACCTCCTCAAGGTGGAAGGGCTCCAATCCACCCACCCCACCCTCCAGTGCCAGTTGGGCAACCCCCAGAATGAGCTGCCTCCACTCCCTCCCCCCGCTCCCTTTCTGAAAACAGGGAGGGCCTGTCATTTGGGAGCCTGCATCAGCTGTTACACTGTAGCTGGATGATCCTGGACACTGGGGCTGGCAGAGTGGAGGAGCATTGCTAGGAGACAGTGGCTTTAGACTCACAGCCACTCAAAACAGCAACTGGATCCCCCAATCCCCAGACCCTGCAAAGTGCCATGAGTTATAACGGGGAGCTGCTGTTCTGTCTGCACCTTCAGTGATTGCCACTCTCAGTAATCTTCGTGCCACTTTCAACTCGCAACATTTGTGTGCTTACAAAACTTCACAATTTTGGAAGGAAAGGCCCGTGGACATAAATACCTGATTCAGGTGCCCTTTCCATTTGCACAATTTGCCTACAAAGAGAAACACAGGACTACAAACAGTAAAAACAGACATGAGCGGCCCCCCAACCATCATGTAAGCAGGGAACAAATGCACAGAAGGCACGTCTCCATGTTCATTAATGTGCAGTAGTTACTGTGCATTTAGTTCAGTACTTGCTTGATGAAGTACTAACTAAATGCGCTGTAAGTACAGTTACTGCACCATGAGTGACTGGTGCCTCCTGAATCTGCTGGCGGTGGCCCTGTTAGGGGGGGCACCACCTTACCAACAGCATCAATGTCAGCCATCAGGGGGAGCACCAGCCCCATCAAGGGGGGGCACATGTACCCCCTACCAGTCACCTATGTACTGCACAGTAGTGCTGGTGCATAGTTTGTTTGTGATGCTTAATGCATAGTAGCCTAATAGCACTGCGCATTAGCTTATTAGCATGGTTTTTTACTGGCACGTTGCTGCACAGTGTTATTAGACTACTGAGCAGTAAGTGTCTCATGTAGACACACCCAGAATTACCATAATAGACCAACAAGGTTACATTATCCCAGCAGAAAAGAAACTTTTGTGCACCAAATCATGCAAACATAGACTTTGCCCTACCTGATGAAGCCAGTTCTGTATCCTAAACCTTACCATGTCTAGCACCAAATCCTTCACAAGACATTACAAGAAATCTCTGGAATTGACAATTAAGGAACGACATTCTAGGGAAGATTTTTTCCTAACCCCATTTCATTCTCCTAATGTATCTAAGGTTCTGTCTTACCAATGAAGTGTGTTACTATTTCTCTGTTTCTGATGTTTTCTACCTGCACCACTCTGTCTCCTTTCAACATCGGACAGTCTAGCACTTGACGGATTTTAAAGATATAAAAGGCTTTCAATGGCCAACTTAGTGGGGTTGACAGTGGAAACTTTAGAAAACTCATTTTATCACTCCTAAATTTGGGGGGGGGGGACCAATTTCTAAGCTACAGGCCATTGGTGGGGCTTTTAGTTGAGGAAAAGAAACGAAGCTGTTACCCTGAAAGTGAGGTTGAAACAAGATTTAAGCAGTTTCCAGCAGAGAGCTCCAGCACAAATATCTGTTCTCCTCTGTGACATTAAAAAAACCCACAGTGCTTTTCATGTCACCTCTATGTCCATTCAGGATTGTAGAAAATCAGCAGTAGCCAAGTTATATGTTCCAGATGAAGAAAGATGGCTGAATTAAATGGAGGGGTGGAAGAAGCCTTCCCGTTCCCAGCAAGACTACCTGTTACCTAATATTAATTTTTCAGAGCTTCCTCACATATATGACTAATCAGGACATGACCACAATTGGATGGGTAGTAAATGGATGCAGATTATAAACAGTGTCTTAGATGAGCCTTCATTTTGACTCCTTCAAGGGTTTTCAAGCCACTAATAGCTTCCCTTATAATACAGTGATGCTCAACCTCCAGCTCACAAACTGAATCCAGTCTGTAGGGTCATGCCATGTGGCCTTCAGGGCTCCCTATGGGTCCAGAAATTTGACAGCAGGGGTGTGGTGGCAGTATTAATTGCTGTGGCTTCTGGATTATACAAGCACATAAGGTTGGGCTATGGCTAGATCCAGTGCAGGAGGCTGGGCCACTGCACCCAATCACAGCCTCCGACTGACCCTGTGTGATGATGACTCCACACTGAATCTAGCTCAGGGACCAACATCACCTATGGGATCCAGCCTGCGGACTGGCCCTGAGCCACTGGTTTCACCAACAGGGCCAGACAGTTGAGCACTACTGCTCTAATACATTGGATTAGGTCATACAAAAGTGCTGTATGCTGTACCCTCTGCTGCTTGATTCAATATTTAATACTTTGGGTCTGTAACAACTTCCACGTGGGTGAATCTGGATTGATTCTGCCTTCCCTTTCATACCGTTGTGGTTCAACCCCACCTCCTCTCTCTCCTTCCTTCTTTCATGTGTTATACAGAGATTGTTTTGGAAAATCATAAATCCAATTACTCTAAGTCAAGTTCTTAGAAGTTATCATCTGTTGAAAGAAAGTAGATTGAACTTTCTGACAAAGAGCAATACGGATTCATGCAGTTCTCTTGTACCAGACCTCCTACGGCAAAGTTAGCAAATCCTGAAAGTAGAAATTCACCAGTGTCGCAGTGAGGCTACGAGGGGTTGGAGGAGGCCTCATAGGGGACCCATAGCACCAGCAAGGGCGCAGCATTTGGGGTGCACTGACCCCACCCCCAGAGAGGGGCAGTTGAGAAGCCCCAGAAAGGGGGTGTTGCTGAGAAGCCCCAGTGCGGGCATGGTGAGCCCTGGAGAAGGGGGCGGCATTACTAAGGAGGCCCTGGAGGAGGGGGTGGCATTACTGAGGAGGCCCTGGAGAGAGGGCACGGAGAGAGACAGGGCCACGGAGAGCCCAAGCGCCAGAGAGAGGATGTAGACCTGGACCAAACAACGTCTATTCCAGCTGCAAGGCTTGGGGCGTGGTAAAGGGGTGGTTAGAGCCACGCATAGCCCATAAGGCATGGGTGCTTCAGGGGCACCCTATGCAGAGCAGGACCCACAAGGGGTCCGGGAGTCCACAGGGCCGATATTACAGCAACCCATGTCCAAGAGGACATAAGGCAGCTGCCCATACATTTAATCTCCATCAAAGATGTGGCAGGAGAGAAGTGAAGGTGCCCCTTTGAGCCAACTTGGCACAGGAAGGGGGGCCTTGTGGAGATCACAGCCCTCCTTCAGGACCCCGCCGTGACAACCAGACCAACCTCAAAAAGTCACAAGATATTGCTGGGTGGACCTAAAACCATCAAAAAGTGTCCCTGACAAGTTAACAAGTAAACTAGTACAGGATCCTGACTATAAACACTATGTTGATAAAGCCTCCAAAGTGTCCCCAAAATCATTGGATAACAAAATTGCTAAACTGGTAACACTGCTTTTCTAAAACCCTTGGCCCATGAGGGTTATTGAATCATTAAGTTCATGTTAAAGCTAGAAAATGAGACTCAATAATTAATATCACACGTATGAAACTGAAGTAGTAACAAAGAAAAAAAAATACAGGCACTTGTAATTGTTCTTTACATAAGTTAAAATCAACCAGTGATGTACTGAATTCACAGAAACCCTTTATTAAAATTCTGACAGTGATTTTTTCCACATAGAGAAACGCACTGTGTAAGCATAAATGGCAAGTAGAAAATGTTGCCAAACACACAACATTATTTTGATTATTCCAAACTCTAAAAATATTGGACTGACTTAATCAGCATTTTAGAAGGAGATGTATCAGTGAAACTGTAATGAGAACTTCTTCCACTGCTTATGGCTAGGAGGCTTCCCAATATGAGAAACTTGTACTGAAAAAAATAATGCCACGAGAATAGGAAATCAATATATCTTTAAAAATCAGTTTAATCTAATCTGGAGCCATGAACACTAAAATGTCATAATCAAAATCATATGGTTATTGTATGATGTCACTACAGGGCAGAGTTAACTGAAAATTGTTTTGTCATCTTAATTGTGCATTTCATACCTTAATATTGTTGCATTTCTTTTATGTGTAGGCCTATCTCTGAATTTCAATTTCCTGGATTAATGCTTCTTGATTTTAGGATAATTACAATAATCCTATATTGCTTTTACCATCAACTTACTGCTATTTAGCTTTCTTCAGAACTCCAGCTCAATAGAAGGTGGCGTGGGATTTTTGTTCGGCTTTTGTCTAAGGATTGATAGCGAGATCAAATAATTTATATTTGTGTCCAAGAAAATAAGTGATAAAAAAAACCTGAGACAATAGCTAGGCCTTTCTATTTATGCTTAATATAGCTAAAATACATGAATAAGTGCCAAAAGGAATTCAAAGGAGCTGCTTATTAAAATTCTGTCACAACTGAAGTGGGGCTCGGAGAATTCTGGATGTTGATGAGTCATCCTGGCCAGAGATGATGTCCTTCGTTTTACATCTCACCGCTAAAAGAAAAAGCATATGAAGGGCATTCCACTGAATATAATACATTAGCAGATGATATTCCCCCACTCAAAAGAAAATAAGTGTTTTTGCATCAACACGTATTGAGTTCTCCAGGTTGGAGCATGGGATATGCTTGGGTTTCCTTAGCTGCCTGTTTTAAAAGGAAAGGACCCAATCCCTGGGAAGGGTCTTTCACACATCTTCTTAAATCTGTGCCACATGTATGGCCTCCCCATACACATTCTGAGACTGCATTGTGGCAGAGATGTGACAGCTGCTTAGGTTTGTCACAGGCCATTGAAAAGCACCAGCAAGAAGAGAGAGTAGCCCCAGGATGCCTCCCTTCTAAAGGTAACTTGTAATATCAGAAAAGGACCTGATGCTCCCGATCAATGGGCATCACTCCACCCAAGGGCAACTGGCACCTCCCGAGTCTGGGGGAGGGTGGTGGGGGCACCAGATCACTGACTGAGTGGTGGGGGGCCTGGTGGCTGATCACCAACCAGGTAAGGTTCCTCTGGAGGCCAATCTCTGACCGGGGAGGAGTCCCCCTATGGCCGATCACGAAACCTGAAATCACCAGTGGTGAAACCAGAAGTGCATTTCCACTGGCATTTCTGGTTTGTTTCCAGGGGGTGCACGGCCAATCTCGGGGGTAAACATGCAGCCGCGTGCACCCCCTACGTGTTGCCAATGGCTCCACCTGACATCAAAAGGGCAGTGGACAGAAGGACAGGATGATCGAGACAAACTGAAGATGTGAGACACCCACCGTACGACCATCCCGTAGCACGTAAATGACTGAAGTAAAGCAGGAGCTTCCTCACTAGCACCCAACCTCTCAATGCTGCACCCAAGGAGACATGACTACAAATACAGAACAAGAGGCTGACAGTGAAAAAGTGGCCATTCCAGGGGCTGAATCTTTACCACCAGGGGCTGATGAACCATGGCAAAGGTGGCAATGCCTCAACCACCTATGCATTGGAGTTGGACGCTCCAAGGAACAAATGAAGTGGGGCTATACCACTGGTTCAACCACCTGTGAATACAGCACAGAGCCTCAGACTATGCAACACCTGTTGCAATGCCCATTGCTTGAAGGCATGGCACACGTACAATGAAAGATCTTGCAAAGTACAATAAACGAGCACAAGTGTGTGTAACAAAATGGTCAAATGTGGTGTAGAGACATAAGGAGGAGAAGAAGAAGGAAGCAGCAGCAATGGCCAGAGCAAGTAACAACCTTGAAGCCCTGCAAACCTAGAGTTTGCACTGAGGCCTATGCTCAGGCCAGAAGCCTATTTATTGTGACTTGTGTCCTAGTAACTAACCAGAGCTTTGTGCTGTCAGGGGTGTCCTGTGGGGCTGATTCCTTCCAGGAAGGGCTTGAACTGCTGACATTGCTTGCTTGCTTGCTTGCTTGATATTGAGGATTGTGGGAGGCAGTGGCCATAGATGGCAGCCCTAGGACCATCCCCTAGTGGGTCAGAGCCCAATGCAAGAAAGTCCTATGAATCCCACTCACTAAGGGAGTCAAATACAGGGGTGTGGATCTGTGTATAGGGCAATGGCTGAACTCTGTGGCATGGATGGGACCGGTCTAGGGGTACTGAGGGCTACATATGGGACACAAAAGAGAATAGGGGCCACTAGAGGATGGAGCTAAGTGGGATCAGAGAACTGTCATTGCTACTGTCCATGCTAAACATGAAGATGTAAAGAAAACTTTGACATCCAGGGCTATCACTCTAGCATCCTTCTGTAGGAATGAATTCACATGCTTTTGCCAGGTTTATGGGTAGGATTTTTGATGCAATTGCCTGCAACAGCAGGGGCTAAACTGAATGACTCAGCGGGTCCCCATCAATCCTTTGAAGAAACCACTTCTTAGACCCGAAATAGCAAATCAGACTTACAAATAGGTTCCATTAAATTACAAGTTATTTCCTACTCAATATACTAAGGTTACTTTAAAAAAAAAGGAAGATCTATTTTCTTTTTCCTTACTGACCCTTACGGGAGGCAGAATCCTTACTTCTGGTTTTTCTTCTGATATAGAATAGAGCCATTTAAGCTAAGGGACAATGTTGACAAAAGAATAAGTGGGTATGAGATGGCTCCGAGTAAATTTAAACTAAAGGTTTGAAGGTTTCTAACTATCACGGCGGTGAGGTTCTGGAGCCTTTGACCAGGGCAAATGGAGATTAAAAAAAAAAAAAAAAGAAAAGAAAACTGCTTTCATTATGGATTTGGATGAGATTTTGAAAGGATTACATGCCATTCTTATCTGTGATAGCAGGGGTCTGGATCTGATGACCCAGAAGGTCCCTTCCAGTCTTCTGTTCCTGTGACTTCAATGTGTAGTGTAACGAACCAATACCAGGTGATTTGTACTTATATCACTACAGTTATTTAAACTATCAAATCAAGGGGTACGTGACCTGTGTCTCCAGGAGTACATACAGGTTTTATACAGACTATTTACAAGCTACTAATGCTTCTAGAAATATTATCTGTGAATCCCTATACCCTTTGCTCTAGACAGCTTCCCCCTGCCCCCAGATGCTATCTTGGTACAAATAATACATGGCATCATGTACTGGCGGTCTTTGCTATTGCATTATAATGTCTAAAAAAGAAGAAACAACAGTATCCTTAGGCTTTTAAACTAAGTGAAATAAAAGTTAGCAGTGTTTGGTCATGAAATAAACATTTATCCTAACACTAAGCTTGCAAGGGTAACTACCACAGTTTGCAGAAATGCATAACTGCTCTCAAATCCACACAATGTAACCAAAATAATAACAACACATTTCATTTATATAGCAGCTTTCATCCAGAATAATCCCAAAAGCCCTTATATTATATACACATACCATGGAACTACTTCACTCACTACTGAAGTGCAGCTACCTCTTGGGTGAAATATGACAGCTGTTTAACAGCTTATAGTAACACTCCATAAATGTTAAGCGCAAAAAAAAATATGGAATACGGCCAGTAATATTCCTGGATCAGACAGTGAAGGCATTATTTCCAGCCTAGAAGCTGAGTGCACCCACTATGTATATAGATCCCTTCTCTTTCTATCCCAGACGTCAAGAGAGAGAAAGAAATTCCAGTCCCACACATGGAAGCCAATGGCAAAACTTCCAATGACTTTGGTAGATGCAGGTTTTCACCTTCAATTTAGGAACAATAATAGTATAATAAGCACTAATGGAAATCCATCTGGATAAATACCCATGGAATTTGAATGCAGAAGGATTATATCCTACAATCTTTACTTCTGAGTACGCAAGACCTAAACTTACCCAACTCCTAGTAAGCCACATGGAGAAAAAAACAGCCTCTGAAAAATGTCTCATGAACAATAGAGTTCTTTCACTTGACGTATTAACCAAACCAGGATTGGCATCATTGCTTATAGCAATGGACTGCAAATATGGTGCTGAGCATGACCTAAGTACCTACACAGAGGCCGCATCTACATGAGATGCTACTGCACAGTAGTGTCCGAGGCACAAACCATGATGCAACTCTACTGCACAGTAGTAATAATCTACTACACACTGGCTTATTGCTACTGTGCAGTAGCATGAGAAAAAACCATTTGGGGATGTTACTGCACAGTAATGCCAGTTACTGTGCAGTCATTTAGTACTTGGTTATGCAAATACTAAATGACCACGCGGTGACAACTGCACAGTCCACCACACATATAGACATGGCTAGTGCGACAAGTGATAAACTACACAGGGTAATTCTTACCAAGGTAAAACTCCCATTGACTTAAAGAGAATAGGAATCTTTATTGCCGAAAGGTCTGTACACTGAACAAGCATCTGTATTCCCCATTTGCCTGCTTTACAACTGTTCAAAATAGCTTTAGGGTTATAGTTCATAATCCTAGAAACCTTGGGACCAGATTCTACTCCATCGAGTAGGTGCACAAATGGATTTAGGCACCTTAGTGCACCTATTCCACCCTGCTCAAGCCCATGAAACACTCTTAATGCAAAAAGGTGGGTGGGTCTTCCTCTTCTGCGCTGCCTTTTTGTGACTCAGTTGTAAAGATAAGAGGACAGTGTGCTGCAGAAGCAGATGCATTGATAGGTTTTTCAGGACTCAAACAGAATGAAATTGAATCACACTTAGGTGCCTGTAAGTGGGGAACAGTGCCTCCTCAAGTTGAGGTGAGGTCTTTGAGGACCCTTTCAATCTCCTTCCAACATCCCTGCTGACCTCACTTGCTACACATTGTTCCCTCTGTGCAGTTGACTGAGCGAGAACTTTTCTCTTCAAGAGGTGAGTCTGTCGTACTTTGTAGATGTGGCTTCCCCACTTCCTTTTAGAGCCACCTCACACTTACAGTTCATTGTCCAGCCTCCTGAACCTAGGTTTTCTGGGCCTTTCCTTTGGTCTACTTGTTGCATGTCTAATGGACTTCCTCCAGCCCTTGTGTTCCTCTCGGCTCACTCAGTCCTGGTTGGGCTCCTTCCAGTGCTGGCCCTCCCCAAGGCCTATTCAGTCTCCTGCCCCTGTCTCCCTCTGCACTCCAAGCCAGGTCTTCTCTAGCAAGAGCTCCTCTCACTGCTGGAACCCCCTCTACATCTTCTCTGCTTCCTCACTCTATTATATTCCTGCCTACATGGGTCCTTTCAGCCTAAATCATTGTTCTCTAAGAGCCTGTCCACCTTTTCCCCTTCTTCATAATGGAGGGGTGAGAGGAGGAAGGATTTCAACCCCTGAGCTTACTCACGTACCTAATAGGTGGAATAGAATCTGGCCTGGGTAGATTAATGTGTTAGGTTAATCTCCAAAAATATCTCCAGTCTTTAAAATGTTTTCTAGAGGGGATTTGGAGTTTACAAGCCAGTAAGTAACTTCTGTCCTGAAAAAAATAGTAGGAACAATATTTTTTTTAAAGTATTGTTCAACACATGGATGACCAGAACTTGCAGGGGAAGAAATCAGCACAGCTTTTTGAAATGGAGGTCATGCCTCACCAACCTATAAGAGTTATTCGAGGGGGTCAACAAGCATACGGGTCAAAGTAATCAACTCAGTATATTATATTTGGACTTTGTCCAACTATATTTGAACAAAAAGTCTTTAATAAAGTTTCACATCAAAAGGCTTTTAATGAAATTAAGCTCTCATGGGATTAGTGGGAATGTCCACTTGTGGATCAGAAATTGGCTTGAGGAGAGAAAATAAAGAGTGGATATAAATGGTCAGTTTTCAGAATGGAAACAAGTAAGCAATGGAATCCCTCAAAGATCTGTGTAGGGACAAGTGCTATTTAATATACTCATAAAGTATCTGGAAAGTGGGGTGAATAGTGAGGTGGCCAATTTGACTGACACAAATTTACTCACAGTGGTAAAAAAAACCAAAGTGGACAGTGGAACACTACCAAAGGGTCTTGAAAATTGGAATAAATGGGCAAGAAAATAGCAGATGAAATTCAATTTTGATAAGCACAAAATGATGTGCTTCTGGACATTAGGAAGAACTTCTTCCCAGTTCGAGTGGCCAAGGTCTGGAACGGGCTCCCAAGGGAGGTGGTGCTCTCCCCTACCCTGGGGGTCTTCAAGAGGAGGTTGGATGAGTATCTAGCTGGGGTCATCTAGACCCAGCACTCTTTCCTGCCTATGCAGGGGGTCGGACTTGATGATCTATTGAGGTCCCTTCCGACCCTAACATCTATGAATCTATGAATCTATGATGCACATGGGAAAAAAATTACCTAAAACATACATGCATGGTGATGGGCCCTACACTATTTATTATCACAAGGGAAAGAGATCATGGAATCATTGTGGACCGTTCACTAGAAACATCAGCTCACTATTCAGCAGCAACCAAAAGGCAAATAAAACATTAAGAATAATTGAGAAGGCAATTGTAAAAACAACCCAAAAGGTATCATTATGCCACTCTCTAAAGGTGTGGTGTGTCCATACCCTACAATCTTAGTTCCCTCACTTCAAGAGGAATATAGATGAATTTTAAAAGGTACAGAGAAGTGCAACAAGGACGATCAGATGAGGGCTACAGAGGGGGTTCCATATGAGGAGAGACTAAATAGGCTAGGATTTTTCATCTAAAAAAGAGACACTTTGGAGGGGTTGATAGATGCTTACAGGGTACATCTACACTTGTCACTATGGCAACACTGTTACTACGCCACAATTTAGTACTTCCTTTTGGAAGTACTAAATCACAGCACACTAACAGCCCATACTACACCGCACACATGGTGCACGGTTATTTTTAGCAGCTACTTCACCATAACAGTGCACTATACCAGGGGAACGTGGCACTACGGTGAAGTAGCTGTTGGTCACATATAGACACCCATGGATACTGCGTCGCCATAGTGCATTGCTACAATGATGTAGCATCACGTGTAGACACACCCACAGACTATTGAATGATGTCAAGAAATATATAGGAACTTATTTTTTCCTTTCTCTCAAAATACTAGAACTAGGGGATGTAAAGCAAAATTGTTAAGTAGCAGGTCTAAAATGCACAAAAAAAAATCCGTTTTCATACAGTGTATTCATTAGCTTGTGGAACGCAGGGGCTGAAAGTTTAGCCCGGTTCAAAAGGGGATTGGATAAAATCATAGAGGAAAGGTCCATGGGTAGGTATTACCCCTGTAGGTAAGGGTGCAGCCTCTTAATAAAAATGTCCCAAACCTCTGAATGCTCAAAGCTACAGTGGAGGAAGAGCAGAGGGTGGAAAATATTGGAGATGTCCTGTTCCCCCTCCCCTTCCATGCCACCTCTCTGCCCCAGTGTGAGACAAGATACTGGGCTGGATGGACTTGTGGCCTGATGCAGTTCTTATGTAGATGATATCACAGTGTGACAAGCAGTATATTTTAAAACAAATATGCACAACTCTAACCAGACTTATTTGTCACCATTTAAAAATAACTATTAGGACCAACTTTTTATTGTGTAGGTTCTGCAAAAAAAAGTTTCTCTTCATATTTCCTTTCATGACCTGCCACACAATTTTATTTCTCCACAAACCAAGAGATGCAGAGAAGTGCTTTTGGAGGATTTTCTTGAAGAGCCTACAAAGGTTTGCCACCCACATACCTCCTTTCAAGAACACACATCAGTACATTATTCCCAACAAAACACATCACGTCAGCTACCTAGAGATAAACATATACTTAAGATCGTTTTTTATGTCTATTTTTTTCCCTTTTTTTCTGTGACTGTCTCTAGGGCAGAAATAAAACATTGTTTATTTAACACCTGGCCAAAAAGCAGGCAAGGTTCTTCGGGTAGATGTGATATCTTTTATCAAACCAGCTGAGTCGTTGCAACAAAGTTCTTTGCAAGCTCTCGGGCTCAAGCACCCTTCTTCAGGCAAAGGGAGACTCCGTAGTCAGAAATCTCAGAACAACTATGGAGTCTCCCTATGCCTGAAGAAGGCTGCTTATGCCTGAAAGCTTGCAAAGAACTTTGTCCCAATGGCTCAGCTGGTCTAATACAATATGTCACATCTACCCAAAGAACCTTGCCTGCTTATGTCCTTAGACCAACATGGCTACCTAGCCAGAAAGTAAGCACTTCTGATGAATATTTAGCAGATGCAATTGGATGCAATCCTGCAATCTGTCTGGCACCCTTTGTGAGCAGTTGAGGGCCCTGTGTGTCTACTAAAGTCAACAGGAGAGAATAGTACTCTGCACCTCTGAAGAGGTTATCTCTGCACTGTGAAATTAAACCATTTCCACAACGTGGTATCTAGTTGTCTAAGGACAGGCAGATAGATATCATTGCAAGGACCTAATCATGCCGTTCAGGTGAGTCAAGCTCAAGACTTCAGAAATGAGGCTTTGTGATTCTATTCCCAATGAAATTAGTGTCAGAACCCCAGTTGACTCCAGTGTGGCTATGGGTGAACAGGGATGTATCAGCAGATTCCCTCTTTAGCCAGTGGTGGTAACAAAAGTGTCACTTTTTGTTTTTCACAACTCAAACCCATCCCAATATGAGACCTGAAAAAATGCCTGAAACTCACATCTGTTGACCTAACATTTTTAAACTTTTGGTACCATGGCATCTAAAAGCACTCACTATATTAGGAAGCATCAGTTCTGTCTTGGATCGTTCAAAACTATGATCTCTCCAATCTTAGGCCATCTGCGTAATTTAATTAACCTCAGTGATTGTCTAACAATGCTGAGTTGCTTTCAAGAATCTCATCTAACCTCCATTAAAGTAAATAAGAGGCCCTCTATGCTGATAATAAAAGTTACATCAGGCCACAGTTTCCAAAGGACAGTAAGAGCCATGCACTTCTAATCATCTGATGCCCGCTATTCACAACGCAGCTTAGTCAGAATGGAGACAGCATTTCATGATGGTAGATGTAGTTGGTTCCTTTTAGTACCCTTTAGTTGGTGTGCTTCCCCTACAAATACCCTACACACATGTCATCAAATCCAAGACCATATTCTAATTAGTGCATCTGGGTCTTTTGCTATACTAGTGTTTTAAAGAAGTCTTCAGTGCAGGAGAGTAATATCTCCTTACCAAATACATGTAATGACAGTGCGCATTATGTTACTTATAAAGAATAATCTCATCAGCAGTCACTTACAACGTATCGACATTTCAAAGCAAGAACTGTAATGTGGACATAATAAAGATTCATAGCTTGACTAATTCACTGCATTTTATAAAATTAATTATTATAGAGGTAATATCTGATGGTTCAGCTCCTTTGGGAGCCATTACTATAAATGAAACATCTGATTGATCTCAATTTCTGCTCTGTAAAAGGAAAATCAAGAATGGCGTTACTTATGAGTGTAATCTAGAAATAGAGAAATCTCCAAGTCAGTATCAGATTGTGTAATGAGAAAATAGCTGGCTATGATTTCTCCTACCACTTCTAATTAACAGGATCTTGCAAGATACAGAAAAGCCTTCAATACCATGATGATCTTTTATTAAAAGAAAAAGTACTCAGCTATGCTAATGCCTCTGCTATGGTTGACCTATATGGGTTCCTTCATTAGTTTTGTCACTAGCAGCTCATGTGGTAAAATCTGGCTTACTTGAGAACTTGGTGAGTAGCAAACTTGATTAAAGTATTTGACCCTGTTAGTTGACCTGGGACTTTGACTCTTATGGAAGGACTTGGTTGTCAAGAAAATTACAGACAGTCTTGAGACCTCCATGATGCTCAGCAGGCAAAGTAATTGTTGACAGCATCCTATCTGGATCATTCCCCACGTCGAGGAGTGTCAAACTGATGAATCTTAGGAACAAGAATGCATCTTTGTACTGTTAGATAGGGCTGTGCGAAGCTTCAGTCCCTGATTTGATTTGACGGAGATTTGGCCTGATTTGGTAGCTGAATCTCTGAATCTGAATTGAATCAGAAGGCCCTTTAATCTCTCCAGATCGAATCAGAACCTTCCCAATCGATTCGGAGAGATTCAGAAAGATTCGGCGATTCGGACATAGACACAGCTTTAAATGTTTTTTCTACATACCTAAAGGTACCAGGCAGCTCGTGAATGCTACGATGGTGGGTGGATGGAGTGTCCCACAGGAGTGCAAGGGGCTCCCTAGCGCACTTGGCAGCAGGCCCAGAAGTGGGCCAGAAGCACTTCTGGTCTACTTCTGGGTCCTCCAGGGAGCACATGACACTGCTCCCTGCATCCTCCAGCTTGGCAACTGGTGCCTCCTGGGTCTGGGGGGCACCTGGGGTCCCTCCACAGCCAGTTGCCAAGCCAGAGGTCATGCGGGGGCCCGCCCAGCACGCTCAGGGGCAGATGCAGAAGTGGACCAGAAGTACTTTTGGTCCACTTCTGGGTTCTCCACGAAGCATGTGGGTTGGGGGCCCCCACACTCCTGTTGGATGCTCCATCTGCCCCAGCATCACAGCATTCATGAGCCACATCTGGTACCTCGAGGTATGTAGAAGAAACATTTAAAGCTGTGTCTATGGCCGAATCTCTGATTCTCCAAATCAGCACCAAATCTTCAGATTCGGATTCAGCCAAATCGAATCAGGGATCTGAATCAACAAATCAAATTACCTTCCCCAATTCAGGCTGAATCTGAATTGAATATGGCCCATTTTGCACACCCCTACTGTTACATGCAGTGATGCTAGGCAAGGAAAACTCTGACATCTACGTAGGTGTTACGATCCACTTCTGAGCTGCCGAAGGGTGGTTTAACCTCTCCAGACTATGAGTTGAATCTAAGGTTGCCAGAGACTCCATAGGAATTCTTTTATATGACTTTACTGGCTTTATTCTTATATATGTGCATTACTGACCCACGTCAGGAAATATCTTGAAATGTTGATAGAACACTTTACTGCCTATCAATTTGAGAAAAACAGATTGTGTAGATCAGTTGCTGGAAAAAGCTATGTTGCCCTTTCCATATCCATTGATGAAAGTAGACTTCTGATTATGATTGGGTTCAGTTATCTCAGACATGTTTTGAACAATTGTACAAGCACTGATGGGGAGGTAGTCTATTACATCCAGAAGGCATGAAGCCTTTGACAGGCTTATCAAGTGACTATGGAGTCTACCACCCAAGTAAGGTGTAAAAAAGTTGTGCTTACCACACTGCTGGAGGAGTGTATGAGATGGATGTTATAAAGAAGGCACATCCATCCACAGGAAGGGGTTTACCTGAGGCATCTTCATGCCCTAGTCCAAGTGAGGTGGTACAACAAAGTAATCAGTGATGAAATCCTTCAGCAATCTTACTGCAAGTTCATTGAATCGGTAATACTGAAGACTGAACTACAATGGGCTGGTCACAGGGTTCAAATGGACCATGTGCACATGCCCAAGCAGGTCTCACATGATGAAATGGAGCACAACGAGACAGCGTGTGGTTAACCAAGGAAGTCCTTCAGGTGCCAAAGATGCACTCATACCCTACTACCCAAATGTACCCTACTAACTAGCTCTTTTGAGCTTTTAGCTGGAAAGAGGCAGCCACAGAGTGACATCAGATTCGAAACCAAGCTCATTGTTTATCAAGCAGTCATGATCCCCACCTTACTGTATGGAGCCAAGACATGGACAACATACAGGAGACACCTCAAGTTGCTGGAGAGGTATCATTGATTCTGCCTGCGGAAAATCCTTCAAATCCAGTGGGAAGACAGCTGCACCAATGTTAGCATCCTCTCACAAGAAAACACCACGAGCATCAAGGTGATGATCATCCAACATCAACTTCGCTGGGCCAAACATGTCATCCAGATGTCTGACTCCAGACTCCTGAAAGCAAGTTTTATTCTCCCACCTCAGTCAAGGTGTACACTCAGGAGGAGGGTAGAGAAAGTGCTTCAAGGACATCCTCAATGCCAACTTGAAAAAATTCAACATTGACATCAGTTCATGGGAAACTATCACCCAGGACTGCCCCAAATAGAGAGAGAGTCTGCTGCAAGGATCTCAGTACTTTGAAACCTCACAATGACAACAGGAGATGGAAAAGTGGGATTGAGGGAGCAACGCAGACTGAATAAAAAAATCAGAGCCACTCACCCTGCATGGAAACACGTGCTTGAGTTGCAATAGAACTTGTCGATTCCAGATTGGCCTGTCAACCATCTTCAGATCGACAGATAATGCAGTCATGGAAGACAATCATCCTTGCCTGCAAGGGATTGCCGATGATGACCCAAGAAAGTGCTTTAGTTGCTAAAGATGCACTCAGTCAAATGCACCCTACTGGCTACATCTTTTGAGCTTTTAGCTGCAAATAGGTAGCAGTAGAGCACCAAGTAAAGGAAGATCCCAGGGATAAAAAAAACGTTTTGAATAACACCAGTGTGCCTTGGGGCAGAAATGCTCAAAGAAAAGGATGTAGCAGCAGCAGCAGACCTACTCCCTCATCCAGTGGCATATCAAATGTAGGGACAAAACATACTTATGACATATAGGTCATTGATAATCATATACACACCGATCATATGTGACTTGAGCAGCCTCACTTCAGCATTGTTGTTCTCACTTGGGAGGGATTCACGCAACGATGAAGGTAACAAAACAAAAGCATGTATATGACTGAGTTATAAGTGCTTGCTATCTGGGAGCCTGCCACTGGAGGGTAGTATAAATGCTTTTTTTCTGGTAAAATGTCTCAGTCAAACTCTCCTTCTAGATATTTATATTTTGCTCATTATCATGGTATCTAAGAACCAGAGGAAAAACAAACTTTCTTGAACATAAAATGTATTGCAGAGCCAGGAGAGGTACAGAAAGTATTGAAACCTCACCAGAGAATGAAATTAAGAAGTGGTAAACCCATTTTTACTTCTTTCTCATTCTCGTGAAATGAAAGGACAAGCCATAAGACTATAAAGAAATTAATGATCCCAAAAATAATTTGGAATTTTGATATACAAAATGACAAAAAATGCTATTCTTTGCACTGGAATTCGCAATAAAAAGAAACGTGTGACTTCTCCTACTTCTATTTTTTTCCTTCAGTTTGCTGAGGAAATTAGTATGACTGGAGGGGGAAATGAATAGGCAAATTCAGCATATCTGAAGATGATGATGCCTTACACCTTCTCTGACTTCTAGCATCAGTGATAGAAATTGTTTCGGAAATTAGTACCTTCAGTTAGGCCTCCGTTTACTAAATATGTGACATAATGGGCGTGTCTACACGTGCTTTTACATGCACCTTAAATTAATGCACATTTGCCTAATGCACATTAATGCAATTTAAGTGCATGTCTACACATGCGAAGGCGCATTATCATGCTGTGTGGACCAACTAAACTTAGTCAGGCTAAAGTTAGTCCCAAGTCAGTCGACCTACACAACGTTAATGCATCTTAGCTTGTCTACACTTGCATTAAGGTGCTTCAGCTATAGGCACAAATAGCACAAGATTGCCATTTTTAAGGCACATTAAAGGAGCAAACATGTAGACCCACACCCTTAATGCACCTTAAAAATGGCTAATGTACCTTAAATTGGCATGTGTAGATGCACCCAATATGTAACAATCAAAGGACTGACCAGTAATGGGATTAGAGTAACTCACAGAGGGTGCATCTACACATGAAATTAAAATAACTCAATAAACTCTGAAGCAGTTTCAGCTGAGTCAACTGTTCCTGAGCACAGCATCTATACATGCACCCAGGACAGCAGCACTTACAGCCCAGGACTAGCCCTGGGCTGGCAGGGAGCATGGCGGGGGGCGGTCAGCCCTGGGCTCCAGGTGTTGGCGTCACGTGGCAGAGCGGCTGGATGGGGCTCAAGGGTCAGACAGGAGTCTGGCCCCTTGCTGTCTGGGATGACCAGGTATAATTTATACCTGGGGTCCCCACCTCCACTTGTGTTTGATTGCACGTAATGGTTCTGCCATAATATAGTACTATCTTACAGCAAAGTTAATCAGTTTGCTGCGCCCTAATACCAGCACGCATGTAGACTGTGATGCTTTACTGTGGAGCTACTTAGTCTACTCTTCAGTAATGAGCACATGTAGATGCACCCTGAGCATGTAAAACTAAGTGTTATGGCCCTTTATATGGGAGAGCGAAACAACCTTTAGCCTGGAATCCAGAATATTGGTACCTTTGAGAATCCATTTAAGCCTTTTTTATTGCCCTTTGCAAAATGTCCAGGCTTAAGAAAGCTGTTCATAGATTACAAGGTTTACCTGCCACAACAGCCTTATACTTTTTGTTTTTCCAGTCTCTGGACAGATTTTGCATTAACCTAAAAAAAGTGATAGCAAAGTTCTTTGAGGTCTTTGAAAGAGCTTGAAGCACAAAAGGCTCAATGCATTTGCTCTCTTTGATTCTTTGAACAGGGAACATTGCTTACTCTATTTCCACAGAGTACACATAAGTGTTAAACAGTCATGATAGTAATATAGTTCTCAGTGGTGGTGTCTACATGAGACTCTGACTGAGAAGTCATTATTACACATTTCATGAGACTCTGACTGAGCAGTCATTACTGCACATTTATTTAGTATTTGTATTAGGAAGTACTAAATAAGTGTGCAGTAACTAGAGATACAGTGCAGTAGCGCTGGCAAACATCTTTCAGGTGAAGGAACTGTGCAGTAGCCTAATAATACTGCACAGTAGCATATTAGCACTGTCTGTCCTGTGATGTGCTACTGCGCAGTATTTTTTCAGCTACTGTGCAGTCAGCATCTCATGTAGACGTGCTCTGTGGGTGCGTCTACAAGTGCAGTTAAAGTTAATGCTTCTGAATTTACTGCACAGGAAATTCAGGTGCATTCAACTGCTCCCAGGTGCATGTTTACATGTGCACTCAGGTTGGAAGCAAATTGAGTCTGACAGGAGCAGCCTACTCCAGGGCTGCTCCTGCCCTGCTTTGCTCCGCTAAAGTGGCCAGAGGAGCCTAGCTCCCTTGGGTGCCAGCCCTGGGTTGGCAGGGGGCTTTGGGAGCAGCCCTGGACTGGCAGGGGGCATTGGGATCAGGCCTGGGCTCCAGAGTGGGGCAAGGTGGAGACTGAGCTTCATGTGGCTAGGAGCTGCCTCTGAAGCCAATACCATTTCCCCCCTATCCCTTGGAGCTCAGGGCTTAGCCAGGCAGCAGTTGTGATCCCTGGTGCCTGGACTGATCAGGAATTTGCTCCTGATCAGAGTCTACATGTGCACTTCAGTGGTGTTTTCTAGTACCTGTATCTGTTGGTACTAGCAAACGATGCTTTAAATTAATCTACTGAGCAATAATTGCTGTGCTTGTATAGATGGAGACACTTTGTTGCACACTAGATTAGTCTAATGTGCAGTAAAGCACACATGTGGATGCATCCAGTGTGTCAAACAGTGGGAACTGGACATGTATTTCTATGCTAAGAACAATTTTTCTTCATGGGGATTTTATCACACCATTAGATTGCGTAGGGTAAGGATGATGTAAAATGACCATGATACAAATTGCTACAGCAATCTCACTCCAAACCCCCAGGAGAAGGAAATTTTTGAAAATATATTTTGATTTTGCCCCCAGATTTATAATTTCAGGACAAAAAACAGAAGTAGCAACTAGGAACATCACTGAAAAAACCTGCTACCATTATCCCTTTGAATTATTTTGCTTAGATCTATTAGTCTGAAATACTGAAAAGCTCTAATATATGCTGACTATCTAGCACTCATCTTCACGATTTCTCATAGGGACATATCAGATAAAATGATATTTTAATTCTCTGCTACTTCATCTCTGCTAGATATTATAGAAAGAGTGCCCTTTGGCTTCTGGATTGAACTAAAGGTGCCTGCTTAATATAGCCTTCTTTTCTCGCATGTGCTTTGTACTCACAAAATCTGTCCCCAAATAGTACTATTGTTGAATCCCAACACCTCGGCTGTTGCTCTAAGTCAAACTTCACCACCATCCACTAACTAGCTTTAAGCTCACACCAACTAAATTTCAGAAGACATGACTATTCTTGTTGAAATCACCTTTGCTAAACAGCTTCCTAGCTCTATGTAATGGAACAGCAAATAAATGACAAAATGGATTTATGCTTTGAATATACATTTTGTCCCACAGCGTGTATTTCTTTTATGTTTCATGTGTAGTATCCAATCCACACGTTGTATCGGCTTTCACCTTATTACAGACAGGGAATAGTTAGCAGAGTAGATCACAAGTCTGGACCTCTGGTTTTCCTTCTGATCTATGCTGGCCTTGAGAAAGTCATGTCACTTCTTAAAAGTTTAAATTCTTTCAAACTGGAGTACATGCATACCAAGCATCCTCATTAATTAATGTCTACAAATTGCTTTGAGTTCAGAAAGAAGGTATTATATAAGTGCAAAGTATCATCGCTATTATTATTTTTACCTTCCCTAAACTCTTCAGTTTCAGCTCATAAACATCTCACTTTCATCTTGCCCTCTAAGCTCTGAGTCATTTCTGCAGCTGCCTCTTCAAGATGTATACCTTTTCTGCCAGTGAGATCATCTTTTTACCTCCATGATAGAGAAAACTTACATGTGAGCACAAGTCGCACACAGTAAATTTTATGTGAGCTTTCAGACTTCAGTGTTCTTCCAAAACCATTTCCAGCAACTCCATAAAGGTACTGCTCTTTGCAGATATTTCAGGGACTACTGATGAATGCTGGATGATTATTCTTGAAAACTCATAAAGGCTAAGGGAGATCCTAGAATAGTAGTCTAATACTTGAGGTGGGCAAGTGGGGCACTAGCCCCAACTGCCAATAAGAATGGGTGCCAATGTGTGGAGAGTCCATTCTGCAGCCAGAGCAGCAACAGGACTTCTCTGGCACTCCGCACAATGCTTTGCCTTCTGTTTAACCTCTCCCTGCATCTGCCCAGGGCACTGAGAAAGTTAGCTATGCCTCTGTCCTAGAGAGCTGGAGAAGGGGAAACACAACACTTATTTTTAAGAAAGAGGGGAAAAATGGTTCAGGGCCGGGGCTGGAAGGCGGGGGAGGGGATAATAGATAAGTCAGCCTAACATTAATGCCCAGAAAGATACTATGACTCGTTGGCTGGAGCAAACTTTGGACATGGTCCACGGATGTGGGACTTCGGCAGCATTTAGTGGTAAGGGGGATTTAGTGGTGTGCATGCTCTCCCCTTGCTGCGAGGGAGACGAGTGCAGCAGATCCTAATGCCTCCAACCTGGGGTGGGTCATTCCAGCCCATAGTTGGAAAAGGTTACCTGCCCTCGATTAAGAGGAAAGCAGAAGATCCAGTATATCTTGACATTCATAACACTGTTTCAAATGACAGTCTCATAAACAAATTCAGGAAATACAGTTTAGATGAAATCCCCATTAAGATGGGGAGCAGTTAAAAATGTACCCTCACAACAGTGATTATCAATGGGCCATTGCACAAAAGGGCAGATGTTTCAAGCAAGGTCCTGCAAGGGTATATGTTGGGGCTGCTTGTATTCAATATTTCCATTAATTATTTTATATATATATATATAAAGCTGTAGCACTTCCATAAAAGTGCTACTTTTCACATCTGTATATGAAAAAAGCCATAGCACCTCCATCTGTGTGTCTGTCTGTCCATAACACTCTGGGCCAACTGTGCATGCACTGCCCAGAGCCTTATGGACAGACAGACATGAGGTGGAGGTGGAGGTGGTCGGGTCAAGGCTGTGCTCCCTGCTGCGAGCCAAGGCAAGGGAACCAGCCATGTGGGGGGCCTGGCTTGCGGCCATGTTGGTGGGGGCATGGCAGGCAGCTGTGGGGAGGGAGGCCTGGCACATGGCTGTAGGGTACCATGAACAGGGGGAATGGGCAGGGGGTGCGGGCAGCACCTGCTGCCTGCAGTACACAGCTGTGGGGCAGGGTGCACCCCCCACACCTGCTCCCTGTGTGAAGCCCTGCAGCCACACGCCATGCCCCCCATGTGCCATGCCCCCCACATGCCATGCCCCTCACATGGCTGCAAGCCATGCCCCCCCTACATGGCCGCATGCCAAGTTGACCCCACGCTGTAGCACGTGAGGCAGGGCACGCCTCCCATGCCCACTCCCCACCATCCACCCTGCGGCTGTGCGCCATGCCCCCTGCATGGGGAGTGCCTGCCAGCTGTGGCCATGGGGGGGGGGGAGCATGCAGGCATGAAGCTGCGGGGTGTTGCGAGTACAGCCAGCATGGGGGGTGCACACCGCCAGAGGGTCATGACATGCAACCACAGTTTGCCGCAAGGGGAGCAGCAACTGGGGGGGATGCAGGCAGTGCCTGCCAGCAGTAGCACGCAGTCACAGGGTGGGGCGCATCCCCCATCCCCGTTCCTTGAGTAGCACCATGCGGCCACAACCATGCCCCCCCCCCCGCATGCCATTCCCCCCATGCACCCTCCCCCACACCCCAGGGCCGCACCTCACACCATGCAGCCACAGCTGGCAGGCACTCCCCACACCCTGGCCACCCCTTGCACCACATTCTGTGGCTACACAACACCCCCCCTGCACAGCCATGCTATATGCACCCCCACACACCCTGCACCACACCCTAGGCCCACTCCCCACACCACGTGGCCACAGCCAGCAGGTGCTCCCCCCACCGTGGCTATGCACCCCCCACCCCACGCAGCCGTGTGCCACCCCCCACACACACCCTGTGCCACACCCCGGGGATGCTCCCCATGCCATGCAGCCATCGAGTGCTCCCCATGCCGTGACTGTGCCCTGCACTATGCCCTGCTGCTGTGTGCTATCCCACCCCCAAGCAACTGTGCGCCATGCTCCCTCACACACAGAGTGGCAGGGAGGAGGTGGAGTAGGGCTGGACCCAGAGCAGCAGCAGGTGGGAGAGTGGGGCAGGACCTAGAGCAGCGGTGGAAGGGGTGAGGGAACAGGGAAGGTCCCGGAGCAGCAGCAGGGCAGCGGCGGGGCAGGACCCAGAGTGGTGGTGGGAGGGAGGGGGAGCGGGGACCAGGTGTGGCGTCAGGAGGGCACAGAGGCAGACATTGGTCTCCGTCCTCCCCACAAGCCCCAGTCATTCATGATGGGTGTTTTGCTAGTATACACACACACACACACACACACACGCATGCATGCACGCATGCACACACACACACACACAGAAAGCCCTACTTTGCTGTGCTTCTATGATATATATATATATATAATCTCTTCTATAAAATATGTATAAGATATGCCCCCCACGCACCCTGCACAACACCCACCCTATATATATATATATGTGTGTGTGTGTGTATGTTTGTATGTATGTATGTATGTATGTATTATAGAAGCAAAGCAGTTATACAAACACACACACAAAGATATTCATGAAGAGAGACTTCGACAAATTGGAGGATTGGGCCAAAAGCAATCCCATGCAGTTCAACAAGGACAAGTGCAAAGTCCCGCACTTAACACAGAACAATCCCATGCACTGGTTCAGGCTGGGGCCTGACTGGCTGGGCAACAGCTCTGCAGAAAAGGGTCTGGGGGTGACGGCGGACAATAAGGTGAATATGAGCCACTAGCATGCTCTTGTTGCCAAGAAGGCTAAGAGTTTACTGCGCTGCATTGGTAGGAGCGCTGCCAGCAGATCAAAGCAAGTGATTCTTCCCCTCTATTCAGCACTGGTGAGGCCACATCTGGAGTGCTGTGTCCAGTTGTGGGCCCCCCACTACAGAAAGGATTTGGACACATTGCAGAGAGTACAGCAAAAGGCAACAAAAATGGTTCGGGGGCTGGAGCACATGAATTACGGGGAGAAGCTGAGGGAACTGGGCTCATTTAGTTTGGAGAAGAGAAGACCAAAGGGGATTTGATAGCAGCCATCAACTCCCTGCAGTGGGGTCCAGAGAGGATGGAGCTGGGCTGTTCTCAGTGGGGGCAGATGACAGAATAAGGAGCAACGGGCTCAAGTTGCAGCAAGGGCAGTTTAGGATAATTATTAGCAAGAATTTTCTCACTAGGTGGGTAGTAAACACTAAAACAGGTTACCCAGAGAGGTGGTGGGATCTCCTTCCTTGGAGGTGTTTAAGACCCGGCTGGACAAAGCCTTGGCTGGGATGATGTAGTTGGGACTGGCCCTGCTTTGACCAAGGGGTTAGACTAGATGTGACCTCCTGAGCTCCCTTCCAAGCCATAGCATTTTCTATGTTTCTATGATCTATATAGAGGTTTCTCCCAAAAGGGAGGAGAAAAGAGGTCTCGTGATTGATCTGCCTGTCTATCTATGATGTGTGCGTGCGTGTGTGTGTGTGCACACATGGACACACACACACACATATCATAGATAGATAAATAGACAGATCGCTCATGAAACCTCTTTTCTCCTTCCTTTTGCAAGAAACCTCTGGTAGATTATCTCATGCAGAATTTATTTTATTATAAAATATTATTCATACCTGTTCACATTTAAGAAATCCAGGCCTAGACCAAGTCCCCATTGTCCAAATAGAGAACAAAAATGTGGGCCTTGCCCCCATAGTTTACAGTTCCAGTGTAAGAGATGAGACAGCAGAAGGCACACCAGCCAAACTGGGGAGCACAAGAAACCTGTGATAGTGCTGCACAGTGAGATCTGATATTGCTGCCCATCAACATGACAGACAGCAATATCAGATCACCAGATACATCATAGCCACTGTGAAGGCTGTGTACGCATCTTGAGAAAGAATAGAATTAATAAAGAAGGATTTGAAAGAGGCCAATGAAGTAACTTTGCAGATGTTTACCCAAACTCCACCAGCTATTATGGGACAGCATGAGAAACAGTAGGAAGGTGCCAGTTTGAAAATATAACAAGAGGTGATGGATGGTTAGTATCATTGGAAAAGTGGAGGCAGAACCTGATATTATAATAGCATATTATAATAGCACATGCTAGATGGAGATCAACTGTGAAGGTGAAAACAAGTAGTTTGTGTTTTAAATGAGCAAGAAAGGGAGCCACTATGGAAATATGGTGCAGGATGTGGTCCAGGCAATGAGCCTGAACACAGGATCTCAACAGCATCATTTTGAATGATATAAGAGGTGTCGAGGCCACGGTAGAGGATGTTGCAATAATCAAGACACAAGATTATGAGAGGTTAGTGTCAATGCAAAGGCCAAATCTTCAATCTGCTACATAGAATATATCAGAAAGATGTAGACCTGGCCTGAATATAAAGAGAGAAAGAGACAGTGAGGGAGACGTTGAAAATAGTGTCCCAGGGGATGGGCCTGAGTAATAGGGGAGGCTGAACATCCAAAAAGAGATATCACTTCTGAGACAGAGGTATGTAAACCATTTTGTGGTTTGTTACGGTGATCTCATTGCATTGCACTATCTCTGGGAATCCGTTCTTCTGTATGTAAGAACCGCAGACTGTGGTACCAGGTAACTAATCCTTTCAGAGTCATATACACAGGGGTTTTTTTCCCCTCTATCTTAAAACACTTTATAAGCAATAATGAATTTAGCTTCATCACACTCCTATGCAGTACAGTTTTAAATTCTCTGGATTTGTGTGGGTGTAAGTGCATGCATCCTGGAGGATGGTGTGTATTAGTTCCCATTAATGATGGAGACAAGTTTCTTTTTGTCTAATAAAAAATATCAGATTTACCCAAAGAGCCCTGTCTGCCTATGTCCTTAGACCAACACAGCTACAACCTACACCCATTAATGACGGAGTGCATTTGTTTCTTTCTGTGCCGTCTGACTTTACTTTTTGAAAAGTGAGGAAAGCCTATAAGGGTCTTTTGGTTTGGCCTTTGCTCTGCAGAAGAATAAAGGGGCAGGGGCATAATGTAATTCCAGTAAGGAGAAATGATGACCATTCCCCCAGCAAACTCTCCAAGAGAATTTCAGTTCAGACTGAAAACTAAGCCCAGCCGTCCATTAAGCACTTTATAAAAGCAGTGCAAATCCTGCTATATTGCAGGTTATATAACAACTAGTTGTGTGTCAGGGGGCTAACCTGATATTGGTGTCCAGAATATGTTGAAGTGCTATGGTGGACATAAAGAAAGCAAATCTACAGCTCCAAAGTGAGACATGAAGTCTGACTGTTTTCCATTCTGGCAGTTCTTGAGCTAGAGACTGATAGGATGATCCAGCAGATTTATTTATCTTTATCTTCTATGATTTTAGAAAGGCAAAAACTCCCCAGCTACTGCAGGGATATTAGAAAATGGAGGAGGCTGATCCTGTCTGTGATTTTAACACTGACTGGACCCCATTTCTTTCTGTCCCAAAAGCTTTGGCTTCCTCTTCTCCAGCTTCCTCTCTGTTCTCCTCCAGGCTGGCTACCTTTTTCTCTGCTTCTCTAATAACTGCCCTCCCATGTCACTAATGCCCTCTTCCTTTCCAAGGTTGTCTCTGTTCTTACCAGTATCCCTAGTGTCCAGCCCTGCCAGCCTAACTGGGGAATGTCAGGCTGACAACACCTTCTCTCTACCTGATACACTGCAAGGGCAGCAGGGCCATATATAAGTCCAGCTGTGGCAAATGACTTCAGGCTCCTTAATGCTGAACTCTGTAGTTCTTACCCCAAATCCCTTGCCTAGTCTCTTCCTTCAGCTTTCTTCCTGGTTCAAGTGCTTGGCTGAACTGCCTGATTCTGGTCCTATGCTCATCTCTATATTCAACTCACCTGCAGCCTTTCATTCTGGATCATCTACTTCCTATTGGGACCTTTATTTCTTTGGAAACAAAGCTTATGGGAACAAAGAAAATAAAAGTGTGTTATCACTCTGCTTTCTTCTTCTTGATGTGTCTGTGTTGGGGTTGATATAGAATAGCTATATAACCATGAGTAGTTCTCTTCCTTTAAAAAAAAAATCCTATAGCAGAATAACACAGGGCATTTAGTTCTCTGGTGTTTTCCTGAATATTATGGACGAGCAAATTGCCTGTCAAGAATGATGAGGGGGTGGGGATGGAGCCCCGCATCTGCTCCCCACCTTCCCTCCCCCGCCGCTCCTCGTGTAGTATGAATTTTTGCTTTATTTATTATGTTTAAATGATAATGGTATTGAATTGATGAACCTCTATGATTATATCAGCTGTATTTCTCTTTGTCTCTTATGAACAATTTTATGAACAACTGAAACTCCATTTTTTGTGCTTGTTCCCTGCTTGACATAAGTAGATGAACTTTGTATGCCCTGTGTACATGCGTGTATGCGTGACAGGGTGAATGGTGAAAGAATGGTAACTATTTGCATGACAACAGAACAAGATTTAATTGATTGTGTAAGCAACAAGGTGCCAATATATGAGTTACCAGACAGTAAACTAATTCATGGATGGCTGAAGAACTTGTCTGTAATCAGGTGCAAAGAAGATAGTAAGAAGAAAGAATTTTGCATATTGCATATCCTGCCATTTGAACTACACAATGCTTCAAGGCCAAGATAACCAACTTTATTGGAATGACCTCATCATTGATAACCAGAAGAAGCAATCTCTAATTAAAAACTGAGCATGGAAAAACCCCAGTGCTGAACAAAGACTTGAAATCCCTATAAAAGTGAAATGCAGACAAGGCAAGATGAGGAATCCACTCTCTGCAACCTCACGGAGCACAGGCACGCATGTCTGTTCTTCCCCCGCCCCTATCACCCTCTATATGCCTGGACCCGGCCATCCAGTGCTAATATTGAGTAACATCTGCTGGTACCTATAACATCTTACTGGTGTGGTTTTGTCTGTACGTCTGTGTACGTCTGTTTGTATGTATGCATGCTTGTGTATGTCCATTTATCTGACTGGTGTGTCCAAGCTTATGTATCTGCTTCATGTAATCAATAAACACGGCATTTTGCCTTATCCCCCTTTTTAAGGTCTCGCTCTTAATTTGACCTATTGGCAATTTTAAGTAACACTCGTCTGGCCCCGCTCCACAGCCCCCCGAAACCCCCGCCGCTCCGTGTCCATGTCCCCCTGTTCCACCACCAACCCTCTCCTGACACTTCAGATCCAACTAGGGTGGCCTCTATTGATACAAAACCCGATGCCTTTATGTCCCCTATTTTTCTTATAAAGGCATCCGGTTTCATATCAATATTGGACAGGGGACAACCGGACTGTCCTCTATGATGGTCACCCTAGGTCCAACCCTGCTTCCCCCCACCACCCTCTGCCACATCAGTTCCGACCCCACTCCCTCCCCTTCCCCCCACTGCTTTGGGTCCAACCCCGCTCCCCACCCTCCATTTCAAGTCTGACTCTGCTCCCCCCCTGCCATCTTGGGTGTGACCCCACTCCCCCCCTCCCCGCTGCTTCGGGTCCAGCCCCATTCTCTGTCCTCCCCCCTGCCACTTTGGATCTGACCCCACTTCCCCCCTCCCCACCATCGCTATGGTCCAGCCCTGATTCCCCCCCACCACTTCCTCACTGCTTTGAATCCAACCCCTCTCCCTGCCACCACTGTGGGTCCACCTGGCCCACACCCACCTACCTCCCCACTCCTCTTCCTCCCTCCCTGCTTGCCACCTCCCCCTCCCTGTTGGCTGTTCTGGGGGTGTCTGGACTGGGTGGCAGGGGCGTGCCGCCACTGTAATCCCCCCCTTTACCCTCAGGCAAGGAGGCAGGGGGGCAGCCCCACTGCTTGGACATCCAGAGCATGTTTCCCACTGCCAAACTTCGCCAAAGCAGCACAAACTTGGGCCCATGCAGTGCAGGCCACGCAGTCAATCGCGGCCCACCCTCTTAGCGGCACATGCGCAGTTGGCCAGAAACATTATACACAGACTCACAGACTAAGCCTTTTATTATATTAGAATTACTGGATTACAGTGCCATGATGGTACTCAGCCTCCAGGATTTCCTATTCAGCTTCCAGGACTGTCATGAGCATTCAAGTACATAGGCTATAGAAAACAGTTTCACACACACAGAGAAAATAATTCCCCATAGGAACCTGATATACTGAAAAACTCAAATGCCTAACATGTAAAAGGGGTCTCACTCATTGGCATTATAGCAGCTCCAGGTATATAAACAACTCCAAAGATCAAGTTTTCCAGGAATTAGCCTAAGTGGAAGAAGCAAGAAAGATGACTTGCCTCAAGCATGTGGATATTCACTCTTTGTGAACTTAAACAATCCATCTGTGGCCTTATTGTTGGGCTAACAACCATTCCCCATTGCAAGTTCAAGTTTAGCATATACTTTTCCTGACTAAATTCATTTTGGCATTTCCTGTTACTACTGATGTGTGACAGTCATTACATACTAACTTTTTAATATGGTGTTTTAAATATGCATTCAAAATACTGTACAATTTATTGATGCTCACAATTCCCCTGCGCAACAGATGGAAAAGTATTACTGAATTGTTTTTTAAGTAGCTAGCTGGAAAAGAAATCCTAAGCTAGGTATATCTGGCAAACAGTAGACCATTCACAGGCATCTGGACCATATTTTTTCTCTCTCTCAATTAGTGGTGTTGGTTCAGGTTATTCTATAATATGTATCTTTTACTTAGATATCCATATCACATCAGGCCAGGATTGTACTGAAGATGACCCTATCTCTTGGGTCACTGTGATTATCACAGTATGCCAAGTGCCAGTGGCATCTGGTAGCATGTTTGGCATACAAAAAAACTCTGGGGCCCAGATTCAAATCATCCCCATATGTGCCTCCATGGGTCACAGGTAGAATTTAGGTTCTTGATCTAAATGAACAGTTTTACAACTTCCACAAAACCACTTAGGTGCCTCTATTTTGGATTGGAAATTCCTTAAATAACCAGATTTAGGCTTCTAGGTGTGCTCAAGGAAGTTATAGTTTGAACAGAAAGGCTGTTCCTGATTTTTTTTTAACTGATGACTGCCTGATGTACAACACATAAACAGTTCTTGCCGCAGGGACCAGAACCCAGGCTACTCACATCACCTGCGCCACTGGATCCCAGAGTCAGACTCTCTGTTCCCTGGACTTCTGAGTCAGATTTTTGGTGGTCAAGTGGAGGACTTTCGACAAGAGCAATGGAGGGTACACCTACCCAATCTAGTCCACAGCCTGGTGGCTAGGGCTCTCTTGAGTGAGGTTGGAGATTTGAGTTTGAATCCCTTTAGGTTGAATCTCTATCAGCAGCACTGCCACCTCTCTTGGGGAGCACAAGTGGTCTTGGGGGCTAAGCTTCATGTTATATATCCTTACATCCTCCCTGGGAACTCTAGATCCTGTGATGACACAGATGCAGCCTTGAGCCAGGTGCCTCAGCTCTGGAGAGGAGGCAGAGTTGGAAGATGCCCCTGTGCTTAACATTTCCTATTGGCAAGCTTTAGGCACCTCCCTGCTCAGAACCGAGGCACTGTAGATGGTCCTTTAGAAGTACCTGGTTATCCTCATCAGCAGCTCAGGGATCCTAGGTGCCTAAACCTGTTGATCAAGATCATCCTACTGGGTCCAGGCCCCTTTTTTTTAACCACCGCCATACGTAACTCAATGTGCTTTCAAGAACTATTTGGATCTTGCACAGGATAATCCCAGAATTAGACTCTAGGCTCTAGTCCTCAGTGAGCCCCCAAAAAATCCTTGCCTGCATGTTTAATAATAACAGCATCTTTATTAGGAAAGCAGAAAAGAAAGGATGCAAATTGTCTAATCAGGAGATATTACAGCCTTGGAATTAAGTTGATAAACCAATTTGTTTTCTCATCAAGATCTTTCACTGTCAGGGAACACTGAAATAACGAAGCATGGCTAATTTATTTTCTAGAGTCTGTGCAATTAAACTGCTCTGACACTGCTAGTGGAATTGTTCTTGCCATTGTCACTTTTCTGTCCCTTGGAAATGTCTGCAATATCACTTCCAAAATTGTGCTATTCTCAAGTGCTTTGAAGTTACTCCTCATTTTTGCCAGGTCCTTTGCAATCAATTCTGGCTCTGTACTTACACTGTACTTTAGCTGCTGCTTTTTTGAAGAAGAAAACCTTCTGAGGTTGATGAGCTATATAGATAGATCACACAGTAGGTTACACAATTCTACCATATGGGATCCCTGTATCTGTGTAAGCTCTTTAATTTCCAATGTGGGCAATCCATGTAGTGGTATCATGTACAGATACATACTTTTAAATGCAGGGTATGAGAGCCAAGACATTTCTCTGGGTGATGTCTTTTACTGGAATAACTCAATGGTCAGAATAAATTTAGAAAAACTTTCCATGCAAGGCATTCTTTATCAGGTCTGAGGATTTGATAGTTAAGAATTGATAGTTAAAAACAGAGAATAAAACTGTCAAGTTGTGGGGCTGGGAATCGGGGAGAGAAAATCCCAGGGGTAATAGTAGGCAAACAATTAGCAGAAGGAAAGAAGGTTGATTACTGGGAGATCAAGACCTATCAAACCAGACAGGGTGTGGGCAGACATAGCATTCGGAGTACTTAAGAAACATCTGATGCACTTTAAAGGGTAAGCAGGCAGATGTATATCCTCTTCGAAGCTTTCCAAAAATGGCAGAAGCCCACCAAAAATAACCCTGTAGAAATTAGTAACTTCTTTGAACCAGAGGCACTGACTCCATGGCTGCTCCCGGGCTCAAGTACCCACTGAGCCATGCTTGCAGACATTAAAAAAAAAAATAGCACCCTCCCCACCGCAAAGGTGCTTTACTGGAAGAAGCAGTGCATTACTTGAACCCAGCTCATCAGCATCTGTAAAGATTGAACTCTTCAGTGGGGCTTTTGGGCACTTTTAGCTAAAGCTGATTCAATCAGCTATTAGATCAAAGCACCAAAAAATCCCCACTAAAGCACCCAATCTTTACAAATGCTTCAGAGCTGGGTTGAAGAAACGTGCTGCCTCTTCTAGGCATGTGCAGGGCTTATGTAGTAGGCTTCTTAAACATATTAATACTAGCAAAATGCCCATCAAGAATGACATGGGCGGGATGGCAGGCATGGACAGGGGCCTGCATCCGTCCCCCCCCACGCACCACCTCAGGACCAGATCAGTCCTGTTCCCTCCACCATTGCACCCCTGCCGCTGTGGAGCTGGGCCTGCTCTCCCCAACCCGTTTGGGTCCAGGGTCCAGGGCCTCACTTCTCCACTTCATCCGCTCCATCGCTGCTGCCATCTTCGGGGAGCAGGGCTGGGCGGGGTAAGAGGTGAAGTCAGCAGTGCTGGCCTCACCCCCTCTCCCCTGCTCCAACCCCTCCATTCCTGCTGGCATGGCGGTGCTCCACCATGCTGCCACCTGTCTGGAACACTGCTGGAGCACTCTGATTGGTTGTTTCAGTCAGCCAATCAGCATGCGAATAAAGTGTTATGGACAGACAGACAGACTGATGCTTTTCTACTATTAGAATGCAGATTTAGAAGTTATACAGATTACTAGTTTCAGACATGTCAGACTGTTGATTATCTGAATACAGAGATTGTATAATGTTACAGATTACATGGAATAAATAATGAAGATAAATTCAGATTATATGCAGACAAACATTAGATACCAAAATATGTCAGTATTGAGATAACACAGATTCAGATGTTGTATGAATTATATGGTTACTGCACGGTCTACAAACAGTAGGTTACATAAATACATCAATATAAAGAACATATTGTTTCAAATATTATACAAATGAACTGGGTATAGATGTTATATGCAGTAGGGACCAGGTTCTATTCTACCTAATAGGTGTGTGACTGGATTTAGGTATCTGCATATGATTTTATTATAAAATAAAAACAGGACACATCTACATGTGCAATTAATATAACTGAATAGACTCTAGTGCAATTTTAGCCAGAATGAACTAATCCCGACATCACTATCTACACATGAATTTAAGCACAGTAATTTACTTCACTGTCAGATAGTTCCTGTGTCTGATGGGACTATCCTATACCAGAGTAAATTAATCTACTGTGCCCTAATTGTAGTATATGTGTAGCTGGTGATGCTTCACTGTGCACTAAATTAGTTTGCGCAGTAAAGCACACATGTAGACACACCCAAGGAGTGCCATACTGAGCCAAATCAATGATCCATGTAGCCCGGTGTTCTGTCCCTAACGTTGGCAGGTAGTAGATGCTTTAGAGGAAGAATATATGTACAGAGTAGGCCTGTGCGAGTAGGCAGCTGTTTGATCTGGCTTTGGATCTGGCCATTTCAGATGCCAGGGATCTGATCTAGAGCTCCAGACTGGGTTCCTGCTTCAATCCGGCCATCTTGAAACGTGGCAGACTTCATGCTCTCAGCAGAGGCTACCATCCCTGCATGTTTCATGCAAATCAGACAAAAAACAACAAAGTTCTAGATATTTGATTGATTCCCCATTATACCCTATGGCCAGATCTCCGAAGCAGCTCCGAAGCTTTTCCTAAGCAGTTCGGAAGCTCTGAACTGCTTCAGAAAGCCTAAAGAAGCCAGAACTTTGATCCGGACATGCTGCTTCAGGTGCCAAAGTGTCCAAAGCTTCTCCGGATCCAAAGCATGGTCCAAAGCCTCGCACAGCCCTAGTACACAGCATATCTAGCATAGTCCATCCCTGTCATACTCTCCCTGGCATCAACCATCTATGGTTTAGGGATGTCAAAGGATGCATCCCTGGGCCACAGCCCAGTACCGGGCCATGACGGGTTGGCTGCAGGTCTGCAGGAGGGTTGGCTGCTGGACTGGAAGTGACCGGCAGCCAACCCTTTTTTATACTGAGTACAAGAAGCATTGGCTGCCGGTCCACAGTACTCTGGTCTGCAGTTTGCCGGTCTGCAGTTTGTTGGTCCGTGGTTTGCCGGTCCGCGGTCTAAAATGGTTTGGAACCGTTGTCCTAGAGCTTTCCACAGGGAGTGAAGAATGCTTCCTCCATGCCATCCCTGACTTCCCAGGGAAGGCCGGATATTTTCCAGCTCCTCCCCTCATGTCTACCTCTCTGTCCTAGGAATAAAGTATATTTATCAGTATCTTTCAGTTTCTCTACCCATATTCCCACCCTGATTCTCACCTTTCCCTCTCAAATTCCTGTCTTCTCATCTCTGCTTTGAGGAATGGGAAGGAAAGTCCCTCCCATTCCCCAAAGTCCCAATCATCCAGCTCCCCTTTGCCTCCTGCTCTGCCCTTCAAAGCTGTATGCATTTCCCAGCCTTAATACTAGTAGTAGCAGTAGTTCCCATTATATTTCCATTTCTCACATTGCAGGTGTTTCCCTGCTCCGTTCAAACCATTCCCCTCCTATTCTCATTTGCTTCAACTCTTTTTTTCCCCATCCCCCATTCTCTTTCTCTTTCACTCTCCATAGCTCTTGCACCCTTTGCTGAAGATTTCACCTTCTCTGCTCTGCTATGTCTGAACTCACCTGAGCAGAGGAATAATTGAACTCATCTGAAAAGAAGAAGAATCACAAAATCCAGTGATACCTCCACATTAAGACAAAAGAAGTTCTGACTGAGCTAGAGGAATGTGTGGCTTTAGTTTAATAACTGATGTGGAGAAAAGACAATCATCTGAATACTTGCCTAGCATTTGGCCAGGGAGAGGGAGTCTACACATAAAGGATGAGAAGGTACCAAGGGGCACCAGCAATGGTTTAGTGTTTAGTAAACTGACTGGTGGCGACAGTCACTGAAAGGACTTTGTGGGGCAAGACACGTTGCCTTCTGCTCTGGTGAGCAGTTCTGTTAATTAAACCAGTAACTATTGGCCTGGACTCAGGGCTGAATGACTGTTTGACTCAAATGGGATTGGGGGTAGTGACTGTATACAGCTAGTGATAGGACTACACCCTCCATGCCACCAGTACAGCTGTATTGTGACATGGCATTCAGTTTTGGTGGGTAAGTAATGATCCTACACACAGGGATTCTCAACCAGGGAAAACCCAGTGCCCTCCAGCTTGGAGAACTGAAATTTGCTTTATTCTGGGCTGGTGAGGAGAAGGAGAGGAGCGTGGATGGGAGGAGCACCTTTTGAATATAACTTATGTACAAGCAATGCAAGCCTTGACTATGCTGGGTTACATTGGGTTATTGGGGAAAGTTTCTGTCCTCATACAGATTTCCTGATCACTGTAAAGCGCCTTCTGAAAAATAAATATAAGTATAAATTATGGGGGAAGGGGAATGACTTAACTTAAAATGGGTTTAGGAACCTAGTGAACCCATGGGACCCAAAGGCCTAGATGACCTCTAGTTTGTAACTTTAGGACAGGATTCAGCTCTGACGTGAAGTGCCAAGGAAGCTGTATGCTGCTCTCGTGCCTCACTCCTCCTCCCTTCCAAAGGGTCTGTACAATTACAATAATTACTAGTTTGAAGCTAGGCTTCAATAGTCCCCACCCTTCCTGACTGGTGTGTATGAAGAGGAAGGTTGAGATTACTCCTATAGGGTGTTTTTTTCCCCAAAGTCATTGCAGTTTCATTCCCTGTGGAAAGCTCTAGGACAGTGGCTCCCAACCTTGTTAGACTGCATACCAGCAAACAGGGGACCAGAAGTGACCATGGACTGGCAAACCGCGGACCGGCAAACTGTGGACCAGCATACTGCAGACCAGAAGTGACTGGCATACTGTGCACTGGCAACCAATCCTTTTTTATACTCGGTGTAAAAAAAGGGTTGGCTGCCTGTCCTCAATATGCCAGTCACTTCTGGACTTCCGGTCCAGCAGCCAACCCTCCTGTAGACTGGCAGCCAAGCTTTCACAATTATCCCCAAGGGGGACAGACCTTTATATCTGAGTCACCATCTTGAAAGAAGTGAGCTTCCCCATAAAATAAATTACAAAATGAATAAGAGAAAAATTCCATGAGCTGCAGTTAAAGACAAAAAGCCTCATCCAAAAGTTGGAAAATCCTACTGAAATTTAATCTTAGTATTTAATATTGCATTCTGTACAAATGGTTATTCTGTAGCACTTACATTTACAGGGATTATAAACTTCATACAAAAAGCCAATAAACTCTGCAGACTCCAGGCCCCAGATTACTCTTTTTATTGAAAGTTTTGATTATTTGGATGAAATTTCATGAGACCAATTACAAACTAGCTTTTGCTGAACCAAATCTTTTGTAGAAGAGCCTGGCTTATGAAAAGCAAATTATTATTACTATTTTTGTAAGAGGATTCTTTTAATGAAACTAAGTTAGCGTGTCTTTTCATATAAGATTAAATGGCAAAAAATGGAGTGTTGGCTCTCTTTTGCCAGCTTTAATTTGAGTATTGCATTGGAAAAGGAATAGACATACTATTTTTTTCCAAGCCTCTCCTTCAGATCTCATTCTGCCAACTGATGATACCCAACTAAGATGCTGCTCACAGTTGATTGAACAGATTTTCATTTTAGAATATGATGGTCTCTCTTTCTGCCTCTATACTTGGAGCATCTGTGTTGTAAGGAACAATGTTGACACTGAAATTGTCTTTCAGGAGACTCTAGAGTCAACATTTTGACTCTAGAGTCAAAATGTACTGGGAGGAGTTGGCTGGCTCGCAAAGCTTTCTGCAAGCTCTGGCACAAATCATTGTATTTTTTTCTACATCAGGTCCACATTTCACTGGTTTTCTTCATAACCAAATCAAAATACGTTCTGAATAGGCTTCTAACCTCTGTCTTATGTTTCCTTTACTTTTCCTTCGATAAATGGCTTCCACTGAGCCTCAATGAATCTTACACTATGACAGTTTTATAGAGAGACTGATTTTTCCATAGATGTCCTCTATTTGTTTAAAGAGTTACTACTTCGGCAGATCATAAATTAAACTCTAGGATTTCTGCCTTGCCAACAATCTAGCATCTACGTGTCTGCACTTCAAATACCCCCAGCATCATGTCTTAGTGCCAGTAAAACATTCAACCTTGTCCTATTACCTGGAATTAGGTATTCAGATTTTTTGCATTTGTCTTAATTCATACCAGCATAACTTTATGGCAGTAAGTGAAGCTGATTTTATACTGTTGATATATTTCTGTGTTAGCAGCTTGCCCTGTTCAACTGTTGGATCTGGAGCTGTTTTGAAGGCTCTGGAAACACAATGTAAAGTCTTTTAGCCATTAAGTGAACAAGAGACCTTTCAGTCTCTCCTACTGCTTTTTTTGCTGGAAAATATCCATATGCCAGCAGAGCTGCCAGGAGGGTTGGTCATGATTGATAAGGCTTTCTTGATGGGTTTTGGGGTTTTTTTTCTTTTTTTAGGGGTATTTTTAAAATTCTCACTGTTCATTTAATCTTTGTTGAGAGGAAAGCAGGCTTCTGGTCATCTAAATCAAAACCTTTGGTTATATATTATATAAAGGTCTTTTTCAAAAAGTTACAGATCATTATCTAATGTCAATGGGTTTCAGGTTTCATGTCAATCCATTTTGAACAAAAATTGGAGCAGTTCCCTCTGAGCTTGCTGTTTCCTTATACTGTAGAGGACTGTGTTGCAAAGAAATATGAATATCCTTTGCCAAAGACACAGCAGCACCAAGGCACTACAGAAACATACTGCAAGAGATACCACTTTGGTCTGTCCAAGATGTAATATTCAGCCAACGTATCAGTTTTCCACCATTTCTTCCATTTCGCATTGGGCATTTGTCTAATCTGGTACTTGGCTGTGAACCGGCTCATCCTGCGACTTTTCAAAATCATCTCCTCTGGCAGAGGCATGTTGTTGATTGCTAATCATGACTGCAGGAGTGAGACTTTCCAGCATAAGGAGATCATTCTATCATTGTCAATGAAGAATCATCTCAGCAAAATGGTTTTGACCTGCAGTCCCAGCTTGTTTTGTAGACTCTGATACGTGGCTGGTTGATGACATCTGTATATTGAATTGCTTTATTTGTTGCCAGTGGAGGATTCTGCTATAATCTCTGTCTTTGAATTAAGATACGCTTGAATGCCTTTTCTGGGGTTTTTTTTTTTTTCTTTCTTGGATGACAAAGGAGAAAAGGGCTCCAAAAAGAATTTTAAGTTCAGGATATATACTTACAGGTACATATATAATGAGCTGCATACCTGCCTGGCCAGAACACAGCCTGCTGTGCATTAGAGCTGTGTGAAATTTCACCAGCCATTTCATTTCGATACTGTTTCAACCAATTTCGAGGTCAAAACAGCAAAATCGGATCAAAACAAAGGCTGTTGAAATAGTCTCAAAATAAAACAAAGCTAGTCGAAACATTTCAAAAGTAGAAACATTTCGACCATAGGCTGGGGGTGGGAAGTCCAAGATCTGGCAGGGGACGGGAAGTCATCCCAGCTGGGTTGACTTCCCGTCCCCTGCACTAGATCATGCGAGGGATGGAAGACAGCCCAGCTGGGCTGCTTTCCCATCCCCCATGCTAGATTGCACTGGGGGCAGAAGGCAGCCCTTCCCTGGTGCTAGCTGGACTTCCTCCTGCCCCTGGCATGGTCTAGCATGGGGGATGGGAAAGCAGCCGAGGTGGGCTGCCTCCTGCCCCTGCATGATCTAGCACTGTGGATGGAGAGGCACCCCAGCTGGGCTGACTTCCTATCCCCAGCCAAACATTGAAACAGTGTTGAAACAGCCTTTCTGTTTTGAGGGAATGGAACAGAACAGCTGTTCTGACTCAAAATGAAATTCAAACAGAACACTGTTCCGTCAAACCATCGAAACTGAAGGCAAAATGGAACGGTGCCATTTTGCACAGCCCTACTGTGCATGCTCAGTAGCTATGAAGAGACTTAGCACTTACATTTACAGAGATTATAAACGTCATACAAAAAGCCAGTACACTCTGCAGACTTCAGGCCCCAGATTGCTCCTTTTATTGAAGTTTTATTTATTATTTGGATGAAAGTTTGTGAATGAAATAAGATCACAAACTGGGTGTACATAAACTGGGTGTACATACCAAAAATGGCAGCTATGTGGCTAGGTAACTGCTACCTGAGCGTGTAAAGTGAAATAGGATCCTGCCTATGAAAACACAATGCTAAACACTGCTGAATGTATTTACAATCTAAGTAGACAGGTAGAAATATCTGAAGTGCACACACCCCTCAGATTGTGTGTTCCTCAGAACAGGGGGCTATCTTTCTTCCCCCTGGCTTTATACAACTCCTAGTCCAACAGGGTCTTAATCCATCACTGAAAGTTCATAGACTTTCCTGAAGTACCAACAGTAACAATACTTGAATGTGCTGGAGTACCGAACAGTCCACAGCTGCTTTCATGTTGTCCATATCAAATTCAATCTATCAACTTTGGAATATTTAATTTTTTTCTGTTGTTGTGTGAAGTCCCATTTTCAGTTTTCAAATATTTAAAAACATATATCATCTTCACCTCTAGGCATACTTTACACAGGGTGAGACAAACACTGAATGTATTCCCAAAAAGCCTCTGAAATGGTTTCAGATCTGAAGCATACACAGATGTAGCAACCTGCAGCTTAGGATGCTTTGAAGCCCTGCTTAATGCAGTAGGCAACAGCCTTTTTCTGAAATTCAGTGTTGTAGCAAAACCCCCAGTTTTTCGTTTTTCTTTTTTTTTTGCAAAATGCATTCTCTCCCCTTCCCCAACCATTTCTGACTTTTTCTCTCCCTCTCTATTCCCTAGAGATAAGTATAAGTGAGCTCAGCCTTAGGATAAGCTTTAAACATTTTTACTTTGGTAGCAAGTTTTTGGTTTTGGATATCCACCATTTTATATTGTATAATTATTAGGTTTGTATTGATTCTTACTGTTGTATATTGTATTATTATCATTTTCGCATTGATATGTATTGTTTCATATGGATGTTGTATGGTTTAGGCCTGTGTTTGTAAGTGAACCAAAGTCATGTCAAGTTTCCATTTTATATGTCAAGCCTTCATCTCTGTCCTCTGCCTGGGAATCCCCTGCATTGCAACTGTATGAGTCACATATCCCTCCCATGTAAATTGGTTCCCGAATGAATGAGTGTGATTGGGAATGACTGAAATACAATGGTAGCAGGCCTCTACTGAATGGCCTGTAATGACTGGGCTATCACCTCACATTGATTCACCCAGGAACCAAGGACCTCACCCAGGAACAGAGACAAGACCAGCACTTGAAAGACAAAGGACCCTGCAAAATCAACAACTCTCACCGTTACAGACACCCGAAACTGCACATCCCTGCATGGAGTGCACATGCTCAGTACACCAGGGGCTGACCCTTGCCTGGGCATGCCTCCTGTCACTAGGGTCACACAAGGTCTGCCCCTATAAAAAGGGGCAGTGAAGACAGGCCCAGTGGGATGCCCTCTCCATCTGGACCAGCACCATACCACATCCCCTATCCACCCAGAGGCCCTGCCGGCGACCCCCCTCTGGACGACACCTACTGGACAAGGACCCCTTTCCAGCCTGGATAGGTAGATATTACTGCACACCTCCTCCTACAACTTGGACTCTCTCTCTCTCTCCTCCTGGACTTCAGTGGACTTCAGCCCCTGCACCAAGCCTCTCTAACCCCTGCTGCCAGTGTGTGTGTTTATGTGTGTGTGGGTGCAAAGGAACAAATAAGACATTGTGTCACCATCTCCCCTGTTCAATGAAACCACTGTCATTTGCAACCCTGAGTTGGGTCATGTTTTACTGGATCCCAGTCCCTTCCCTGTCTTAAATTCCAACCTCGTTCTCCCTCTCTCTCTCTTAGCTCTAGCTCCGACCCCTCTCCACTAGTTTCCCGATCTCCTTTCAATTCCTACTGCCTTTTCCCTGTGACTTTCTGCTGCCTTGCTCTGCTTTCCCGTTGCCCCTGCCACCTTTCAGTCTCTCCTACTGCTTTTCTTGTGATTTTCTGCTGTCCGTTTCTCTGTTTTCAGGCTTCCCCTGCACCTTCTGTAGTCATCCCCCCCCCCCCCCATCACCACCACAGCTTCCCAGCTCCTCGTGGCTGTCCTGCAGTTTTCTCCAGCAGCTGGAGCCTTTCTCCAGCTCCCAGCACCTACTGCCACTCCCTGCAACTTCTCTAGCTTCCCCGGAGCCATCCTCTGGCTCCCCACATCCAGAGACCCTCTTTAACACCCACACTTTCCCTTAGTCCTATTTTCCCTCTCCCCACCTACCTTTTCAGCTCCCCCATAGCTCTGGCTCCAGTCCCAGCCTCTGTGGCACCATTGCTTCCCTGTTCTGCAGGCTTCGAGTGTTGTCATTTAATCAATTAATATCAATTAACCTAAAGTTACCCGCAAGCCTCATTTCTTCAGCCCAGGCCCCTGTAGTCTACTGGTTCTAATCCCAGTCCTGGTAACTTTAACTCCCTATACTTCTACTTTTTTACCTTAACCTTTCCCAAGGTATCCCAAGTACACCAAGCACATGCATACATACACATCACAACACCCAACTTAGGAATTCATCTGTATGTATGTGTAGGTGGGTGGTATGTGTATAAATTAGTAAATACACATATATACATATATAGATATCATTGTGTATGTGTGTGTGTGATGTATGAATTAGTAATCCACATATGTGTATTGGATGTGCAGGTGTTGGTAACTGGTAACTGATTCTGTCTAAATTTGGTGTGTGTAGCGTGTATGGGCTTAAACTGGTGATAAGTGTGCATGAACCTAGACTAGTTATTTTGAAAGTCTGTGTATCTGAGTTGCTAGTGTGAGTGTGTGTGTGTATATATATACATATATGGCATTGTGTACATGATATACAAATTAGTGATCTGTGTCTAACTTTTGGGGTGTATAGTATGTGCTTGAATTGGTAATAGGTATGCATGTGCCTAGGCTGATTTGAATGTGTATGTGCCTGAGCTAGCAATATGTGTGTGTATGCACCTAATTGATTTGTGCATTTGTATATGTGCAATTGTACACCATGCCCTCCTGTCTAATGGCGCAATATTGAGATCCTGAGCATTGGCCTGACCTCTCAGGGCAACAGTGCTACTAATGAAATGCAGCCAAGAGCCTAGTAGATCAGTGTCTCCTGAAGAAAGTAGTTATGATGACCTATAGTTGCCCAAAGACAGAAGCAGTATCCCATCTTGAGACTATATTGGTACTGTGGCACTCGCAGTCATTTAACCCAGTGGAGGCAAACAACAGCTTCTTACACAGCTGTTTATTTAGCTAAATGAGATCTAAATGGATGCATCTTCCAAATCACTTTGGGAATCAGTACCACACTCTCTATGGGTTCTTCAGTGATATCGTTCCTCAAGGGTTCAGTATACTGTAGTTCATCCCTTGGCCGGGTGCAATTTGATATTTGAATTTTGTACCTTCTTTCCTCCCAAGCCTTTGAAAATATGTAGTTCAAATATCATTCTTCCATCTTTGCATAACTTCCATCTTCTAATTGCACAAGCCTATGTTTCCAGCTCCCTTAACAGATACCAGGGGCTTGCACATAGCATAGATTCATTGTCAGACTTTCTGTTTATGTATGCTAATGCATAAATTGGGGATTTAGTTGAAGATAGCCAGAGTCTTTCAAATTGCTAATACTCACATTAATCCTCTTAACAATTTCCCTTGTATGGGAGGGAACCTATAGTACTATATAAGCCTTTATATGGCTGCCATTGAAGTCTCATCTGGTTAAATTGTCTGCACTGCTATGTTGTGTTTGTTTCTCATCAAAAGGAGAACCAAAGACATCCTCTGCTTCATATCTTTTGTTTTTAGTTCTTCCTTCAGTGGGAGCCTAACCAAGAATGCAGCCTCAGAATCTCTCTCTCCATAAATCCACAGGCTTCCTCAGACAGCCACAGCAGGATTCATGTTGTCTCAGGATTTGCTCTAAACTTAGACAGAGCAATGCCACACTTTTGAGTACTTGCTGCAAAGAGAGGTATCAAAATGACCTGTTTAGGCATCTAGCATCCTCAGAAAATTTCAGAGACCCCTAACAGGGATTCAGATCTATATGTGCCTGTGCAGAGAACTGGGAGCGGTACGTATCTCAGTTAAATGCTTACTGAGAGAATTCAAACTGAGCCCCTCGTATCTCTCTATCAAAGCAAAATGCCACACTGGGAGAGCTGGAATCTTTTAGCTCAGTGTGGCCACTGTTCAATCGGTAGGCAACCTGGACAGTGTTGCTAGGAATGCTTTCACCCTTGCAATCCCTCTTTCTTTTTTTCCCCTTCTCTTGCCAGTTTTTGCAGTTTCACAGTTCTGGTCCTCTGAAGCTTTTTGATAGTTTGGAAATAGCCTCCACCCATTCCTAATCACTGTAAAGGCTCGGATCTTTTCCCTCAGAGTTCACAATGTAAGTTGAGAGATGGCAAATTTAGTGGGTGCAAGAAACACCTGGAGGGACTAGGGGACCACGTGCATGTATAATAGTAAAAAGAACACACCAACATGCAGCTAGTGGTATGTACAATTTGATGATTCTGAATCCTTCAAACAAGAGCTGTCAAACACCTAAAACATTTGACTGCGACTAGTTACGTGATTAAAAAAATTAGTTGTAATTCATTGCAATTTCAAATGCACAGCTAAAAACTCAAAATTATACAAAGAAAACCTCAAAATTATGCAAAATTATGCAAGAACTTTGTATGGTTGGGGGTGGGGTGGGGTGGGGTGGGGTGGGTGGGGTGTGTATGGGGGAGGAATTTATGAAGACTTGAGGAGGGGTGGGGGGGGGGGTTGCAGCCTGTGGAGGAGGGGTCCCTGCATGCCCTGGCATGATGTGGGGTACTGTGGGTCAGGAGTGAGGGGCAGCAGCAGAGCTGGGGGGGCTGTGGCTTTGGACCAAGGGGCAGGGGCAGGGGCAGGGGCAGGAGCAGAGGCAATGTAGTAGTTTCATCTACTACAGCAGTTTACTGAGATTCTTTACTCTGTTCAATGCACCAACATAACCTGTGCTGGTCATTGAATTCTGACCTTTTCTTAAAATCTAAGAAAATTCTTGTTGAAGATTAAAAAATACAGAGTTCCCCATTTAAACAGGCAATTCTTTTCCTATGTGCCATGTCAGCTTCACTATGCATTTGCTTGGTTATGAAAACACCATGATACTAGGAAATATATTAGAATAAGAAAGTTATCGCCTATTGCTGTTCCCTGAAGAAAATAAAGAACATTGCTAGCTTTGAACCATAGAAAAGTATGGCTGCAAGGAACCTCAGGAGGTCACATCTAGTCCAACCTTCTGCTCAAGGGGATGATCCCTAACTCAACCATCTCTGATAGTGTTTGTCTAATAAACACTTGGGGGCGGGGGGAAGCTTGCAAAAGAAAATGAGTATAAAATGTTTAACTGATAAAGAACAAAAGGGTTAGCATTAATGGGTGAAAGGTCATCCAGGACGTAGAAAAAAACAGATGCACTCAAATAGCTCTAATATATAGATAAGTGAACTGATAACAAAACTCCCATGGATGTGAAAAGAGCTTGATAAGTTTCAAAACCAGTGGTGAAGAAGTCATTGGACTAGCATGGCTACTTCCTTTTCTTTCTTTTTCATGTCCTTCTGACAAAGTATGTAGAAGAATTTGCAGATTTTATTGGAAATTGACAGGCCATGACATGAGCACTTCTGCTTTGGCCTACAAACTTGCAACCTCTGGCCTAAAAACTGTATGCCTTAGCACCTAAGCCACCCCAGCCCCCAACAGAGCTACTTATGACATAATTTGTACATATGTGCATAGGAGTCCTGGTTATACTAAGCTATAGTTATGCTAAATTATAGTAGGCTAAGGTACTAAAAAGGAACTTGAGAAGAACAGGCCTCATGACCTGTGAATGCTCTGATAAAAAAATAAAAACACGCTAATGAGGGAAAATGCAGATTCAAAGAAAGAAACAGAAAAAATAATAGCTGAATTGCTCAAGAAATAACGTAGGAATAAGAATTCGCTAGTAAGGCAAAGATCTAGAGAACTGAAAAAGCAGATGTACAAACCTGACAGAAAAACCAAGTAGAAATAGACATCTTGACAAAAAGAGAGGTAAAACTTGGCACAAGACTAGGGCACTCAACTATAAATTCAGGGGCTGTGCTACTTGTCTTTTGTAGTAACCTCAAGGAGCATTGATCACATGCTGTGTTGTTACCTGTCAAGATCAAACTTCCCTAAGCTGACTGTTACTCAGACCAGTCGGTGTACTGTCTGAGGACAATAAGCCCTTCTGAGCTTTTGTCTCCAAACACAAATTTTAGTTATTTTTTTGGCATCATATCTGGGCTCCAGGGCTAGGGATAGAAGTCACACATAAACCCGTTGATCAGAAACTGGTTCAAACCTGGATAACAGAACATATGTTCAGTGCACATAAGCCAGTTTCAAAATGGCCACAACTGGATTAAGATAAACCTGGTTGAATGTAGTATCAGACTTAACTGACTTGGGTCAAAGCAGTTGATGGAACCTCTGTCCCAGACCCCTTCCTGGTTTAAGTTAAATCAGAGTCCCCCAGCATGATTTTCAGACCTGGGCTGAAGTGGTCTAGGCTATCTGCTCCAGAGAGTAGGGCTGGCCTCACTCCTCTGCTCTCTAGCTAGAGCTTTGACTGACTGAGAAGTGGGTGGGGGTCTACAGCCCGGGTCTGCCTGGCAGGGGCACAGCAGCATCTGCCTAGATGCCCCCTGCCTACCTGGCCCATGGTTCGCTGCTGAAGCAGGGATGCCCAGTCTCCCACAGCAAGGACCCCAGTAGCACAGACCCCAGCTGGCATCTGGCCACGCCACCCCATGGTAGCTAATGGTGAGAGGTGTCTGTGTGTGTGTCTCCAATTTCACTGGAACAAAGGCAGACAGAACCGTGTCTGCTTAGGGCTTTCTGGAACTAATCATCAGGTCAGCTGGTAATGTCTGAACAAGAAGCCAGTGGCTTGCAAATGCCTTGCAAAATGCCTGTTGTACCCTGCAGTATGTTTTCTTGATGGGCTGATAAGCTTTGTGTTCTGATAAGCTCCTTGCTGGCTTCCTTCAAAGCCATCAAAGTGCAGGCATTTTGGACCCTGAAACCCTTATAGCAGATAAAGTTTCTTTATGCAGCGATTACTGCTGGTGATTGCTTCTATGCATCAGTTAGTGAACCTGGTTAGGGTGCAGCTTCTCCCCCCACCCTCCTCTCCTGCCCCCCAAAGCAGTCAGTCAGAGTTTACCAGGGGACAGAGAAGTATGAGAAATAACCTGGTTTGCAATGAATGAGACCTGTCAGTGCTGTCAGTTTGAGATTTAGGCAAATGCAAAGCACTAGCTATAAGGATAATGCAGATGCATGCAGTCCACACAAGCAGCTCCTCCCTCCCCTTACTTTGCCTCAGAGTCCTATCCAGGGCCAGAGTCTGGCAACACTCCCTGCCCCTTGAGCTGTGAGTGAGGGAAAAGCCTGGCAATGGCTGCTTCCCCCTCTTTCTCTGGCTTGGGACTGTGCAGGCGAGGTTGGAGGTTTAAACCCCTCCCTAATCATAGTGTCCTGCTGGGGCCTGGCCACATCCCCCCTCAGCTCAGCACTATGGAAGGGAAGGGAGGGGTCACTCTAATGCCACCCAGCTTCTGGCCTGAACCACTGCAGGCATGTGCCTGCATTTCCTGAATCAACAGTGAATGTCTATCTACTTGCAAATTAGTTCAACCTATGCAGGTTAGATTAACCTGCAAAGATTGAGTCATTGCAGGCTCAAGCTTTTTGAATGTCTGTCCCTAGCCCAGGAGGCTGCTTGCTAGCAACAGTCTCCTAAACACACACACACAAACAGCCTGAACACCAAGAGTGACAGTGAGAAAGAGGCTACCAGGATTGCTCCCACATGCCTCCAAACAACAATGTGGCATAATTTTGAAAGAAAATTATGAAATGCAGCAGTTACAGGTCAAAATCAAGATGTTATAGGATAATGACACTGTGGAGATTGAAGCCAGATTTCCTATTCTGCAGGAATGTTTATTTGGAGAGGAAAAGATGTCCCCCTCCAGGCACAGTTATCATCAGAACAATGCAAGAATAGGGACCAGGAAGCTGCCCAGCATCTAATGCAAGTAAAAGTTTTAAAATTCTTGGCCATATCAAAGTCATATTTCTACAACACTTGATAAAGAAATGGGATAGATTTTTGGTACACTGGAACCAGATAAAATCCCATTATCACGTTGACAGTAACCAATTTCCCCATTCCCTCCAAACACGATAACAACCCCATTCCCCAGTAAGCTTCCAAACCATGCACCGCAAGACCAAACTGTGAATGAAGACGAGAGATCTAAGATAACATTTATAATGTCATTGCATTAACTGAGAAGCAAATTCAAGTTCTCGGTTTTGGGAAATGAGCAACAAGGAGACCCATGCCCTGATAGATGGAGAAAATGTATGACTTAGCAAGGGCATCGCCACGTGAAACACTCAAATGGAACAGCAAGCAATCAACAGTGGCATTCTTCCTGCTTATTCTTTTATGATCACAGAGAAACAGCACGGTTTTGTCAGCACAACGGAGGCAGGAAAAAAACAAGTGCAGTCATATAAAATCACGGGGCGGGGGTGGGAGGGGGGGAGAGTATTAAAACCATCATTGCAAAACAATAAATGATTACATACATTCAAACTTAAATATTTACAGGAAGAAAAAATTAAAATAATGTTGAATTATCCATGATAATTGTATCCCTATCTGAAATTATAAATAGGCCCCTCTCTCTAATACTAAATCATCTTGATTTCTGAAATGAGATAGAATTTTCTTCTGTCAATGTGCAAGTATCAGGCACCATAGAGAGATCCTGTGCAACCACAAAGATCCCTGTGGCTTATTGTGCACCTATGTGACTCTCAGGTTCCTCATTTAACACAGTGAAACAGATACCTCACCAAAAGTGAGAGGTGGTAGAGGTACATTTGATGAAGGTGAAACCACGGTTCCACAAAAACAGATTTCTTTGCATGTACTCCAGGCAATCCATGGAAAATTATCCATTATTATGCTTCCAAGGTAGCCAAATACTGTAGTATCCGAGTATCTTAAGTGGAAACATATCTACAATGAAGAAGCCAATGTTTTAGCAGTTCAGGATCAGTGGAAGAAGTGCCAGATGTGTAATACGTGGCTGTAATACGTGGCATGTGTGTATTACAAAAGTATTTTGTTCTAATCCTGTACTTGGGGCGAATTTAATCCTAAATTTATTAACTCAGCAGAACCTCACTATTCCCCAGAGGAACATTTTCTAAGATGCCTGAAATTCTGTGTAATAGAACATTTCATAAACTGGTGATAATGGTCTCTCCAAGTCCCAACCTGAGCTACTCCTTTAACAGTACAATCCACGCCTGAATCCCAGCGCATATTAGCCCGACAGCCTGTGCTTTCTGTTAACAGATTCGAAGTTCTGTCAGTGTCAACAGGGGAGCAAATGGCATATTCACAGTTTAATACTGTTTCCTTCAATGCTGATCAGATTTTTCCCCTAATAGTTGTCTAGAGGGCATATTTTATTCATTAGAACAACGAAAGGATCTTTCATTGGGCGTGTTGTAGCTGGCATCGTGATGTCCTTTAGGTTGTTAAATAATCTCCAAATGGCAGAGCCAGCTTTAAATGGAAATGAAGTTACCGTACAAGAAACCTACTTTGTAATTAATGCTTTTTATTGATTTGTCTATCGAGATTTATTACAGTCATCTGAGCTCCTCCCCAAGGAAAGGGGTGGCATTATCATCATCGTTGTCATTTAGATTTACAGTGCAACATTCCAGTTAAGCAGATGAAACCTCATTAGTGGAGCCACACACAGGCTGCTGGGGTGGCCCCAGCTGCTCTGCTCTGGCAGTGTTTCTTGTCTCCAGATATAGCTCCACAGTTCATCAGGAAGCAGGTGCCCTAACAGTGAAATACATGCAAGGTGAAGAAATAATACTTGTAAAATCTGTCTGTATAATTCAGGAGGTTTATCATATATAGCCATTCAAAGGGCAATATATGCATGTCCCTGTAAAAAGTGTCATGATGAGATGTAAGAAAGAAATGATGGTCTTTTAACTAGGGTTTTTGATTTAAGAATTAGAGTTTGAGTCCAAACTTTGCCACAGATTTCCTGTGGGACTTTAGGCAAATAACTTCATTCTCAGTATTTATCCTTCCTTACTGCCAGCCATCCTTGGTGTGGTGTCCTTATCTATTTAGCTTCTAGGCTTTTGAGAGTGGGGAATGTCCCTTTTGAGGTGTACACTATGTTCCCTCCATTATAGGCCCCAATTGCAGATGGGGCTTCTATCTTGGGAAGGAACACCAAGCGCAAGCATGACCCACCCACCCACCTACCCACTCCTTCTCTCAAGCACCAAACCTGGAAATCCAGCACTGAATCACTCCAGGAGTGCCCCCCACTCTTAATGCTCTTAATCTGTCTCTCCAAATTGTGCCTAGGAGCAACCTCAGAGTGGAATGATCCAAACATCCCTCCTGTGGGTGCACTGCAGATGTGTGCTAAGTGCTACAAAAATGCAAATAATAAAGTTAGAGTCAGTCAGAAAATGGGGTGTTTTCCACAGAAAATGAATTGACTGCTTTAAAAAAAAAATTATCTATTATCTGTGATTTTTTTTTTTACTGTTGTAGACATTAAATTAAATTTTACTCAAAAATAAATCTTTTTCTAATTTTCCAAAAGTGCTAATATTATTCTGTATCAACTTTCTAAAACAAGCGCAGGGCTTCAAACAAGTCTGAAGGAAACTTTTAGGCAAAGTTTTACTTAAGCTCTATAAGAAAGCAGAGAAAGAATTATCCGCCTGCTCATTTATTTCATCCAGATGTATGCCCTCTACCACCTGTATTTGAATACCTGAGTTCAAAAGACTTTCTCTCAGAGGATGAAGTTGCACATTAAACGTAGACGATACTAAGGCACTTAAAACCTGAGCATCCATATGTTTAAGCTAGTGAATTTGTACTGTGCCCTCTGAGCATCTCAAAGTTATGCCTCTTCAGGTGAGGGTTATCTCTGGGCTGTGCTACCCAGCTCATGTTAGAGTAACTTCAGTCTGCTCCACAGAGATAAAATAAGTAAGTTGTAGTGCTCCAGCATCTCAGGGTGCACTGCTCCCAAATCCAAAAGCAGAGGTATGGCCCAGGTATCCTGGTTCCTAGCCATGCCCCTGATCAGCAGCCCTCGAGTAGCAAGTCAGAGAAGTGGAAGCAAAATACAGTATTAACCCTTAATGTGTAACTGCTTGCAGCACATTCTAACTTTAATACCACTTAATAGGCATGTCTACATGTCGCCCTATGGCGATGTAATAATGAGCTACATCACCATATGGCACACTACAGTGACATAGTGTGGTGTAACCCTCAACATACATATAGGCTCGGTGATGACAGCTTGACTTGCACCACAGCCAAAAGGGACCTAGGGGTAGTGATCGACCATCATATGGATATGAGCCATCAATGCGAGGCGGTGGTCAACAGGGCAAACAACACACTGGCATGCATCAACCAATGCATCTCGTGTAAAACTGAAGAAGTGATACTCCTGCTGTACTCAGCAATGGTGAGACTGCAGTTGGAGTACTGCGTCCAGTTCTGGGTGCCGCACTTCAATAAGGATATGGAAAAACTTGACAGGGTCCAGGAAAGAGCCACCCATATGATCAGGGACTTGCAAGACAAGCCAGATGAGGAAAGGCTGAGGGACCTGGGCCTCTTTAGCCTCAAGAAGAGAAGGTTGAGAGGGGAACTGATAGCAGCTTACTGCTATATCAGAGGAGTGCATCCGGAGCTCAATGAGCAACTGTTCACTAGGGCACCCCCAGGGAAGACCAGGACCAATGGATACAAGCTCCTGGAAGTCTGCTTCAGGCTTAATACCAGGAAAAATGCCTTAACAGTCAGGTTGTCCAGACTGTGGAATAAACTCCCTGCAGAGGTGGTGCAGTCACCTACCCTGGAGGTTTTCAAGAAGAAACTAGACAGTCACCTCGCTGGGGTCACCTAACCTCAGTTGTCTTCCTGCCTAGAGTGAGGGGGCTGGACCCGATGATCTGCAAGGTCCCTTCCAGCCCCTAACATCTATGATAGCGATCACACGGACCTACACACAATGACCAGCTACGTCGCCAGAGTGGTGCACTCTCCTGGTATAACATGCTGCTATCGCAATGTAGTGGTGAAATCTAACCATGTCATTCTCATGGCACAATAACTGCCCATACTGCACCAAGATTTAGTGCTTCCAAAAGGAAGTACTAAAGCACAGCACCATAGCAAGGTTGCCATATGGCAACGTGCAGATGCACCCAATGTTCCACAGATTTAGTAGTGTTTCAGTGTAACGTGTAAGTTCACCTCAGTCACCACCTAAACCTGGAGAGAGCTGAAACTCAGTAAGTGTTTCCATGTTTAGGAGACTCCACTGGGAGTGATCTAGGAGCCATCCCTGGGTGAACTGGTACTGCAGCTCCTCTTCAGTCAGACCCATTTTAAAAGAAAACAGGGAATTCTGCTCAGATCTTTGGAAAAAAAAGTGTAGATATGAACTAGCAGGAGAAGACTCTGGATCTCAAGGGTAAAGAACCATTGTCCTGCATCCCAGAGTCAGATATCTCAACAATGAAGTTGGGTAGAAATAATTATTTCTCTGCCTTCTTGGAGAATTTTGGCCTAGAACTTCCCCTTGGTCTTGTTTGGACTCCAGCAGTGGTTTTAGAAAGTTAATACACCTATTTTGATGTAGAGTTGGGCTGTGTATATTTTTCCTAGACCATTTAGTGAAATTTTCAGTTATTCACCACAAGCAGGTATTTTAGGCTGGGGAGGGGCTCCGACCCTCCCCTCCCCCCTCCCTGATCTCCAATTAAAGCTTTACATTCATGAGAATAGACATTTTGAGGTGAAACTGAGAACAGGAAGTGCACATCTCTATGCACTTAATACTTCTTGTTGGGTGGCTCATGATGACACCTTCTCACTCAGCGTGTGGGTCTCTGGGAATGCCTTTCTAAGATGCCTAACTATCTCCAGGCTCAGTATAGGTAGCCAAAGTACATAACAGGATTCTGTATCCCACCATACGTAGGTGCCTAAAAGTGTTGTACTTTCATAGACTTTCATAGACATTAGGGCTGGAAGGGACCTCGGAAGATCATCGAGTCCAGCCCCCCGCCCAATGGGCAGGAAGTCAGCTGGGGTCATAGGATCCCAGCAAGATAAGCATCCAGTTTCATCTTGAAGGTGTTCAATGAAGGCGCTTGAACGACCTCCGGTGGCAGGCTGTTCCAGACCTTGGGGGCTCGGACAGTAAAGAAATTCTTCCTTATGTCCAGCCTGAAACGATCCTGTAGTAGTTTGTGACCATTCGTCCTCGTCATCCCTTGGGGCGCTCTGGTGAACAAACGTTCCCCCAGATACTGGTGGTCACCCCTGATAAACTTGTAGGTGGCCATCAGATCACCCCTGAGCCTGCGCTTTTCCAGGCTAAAGAGCCCCAGGGCTCTCAGCCTGTCATCGTAGGGTCTGCTTCCCTGACCTCTGATCATGCGCGTGGCTCTTCTCTGGACTCTCTCAAGCTTCTCCACATCCTTTTTGAATTGTGGAGCCCAAAACTGGACGCAGTACTCCAGCTGCGGCCTCACCAAGGCCGAGTACAGGGGGAGAATGACGTCCCGGGATTTGCTTGAGAAGCATCTATGGATGCAAGCCAGCGTTTTGGTCGCTTTACTAGCCGCAGCATCGCATTGCAGGCTCATGTTCATCTTGTGGTCAATGATGACCCCCAAGTCTCTTTCTTCCAAAGTGCTAGCCAAAATAGCACTGCCGAGCCTATAAGGATGCTGCAGGGTTTTTTTCCCAAGGTGGAGAACCTTGCATTTATCGGTGTTGAACACCATCAGATTCTTGTCCGCCCACTTGCTGAGCCTGTCCAGGTCAGCCTGAATCATTCGCCTGTCTTCTGGTGTGGATGCTTTGCCCCAAAGTTTGGTGTCATCTGCGAACTTGGCCAGTCCGCTTCTGACTCCAGTGTCCACATCATTAATGAAGATGTTGAACAGTATGGGTCCAAGGACAGAGCCTTGGGGAACCCCACTGGTCACAGGACACCACGATGAGTGACTTCCATCAATTACTACTCTCTGGGTCCGACCCCGGAGCCAATTTTCCAGCCAGTGGATTGTGGAGGACCCAAGGCGACAATTGGCCAGTTTCTCCAAGAGACGATCATGGGACACCAGATCGAAGGCTTTTTTGAAGTCAAGATATATGACATCAATCTCATCTCCCTTGTCCAGGTGATAGGTCACCTGGTCATAGAAGGAAATGAGATTGGTCAAGCAAGACCTACCCGCAACAAACCCGTGCTGGCTATCCCTTAAGATGTTGGTGTCGGCCAGTCCATTAAGGATGGCCTCCTTAATAAACTTTTCTAAGATCTTCCCCGGGATAGAAGTCAGGCTGATGGGCCTATAGTTAGCCGGATCCACTTTCCTCCCTTTCTTGAAGATAGGCACCACATTGGCCTTCTTCCAGTCTTCGGGCACTACACCAGAGCGCCAAGAGTTTTCAAAGATCCGCGCTAGAGGCTGGGCTATGATACTCGCCAGCTCCTTGAGTACCCTGGGGTGAAGATTGTCAGGGCAGCTGACTTGAAGGTATCCAGCTTCTCAAGATGTTCCTTTACGAAGTCAGCATTAATGGAGGGCAGGGGATCACCCTCACCCGGACTTCCTGGCCCTGTAGCGGGCATGGGCGTCCCATGGGGCTGATGAAAGACTGACGCAAAGTACCTATTTAATAGGTTGGCTTTTTCCTGGGCGTCAGTTGTCAGTTGCCCCATCTGGTTCAGCAGGGGTCCAACGTTGCCCCTGCTTTTCCTCCGGCTCCCCACATATCTGAAAAAGGACTTTTTATTGTCCTTGATGCTCAAAGCTAGCTGGAGTTCAGTTGCAGCCTTGGCTTTCCTGGTTTGCTCCCTACAGGACCAGACCAGTGCAGAATAATCCTCCTTGAAGGTGACTCCCATCCTCCATCCTTTATAGGCCTTTCTTTTTAGCCTCAGGAGGTCTGCTAGGTCCCTGGAGAGCCAGGGGGGCTGCTGTGCCCTCTTGCTGCCTTTCCTCCGAGATGGAATAGACTTAGTTTGTGCATTGAGGATCGCTCCCTTGAGGAGCAACCACTCTTCTTGAACTCCCCTCTCCCTGTGGTCACAGTCCCTTAGGGCCTCACTGACAAGCCTCCTGAGCTTGTCAAAGTCGGCTTTCCTGAAGTCAAGGACTTCCGTGTTGCTGACTGACTTGCCAGCTTTTCAGCGGATGGTGAAGGTGATCAGCTCGTGGTCGCTGTCACCCAGCTTCCCAACGATCACTAGGTCGCCGACTAGGTCATCCCCAGTAGCCAGTACCAGGTCGAGCTGCGCTTTGCCTCTCGTTGGCCCATAGACTTCTTGAGTCAGGTAGAGGTCATCCACGCACGAGAGGAAGCTCTGCGACCGCTCAGATTTTGCTGAGCGATCCTCCCACGAGATGTCTGGGTAATTGAAGTCACCCATGACAACCATGGTCCTGGAGCAAGCTGCCTCAGCCAGTTCCTGGGCAAACTCCTGGTCAAGCTCAGGACTTTGGGTGGGAGGTCTGTAATAGACTCCCACCATTGTGTCCCCTGTGCCGTGTTCCCCATGGATTTTAACCCAGAGGGTCTCCAGCCGTCAACCCTGGTCGCCAATATCGGCTTGCAGGGACGCGTAGCTTTCCTTAACATAGAGAGCTACACCCCCGCCCCTTTTCTCTACACGATCCCTCCTGTACAGGGTATAGCCATCTTTCCCCGTGGTCCAGTCATGGGTGGAGTCCCACCAGGTCTCTGTTATCCCTATGACATCGTAATTGTTTGCACTGAGCAGGAGGATGAGCTCCTCCTGCTTATTCCCCAGGCTCCTGGCATTAGTGTACAGGCAGGCAAGTGCTCCCTGGGGGGCTCCTTCCTTGCCCACAGATTTTACCAGGGCTGGGGCCGGGGTGGGCTCCCTTGAGTGCCGTGATCCGCTGGCTTTGCAAGGATTACTCAGCGGGCCAGCAGTGGCAGCAGTCCCCCTGTCCCCCAACAGGATTAGTTTAAAGCCTGGTGGAGCAGGTCAGCCAGTCTGGCTGAGAAGAGCCTCCTCCCTAGGGGAGAGAGGTGGAGACCATCTCTTCCCAGCAGCTCGCTGCCTCTCTCACCAAAGAGCGGGCTGTGGTCATGAAAGCCAAAGCCTTCCTGACGACACCAGCGCTGCAGTCTTTGGTTGACCACATAGATCCTCCTGTCCCTTCTCAGCGCATAGCCTGAGACTGGGAGGATCGACGAGAACACCACCTGTGCCCCCAGACCCTTAAGCCCCGCTCCCAAATCCCTGTAGCGCCTCATGACCTGGCTGGGAGTGCTCCGAGCCGTGTCATTGGTGCCCACATGAATAAGGAGCATGGGATAGTGGTCTGTGGGTTTGAGGAGCTTGGGGATCCTCTCCGCAATGTCCCGGATGCAGGCCCCTGGGAAGCAGCAGACTTGCCGGGCTAAGGGGTCGGGGCGGCAGATTGGCCCCTCCATCCCCCTCAGGAGGGAGTCTCCCACAACAAACACTTTATGTTTTGTCTTGGGGAGAGCAGGGGCGGGAGCTGCAGTTGGGCCCATGTTGCCTGTGGGGGCCGGCAACTCAGCAGGTTCTGCTGGGGCAGCAAGAGGTGCGTACCTGTTACTCAGTTCTGGTGGGGGAGGGGCCTTGGTGCGGCAGGCCTTAGGGCCCTTGACCACCTTGGTCCATGCCCCTGGCTGGACACAGCAGGAGGTCCCAGAGTCCTCCTTTGGCGTGGAGGGAGACTGTGGTCTACCCTCTGCCTTCCGGGGGAGAAGGGCCTGGCAGTAGGAGTCTATCTCCTACTTAACTGGCTGGTGTCCTAGTCTTCTTTCAATGGAATTGTCTTTGTGCCTAACAGAACAGGACCTTGATCTAATTTGGGAACTCTTCATGCAAACAGAATACAAAAAACTAATAATTACTGAATGGCTTTACCTCTCTCATGACTTATGAAAAGAAATAATGGGAGAACCTATATCTACATAGACTTGGAAAGAGTCAGGGAAACAATGATGAAGAAAGATAAACCCACCCTGCTGTACAGCACCTAATCCTCAACTGAAACCACCATGTTATCATTTCTAGGGGTAGAACTGAATATAAATGCTCCCTTCAGCGAATGGAAATGTTGCCATTGACTGCTGTGAGCTCTGCATCCACTTACACCTAAGGCAGGGGTGGGCAAAATACAATCCACGGGCTGAATCAGGCCTGCCAAGGGATTCCATCCAGCCTGCCGTGGGTCCCTCAGCCCCACCCAGCCCAGGTATGCGGGGTGTCCTGGGCCATCATGTGTGCAGCCAGTCCCAACTCCTGGGCATGCAGCAGGGAGGTGACAGCACAGCAGTCAGACTTGACTTCCTGGCAGTCCCCACAGCTGAAGCTCACTTTACCTGTCTACTGCTGCCTGTGTCTCCAGAACTGCTGCCTGTCCTGGCCCTAATGCCCAGGCACCCCATCCTGTGCACCCTGCACCCACCACCAGAGGCACCAGACACAGCAGTCAGGTGCAGTCTCTGTGGAGGCCAGCCTAGGACCCCTGTAGGCAGGGCACACTCTGCTGGGCAGATGGGATGGAGCCATCGGAGGATGTGGAGGAGAGTCTGGAAGTAAGACAGGCAGGTGGGGACTGGGATTGCGGAGTGGTGGCAGTGCAGGGGTGGAGTCCAAGACAGAGCCACAATCCACTCCCCACAATGGACACCAATTCAGGAGGTAGGGACATGTGGGGAGCTGATTGTGGCTGTGCCCCGGGCTTCAGCCCTGCACTGCCACTGCCTCACAATCCCAGCTACAGCCCTGCCAGTGGGGGGGAGAGGTGCGGCCCAAGCCAATCTTCATGGATACCCCACCTACCCTCCCTATCTGGCACCTCTGGAGGTTGGTGCAAGGCAGATGGGCCTGGGACTGGATAGGGTCAACTGCCCTCCCCCAACACACATTCTGCGCCAAGCCAGGCCAGGACCCCTCCTCCCTGCCCTGGTCTGCAACAGCTCACCAAAACTCCTTAAGTGGTCCTCTAGCCCAAATAATTGCCCACCCCTGAGCTAGAGCATTTGGGCAAGTTCAAAGATAACCATAGCTTTGCAAGTAGAACATTTCTATGAGGCACTATCAAGCTCTTAGTAGTGATTCCTCCTTCCTCTCGCCCATCTAGTCTCTTCTCTTTTCCCTCCCACTTCTCCTCCTAGGCTTTCCACTTTCTGTTCTTTCAAAAAGCCTTTCTCGAGGAGGTATGCATAATTAGCTAATGTTTGTAAAGCCAAATCTGGTAAGTGCTATTATCTTTCTTTGGCCAAGACGACTGATTAGGATTCTAAACACAGCCTGGAAGCAGCTGTCAGAAAAAAAACTTCTTGTACTGGTGATGTCCCTGTAATACAGATGATACCACAGGATGTAAATGCATGGGCAATTAGTTTTTTGTTAAGCTCACCAAATAAATTTAAAAAATGATCTTGGGCGCTTTATTTTCTGCATCTATTTTTTTGGCCCTGGATCCAGATAAACAAAAGCTAAGATATTTCTGTTTTGTATACCTTTAATCTATTCAGGGCAAGCAGTTAGCAGGAATAAGTTTAATTAGAAAGATAATTTATCTTTCTAATTTATCTAAATTAACTAGTTGCTACTGTAATTTTTTTTTCCTGTAAAAGCAGTCATTTTGGGACTGAGCATTTTTCATATATCAGGTGAAATTCTCAGTTGATGTAAATTCTCCATTGTTTTCAATGGAATTGCGCTCTGTTATATCTACTGAAGATGTGACCCATGATATTTGTCATTAGTGAATTATGGAAGAAGACGTTTTTCTTCCCATGTACAGATGTTAAAAATATAACTCTGTCTTTACTTTTCAAAGTCTGCTTTGCAACTGTCCTTTTGTAAGGGAGATGCTTCAAAATTCATTCATCCAATCCATTATGGAAATCATTTCAAATGATTTTTTTTTTAAGTTCAGCTGACTCATGCTCAGGTTCCAGCCATGGTATATTTAGGATGAGTTTTGTCTTATTTTCATATCTATCTGTAAATAGGTTTTGGGAACCTGGACACAGAGATCAAAATATGAAGTTGAAAGGCCTTCTCAGCTGTCTTAGAAGCCCAATGACTTTCCAGAATGAATGAGTGATAGGTGGGCTGTAACATGCAACTGTCCTCTGTGAAAAGAAATTAAACAGGTCAGTCCTGATCCCATGGGAGAGGAGAAAAAGACCCTCGTAGAGGATCTTAGCTATGTTCCTTGTGAGATGTCACTGCTTGGTTGCATTTCTAGTAGAAGACCCTAGTAGAAGATCTTAGCTATGTTCCTTGTGGGACTGGCTGCTTGGTTGCATTTCTGCTTGTGGGCACAGATCACAACCAAATCCAGGTCCACTGTGCATTAGACACTGTATTAGCATATAGCAAATGATGAGGTTGCATCTACACAAGATCAAATGAGATGTTTGATTCCCTGGGGACAGTGAGCAGCAGGACACCTTGTGTCACCACTAGTTGTCCACGGGGAATGCCTGTGCCACGTGCCTTCTGGCGTGCAGCAGGTTACCCCAGGTGGGGTAGGGGAGACAGGGGCCAGCACTGGGCTTGCCTTAACAGCCTTACCTGGCATTTTGGGGGCCTCCTGGGGCTGCAACACAATTCTCTTAAAGGTAGAGTTACCATACGCAGCTTTCCCTTGTGGAAGATTGATTAGACAAGGATCTGAAAGAGACTCAGTCAATGGAGAAACCAGAAAGAATTTCTGAACTTAAAAAAATAAAATCTACACAAAAACCATTGACACCGAAATCCATTGCAATTAGCACAGAGCCAGAGATCTTAGTGAGCGCAAACTCACACTTTGGTGGCTGCCCTGTAAGATATTTTTTGTATAGCATATTACAACAGGAGGAAAGGGAGTTTGTCATTTAAGAGTGCCTGATTTCGGACCCAGAAGATTGGTGCAAGTGATTATAAAAATAAAAGAAGTAATTGGGGGGGGGGGGCGGGGAAAGGGAATAAGAATCAAAGTCAAGGCCAAATTAAGTTGCTGGAGAAGGGTTGGATCTTTTGACTAGGCTTAGAGAAGGGAGATAGAGACTCATAGTGGAAAGCCTCCAAACCCCTGCAACCTGGAGGAAGAGCTTTCAGAGAAAGAGATTTCAGAATATCATTTAATCCTAAGGAAAGAGGTCGGCAGCCTACACACATGTGCTTTCAAAATACTGATTGAAGCACAGTGGTATACAGTGGTGCCTTTCAGGCACAGCTGACCTGCAAATAATTAACTCTGTATTTGGTGTTCTCTTCCATGTCTCTATCTGTTGCAAGTCTAACTCCAGGGGTTCATCTCTTATCACTTGGAGTAGCAAAAAGCTTAAAAAAAGAATTCCAGCAGAGTTTCCATCTGCAGTTTCACTTGGCTTATTTTTGATACCTTTCCCAAAGGTACCTCCTTTGTGGAGATTGATGGAGTTGCATTTGTAAAGGCAGAAGAAGACAGGCCAGAGACTGCTTTCAAACACAGGCGCTTGAAAGAAGGGATTTGATACTGGAAGGCATTGAAGGAATGCAGGCTCTCTGTTTTTCGTGCTGAACAAAGTGTATGCTTCTCCCATTGTTGCAAATAAATCAAATGGGGGAAAATCAACTTATTTTCTTAGACTGGGTGCAGACATTTGGAGCGGTGAGTGGGAGATTAGATTGAGTTAAAGATGGCCACCTGATTAAAAGTAAATTGGGAAGAGGGGGCTAGGGAAGGGTTGGGGAGAATAGAGAGCAGGCAGGCTCAGGAGGGATTGTAGGGGAGGTGGGGTTGGTGGGAGAATCAGGTCGGGGGGCAAGCAGGATCCAGGGGAGGGACTGGGGAAATCAGGGGAGCTGGCACAGTCTGCAGGATGGTTCAGGAAATTGGGAGGACAAGTAGCGTCCATGGAAGGGCTTGGGGGTATTGGGAGGCAGGCATAGTCTTCAGGGGGATCAGGGAATCAGGGGTGCAGGCAAGGTCTGCAGGAGGGATCAGGGGAGCCAGGGGGGCCAAGCAGAGTGTACAGGAGAGATCAGGGGGGCAGACAGGGAGCATGATGGGGTTGCTGGGGTCCAGGAGGGTTTGGCAGGATCAGGGGAGCTTGCAGAGTCTGTTGAGAGGCTTGGGAGGATGGGGGACCCTCTCTCCCACCCCCTGAGACTAGGGGCTAATTACCTCCCCAGCTGCATGTTCCCTGCCCCCAGACCAGGACTTACTTCCACAGCTTCCAGCAGCAGCAAACTCTGATAAAGCCAGCACTGGGAGCAGCTTTCAGGATGGGGGAGGGTGGGCTGGGGCAAGGTGCCAGCTGGTCTGTGGGGCAGGGGAGTTGTCCTCCTGGGGGTGGACAAGGAGCTGGGGGGGGTAAAAATAGCCCAGTGCAAGAGGGTCATGCAGCCCCGGGGCTGGAGCCAGTGGCCGGGCTTTTGCAGCCCTGGAATTGCACTGGGAACTGTACAGAAGTTCAGGACAGCTAGGGTGGTCTAACAATGGCCAACCTGATCTAAGTTAGACTTCCTCAGTAGCCAGGTTAATTTATATCGGGTCAGCCATTTTCAGACTGAAACTTCCCAGAACTCCTGTTCAGTTTGCTTTAGAGACGCATAACTAGAGATCTAAGTGTAAAGGTCTGCGCCCGGGCAAATAACAGTAGATTGGGTGGCCATTTTTAACATGATTCAACCTCCCCCTAACCTCCCCAAATGTCTATATGCACCCCTTATGTGACAGCAGATGAAAATGCCCCCGAAGTGATTCAGCTGATTGTGACATTCAGACAGTCACAACTGATTCAGGGAAGTGATTATTCCCCTCTGTCTGGCACTGGTGAGGCCACATCTGAAGTACTATGTCCAATTTTGTCCCGCTCCCCACCACCCCACCCCACCCCACCCCACACATACAGGAAGGATGTAGACAAACTGGAGAGAGTCCAGTGAAGGACAACAAAAATATTTCAGGGTTGGAGCACATGACTGATGAGGATAGGCTGAGGGAACTGGGCTTATTTAGTCTGGAGCAGAGAAGACTGAGAAGGGATTTAACCGCAGCCTTCAATTCCCTGCAGGGTGGGTCCAAAGAGGATGGAGCTGGGCTGTTCTCAGTGGGGGCAGACAACAGGACAAGAAGCAATGGGCTCAAGTTGCAGCAAGGGAAGTTCAGGTTAGATATAAAGAAAAACTTTCTCACAAGGAGGGTAGTAAAGTACTACAACAGGTTACTCAGAGAGGTGGTGGAGTCTCTATCCTTGGAGGTTTTTAAGACTGGGCTAGACAAAGCCTTGGCTGGGATGATCTAGTTGGAGATGGTCCTGCTTTGAGCAGCGGGTTGGACTAGATAATCTCTTGAGGTCCCTTTTAGTCTTAATTTTTTATGATTCTATGATACACTTGGCAATGACCCTGCTTAATGGATCTGTAGTTAATCCATTAAATGCCACTTAAGCTGATGCCAAATTATGTCAGTTGAGGTTTTTCAAAACTGGCCTGATAATCTGTTTACCTTTGCCGTTGGCAGTGGCAGTCCTTTGATATGAGAGCGGCCGTCTCCCAGCAAATAGGGGAATCATTGGAGAGTTGAGGAGGCCTATGCGAGAACGTCACATTGAACTGCAGATGTAGCAAAGAGCTCCCGGAAAAAGAAGTTGATCCTGGGGATGGCAAGTCACAACTCTTTCCCTTTCTCTCTCTTGTCTTTGGTGTCAGAGACGCCAAATGGGACTTGGGTGAAATTTGCACACCGAAGTTCCAAAGAGCAATTCAGTTTGGCCCTGATCCACAAGTCACAGAAATAAAGAGGTCCCTGTGTTCAGACGATGCCTCTATTTTGTTCTGCGAAGTTCTCTATGTCCCTGTTTTGGGCATCTTGGCATGCCCAATAGAAATCTCATTCAAGCAACTAATAAACCTAACAGCCGGGTTGCGAACCAGCCTAGTTCTGGGGACCCCAGATATGGTCTGAGCACTCCTAACTCATATCAGCACCATAGAGTGAAAAGCTGAAGGTACCACCACCACCGGTCAGTTAGATGCTTGCCCTCGGAACCATCTTCACTGGCGCCCTCATGAAAGCAGGTACTTGATGCATCAGGCCGCTTAGCTCCAGAGAGGAGTGGGGGTACAGACACCCTCCGATGTGCTTCTTAAGGTTTGGGGTGCTGAAACAGAAGCAGCTCCGAGACCAACCTGCATCTGGTTCTATGGTAATAGATACCATGATAAATGCCTTCCGTGATTCATTGCAGTACCCGTTAGAGAGAGTGGGCTTTCATGGATTCAGCTGGATGGATCATTTGTCTCTCTAGATTATGTAGGCTGTGTTCTAAAATGAATTACCATGAAGTCATTATTCCAGCTGCACATTCCCTTTTCACTGCTCTCTTTTATTTCCTATTTATTTGATAAGATACGTAGAAAGAAAAGGGGACTTGATGTTTAATTACACATGAGCATGTTGCTGTATGGAGGGCTACATGCCCAGAAGCATTTTAAAGATCATTTGTTTAAGGTGCTTTGTGCATCTTGTTGGCTCTAGGTGTTAAAAGAAAAACGATTCTGAGTTGTTATGCTTACAATTAAATAGCCTTTCAGATGTGTTTCATTAGAATGACATACAAAGAGGGGCATGTCATGAGAACATACAGCACCTAGCTCTGGAGGAAAGCAACTGAAACTAAATAAAGTAAGTTTTCAACATGCTAGCAAAAAAATGCATCTGTATTAAATGCCCAGGAATCTGCCCCAGCTTCACTCCATATTAGATCAAATAGTTTTAACTGGCTTCTATCTACAATTCAACCTCCTTTGCAATACGTTGACTGAACCAGTTGATTTCCAATGGGATTACGGGTACTTCTGTGTGTAAGGATGGCAGAACTGCACCTTTTTGAAATCAGGAAGGGATGTGGACATTCAGCTTCAGCCTTTGTCGCTTTGATAGACAGTGTTCAAAGCAGTCAGTGTTTCCTGTGACACATTTAGTGGAAATATTTAGTTGCCTAGGTAATGTAGTTGAACATTCAGGAGAGCAACAATCAGATTCACACTGATCTTGTGTGCAAAATAGGCAAAGAAGAAAAATATTTTACATTATATAGGAGAGCTGTTGTTTATTTACTGAAATTAAAGCAGCCGGCATCAATCACCACATATTAACTCTACTAAGTCATACCACCTGCGAAGAGTGTAGAAGATATTCAGTTCATTTTTCTCCACCATTCTGAAAAGGTCATGTCTGAACTGGAACATATTGGTAACCTGCAAAGACGTTGTTGAAAATTAAGAAGCTGCATCCATAGAAGAAAGCATGGAGGAAAGGACAGAATGGAGCTGTTTGAAAATGAAATCAGTGCCATATATTTTCTGGAAAACTGAGACCATTATTAGCACCTTGTCATCCCGTGGAATCTGAGCTGCAAACTTTCTGTTCCTTCCAGCAGAGAGAGTTAGTTCTTTCACCATCCACAGAAACACAGGAAGGTATAAGACAAACTTTTCCCCCAAACCCTAAGGACCATGCTGTTTAGTCACTGAAATTAGTTGGCTGCTTACTTTTGTTCTCCAATCTACTGTCCACAAGTTCCACCAACCATGCCGACAGGATTGAGAAGCCTTCACCCAAAAGCCATATCTTGTGTAGTCTGCTCAGCGATTTACACTATAATTTAGTATCATTCGAGATTAACAGTGCAGTGGATCCATGTTCTGAATTAGGAATGGAGTTAACATATTTAATAAACAATACACTGAAAAGGAAGTGAGCACCTAAGGGCTCAATCCAATAGGAAAAGATGTTGGTGCCTACCAATTAGGCTCTTTTAACACCTACAATTTTTACATCTGCCTCCTTCCCTACCCCATCTCCATCCTGAGTGGAATCAGAGACAAAATTAGGTACCTTACCTTGTGCATGGGTTAGATGCCTTGAAATGGTGTTCCAGAAAGTGCGTGTGATGGACAGGATGCTGTTTAGAGCCACCTAGTGCATCTGAAATCCTATTCTCCTTCCAGAGGTTAGGCACTTGAGTCAGGCCTGCAGGCATCTCCTTTATCCACTTGGGCTCCAGAGTCCAGAATCCCGTCTGAAGGGTGGGTGCCTACAACAGGGCTTGGGAAGAACTGAGCAGGACTTATGCTCTTGTGGCGTGGCGTCCATGCAGAGCAGATTACCATTTACATAACGACATTCGTAGCATTTGCTAGAACATTTACCAGAAAGAGGGAGAGTTGGGTTTCATGCCTTCTTCATCCCTATGAGGGCTCAAACCCTATGCCCCATATCCCAGGATAGTGCTATTGCCTAGCTATGCAGGGGCACTCTTCACAGCTCCCCTCCTGTACCACTTTGCGCAGAAATGCAATATGAATCAGGCTAGAGAGAAGGAAAGTACTTAAGGTTGTCACTGAATCCTAATGGATTTTAGGCAGGATCTAGGCAAAAATAAAAGCAACACTGCAGGTATGTAGGCAACTTGCAGGGCAGGTAGTGAGGCACCTAATGAGTTTTGGGCACCTTGAGGATTAGGCAGTCACTGAGAATGCATTTCTGGGTCACAGTTTTGTACTTAAGCACCTGGTTTATGGCGCCTGTACATACCACAGGTTTTAAATTCCTCCTTAATTAAAATTAAATCCTCATTAAATTAAATAGGTTTATAAAATTTAAACTTGCTTATTTTGGAGTGTTGTATCTTTGTTTACACGCACTAGGTTTTCAAGCAAATTAAGCCTTGGAGTGTCGCATCTGTGTTTACACGCGCTAGGTTTTTAAATGAATTAAGTCAGGTCCCTGGCCAGCACCACAGGAAAGCAGGATGGTCTGGTGCAGCCCCCCATCCCAGGGCTCCCCACCCACCCTGTGCCTATGCCCTGCCACACAGCTGTGGAAGCAGGGAGCCAGGAAACCATACGGGGGGGGGAGGGGAACCTATGTCCGAGAAGCGTTAGTTTAAAAAAGCAGAAGCAATTCAAAAGCTAAAGCGATTTGAAGGGGTAAACTACAAAAAAGTCACAGTACCATCTGGTGTACAAAGAGGCTTATTACACATCTTTGAGTGCCTTTCTGTTTGCAAACAACAAATCCATGGACACGGCACTTTAATTCCCAGCAAGCCAAACTTAACTACATCTAGGGAGTTTTAGTTTAATGAACAAGAAAGATTTTTAAAGCATAAGGAAATCCCACTCGTGCAAGCAGACATGCAGTTGCAGTGCATGGAAGGGCAAAAATCGTGGGGTGTACATGAGCCCTTAAAGATTATTTTAGAATTACACCATACGTAAAGGTGGCAACATTTGTAGAAATCAAATTCATTCTCAACTGTCCCAAGACAGTGGGGAAGACAGTGATGAATTTAGGAGAGTCTTATCAATGCCCAAATGAATGGGCTACACAGTAGCTGATAACCATCACTGTGACAAATGTCTAGTAATGTAGAGTGGGTATAGGTTATAGCCATGTTGGTCTAAGGACATAGGCGGGCAAAGTTCTTTAGGTAAATCCAATATCTTTTATTAAACCAACTCAAATAGTTGGAAAAATTCTATATTCATTCTGCTTCTCCACCCCCACCTGTCTCTCACCCATTGACTACCTCAATTTACATTTTCACTGACTGGCTTTCTCTCATGCATACTGACCTCTGGCTTCTTTACTATTCTATCCAGGAAGAGCACACACCAACTGCAAATGCTTCTTCAGCCTGATGAAGGGTATTTATACCGAAAAGCTTACAAAGAAGAACTTTTCAACTATTTGAGCTGGTCTAGTAAAAGTTATCGGATTTGCCCAAAGAACCTTGTCTACCTAGTAACGTGGAGTGGAAGAAGTATCTACAATGTACACCTTCCTAGGTTTTAAATGCACTAAACCTGCTTAGGAAATAGTTCTGGGCATCATTTCAAACAGCACAATTGAAAGGTTGCTGATTGTGCAGCCTCCTTCTAAAAAGCAAACAAAACATTAGTATTCAGAAGGGTCAGTGTAACTTGTTGTGTGTAACATGTTGCCCCAGACATCATTATATACATTCACAGAATGACCTCCTGGGTTGCTGTATTCATTTGTGTACACACTATCTCATAATTGTAAATAGGAAGGAAGCAGAGAGACAACATTGTTTGAGTCTTGGAAGGATTTCAGGATGAACAATGAAGAGCCTGGAACTACTTAGAGAGGAGAAGAACGAGAGGGGAGATGACAAAGGTTTATACAATAATGAATAGAAGAGGTGAACTAAGTGCTTTTATCCTCCCTCATAAAAGGAGAACAAAGGGACTTCTAGAAGGATATTGCAGAATTAGAGAGGGGGTGGAAAAGGGTGATGGGAATGATCAGAGGCCTGGAAAAAACTCTCATGAGAGATTGAAAAGATTGCAATTGTTTGCTTTAGAAAGCAGATGACTAAAATGGACCATGATAACATTGTATTTGATAATGAATGTGCTTGGGAAGGTAGATCAAGAGATTCTGATCTCCTCTTCTCATAACACAAGAACAAAGGGGAATGTCCATAAAATTAAAAGGCGGCAAATTCAAAACCTTTGATGGGAAATATTTTTTTTTCATATGAAATAAAAAATTCATGGGACTCTGCCAAAGGATCCTGTAGAAGCCAAGCCTTGCTTTACATACCTAACATGAGTATCCAAGAGCTACAGGAATTACTGCTAAGGTAGGCTTTGGAAGGAATATTAAACCTCATGTCTCTAGGCCTTACACTAATCTCTAACAATTCAACCTCAGGATATGGCACCTTCATGGGGAGCAGATTATATTGCTTCTGTCTTCTGCAGGCTCTTCTATATTAATCTGAAACATCTGATACTGGCATAGGCTGGAGAGAGGATTCTGGACTGGCTGGAGCTTGGGGCTCTCTGCTTGCACACAACGTGTCAAAGCTCCAACCAAACCTAGATGACCAATCAGGCTGGCATTGTAGCATGCCAGGTTCTCTAGCCAACAACACACAAGGGAGCAATGTGGCTAGCATCATGTCATTTGTGCTCCCAGTCTGAATAATCAGATACCCCAGTATAGCTAGGCCAACTACAGGAGCCTTCCACATAAAGTCCATTGCAAAACTCAAACACAATAGATAGGAATCAAAACTCGTGGAAGAGGTGATATCTTTAATTAGACCAATGAAATATCTGCAAACAAAGTATTGTATTTATCTGAAAGCTTTTGGGTGCACACACCCTTCATCAGGCATAGGAGAGAGCCAAGATTGTAAAAGTTCTCCTAGGTCGGAATGCAAATTCATATTTCACAGGAGAGCTGAAGGCAGGGAAAAATCTCCTGTTTGGAATAGTTCGTTTGTCCAGGTTAGGCACAGAGAAAAGCTGAGACAGTCTTTTTACCTCTAAGGTGACAAGCTGGATGTAGAGGCATATTTCCTTCAGGTTTTGAAGTTTCCTGTCCCCCAGATGAGTGGAAAGATGGAAAGCTCTTCTGGGCAGGAGTTTCTTTGGTGGCGAGCTATCTGCATTCCTGTGCTCTGTGAGAGGCAAACTCAAACAATGGCAGGAGCCTGGTGTTACCAATTCAGAAGGTAAAATGCTTCCTACTCCTAGAAGTCAGTATTTCTGTTGGTAAAATGCTTTCTTCTTGTAAAAGTATGAACTTTTCATTTACAAAAACAACAGCTAAGCATCTCAACCGCTCTACCACTGCAGCCCACGTGCTTACCTAGGCAGGTTGAAATACAGCAACGAAACTGTGGTATTCATTGCAGCAAGGGGTTGTTGAGACCAAGAACCAATTCCAAATATTTGCTATCGTGATTTCTGTGGATACTGAGAATACTGTCTGTCATAGGAAATGGGGGAGAATGTCTTTAGGAGGATTAAAAACCTCCCCGCCGTGAGGGCATAAAACAATCATTGCTTAATAGCAGTTAAGCAGAAGCTTATAGAAGCTGCTCTGATGGACTGATTAATCTATGGTGGTCTGTGGTGGGATTTTTTGCACTTAATCATTACATACTGATGGTATATATGCCTGGCAGAAGGCATGGCAGGGTAGCACCTTATAAGTAACTCATTCAGAGAGGCCTGAGCTTTCATCAGCCACACTTTGCTTGGGCCACTGTTCAGCCTACTGAAAATGCCTGTGCCATTCCAATCCATAGGCCGTATCTGTCTTCACTACCCTGATTTTAAACAGATACATTGATAACATTTATGTCACTGAGGCTTATACCATAAATCATACTAATAAACACTGGGTTCAGGAAAGTGTCTAGTTTCAATACAGCACCTGAGCAAAAGTCAAACACCGTTTTGTTTCCTAATAGCTTGCCTGGGAAGCTGACTGTATCTCTTCCAATTGGCTTTTTGCTGGACTTGCTCCAGATTAGTTTGCGTAAGCTGCTTGTTGTCATCAGGATAAATTACCAGGCAGAAAAAAATGAATCATTTTTTCCTTTTTGTTCTAAGATGAATGTTTCAGTCAGTTTCTTCTCCTGGAAAGCTATAATACAGTGCTCATTATCATTGGTGATGGGCATGACCTTGCTTTCTGATACAAGTGCTGGAAAATTATTAGCATTAATGCAAGCCTCCAGAAACTTTGACAAGCGTAAAAAAAGACTGCTGATGTGTGCCCGAGTGTCTGTATCAACTAGGAAGTTTTACCAGTAGGCTTGTATGTCAGGATATGGTTGACGACACTGGAATGTCACTAGGACGTTCAGACAAGGTTCTTTGGGAAAATCCAGTATTTTTTATTAGACCAACTCTAATAGTATTTGAGCTGGTCTAATAAAAGTTATTAGATTCACCCAAAGAACCTTGTCTGCCTATGCCCTTAGACGAGAATGGCTACAACCTACATCCCTGAAACTAGGACATGCACATTTTCCTGCATGTACTTGCACCGCGAGTCCTCCTAGTGAGGAGTAATATTGAAAAAGAGACCTACTCTTCTGTAGGTAGGCATCCCAGGGCTCCTCTAACAGAGTGAATGTTCACCTGGGGGGAACCCTAAGCAGATGGGTTCAAGTAACCATTCATTCTCCAGAAGCAGAAACCAATGGGAAAGATCTGGGGCCTATATAAGCCAGACCCAGCTCATTCCAGAGGGAGAAGGATTGTCCAGGAAGGGTGGATGTTAAGAGAAATGCTCTAGGAAAAGCAAGAAGAAGATGAAAGTAGCTTAGGGGAAAGGTACAGAGTTTGGGAAGGGCCATGAGATTCTGCAGCGGTAAGGGAACTTCTGGGACATGGACCTAAAAGACACCTAAAAGGTGCCAATAGCAAACTATGTTCCCTTTTTAACACTCACTACATTTAACCTAGTGTGATTCCTGCCACTCACGGCTCTGGTCTGGTCATTTTGTTTCACTAATGGCTTGGTAACCGTTCCCTGTGTGCTGCCTGGCTGGACGTTTTGTCACTGAATTTTGGGATGATGGAACACCTAAGGATATTGTGAGAGCGTGTCTCATTCCCTAATTTACTTTCATGCTAGTTTTCAAGCTTTCTGCATCCTCAGGAACAAACTGTGCTTGGCTTTGTAGAGGAGCTCTAGGTGAATTGTTAATACTTTTATGACTCTGGAGTCAGGTCGCAGCTTGCAGAGCTGGTCAGAGGTCTGGTTTGTTTTTTTGCTTGTTTTTTTTTTTTTTCATGATGGGGCTGTGAGAAATCACAATTTACTTTGAAACACGAAACTTGAGCAGCAATAAACAAATACTAAACTTTCCAAGCCATGGAAAACCGAAGAGCAAGGTGCAGCTTGAACCTCAGGTCAATGTGCAAGCAGCCAATTTTCCTTATAGGTCACAGGGGTTGAGTGGAAGTTGCACTATTCAGGGGGTCAGCAGAGGAGCCGCAGATGGCTTTTTAGCAACAGGTTAGCCCTTATTAAAACAAAATAAAGGGCTATAACTGGGAAATACTATCATACAACTACTTGAAACCCTTGCTTCTAATGAACTGCCCACAGCCAGCTAATCAAGATGGCCACGTTTGCATAGTCTTCTTAAGGGCCAATATCCTTACAAAAAGGATATTGTGTTGTGCTTTGTTGGCAACTTGGCACGGGTGTATGGCCAGGCCCTGAGAACAAACTTGGCCATCCAATACTATGAGTTTTGGGTGCTTTGCTCCGTTACGGTGTAATGTTTTTTCTGATGTCTCAGGAGCTCTATAATGCCAGGGTGCACTTTTTTCCCTGTACGCCTATTGGTCCTTCCAGCTTTTTTTTGTGTTTTTCCTGAATTACCCTGCAAGAAAAACCCCTGACTCGGGCCTCATAAAGCTCAAAATATTTCCTTCTTTATCTGTATCTTTCTCCTCATCTAGCTCAGTCTCTCAGCTGGGTTGGAAGTGGGGTTAGTCAAAGATACCCCAGTCCAGTCCAGTTATAAACAGAAAGACTACCTTAAAAGACCACCAAAAATGCCCCAAACTCCCTTAAAATTGCTCCTAAAGATATCCATTAACATAAAGCATTTCTGATCTGTTAGTTTTTGGCCAGCTTCCAGCATGATGGCTGTATGGGGTCAGTCCTCTAAGCAGGTATGATGGGTAAATGGGTAGACTATTGGGTAAAGTGTGTATGTTTATATTGAACGAATAACTTTCTGCCACTGCAGTAACAGGGTGCTGGGGGTGCCTTTTTCTCCCCGCTCTTTCCTGTTGCATGCTGAAAGGTCGTTTTCTTTATGTTTCAATATGGAGCTTTGCAGCAGTGGGGTACGAGGGACTGAAGTGGACATTTTGGGATTCTGCAGGTAAACTGTTGCCTGCAAACTCAGGGGACTGTGCTTTGAAGACAAAGAGTCCCCTACCAACCCTGTGTTGCTACATAGTGGAAAGTGGCTACTGGCAAAGGGCAATCTGGGCAATAGCATTCATCAGGGTACTAAAGGAGTACTTAATACAGCTCAAGGTCACCCTACCCCGGATGCGGCTGGTTCCTTCGGAGCCAAGGTGCCACCACAGTGCATTGCAGAGGAGGATGTCCTATCTCGGTCACAGGAACAAGGCAGCCCTTTCTGTAAAATGTATAGGTACAGCCTAGCAAACACCCTGGAGCAAACACCTTGTGCCAGGTGGCAAAAAGGGATAGTCCTAACCAGTCCCACTGGGAACTCCCAGCACAGAGGGGTTGCAGCTTGCTAATTCAACACCAGGCCCCTGCGCCAGCACCAAACCATCTCTACCTCCTCCTCCCCTGAACTCCAGACACAGCATGCACATAACCTGCTTTGGACTTATGTCCTGGAAAACAGCACTGGCTTTTTCACATTTGCATTTTACACTTTTATCCCAAAAACTTGTGTAGCCTAAATGAATGTCCACTGGATTGCTTACATGCACTTTTATTTTCAAGGCATTTTACTAGAACAGCCAGGCATTCATTTCAGCAATTTTTTGTTCCTCCTTGCAATATACTGGTTTTAGGCTGCTAGAAATTCTTTCTGCTGGTTTGCCAAGAGTATGGCCTGAGGAATGTTTTTTGGGTGGCTTATAGTATTTTTTTCCCCGATGACTGCCAATGCATGTAAAAATAAACCTGCTACTTCAAAAAGGCAGCTCCTTTGTTCCCTTTCCAGGAGCCTTCCACCATCATTTTAAAGGAAGCAGAGATGAACGTTTCATGCCCCCCCTGAACTTCTTTAATAAAAAAGGCAAAAGAAGCATATAATAATGCACCTACCTGAGGTCCTGTCCCTTCTTCAGTGGATTCATCTCTGTTTAGATGGGGACTAATAAGCTCTTGGCTCTTTTCAGGGTCTGTATCCTCCACGTAACCTTCTTCCACAAGCGAAGTCAGGGTACTTTTTGCAGTACCTTCCTCCATGTATCATTAGTTATAACTCAGGGTGAGGTGGAGCTCTGCTCAGGAGAGCATACAGCTCTGCATGATAGCAGCAGGAGTAGGAAGCACCCTAATTTTGTTTTCCCTCCTGGCTTTCTGGTAGGACTGGTTCATTTCTCTCCCCTTTGCCCAATGTTGCTGCTCATCCCCATGGTACAGCAACTGTGGCATTCACAGCTATTCTGGTGGCAATGCCACCAAGGGACTCGTACTACCGTGTCTTCCTACAGGCTGACAAAATACAGGACTCTTTTTGCTGAAGGGTCAGCTACCTTGTATTTTACTATGAGCAAGAGAAGTCACTGTAGTGCAGGTGCAAGATCACACCCTAGTTTATCTTGCAGTTACTCAAGGAAAGCATAAACCCATCTTCTCTGAATTCCTCTTTGATATAGAGCATAGCAATGCATGCAATAACTTCTGCACCAATTCCTTACCTTAGTTGCCTATGGCTGTTTTCTAGAAGATTTATATAAATCAAAACCCCCAGACAATCATCCATGCGGCGGTGGTGTTGTTAAATGTATTACAATTATCTAGATGCTACTAGCATCAGGTAGAAGGAGCCTATTGACTCGGTACAGACCCATATCAAAGATAATCCCAGAGAGGTTGTGGAATCGCCATATCTTCGAACTGTTTAAAGATCAGGTTAGACAGACACTTAAGTGGGATGGCGTGGTCAGGGCTGATCCTGCTTGGAGCAGGGGGCTGGATTAAATGACCTCCCGGGGTCCTTCCAGCCCCACTTTCCTGTGATTCTATGGTTCCTGCCTTAATTTTTAAAAGACTGGGACTAGTGATAGTGCTTTAAAAGGGCATTTGGATCAGCACTTGATGTAACATATTTTTTCCCTGGCACTTGGTTGGCACCTTTAAAATATGGGGAAAGGGGACAGGGAGAGGCGTTCTAACAATAAAGAGAGACCATGGTTGAAAACAGTGTGGGAAATGCTAATTTGCAATATATAGTACATCTAATAATGTACTGCATTATGCAGACATAATGAGGGAGATGCAACTGTAAATAGTAAAATCTCCTTTGCCACAGCATGGAGCTGGATACAGGAACCAGCCTCTGATTTCAAGGGATTGATTTCTAGGAACGAACAAATGTGTTGGGCTTCATGGCTTCCTATAACGTTGCCTGTTTTTTTGTCAAACTTCTCCCTTCCCCCCCCCCTCAGCCACTAAAGGAAAATAGTCTGTCTGCCTGAAGTGGAAAAATTTAGGTTTTGTAAAAACTTAGCTTTCCTCAATTTTAAGATCATACATTACAAGATGGACTGAAGAGCTGTAAAGGGATGCTGACTGTTGTATTTCCTACCTTCCTTCCGAGGTAAGCTGTCGAGACTAATGAACAAGTCGTCTATGTTCACTGAATGGCAGAAAGGATCGTTGTGATCATCCAGTCAAATCTCCTGGGTAACACAAGACAGAGAATTTCAGCAAGTGATTCCTACATCAGGCAAAACCCAGGACACAACAGGACCACTGGGTTTGCCAACTGTCACAGCTTGCACCTGTGGAAAAAGAGAACTATCAAAAATGCAGAGCAACGGCAACCTGGAAGTCTAATACTATTGGTAGGAAAAGGCAAGGAATACTTAGACTCCAAGAAGAGGAAAGATCAAGCTGTATTATTATTATTATTACTATCATGGTGGTATCCTTTTACACTATTGCTTTTTTTAATGGAAAAGTAATTAAGAACTGGTATTTCTAACTGGCTAGCATCTGTGCTATGCAAACAATAAAGCCCTTTATTTAGAGGCAATAATTGCTCTGATTTATTGCTCTGATTCCAGCAACCGTTTCTTGTTTAAACACAGTGGTCCAGAAACATCATATCCTCAGAGTCCTGTTATGAATCAGAGCTCATAATCTTTGAGATGCTTCAAAATTTCCTCCTCCTCATGTTTATAGTCAAAACTTCGCTCTGAATAATGACTAAGAACCTTCTAAAACATGCCACATCCAATCTTCACATCGGATCTGTGCTCTGCTTCCCTGGGTTCAGAGAAGTTTGATTATCATTGGGATCCTAGGAAAGTAGGGCTGGAAGGGACCTCATGAGATCCTCTAGTCCAGCCCCTGGTTCAAGGCAGGATCAGCCCCAACTAAACCATCCTAGCCAAAGGTCTGTCCAACCTGCTCTTCAAAATGGCCAGGGACAGAGGCTCCATAAATTCAAGGTGCCTGTCCCAGTGGTTGACCATAGTCAGACAGCTCTTCCTAATCTCCACCCTAAATTTTCCCCTACTGCACCTTGAAGCCATTGCTCCTAGTCCTGTCCCCTACAGTCACAGAGAAAAGCCCATCTTTATCCTCTCTATAGTCACTCTTTGCATACTTGAAAACTGTTATCAAATCCCCCTCCTCCTTTCCCACTGTCCCCAGGTTTCTCGTCTCCAGACTAATTAGCCATGTTTCCTTTTCACTTGCTTTTCCCCTTTTGTGTTTCTGTTCTGAACTCTCTCCAAGCTGTCCACATCAAGCTGGAGCCAAAGTGCAGGGGTCCAAAACTGGACACAGTACTTCAGGTGAGGCTTCACCAGTGCTAAATGCAGTGGAAGAATCCCTTCCCTTGATTTCCAAGTGACACTCCTGCTAATACAACCCAGGATGCTGTTGCTCTTTTTTTGCACGCTTGTGGCTCATATTCAGTTTATGCTCTACTGTAACCCCAGTATCCTTCTCTGCAGTACCGCAGCCTAGTTAGTCATTTCCTAATCTGTATTTGTGCATGCAATTTTTCCATCTCGAGCACAGAACTTTTCGCCTGTCCTTGTTGAATCTCATCTGGTTCACTGTGGACCCTTTTCCCTATCTGTCCATTCTGGATCCTAGCCCTGCCACCCGGTGTGTCTGCAATTCCACCTAAATTGTTGTCATTCACAAATTTGCTAAGCAGGCACTCAGTCCAATTATCCAAATCATTAATGAAGATGTTGAACAGTACTGGACCCAGGACAGGCCTTTGGGGAACCCCATTTAATAACTTCTTCCAACTAGACATTGAGCCATTGAGGACCACACATCACCATATGGTGACATTGCTATGGTGCCATGCTTTAATACTTCCTTTTGGAAGTACTATAACACAACACGGTAAACACCTGTACTGCGCTGTACAGGTGCCACATGCTTAGATTTCCCCACTATATTGCTGTAGCGGCACGCTGTAAGTGGGGAGCGCACTGCTCTAGCGACTTAGCTACTGATCACATGTAGACCCACATGATCGCTATGTCACCTTAGCACACCGTACAGTGACATAGTATGTCTCTACATTGCTGTAGGGCAACGTGTAGATGCATCCACTGAGTATGATGATCCAACCAGTTATATATCACACTTGAAGATAGGCTACAGATACAGGCAGATTTAGACAGCATATAAAGTTGGGCGAGTAAGGACCAGATGAAGGTCAACATCAAGAAATGTAAAGTGCTCTGCCTGGGGATGAACAATCCCGTGCACACCTACAGGCTTGGCAACCCAGGTAGGGTGTCCAGACTGTGGAATAAGCTCCCCCCAGAGGTGGTGCAGTCACCTACCCTGGAAATCTTCAGGAGGAGACTACACAGTCACCTTGCAGGGGTCACCTGACAATCTATGAATTTATATATCCATTTTACAGTACTTTCATCCAGTCTGCATTTCCTTAGCTTGCTAATGACAATATTATGGAAGACAGTGTCAAAAACCTTCTGAACTCAAGGTATATCACATCCCTGCTCTCCCCACACCACCCACAGAGCCTGTCACCTTATCATAGAAGGAAACGAGGTTGGTCAGGCATGACTTGGTCTTGGTGAATCCATGCTGGCTTTTCCAGACCGTCTTGTTTTCCTCTAGGTGCTTCCCAGTAAATTCCTTGAGGGCTTGCTCATTATCTTTCCATGTATTGAGGTCAGGCTAACTGGTCTTTAATCCCCAGATCCTCTCCTTCCCTTTCTAAAAGATAGGCACTGTATTTGCCCTCTTCCAATGATCCTGGATCTCACCTGAACTCCACAAGTTATCAAGGAGGATAGCCGGTGGCTCTGAAATTACCTCAGCCACTTCCTTCAGTACCCTAGGGTGCGTCGCATCTGTCTCTGCCAAATTGAACGCATCTAGGTCCTGTAAGTAATCCCTAAGCTGTTCTTCTCCTACTCTAGGCTGGTTCTCTCCTTCCCTACCTTTCTTACCTGGTAGCTGCCCCTATTTGTGAAGACAAGTCAAAAAGGCATTCAATATTTCAACCTTCTCTGCATAATCCAACTAGGCTGTCTTCCACATTCAGTAAGGGACCTATAGTTTCGTAGGTCTTCTTCTTGCTTTTGACACACTTGTGAAAAGCTATTTTATTGCCCTTTCTGTCCCTTGCCACCTGAATCTCAAATTGTGTCTTGGCCTTCCTTTCTCCTTACAGGCTGGTGCAAAACTCTTCCACCTTTCTCCAGTACTACGACCAAGTTTCCACTTTTTATAGGATTACTTTTTTGAGTTGCAACTCCTTGAAGGGATCGTTGCCTAGCCAGGTTGGTCTCCTCTTGCACTTCCAATTCTTCCACCTCATCAGGATATCTTGCACCTATGCCCTTAATATGGCCTCCTTAAAGTACAGCAGGCTCTCCTGGACTCCTTTTCCCCCCAGACTTGCATCCCAAGGGATCCCTGAGTTTTTTAAAGTCTGCTTTTCTGAAATCCCATGCCCTTATTTTGCTGCATTCCTTCCTTCTTCCCCTTAGGATCTTGAACTCTACCATTTCATGGCCACGATCACCCAAGTTACCTTCCATCTTCACATTCCCAACCACTTCCTACCAGTTTGTGAGCAGGAAGTCCAGAAAAGCTTCCTTCTAGTTGACCTCTCTACCATCAGAAGTTATCCCCAACTCACTCAAAAACAATTGCCAGACTGCGTGTGCACCGTTGTGTTTCCCTCCTAGTGGATGTTCTGATAATTAAAGCCCCACGTAAGAACCAGGCTCCACAATATGGAAGCTTCTGTCACTAATTTAAAGAAGGCCTTGTCCACCTCCTCCTCTTGGTTTGGAGGCCTGTAGCAACCTCCCAGCTCGTGATATCACCCTTGCTGCTCTCCCCTCTGCCTTTTACCCAGGGACTTTCAACAGGCCTACTGTCCTCTTTGCAGTGCACCTCAGAATATGTGTAATCATCCCTGTGTATATATGTAGGACAGTACCTCCTTTTTTCCCTGTCTATCCTTCCTGAGCAAGCTATACCCACCCATGACTGTACGCCAGTCCATATGAACTGTCCATTCATCTATTCTATTTCTCTCTCTAGACAAGAGATGTTTTTGTCTTTGTCCTCTCTGAAAAGAAAAAATCTGCAAAAGGAAACAATTCTTTTCTTTTTCTCAAGTCAAGAGTACTTTTCATTAGCAGTTTCTCTGGAGCTCAGCAAATTGTGTAGGCTTTCAAAAAGTCCACTCAGTATTCAAATAGTGCCATTGCTATATGTGGTGCCATGGATCTATTTATGAGGAGATGCTCTTTGCCTTACACCACGGATAGCTTGGCCGGCACGGGAGGCTTGGCCTGAAATACCTCGGGCCTCAGGGACCTTCAAAGATCAGAATCTGTTGTCATGCCTTTTCTCTCCCATCCGACCTCCTTGTTTTCTTGCTAAGTCTTGACTTTCTTTTGAGGGTTTGTCAAGGCCAATGCATTTATGTGAGTGGGCAGTTTTCACAAAGTAGGAGGTGGGACAGAAATAGGGTATGTACAGCATTATCTTGAGGCAATTCAGTAGTTCTGCTTTGGGTATTGAGAAGTGCTTCTAGGTGTATGGAGGAGGATTTATTTAGGTTGGAGTGGATGGTATATTTAATGGCTCCCAGCTATCTGTGGAGCCAGAATAGAAACCTGGAACCTTGCTACCCGTCTTCTGTATTGCTCAAGGATAACAATGCTCTGTTGATGCTTTCTGAATCTAGTTCACTTCCAGCATTTCACCTGCTACCACCTATGAGTAGGGTGGCCATCATAGAGGACAGCTCAGTTGTTCTTTGTCTTCTATTGATACAAAACCTGATGCCTGTATGTCCTCTATTTTTCTCTTCAAGAAAAATACCTCTTCAAGAGAAAAATAGAGGACATAAGGCATCTGGTTTTGTATCAATAGAGGACAGAGTAGCAGAAAACCAGAATGTCCTCTATGATGGTCACCCTATCTATGAGTCATTAATAAAAAAAATTGTAATTAACTCTCAGTGTGTTCCCCCTTCTGCTACTACTGGTTCCTTGATAAAAATGATTTGGGTAACCTGTTGGTGAATGTTACAATGTCCCATATGCTACACAAGATATAAAGATTTATTGCCCCTACATATAGCTACATATGTATACCTACATATATAACTATAACTGAGTTATTAGCTCATGTTATAGCAGCTCTTACATCTTTAGCTCTAGAGGTCTGTGGTTCACTCCCCTGTGTTGGCCAGGAAATATTTATTATCACTTATGTACTTACGGCTTACCCTTTCTGTTAAGGATTTGTGTTTCTTGAGTGTTAGTAGTTTCAAACACTTCCAGGGCTCAGAAATACCACGTACTGTTTTTTAGATGGTTTGGGGAAGGAAAAGGTACTTACCAAAAACTTACCCAACACTAAGGAGCAATGCCAAATCACCCAAAATGCCTCCTGGGTGTACCAAAGCTATTTAAGTGCCCCGAGGATGTAGCTTGTTGAGGGAGGACAGCAGAGCATTGACCCTGCTTGCCACTTTCTTTTGCATCAGACAGATATTTGGCTGGGGTGATATGACCACGGCACCCATGCCTGCCTGGACCTGATGATCTGTTTAGGTCCCTTCCAACCCTAAGCACTATGAAACTATCTGCCCCGGGTCACTGACACACAAAGGATCGTGTCAAAGCAGGTACATTTTATCTTTACATCGGTTAGAGCACGATGCAAAAGCATGCAGGAAAGGAGTTCATTGCCCCTGTAGCAACCACATTCTGTTCACCAGGCCTGCTGCTGACCTTTCAGCAGAGCCCTGGATTTAGACACTGAGGAGTAATAACAGCGGAGACACAGCTCTGGCATTTTAACTGGTGTGTGCGTGACACGCTGTTCTCTTTTTAAACTATTGACAATAAACACCACGTGTCTTTGCAATGAATAGTATCACTAGTGAGGGCTACAGTAGGATGTAGAGGACATTGATTCCTGCAGCTTCATCTCTTTGGGGGATTCAGGGGGGCAGAATTTAATGCCGACCCCCAAAAATTCTGTCCTCAGACAAAGACAGCACCAAACACAAGAGCCCATCGCTAAGTTTGCCATCATCTTCTCCCCACAAACATACTCTTTTTGCTGCATCCGGAGTTTTAGTTATTTGGGCTGCCAATTCTCTGTACATAGTCCACAAATCCTTCTGCTCTTTTCCATAAAAAATGATCTCCATTTAGAGACACTTTGCTTTTTCTTGCACCTGCTTGAACCAAGTGCATTAAAAACAAACACATCAATGTCTGGGGGGGAAAAAAAGGATATAGCTACAATAAAACCCATCATTAAGGATGGTAGCCTTGCACCTTTTGCTTGTATATGTGATAAGTTTCAGTTATGTAATGAACAGGAGATATTCTGCAAAAAACTGTGTGCTTGGCCTGAATAAGACATATGGAATATATGGAATCATTTATCACATACAAATTTGGAAAGATATGTGTTGTAGTCTAAGGAGAAATCTCACTTTGTTGGTAATACATAAAAATGGTTTAATAAACTCTTATAGCCAGCAGCTGGTATCATTAAAGGTAAATGGGGAAAGGATTTACAGATATTGTTAACAGTTGAGAAATGGGATAGTATCTGGAAATCACTTTGAAAAACGTCTAATTCATTGCTTTAAGATTTTTTTCAGGACAAGATCTTAAATAGGTTTATTGGATGCCAGAAGGGTAATTTAAAGCAGAGCTAGCCTTGGATGACTATTGTTGTGGGTGTGGAAAACAGGTTGGGTCTCTTAGTCATATTTTTTTGTCCTAAAATTACTAGTTTTTGGCTTAGCATATGTGTAGCACTTTCTAAGATACTTAAAATGAACATGGTACCATCACCAGATTTATGCATATTAGAGATTATAGATTCCTTACGATTGTCTGTGCCCATGAAAAAGTGGCTAGTTATATTTTTGGTGGCTAAACGGGTAATTTTAAGGAAATGGAAAACTCTCAGTGTACGTTCATTCTTGGCCTGGTTTACAGAATATATGCAAGTTGCATTAATGGAAAAGATTATATATGCAAATCGATATAACTGGGCTCAAGATGAAGAAATATGGTGCAATATCAATCTTCTGTTAAGTGTATAAGTTGATATGTTTGTGGGTTGGTATCCTTTATATGTATATGTATATCTGTCAGTTGGTTATATATAATGTCAAGCTCTCCCCTGCCCCTAACGTCTACTAAATTTACAGCATGTATGTTTAATTATCTATTTTTAATGCTCTGATTTTTCTTTCTTACTGTATTTTCCTTATTAGTTCCTGAAAGTCAGTGGCCACCCTATACAGGGTATGTCTATATAGCACAAGGCAGCACCATACAGACACCCTGTGTTAGCTCGGCTCCTACCAGCTCTGTAAGCAGAAGCAGTCTAGCCTCAATGCTGTTTTTGTTGGCGTTATTTTATTGTGATATGAAAATTAATAAGTATTATAATTACAACAAACAAATAACTCAACTTGAATTTCTGAGTCCCTGGTAGATGTAACTGGAACATAAATTTCCATCTAAGTGGGTTTGATTAACATGTGTTGTTTTCTAATTCAGGTTGGAAAGCTCATCATGTTTGAAATTAGGGAGCTGTATCAAAACACTGGCTTGGAACCAAAAATAAAAAGGCCTTATTTCTTGAGGTGAGAAATGGGCTCAGACATGAATCTACATAACCTGACAGGGGTTGGGTGGTATCTACCAGCAACTGACTGTATGGAATGAATATATAAGCTCATGCAAAACTGTCAGTAGTTGCCAATAGCAGCAATGAGAGAGAAGTAAAAACGAAAAAAAGAAATGCATCCCCATTTAAAGCTCTGCATTATTTTTAAAGCATTGGATTCCAAAGAAATTCCTCCGAAGCTTTATGAACCCAGGGGCTTATGAAATGAAATGCACTCCCAATAACTGTGACATAGCTTTTAAGACGCTGAGTCCAGGCTCTGCTAGAAACATTGGAAGTAGCAAAGAAGCCATACACCATTTATAAGTTTAAATTAATGGTGTTTCATTAAGAAACTTAGCTTGCTCAAATGGCTAACATGTATATCACCACCTTTTTACAGCATGGCTGTTCAAAAATATGAAAGACATTGAGCAGCTGGCATCTGGCATGAACAAGAAGACGTCTCAAACTGTGCCTAATAATTCTCTAGATGATTAACCCAGTCATTTTTCTATCCAACCTATTGTTGATTGAAATGGCTGTGGATTTTTGCAGCCTTTTATTTCTTCTATATAACTGGGTATCCACCACTTCCCATCTCTCTCAACCTCCACTTCTGCTCCCACTTCTCAAATGTTTTGCAGGGAGCTGCTCCAGGTTCATGCCCGGTGGCTGACAGAGGGAAGAGTCCAAATCAGCCTCAGTATACGTAGGGGTTTGGACCAGACCTGTGGAGACAGGTGAGTGGGGTATGGGAAGGGCATGCTTTGGTTGGTATCCACCATCATTGCGATGTAAATAAGTCTTTGCAATGCTGGGGCTGAAATGCACTGCTATGCAGATCCTTAGTTTAAGATCTATGTCATGATTCACGAGAACTAGAGGGAAATTTTGTATATTATGTATGTAACCGGATCACATCTTGGTTTTGTAACACTTCCTGTGTGGTAAAGCTTCACAGTTCAAAAGTTCTTGGTTGTGTTGGTCATACAAACCAAAGTTGCAGACTGCAATTCTCAGTAGGACTCTAAAAAGGAACACAACTTGCCTTCTGTGGAAAGAAAAAGCACTTTCCTCTGTCAAGACACGGGTTTCAATAGCTTACAGTCCTTATAACAAAACCAATGTCTTTCTCAGAATATGGTCTAATTCAACCACGGGCTACAGGCTTGATGCGGAAATTGCTGGGTAAAAGTCTCGGATTGTAATGTTCCTATCTAGGCATTAAATCTATAAGCCATGCCTACGTGCAGCCCCTTCATTCCCACCATTTCTTTCTCTCTTGGGGCTAAGAGGCAGTACATCTGGACCAACTATCTTGGATCCCCACACCTGGATAATTTTCATATGGGCAAGAGGCCACACCAAATGCTTCTGATTCATGATCTGGGGCTTATGCTCCCTGCATGAACTAGCCTTTTTTTTTTATTATAACCTTATAGAAATGCATATATAAATCTCATGTATTAAAGGTCATGAATACAGAATAATACCATTTTCCTGGCAGGGGAGTCTACCATCTGATGTGAGATGAAGACATTCTGACCTGCTCCAGCTTTCACTTCGAGCTATGGTATTTGTCATGGGTCATGCATACGAGCCAGGAGGAGCTTCTGGGTAGATGCAGTCGTCAGTGTCTTACATGGAGTCCTCCATTTTGACTTCATGTGGCAAGGACTAGTGTGTGTGTAAGGAAACACAGGAGCTGAATATGGGAGATCTTGCCCGTTTTGTGGTAAGATGTTAGAATCATAGATAATGAAGGCTGGGAGGGACCTCAGGAGGTCACATCTACTCCAACCCCCTGCTCAAAGCAGGATCAGCCCCAAATACATCATCCCGGCTAAAGCTTCATCTAGGTTTTGAAAACCTGCAAGGATGGAGATCCCACCACCTCTCTAGGTAACCTGTTCCGGTGTTTTACTACCCTCCTAGTGAGCAAATTCTTCCTAATATCTAACCTCAACTTCCCTTGTTGCAACTTGAGACCATTGGTGCTTGTTCTGACATCTGCCACCGCTGAGACTAGCCGAGCTCCATCCTCTTTCGAACCCCCTAAACCAGGAAAATCTTGGAAAAAATCTTGGAAACCGATTCATTAGAATGGCTTCTTCCTCCGCTGTGTTTTTTTTTTTCCCCATGGCTCCATCAAGTGCTGCAACCCATGACTCAATAACCTATGAGGCTGCAGGGATCACACCTACCATTGACCCACAAGCCTGTGATGGTGCTTGTATTTTATCCAAAAACTGTTTAACACAAAAACAGTTCTCCTTACATCAAAGACTAGAAAACCAGGACTCCCTCAAGGGTTGGGGGCACAGCTGCACCTTGTGAAGAGCCCAGTCCTATCTGAGTAGCGTAAGAAGCTCTATAGGATTAAGCCATGCCAGGAAAAGCAAAGAAAGCCTTTGTGATTGGATCTTGATTGGGATCAAGCACTGAGACACTCCATCTGTCAAGACCAGAACAGCTCTGTCCATGTGCCCAGGTTCAGCTCTCTAGGAACCCAGGGATCTTTAAAGTCAATGTGAGTTGCCTATTAGGTTTATGCACCTCTAGTGATAGGTGGCAGCTGGCTGTGGGATCCCAGGAATGCAATTTTGGACTCAGGACCCTTGATTCCACTGAAGTCCCCCATCAGATGTCTTCTGTGTCTCTGATCCTGCCTGGCTATAAGGAAAGTAACAATATTTACCAAAGAAACACTTTCTTTTTGTAAAAGCTGGGGAAAATAGATGACTAATTCCCATGGATAAACACACAGCTTGTACCGCAGGACTTTGTTTTTGTTTATGCCTATACGAAGTTTAAAATTACCCTGGGAAATAAATACGCAGGTTATAGCAAGGTTATATTTCTTTATAGCTCTAATTGCTCAGATGAAGCAGTGACCGTGCAAAAGAAGGGGCAGTGTGTATTCCCAGTGGAAATCGGGCGTGTTGACTCGCAACCAGAAGAGCTGTTTTGGTGGCTTGTTGTTTTTAATGCCTCTTTACGTGTGGCTTAAGGGAACCGGCGTGCAGAGTCTGGATCAGAACGGGAGCTGAGAGGAACGTGCAAGGCAGTGGAGTTTGCGAACAGTTGTTTCCTATTTTGCTTATAATTATTTTGCTAATAGTTGGGTCGCTGCCCCATTCAGATTCATCCTGTCAATCTCATCCATTGGACAAGGCACAGTTGACTACATTTCCATTGATGTTGGAATAGGAAACAGATGCTGTATGGGGCAGGGACTGGAAACAGAGATGGGAAGTCTTGAGATGCCCATGGATCCAGACAGTGCCTAGAAACAGCAGATTTTCTTCCTTTCCTTTCCAATTTGAAAGACCGGCAGAGTGCACCACTACCAGAATTCGGGTGGTCATCCTGCTCCAAATGCTTTCTTTCCCTGTTGTGTTCCTCCTTCGTTTAGTTGAAGCTTAGCTGTGTCTGGGTACTGCTCAGCAACACATGCTTGGGTTGCACTGGACTGAAAAAATGGAGGCCTGGCCAATTAGAAAGTAGCCCCTCCTCCAAGTGAGTTTATGTCAATGATTAGGAGGTTGGAACTGGGTGCAATGGCAAAGGGCAGTAGAGAATCCCTAAGGCAGAACACAGTAGGATTTTTGTACATACTATCTAAAAGGTAAAGCACCTCCAGCTCAGAGGATCTAGCCTCATACCTGTGGGTTTGGAGGTGATGTTTCAAAGCTGTGCTAGCAGGTGTGAGGATCTAGAAGTTGTGGGAAGAGCAAGAGGTTTCAAGGTCTAAGATGGAGTTGGAAGACTAGCAAATAAAGGCCTGGCCTCTACAAACGCCAGCACACTGAGTTGGGCACTGCTGACGCTATCCAAGAGAGATGCTTGGAGCATGGTTGTGTCTGAAGTCCCACCCCTCTACAAGGCATAGGCAGCTGACTTGGAGCACCTGGGAAGTATGTCCCTTTACTTGGAGCTCACAGTCTGGGACTCTCCTGAGTGCAAGCGCTGAGTTCTAAAGTATGCACCTAACTCACTATTGCCATCAAGGGTGAATTGGGCACCTGATACCTTGGTAAATCTGGCCCTGAAGCCCTTTGTTTCTGCAAATGTACAGCATTGCATTGCTCTTCCAGCTGTGCTTTAACATAAAGCAGTTTTTTCCCACATTGGTGGTGGCTCGAACATTCACTCAGAAAGCGGAAGGGATAGGTTTAATCCCTCTTCCACCTTCGATTAATCAAACACATACCACCCTCCTAAGAGCCCTCCTTACCAACCATAGCAGAATGAGGCATGATTTCCTTATAAAAATACACCCAGCTTTGGTCACCCAATGCACATACATAAAGATTTGGCTAAGAGGCACACTCCCAGTTTCTCTTTCTTTTTAAGACCTGAAAGTTTCCACACTGGCCATATAACATATGGCACATAACTTCCTTTCAGCATAATACCATAAAAATGGTTATTCTTTGTCTCATATTAGTTGTTTCCATACCTGCTTGGTCTCCATTGACTTAGCCTCAGAGGTGGTTCCTTGTAAGGTCGGGGTGAGGTGCATTGGGGGAGCAAATGTGCAAGGTCACTGCCTAGTAAGCTAGAGGGTGTGTAGCTCACTGCTTTGTAAGGGTTGGGCCTTGGATGCTAGCCCAGGCCTTCATTCCCAATGAAACAAAAATTCACCACTGCTCTCTGTCCATTTTATCTCAGAAATAGCAAAGGCAAGGGGCTGTGGCTCCGTTTCAAGAGAACTCGATAGCATTTTTTCAGTGGCCTGGTGGCTAGTGCCCTATGCAGGAAAGGTTAATAAGATGTATGTTCAAATTCTTGGAGGGGCTAGACCCTGTATCTCCTATATCCTGCATTCGTGTCCTAGCTACTAGACTGTTGGGTGGAAAAGTGGGAGGCCCCTCCCATGTCCAACCCCCACTATTCATGGTGTTTTGCCCAGCTACACTTTTTTGGCCCTGTGCTCCTTCAGGCATGTGTGTCCGACCTGCATACCTGTCCAGCCAGGGATGCTGCCTCCTATGCTTGCTCAGTAGCCATGTGGGTGCTTGCAGATCTGCGCTGCACGTGGAATAGGATCGCACATTAGCATAAGTGCAAAAAAGGACACGTGTGGAGCTGGGCAAGCGCCATTTGGGTCCTTAAAGTGAAATAAGAGTCTGTCCTGAGCCTTGCTAACTGCAAACAGAATTCATAAACTGCATGTAGACGGCTTCCCCAGATTACCAGTCTGACTGGTCCCATACTGGGTCTTCTGCTACTGTTGCTCTTTCAGCATCATGATACACAGCAGGGCACTTGTTGATTGTGTGCTGCTTTTGCTGATTTATTCCTGTTCTGGGCATCCCATTGTCTTGCTCAAATGAACCTTCTCATTTCATGCCATTTGCTGTGGGATACCTGGCACAGGGGTTTATAACAGGTGTACCTCTCTACCCCCACCATCCCCCTCCTATTGTAGTTTCTGGCACACTCAGCTCAGACCAGTGGTCAGAGACAGCTGAGCTTGCCAAGGGGTGAGGGGAGCACAATGTCCCCTTTTGAGAGCAGGGAAATAGTGTCACCATACCCATGCCATTTAACGCCTTAAGGGTCATGAAGCTAAAACAGCCTCACTATTGTATAATGCAGAAAAAGGGCGAATGTGGCTAAAAGCTGCCTCCATGCACCCAGTCTTCTTGCCTAATCTTCAAAGACTGAAGTTCGGGCTTGATCAAAACCCACAGAAATCGGCAAAGTCTTAAATTCTGTGGCCTTTGGATTAGGTCATATGTGAGATTAGACAGTAAATCCTCTCCTATTGAAGTCAATAGTTAGTCACTTTGTTTTATATCATGGTCATGTCCAGGAAGGCCAGTTATGAGCTCGGGTCTCTTTGTGCTTGGTGCCACATGCAAACAGAGGAGAGGGATATTCTCTGTCCCCAAGAATGGGTGATCTAGGTATAAGACAAAGACGACAGATTGATACAGGCAGATGGAGGAAGAGAAGAAAAAACACGACAACGTTGGGCATCATGATAGGCAGTGGTATTGGCACTCCAGCTGCCTGTCACACAATTCATTGTCATTAAGTGAAGAACAAATCACATTCCTACGAGACAGCCTGTTGCTGTCAAAGGGGGGCGGCGGGGAAACCTTTGTAATGTGTCATGTTTCATCTGTGCTTCCTACATATGGAGAGCAGCGAGATCCAGGCAGTGGTGTGAAAACAGACCCACTACTCTTGAGAGTGTTGGTTTTTTAAAAGACATTATGTCTCTTGCCTGACATTTATAAAAGATGCAAAAAATAATCTACACCAGTTTCGCAGTTATTATAATGTAAATACTTGTCAAACAGCAAGCAGAAGGAAGAGGGAGAGAGGGCTCTGGGCTCTGGTTATTTACACCACAGCTGGATGCCAAGCTGTTCCAATAAAACTTTGAAACCATCCAAGCAATCAGCAGACTGTGAATCACGCTCGAACTGCTGAAATGTTTCTTCCAGGCGATCGGGGGTGCTTTGCGGCCTCAGATGTTTGGAGTGCATCATTCTGGGGGTGCTTTTGCATGTAACCTCTATTACAGATGTTTGGCTGGGGTGATATGACCCCGGCACCCGTTCCTGCCGGGGCAGGGGGTCGGACCTGATGATCTGTTTAGGTCCCTTCCGACTCTAAGCAGTAAGAAACTATGATACGTGGTTGCTTATAATGGCTGGACTCGATGATCCAGGCTAAATGAAATCTTTTCTGGTATAAAACAGCATCAATATATATTCAGTATACTAGAGTCATACTAGTTTGCACCAACTGGGGGTCTGCCTCTTCCCCAGACACACGCTTTTTTATATTTCCCCAAGACGAGGTTTTCCAATGTGAAGTGACCCTTGAAATGTCCCTTAAGCCTCCCCAGTGGTCTCTAGTTTTTACTGCTGTAAGCCAGAGGCTTAATCCAAGTGAGTAAGGGTCTCTCCCTGTCTCAGCTTTATAGGACTTAATGTGAGCTGTAAAAAGATACGACAGATCCTCTAACATAGGAACATTTATTTTTTCTAACCGAAGCAGTGGCATATGTAAGCCTTCAGGTGAAATAAAGCAGAGCCCGTCTCCTCTGGCCTATAAATAGGTGCCGTACGCTATCTTTAGCCCCTGAATAGCTGACCTGATCTTCACCGTTCATTGAGGTTAGCAAGAATTGAAGGAATTCATCACCTTCAAAAATCAGGCTGCTCTTAGTTAGATGTGTAATGATAGATTCAGATGCCTCATTGTACACCCTCTCCTATTGAAAGTATTGGTGCTAAAATTTACTTGGGGCGGGGGGCTACATTTGTTTTCATGTCCCCGTGATGAAAACAGTAAGTTGCAGCACCATGGATCCTAGATAAAACCATAACTATAACTATCCATAACTATCTTGTGTACCCAAATGAGGGCCACGTCACCTGCAAATGTTCTAAATACAAAGAATGAGAAGAATTACTTAGGCTGATTCCTTCCAGCAAAATCCTTGACCCTGTAAGTTAAGCAAAGGAGAATTGAGAATAAACAGCCCAACTTCTGAAATCATCAGAGCTTGGAAAAGTCTCTTAAGAGGGAGGGATTGTAAAAGGCCCCTTATCTGATATAACTAAAGTGTGACTGGGTGAAGTACTAGCAAATGTGCAGGGAATGATCCTGCATTAGTAGTCGGGCGGATGAATGGGATGAGGCAATTGTTTTTTTTTTCTCTCGAATATGGGGACAGTTGTCCATCAAGATGTAAACAGTGCAATGGCTTAATTTTCAGAAAATCTCTGGACCACTTCTTCCTGAGGCAGTAGGCTCAGACAAGTATAGCTTCTGAAATCAAGTCTGGATAGCTTTGACATGGGCTGATCAGATCCTCTGCTTCCCTAGATACTTTGTCATCAGAATAATGGGGAATACCAGATAGGCAACATTTTGAAAGTGGGGGGTCATTTACAGCTTCAATGGAAACAGTCTGCCTTTCAGAGGTGGTGTGTGCCCATGACTCCCATGGCTGCCCAGGTTCACCTCAGATGCTCGGCATCTCTAAAAATCAGGCCCTTATTCTATTTGCTCACCTAGGAAATAGCTGACTTTAACCAGCTCAAAAGCATAATGGATGGGGATGCGTGTTCCCTCCTGCACCAATTTTAAGACTGTAGGGAAGAAGAGGGTCACAGAGGGAACAAGGTCATCTGCAGCACCAAAAGTACTGCATTGTGCAGCTGCAACAGCCCAGCAGTTTCCCCTTCTGTAGTCCTCTGGGGCAAAAGGGGGCAGAGTATGGGAGGGGGCCCTGGGGATGCATGTTGGAGGTGAGGCAGCCATCACTGCCGCACACTTATCTGTGAATCCAGGCACACGTGCTGATGGACACGTGCACATGGGTGCAGGCACAGAAGGAGGGGAGCTAAAATACTCTATAGCCACCTGCTATTTGTTTCTCCTTAAACCCACCCATAATGCCATCTCTCCTGATATTTATCACAGGTTTCTCCCTTGGAATAATGGTTTGGTGGGAATATCATCTTTCACTTAAGGAGTAAGTTTCTAGCCATTACGGCTGCAGAGAAGACTTGAACACTGCAAACCCTGAGGACTGTAACACCAAAGGAAACAACCATCCCAAGTTAATTTCTTTTAAAATCTCATTAATTCCATCTCATTCAGTGGAGAAGCCTGCTTCTTGATTTATTTAACACTTGTGGTCAGCAGTGCCAGCCACATGCTCACCATCTTTTAACTGTATTTCTATCCAAACTAGGCAGACAAGGTTCTTTGGGTAAATCTGATACCTTTTATTAACTCAAATAATTGGGAGAAAAATGGTCTAATAAAAGACATCAGATTTACCCAAAGAACCATGTCTGCCTATGTCCTTAGAACAACACAGCTACAACCTACAGCCCTATATCCAAACTAGAAATGTTAGCCTTGTGTATGCAAGAATTTGGCTTCGTTCCCTTGCACCACCTGGTGGGTTGAAATGGAAATGCAAAAAAACGAGACAGTTGTTTGATATACGGAACAGAAAATTGCACTGATCTTGAATTCATCCTTCACACATTCAAGACACAATCTTTGCGGTACCCTGGCTCACGGTAGAAGGTGGAAGAAGTTAACTCGCATCGACTCTGCTGCCTTCCTCTATCTGCCTTGCTTTGAGTTCAGCTGAATTCAGTAAGAGCTTTATTTGAAGGAAAGAATGTATTTGACTAGTGGCAATAAGGAAACAGCATCACATGTCAGATTCAATTCTTTGGATGTCATATTATTTACATCTTTCATTTAGTTTCTTCCATTTACGCACCATCCATATCAAGTTCTGGTTAAATAATATTTTTTTTTCTATATGGAAACTGTTCTTTGTTAAGTTTGTAATGATTTTGATTGGTAACAATTTTCCTAGGTAAATGACCCAGACAAAAATGACTGTACAAAGGTTAAATAGAAAATGGATATTATGGTGATAAGAACACAGAGGCCGTGTCTACACAAGCAATAGTAGTAGCTCATTACTACTGCATGGTAGCTCGTTAGTACTGTGCAGGAGCAAACCAGGACATGATGCTACTGTGCAGTAGTAATGAGCTATGATGATAGTAATAAAGAGCAGTAGTAATAAAGAGCTACTTTGCAGTCAGCATCACCGGGAAGCCGTGCGGGGATGCTACTGTGCAGTTATGCTGGTTATTGTGCAGTCACTTAGTACTTGGGTACGCAAGTTATGCAGCAACAACTGTGCAGTCAGCATCTCGGGTAGACGCTGCCAACCTAAAGGGACATCTGTATGCTACTGCAGGTGGCCTCTAGCTATGGAAGTCTGGAGCTCAACAGAGGCTAACTTAATTGGCTTCTCAAGTGTTATTTGAAGCCCAAACGGAGCTGCGTGCTACTGCTGCTAAACCTCTACAGTTTATAGATTCCAGGACTAACTTTACACGACACTGCAGTCATGATCAGTGACTGAAATTCAGACAAAGATTCAAACGGGTTGCTGTGAAGACAGGGTTTTTTTCCCTTTATCTCTGAGGTCCTTTCTTTAACAAAGTTTGATTTGCACAGATATTAAACTAGCTGCAATGCTAATGCATAACATTCCATTCCCGTTTGTTAATTCTCTTTTTTGTGAACATTTTGGAGATGATTATTCTAATGTAAAAAGGGCACCCTGGGCTTGACAGCTCACTCACTTGAACTGCACTCCCATTAATCCGAACTAACCAGATGGCAATGAATTCCTTACTCTGTCAGGCTGATCGCATTTCTTTTGCAAGGAGAAGGTTAGTAACCCAACATTACTCACTTCCCGCATTGATATTCTTCTTATGGACCTTTATACTGTACAATAGACATTGATGAGTGCACTTTCCTCTGAATTTAGGCACTCTCTGTCTCCAGTGTGAGGGCATCAAAATAGAAAGGTTTATTGTTTTGATAAGCTGTTGTCCTCTTAATGGGAAGAAGCAACTTTAAAGTTCAGGATATATAGATATTAAGTAGTATGAGATGGAAATACACAGAGGCATAGGCTTTTTCACACTGGGAGATGGGAAGGGGAGGCCAAAGGCAAAGGAAAAATGAATCTATTGTTCAGTTGTCATCTTTTGACAGATTCATGTACAATTTTCCTCTTACCTAACAATTTAAAAAAGGCAGATCTGAGACAATCAAATGCCATTTCTCAGTACTGGTCACTGCTTTGTTCACTCTGGTGGGCAGTGGCATAAATCAGGTTGGCCACAGGGTCTGAACCCATAGGTTTAGCAGAGGTCAACCCTAAAGTTTTTTCTGTATCTACACACAAGACACTAGCCTTAAGTCCAACCTCCTTTCCCTTTCTGGCTTAGCAACACAACAGGCACGTCTACACGTGCAATAAATGTGACTGAATAAACTGCGGAGCAATTTAAATCACAGTAAACTACTTGAAGGCACAGTGTCTATACATGTGATCCAGACAGCAGCAAATTGAGCCAGGGAGGAGCAGTTTAGGCCAGATCTGTTCCTGCCCTGCTCTGCCTCCCCAGGGGGAACTCCAGGCCCCAGCCACAGCTGCCCAGGTGCCAGCCCCAGGGTGGCAGAGGGCACAGGGATCAGCCCTGGGCTCCAGCTGGTGGTGGCCATATGGCCCAGGATCTGCAGGGCAGCCCAGGGCTGGCATGGGGCACGGGGGAGTCAGGGCCAGGAACAGGTAGCTTCAGAAGGCTCCTGCAGCTGCTGATCATTAAACAGGAGCATGGCCCCCTGCTGGCTGGGCTGACCAGGACCAATTTATGCCCAAGTCAGCATCTACACATGCATTGTTGCACAGTAAATAACTCTGCAGTAGGATAGTACTTGTATTTGCAAGTACTATCCTGCTGCAGTTTCTTTGTTTCCTGTGGCCTAACAGGGCCGCACATATAGACACGAGATGTTTACTGTGGAGCTAATTAGGCAACTCCTCAGTAAATGTTTCATGTAGACATGCCCAGCTAAGACAGGTGAAGTGCTTCAGTTTCCCAAGTGTAAACTAGCAAGTGTAATATTGACTTTTGAATGCACATCTCTGAATGAAATGTGCTCTATCTCTCCTATCATAGAGTAGGTTATGAGCCAACCTGGTAGAACAGCTGGTAGTTAAGTTATCCCCAAGATTCCATTATAAAACCATGCTTTTTTTAGTTGTTTTTAACTTGGCCAAAATTAACCGTTAAGAAATTGATGGTACTACGTGTGTTTTTCAGGTGGAGAAAAGCCTAATATTTTTGGAACATTTCAAGAAAAATGGTTCACTGCTGCTTTCTCTACTGCATGAGCCCCGTGCTAGACAGTATTGGTTTTCCAGACCCTTTACTTCTTCAGTGGGCAGGAGGGACAATGCTCTGGGAATGAGTTGGGGCTATATAGTGAAGAAGACCATTGTCTATCCAGCCTTCTGTCTCACTTGATGATGGAACTGGAAAACAAAGAATGAATAAAGTAGGAGACTGGAGAAAGAGAGGGTCAGGAAGTTGAACATTGCCTTGGAAAATTGAATTTTCTCTCTACCTGTTTTACCAGTGTTTTCATGTGATTCTGAGCAAGTCAAGCATTGGGGATGTATGTGTGTGCACCACATCCCTGCATTGCCAGAGAGCACTTCTAATGAACCTACCTGACCCATCTGTTTGGTTGCTTGTCTCAAACACAAAAATGAGGTGATTTGCCATTGCTGCTCTTGACTTAAACCTCTCAGGGCATTTATACACATACTTTTTGGTCCTGCTACTCGCCGGGGATCCGCCACATTGGAGCAGACTCAATTAATTGAGTCAGCTCCGCACATGAGCTGATGCGCAGTGCACTGCATTGCATACAGTTGTATAAGTGGCTAAATGCTTGTCAGCACGCAGAAAATGGCGGCAGTGAGCTTTTGAACTAACGCACCTTCTATGTGTTTTAGTGCAAAAGTGCGCCACCATTTTCTCAGACAAGGTTCCTTGGGTGAATTTGATATCTTTTATTAGACCAACTCAAATGGTTGGAGAATAGTTATTAAGCAAGCTTTCGGGTTCAAAAACCCTTCATCCACCATTTTCTCAGCGCTGACGCACATTGCGCCGCTTATACAACTGCAAGCATTGTGGTGGTGCCTACCTGGGTAAAAATGCTCTGATTTACAGATGCCCAATAGAAAGCATTTGGGGCCCAGAATTGCTGAAGTGTGCACTCATGGTGACAACTGATATCTATGGGGGCTGTGCTTTGATTAGATAAAGTGATATTAAGTATATGTATATGCTAAGTAAAAAAAATCACTGGCTAAATGTCTCTGGTTGGGAGCCAAAACATTAGTGGATGCTTGATCATTTGCCTCAGTTTCTCTTCTGTAAAATGTGGATAATATCACCCATTCTTACAGGAGGGATGAGAAGATAAATGTATTAAAGTCTGTGAAGCACTTGGAAATCATGGTGAGAGCACCACAGAAGCATGCACGAGAGAATTAATTTAGTATTTGGTGCACATTTGGGTTGTGGTGATTGAGAAATGAAGTTTGGAGCCTTACGGCGGATGAAAAGGATAAATTAAAATATCAGGTTGCATTCACTGAATGAGGCAAAAGTCCTGAGAGGAAAATATAGTAAGCAATCATGTAATGATATCATCTGTAATCATGCATACACATAAAAAGGCAGAATTAAGGTTGCATATGCAAATTGTATTCTGACATTTTTGTTAGTAACTTTGAGTGATTGCCTTTATAATCTTAATGTTATTTAAACATTGATTTTTTTTTCTTGGCCAGGTAAATTTAATATAGCAACCAGTGTCTTATCTGAAGAACAATTTTTTTGTCTAGGCCATACCAATGGGATTTTTTTTTTAAAGTTTTGTTAGTTTTCTCTCCATACAGAAGATTTGGATTTTTAAAACTAGAAGGAAGGAAGTTTTAAAACTTACTAGAAGGAAATCTAGTAAGTGTTTACCTTTGGTTAAAACTACTAAAGATGTGGTATATTCCTGTTATATTCCAATTTATATCCAATATCAATATTCCTATATCAATATCAATATATTCGATATCAGTATCAAATATCAATATATCCTATGTCAGTATCCTATGTCAATATCAACATCAATATTTCCAATATCAATACCAAAATTCCTATTCCTATCCAATATAATATTGCTATTTATACTAAATATAAAATATAATTATGACAAAGAGCTAGGTTTCTATTAAACTTTTGTATTAGGGGTTAACTTTTAGGCTAAATAAAAACAAGTTGTATTCTCAACTCATAAAGAAAAATCCCAGTACTGAAATGGAAGGAAAACCCATGATATAGAAGTTATCTTCTGAAAGCAAAGTATTCATCCATCAATAGTTAATGAAGAAAAGGGTACATGAGGCTCTTCACACATTAAATATCATTTGTGTTCCATTTTATCAGGAAAAATGTTGTGAACTCTTTTGAAAGTGACGGTTTTCTATGTTTAAACAGATAACGACCTTATTGACTGTTAGTTTTACAGAGTTTTATACAGGAGTTTGGACTAAAAAGAAATTATTTTTGGTTTCCTATGACATATTTCAGCAAAATTATTTTGTTCCGATTGGTTTCATCATGTTTTCAAATGTGTCAGGAAAAAAAACACCGTTAAGAATTTTTTGTTATTTTTTAACAACTAAAACCCATTCAATGTTTGTTTGGACGTTCACATTTTTTATGGGGATTTCTTAGGTTTTTATTCGTTCCAGTTTTTTTCCAGAATTGAAAAGCCATGAACAATTCCATCTAGTGGAAAATGGATAGACAATTAGCAAAAAGCCTAACTGGAAAGAAGTCAGACTTTTTCTACTATCAGCCCTGTTTCCCTACCTTACTACTCAAATCCCTGCAATTCAGAACTTGTGTTTTGTCTGCAGGGGGATGAACCAAGGCGATGTGATTGATGAAGTGCTGATTATTTGCTTGATTCTGAGCTCAGTAACGCTATTTATTTTACTCCAACCAGTTTAAGTGATGGAACTGCATGCGTGGAGAGTGGGCAAGGAACATCATTGTGTGATGTTACCCTTTTAAACCCTGCAATTATAAATCTGGAACAAGGTCGCATCTTCAGCCCCTTTGCCTGGGAAATATGTGTACTTAAACCAGCTTAGTGTAGAGAAACTTCTTCTGTAACCCCTTTCCCTCTTATAATTACCCCATTTCCTTCAATATAAACTCTTTTACCTTTTGTATTCTGTCAGAAAGACCTTTCCTGTCTTTCCCCTCCTTCATAGGGCATTACGCTGCGTAATCAGAAAGCAATGAGACGGAGGGGTGATTGCTTTGAATTGTCAAATCAGTGGCAACATCCTAATTTGTTCAGCAAAAGACAGACTGAGGCTCAACACCTCAAAGGTATTTGGGTGCTTAATTCTTACTGAGTCAATCAGTGAAATCACTTGAATCAATGGGAGTTGGGTGAGTCAATACGTTTGTGGCTTCTAGCCTAATTGCTTCAGTGATTTCTCTGCTGGATTCCCTGATTAGTGCAAGCCTGGTTTTGTTCCCAACTTTAGCCTTCCTGAGGGGGCATGTCTATATGGTCATTAATGAGCCATAATTATGGCACATTTAGTACCTTTAAGCACTATAACTGGTGCTACTGCGCAATAGTGCCAGCACATGCTTTTTTTTATCATGCTCATGTGCAGTAGACTAATTTTACTGCTCATTAGGGCATTACCATGGCTTTCACCATGGCCCACTAATGCGCAGTAGAATTAGTTTACTATGCTTTTAGCATCTCATGTACATGAGCCCTGTAGTAACTAAACAACCCCTTGAATGCTTTTAATCATGGTCAACTGCAAAATGCAGGAAGTAGGGGAAAATACATAGAGCCATAGCAGTTCAGTGGGACATTTCATCCGTGTTATATGACCTATCAGTGAAGGGTTTTGTGCTGTCTTCATTGCCAAGCCCATGGGTTAAGAGCTGAGAGGAGAAACCCAGTTTGACTGTGGCTCTGAAGTTGCCTGTTCAGCCCACCTTTACCCAGACATCTATTTTCCTGACCACCCTTATTTGCAAGGACCGCATAGTGAGTAAGCCTAACCCAACTTGGCCTAAAAGGAAGCCATCTGGCAGCACAACACTGTAGCACCCTTAACATTTAGGACATGTCAACGAATGGTGTCATCCACCCTGCCCCCAGCATGTATTCATGGAAGTACTTGAAATCTGATGTTAGCTTGTCATGTTCCCTAAAGAGATGAGTCTTAGCCAACACAAAGTTTAATAGATTTATCCCCCTCCCACAAGGTTTCAGCAGGAAATTAGTCGAAGCAAAAGTGGAATGTTGTTTTCCAGTGAAGTGAGTAGGGCTCTGCATGAATTGGCAAGTAAATGTTTCATGCCGATAGTAGTAGAAAGTAGATCTTTGCCTCTTGTAATCTGTGGGAGCCCCCCTAATGAAGATAGATGGGACAGGACCATTCATTTAACTTAATTTCATCTCCAGCGAGGATTACAATTAGAATCCTCTTCAGATAAATAAGCACGCACGGAAGGATTTATTCAGTGTTACATGACAGTGGAGATATCACATAACGACAACAAGAGTTCTTTGATTAGATGGAAAGGCCCAAGATTCATTAAGTACAGTCACTGTAATTTTAAGAAGGCTAATTACTGCCCAGCATGAATTCTTTCTTCTTGGGCAGACCTACTTATGCAGCACCCCAGGGGTGTTATCATGTTGTTTTTCACTGGGTATTTTGTGGTCACTGGTAGCTTTAGCTACTAACGTTAATAGGGCTGGATGTGTTACAGGATATTACCTGCAAAGGAATGCCTAAAGATGCAAGAATGTTATGAATTGCCACAGTATTATGTAAATGTCAACCTCTCAAAGCAGTCATATTGGCCTTGCCACCAATAGCAGAGGACCGAGGAGAGCTGGCAGTCAGGATATAGGACAAGAAGGAGCTGCCTGGGTCAACCAAACAGTCCTGTCCTGGAGCTGGGAGCCATATCATGTAATTTGGCTTGGGACTCTATGAAGCTCCAGCTGAAAACTAGGTGAGGTCTTTTGGTTCCCTGCACCGCTATTGGAGCTGGTCCAGAATCTCTCCTCTCTGGTTAGAAACCTTCTAGTTTCCATCCTAAGCATGTTCATGGACAGATTATGTGAGTTTGTTCTTATACCAGTATCATCCTTTCTCTTAAATAGTTCACTTTCCTGCCAAGTACTTATCCCTCTGATGCATTTAGAGCAAGCAATCATATCCCCTAGAATAGCCTTCATTTTGCTAGGCTAAATAGGCCAAGGTCTTCTAGGCCCTCTCCATTTCTTAATCATCCTAGTAGCCTTTCTTTGCACCTGTTTCTATCTGAATGCACCTCCCTTGAACATGTGTAACCAGAATTATACGGAGTATTTCCCCATTGCTGCAGTCATCAACAATGCACCTCACCTCCAGAGTAGGGTGCATGAAACATGCAGCTCATCCCTAGGAGGTAGCTCCTTGAGGGGTTGTAGGCAGCCAGAGTAGAGCAGCCCTGAAGCTGCTCTCAACTACACCGGGACTGAGGCCACTGTAGAACCAGGCATTGTTTCAGGAAGCAGCTGTGGACCTAACCCATTATTATTGAAGTTACAAAGCATCTCAGCCCAAATAATGAAGGGCAGAAGTGCCTGTCTGCTTATAGCCAACGCAACCTTGAGCTTCATCATTAGGATGCAGCAATGGACACACACAAGCAAAGATTTTGGGGTTTCCTTTAATAAGTGCGGTGCAGTCAGTTAGGTGCCCTTGAATCGGGTGGTCACCACAGTTAGAATATTTTAAGCATCTGGAGGCATGAAGCAGAGGACATTAAAGGGTACAGCCATCTAGAGAGATTTTAATATCAAGTTGCATACCTGGTGTCCAATCCTGCCAAGAGCATTTCTAACCACGGTACAGCGCATTCTCATTTATCCCTGTCCTCAGTGAGAATTGAAGGCATTTGGCATCTACCAGGAAGTTTAGAGCAGGATGGGGATGGAAGTGAAACAAAATTAATACCAAAGTAGTCCTCCATTATTCATCGAAGCAAGTGGAATAGTCATTGAATGGAAATGCAGGCTTCTGTTCTAGCTTTATTTTAACCTGTGTTGAGAAAGTCGCTGTGTGCATAGGGATGCAGAAAGGATGAGGCTGTGAGGATGGAAATAACCAGAAGAAAAAAAAAGATGTTTTCATTGCTTTTTTTAAGTCATTCAAGCCAAGTCCTTCCACAGTTAAAATATTTTCTGGCCATGTTTATAGTAACCCAAACGCTGCTTATGACCCAGAAAGCGAGTCTCTTTGGAATTCCATCTTCCAAAGGAGGTCACCAAAACTAAACTCATGGGATAAGGCGCTCATGTAAGCCACATGCCCTAAATGGCCTTGGCCCTACATGCCTAACTGCCTCGTCCCTTATGGTCCATCATGATCTCTAAGGTCAGCTGACAGCAACCCCACCCAGCAAGTTTCATCTGAGTGCCAAGTTTCTTCTGTGAAAATGTGGGAGGTTGTTCTCAGTAGTATGCTCAGCTTTTGAACTCCCTCCCCTTTGAGGCCCACTGGAAGCCAATCTTTCCTCTTCTGGAAGCCTTGTGAGACCTTCCTATTGGACAGGCTTTTTAACAGACAGGGCTAAGTTTGGGGATATTGTTTCTTTGGGGAACTGTTCTATCGTTTGCTACTTTATTTTAATATTTGATCTGGTTTTGACTGCTAAGCCGCCCTGAGCCTTTTGTTTTGTCCTGTTCTGTTTTTGGAAAGGGTGGCATAGAAATCAAACGAAACAAGAAAGCAGTTAGGGGGGACAGGTGTAAGCAGTCACATGCACTTTCTGCTTTAATAAACTATAATGCAGTTAGCAGAGCCTGGCAAGCGGCTCGAGCAGCTTCGCGGATGGTGTCAATCACAGGAGACCCAGTGTGATCCATGATTGAAAACAATGAGCCAGATCCTCATTGAAGCAATAAAAAAACAGCCAAAGTCAACCTTGCTTCACTGAAGGCAGTTGATTTACACCAGAGGAGAATCAGACCTCAGTTTTCCAACTTTTGGGTTGATAACAGTTTTTTGCCGAGAGAAGAAATGTGCATCAAGTAAAGCAGGGTAACCAAACGTCTAAGCACGACAGTGGCAAGTGAATGCATTTTATTTTTAAAAGACCTGTAATCATAAAATCATAGAAAGTTGGGGTCAGAAGGGACCTCAGGAGGTCATATTGTCCAACCCCCTGTTCAAAACAGGACCATCACCAACTAGATCAGCCTAGCCAAGGCTTTGTCTCGCAGGGTCTTAAAATCCTCCAAGGATGGAGAGTCCACAACCTCTCTGGCTAACCCATTGCAATGCTTTATTATCCTCTTTATGAGAAAGTTTTTTCCAAATATCTAACCTAAATTTCCCTTGCTGCAACTTGAGACCATTGCTCTTTGGTCTGTCATCTGCCATCACCGAGATCTGAGTTTGGGGGTCTGAGTCTACTCCCTGAGAGTGCTGAGGCCAGAAAACTGGGACATACCCTCTCAGACAGTGATGCCTGATCTTAGAAGTAGGGAGTAGTAAGCAAGCAAAACTGCTTGTGGCAGGATAGTAAAGGGCAAAGCAAATGCCCAAAGGTGCCAGAGTAGACATGGTGGGCCCTAAGGTGATTAATGTCCATGCTGGGCAGGAGTCAAGCTAAGACTTTCAAAGCTGCCAAAGAGATCTGGACGCAGCTTCCATGAAAACTGTGGGAGGTGGATCTGAATCCTCTAGGTAGCTTGGAAACCCTAAACATCACTTGTCAAAGTCCCACATGTGGGAACGGATCAGGGCAAAAGGCTAAGTTGAAGCTGCTGTTGTGTTTTCAGGAATCCTGGTTATTGTTGTCTGTATTACAACAGTACGTAGAAGCCCTGGGCACAGGCCAGGACCCCATTGTGCTACAAGCTGTGAAACATAGAACAAAAAGACAGTCCCATCGACTTACAATCTAAGTAGAAGACAAGTGGATAGTGTCAGAGGTGAAACCCAAGGAGACAAATGATATATGGCAGCACAATGATTGTATCTCCTCTGCTTAAACCCTTCTACTACCCCATCTATTGAGACATTTATGAGCTACTCATTGGCCAGCTGGATGTATCCAGATAAGCAACATGGCAAAACTTCAAAGCATTTCCTGTGGTTAGAAACCCTAGCTGACATTTTGGAAGCAGCAAAGGGTATTAAGTAATCATAACTTTTTTGAAGACCTTTGGATGCAAGGCCAGCTGATCTCCTCAGCTGTGCCGAGGAGCGCAATGTTTCCCACTCAACTAGGAGCAAAATGCGTATTTTTCAGGGGAGGTGACTTCTTACTCATTTTGCAAGAAGGAAAGCAATAAAAGGCAAATGGGATGTGAGAGCATGGAAAAGCAGACTGACTCACTCTGTAACATTCTGGGTGCATCTACATGTGCAAGTACTGCACCTGGATAAACCCTGGCAGGCAGTTCACATCAGAGTTTGCACGTGCACCTGGGACCGCAGCATGTTGAGCCAAGGCGGTGCAGCCCTGGCTAGCAGGAGGCCCGGAGGTCAGCCTGCCAGCCCCGAGCTGCTCCGCCCCGGCTCAATGTGCTGCAGACACCTTTTCCACCACTGGGACTTAAAGGACTTTCAGTTCTCCTTTCTAAATCATCACTAGGGGCCCTCCCAGATTCCTTACATGCATTTGCCCATCAAAAGTAGAGTCCTTAAATGATTCTCCACTTGGCTACTTCGACTCCTGTGCCCCCTTCAGTGCAATTCCTGCTGAGGAAATTCTGCACAGCACCTGGAATTAAATAATGATTCACTTGAATCGTCTTGCTGGCTACTTTGGGAGCCGTCATAAGTGCTAAGCTGGGCCATCCATAAAAAGATGTTCTATCATTAGCGCTCTCTGGTCTCTGGTTTGATTGCCTGCTGCCTGGCAATGATGCATTGGCTTTTATTTTATTCTTAGGCCAGCAGGGAAGGTGTTTGCATTTTAATTTACCCTGCTTTGATTCAAGGCATGCATTGCCATTTCCCTTTCATGCTTAACATCAACACCTTTCTTCTAATTCCCATACGTCTCTGGTTGACACTGGGCTTTTCTGAATTACAAACTGCAGTTTCTCTGAGTAAAACCTTTTAGACTGCTTGATTTCAGGAAATGATCTGTCTGTACACAGTAGCTCCTCTTGTAACATCCACTAGCCCCCTTGGTCACTCAAAGCAGAGGCTCCTCTTGCTGGGGGTGCACCTTGCATCTTGCAAAAGAAATCTCATGAGAGCTCCTTGAGCCAAGTAATGCCATCATTTTGGACAACCATACAAACTGGTCCAAACTTTGAGGTGGGAACCAAAGTTACCTGATGGTGGTGTATAGAGAGGACAGGAGAAGGCAATGTAGCAGAATAGATGCACATTTGGATGGAGAAGACATGCAGGGAAGAGCAACCACCTATGTCTGCATATGGTTTGCTATAAATTCAGTAAAGAGTATAATGTTAATTAGCTGTCTGTTTTTTTGTCCAGTGCATGTTTGTGTCGGGTGGAGAGGAGGGGTATCCAAGGCATAAATGAAGGCAGACTTTGAATTATATGCTTAAAATGTAGCAGTGACTTCCTCTGGGATGCCAGAGTAGCTTGGCAAAAGGCTGTAGGTGAAGAGATTACCTCCCACATTTATCTGCTGCAGCTCCAAGGGGGAAAGGAAAAGCGGTAGAGGATGGACCTGCCTAGAAGAGGGACTGAGAAAACAAAATTAAACACAGGAAAACTGGAGGCAGAATGCTAGTAAATGTCTTCCTATTAAGTCTTGGGTTCCCACAATGTCTTACGGCATCAGAGCTAGTCTTAGCAGGGAGATTCTCATGGATCATTCCCCCCCACCACCACAAAATCACACACTTAGTGTTGTGATCACACATCCTTCTACCAAGGCCACACAAGAGGTAATGTCTTGTGTGTGGTGGTGCAGAGAGGACTGACACACTTGCATTTACACACAGGGTAGGGAGGATGCACATGCATTCACGTGTGTGTGTACGTGCACACGCACACACACCATCTCTTCCCCATGTCCTAACTAAAACATCCCCATCCATTTCTCTCTTGTCTCACCCGCACAATTAATTGCTCTGTCTTCCTGGACTGTGCTTCCCTGGTTTGAGCCCATTTCCTTGTGAAACTACCAGTTCCTGTAACAAGATTTTGCAAGCATGGGGTGGGATCACACTCTACCTCCCATGAGGAGTGAGCAGCAATCAGTGCTTCCCCTTGGCACCCTAAAGGTTTGTGGGTGAACCTTATAACTTATTCCCTTGGGGGGGGGGATCTTCTGTCCCTGAGAGAACAATGGAGAAAAGTCTCCCTGTAGCCTGAAACAGAAGTCCCCAATTTGGCGGTGTTGTTCCTGCCTCTGTTTCCACTGCAAAGAAAAAATTCTGCGCATGAATTATAGGCTTAGGTTTGTATGCCAGATTACGATGAGAATAATCATTGAAATGTTCTGTAAGAGAATGAAAAACTCGCAGGTAAAATATATGAGTGGTACAACCAGCCTGATACAAAATCATAATATTTAAAAAAAGAAAAAGAATCCACCCTGCTCTTGTATTATTCTGAGTCAGCCTTTGCTTCTATTATTGTGGATTTCTTTTCCCCACTGATATGCAATGCCAAAAAATCTTGAAACAGCTGCCAACATCTTTTATTGGCTTGTAAAACTGCTAAGTTATATTGTGTCTGACATTTCCTCATTTGGGAACACTGAGAAATAGGGTGGAAAATGCTTGCTCCTTGTTGTGGGTTTTAAATCCTATTAAAAACAGTTCTGTAATGTTCAGTGGTGGTTGGCTATTGGAGAGAAGTCTGAACTGAAGAGAATAAAATCTTGGGCAATCATTCTTCAGAAGGCAAAATCAAGCCCCCATCTATGTCCCCACCCTTCTTCAAATGCTATTTTAGACATGTAGAAGCAAGCATTTATTCTGTTCTGCTCTCTGGGGTGCAGAGTAGGATGTGCTATGTTGTGTTATGTTAATGTGCCAAAAACCATGGTTTAATGCCATGTTAAGGTTCGAGGTATTTCATTCTATGCTGTGCTCCTCTTGCCTTTCCAATATAGGGCAAGGCATTGATATGAACTCATGGGTTAGCAAAGCTGGCAGGGTGGAGTAAAGTTTCTTTTACATCCCCTTTTTAAGACTGTTGTTGGCACCGCCAAAAAGCAATGCTCATGTTTGTAGAAAACCAGGAAAGGCATAATTAGGGTGATACTTCCCACCCAACAGATCAAGAATGCGAAGCTACAGGAGGCACTGACAACGGAGGATCCTTCAGCTCCTTTACCTTGCATTTGTCACAGCCCTTTTCTTATGCGAATGCTGTTCTTATGTGAGCCCAGTCACAAGGATGCCCAGGTCACCAGGATGCCCAGTCACCCAGACGGTGCCCAAGCACCATCACAAGCATTCATTGCAAGGAATGACAGGGATGTAAATGTAGTTGGTCAGCTTCATGGTCTTCCACGCTACCCTTTCCTGTAAGAAATGCCCATCTCTAAACTGATTCAGAAGGCCACTGGCTTGTTTTCCCTTCCTTCAAGCCCTGTAGGAAGAACCACCTCTGCCCCACTGCTTATGAGGACTCAGCCCCTTGGCATTTGCTGGGCTGAAGGGCTGATGCGGTGAGCTGGCTGGCTTACTGCCTAGTGATGATGACAAAGATGGTGTTATTAGATAGGTAGAAAAAAATGATACTAAACTGGCTGAGTCCCCCTTGCATCCCACTCTCCATATGTCACTTTGCCCTGAATTTAGGTTCACATATTCGTGCTTGTGATGATGAGCGGTGGAATCCAGGGGTGGCTGCGGGGAGTGGTGTAGGAGTCAGTGTCATGGTCACACCCTGCCTAACTACTGGGGGCTCCATCTCCCCAGATGCCGGGGTCCCCTGTGGTGTCTAAGGTGTACCTGGAGCCCCGGACTGGCATGGGAGACTGAGGGGGACCAAACAAGGAGCAGGAAGGGGACGACCTGCAGCCACCATTGTCCCCAGCTGCTCCAGGGATGGGGGAAGTCCCAGGACTGCTCCTGTCCTGCTCCAGCTGGGAGCTGCAGACAGCAGCATGCAGGGTGCCAGGTGCAGCAGTAATAGCAGTGGATGGGTCGCCTCTCCCTCTCCCTCCACTTCATTTCCCCCACCAGCCCCAGGTCTGCAGCTGCAGGGGGCAGTTACCCAGGGTGCCAGTCTTGGCCAAGGATGGCAGTGGGTACCCGCTCCCAGCCAGCGGTCTGGGCAGGAAGCAGGAACACCTCCTTGAAGGACTCAAAAGTCCTCAGCATGGTCTGTCCATGTCAGGAGCTGCTGACACCACCCCTGCAGCATCAGAGACCTCTCCTGCACCCCTCTTTTTGAATTCCTACATTGGCCTATGGTGGAATCATATCATAAATTGTATGGAGCAGAGACACCATGTCTCAGTATGTGTAGGCACAGCACCAGAATGATGGACCCCTTCCTATCGAGGTGTGTGTCTCTCATACTTAATGTCTGCCATTACTGTAACATGAGGCACTCATGATGATGATACAAAAAGAGATCAAAGGACTGCCCAAGATAAGGTCACCCATTGGCTTGGCATGGTTAAGGCACATCAGCTGCTGAAGTCAATGGCGCAAGAAGGAAGGATATGGCTTGCACCAAGTCCAACTGCCTTTGATCACCAAGCCAAAAAAGCTGTGTCTATCTATAGTTGGGTCAGCTGGGGATGATGGATTTATACCCCCATTCAACCACGTATCTTAGTACATACCTAACCTTGTGAGTAGTCCCATTCACAACTCCAGTGCTTCAAGTTAAGCAGGTGACCGTCTTCCTTGCTGAACCGCACAGGTTACTCTTAGAGGAAGCAGAGCAAAGTCCAATTTGTATTCACTTCCTAACATCTGGGCAGAGATGTCTTGCTAGTACTGAGTGTTTATTCCATTGTTTGAAGTCCCAGAAATATCCTGCACTAAAATCAAATGTTTATTGCGAGGGGATCTGAGACGCTTATTTTTCAGATGATTTTTCTTAAGTTTTTTCATGGCTCCCAAGGGAAAAGTTCCCCATTCTTTATTCTTTGTAAACTGTTCCCACATACAGCAACAACCGCTAACGAGCCTGTCAGTGATTTCCTTGCAGATAGTGTAACGACAGCTCCATGGGACGACTTAACAGCTGTTGAAAAGGACTCTGGGGATTGATTAAAAATGTTCAGTGGAGAGGCTGGTTCAAAGGGCCAGTGGCTGCCCTGACAGCTGGAATGTGGGGAACTTCGGTTCACCAAGAGACATCTGATGCTCCCTCGCTCTCTGGGCTGGAGCGGACAGTGGTAACAGTTCAAAAGAGAGGCAGCAGCTGCAATATTTACAGAGCCACCTTCCCCTGGCTTGCTCGCCCAGCAACACTAGTGCTCGGGTTCAGGGAGAGACATCCGCTGCAAGACGAGGGGTAAATGCTACTGGAGGGGCTTGTAAAAAAAGGCTCAATTAAAGGCTCAATAAAACCTTACCTATAAAAATGCCACAGTTCCAGGCTCCTTGCTATTAATCTCAGCCTTCTACACAACCTAAAGCAAGGGTGGGCAAAATACGGCCCGCAGGCCGAATCCAGCTCAGCGAGGGACTTTGTACATCCTTTGGTCCCACCTGGCCTAGATGCCATCTGGTCTTGCCACCCCATGGGCACACAGCAGGGCTGGGGTGGCTCCACAGCTGGACCGCCTTTCTAGGCAGCCCATGCAGTGACGGCTCCTTCCAGCTGCAGCCACCACTAGCCCCAGCCCTGCAGTACTGGCGGGGACCTGCACCTGCTCCAGACTCCCTTGAGCTTAGCCAAAAGTATATGATAGATAGGGCCATCTGCAAACAGGAGAAAAGGATGCATTGTCTGTCAGCATGGCATGACACGGGGGCTCATTGGTAGACTCTCGTCCAAGCTATACCTCATGTCTGATGGCTCATATCACAAGATGGGATGGCAAGGCATGGGCCACATTAATCTCTGGAGTAATTTGGTCAACTTCAGTGGATGTACCCCAAGAGAGACGGCCAGAAAACAAATCGGAAATGAAAGCTGCTCTTGGCAGAGCAATATTTACAAGGGATTCGGTTGTTTGAGAACAGGCATTGCTATACTTCCTCCACCGTCCTGAACCATCACTGGTGCCTCTAGTTGACTAGAGAAGTGGGGCTGGGGGGACCTCCAGAAGTCACCTAGGCCAACCCCTGGCCTGAGGCAGAATCAGCCCTATCCAAAAGAAAAAAATATCCAGAAACAAGTATAGATTCCCCTATCACACATAGGAGAGCTCAAGCATGCCCAGGCCTACTTTTCATAGATTCATAGATGCTAGGGTCGGAAGGGACCTCAATAGATCATCGAGTCCGACTCCCTGCATATGCAGGAAAAATATATTTTCCAGGGCTTTGAAATATAAATGGCCAGTTGGGTCAGCCCCAAGTTGGCGACACTATGCCATACTTAGGACCACTGTTACAATGATCCACAATGCAAAACAGAGGGGGATGACATTTGCATTTCTTGGCTACCCAGAGGCCAAAGATCTCTGCTTTGTGGAGATAAGGACATATACCTGTGCAGGAGGTAATAAGTCACATAAAGCACCAGCCACCTGAAGGTCCATCTAAGCTTAACAGCCAGCTCTGAATGAGTGAGGTGAAAGCAAACCAGGTTCTTAGCCAGCAATGCACAAGGGAATGATTTAGCCAGAATTGCATCCAGCTACTTTTGATTCCCTGGCCTGAATGAACAGGCACCTACTGGTTCTGGATTCATGCCGAAGGTTGTCCCTAGTTGCAGGGCTTGCACCCAGACCTCTAGAGCCATAGCAAGCCACCTTGACCACTCTGCTGTACTGCCCCTTATCAGCTGAGTGCATGTTAGGACAAACATTAAGAAGGTGAGGAAAAGGGAAAGAAGCCAGCCTCAGCAGGTCTACATTTACATCCTACCCTAGATCAAACTCAGAGGCTGAAATCCTTAAAATACCCACAATTCATCCTGAAAAACAGCTGAATTAAGCTCAGGATATGAGCTACTGTGAAGCTCAGACTTGAGTCTCAAGAATTATCATCATGATCAACTCGAGCCAACTCTAGTTTCAGCACAATCAAAGCAGAGTTTTCAGTCCTTCTCCAGACTGGAAGAGCTCCTGCCAATGCACCTTGGCTCCTGTTTGCCATGTCTGGAGTATGGAGGTATGGAGTGAAATTGCTTAGTGCCAGCCTGGCAGGGACTTGACTCTCCTCGTCTCCTAAGCCTAAAATTTCATGTGCAAATCTCCTCGAGAGACTCATCAAGTGGGGGAAAAACAAACAAATGTGAAAGGAGGAAAAATCCATGGAAAGAACGTCGGTCTCCAGCGTCCAGAGAAAATTACTTGTCGTTATTTAAATTAGCAGCTGTTGTTTTTCAAGCCAGCTGAGACCTCCCTAATTGAACCCAGACTTCCTCCCATCCACTTCTTCTGGCCAGGATTTTCTCTGGTATCATCATGTATTCAAGGGCACATGAAACAGAAGTGCTTTCACAACCATCTGTTCTGTTGCTCCCTCACCTTTAGACTCGACCTGAACGGTCCAGTGGCGTTCTCTGATTATTGCCTCGTGCTTCCTCCATCTGTTGCATCCACGTGTTGGCTTTGATTTGAAGCTCTCCGGGGCAGGGACTCTTGTTCTGTCTGTGCATGTAAAGGGCACAGCATATGGGGCGGGATGGTTTTCATTTTCCTCCTCCATGGGACAAATGACAATCCTGATGCAGCTGTGTGAGCATAGGACTAGAAGCCTAGAGCTCTCTTATTTTAGCTGGTTGAACGAGTTATTGTGCATCTTTGTGTGGACCCATGTATCCCAACACATCTTTGTTCCTCACCAACTCTCTCCCAATAATAATCCCTAGCTGGCCCATGTTCCCTTGATCAGTAACCAGTTGCCACAACCCAAAACCTCCTGGTACAGAGAGCAAAGCCCCTTCAATGCCGGTCACTAAGGGATGGAAGACAAAGTGTCTGGCTACTGAAAATGCATTTAGGGCTTTGCCCCATCCTTATATTTGTATATAGATTCATAGATGTTAGGGGCTGGAAGGGACCTTGCAGATCATTGGGTCCAACCCCCCTGCTCTAGGCAGGAAGACAACTGTGGTTAGGTGACCCCAGCGAGGTGACCGTCCACTCTCCTCTTGAAAGCCTCCAGGATAGGTGACTGCACCACCTCTGGAGGGAGTTTATATGTATAGGGAGTATATGTCCATATGTACTTCCATCTGTCCGTCTTGTGACCCTTATTGCCTCCTGAAAGATACTGTCAGTCCATGCCTGCTAGTACTTACTGTATTTCCCTCCAAAGCCATACAGTCAGTGTAATGAAGGTAGGACAGGATCTGCTCTGTTTTCTAACTGCTTCCAGTTGATATGCCAGAGCAGGTTTCTTCATCTGTTTGCAGGCCACCATACTCTTCACTGATTCTCTTGCTAAGGCTGGTGGCAGATCCATCTGGAGAAGCAGTGGCATTAGGAAAGGAGCACTGGATGTCCTCACACCATATGGTCTGCCAGGTCCTGAAGCTTTCCAGTCTCACCATCCCCTTCCATTAATTGGCATTAGTAGCTTCCTATGTACTCATCTGACCTCTCTCGCATAGTAAAGGATCTCACACAACTTGCTCCAACAGATTTCCCAATGGGTGCTCCTTCTGATGATATCTTTCTACCCCAAATCCCTTTAAGGGCTGATATCAACTCGCTACGAAGAAATGTTTTAGAAATCCATTAACTTGACAGATAGTATGTTTATTTTTCCCAGCAATGATTCTCCTCAACCCATGCTTCTTTCATAACGCAAAATGGCATTTTCCACACCATTATCATCAGGACTGAAAGCAAATCCATTACAGCAAGTTACACTGGAACAGAGGAACTATTTGACCTCCATTCATGCCAGCCCGTCAATTAGTATGAAGGAAGAAAGGAAAAATGAATTATGGTGCACAAGAGCAAAGCACAGTCTTTTATATTCTTCTCTCTATTCAAAGGGTTAACATTATTTCGAAGGTTCATGCATTATGAGAGCATGGAAAAATAGCCTCCCTGTTGAGTTTCACTATAAATGACTCCAGGTAAGAAGGAGTATAAGTCCCGATGCTGGTCTAATTAAAGGCCAGTTTCTTCCCAAATTGGAAACATCCCATGCTTTAATTAGAGCAGCAGTGACATGTGAGAAGTAGTGCAAACCTCTTTTCTAAACATTACATAGGTATGTGAACATCATGCAATACTTCTTATTCCAAAAATAGATTGAAATAAAAACAATTACCTGCTTAAATTAATTAGGTTCCTAAATATTTTAGGCAGCTTTGAAAATCTCGTCCTGCATAAACAATCTGAATCAGATCCTAGTCTACCCATTAGGCAGCTACGTGTGATGCTATTCATCCTGCTCAATGTGCTGAAAAAATCATTACTGCGTCTACATTTGTAGTGTATCACTATCTTACCCTGAAAAATGAGTCATAAAAAGGAACAAGGGAGAGAAAGACCTGCTCACCCTCTGCATTTACAATTAACTTGTATCATGCTGGATGTTTTTTGTTGCCTATGTAAAGGTCCATTCCCTTTTCTAACCTATTTTCCATTTATTAGATGTATATGCAGTCCTGTAGCCACAAAACGTCAGGGCCACTTATGATAAAAATGCAAGCTGAATGATACAAAATACTAGATAGATTAAAAATACTAAAACAGAATCATATGCAATAAAACTCTCCAAACTTCATCCTGCCTGCCAAAACCCTGCCTGAATGAAAAGTTTCTACAGTGCTTCCAAAAGATGTCCAGGCTTGGGCTTTGCTAGGCTACAAGGGAGAGTGAGTTTTATTCTTGAGGAGCAACTACATAGTAGGACCTCCCATGTGATTTTGCCAACCAAACTTGGCTCACAGATGGTGCTTCAAGGAAGTTGCTCCTGGCAGACCATATGGATTGCCTGTGACAATGAGCTCCATGGTTTATATAGAAAAACCTGGTTTTGGAACGGGCCTGGTTTGGAATTTGGCATTTTCTTTAATTTTGGAAAATGTCCCCTCAATCCTGTATCAAAAAAATTCAGAAATGCTTCATGCACCAGCTCTAGATGATTCATTCACTTCTTTCCTTGTTTTCTTTTATTGATCTCCTTTCAAAAGCAAACAACCCCAGCCTTTGTTTTCTCAGTCTCTTCATTGAAGAGTTTCTTCAGACCTTTGACCATTTTTATCCCCCTGTAAACCCTGGCCATTTCTGCAATTCAGTGACCAGCTCCATGCACACATTTTCAGATTCATTTAGATAACGGCTTGATAATTATTTCCATACCATTTTCCACCTCGCTTTTCCTGAAATGCAAAGAAGTCAGGTCGCCTTTTGCAAAGGGCTCACAGGATGTGGGCTGAATTCTCCATATAGACAGATATCTTCACAGTCCTGGTAGAAATGGATTCATAAGGAGAGCTCATGTCCAGTGGGTACAGGAGCGTGATAAATTCATTTTTCTCATATGATGCTGAAATATGACTCTCGCAACTGCCCGTGGTGCATACAGGCAGACTACAGAGATAGCAGTGTGCCAATGTATAGGTAGGTTTGATGCTTGTGCTTTCGAGTCACGACAGAAGTTTCACATGGAGGCTACAGTTACAGTTTTAACCTTATCTGTAACAACAGTCTCAGCCAACACAATTTCCCACTATCCCTGATTTTTTAGTTCATTGCGTCCAGCACCGTCTCATAATCAGGACTCCTTTTTTTTCTTGACTCAAGAGGTTTCTGCTCATCCAGTGGGATGGAGGGTCTTAGCGGGCTGAGGAGGAGGAGGAGGAGGATTCCTGTCAAGGGAGAAAGGCACACTCTCCTCTGGACTTTTATTTATTTCTCTTTAACAACAATTATTTTCGGTAAGTTTATCTGCAGCATCTTGGACCAGGCACAGAGTCAATTGAAAAGAAATAAGTCATAAAATGGTTCACAAATTTATTGAAAATCTTTTCAAGAGGCTCAAAGGAAATAGCTGGTTAGGGATTTTTTTGTGAACCAACCAAACAAGCAAACACAGGGCCAAGTTGTGTGGGTGTAAATGTGTAGTAACTACATGGTAGGTAATGAAATTACTCTACATTTCCACCAGTAGAACTGAGGTCAGGATGTGAATCAATGATTAAACCTTGTGTGGATGACAAGGCAGCTCCTTATGCTAACTCCCGCTATAAAGCATTGAATATATTCATTGAAATGCATGAAAAACGGTTTTTCAGGAGTTATGAGGCATTACAATTCAAATTAATCTCCAATATGCTACATTCAGATGCCCTTCTAACTTCCCCCGTACTAGCTGCGAATGTATAATAGACAATATATGGATAGACTCTCTCACCTTTATTTGCAAAGCATTTTCCTGTTGCTGAGATACAGCAAAGGACCTCATAACGGTGTGATAGGATTGGTCCGAGAAAAAAAAAATTAAGCAGGGGATGAGCTTTTTATATATATATTTAAAGTTTGTAGGTTTACTGATAATGTGATGTAACATAGTAGGGGCCTTGCAAAATGGGCGTTCTTCATCTTACTTTTTGCTCCAGCAGCATGTCGTTATCACCAGGTTACTGTCATTATAGCCAAAGATCCTGGTTTTCCCTGATTAAAAAAATCCCCAATTTTTGGTTTAAAAAAAGTAACCCCAAATCCACCTTTTTACGTGATTAAAATGAAACACCCCTAGATAGATAGATAGATAGATAGATAGATAGATACTTTGGGGTTATTTTTTTTAAACCGAAATCTGGGGATTTTTTTATCAGAGAAAACCAGGATCCTTGGTTATAGCCAAGGTTTTTAAAAGCAACTCAGGATTTTGAGTGCCCAACTTAATCCACTTCAGAAAGACCTCATTTCCAGATTGTGCTGGACCCCTGTCTTCTTAATTCGGGCCCTCATAAAGTAATGCATGTGGTGAGAGACCTCAGTCCAGATCGGTGCCACCCCGAAAGATAAAGAATCCTGAACCTGATAGGTTTCCAAAGAGAAACCCCAATTGCACACCATTCGATGTAAAAATATTTATAATTTAAACCTAATAGGTTTCCAATTTTAATCCAAAGGATGGCATCTGACTGGGTGGCACAGAGCACTAAGGTGTGCCTGCTCCTTCAAGAGCAGAGGCAGTTTAGCCAGGGAGCCCTGAGAGGTAGGCAGGGCTCTGCAGCTGCAGGCAGCCTTGGCATTAAGCTAATCCGGCTATTAGCTGGCACCTGCACCCAAGCAGCTGACCGGAAGGAAACAGGGTCATATAAGCCCCAGGGCTGGGGCTGGCAGGGGGTCAGTTCTCTGGCAACTGCCAGGGGAAAGGAGCTCTTGCAGAAATGCTACTGAGACATGTTTTGTTGCCTATTCTGCTGCTGGTAAGACTGATTGATGGGCTCTAGGAGCTCCTAAAGTATCTGGAGCTAAGAGGCACACATTGAGGGAGAAGCTTGCTTCCTTAAAGGATCAGAGTGTGACCCCCCAATGTTATTGTTGCTGGCATGTTACAGCCCAGCGGCTTGCATTTACATTGTTTTTTGAATCCGGTGGACCGGGATGAGGCTATTTGGGGAGGAGGAAGCTTCATTAGGGCTGAAGTGAACCCAGTGCCAGCGAGGGCACAACGACAGGGCTGCAGCAAGCCCAGTGCCAGAGGGTGCTGCAACAGGGGGTGAAGGGACCCCAGCACCAGAGGGCACAGCTACTCAGGCCAAGGGCCCAGTGATGACAGGAGGCTGAGCTAGCCTGCGGCTTCATCAAAAGGGACAACGTTTAAATACAATCTGTGAGGCACAGGGCATGGTAAAGGGGCGGTTTTGGAGCCACGCATCTAGCCCATAAGGCTCAGGGTGTCTCGGGAGGCACTGACTTTGAGCAGGACCCAGCAAGGGATCCAAAATCAACAGGGCCTTGTGGTGTTCAGCAGGACTGTGACCACACAAACTCGTGGGCAGCCTCGCAACTTATTATTTCAACCAACAAGATGTATAATGTGAGATTGGATGGTGCCTGCAGGGCAGAGCCAGCACGGTCACAGAGCCCTAGGGTCATCACGGCCATCCCTGGGGACTCTACACCGTGACGCTGGGGTTGCAGAGAATGAGTGTCATCTGAACTGGGATGGATTTTTTTTTGGCTAGAAATGTAAAGCTTAAACGTTTTGGTGTTGACATAAAGTGAAACAGTTCTGGTGGAATTTTGCCCGAGGGTCTACATTACCTTGAAAATCACCCCCTTTAAACAGACCTAAATACTGACCCCATCTTCACAGGGCACAAGGACCCTAAGTTAATAGCCCTTCAAGTAGTTCAGCCACACTGGTGACTCAAAGCAATACCACAAAATAAGCAGTGATCTGTACTTGCTCTTGAACTTAATGGTTCCTTGCAGGACTTCCCTTGCTATGGCTTGCTCTGCCGCATTGAGATTCACTGACTCTCTTTATGTCCTGGCTTGAAATAACGAGATCCCTCTGCCAACCCAGCTCAGTTAATACTCAAAGTCTTAATGCAGGGGTTGTCAAATGTATAGCTGGTGGGCTGGGTCTGGTCCAACAAGCCATGCGTGTCATCTGGCCTGAAGGGCTCGTAGAGGAGCTGAGAATTTGGGAGGCAAGGGAGATGGGGTGGTTTCCAACAAAATCCAGGGCATGAGGCCCCATTGGGGATACGTGTTAGTAGAGGGGGTGAGCGATGGCCACATTAACCCACTCAGCTGCCACCACCTTGCATCCAGCCCCAGCCTTCAAAGAGCAGTGATACTGCAAAATTTTAGCACCTCCACCTTCATACAAAAGAGGCCTTGAATTCATACTCAGAGATCTAGGGGGACTGTTTGTTCTGTCTCCATTTAACCTTATGAATCCTACCAGAATATTTTGTATCCCTTTAGAACCATTAGCAGGGAAAATAATATTTCCTCCATACAAATCAATCCATTAATGCAATCAGCTCTCTCATTCTGCACTTAATTCTCCTCAGCGCAACCTCTCAAAATGACTAAATCTGATCTGTTTGTTTTCCAGTAATTCCATTCCCTCCCCCCCCCCTTTCCTGAATCTTATGATTTGGCTGCTTTCAGCTATTTTTTATTTTTCTTTTCATTTAGCAAGTGCTGAACTGCTGCCTGTCCTCCTACTCCACAGATTAATGTCATGGATGTCTTATCCTTTGTCTTTTAACATGGGATTCCTTTTTAAATTGAAACTCTGGGGTCAATCCCCAAGGTTACGATTTCAAAGGAAGGCAGCTATGTGATACTGCACTGTGTTGGCTACGAGCACACTTTCTGAAAGACCACAGTCATCAAAGTGCTGTGTACACAAGCCCAGTTTTGTGTTATTGCTCATCTTGTTATGAGGTGCAAGTTATCTGATTGGCGAGATAGATCTGCTTCTCATCTGTAATGCCAAAGACAGGGATTCTAGAAGCAGACTAAAACCCAGAGACACAAAGAGATGCAGGTACCTAAGTCCGCCTCTTAGGTTTTCCTGAGAGCCCCAAATAATACACTCAGCTGCCGCCAGCCCTGGAAGTTTCATTGCCACTCATGTTTCAGTCCTCTAGAGCTAATTTTCCACCATGGAACAAGTACAAAGCCACCTAAATGCTGATGCTTACCTACAGCTCAGAGCTCGAATTCAATCCAAGACCCTAGTAGTAGGATTCGCAAATTAGACATTCCCCAACCTTTTCTACCGTGATTATATCAATGTGCTTAGAATACACCAAGGAATTGGAGGGAGTTGTCCCGTCTCTTACCTAGCGGTGTGGACACTCAATGGTGTGTGGAAAACTCAAGTTCAAGTCTGGGTTTTGTTATAGGGATTTAAGTCTCATTATCCCAAACTCCAGGGTAGTGATCTAGCCCCCAGGCTACCAGCTGTTCTGGGGTAGGTCTCTCTCTATCTCTTCCACTAGAGCTTTTCCATTTTGAATAACTAGTCTCTCTCTTCTATGCAATACTATTTGATTCCATAGCCTAATGGCTAGGACACTGTGGGCACATCTGCACATGCACTTTTACTGTGCATTTACCAAAATTACTGAGAGTACAGGTGTGCATCTACACATGCACACCTGTACTGTGCAGTAAATATGGTGACATGCCAACTTGATCATAAATTTGATACATATTTGCATGATGCAGGTATCAAATCCACGCCCAATTAGTTACTGCACAGTAACGCACATGTATAGATGCCTTACTGCACAGTAACACTGTGTGTGTGGACTAATTTAGGACTAACTTTAGTCCCAAGTCAGTCCACACACAGCATAAATGAGCTTTAATGCCTGCACGTGTAGACGCCAGACCATTCCTGCTTACTGCACAGTAATTTACTGCACAGTAAATTTAAGCTGGCATAAATGCACACGTAGACATGACCTCTAAGAGTCTGCAGTTCAAGTACAACCTCCACTGAGCACTTCTTCATACCTAGTGGAACAACTTCCTTCAACAACAGAAGAGAGATCCTTCCTCAGACTATCCAAAACCTCATAGCAGTCCCTAGGGAACAGGTTCAAGTCCCTGCTCTAAGTCAAGACTTGAACTTAGATCTCCCATCCCACAGGTGAATGATTTAACTATCAGGTTATGTGGTTTCATGGGTGACTGTCTTCCCTTGTCCACTGCTTTTCTTCTCCACCCCCTACATGCATTTTTCTTGTCTAGCCTAAGCAACTCTCTGCTCAGCTGGTATCTGTGAATCCTTGTCCTATGTGTCTAGGTCCCCACCATGATGCATATAGGGAGTCTGGACACTTTACCACATGTGGGTATCAAGGCCCAAAATCATTTCCTAACACTTCATTGTGTACCTATGATGATCTGGCCCTAAAGATTTAGATACCTACTTCCCATCAGTTTGAATGGAGCTTTGTCACCTATATCTGTAAGGAACAAGTGTCACTCTTGAGAGAGCAGGGTCTCCCTGGCTTTGGTGCAATACCTGTATTGACCCATTGCTTCAGTATATAACAAATTAAACTGGCTACTGTGTTAGCCCCTGAGAACAGTACTTCCTATCTAACACCTATGGGTTCTAGAAGGTGGCACTGTGCCACAGACACCATTCCTCGATACTGCCCATCAAAACACACTGATCATTGTTTTTCTCATGGGAAGAGTATGCCCATTGCTCATATGCAACCTATGAGCAAAACAGTGTTTATAAATCAGTCTTTTACTATATTTTTAGTTTGGGCTTCCCAACCAAGTGCTGCATTGGGTATATATTAAAGAAAATATCCAAAAAAGTCTACCTGGAAAAGAGCATTGTTACAATGGCAAAATCAGACACTTTAAAGAAATAACAGAATTAGGGTTGCCTCTGTACCTGTAAGCCCCTCACCCCTGCATTGCATATACATTATGATAGTCTTTAATTACGTGATCAGGACTTGTTACTTCCTCAGGATCCCTGATTCATTCAGTACACAGTAGGGGCAGTATTCATTCACTGAGAAGCTATTCAAATATTTTGTTTTCTCCTCATTGTTCAAACATGTGGCCCCAGGCTTATGTCCTACCTGCTATACAGAGCCAGCTCCGACGACCAAATTATTATGTAATGTGAATGTAATGTGCGTCATGTGACTGTATAAAAGTAGGCACTCCCTTGCTTCTTGTGATCCTTGTTTCTGGGGCTGCAGGGTTGGCACAATTATTTGTCCCATGAGCTTTTCAATGTCCGTGTGCTCCACCAACATAATATTCAATTCATGTCCGCAACACCATGTGAGAGGAGAAGACGGTACCTTCTACGTGTTGCTGATGCGGAGATGAGATGCAACGATTCAGGCTGAAAGCATGCATGTACGCATTTTGGGTGTGTGACCTGAGCAGCCTCCTACCTGATTTATCAGAGTATGCAGCATTTTAAAGCAATTTGTACAGTCAGGGTTCACTGACTTCAGTTGCAGATGTGCAGGCTCCAGCAAATCAGACCCTGCAGCCTCAGGTCAACCTTGAACATGAGGAATGTAATCAGTGGCTGATAGGGAAATCTAGGCCTAAAGCAATATCATATAAACATTGCATGGCAGAGTCAAAATAGGTCTCCAGAGCAGCATTCAGCTGTCGTAATCACAGGGTCTTCCTCTCTTGTCCTGAAAATGGCAGCCTTGTTCACTGCTCATCTTCCAACTTCTGCAACAACTAAACAAGGAGGCCCAACACTACACAACCCCAACTTGTTCACTACGCAACCCCAACTCATCCCCAGATTGATGTCTGTTCGAGGCTAGAGTGTGGGCTGTCTGGACTAGTAGTTAGTCATCTGAAGCATAGGTGAAGTCCAGGCTGATTTTCCAAGGACCCGGGGCAGGCCAGGAGGGGTCCAAGGTCAGAAGTACAGTCAAGACTGTTAGCCGGAGTTAGGATATGCCAGGAGTCCAAACCAGAATCAGGAACCAAAGGCAGAGCCAGAAAGCAGGCTGGAGTCAGAACAAGCCAGAAATCAAACTGGAACCAGGAATCAAAGCCAGAGTCAGGACCAAAATTGGGAGCCAAGAGTCAAAGCCAGAGACCTGATTAGAGAAAGCCAGGAACACACGGAGGTTAGATCTCAGTCTTTGCCCAGACAAGCATACTGTGGGCTGGGGCTGGCTTTTAAGAGCCGGGGCATGTGAAGCCTAATGTCTGTGTCGTCACAGGGATTGGCGGCCCTGATTGCCTCGCTCAGCCCAGCTGGGACAAAGGTGCTGCCCTGGTCTTGCTGCAGTGGTGCTTGTTCAGGGGATGGATTGCCTTGATCTTCTGATTCAGACTGGCTGGGTCCAGGGGCTTGATCTGGCCTCACTACACTGCCCACCCCCCGCACTGAATGCAACAGGGGTTTTTCCCCTGCAGGGGGAAAAAAGTTATATTCACCACTCTGGAAACCAGCATTCTTCAGCCACAGTACCAATGCTTGATGGAAAATAGCAATGTCAGACACCCGGTATTGCTTCACTAAGTGCAATCAGTAGGTATCTTCTGTGGAACCAGATCATTCAGTCTCCACACTCTTGTACCACTTGACTTCTTTGCTCAGACGGCCAACAAGCGTCACCTGGAAATGATACTGTCTGTGACGGACAGGCCACGGGGAACTGGCATGATCCCAACCTAGTCTGCCTCAGCCAACTGTGAGCCATACAAGGCCAATGACTCTTGAGGATTTATTTAGACCTGATGCAGCACCATGTACAAGGAGGAGTCTGCAAGCGACAGGAGGATGGGAATAGATTTAGCAGCATGAACTTGGCCTCTTTCCAGAGTGTTATTTTGTAAATAAAAAGGCTGCAAAATCTAGCATCCTTGTTGAACGTCTCTGATCCCAAACCTGGATGAAAACTCAGTCTGATCAAATGCACTAGTAATAACAAATGGTAAACGTGATGTTTGCATGCATGCTTGGCAACATTCAACAAAGGTTGATTTTTCTTGGGCAAGCCCCAACCAATGAAACATATCCTTATGGGAAAATAATGCCCAGAAAAAATTATCTGCATTATTAGCCTGTGATTAGTGTTCACTGGTAACACAGGTCCATTGAAAAATCTGCCGCAGCCTTCCCTGGGTCACCACTTTCCCAGAGAAAGGATGAATACACATGTTAAACCTATTTTAGAAGGATAGACTTACAGGTCTGGAGGACAAATCACCTGGATCAATGTAACATGTGTGGTTTAGGTACCTTTGGGTTACAAAATGTAGATACAGTACTCTATAAATATAGGTGCCTATGGAGGTTTTGGCCACTGGAGAAAAGAGGGATGCTGATTTTTTAAATTTTTTCTGCAACCATGCACCTAAATTCAGTTAGGTTCACTTATACCACCTAGTTGACCATTCTCATATTGATAATCCCATGTTCTTATGAGCCACCTGCCTTTTCTCCTATACTGGTATAGTGGCGCTAAATGCTATATCTTTAACCTTGAATGAAATATGTTTCTAGTTACAGCAATATGTCTTCCACTTAGAACAGAGCAGACTAACGAAACAGCTAAATAATAACGTGCTATACTTCTAAAGGACTTCAGCTCTTCATCTGTCCGCCCTTGAAACTTCCCACTCCACAGGGACAGTCTGCAATCTTTGTTCCTGGTTTACCAGAGGAGTTTGCATTGGAACAAAAAAAAATACAGGTTATGCCTAGGGAATGGGAGATTCTGTATCGAAAAATGGTGACCTAAAGGGCTGAAGAGCCATTGGAAATAATGACATGAGTGTGAGCTCTGCATGCAGTAGGCACAGAGGGTAAATTCAATCCTCAGGCTGTTAAAAAAGAGGGATGTCAAGTAGGTGTAGATGGGTGAGCTTTCTCTATATACAGCGTTCTGGTTCTGGTCTCCAGAATGGTTCTTGTTTCTAATGTTAATGATTCAGTGCACCATAGAGCACTTCACAGTGATCAGCAGGGATCCTGGTTTTCTCTGATAAAGCAGAAAATTTGAGATTTTTTTTTTTTAAATAACCCCAAATCTACATTTTTCTATGATTAAAATGAAACACCACTATATGTATATATGCATGGGTGTATATGTATGTGTATGTGACTGTATGCATGGATGTATGTGTATCTATATTAATGTATGTATAAGTGTATATACATATTTCTATATTTAGTAGTGTTTTATTTCCATATTTAAATATATATTTTGGTTTTGACCAAAAGGCAAGTGAAACAGTTCTGGTGGAATTTTGTCTGTGGTTCTACATTACCTTGAAACTCACCCCGCTTAAACAGACCTAAATACAGATTGTATCTCCACGGGACACAAGGGCCCTTAGTTAATAGTCCTGTAAGTAGTTCAGCCACACTGGTGACTCAAAACAATACCACAGAATAAGTACTGGTCTGTACTTGCTCTTGAACTTGATTGCTCCCTACAGGACTTCCCTTGCTATATATATATATATATATATATATATATATACACACAGGCAGTCCTCAACTTACAACATTTCAAGTTACAACGTTTTGCATTTACAATGTTTATAAATTGACACCCAGTTTCAACTTTGTGATGTCAGTTTTGACTTTACAATGTTTGATCTGATGCGACGCCACACCAGCAAACAAGTTCGCTGCATCGCCCATCTCCCTGGAGAACGTCTGTCCAAACTTCCTTGGACACTTTCTTTAAGAAAGCAAACAAGACTCCAGAAAAACCTGCAGCCAAGAATCCTGAGAAGACTCCAACCAAGAACACTTCAAAAAGTCCAGCCAAGAGCCTTTCAAAAAGTCCAGCAAAGTCACCTCAAAGAAGTCCTTCTAAATCAATATGATTGCTATTTACAATATAAATACATTAATGTAGCTATGTTACTCATCTATAATTGATCGAGTACATAATTCTGGGGTATTTTTGGTGAAAATAGGATATCGGGCCTTGGTTCTGGAACCAATCCCCCATTGATAACATTGTTTCCTATGGAAAATCGGTTCCGAGTTACAACATTTCGACTTAAGATGCGAGTTTCAGGAACCAATTGTGTCGTAAGTCCAAGGACTGCCTGTGTGTGTGTGTGTGTATATGTATATGTGTATATATATGTGTGTGTGTGTGTGTGTGTGTGTGTGTGTAGTGCCATTTCATTATCATGGAACAAATACGGATTTGGGGTTATTTTTTTAATTAGAAAATTTGCAATTTTTTTTTTTATCAGAGAAAACTAGGATCCTTGGTGATCATAAGGGTTCAAAATGCAGTGGTTTCCCACCAGAAAGTTCAGGCTGGGTGTTTTGCTCATGACATCCAACTGTATGCAAGAATAAACTTTCCAGTTTCCTGTTTCACAAGGACAGAGCAATATCTACTGCGAAAGCTGGGCACTCATGTGTATAATTGTCTCATTCTGGTCCTTTTGCAAGCTGTTCCATTCCTTCCCTGAAGCTGAGTGATTCTTGGGAATGTATGAAGGTTTCCATGCCCTTGTCACAGAGATCTGTCCATATTCTCTGCTGCATCCAATTCAGTTGGTGAAGCCAAAAGAGGGGCCATCCTGACTCTCTTAATCTCAGAGCTCAGCACCTGTGCAGTCCTCGACACAGCATAATGTCGAGCAACTTCTGCACACATTCGTTTGGATCATAGAAAAGTAGGGCTAGAAGGGACCTCATGAGGTCATCTAGTTCAGCCCCCAGCTCAATGCAGAATTTCCCTGACTAAAAGAAAGTCAATATTTCTGGTGAGCGGCAAATCAATGAGGAGACAGTACGGCCTGTGACAGTCACACCTTTACAACCCTATGTATATATAGTTTGAAAATGTGTATATGTGAACCATAGGCAAAAGTGACTTTAAAACCTTTTAAAATTAATATATTTCATTAGGTGAGTATTATTTGATGCAACTTGACAGACGTAAATCTGGCTTCCCTCATTCTTCTTATATAGGACTCCCAAAGAAACAGAGTATTAGGCTAAATCTGAGAAATGTCTAAAATAAATTTCTTGCCACAACACAGAGACATTATGATTGTGGACTGCTTCCTCATGCAACATCAGAGCCCAGATATTACCTGGGATATACGCTCATCTACTGTATGAACTAGATGTTTTCATGTTGGAGTCGTTCTCAAGATACCAGAACTGAAACCTGTCCCAAGGCTAAACTCGAGCTAATGAGACTGTACTGAGCTATGCTACTTAATCTAAAGCAAACACCCCAGAATCAACATAATTCTTCTGGCTTTAGCCTTCAAATAATAGAGCAGAAGTGAGGCCCTTACGGGTCATTTTAAGTCCCATAAGAGATGAAGTGAAAGCAATAAACGTCTTTGTGGGGGCCTCTTTGAAAGAAATACAAAGAAAAGTATAGACAGCTTCTAAAAGCTGCTTAGTATTTGGGTCCCAAAGAAAACAGGCCAGCGGACATAGTGGAGGTGGGGAGACACAAAAAAGGAGCCAAATACACCTTTACTAACGTTGAGGTCGGTTAACGAGAGGAAGATACTACTCAGTGCAAGTGGAGATGACAGAACCTGGTCTTAGTTTAACACATGGTTTGAGAAGCACTGCTTCCCTGAAAATCGGCTCCCCAAAATTGGGTATGTTGTTATGAGGGAAGCTGATTTTTCTGCCCGGACTAGAAGCACCCCATGTTGATTCCTGACCCAATGTGCAGCAGCAGCAGCATTACTATTCAGGCAGCTGAGGGAGTCAATCAGCTTGATGACTCACTGGTCTTCATTTTAGGTGTTAATGATCTTCCCTGCCTTTTAACGGTGTTGATATTCCACTAATCAAGCTAACTTTTCTTCAAGCAATTATTATGGTGTCTCCTAGCTGCTCCTAGTCTCTCTTCTCCTATTTCAGACCCCTCGAAACTCTTTCCCTCTTTTCAGAATCATAGATCTACCCACGGAGCTCAGACTTCAGCAGCAGCTAGGGTTTCAGCTTTTAGTTAAGAAGAGAGGGTGGGCCTGCTGAAGATTAAGCCCTGTCCCTGCTCTATTCAGACATATCTCTGAAAAAATCCTTTTTCTTCAGTTTGTCTTTCAAACAGCAAGGTGCTTACCTTATTCCAGAGCATGTTTTGTGTGAAAATATGTATTTTTTATTGTCTGTCATACGATCTGATGGACTTTTTTGGCCTCTATCAAATACAGTAACCATAATACTTGCAGAATCAGTGAAAATTTACATATTACACTGGCGCATCCAAAAGTTTCTATAAAGGATATGCCAAGGAAAATGAAACAGGCTGCCTATCTAGGAAGATTCAGTATGATAAATATGCCATATGTTACAATATGCTGTACTGTTACTAAGTCAGCCCACAGGTATAAGCACATTAAATGTGTCATAGTAGTGAGTCTGTAGGAGTAAATCCAGATTGATCTCTTGAACACCTCCAGTTTACCACTGAGTTAAAATCAGGTGCCTGATCCTGCGAGAACAGTTCGAAGAAATGGTGTTGGCATCTAGGTCCCATATGTGGTCAGCTGGTAGAGTTCAGCTCCTCCAAAAAGTGATCCAGAGGCAGGATAAGAGTAGAGAACAAATGACAGCTAACCAAGAGGAAACACAGGTGTGAGGCCAAACTCCTACGCCTCTATGAGCTTAAAAGCATACTCAAGGCTGATCATTAGGCTCCTGGGTTCTCTCTGGATCCAGAGCCTTCCCCTGGGGGCATGGAGGTGGTAGTCATGTTGGTGCTCCCTTTTACATAATAGGTGAGCGACTGGAAAAGTTGTTGGAAGCAGACCTGGGTTCAATCCTCGCCATTCTGGAGAACATCCTAACCAACAGACTAATGGCAAGGCTGGGTGTGGAGCAGTCTCCACCTCATCTCCTGAAGTTGGGCCGCTGTGCAAGAATGAATGCAACAGTCATGGAGCCAGAAAGAGAGCAAGCAGCAAGGAGCCTGGCTCTTGCCCTAGTGGTTAGGACACTGAGCTGAGTGAGGGAGACCTGTGTCTTGTTCAGAGCTGGATTAACCCTAGGCAAACAAGCTCATGGCCAGTTGATACCTCACTCCCCCCATCCCAGTGCTGCCACCCACGGGGAACAGGTCTCAGAGCCACTGCTAGGAAGCAGCCACCACCACCATGAGGCCAGCAGAGGGGAGGGGAAGGGAAGGGAGGTGGATGGGGCCATTCGCACCGCCACTGCAGAGGGAAAGACTGGGGCCCGCACAGCTTACGGCCCTAGGCATGTACCTAGTTTGCCTGTGTGTTAATCCGATCCTGGGCTCAGTTCCTGCTGTTAGGATCATTTCAGCTTGTTTTATCCAATAACTGGAACTGACCTTCTCTGTGGAGTGCTCCAAACTCGAATGCCCCAACCACCTTGCCCAGCACTTCAGGCTGAAGAGGGCACCGGGTCCAGGTTTCTCACTTCCTAAGTGCATCTCTAACTACTGGGGTATCATATGAACAACAAATACTGTTACCTCTCCCACCCTCTGGCTGTGTTTTGGAGAGAAAATGATGGTCTGCTGCACTTTGTACTACGCTTGGATTTGGATCACAACAGAAATTGGGTATGCTTCTGTACAGAATGAGGCAATTCTGCCCATGGGCAGTTTAGGCACCTTTGGAGGCCCAAAATGTAGGTACTTTATCAATATAGGTGCATAAGGAAGTGTTGGCCATTGGAGAAAAGATATGCTGATTTTTTTTTAATTTTTTGCAATTATGCACCTACGTTCAGTTAGGTTCTCTTCCGGGACCTACTTTAACATTCTCGTATTGACAATCCCATGATTTTGAGAGCCGTCACCAATAAAAACAGTTGAAACCCTCCAAACATGTGGTACTCTCAAGTGAGATTATGGGGCAGGAGGGAACATAAGTGATGTTATGATGAGCAACGAGTGATTAAGATCATCATTAATATCCCACACACGGTGGATCCTGGAAATGGCTACAGTTTAAAGCCAGAAGGGAGAGTGCATAAGTGGAGCATTTTACGTCAGCCATTGAAAATATCAGCATCCTGTTTATCTCATTAATTGTTGGCAAAGGGTGGATTCAGACTCAGTTTGAAAGACTGTTGTGTCATTCACTGGGTTTCTGAGAACTATTTACCAATATCTTTCTTTCTGTCTGTCTTTTTACAACGGTAAAATGATAAGGTCACAATATTTGTGTATAGGGAGAACCTCACCAAAGATAACCACGCTCGTGTCTGCAAAAGGCAGAGGTAAAGAAATCAGCAGAGAACAAGACAACAGCTCCTAAGAGAAAAGACATGGACCTTTGATCAAGGGGCTGCAGAGATATGACTGATTAATAAACTAATTATCCATGCGGCAAGCGAGAGAATTGTTATCGCCCTGCACATCGCACTCAGGCTGAATGGGAAGCTGACAATGTGGGTTGGGGGTTTGTTTTATCCCCCGCCCTAAGGGACAAGCTATGCCAGGTACCTGATAAAAAGTTTCCTGTGTCTGAGAATGGCAGAGAGGCCACACAGCAAAACAGAATGAATTTTATCATTGAATAATAGCCTGGATCTTTGCTTTTTTCTTTTTTTTTTATCTCTTATCTTAGTTACAGAGAGGAGGTTTTCCAGAGTAAAACATGCCAGTCCTACTTGTGCATAAAGAAAAATAGAATGGCCCCTTCTCAGTGTGCATTACACAGGGGCTTTTCTTAGCACTGGGAAATGAGCTGAAGACTTTCAGAGATGCTTGCAAGGCCACGTTCTTTGCTCTCGAGAAGCCAGAGGGGAGAAGTTGCCGTCAGGGAGATAGGACCTGCCTCCCGTGTCATTGGCAGTGTCTGGCTCATAGGGTAGAGGCGAGCAAGGTAGGATAAGCACCTTGACAGAGGGCAACCTCCTGTCACCAGTGGTGGAGGAGATTTTTGGAAGCACTTGGACCTTTGCCCTTTTCCTTATGTTTTGTGTCCATTACTGTTGGCTTTATCAGTCTGGTCCACTAGCTCGTTAGCTGTGTAATGGGCTCTAAAGCCAAAGAGTGCAATATGTGTGCTATGTGCACACCGACTGGCTTCCTTGTGACTCCTCCAAATTCTTCCTTCCTGCAAGCCTTGCTCCACTAAGTTCCAGGTTGGGAGCTACAGCTTGCCCTTCAATAACTATTGTTCTTGTTGAGGCTTTTGGGCCAGCGCTTGCCAACTTGCTAAGGCCAAAGGTCTCCCTGTGCGTGGGTCTCCCTGGGTATACTGTCCTTACAACCAGAAGCAGAAGTCCCTCAATATATGAGGATGGCAGTCTTCCAATAAAAAGGGAAGTCATTGAGGAGTCCAGAGATGACTGAAGAGGCCGATCTGAGATCCTTGCATTCAACTGCAGACATTGCAAATAGTTCGGGGACGAAGGAGTGGATGTGTGATCTTCCATAGATTCATAGATGTTAGGGTCGGAAGGGACCTCAATAGATCATCGAGTCCGACCCCCTGCATAAGCAGGAAAGAGTGCTGGGTCTAGATGACCCCAGCTAGATGCTTATCTAACCTCCTTTTGAAGACCTCCAGTCAGGTGAAATGAGGTAAAGTATGTTTAGGGCACCTTTTCTAGCCCCTGCTCCATACAGGGATCCTAAGCAGGCAGCAGCTGAATTGCATACCTGTCTCAGTTCCAAGTACAAAATAACCATCATACCATGCGGATTCGTGACTGGCGGCTTTCGGTAATCGCTAGCACCTGCCCTCATCGCTGGAGGACTTGCTGTTGAAGGAAGATGCCTGCATAGTTCTTTTTTTTTAACACAGGGATGCCATTGCACATCATCAGCCACACGATACCTTGCAGGAAAGAAGCCTAGCCTTTGCAACTATTGTGAAGTATTTCTTCTTCACCTGCCTGCTGCATCATTAAGGAATGTATTTTGATTTTTGGATCACTATTAGGCTGAAAGCCTTGCTCTTGACCTCACCACCATGGGTGACTCTACCAGTTGCACCAGACTCCAGATGGCACTGATCTTGAAGTCCTTGGTAGCAAAAAGCTTCTCTATTGCATCAAGGTTGCAGTCCTCGGGAGGGTTTATCATCTCAGACCTCTTAAGCCTTGTAGTCTTGCATATGCACTGGTTTATTTGACTCACTCCACCCCTTTTTGTTAGTAGTGTGGCTGTTGGTAGGGAAGGTTTCCACTGATCTAAACTGGTGAAGCTCCATTGACCAATTTTGATGAGCAAAAATGGGCACCATCAGACTTTCCTTTGTGTGTGTCTATGTACAAATCTGGCAGCGCCCTTATGCAGATTGGGACCTTTGGACGTTCTCGTTACAAGCATGTTAGAGGACATAGATGTGTAGTCTCTGGAGAGACCAGACTTGCAATTTTGTTTTTGAAGTTGCTGTTTGGAGCCTCTAAGAGGTTCCCTCTGTAATGTTTCAGGGCCTCTCGGCATGCTCAGTCCTGGCATGGGCCAAATGGACAAAAACAATTGTTGCTTGTGCTTGTACATTTTTTTTTTAATTTCTTCCTCACTAGTAAACAGTCCTATGAAATGGAGCATTTTGGTTCACAAAAGATTTCTAGGAGAACTGCACAAACTATATACCAGCCCTAAAAAAAGGAGAAAGAGAAATAAGACAAGCCTATATCATCAAAGCAGTTGTGTGTCCTGTAGAGTACAAGAATAACTGTCCCTGCTATTCAACTATTTAAAGCTAAGACATCACCTTTAAATATTATTGAGAAATTCCCAGAGCTTAGTGTACCAAACTGAAATATTTCCCAATAGTTTTAGAAAGTATGGCAGGAAAAACCCAGACCTACAGTACAAATGAACCTCAGTAAGCTTTAGATCAGGTTCTTAGCAGATGCAAAGTGGCTGCCCTTGCTGTAGTGTTAAGTGGAAAGAGGCATACCCCTTTGATGGAAATGTGAGTGTTTGGAGGGGTACTGCTATGCAAGAGCTTGGGAACTGCTGCAGCAGTCTATTTTTGACCGAAATACTTCTGGGAGCTTCAGCTTCAGCAGGGTAGGCCCCTCAGTCTATTTTCTAGGCCAGTGAAGGATTATTGTGAATCCACATTTTCCATTGCATTATCCAGTCTGATTGTCTCTAGCCATGGATCATCCTGTAAACCCCAGGAGACACTATTATATACCCTATATCAGAGACTGGCAACCCCTGGCACGCATGCCAGAGCAAGGCACGCGAGGCCATTTTCCAAGGCACGCCACAGCTGCCCTGAGCAGCTGCCACCAGCCACAGAGCCCAGACTGGCTGCAGCTGGGAGGCTACAAACAGCTGAATCACGCTCTACAGCCCCGAAACCAGCTCTGTGGCTGTGGCTCCAGCACATGGCTGGGAAGGGACCTGAGGGCAGTACAACCCTGATCCCACCCCTGGGTGGACAAGCCTCAACAAAGCTCAAGAATGATTTAAAATACTGCTCACTCCATCTCCAGGCCAAGGACGATGATGACACATGAATCCTGAATTGATGCTGCGGGACTGCTAATGTGCATTTATATTAGCAAGACGTAAATCTGGGAAACCATTGGGTTATAATGTAAAGAAATCAATGTATGTGCCCGGAGTCATAATGGGGCTTTCCTCAAGAGTAACTGCCAGATCTATAAAGCTGCCCATGGTGGGAAATGACTTAGGAACCTCCTTTAAACCACAGAAAATCCACTAAAAGGGACAATCAGATTGAAGACCAGTGCAAATTAGAAAACAAGGGAATGAAGGAGGTAGAGGTAACCTCTTCACAAATCATCTGGAACAAGTAAAGGGGGCAAAAAAAGACTAATGGTCTGAATAAAAACAACTCAAAGGAAGTCTTTATGCAACCGGCTCCTTGCTCAGCTGACACCAAGGAGCATATATCACACCAGAGACAATAACACTTCAGACTGGGGCAACACCACTGGTGACAGGATGCTCATTAAAGCTGAGCAAAGAAACAAGAGGCAGAGCGTAAAGGATGGTAGCTGATGAGGGCCACTGGAAACAAGTTAACGTGCCCGAGGAATGTGTTGAAACCATTATTGCTCTGCATAGCAATTTTATTGTCTTCCTCAATTAACAGCTCTAGGTTTTGGTTTGGTGCCCAGAAAATGTGCAGCTTAACAAGACTTTCTCATAACAACCCAATCTGTGGGTGCATTACCTATTTATTGGGACTAGTTGAACTTTTTCCCTCAAAACTTTTTCTTGGGAACTAAACAGAAGCTTTTGCAGAAAAACATCCTCTTCCCTTGATTCCCACCCACCCCCTTTTTATCAAATGAAAAAGCAGTTTGCTGCTGGAAATTTTTCAGTCTCTGAAAACCACAAAATGATTTAGCTTCTTGCTGACAAATTTAGAATTCCTGATGAGAATATTAATGAAAACCAATCATTTCTTTTGTTTGCCTCAATTTTTCCTACAAAAAATACCCACTTGTCTCCCACTCTACTTTCTATACTCAGTTTAAAGAACTTATCTTTAAGTCATACAGAACATTTTCGGTCCACCAGTAAGGTGGTGTATTGGTAGGCTGAAAATATATGTCTTCGACATTTAACTTGCAAGAGTGATCATTACTCTTTCCTTCCCAACTTTTCCTCAACACTTTCCTCACACTATCATCATGGTGGGGCAGAAGGCCACCTCTGTTTCTCCCCAAAAACTCTGCTCTGTGACAATTTGGTTAGGATGGGCCCAGCAGAGGGTACACACCTTACCCTACCTCTTTAGGTAACCTGAGCTGGATACATTCCTGAGGGAAAGGGGAAACCTGCTCCCTCTGCCTACGTGACTGGCATCACATACCTGCGTGAGGGGCTTGGGCTCCCTGGGGAGCTAGAGACTGTCAGTCTGCCCAGCAACTAGTGATGCATTTCAAATTGGTTGACTGACAGCCAACAGGAGCTGGCCTCCAATGGACCAGGTAAATGAGGTCACAAGGGCTATATAAGTTAGGAACTGCCCAGGAGGTGGGGGCAGCAGCCATGAAGAAGACTCAGTGAAGGAGAAGAGCTGAACCATCTGAAACTTGCTCTCTCTCTCAAAACTCATGATCAAGGAACTGTCCGCCTCCAGAGGGAATCTCCACCTGCCTCTGGATGACACTTGTGAGTAAGCTACCTGAGATCCAACTAGATATATAGCTTGCAGTAACTCGGATGCATGATCAAAGGCTACCCAGCCATGGGAGTTTGCTCTGTGGGATTTCTCTGATATTGCTCTACCCTGTACCCTATTCCAACCCTACCTCTTGAAACCAATAAAGTTCTCTTCTGTACCTAGTGTGGGATACTCATTGGGAGTGGGTCTAGATTATGCCTTGGGGTCCCCTTGGTTCAGTTGACTAAGGGAGATCACTACTTGTGCTTCTGACTGAGGGAAGCATCCCAAGTTCTTGAAGTGAATCAAGTACCCTTGAGGGCTACTAGGCCTGTGTTATCCAGGGGGCTCAGAGCCAGAATCAAGCCCAGCCCTGGGTGGTGGCAGTGGAACCCCCAGGCTACTGGGTGTGCTCCTGGAAGGGGGTCGGCCAGATGTGTGGCACTCCCAGGGAGGCACTCGGAGCCTGGAAGGTGGTCGGGTGCAGTGAGGTGGGTGGCTCAATGCAGGAACAGCTCCTACTGGCCTGCCACACGTGGTTTTTATTTGTGTTACATAAAGATGGAGAACCTCAATCAGGGTTCAAGGCTTCACGCTGCTTGACAGTCTACAAACACATAAAACACATAGTTCCTCCCCCAAAATACAGTGCTCACAATTTTGTATTTATTGATTGATTTGGCTTCTAGGCCATTCCTCCCCCCTCCCCCCCCCCAAAAAAAAACACATCTCAGGGTAGCTTACAATGAAAAAAGATATTAAAAACAGAAAAAAATATATAAAATAAAACAGTCAAAGATAAAACAATTCTCCAAACAAACAATACCTCAACACTTAAACTCTGCCTGCTAAAAGCCTGCCAAAATCAAAACCCCTTGCAATGCTCCACAAAGATGTCCAGACTTGGACTCAAGCAGGTCTCAAGGGGAAAGAGTTCCAACGCTGAGGAGTAAATAACTACTGAGAACAACCTCGCACATACGTTCATCGGATGAACTTGGCAAGCAGAGGGAACTTGCAGGTGGGGTTGCTCTCAGCTGACCATAGGCATCATGGTAGAACGTAAGGAAGAAGGCGGTCTTTAGGAATGTAGGGTCCATGGGACAGGTAGGACAATGCAAATGTAACTATTGGCACAGGTTACATTTGCTAGAATACTCACAGGCAATCTAAACAGAAGACTGAAGAAGCAGGATGGTGAACTCTCCCCAACCTCTAGAAGTAGACCTGAAGGGCCTTTGTACATGCCATGAAATTGGCCTTTAAAGCAGGCTAAATGCCTTTTTGCACTGTTTTAGTGGCATTGCTGTTTGCACGTTCGGTGGTGTATTCTGTATTAAGTGACTTTGGGACATAGCAAAATCAAACGTGTCCAAGGTGTTTTATTTTGTTGCCTTAGTAGCCGCAGAGGTAAGCACCGGGCCCCGTGCAGCTAAGGGGCTCTGCAGGAAGCCTGACAGCAGCCCGTGCAAGCAGGCTCCACTGAAGGAAAAAAAAAAAGTGGTGACCCTGATCCCACCCCCGAGCCTGCCTTTCTGCCTGAGCTACGTTGGAGCCCGGTGCTTCCCTCCGTGGCTGCCGTGCCCCCCAGGACCGCCCAGATTGGGTGGCTATGGAGGGAAGCACTGCCCCTGCCTGTAGCTCAGGGACCAATTGGCCTGCCAGCAGCTTGCCCTCTCCCCCCACTGCCAGAGAGGCAGGTAAGGATTGGACCCTGAACCCTGTGTACATGCCACGGGAGTTTACTTTGGTTTAAATTGAAGAGGGTTTTTTAAAAATCTACCACTTCAATTTAGGGAGAATTAAACTGAACTAAACCCCTATGGCAAAGGCAGGTGGGTCAACATGGAAATGCTGATATTGTTACTATCCAAGCTGCATCTATTAAGTGGACAGAAGTCTTAGGCCAAATTCTCTGCTAGAAAATTGCCTGCCAAGACATGGACTGCAGTATGACATGCCAGTTTACCCCAGCAGATAATTCAGCCCCCTTAGGATTTATTTATGCTAAATAGGCAGCAGCATGTCCCAGACAGGGCCATAGGCATGCCCCAAATCTGGAAAAACCCTGTGAAGACACCCTGGAGTGTTCCTCCATAGCTACTCTGGGGGCTTTGCTCTCAATTAAGCTTGAGAGTAGTCATTAGTGACATCCCCAGAATGATCTTCCCAATGCATTTCCATGTTTGGAATATGGCTCCAAAACTGGCAGGCAATGTTCAAGGTATAATGTTGTAGTGGAGTAAATGTGTCCTCGGTCTCCAGGGCCATTTAGTTTGGCACGTTTCACCAGCATCAATTCACTAACTAAAACCATGCTATAACTTAGAATTTAAATGATCCAAAAAATTATCTGCAGGGATAATACATACATCATTAAGAGTGACAGTTGGTTAACTATGTTCCTTGAGAGTTGAGAAAGAGAGATGGACAAACCCATCACAGCCAGGTTTCCTTCCAGTATCTATTATCTTCAGCTCAGGCATTCAGTGTATAGATTTCAAAGGATCTGTACTGTTTTGTACTCACTGGACAAAAAAAAACATTTACTGAGGAGGTGACTAATTTGCTCTGCAGTAAAATATCACTGTCCATACATGCGGTGCTATTAGGCTGCAGTAAATTAATTAACTCTGCCATAGGACAGTACTACCAGATGCAAGTACCATCCTATGGCAGAGTTATTTATTCCTCTGCAACACATATGTAGATGCTGTTGGAGCTGGCTGGGGCACTAAGGTGCTTCACTGCAGGAGCTGCCTGCTGGCTATCCCCACACTGGAGCACCTTTGTGCCCCAGCCAGCCCCTCCACAGCATGTTGACCTGGGTCAGAGCAGCCCCCAGCTGGCAGACTGACCCCCAACACCTCCTGGGGGGCTTTTCCACCTCCACTCAACATGCTGCAGTTCTGGGTGCATGTGCAAAGGTGGCACCCGGGAGCAATAAACTCCGGCACAAACTGCACCAGAATTTATTGCGTCGCATTAATAGCACACGTAGATGCACCCACTGAGGACCTGAACCAGAGTTTTTGCAGAGCCAAGCCCCCAGAACAATCTCGAATGAAGGATTTTCATGATTACTCTTCTGAAGAGATCCTTCATTATTGCTTATAATGACTTGGTCCTGCCCTGCCTTAATTAGTTCTTCCGATTCCAACCAGCAAGTTAGTTGTCTGTTGCAGTACTATAGTAACCTATTGTGTGTAGTCAGCTGACAGTACACCTTGTTCCTTGCTGAAATGAAAAACATCTGGATGCCTGGATCTACTGGAGATGAGGATTCCTATAAAGATTTGTGTTAACTCTGCTTTGAGCGCCTTTTCTTCATGAAAAAATTCAAAGCGGATCATGTGAATGTTTGTTTGTGCTCCCTACGCAACAAATCTTCGGAGAACAATAACCAAAAGAATGGAATTGCTGTTCTATATTATTTACTGACAAGCTCTGTGTTATGAATGGCTGGCTGGTTACAGGTAAATTAAGGGAAGTCTTGATCATAAACCCTGCCTATAAAAGTGAAGGTGACACTTGGTCTTAAGAGATCAAATAAGAGGCTGAATCTTTCTTGGCACATCTGTGCAAAGCAAAGAACTCACCAGTGCTTTTGCTTAGACAAGGACTGTCAAATTTGTTTGCCACTGGCTCCACAGGCTGAATCTGGATCCACCTCTGTGGATCTGTAGGCTTCCTCCTGGGACAGATCCGGACCCACCTCTGGCAGTGGAGTGAGCAGTGGCAGCAATGAGGCAAGCGGCATCAGGGAGCCAAGGGGGTTACAGCAGCCATCACTTACTCACCGCCACTGAACCATGTGGCTGGTAGGGCTCCATATGCTTAAATTTGGCCAGAGGCCTTGTCCCTACTCCCCCCACTTCCAAATTCTTGACACCTCCATAAGCCCCATGGGCCACAGGACACAGCTACACAGACCAGATCCATCCAATATATTTGGCATCCCTGGTTTAGGTGATTTCTATCATTGTTTGGTGCAAGTACCAGGGGTGTGCAAAGCAGGCCCTAATAATTTGGATTCAGCCCGAATCAGGGACAGTGAATCAATTTGTTGATTCAGGTCAATGTCCCTGATTCAATTTGGCCAAATCCAAATCTGAAGATTCGATGCTGATTCGGAGAATCAGTAATTCGGACGCAAACACAACTTTAAAAGTTTTTTCTACATACCCTGAGGTACCAACATGGCTTGTGATCGCCGTGATGCTGGGGAACATAGAGCTTCCCACAGGAGTGTGTGGGGGGTGGGGGGGGGGCCTCCATGTGCTCAGCGGTGAACCCAGAAGTGGATTGGAAGTACTTTGGGTGCCCACCAGCCCAGACCCAGGAGGCACCAGTCACTGAGCCGGGAGGGGGCATGGGTGAAGGGGGGAGGCACGTGCTCCCCTGTGAACCTGGAAGAGGACTGGAAGTGCTTCTGGTCCACTTCCAGGTCCACTGCCGAGTGCATCCAGGAGCCCCCCACACTCTTGCGGCACACTCCATGCACCCCAGCATTGCAGCACTCAAGAGCCACCTGATACCCAGAGGTATGTAGAAAAAACATTTAAAGCTGTGTCTACGTCCGAATCGCCAAAGCTTTCCGAATCTCTACGAATCGATTCGGAGAGTTCTGATTCAATTCAGAGAGATTAAAGGGTCCTCTGATTCGATTCGGATTCAGAGATTCAGCCACCGAATCAGGCTGAATCTCCACTGAATTGAATCAGGGACTGAAGCTTCGCACAGCCCTAGCAAGTATGTCACATATTTGTTCCAAGTATAATTGAATGTGAACTTGATGGCTATTTAGAACTAGCTGCTATGGGTCAGATCTTCGGTGGACATTAACTGATGTCACCAATGGCTCAAATGCAGATAAGTCAAATTATTCCAATTAGGAACCTGTCCTTGCATATCTTTGTCTCAAAATGATGAAGATTCAATATGAAGAGCTGCATTATTCCCAAACAACAGAGTTATGCAAAAGCTATTGGAGAGCATACAAGTAAGTGCCAATAAAATGTTTACACTTTATCGCATCATTATGGATCTTGCTGGAAGCACTGATGAGCCGCTTTACAACAGCAGCCACACAAATCCTCAGCAAGATCCTCAGCTGATGTAAATCCATGTATTGATCTCAAAAGAGCTGTAAATCATAGGAGCTACAGAACTGACTCATTGTTTATAAGCAGCTTGCCCAGGAAATGTTTTCTCCTCTTCCTCGGCACGCACAACTTTCCTCAAAATCCACAATGCAGGGATGGGCAACATTTATCACTGCACTCGTTTTGGGAGGAATCAAAACTCACTTGCAGCTTTGCTCTTGTTGATTAAGTCAGCCACCCAGAACTCATGCCTGTCTTTATCCCATGCTATCAGGGATGTCTCATGTTGAACACCTGAAGGAACACCTGTGACAGCCCAGAAGAATTAGTCGTTATAGAAAAGCTAGCAGGATAGTATTAGGAATCACACCTACCCGGTGTAAACTGTATGATTGTATGGAAATGTTTCCATTTACATATGACAACCTAAAAACTCATGCTAGGAAAATGGGAACGGACCTCTCTTTATAGTCATGTCTTGCTGAGAGCTAGGCACAATGCCAGCCTTTAATCAAACAATATAGTGACAGTAATAAGTAGAAAACTGTTCAACTCTCATTCCTCCTGATGTTTTAGGTTACAACAGTTACAAAAGTTACAGCCTACACTGTAATATAGCATTTCTGTATGCTGATAAACAGCTGCTACCTTTAACTCTGTGTTGGCTGCTTTTCAATGGCGCAGGAAGTGGACTTTATATATCAAGAGAATGCCAAATTTTGCCTTGGGTTACATACACACAATGCCCAGCAAAGGCAACAAGAGTTCTGAACCCTTATGTAGGCACAGAATTTGGCTCATTCTTTCTAAAACTTTAAATGGGAATAAAGGTATTATGTAAATGCCAGGTATCACCTCTCATTCAATCATTGGCTATTATCCCTCAAGTGCAGGTCTGCAATATCCAGTCATTTCCAGGGGGTCCTAATACTCTGACAAGTAAACAGGGTTTTTTAAAGGGCCTCTGCTGCTTGAAATGCATTCCCGATCACAATATTTCCTCTTATCCAAGACCCTTAGTGTTTATTCCAGCTGCCCATAATGACTAGGAACTGAAGCAGCAGGAAAGCGGCCAAGCCACAAAGACACTGCCAACAATTCTGAAGCTTATTGCACTATTAATTTTATATACCATTGGCAAAGACTAACCAGCAGGATGGGATTACGGATCAGGCATAGTATTTATCTAGTCATTAAAGTATAGATTGAATGTGTGTTAGGAAATTTTCCTGTTGAGAATTCAATGCACCCGATACAAAAAGGAAGCCCTGTAAAAAAATCCAAACCAACAACAACAAAAAGCAGGAGAAAAAAAGCCACTGAACATCATGTGCATGATTTAACATTAGTATTACACATTATATCTTATAATGAGCCAGCAACTCAGCAAAGAAAAGTACTGAATAATCCTTACTCTTTTTGATCTCATATATTTGCCTGTCAGCATATACAAACTAATAATCTCTCTTGTATAGGACTCTGTGATCAATGTACACAGGATTATCAGTGTGGATGGTACTTGATTGGCAAGGGTTGCAAAGGTAAATGAACTCACACAGCACCTGAACACTGAAAGATGCTGTAGGGTACCATGTGCCACGACAGTGCCAGTCAATATGCAAAATGTATCTCAAATACCATTCATTAGATGTTAATATAAAAGCTAGTGGTCTGCCTGGAAAAAATATGAAGCAGCATGGTAGAATGTGGTTTAGTGAATTTTCTGAAGGAAATGGGTGGCTAGGTAAGGAAGATTTGAGGCCTGTAGCAAGGTTGGACATGGCACCCCTTAGCTATGGGCCGAGTTAATCCTGCCCTTCCCTCCAGCTCTTCAAAGTACCCCCTTGCGCTGTCTCACTTGCCTTGCCTTGATGTACCTATTCTAGGATGTAGGGATGCTGCCCCCAAAATCTAGGGGTGGTCCTGGTGGTGCTGTTCGTAGTCTCACTTCCCTCGGTGAGCTGGACCCTTGGTCCTCCTCATAACCAGACCCCCAGTCTACTAACAAAAATGGTGCTATTCCTTAGTCATGCTACTTGTACCCAACTGGCACTCAGCTGGACCTCTGGGTACCAGTCACGGCCCTGCAAGCCCAAAGCACCTTAGGGCACTAATAATAGCTTTCTTGGTTCCAATTGCATCTTAAGGGATCTAATTATGTACTTCATCCTCCTCCATAGTACACCCATGCCTTATGGGTCTTACTTTAATTTTCTTCCTGTGCTCAGGGTCAGCCCTCTCAGCCTCAGCCACTCTGCTGTCTCTGTCTTCTGGGCCCCTGGCCCTTGCAGGGCTTAGAGCATAGAGTGCTCCTCAGGCAACATCTGTGGCCTCCACACCACCCCCATAGCCACAATCCAAACATCTGGTTAAACTTAACACTAACCACAAATATAAACCCATGGGTCTCTTACATAATTGTACATCACATTCCAGGTTCCTATATGCTACAATCCCCTCTCTAGGTCTTGAGCTTCTCTGAAGCCTCTCCTGCAGGGAGGAGGTCCTCTCCATCATGGGAGCAGGGCCTGACTGCCTACTCTGAGTCAGGGTTGAGTTTATATCTTCCTTGGCTCTACTCATGTCCAGTCACATGGCCTTCCCTTAACTCTGTTGTTAGGCCAGGTGCAGGTGTCCCCCTTTATCTCAAGGAGCTGCCCACTCTCTGCTGCAGCTTGAACAGCTGAGCTGCTTACTATAATGTTCCTGGCTTAACAGCTGTCTCCAACAACATGCATCTGAAGCCTGCTGTTCTCCCTCATTGGCCCTCTGTTACACAGCCAACTTGGGGAAGGAATCTGAGGTAGTTGGCACTGGAAGATAAAGTAAAGGGAACGGTTCAGATCCTATTTCACCTACTAGTTACCTGGTGGAGTTAGACATCTCAGTGGGATGCTATTTCACACTGCTTGTAGCATGCCCTTATCTTGGAGTAAATTATGAAAAGGGACAAGGAGGAGGACCCATCCAGCTTTTGCATTAATGTTTTTTCAGAGACTCAAGCAGAGGGAAAAAGGATGACACTTAAGAGACCTAAGTCCACCTAGGCTCCAAGACCACCTGTACACACCATGGGTTATAATCCTCATTAAATTAAATAGGTTTATAAACATTAAGCTGGTTTATTTTGCAGTGTCGCATCAGTGTTTGCACATACTAGGTTTTCAAACTATTTAAGTCCAGTCTCCGGCTAGGGCCGCAGAAGAGTGCTGTTGCCCCAACCCAGGGCCCCCCACCCCGCACCCCATGTCTCATGCCCTGTGCCCAAGCCCATGCTTCAGGGAGCTGGCAAACTGCACAAGAAAAAAAACAGAAGCAATTTAAAAGTGAAAGTAATTTGAAGGGGTGAACTACAAAAAAGTTGCAGCCACCTGGTGAACAAAGAGGCTCATTACACGTCTTTGAGTGCCTTTGTGTTTGCATACAATGAATCTATGGACGCAACACTTTAATTCCCAGTGAGCCAAACTAAACTGTGCCCAAGGAGTTTTACTTTAATGCACAAGAACGACTTTTAAAGTGTTTGGTAATCCTGCTCATGCAAACAGACAAGCAGTTGCAGTGCATGAAAGGGCAAAAAACGTGGTGTGTACAAAGGCCCCAAGAGGTTAATAAGATCCAGCTAAGGTGCTTGTGGGATATCTGTCTTCAGTTGCTACCAGGGGTTAAATTATACAGCCTCTAACTAAATCTAACATTTAGAAAAGCAATATTTCTTATGATGATGATGTGGTAAATGGAGACCCCATAGGAATGTTACACGTAGCTCATAAAAAAGCACTTTAGATGATATTTACTGATGGACAGCCTTAAGCCAAATCCCAGATAATACCAAATTGTAGACTCAGGCCCTGAGAATCTCCACAAAGGACTACTGACATCTGGAAGGACATTCCACAAATCCCAGAGGCAAGTACACAACTTATCTCCCTGGCCCTGAACTCAGAGCTATGGGCCTGAACCAGAGCGCCATTCAAATCTAGCTGTAGGGCAAGGAGAAAACACAACATGGGCTTTCTATTCACTACCTAAGTGAACAGACTTCAGAAATGACCTTTCTTCTCCTCTACTGCAAGAGAAAGATGTCAAGTGCTCCCCTTAAACCGAGTACTCTTCTAGTCATACATGGCTTGCTTGCATGCATGTGGTTCAAGATTTTAATGTGATGACTTTGGAGTTGGTCCCAGACAAAGGAATTCTATTGCATTGCAGTTCCAACTGCTTATACCACGTGGGAAACTCCACAGATGCATTAAAAACTGAACTCCATGATCCTTCCGATTTGACAGCAAAGCTCCCACATGCTCATGTATTTGGTAGCAGTCTAAAGTACACAACCTTGGTATTTTGCATCCTGTTCTGACCCGAAGGCTTGTTGTGCATTGCAGGAACTCAGTATCTTTCGGGTTCAGGCCAAAATAAGGTAAATACTATGAAGAAATGACAATAAACAGGAAGTAGTGGAGAAACAAACTCTGCATCTCAGACAAAATGCAAGAAGCCTTTCCTCACTAACAAAGCACAGAACCTGATCAATGCAGGGTATAGAAAGAGAAGAAACAGGATCTTCTGGTACCCTTCTGCTTAATCTATATGATGCTAAAATGTCGCAGTTATGATAAGTCTGGAATGAGAGCGAGCCAGGAGGGCAACCATAATAAAACAAGAAATGTGGTTAAGGAAAGAGGGGGAAAATAAGATAAAATTCATTGGGAAATTATTATTGCTGCTTGCTTCGCTGTTGTGTTAATACCTATTATGCACATCTGGGTGGTTTGCACATGTTGTGAGCACAGTTTTGCAACTGGAAAGTTATTATCAAATACATTTTATTAATTGGAACAGCCCTGAGCCAAATATCTGGCCAAGACAGCAATCATTTAATTTTATAGTAACATTTCATTTCAGGCTGCTGATTTCAAACCAGTCATATACCTAATTAAAAAACATGTGGCAAGGCTCTGACACCCACGATTTATTGCAAGGTTAGTTATTGTTGTTCTAACGCAGGACTCTGAGGATTGTCTGCATAAATACATGTGGTTTCTGGAGCATAGCTTCCTTTATGAGAATCAGTCGACAAAGAGCTCAAGAGGCTGTTTAGAGCATCTTTGGGGCCTGTTGATGGTAAAGTGAATTTACAGCATGTAGCAGCTTTTATCTGAGGATCTCAAAACACTATAATTAATAACATTTTACAACCCCTATGAAATAAGAGAACTAAGGAAGCGGGAGGTGAAGGCTTACTGTTCAAAGTATGGTCAAGGAAGGCAATGAGTGCCACAGATGCCCAGCACCTTTGAAAATCAAACCAAGATGTCTCCGATCGGGCACCCGAGCAAACTTACCCAGTTCTACACAGCAAATCACTAAGCTTGGGACTCTTTCCGGAGAGCGACAATGGACAACTTTTCACTGCCGTAGCTCAATTGTTACCGTTTGATAGCTATTTGGAGGACTATATTGAATGAGTTTGAGTCGCTCCCATTCCCCTGTGAACTTGAAATGAGGTGCTCATATATATGCACCTGACATCCAGCTGCCACTGCCCCCCATTGTACCCACTCTGCAGAGAGTCAGGGGACTTCAGTCTCCAGCCCAGGCAACTTGTTTATATTATAGCTGTCGAGGGCTGGGTGCCACGTAAGCACAGATACAAAGTATGACCCCTGCCCAGAGGAATTCTCATTCTGCAGAGACAGAAAGAGCAGAAAGTAATCTTGAGCTTCCGTCTGGTTTGTTTGCAAAGTTGAGATCTATAGTTCCTTTAGCAATGCCCCGTATCTTGTTAAAGCAACCACCAGTCCCAAATTTTCCAGGATGGACCCAAATGTCAGAGCTACGTCCAGCTATCCCCAAGGAGTCCCTGAAATGGGACTTGCATCACAAATTTGAAAACTTGGCCCTGTGTTGGTATCGGTCGGCATTGTGTTGCATCTGCAGAGAAGACTTGCCATGATATGGACTGGCATGGCTTGCAGTTTGGGAGGTCGCTCTGGGATATCTCCTGATCCAGAAGCAATACAGTAGTGTTTTTTTGCCACTGGGCCAGGGCATGAATTAGCTCTGCCTCCCAGTGGAGGCAAATTAGCCCATCCACTGCACTGGAAGTGGTGGTGTGGATTGTTTCCAGTTCCACTGGTCTATAAAGCATATGGGACTGGGTCTTGCGTTTGGCACCCAAAAGGTTGGATCCTTCACTTCCTGGTTTTTTGTTTCCTCTAACGGGATATCTATATCTATTTGGTAAAAAAAGGGGAGATGATGGAGTCTTACTGAAAGGGGTGTGAATCTAGACCAAGAAGTCCTGCAGTCGCCCCCTCCCTACCTTCCCCTCAACACAAAAAAGTGATTATGAAAAGCTGGTTCCCAAGACACATATGGTACCAGCAGGCAACATTTTCCAAAACAGCAGCCTCTTATTTCTATAGACTCATAGAGTTGTGCTCCTGCAGTTCTGTGTTGACAGTCAACCGTGGGCTCCAGTGTTAGAAAGTATGGGTCAAAGCCTCAGACAATTTAAATTATTCAGCTCCACTGAAGCCAGTAACTCTATACTAATTTCACAGGTTTCCAGCCGAGAAAGGAACACTGTGATGATCGAATGTGACATGATTAAAATACAGGCAATAACATTTCATTTGTGCATCAAACCTATAACATGTGGTTTAAACCAGCTGACAACCTGACCTTGATGGACAGCTACCAGGTTATCAGTGCAAATTTATGATCTGCGCCCACCAATCAGGTAATTATACAGAGAACACTAAACTTTCAGAGCTGGATTCTGGCAGGGGGGAAAAAAATCAGCCTTTGTCTATGCTAGTTTGATCTGGGAGCACTCACCGGCAATACATAGAGACTCCCTTCACACCATATGAGATATTTATTTTGGTTTCCATCATAATCTAGCTTCCAGAACATGGATCCAAGACTCCATGCATTTCATTGCTTATCAGTCTCTTTTGGCAAGGGACAGAGATCACAAGCCCTTGCTATACAGCCTTTCATGCCTCTGTCTGAGGAAGCTTGCTGGTACATTTGTGTGGATGCAGCCAGATCTTTACTTCACAGCTTCTGTTCTTTATAGGAAGGATCAGAGGGGCCCTAAGCAATGCCCCATCAACCACAGTGTCTCTCTCTTGCAAAGTGCTGCAAGGCTCTCTGTCCTTCTGAGACTACTTGGAGAAAGCCTCGGAGTGCTAATGGCACTTGGCCTTAACTCTCTGCACTGGCCCAGGTTGGTGTAATGTCTCTGCTTTCCCCAAACATGGGTAATATGAGATTTTAGATGACAACAAAAGGGTGGTCACAAAAAGGCTGGAGCTGGACTGTTCTCAGTGGTGGCAGATGACAGAACAAGGAGCAATGGGTTCAAGTTGCAGCAAGGGAAGTTTAGGTTGGATATTAGGAAAAACTTTCTCACTGGGAGGATAGTAAAACACTGGAAGGGGTTACTTAGAGAAGTGGTGGAGTTTCCATCCTTGGGGCTTTTTAAGACCCAGCTTGGCAAAGCCCTGGCTGAGATGATCCAGTTGGGGCTGGTCCTACTTTGAGCAGGGGGTTGGACGAGATGACTTCCTGAGGTCCCTCCCAACCCTGATTTTCTATGATTCTTTACTTCTACCAACTTGACTTAAAGTCCACCCAGACATGATGCCCATATTATCCCTGCATGCCAAGCAACTGGTCTCCAGAACACCTTTGATAGATCCAGCATAAACGATCCATTTGAGGACAGCTGAAGGCTGTGAACAGGGGGAGGATAGGTAGATCAGCAATGACCTCAATCCCCTTGGCACTGCAAGGGATCTGTCCAGTTGTTTGATGTGCTAGGCCAGTGTTGGGAGGTGGAGTCCCCAGGCTGGCTGCAGATGAAGTGAATCTCACACTCAACAGCTTTATCTGTGTAGACACTTCCATGGCACCCAGCATCATCCTGATGGGTTGCTGTTTATGAATCCAAAGCCAAGTAATGCTTTACAGAGTCCCTTTTCAGAGCACAGCCAGGACAGGCAGTGCTGCTTCTGGCTATAAGCAAGCTGCATTTTCCATCTCTGCAGTACAGCCCTCTTAGCTAGAGTCAGCACTGGATAAACCAGCTCTCACGCAGATGAGAAGCAATGCAGATCAGGATCTTGTAGCTGGAGAAGCCAGATTTGAGGACATGAAGCAAAACAGGAGAGTTCAGGAGATGAGGTGAGACTCTTACAGATGTCAATCAATTCAGTATCTCTTGCCTCTGTGACATCCTGTAGGAATAATACATGAGATAAGCCCAGGCAGGCACTGCAAACAGCATCTCCAGCGCTATTTTTCTTTTTATTGGGTAGCAGATTTTTCTTGTGCATGTTCTCAGATCTCTGCAAAGTATCTTGGTTTGGAAACACTTTACAGAGAACAAGTTTAAGGTTTTCCAATCACTGGATTCAGCCAATTCTCGCTGGTCATTAGAAATGACCAGTTGCAGCTTTTGCATGTATTTCTAATGCATGACTCGTCCTTTCCTGTTTTCTTTGCAAAAGAGCCAAGAAATGAAAAAAGCCCTGACTCAGAGGTCTAGATTCTCAGCAGATGCAAATCACCCTAGCTTCACTGATGGACAGGGGGCAATGCTGATTTCCTTCACATGAGGATTTGGCCCAGAGATCTAGTTTTTCTTCTAGAGATAAGACAGTGTGTCAAGGAAAGCTTAAGGGAAAAAATAGTCACAGAAAGGCACTGTATGCAGTTGTAAACTCTGAGCCAACTGTGAGCTGGTATATGCACAGAAATGAAAAAAAAAAAGTGGGAAAATACACAAGATACTAACATTTATACTCAGTGATGTTGGGAACTGACTCAGTGGATAAAATTAAAACCAAAGGAAATGATTCTCACAGTTAAACAACTCATGCACTTAGGAGACATCTAGTATCATATTGTGCTGGTAAAATATTTTCTGTACAGAATATCTGGGCCAGGTACCCAGATGGTGCAAATCAGCAAAAATAGAGCAATGTTTGACATATCTTTCTGTGAATCTGGCCCTCTACTGATTGCATTAAAGTAGGAGAAAACATCAGAAATCCAAACATTTGCCAGTCGTAGGGAAACATGGTTGAGGGAGAAATACAATACGGGATCCTGCATAAATATGCTTGTGTAGCAGGCTTTCCTTTCAGACCTTGGGCTTGAGATTCCGCTGTTTTGATTGGTGGAGCCCATTCGCCAATCAGGAGGCAGCGAGAAGAGTGAAGTCACGCCCTTTTCCTTAGGGGAGGGAGAGAGGACCTGATTGTAGACTGCAACACTGTCAGGTCCAGAAGACTCCAGGGGTGGAGCCCTGGAGAGTATAAAAGGAGCAGCGTGCCCAGCATGAGGAGAGACACGCCAAGGGACAAAACAGAGGGGAGCTAGGATGAGCTGGGAAGGGCTGCCCACCGGGGTGGTTCCCGTTGCCCCTGAAGAGCTCCAGAAGAAGGGCCATGGCAGTGGGGGAGCAGAGGTCAGCTCCAGTACACGGTGCACAGAGCGGCACACAGGGATGCGGTGCAGGCGGCGCTGCACAGAACCAGACTCTGGGAGCAAGGGGCTCAGATCTGCAACCCCCGGTGTGCCGCCAGGGTGCGGTGCAGGTGCCGCTGCACGGATCTGGGTCCTGGGAACCATAAGAGGTGGCAAGGGATTTCAACCCCTGGCAAGTGGCCAGGGCTTCAGGGATGGTGCATGGCAGAACTAGACCCTGGGAGTCAATAGCAGCAGCTTGGGTCTCTAACCCCTGGCACCTATCTCACCGCACGAAGGGTCCCAGAGTGAACCAAGCCCTGGCATTGCACGAGGCAGCCCCAGCAAGACGGCAGTAGCCTCCAGGAGCACATGGCTGCTCAGGACCAATAGCAGGCAGGCAGCTGGGATGGAGCCGGAGCCTGAGAGGCTTGGCAGCAAGGAGCAGTTCAGGTGGAAGAGCACTGATCCCCCTTCATGGCCCCACAGTTGTGAGTTATTGGGCAAGGGTTTCCCACAGGGGAAGAGACCCCTTGGAAGGGGGTGAGGAACTGTGAAAGGGCCTCCTGAAGGATAAGGGTCCTGGCCACACCCCCGGTGGGCGGGGAGATATCGGGAGCCGGCCCTTTTTCCCCTTTTCCGGAGCTCGTTCTGGGTTCTTTTCCCCTAGAGGAGATTCTAGTAATCACAGTGATACTGATACTGTGAAGGAGGGTATGACCCTTATATTTTGTGTTCAGTGCCTCATATTTTGTCTTTGATAACCATTTGTTGCTTATTTATTATGTATCTGGATGAATATATGTATATATATATACTATTATATATATATATTAGTGTATATATATATATCGTATTGAACCACCCCCCCACCCCATTGACACCTCCCTTCAATTGCCAGTATTTATCTGGGTGTGTCTAAGTGTGTTTGTTGATCTGAATTCACCTGTATTTACCTGTTCCAGATGTCTTCTTTACCTGTGTGCGTTCAAAGCCCTTCAGAGCAACCCTTTACAAGTCCATTATAGATGCATAGCAAATTATATATGTCTAAACAGAGTGTTGAATATATGTATATAGGGAGAGTGATTAGTTTTATTCTAGATTAATATTGATCCAAATAGAGTGTTGAATATATGTATACATATAGAGTTATTAATTTTATTCTTTCTTTCTGTAAGTTGTACTTATATTAATAAATTTGTACATAGTTACATTTTATAACTGGCCTGGCCTGGCCTGGAGCTATAGGGACAGGGGGGGGCTGTAAGTAGTCTGCAGTTTCACCTGCAGCACACCTGCTTTCACCTACAGCTAACAATCCCCCTTCTATCAGAGGAAGGAGTACTTATCTGAGTACACCTGGGGTGCTACTTGGTTCTTTGGAAAACCTGGCCATTTATTTTGAAGCCTGAATAAAAGCCAAGCTCTCTTAAAAATACAGTCCCAGCTGTAGCTGTGGAGCTCTTTTCAACATCTCACCACATCCGTTTGCTCCGGTTTCCTCGCCAGGGTGCTGCGAGGAACAGTGGATTCATAACGTGCCTGGAGGACGAAAAGCACCATAGAAAAGCAATGCATCATTGTTGTTGTTATAGTCTGAAGCCGTGTTTCATTGTGCTTTGACCTTTAGGTTCCTGCCAATGTGCTCCTCCTAGCAAGCAGCAGACAAAAAGCTATGGTGTACTCCTGCTTTTGAGCCCCAGAAGAATCATTTTTAGGTCAAAAATAAGCCTGTGGTTTGTTTTCTGACCGTGACATTTAAAGGGAGTTTTGTCCTCCCACATCTCCGTACTTTGAACCTTTCCATAGGAAATTGGCATTTGAAAGCTGTTTGAGGGATGCGCAGCACAAAAATTACAGGTGGAAAGGACCTCTTGGACTTTAGTCCCTTTGTCAGGGGTTATCCGGTGTTATCCAGAGAGGTCTAACCGGCGTTATCCCTGACTGCTGTTCTCATCAACGCCGTTCACACCCTACCCCGTCCCCCTTCCTCACCTTACACCCCCATCCCTACGGCAGCTTCTCTGACAATAAAAGTGACCCCTCCTATCCTCCTTATGATAACTCCTTTTAAGCCTCCTGTTTTATGGTGCATTTTGGTCCTGTGTTGACCATGAGTTAGATACCTAGGTATCCCACTACCTGCATATCAGTATCTCTGGGGACCTTGATGGGACCCTTAGTCACACAAAAAAACATGTTAAAAGGGCCTGCAAGAGTTCAGTTTCAGAGTTTTGCAGTCTCTGGTTTTCTCTCTTACAACAGGTTTCTACCTCTCTTAATTTTAATAATTGTTCCTACTCAGGATCAGAACCATAAATCAAACCTACCCTCCTCCCCTCCCAACTTAATGACCGGAAAGCCTGGGCCAAATGCTTTTCAGTTATCTTAGGGTGAATCTAAATTCAGGGCTGCATCCTATTTCACTGGCCCACCCCTAAAGGGCACTCACGGAGAGGTACAACTCTAAAGCAGTGTTTAGCCCGGACACACAGTTTGGATTTGACACAGCTGCATGGCCCTTCTTGGTTGCTTCCCCATCTACACATGCTTGACATAGGCACTGGCAGCACAGAATTGCCTGGGCATTCATATAATGCAATGCAACTTGACTCACAAACAACCATGATGACAAGCAGGTGTGTGGCAGGACGGGCCCTGGAGCGGCAGTGGCACCCCTAGGGCCACTCTGAGCCCGCACGCCAGGTCCTCTATATAATCTCCCCTGTTCGTTTCACCTGCCATGCTTTGATGGACCTTTGTTATTCATTGGGAGGCTGCTCCTGAGTCCTGGAGGGCTCTCATGGTCCTCTACCAATCTAACTGACCCCTCAGCATCCCTAGGTCCTTGGCTTGCTAACTCCAAACTACTCTGTTCTCGGTGGGTATAACTTTCAGCCCTGGTGCACCTACTGGTGCCCAGCCGGCACTGTGAGCTAGTGGTCACCACCTGTGGCCTGAATGGTCCCCATTTAAGCCTTAGGGCTCTTAATTGTGGCCTCCTGCTGCCCCCATAGCCATGCCCATGCCTGGTAGATGTCACTTGGTCACTGTTTGCCTACCCTTATAGGCTTTGGCCTTCTCAGTCTTATCCTACACGGTACTCTGGCTGTTGACTGGTAGCCTAGGCTCCTTGCTCTAGCCTGGCCTTTTCAGTCTCAGCTTTTTGTCAGTCCCTGGCCACCTCATTTTCCTCCTCTGGGCTCAGGCTCTGGTCCTCTTGGCCTTAGGCCACCTTGGTTCCCCTACTCCCAGGATCAGGCCCTAGCCTTCTTGGCCTCAGCCTGCCTGTGCCTCACTCTCAGGGTCAGGCCGTGGTCCCTCTCGGCCTCAGCCTCCTTCGGTTTCATGCCCCTGCCCCTAGCAGGGCTCAAACCTGGTGTGCTCCTCAGGCAACCCTGGGGCCTCCTTGCTATCCCTACAACCACATCTGGTTAAAATTAAAACAAAAATGCAAGCCACTGCCTCAAACTGAAACTCCTAAAGTCCCCCCCTGTGGGTCATTGAACCACTGGCAGGCCACTTGCTGGCTCTCTCAGCCCCGGGAGTGCCCGACATGCCTGCAGCTCCCACTCCCCACCAGCCTGAGCTGGCAGGAGCTCCTCTCCCTGCCGCACGCAGGGTTGCACTGCCCCTCGGCCTCAGGGACCCAGGCTTATATCCCTTGGGCTCCTGCCCTTCCGGTCCGGTGCTCTCCTGACTGGTTGCAGATGTGTGCCCTCAGCATCCAGAGTGGCTTACTGCCATTTCTCTGGCCGAACTGTAGTAGCGCCCTTGATGCCTAACCAAGGCTCTTCCCTACTACCCTATTGCTAAGAAGCTAGCTCTGCAATAGGCTCTTGCCGCCTATGGGTCCTTGGCTGCCTACTCCCCTGCAGCTAGCCCATAATGTTTGGTCTTCCCCCACCTGAGGGCATCCTTGCTGCATCTTCTCCCAGCTTCACCCCTGGATCTCTGTTACAAGGTCTTTGTCACCAAAGAAGAAGATATCTCACCCTGTATTCACTCTTCAAACTGGTGCAAGCTGGTTGGGTGCCCACTACTGCCATTTTTAGGGGTGACATAGCAGATGAGCTCTGGAAAGGGAACAAAAGTGGATTAGTTCTGCATTGCTTCCTATGGTAGGCTTCTCTGTACAAACTTTAACACTGTTATTTCTTCATGTTTGGTCCCACTGAGTGCTAGATGTTTTCCACGTGTTCCAGGAGGAGCCCTCCATGCTTCGAGGTGCTCACACTAATGACAGACAAAGATAGGCACCATTGACTCTGTAAGAGAAATTAAAGAAAGAGGGAATTGGGTCCTGGAGGATGGCTTTGTTGTGCATGGGGCAAAGGGAAGAAGGAATGGAGATGACTGGGAGAAGATGACAAAGAGGTGGCTAAAGCAGGGAATGCTGGGGGGACAGTGGGGTATGGGGGTCTTGACCCCACAAAGGAGGGCGAAGAAGATGGAAGCTGATCTGCTGCATGTATGCTCTTATACAGCTTTAGCCTATTAAATGGGACCCTATCGCTGATCAAACTGCATGTGGTCTGCTGGAAATATCTCCTGACAACTGAGCTGCTTCCTCAACTCCTGCACTCACCCTGTGACAAGGCTTTCCACAAGCAGAGCACCATGCATGCCAGGCCACTGAGTCGTGTATAATCTTTTTAGGCTCTCAGATCAACAACCCCAATAAATTTTTGCCCAGCAGGCCCTACAATCTTTTTTGTTACATTTAGGCAGGAAGTGATTTTCCTCCCAGAATTTATGTCCTTTGCTGAAACAATATCCCCTCTGGTTGGAAATCCGAAACCAGAAAAGCAGCTGAATATCAATCACATCTTTTCCTGTTGGCAAGCCTGTCATTTGGCATCTTATTCTCAAATAGTTTAAGGCATTGGGCATCAATTTTGCTCCAGAAATATGGGTTATGAATTAGCTAAATAGAGTTAGCAGTAGTTTGACAAAGGGATATGATGCAACAGAGTAATGGCCCTGGAAAGAGTCCAGGGGTGAGCCATCACATATCTGGTGGGAAGACTAAACTGAGTTTGTCCAATCTATGGCTCTTTCATTTTCCATTTGACATGGACGGGAACAATTTGAGATCTGAGAACTCATTACTGCTATTATTACTACTATTAACAGGTTCACCAAAAACTCAAGTAGCAGACAGCCTCCACCACAAGAGTTTATACTCTAAAGAGATAAGAGAGCCATAGGGTGGAAGAGAAAGGTATAATGCACATTAAAGCAAGAAGCTTAGGAAGCCCAATCTATTTCATTTATCCACGAATGGATTAATAGGTGACTTGATCACAGTGTACAATGCCTTTGTGGAGAAAAGATTTCTGATAATAATCAGCATTTTAATCTAGCAGTAAGAGGCATACCCAGATCAAAGGGCTGTACGTTGAAACTAAATACGCTCTAAAAAAACGAAGGCCCCAGATTAGTCCACCGAAAAGCTGTTTTGAGGCATGATGGCTTCTACATCACTCAAAGGCTTTTAAATCAAGACTGAATATCTCACTAAAAGGGGATTTCTAGCTCAAGCAGGAGTGGCCACAGATGGAAATTAAGTAGTGCTGTTCATTGCTCTGTATTATGCTAGAGGGTCGACCACCTGCCCATAATGCCTTTTCCGCTACCCTTAAAGAGTCATAGTGGCGCTCATCTGTAAACCTGGCAAATACCATAAAAACATGGCATCCCCATGTCACACAGCAGCTAATTTCAATATAGGAATAAATTAAGAGGTTTCAATTTGATTGCTTTGATGGAGGGGGTTGAAATCTCTTGAAATCCCTTCCATCCTTCCTTTCTTATGCTTCAATCAAAATGCTATCTCTCTTGAAAATTGGGCCTGGGTTATAAATAATTAGAGGATAAAACTCCTGTTACCAGTAGTCCGCAAAATACCTGTATTTGTAGGGCAGCAAAGTCAAAAGAGTCAATAGTGCAGATATGTAGTCAGTTCTGGTGCTGTCTAATGGATGTTAGAAAACTGCTGAGCCCATACGCTGTGTTGTTCCAAACTAATCCATATTTTCCCTTGTAGCACATGAAGGAGATGTGGAGAAGTTGGGAGCTGCCAGGAGTCAGAAACTTGTTTCACCCCTTCTCTTTTTGCTGACTGAAGAAGAAAGAAAACAGGTTGTGGACACCAAGGGTGGATGGTCCTCACAGAGGGCAGTATGCAAGGCTTTTTAAAAATATTATTATTATTCATCTGTGAAGATGAATGTATGGTTATCATCGCCATCATCATTATTTTCATTGGTATTATAACCTGTCATATGCTTTTCCTCTAAACCTCAAATGCAACATAATGCCGTAGCAGAAGGCACTGACCCTCATGCCGGGTTTTTTTCCTGGAATTAAAACTATTTTTTCTTCAAGCAAGTTTCCGTGTAAAAGCATGTTTTCTCAGTCAGATGGAAAGAAGCCCATGGTATTCATTAGGGAAAGAAGAAACCAACATGCCTAATAAAGAAACAGATTGGGTGGCAGGTTTATAGGATATAGCGGCTCAAGTTTACTGGACCAGTCAAGCAGTGCTTGCTGCAAGTCTGTTGAGAAGGCAAAAGAGAGAGCTCTATGTCACTTTTGTTGACCACCGCTCGTAGAGCACTAGGAAGCAAACCAAGTACCTTCCACAAGATACAGCAGCCTTATCTCAACTGCCTGTGGGCATGATACCCTGCTATGGCAGGCAGAAGACAAAGCAGAAAGATATAGCCAAAACAAGCCTGCATCCCAACTAACACCATGTTGGGAATACTGGACATTATTGATTCACTCTTGTATCTGAATGATGTCAAAGTCATCAGGCCCCATGGGCTAAATGAATGGAGTGGGGCTGGTCCATAGGCCAGATGAAGGGTGTGGAGCTGGCCATGCATGCTGTGTGCTGTGCACATCCTGGACCAGCCTCGCGAACCTCATGCAGTGTGCAAAGCCAATCCAACACACGTTGCATGTGACATATGGGTCAACTTCAAGACCCACATGCAGCACCATGGGCTGAATGGTCAGTGCGGATCCAGCCATATCTTTGACAGCCCTGTTGTATCTCATGCCAATGGTCAATAAAAGCACCGAGGTAGCACAACAGGGAAAATCCACACAGTGAATATTCTCCTAAGCAACAAAGCAAATATTATTTACATGAAGGATTTGGTTTTCTAAAGAAGTTAGACCAATATATTTGGAGATATAGTAAGCAACCTAATAAAAATGGTCTCTAATGCACATTTCATCCCATGTGGTATACGCTCCAAAAGCACAATCTATGACTGAGTATTACAGTAGTGTCCTGTGCAGTACTTATCTTGTATGTATTGACCCTGACTCCCTTCCCTGCTATAGAAGCAACTGCCGTTTTGTTTGCAAAATGCAACTCATTACAGAGTGCACAAACACATCCATGAGCACACACACAAACACACACGGGCACGTTGTGTTTGCTCCTGTGAACTGTGATATTTTCCTTGCTCATTGCTTCTCTTCGGCCTGATTGAATGAGCTGGGTCTGCTATTTATCTATAAGAAACTACAACCTCTTCAATTGCCTCTTCCTTTCAACACCATGATGTGCATTTTTTCTTTTTCACATTGTGTGGTCCCTCTGGGAATGACAGAAAGATCAATATTTCAAGATGACCTAAGAAAGGTGATTGTAACACGGCGTGCAATGTGCGCAATACAAAGAACTCAGTTTCACTCCAGGAAATTTTCATGTACAATTTTCAAAATGAGCAGTTCCTTTTAAAACACTACAGTTAATGGACATGACTATGAATGTAGTCCGATATATCTTGGCAACCATCGATCTTCTGGATCGTGGTGTGCACACAAGAGGTCCACGTGACCATCACACCAAGACCTTCAGCACGTACAATAAGACAAGGGTAGGGAGTCTTTCCTAGAGGTATCAATTTGATTACTTTGATAGAGGGGGTTTAAATCTCTTGCAATCCCTTCCATCCTTCCCTAGACCTACCATCACCCTTTTAGACCATCAAGACAGCGTCCAATGGCCAAACCGAGTCCAGATGTTCGATCCCTCGATGGCTGTAGCTTGTGCCAGAGAGCAACAGATTACAGCTACTGCTGACTTCCTAATGCCTCAGCAAGGATGTGTTTCTGTCAGAGTGATGTCCCTTAGCCTTCCTCCAATCAAGGAGTACCCACAAGGCAGTGGGACTGAGGTTTTGAGGCACCCTATACTTGCCTTACTCTGGAGGGTGCAATATTATGGTATCTTATAGGAGTCCCACCAGGAGTAGCCCCACCACGTTGCCACCAAGCCCTCCAATCAGATCCAGTTTATGGTCATATCCAGCACCAATATATAATGCAAGGTAAAAACAAAAAGGACAAAGTGCAAGGCACTGACAAAGGGAAAGCCAGCAGCTTATCAATTAAATGAAGCCAGGTGCGGCCAGCTCCTCAGCTGTGTAAATCTGCGGATTTCCATTGAATTCCACACTCCAGAGTCACATTTTGGAATCACTCCTTTTAATTAAAACTTGTGTCCAGGCATGTTTGTTAATGCAGCCAAGAATATTTCTTTGCCTCCTTTCTGGAAGTTGCATGAGGCTGGAGCTCCAGAGGATTGTTGTTGCGTCTTTTGGTTAAACGTGGAAGCAGACAGCTTGCTGTGTGACAATGAAAATGGGAAGCAGAGTTTAGCAATAGCTGCATATTGAAAGGCAGCATACTCTCTTGATATTTGACCTTTCCAAACCTGCTGTGCTATCTGAATGGAACGGACCACAACATGCAGCAGGGGCAGAGAAAGATGAGTCCCATGTGTCTGGATATTACCTTTCCTTTATAGAATAGGAATGAGGAAAGCTTGGTGCAGAGAAACAGCTTGGAGAAGTCAGAGAGAAGTATATGTCTCCATCCAAGGCATTGCTATGACCCCCTCGTTGCCACAGTATCTGAGTGCCTCCTTTGGGTGTCCAACAGCTGCACTGATCCTTTCAACATCTGTATGAATCAGAGCAATGCCATAAATCCCATTACACAGTAGGGAACCAAAGCTCAGATTTAGTTGCTACATGTGGGCATTGGTGTGGTAATGTCCCTGGGTGCATCGCCAGCTATACGTATCCTCATTTCCAAGTCTGGTTCTTAGGCTCCCCATACAATGCCTGGAGAGAGAGATCCCTGTGGAAGAAATCTTCAAAACCCAGCTGAGCAGGGGATCTGCTGAACTTGGCCAGGAGTGTGGTGCTAAGGAGAGACACCAGGCCTAATTTTGGCCAGAAATAGGTACCTTTCCTCATTCCCTGCAGTTTAGGATCTTCAGCTGTGAGCCTTCACTTGCAGATTCCTTAGCCCATTTTAGTATGCCAGAGCCCTCCCCACTTCTGTTGTCTGTTGCTGACTCTCATTTGGGATGTAAGAATTCCTGGTTCAACCCCCTTTTTAGCCTGATTCAGAGCAGGGGCTTGCACCCACATCATTAAATACATACTGGTGGTGCAGGGACTTGAACCTTAGTTTTCCTGAACCCTGGGCTAGAAAGTCAGTCTCTCTCTGATGAACACTCATGTCCCTGTTCTGTATGTAACCACCCCTCTGAAGCAAGGCTTTCAACTTAGTTCTCCAGAACCCCAGCTAGGTACTGGACTCGAGTGATGCAGCTGTTCTGGGATGCACCATACATACCTTGACCACTTCCACATAGGCAGAGGGCACCTACAGGATTGTGCTTCTTTGGTGAGATGGATAACAAAATACCTCTTTTTAGACTACCCCTTCCAGGCTGTTGGGACTGGGGCTCTGAGCAGTTCATTCGATGTGGTATCATCCAAGCTTAGGCAGCTTCATTCATGTCTGTAATAGGTATGCTGAGAGCTGTAACAGTGAGCACAGTCCAGGCGGATTGGTTAGTTGTTGATTGGTCACCTTTCTCTTCCTCACATCCTGACACCCACGTGAGATCAGCAGAGGCTCTACAGTTGGGATTTCCTCAATACAAACAAGAGGGGGCTGCTGGGAGATGCTGTCTGTGAAGGAACCTTAGTTTGGGACTCTATTCCCACCTGGTTCTACCAGAGCCCATATCTGTTAACCTCCCAAGCATACTGCAAAGCAATGCATTTCACCTCTTCATTAAAACTATGGAGAATGCAGTGGGTTGAGCTGTTGATGCCCCATCTGCAGTTATCCATATTCGTGCTACAATTTTAGTTTATAAAATAGGTACCAAGGCACTGGACAGGCCTCTATTTTAAACAACGGAGGAAATAAACACATGGATTCAGCTACCATTTCAAGGGTCCTTGTAATTTCAGATATATAGCATGTATCTCATATTGGACATGAAATATCTAGTCTTCGATCTCCATCATTTTGAATGGCATGAATGACCTCTGAACGGATCAACCATTTTACTGCTACTTCCCTATCTCAAGCAGGTATGAGTATAGATGTTTATGCTGAGACTTGTTAATGTTGGCTATTGGTGGGGTGAGGGGAAGTCTAAGAGCCAAAACCAATCACAGGCTTCATTAAAGCTATGAGTGTACCAAGCACTCTCTTGTAGGCTCAGAAGAAGGAGAGCTTAGAGCCATCTATGTCATAAAAACCATTGGGGACTGTCAAGCAAGGCATCAGGCTGGATGACAGCTCAGAGCTAAGGGATGTAGACGGAGAGGCTTCCATGACAGCAAATATGAAAGTAGTGTATCAGTTCCAGTCCATGTCACTGACAAGGGAAAAGCCAGAAGACAGAGCTGGGCATGTGACTGCAAGATGTGGCCTAGGGAAAGGCTTCTAGGCATATTGCTCACTGAATCTACTATAAGGTGGGTACATTATTGGTTGGATCATCATGATCAAAGAATGGTCAACCATGGCTCAGTGTCTAACTGGGAGCAGATATTCATTGGGATCCCCTTGGCGTCTGTCCTGGGTTGGGTATTGTTCAATATCTTCATTAAGATATTGAGGACTTGGAGGATAAAACTGAGTGCACACTTAGTACATTTTCCCAATGATATTGAGCTGGGTGGGATAGCAGATGCATTGAAAAACAAGATTGGGATTCCAGCAAACAATCAATTGGAGAAATGGTCTGAATTAAATTGAATTAAATTCAATAAGGATGAGTTCTAATTATTGTGCTTGGAAAGGGAAATCAAATGCACAAATACAAACTGGGAAAGGGCTGGCTAGGCTGCAGTATTGCACCCAAGGTCTTGAAAATGCATTGGATTGCAAGCTGAACGCGAGTCAACTCTGTGCTTTTGTGTCAAAACAGAAACTGTGATGGGCAATATTACCACAATATTGCATGCAAGCCACTGGAAGTGATTCTTCCACCCTGCTCAGCATTGGTGAGGCCTCAACAGGAGAACTATGTCCAGTTCAAGTCCACTTTGGATGATAGAATTTACTTTCCAATATTGTACTTTACGTTTTTATGTCCTCCTATGTTCCTTTCCTTCTTCTCCCTACCATCAGAAATTCCACATGCCGGCTTTCTACTGGATCCTTAATTGTTATTTTTTTAATACATTCAACATCTTTAAACAGCTTTCTAGTGTTTTTCCCTTTGTGTCATTAGTCATATTTAATTACATTGGAGGATCTATCCAAAATTACAAACAATATAACTGGATTAAGTTACGGAGGTCAGGGAGAAACAATTTAATCCAATGAGACACCAAACAAGAAAAGCAATAATAACAAGGATTTTTTAATGGCAAATTTAATATCAGATTTCCAGAAGACGGGCCCTGGCATTTGGCTGCATCATTGAAATCAACATGTGGTCTAAACGGCATGCCAGATGTGGTGTTTAATGTAAAAACCTCCCAAGAAAGACAGCATTTGGAAACGGGCCCTTTTAATGAACGAGTATATTCCTCCTTGACCTCCATGGCTTACCATTATTGACTTGGCACGAGAGTAAGGACAAGTGCTGACTTGCACATCTGAACAACCCCTGCTGATTAACGAGCTTAAGTACTTTACCAAGAAAGCTTGAAAAAGTTCCCTGACTCTCACACATGAAACCAGTTCAAGGCAAATGATCCGGATGGACACACGCCCTTTCCCCTCTCCACTAGCCCATTGTGGTTGCCATGATAAGCTCGATATTTGCTAACGGTTCCCTGGAGCTAAATTATTCACCACCTATCATTTGCTAACAGTTCACTCCAGCTATATTATCTGGTATGAGTCATTTGCCTAGATGTAGACACAAATGCATAAATTACTTGCACCACCTCTTGGTGAGAAAGTAGAATTATGCAGGATTCCCGGTTCATTTTGTTTCACGTAAACTTGGATCGAAGTGTTCATTTTTCTGCAATCTTTTACTTACAGGGCACATTCTGTTCAGTAAGAAAAGGCGCCGAAGTTACAGCCAGGAATAGTTTGAGCCCTGCTCTGAAACTAACAGGCATAACAGAAGTATGATTTTAAAGTAGGCCTTTTCTGCCTTGTTGGGAGGGAGAGGTGACAGGATTGGAGGTCTTCATGAGGCCTTCATCAAGTCTGGGAAAGAAGCAGACACAGTCCAAGACACCTATCCCACCACTACCACTCTAGGAGAGTGAGATAAGGTTTAAATAGCTGGTTAGTTATGAACATTAATTCAGGTTTGCAAATGACCTGTAAAATCAAAGCCAAGTGTTGTTCATACTCTGTGGTCCTTACTATTATACATAAAGAACTGAAAAAATAAAAAGATAAGGATACAACAATGTAACCGGTAGTAAATTAATTCCTGACTAGGTGTTCTGGCATGGAGTAACGGAGAATTAGCACTCGGCCTTAAAATCTAGAGCGGCATTGAGAAAAAGACTGGAAGCAAGGACCCCATGGTTTTGTGCGGCTGCTTATTTATAGACCAGTTTGTGTTTGCTGTGTTTGTGCAGAATAAAAGGCGCAGAGAGACTGATGCTCTTGCTTCGGGCGACTTCCTCTGGAATCCCAGAGAGGATTGTGTGCCTAGTTGGTGACACTATTAGCCCTGGGTCAGCTCCTGAGATGAACTCTTTAATCAGTCCTCGGTCAGACCTGTGCATGGGAGTTCACCTCAGGATCTGCTAAGTAAATACTGGCCACGTCTACATGAGATGCTGACTGCGCTGTTGCTACTGCACAACCCTTTAAACTAGTACTAAATGACTGCGCAGCAACCGGAGCATCCCAGACCAGCTTTCTGGTGATGCTAACTGCGCAGTAGCAACGAGCTACTGTGCAGTCAGCATCTCGTGTAGATGCGGCCACTGGGAAGAAACCAAGGGATAGTCATATTGCAGCACCTACCCAGGTCTGGTTTCCTGCTTGTCAGTGTCTTCTAGCACCTCCCTCTTCTCTCATCCGTCCAGACTCACAAGCATGGGAAAAACTCCCCAGCCTAACATGTGAGTCTACCACCCAGAGCCATCCATAGGGGTGTGCAGGGCCTGGGGCATATCAGCCTGTGCGGGGCCTGGCGTGGGGGCGAGTGGCTGGAGCCGGTGGAGCAGAGGGGGCAGGTGGCAAGCGGCCGGAGCCAGCGGTGCTCGGCAGCACGTGGTGGCGGCAGCAGAGCCTATGCAGCACTGACCGTGGGGCTCCCCAAAGCATGGGGCCTGGAGCAGTCACCCTGATTCACCCCCCCAAGGGACAGCCCTGCTACCACCTCCTTCTCATTTAATTCCTTTTTAAGACCCATCTCAGTTCTGCACCTTCACATCTACCCACACAGTTTTGTATGTCTGGATAAAGGGTTTTCTGCTTTCCCACTTGTTTGCCTGGCACAAGTCATGGGGCTAATCCTAGATTCGAAATGTCTGCCTTAGACCTAATGAGAAGGAAAAGAAATGGATCAGATTTATGGTGTTCCATGAACGTATTATGGCTGCAGAAGTAATACAAATTAGAATATATTTCTAATATAGTTCTAATATGTTTCACATATATTAGAAATGTGATTTGTTTTTGGACAGTCAAATGAATGTCCCTCTTTTTCTTCTTCTTTTAAATGGCTCATATAGATACAGAACAGTAACTATAATTTTACATTTAGATGGTTGAACCAGACAACTGCATCAGGAGCAGCTGTGTATCACTGTGCCACCTCCTTCATCTTTGTGGATCAGGTATTGAGTCACTGCGATCCAAGGTCTGTTCTGGGTGGCCACAGTCGCACACTGAAAAGTTTTTAATTTTGCATCTGTGCATCAAGTATCCGCATCTCCCATAGTTTGTGTGGATATGGTTTTGTGTTGCCCATGAGCATCACAGGAGATCGAAGCCAGTGACCTTCTGCAATGGATCTATCACAAGATGTTTTTTTGGGACTTCCTGTGAACCCCATTTGGTTTTCCAAGCTTCATCAGGGTTGAAGGCACATTTCTGAAGGTTAAGCGCATGGATGCAGAAGGGCTTGCATGACTTTAGGTGATGGTGAGGGACACTGCTGAGGGACACTGCTGGATGGGGAGACCTTTGTTTTCCTTAATTTGTTGGACTTCCCATAGAGTTGCTGCTTCCCAATGAATAGGTGGAGGAGCAGTGTGTGACAGCATGGGCAGCCAAGGTGTTGGGACCAACCTGAGGGCACAGGTCACTGGTAGGGGGGGCAAAGAGGGGTACATGCCCTCCCTGAGATTGGCCTCTGACTTGGCACCACTCAAAATGGGGCAGTTTGGGCCTGGCAGCATGTTGCAGGAGCAGGGGGGAATGACACTAAGCTATGGAACAGAAGTATAGGAGTGGATATGGGGCTTTTGGCCCACCCCCGGCCTGCCCACAAATTGTGCCCCCAAGACTCAGGAGGCACCAGTCACCCCTGCTTGATGGCCAGTGTCACTCGACCTCCTGCTAATCTGGAAGTACTTGTGAGAGGCAGGATTCCTCTAGGTTTCTTTGTACAATTTTAAGCAACCAACCAAGAATACTGATTAACTCACATCAGCACACGTGTGTGATACTAAAACATATCACAGCTTTCAGCTCTGTATATAGAAATGGGGACATTGCTGAAAGCTAGAGCTGGGTTCCTTTTTCACTTTAAGTAACATGTTCCCATATGAATGGTCAGGGGGTGGGGAGGGGGAGGGCAGGAGGGGAAAGGAAGCCTATATGATTTTAAAATGGAGCTTAAAAAGTTTATGAATGAAATTATGTGGCATATGTGTGAGAGCAGGAAATTGAACTCAATGACCCAAGAGAACCCTTCCAATCTTATGTGTTATTTATCTAAAAAAAAGAGTTTGGGAGGCATTGGGTATTGTTCAGCCCATGTATACATGTACGTGTATATATGTATATGTATGTGTGTGTGTGTGTGTGTGTGTGTGTGTGTGCGTGTGTCTCTTGGAACTCACGTGGGCCTTGTCACTATGGTAGCTGCACATATTACTCAGTCCAAGGAAGGCTGTTTGTGGTCTGATGTGAGCAGCAGAGTTCATACAGCTTACTTTATTTTAAAGAAAAGTAAATTTTTTATCAGTTCTAAAATGAAAAGAAATTACAGTCATTTTTAGCAAAAATCCACGTAATGGGCAGGAGACTATTTTTCACTTTCTACTTGATTATGTTCACCCTACAGCCTGCTTCGGAAAGAATATTAATAAAAATGTCCTAGCACATGTGACCTGCTGCTTAGAGTGAGTGGGAAATACAGCTTCAGTGCACACATCATCTGAAAATTTTCCTTTTACTCCTTTCTCTCCAGATCTGTCTGCCCTTCATCTGCTGCAAATCACAACCTGATTATTTGCCCTGGGTTTTATCACCTTAGGCAAATTGGAGGTACACTATGAAAGTCCAGAGATGCATTTTAAAAAATGGTAACAGCTTTTCATGTAGTTATCAGTCATTCGCCCTATGGGATCTATAGATTGTCTGTCATGCGGTCCAGGCCTGGAGCTTGATTGAAATGGACACGGAAAAACAGGACCGGTCAATTCTGATTTATTTCACCACTCCATCCACCAACGATCCTTCTGGACTGATGTTGAGAGCAGCTGTGCATCGAGATTTATATCATACCTAACCTGTGAAATACAAGACAGAATCGAACCTTCCCTGGATGATCAGTGATCTGGTGGGACAGGACATTGTTACCTGCAGAGCTATAAAACAAGTGGTATGGGTGTGTGTGTGTGTGTGTGTGCATGCACTTATCCACTCCCACATACATGTGTGTTCATAGAATATCATACAACAAAACACACTCATTTCATTCAGGACCACTTTGCAGTGCAATATTTGGGGACGAGTTTTGATAAGATGCATCAAATCCAGCTCCACTCCTCTGGGAGCTAAGTGTTACTTATACTTCAGCATTTAGTTGTATAAGTAGACTTTAGGGCCACTTACGCAGTTTTTAGATCTTATTTTTCCCACTTGATTTGTCCATCTGAGTCTGTCAAGAACGGATCTTCTATGGCCACTTAGGCATGGTTGCAATTCTATTTTACCTGAGAAAGTGTGTAACTCCTGAAAAATGTATTGGAGAAAAACCACAACTATCAAGGAAGACCCAACTAGCAACCTTTTAGACTTTCAGTCAAGAAGCTAGGGATGAGCCACAAAGTGGGAGACCCTCTAGGCTAAACGAGGTTTGACCCCATATCTCCTATCTCTCAGCAAGGTGCCCATCACCAGCAGATTACAAGTGTGAGGTCCTATTGGGCAGCTACAAGAGGAGGCTACATGGGTTGAAAGGCAAGCAAGCAAGCCGCAGGGAGTTTGGTTGTGTTTCTGAGCAAGAGAGACACTGCCCTGGGTTCCTCCCATGGCTTCTGCCCACAGTTGTCTTCCTCCATTTTACATTGGACAGCCCTGGTACAGGCTGCGTGGAACTGGATTTGGGCCCATCTGCGTATAGCAAGAAAATGAAGCGAATGTATAAACCACACAATGTCAGCATTGTTCAGTGATGCATTTTGTCCGAAGGTCTGGGCAACCCGCATCCACTCTAATTGAAATCGGCTGTGGCGAGGCCCTCTGTTTACAAATATTTATGGTTAAATTCTAGCCCATGTGCTTTATGGGTGGCTGTAAGGCCCAGGAGGCCTTCAGTGAAGCTGTTTAAATAACCCCAGCATGGGTGCAGCCTCCAAAAGCTAACTTCCCAGTTCTGTGTCCCATTAAAGAGTAGCAATAAAACAAAAAGCCATGGGGACATGGAGTCCTGCCTGTGCCCTGGCTTTCTGTGGAGATTGTTTTAATTGGTCAAGCTATGTGCCTCTCCCTGAACTAAAAAATACCATAAAATGAAGCACAAGGAAAATTCCAAGCCTAAATATTGAGTGCCCTGCAATTCAGCCAAAATCCTTTTGGGGGAAAGGATCCGTAGCCAGTTGGCCTCCATAGCCAATCTAAGCCCTAGCACCAACAGACCTGTGCATGAACTAGGATAGGATTTGCACGCATATGCTCTACTACTAACTCCAACATCTTTCAGCCTCACTCCTATATTCTATAGGTCCTGAACAATGCCACGCAGCAAAGAAAATTGCTGTCCCATCACTATCAAGCTCCATTACCTATGTATAATAGGCATTAGCTCTTTATGGCAGCTATCAAGTACAAGAAATTGGAATGAAACAGTACCTTGTATGCTGGAGGAGATCACCCTGAAGAGGGGTCTGAGTCATAATAGTTAGGACCTGAGACACTGATTTCCCAGTTTCTGAGGATGAAAAGCAGTTTAGCTCTGGTAAGGGGCTCAGCTGGAGGCCCTGAGAAGTAAAACTCTCTGTTGATTCACTGACCTGTTTCAGCATAGGAAGAAAGTAGGAGTTCAGTCTTCAAGCTTCCTCAGCCGTTTGCTTCCTTAGCCAGGACCACAACATAAGCCTGGTGTTTTGGGCAGAGGTAGTAGCTGCAGCCCTTTTAAGACATGGTATGAGGCCTGTGCAAATAGAGAAGTATTCGATTCGGGTTTGGCTGATTTGAAGGACAGTGATTCAATTTGGTGATTCAGATCACTGTCCCTCTTCAATCCGGCTGAATCAGAGATTCACCGCTGATTTGCCACTGATTCGGAAATTTGGATCAGCCAGGGAGAGGCAGGCACAGTCGGGAGGCTGCAGGTTCTCCCATGGCTGCACTGGCTGTGCCTGCCTCTCTCTGAGTAGGGGTTAGCCACAGGAAAAGCCCCCATGGCTGCCCTGCCTGGCCCCATCCGCCCCTGGCCCCAGCCTCCCGGCACTTTAAAAAAAAAAAGTCCCACACTCACCAGCTGCAGCAGCAGTGATCAGGGCCTCTGAGGGCTTGTGGCAGAGCCTTCCCCTTGCAGCACAGAGCAATGGGGGGCAGCGGGGATTGCCCCTCCCACTTGGCCCCTGCACAGCAGCTGGCCCATGGCACAGGTGCAGTGCGACTCGGCAGGATGCCACACGCAGTCTGGGAGCTGGGGCTAAGCACTGCCAGGCTCCGAGTGACTGCCGGATCCACCCTAATTCCCAGACACTGTGTGATGCCCTGCCAAGCCATGCTGCACCTGCACGATGCAACATCGGCCGCACAGGCGCCAGGCGGGGAGGGCAGTGATCTCCACTGCCCACACTGCCCCATGCTGCATGGGGGTGTGCTCTGCCACAAGCTCCCAGAGGCCCTGATCACTGCTGCTGCAGCTGGTGAGAACGGGGATTTTTTTTTTTAAGTGCTGGGAGGCTGGGGCCTGGAGGGGGATGGGTCCAGGCAGGTCAGCCATGGGAGAGCTTCTCCTGCAGCTCCCCCCACCCAGGGAGAGGTAGGCAAAACCAGAGGAGCTGCAGAAGAACCTGCAGCCACCCAGCTGTCCCTGCCTCTCCCTGGCTAATCCAAATCTCTGAATCTCTCCAAATCTTTTCTGAATCAATTCATAAAATCATAGAAGTAGGGTTGGAAGGGACCTTGTAGATCTTCAAGTCCGACCCCCTGCCTGGGCAGGAGGAAAACTGGGCTCAAATGACCCCAGTCAGGTAGGCATCAAGCCGCTTCTTAAAGACCCCCAGGGTAGGAGCCAGCACCACTTCCCTTGTAAGTTGGTTCCAGATCCTAGCCGCCCTGACTGTGAAGTAGTTCTTGCAGATGTCTAATCTAAACCTACTCTCCAACAACTTGTGGCCGTTATTCCTTGTTATCCCAGGGGGCGCTAGGGGAAACAAGGTCTCCCCCAAACCCTTCTGGTCCCCGCTAGTGAGTTTATAGATGGTCACAAGATCCCCCCTCAGCCTTCTCTTGTGAAGGTTGAACAGATTCAGGTCCCATAGCCTCTCATTGTAGGGTCTGCCCTGCTGTCCCCGGATCATGTGGGTGGCCCTCCTCTGGACCCTCTCAATGTTGTTCACATCCCTCTTGAAGTGGGGTGCCCAGAACTGGACTCCAGCTGTGGCCTGACCAGTGTCGCGTAGAGGGGGAGGATCACCTCCTTGGCCCTACTTGAGATGCACCTGTGGATGCATGATAGGGTCCGGTTAGCCCTGCCGACCATGACCTCACATAGTCGGCCCATGTTCATCTTGGGATCATGATGACTCCAAGATCCCTTTCTGCCTCCGTGCTCTCAAGAAGGGAGATTCCCATCTTATAAGTGTGTTGCCAGTTACTACTGCCCAAGTGCAGCACCCTGCACTTGTCCGTATTGAAACACATCCTGTTTTTGTTAGCCCACCCCTGCAACCTATCCAGGTCTTGCTGCAGTCTTTCCCTCCCTACCAGCGTGCCCACCTCACCCCAAATGTTGGTATCATCAGCAAATATAAACAGGTTGCTTTTCACCCCGTCGTCCAAATTGCTGATTCAGAGGCTTTGGATTTGATTCGGACCTTTTAATGGGTCTCCCAATTTGATTTGGATTCAGAGATTCGGCCACCAAATTGGGCCAAATCTCCTCCAAATTGAATCAGCAACCAAAATTTGCACAGCCCTAGAGGTAAGGCTCCAGAGAAATCATGTAACTGGTTTTCAAACAGTCACTGGATAAGATGCACTGGAGGAGAACCTGGGAGTCCCTTCTCCCCCACTGACTATTCTAATCACAGGGCTAGTGTCATCCCTGTTCTGGCTTCTTCTCTTGGGGTAATCAGTCTTTTCTACAATGTGGAACAGCTTCCACAGAGAGAAGGATGCTCCTAATCCAGAACAGCCTGTAGCTGTGTAGTTAGGGCATGTTAAAGGGAGGGGGCAGATGTGGGGTTGAACTCTTCTAAGAGGCTGAAGGAGGTCATGAGACCTAGGTTTCCACTTTCCAGGTGGCTTTGGTGCTCACCTCAGGTTGTGTATTGTGCCAGACATCTAAGAGAGAATTTTTGCACTATTGATCAACTAATTACCTCTTTCTGGACATACATTATTTCCAAGAAGATTCACCGTATGTTGCACAGTTGTCTATGGCTCTGGAAAAAAAAACCTTTTTTTCTACATTCTGCCTTTCAAAAGAAAAAGGCACTTGTTTTATTTGCAGACATATAGTATGGGAGAAAATACAGTAATCTACTCCTTTTCTCTCATTTTTTCCCTATATGATCTGTTTAGATTGTAAGCTCTTTGGGGCAAAATTGTCTCTATGTACATATATATACATATGTACAAATGCAATGGGATCTGGGTTTTAGTTGGGTCTTATAAGCATGACAGATTGGGCTTATGTGTTTGCCAACTTCTCAACTCCATTTTGATTCTGGTAACTTTCCCTATCAGCCTTGGTTTACTTTGGAAAAGACATACCCCGATTTGGCCCAGTCGGTACTCATAGAACACAGATCACATAGTCAACAATTGCTCTATAAAGACATTAAAAAGTGATAAAACTCCTTTCCCATCTTCTGGGATTTGGCAAAGTTAATTTCCAGGCTGAAGCACACAAGATTTCCGTGGGTGAATTTTAAATATGCATAACAGATGGAGAATATTGATTTCCAGTTCAGTTTTCTTGAGGTTTTTTTTTTAAATGATATTACAGTGGAGAAGTTCACATAGGACACAGGAAATACAGAAGGTCATTTCCACCCTAGCTTCAAAGCAGGAGCTCTGCAGAGTGTTCCAAAAACCAGCACATGCAAACAACGTACAGACTTCAGGCAGGGTCAGCGAAGCAGATGTGTCACTTGAATTTTACCACTTGCTTAGCGTGAGAACTATTCCTGAATAATGGAAAGACCTTATGGGCAAACAAAGGACTTCACTGAACATCTTGGCTGCATATAACACGTGATTTGCTGTGCACTATTTCTGCATTGCTGAATGCTCTTGGGGCTTCTGGGACATCAGCGATAAAAAAAAAAAATGCATTGAAATAAATTCCTTAAAAATGGAAAAAAAAAAAAAGAACTAAAAAACTGTGGGTTCACTAATAGCATCCTTCAGCTGTCTTTTCTTTGTAACCATTTCCAAGAGGCTGGCAGTCAACGGACCATTAAAAACTAAGATCTGATCTGAACTGCCATCTTTCTCAGGTAAAGAGTGCCCTTTCTTTATTACTTGGTTGGACAGTGCTGAGTCTGACAAAGCTCTGGCTCTCACCCAGTTCATAGGGACATGACTATAAAAAATATGAAATTAATAATCTTAATTTACAGCTCAAACAAAGGTGTTTATACAGAGACGTGAAAAATCTTGAAAATTAAAAAAAAAACCCTAATAAGGACAAAAATTCTTTTTTTTTTAAACAGTCTGCCTTGAAGCATGTTGGTTTCAGTCCATTCCCCGGTAACAAATGTTCAGATGGCCAAAAATGAGTGTGGTACATGGTTATTTGTGCAAAACCTTGCCAGCCAGGATTTGGAACCAGGGATGGGTCCGGTCTGGTTTCCATTATATCCAAACCCTTGGAATCCAGACAGGATCTTTGGAAAAATGAACAGATATTTGATTTACTTCCAGTCTATGTCTCAAGAGCCTCCATTCCAGTCAAAAAATAATCAGTACGGCAAGAGAAGATTCACTGAAAAACATCTCAAGAATGGTATAAAATCTAGGTTACGAGCAAACCAAGACCCTCTGGTATCAACACCCAATGGTATTTTAATATAATCAGTGACTGCATACACACATTCAAAGGACCTGGGAGAATTCTCCTGGTTTTGTTTCCCGAATGGAAAAATTTACCGGGAGGCAGCTGAACAGGTATTTGAATGCTGAACCGTTGAAGAGCAGAGAGCTTGCAGTGCTGATGCTGTGCAGCCAGAGAGGCCCTCTGCACCCATCTCAGTGTGCTCTGCAGGGTCCTTCAGTCTGCTTGGTGACAGATGGCAGCGGTACATAGAGCATCCCTGATTGGCTGACCCAGAGTCAGCCTGTGTCTCCCTGAAAAACAATGGGGGATCGTAAAGGTGGGAGTATTTTGGTTCTGGCTTGGCTGGAGTAGTGGAGTCCAGCCTAAGTAACACACTGGAGAGGAGAGGGCAGGAGCAAAGAACCCTGGGATACTGAAGGACTATGCTATGGCTTCTCTCAGATCAGTACCTTGCATAGACAGTCACTCTCTCAGGAGTAACTCTTCTGGGAGTGATTTTACCTTGCTTATTTTTCTCCTGAAGCGGCCATTTTTGCTTTGGGAGAAGAATCCTAAACATCTCTGCACTTGTCGTTCCTCCTGGGACAGCAATGACTCTCTCAGGAGAAACTAAACATTTGTTTGTGGCCAATGTCTAGGGTGACCACATGTCCTGTTTTATTCAGGACAGCCCCAGATTTCAGAGACTGGTCCCAGCCAGCTGTGGAGAATTATTATGGGTGTCTTGGAAACACAGGGGTGCAGGGTGCAATCTGGCTGGGAGTCAAAGCTGCATGGAGCACCTTGAAAGCAGGCAGGCACCACTGCCTGACCAACACCCCTGCCCCCAACTTATGAGAGCACCATATGGAAATTTAAAGTGACCATATGGAAATGTCCAGGATTTCCATATGGTCACTTTACCAATATCTGTTCTGATTTTTATTAGGATCCAGGTAGACAATGAGGCCATATTCACTACTGCAAAGGCACTATTTAAATGAATAAATACATTAATAATTAATAAGGAAAAAGTATGAAATTTGCATCAAAACCTTTTCATGGACATTTTCAGAGAGCAAAAAGTGGCAATTAGTTTGAATAAATGCAGAGTGCACTGACAGCTAAACATTAGTTATTTGCAGGGCATTAATGTGATATGATAGCAAAAAGAAAAAGACCGCCTTGTCTCATTGTTTGTGACAAATGTAGCAATTGATCAATTCATCTGTCAAGAGACTTTTAGCCTTTTCTAACCCTGGCCTGTACCAGGGAACTGGAGGTGATGATATAAAATGTCTTCACTGTTAAAACAGTAAGGCAGTAGTGTAAACTGCCTAGGAAAGTGGTGGCATTTCTTTCACTGAAGGTTTTCAAGAGGAGGATGTAATGGGCATCGTTTAGGAATAGCATTCCTGCATCTCTACGGTGGGGCTGAGCCAAATGACCCTTGATTAAGGCATAAGTAACCACTGGAACAGACTATCTAGGGGTGTGGTAACTTCTCCTTCCCTTGGGGTCTTTTGATCAAGATTAGATGCCTTTCTGAAAAAGAGTCTGACAAAACTATTGGGTGAGCTGCAAGACCCGTCAGATGAAATTCAAGGACAGTGTTATGAAGGAGAGCAGATTAGGTGACCACTAATGGTTCCTCTTCGTGTCAAAATCTATGAAACCCGTGAATTCCCCCTTGCCATCAACTCACAGACACAATCAGCATGAACTAGCGCCATTGCAGGCAGTCATGGCAGAATAGTTCAAAGGGCCAGAGATGACATGGGGTTGAGCTATCCAGGATCTTCTAGAGATCAAGGCCAAATAAGTTGAAGTAGGGAAAGCTTAGATGAGTGTTGCCTATGCTGTTAGTGCTCTGTGATGTCTTCAATCACCAGTCAATCACCCTTCATTGGTATTTCACTCCCTCGCACACAATTATGATAAAGGAATAACATTTAGTTGCATTGCAAGAAAAGTTACAGTGGCAAAAGTTCACAGTGCACAGATATAGGCTACTAAAACGTCTGCTGTATTTTCTTAAACGTCATGAGAACAGAAGATTAGTCTGCGTGACTAGTTTGCTGCTTGCAAAGAGGTAATATAAGAATAAGCCTATTAACACATAAAAATCTTTTATTTCATCTCCCCTCAAGGCACCTAGACAGAGACAAAATTAGCACGTTCCTGTACTATTAGCCTTTAGGATTTAGCTCTCGTACATATAAATCATGATGAGATTTAATTTGCATTCAGATATTATGAGCAAGATTCAGCCTCATGTTCATCCGTGTAACAGGTCTCATGAGAGTCAAACCTTTATTAAATGAATACATCATCACTCTCCACCTCTCCCACTCCAAAGGGCTTGTGAAAGTAACCTTAACCAAGTCCACCTTTCCCAGTGAAATGATCTGAATCCAGAATCCTTTTGTAGTTTTCCGCATCTGGACATGATCCATCAGGAAAGAATCATTCCAGCAGAATTAAGAGCTGCAGTGTTATGCAGGATTTTATTATTTCTGGACAATTATTTGCATGTCCTAGAGCACTCAGTGTCTCTAGGCTTTGGGCTCCTAAAGCAGAAGCCACGTAGTCGCATCCATGATAATTAGTTTCACGGTGAGCTAATTGGCATTGCTTTTCATCAGTGCTTAGTCCCCAGGTTGCAAGTGTAAAGTGGAAGGTGTTAGATTTTTCCAGTGTTTTTTGGCTTTCCTGGCTGCCGCATGGGGCTGAGAAGGATTTTTTTCCCCTCCTGCTTCTATGGGTTTCAGGGGTCTTTTCACCTTTCTCAGGTGCAATGGGTGTTGGCTGCAGCCATGGTTGGGGATTTTGACTGGGATGTGCCAGTGCTCCTACTGGGACAGAAAGAAAGCCTCCTGGGTAGAGGGTCTTGCCCTTCCCCCTAGGGTTAGACTTCACTAGGGAAGAATTTCACCCCATCGTCAGGGACTGGGGGGGGGTTTGTCTCCTCTGTAACAGGGGCATGGTCTTCTTCCTTGGATCTCTCAAGTGTATTTTAACAAACTATCTCTGTCCATCCAGTGGCAGGACACTGGTAGTATCCTCACCCTCCAGCTTTACTTGTGGCAAATTAAAGTGTGTTTTTAATATCCTTGGGCATTGCACCTGGTTGCTGTAGGATAGGGTTGTACCTGCACTTTTAAGAATAGGTTAGATAAATTCTAGTCTAGGCTGGTTTAGATAGGGAAGATCCTGCCTTGAACAGGTTTGGACTTGATGTTCTCCCAATATGCCTCCCAGGCCTATTTTTCTATGATGCCACCTGAATGCTGCGTGATTTTTTTTTTTAAGTCTGCAGTCTCATTAATAGCCATGGAGATGGAGCAGAAACGCTGATCTCAGGTTGTATATTGATTGCAGCTACATTTGTAAAGAGATCCTGAGGGTGCTGATGGCAGTGGCGATGCTTCCATGGATTGGGCTCAGTCCTACAAACACTCGTGGAAAGTAGTTTCTCCATGCAAACAGGCTTGCCATCTCCAGGGAGACAGCTTACATAGGGAAATATTACTAATTTCCAAAAGTATTTCTGGGACTGAACCTGTATTCAGATTCTAATCTCAAACCAAATCCTGCTCCCCGCTATTCACTTGAAATGCAGCCCTTCTCCCTAGAGAAAAGTTAGTGAGATTTGACCTTTCTTAGATGATGAAACTATCATACTTATATGACAGATCATTCTTGGTGGCTAAAACAGTTCATTGGGATTGCCTGACATTTTATATTGAAGCTGCCTAGCATATTCTTCTACATCACGTAATCTCTTTTTCTTCCATTGTCACATTAAGTGCAGCTCTGAAATTACATTTCTCATGTGAATTTTCACATGATTATACATTCAAAGTTCAAACTGCTCTGTTTCTACCCACAGAAATGTTAATGGCCCAAAAAACTTTTTTTTTTTCCCCTACAGCAAGGTTGTTTGATCAGTGAAGATTATTAGCATTTTACATTTAAAAAAGAAAAGAATGCAAATTGTATACGCTTCCTGAAAAATGGAACAAAGGTGCAACTCAAACCTGTGAATGGGCTTGAAATGTTGGTGAAATCATAACTTATTTGCCAACAAATTTTATTCAAAGGCCTTTTGATTAAATCTCAAAACAAACTTCCTAACTGTAAGAACATTAGGATAAAGGAACAAGCTACCAGGGAAGCTACAGATGCTCCTTTACAGGAGATTTTCAAGAAGGGTCTGGCTAAGCTTCTGTCTGAGTCTTCGGGCATACAACATCCTGAATTCTTGTAGGAAATTGGACTCTCTCACCCTTGAGTGCCTTCCAATTCATTTCATAATTCTATGGTTTGAATGGTGTCTAGATCACAGAATCGTAGCGTTGGAAGGCAGCTCAGGAGGTCACTTCTAATCCAACTCCATGCTCAAAGCAGGACCATACCCATCTAGATCATCCCAGCCAAGGCTTCATCTAGCTAGGTCTTAAAAACCTCCAAGGATGGAGAGTCCACAAGCCCTCTGGTTAGCCTGTTCCAGTGCTTTACTACCCTCCTAGTGAGAAGGTTTTTCCTAATATCTAACCTAAACTTACTGGGTTCAACTTGAGCCCATTGCTCCTTGTTCTGTCATCAAAACCCACCGGGAACAGTCCAGCTCCATCCTCTTTGCAACCCCCGTGCAGGGAGTTGAAGGCTACTATTAAATCCCCTCTCAGTCTTCTCTTCTTTTATACAGGTGCCCCTTTAATTTTTTGCAAATGCTTTTAAACTATTTTAACCAACAATCCCATCCAAAAAGTTGTTCATCAGAAGTGAACATGAGAATATTGCTGCTAAAATTTGTAGATGATAACAACTGTTGAGCATGGTAAATAATAGGGGGACAGTCCACTTATAGTCCTATCTCAATGGCATAGTAATGGCATAGTAAGGCAATAGTAATTTGTTCGAAAATTATGTATTTTCATGTGGCCAAAGAATGCTTGTATATCAAGAAACAAAGGACACTTAAAAGTTGCAGGACTATATGCTAGATTTAATGTCTTTCAAAGGAACTTTAGAAATAAAACTTGACAAGCAATTCAACATAAACTCACAAAAAATATGTTACAGCTAAAAAAGTCAAGCCTGATCTGAGAAAGAACATATTGAGGGTGGATTAGGGAGGTGACCTTATGTCTGTATGCCAGCAATTCTCAGCCAGGGTACTGCAGCACCCTGGGTAGGGGGCATGAAATCCTTTTAAGGGTGATACAAGGTGCCTTGCAATATTAGCAATGTTATGTGTGCAAACATCACAAGAATTCACAAGATAAACCCAGAGATTTCAAAGACGAATCAATCAGTTCAAACACATACTGACCTGTTGCGGCCTTTCCGAGTTCTTCACAATAGAAGAATTGGTCCATTGTTTTCCCATCATAAAAAATGAGCTCAAGGTAAGAGCAGGCACTTTCGGGGGGGGGGGGGGGGGGGGCTGAGTCTAATGAGGGGTGCCATGAATCTAAAAAGGTTGAGAACCACTGGTGTATGCCAATGAGACCATTAGTGAAATACTAGGTGGTTTTCTGGAACCTATCATTCAAAGAAAGAAACTGAACAACTGAAAAGTGTTCAGCAAAGAGCTATCAGGAGTGATTCAAGATTGGGAAAACCTGCCTTAAAATGAATAACTATAAAAAGCTCAATTTAGTATATGCAAGAAAAGGCTAAAAGATGACATAATCACAGCCTGCAAGTACCAATATGGCGAGAAGATTTCCAACCATCCCTTTTGCTATCAGAAAGGTGAGCATCAAGAACCAATGGTTGGAAGCTAAAAAATTAAACAAATCCGAACAAGACAGAATATTTAAGTTTGAGGGCAATTAATTAGTAGAATAATTTACTAAGGGCAGTGGTAGATTCACCATCTCCTGCAGTCTTGTAATCAAGACTGGATATCTTTCTAAAATATATGTGATAACTCAACCAGAGGTTACGTGCTTGCGAGATTCACTTAGCGAAATTCCATAGTCTGCATTATACAAGAGGTCGGGCTACATAAGCATAGCGGTTCCTTTTGGCCTTCAAACCTGTGACTCTTTTACTATTCACAAAACATGAATGCATAAGGTGTGGCGGGCTAGTAGGGGGCACTTCTGCATTGAGCCACCCACCTTACTGTGCCCAACCACCCTCCAGGCTCCGAGTGCCTCCCTGGGAGTGCCTCACGTCTGGCCGACCCCCTTCCTGGAGCGCACCCGCTACCCTGGGGGTTCCACTGCCACCACCCAGAGATGGGCTTCATTCTGACTCTGCACACCCTCGGAAACACAGGCCTAGTAGCCCTCAAGTGTACTTGATTCACTTCAAGAACTTGGAATGCTTCCCTCAGTCAGAAGCACAAGTAGTGGTCTCCCTTAGTCAGCCGAACCAAGGGGACCCCAAGGCATAATCTAGACCCACTCCCAATGAGTCTCCCACACTAGATACAAAGAAGAATTTTATTGGTTACAAGGAGTAGGGTTGGAATAGGGTACAGGGTAGAGCAATATCAGAGAAATCCCATACAGCAAACTCCCATGGCTGGGTAGCCTTTGATCACGCATCTGAGTTACTGCAAGCTATATATCTAATTAGATCTCAGGTAGCTTACTCACAAGTATCATCCAGAGGCAGGTGGAGATTCCCTCTGGAGGCAGGCAGTTCCTTGATCATGAGTTTTGAGAAAGAGAGCAAGTTTCAGATGGTCCAGCTCTTCTCACTCCCTGAGCCTTCCTCATGGCTGCTGCCCCCACCTCCTGGGCAGTCCGTAACTTATATAGCCCTTGTGACCTCATTTACCTGATCCAATGGAGGCCAGCACCTGCTGGCTGTCAGCCAACCAATTTGAAATGCATCACTAGTTGCTGGGCAGACTGGCAATTCCTAGCTCCCCAGGGAGCAAGCTCCTCACGCAGGTATGTGATGCCAGTCACGTAGGCAGAGGGAGCAGGTTTCCCCCTTCCCTCGGGAATGTATCCAGCTCAGGTTACCTAAAGAGATAGGGTAAGGTGTGTACCCTCTGCTGGGCCCATCCTAAACAAATTGTCACAGAGCAGAGGTTTTGGGGGAAACAGAGGTGGCCTTCTGCCACACAAGGAACAAAAAAACGACAACCTAGCTTAACCAAAAAAAATCACATCTATATTGGCAGAAGATGTTTTTCAGCAGTTGCTACTTCTAGTGGTTCATTCATCAGGCCTCATGTCTTTTCCAGCTTAAATTGCATTGTTTATGAAGTAGTTTGGTGGAAAGTATACTGTAGCACGTGTCATATGACATGAGGACTATTGTTATAGTCAATGAGGTATGTTCTTTATACAAGAAGAAATTGTTCACCCTTTTCTGGCCAATGCAGTGTTTTAAATGCATTCTTGAATGCAGCAATATAGTCCATCAAAATGACTATCTAGGTCACAGTCACCTCGTGAAAGAAACAGAAATGATGGGGTTGGCAAAGAAATGGCCAGAACACCATGATTTGAATGCTTTAAAGCAGCACTCTAAACACTTAGGGGGAAAAACAGAGCTTTGAACCTCATTCTTGATTGTCAAATAGACCTTTGAAAAAATAAATGCAGAATGGAAATGTTTTTGGTTTGCACTCCCTTTTTTTTAGGTATCACAACACAACCTATGGAGCAATGAAAACTAAACTTCAGGGAAAGAATCCACTGGTCAAGCGGGGTAGATTATCAGGTTACTTGGAAAGCTGTTTTCATCTCAGATGTTTGTATTATACATGATGACTGCAGAGATATCCAACTTCTGGGCAGCTAGGAGCCACACACCATGTGGACCTCAGTCTTGGAGGCCACATGAGATGTGGGCTGCAGACAGAAGGCCACTCATGGCATGGGCACCCCTCCCCTCCCCGGCCTCTACCCTGCCTTTTAAGTAGTCTGGTTTCACCCCCTCCAGCCACACATGCAACCTGGAATCCCTCCCCTCCAAGCCATGTACGCCCCTGCCGTGCAGGCAGCTTGGCCCTTGTCTTCCATGTCTAGCATGAGTAGCCCAGTACCCTCCTCCACCACAAATGCTCCCTGGGCAGCTGAGCCCCTTCTGCTGTGCTGCCCCACTTGCAGGATCAGAAAGTAAAGCCAGAGGAAAGCAAGGGAGCTCAAAGAATATAGCTGCCAGGGCAGGAGTAAGGTGGGGAAAGGAAGAAGTGACAGCCATGCCATGAGCCTACAAATGACATGCTGCACCATGCTAAATTTGTAGCTCATCAAGTCTTTTGGACAAAACCTTTTTGGGAAAGGGCCCTCCAGATGAGTTGTTCATCACCATCGATCTGAGTCTAACAGTGACTAGCATGAAGTGGCCTTGAACAGGGGTAGGCAACGGGCTGAAATGACCCAACCCAGGTCAAAAGTAGGTGGGTAGGCACCACTAGTCCCCTGCTTCCACCACCGCTTGTCTCTCCAGTGGCATGGGAAAAGCGCCCACAGCCAATGTTTATCCCCACAGCAGCATGGAGAGAGAGCCCACCAAAGGCAACCCCCACTGCTGAATGCCACTGAAGACCAGTGTCCACCAGCTGGATCCAGAGGTTGTGTGGGCCTCATCTGGCCTGTGGGCCATAGGTTGCCAACCCCTGGTATAGAAAGTTCAAGTTAGGCCTAGTTGACTCACTCAACTTTGCCAGAAGACCTTGAAAATGATACCGTCTTCAACTGCTTCACAAGTACATAAACCAGGAGGCCAAAATCGTCTCTTTTGAAAATCCACTGATATCACTGGAGTCACACCACAGCCTATGCTGGAGGTCCTCCCATATCTATTTCACAGGAACAGGCCTGGGGTGTGGCAGGCATTAAAACTGGTTTCAGGCTGAAAATCAAACCCAAGCAAACCTGAATATAAAAATAAGAAACACTCTAAAGACGTCATCCAGTTTAATTATGCAGGACCTCTAATGTCATCGGGTCATTGTCACTGCAGAGAGCAAATGCTATATTGCAAATTCTGTTTGTAAGTAATCAATACATCTGGCAGCAAAATGTGTCACGCACTGGCTAACAAAGTGATGGAAAGTAACCTTTATGAAATAATCCCAGTGCTGTCTGCCTTACCAGTGATCCTTCTATGTTGCCTCCCTTGTAAACCATTTCCAGCTAATATCATATTCATTCACCTATTCTGGAAACAGAATACTGAATTATTTCTAATTTCTGCACCGGTAAAACATTTCTGTTGCTTCCCATAGCTGCCGAGTTAAGCCAACACCGAGCACTGCTGCTGTGATTTGGGTTTGTTCCCTTTCTGCTCCCACAACAGACAAGGGGGAGGATATAAGAGAAGGGGAAAGGCTGTATGAGAAGATGGAGAGAGAAAAAGAGGGGAAACTAAGAGAGGGAGATAAAAAGACAAATGTTCAGCAGAAAAAGACCCCCTGATTTCTTTTTTATTTCCCCTTTTCACAGGCCCTCGGTGATATCAGGACAGATTCTCCTCCTATTCTGAAATAGTATTACTCTCACATCCATAGGCACGTACAAGTGCCTAGTATACCTAACCCTTTTATCTTCTTATAATGCTTCCTTTATTCCATGCATCCCACTGGCAGAGAGAGGAATTTATATCTGCAATTCCATTGATGACTCCTTATTCATTTCCCAAAATGCTTCCTTTCCTGGGGTTTATCTTTTCATGGGTGAGGAGATATATATAATTCTCTTTTTTTTAATTCTCTTTGAGACCACAGTTATACAGCAGGTCTTTTCAGCTTCTTTGTACCTGCAGGGCCCCAGTAGAGAGTCATGGCAAGCTGGTTTTAAAAATGTATCTCCCCATTCCACCCTTAGAGCTTTTTGGTATTCGAGTCTGGCGTGCCAAAGGAGTGCACTGGCCTTTCCTTTAGATGTCTCTCAGACATATCATCCCCTAATCGATCCATTGTAATGGGTCTGTTACAACTGTCTCCATCCCATAGTCAGCTCTTGGTTTTCAACGGTGCTGAGCTGTTATCAAGAAGCTGTGCAGGATGGGAAGGTTTTAAAAGCTCAGACCCAAAGTATCATCCCTGAGTATCTGTGTCTCCCTAAATGCTGCAGACCAATGAACGTGGTATTGAGCTAAGAAAAGTTTGCGCTGGAAGTTTCTCATCCCATATTTTCTAAGCATCCTTGGAGCATTTGACTCAAAGTCGTGCCGAAGGATAACCTTTTGGAGCCACCAAAAAGACGGTGTTGCTGTCTTTCGTTCTAGACGTAGAGCGCCTGCTCCGGAGAGGCAAAGCTATTTACAACCCAGTAAATATTTGCCATTGTTAGAAATTCTCTGTTATTTGTTTCAAATGATGTTGCCATTTTTAAAGCAAATTTCAGTCACAGGGATGGAAAGATATAATGTTTCCATAAAAATATAATGTTTCCATAAAGACATAAAATGTGGTATACTGGGAGGGTTGGGGAAATGCCCAGTTGAAGGAAGCCACAGTAAAGGACTGGTGTAGGACAGCACAAAACAATGTTTTTCAAATTCTGGTCTCAGCATGCGATTTGGGATGAAAGAGTCTCGGAGTCTACACTTGGGTTCGCTAACAGATTGTGGCAGATGTGCTGCCCTGGGCTGTGATGCATATAATTTTCTCCAATTAAAATAATTACATCATTGGTGATCAATCATCGTGCTTATAAAAATAACTAAGAATCCCTCATCCATAGACTCTGAATGCCCACTTAAGCCTTTCTGTCAAAGAGATATGATAATAGCCATTGCTGTCCAGAGCAATTATTTCTGTGTCTCACTCCTATCAGAAAGTCTTATATCTCGGCTTCCTGATAATCTCCTCAGCCAATATTATGCAGCAATATCGCTTAGGGACTATGCAAAGTCCTAGTCAATGTAGGCCAGAGCTATAGCCCTGACATACTAGAAGTTGGTCCAGACCCCAGAATCAACCAGAAACTGGGAATTGAATATTGGCTAAAGCCTCTAAACCATACTGGTATAGGATGATAGATCATCCTTCTGTGAATCAGGTAACGCCTCTTGCTACAGCTGCAGAAGCATGTGCTTCAGCTCCAATCCAAATTGATGTTGTGTTGTTCTCACCCTTAATGGATATCTGACCTTTTGGGCTGAAGAGTCAAGATAGCCAAGCCGTGTCGCCACTTTGAGTACCTTCCATGGCTTGACCATATTAACCTCACAGACTACAAGACTTGGGCTAACCTTTTGATATGCTGCACTGTTATCTGACTTCAAAGGTCTGCACTATTCTACACCAGCAGAGAATTTGGACCATTGGGCCAACGAAGTTGCCTTCAGCCATTAAGTCATATATTCAAGGCAATAAAATCAGACAGAGACACACTGTTTATAAAACTTACATTAGCATCAAGGTCTTAAGGGTTATCCATCTGCCAAATCTGCAGTGTTTTTGATTTTTTATTTAGCGATAACTCTAAAATTATCTAGTAAGCCTTCAAAAAACTACTATGAATCACCCCCGTGATGATACATGAACAGAACACATTTGAGGTTTCCAGGTGACGCCTATTATTTATTTTAAATCCTTCATTCCAGGTAAAGAAAGGGGGGGGAGTATTTTCCCAAAATAACATATCTCAGATTTTCAAATTTTCTGACCTCCAAGAGTATATTGGATATAGTTGTATAATTATGTATATTTAATCCTCAAAGTTTGTGCAAAAAAGCTCTCTGCATTTGAGAAACTTCAGGGGGATCTTTTAACGGAAATGATATGCCAAAATCAGACTTACAAGTAATAGACAGTCATACTTACGGGGTCTTTGCCATAGCTTTATAAGAAAACCAGGCTTATGCAAGCTATAAGAGGGATATCACTCTGAGTCTATGAAAATCAGCCAGAAAACTCCCAGTGATTTCAACACAGGACTGGAATTTTTACTCAGGTCTTCCCCCACTTTATTTCTTTTTCTCCATTTCCACTTTGCTGCTTTTTAAAAAGAACCATAGAAACATAGTTAACAATAATGCATTGGGCCATCTCCTCAATTTAAATCAGTATTAATTCCACTGATCTCAAAAGAGCAATGCTGGTTTTCACCCCAATCGGCCAAATTTTTCTTGGAGCTCTTCGAAGTGTAACCCGGGTGGCGGCCCAATTGTTGCCACCTCTGCCCAATATCAGGGATGGATGGTGTGGTGAGAGTGGGGCAGGGCTTCCAGCCAGCACCAACTGACTTTCCAGCCGGCCCTGCTCCCCACAGAGCAGCCCGTGGTCCCAAGAAGGTCTAACACTTAACTGATTGAACTATTTACACTTCATTTACAAAACAAGAGTAATAGGAAAGGTTAGTTACAAGTGAACTTAAACGGCATAACCAGAATCACAAAACAAACCCGAATGCATCAGTCAACCCCTGACTCAAGACCCACAGGTAGGGGAACCGGCAGCTTTCAGCCAGTGCTGAGATGCTACCACAAGGAAGCAAGGTGCTCACTCCCAGCAGCTCCAACAGGCTTCCCAATAAGCAACAGACTGCAACAAGCTCAGCTTTTCTGGTCTGCAGCAATCAAACTGTATCAAACCCCAACCAACACAAAGAGGCTGAAGGGTGACCCTCCGTGGCAACCCAAAAGGCAAGCAACAAGCAACAGAGTAGGCTTCTGCAGCAATCAGCATGACCCAAACACAAAGCTCAGGGACTCCATCCAATGACAATCAGCTGCAGAATACGGGACAAGACTGAGTCCCCTCTGGGCTGGCTCAGAGGTCACCAGCACTGTTTCTAGCCCAGGGTAAGTATCTCCAGCCAATCTGGTGAGCCCACATTGGCAGTCTGTTACAGAAGTATTTTGTAAACTGCAGCTACCGTCACTGGGAACACGGCTGTCCACTTCAGTCAGGCTGTAAATACGAATCTCCAGATGCCTGATTACTGGATTATTCCAGTCCTAGGGCAAAGTCCTCAGAAGAATATGACATCTGTTATGGAAAACTCGCACTGTTATCCCTTCCATACTCGAGTATCTCCCCAATGTTGCACCAGTCCCTACAACGTTGCCTCCACAAGGTCTCCCTTCTATTTTTGTAATATCAGAAATGATGAGGCTCGCAGCAGTCCCGTAGAACAGCGGGCAGCAATGGTTTTTAGGCTGTGGGCCGGAAATGATGTAGCTCATGTCAAAGGCAAGGGCTAGGACCCAGCCGCCTCCACCGTTTTCCCCTAATGGGGAGAGTGTCTGCAGCTGGTGGTTGTCTCCATGCCAGCACAGGGAGTGTGCCCACTACTGGCACTTTTTTCCAGAGGTGGCACAGGCAAATAACTGCTGCCAAAACCCCCCATTGCCCCACATCTGGGGCCCAGATCAAATGGCTCAACAGGCCAGATCTGACCTGCAGGCCACAGGTTGCTTTCCCCTGCCCTAGTGAGACTATTCCAGCACATGTTTTGATCCTCTATAAATAAAAGGATCCATAATTACTTCACTAAGGAAAAAAAATCTTACTGAACAAAGCAGTCCTATGGTGGACTAATTACATGCACTAAAACGCACATGTAGATGGTGATAGGGGCTGCCTGCTACCTAGCCCTGCACTGTAGCACCCTTGCACCCCAGCCAGCACCTCCACCCTCCAGTGGTGCCCCCCTGAGCCTAGGGCTGAACCCCAAGTCCCCTGCCAGCTTGGAGCTGCTCTGCCCCAGCTCAAAGTGCTGTGGTCCCAGGCACATGTGTAAAAGCTGCACCCGGGAGCAGTTGACTCCGGCGCAAACTGAGCCAGACTTTACTTCATTGCACTAATAGCATGTGTAGATGCATCCACTGTGGAGGGTCTTGCCATCCTCTGTAGTGGCGGGCATAGCTCTCATCCTTGGATCTCTTAAGAGCATTTTAACAACCTTGGCAGTGGTGAGACAGTGACAACCCTCATCCCTTTGCTTTATCTTTGCAGGTTAGGGTATTTTTGAGCAATATGACTTGTAGGTGTGCAACAGGGTGATTGTGTAGTTTTAGGAATGTCAAGGATCAGTAATTAGGCGAGGATTTGTATAGGATGGTTTGGATAGGGATGATCTTGCCTGGAGCAGGGGGTTGGATGAGGTGACCCCCAGAAGTCCCTCCAGCCCTACTTGTCTGTGATGCTATAATTTTTTCCCATAGGGTGCTTTGGCACTGTGGTGTGTTGGAGGGGCTGGAGGAAACAATCTTGCCCTGTGTTAGTAATCCCAGGGTGACTGTATGATGCTATGAGGATCAGGAATACGTAAAAAGAGTACCAGGGAGTTTCTTATTTGGTCTTCTAAAAGTATCTGATTTAATAGCTACAGCAAACTGAACATAGCGCATGACTTTCAGTTTGGAACAGAGTCAACACCAAGCTCCAAACTAGAGTAATTCATTAATCTGTTCAAAGCAATTCCTCAGTCAGGCTAAATGCTTCGGGATAAATCATGTGCAGATGACATTCATTACCTAACCTGAGTTTCTGAAGAACCCCGATTAGATCAGTTACAGAATTATTCTTGCACTTTAAATGGAAATAAGATGATTTTTAAATCACCATCAGGGCAATATCTTTGAGAGGATGGCTGGTTTGTATGTCCAGCATCCTACATACTAACTGATCTATGAGTCATCCTGCCTCCCACCTTATCTTCACGGCACCACACAATCCAGGGAGCACAATCACATCCAAAGGTGATTTTACACCTATTGCCTGCACGGAGGACAAATTGAGGCAAAATCTGGACTGTCATCTTTGGCGTGTTATGAAAGTCTTATTTATTTGAAGAGTCTGATTTGCAGTTAAAAAAAACTGCCAGGATAAAATAAACCTGCCTTCTTTCCACGACAGTGTTGCCCTTTCAAGTATGAGACTCACGTCCCTAATATAGTCCAGGTGCTAGTGCTGCCTCTGTCCAAAGGAAAAGGGGCGCTCACAAGTTTGCAAGGTGACGCACGCTTGGTTTTCATCTTTGCAAGTGAATTCAAGGTCCCATCCCACCCTCTGAAGTCAGTGACAAAATTCCCAATTTCATCAGCGACGTGGGATGAGCATCATACTACTGAAGGGAGTAAAGCACTGCTAGCAATGGCATATGGCAGGTAGCGTGCAAGCTTTCTCGCCCAGTGCTCGTAGCTGCCAACGCACTTTCTGATCTGCGCTGTCTCGGCTCTTCCGGGAAGTTTCTCCCAGGCAGATTCTCCCCTGTGCCTGCTACACAAAGACCAGGATTTTATTCCCAGCTGCATTACTCTCAAGACAGATGCATTCCAGTGACTCTAGTCCCTCTGGTTTTACACCACTGGAATCCAGAGCAGAATCCAGCCCAACTAGGATGGGGAAAGGCTTTCTTCCTATGCTACCTCTTGTACCCAGAGGCCCTGTTCCCTTTCCCTTCTGCTGCCTCCCAGACCACGTATCCATTCCCCTTATGCCCCCTTTGGCTTGCACTTGACCCAGTCCCATGGTTGGTTCCCCTGGAATGCAATACACTTTGCTATTTGCTGCATTCATTTGTATTGCCTAGTTTGGTACTTCTTAAATAAAACCCTTGATTTTATTTAAACGATCTCCATTGGTCATTATGAGCGTAAGCAGGCACTTGGGCATGAGCCAGGCAGAAAATCAATGTGCTTTCAAGAGAGGCGGTGATATAGTGTACATCCATGTCAGCCGGGTGCCCGTAGGCCTTCTCTGCCCATGGAGACCAGCAGGTCCAGATGCCCGGTGCATGAGGAAGGCAATGCCAGCGTCTTGTATGCTAGCAGTGTACAACAAGGCTTCCCATAGAAAGTCCTGACTTGGCTTGTAACTGCCCCACAAGCTCGCTTCACTACCAGTAGTTGGTCAGAGCCCATGCTGATTGTCATTGCCAGGCACAGCAATGTCCCCACTAATGCCCCCTCTTGCCTCTCTAGACCCTAGTCCACTACCTGAGCCCTGATCCTAGTTGCTCAAAACACTGGGCAATTCTCTTGGCAGCTCTGTCCTCCTTGCCCAGGACTTGCCCCTGTGCTCACCATTGGGAAAAATGCAGCAAACCATCAAAATCTTGGGTAGGCATCCATCAGATAGATGCCTCTGCCCTCACACTGAGCACCTGCTCACTGGCCTTGCTCATTGTCATCCTGCCTAGCTGGAAGCTGAACAGTTCCTGCTCCTTGCTCTGGTCAAGATGCTAGAAGAGCATCATGTCATAGACGTTAGGGGTGGAAGGGACCTCGAAGATCATCAAGTCCAGCTCCCCACCCCAGGGGCAGGAAGTCAGCTGGGGTCAAAGGTTGCCAGTAAGATAAGCATCCAAACATTTCTTGAATGAGTCCAGAGTAGGTGCCTGCATCACTTCTGGAGGGAGTCTATTCCAGGTCTTGGGGGCTCGGACAGGAAAGACATTTTTCCTTATGTCCAGCCTAAAACGGTCTCTGAGGAGTTTATGACGGTTGGTCCTTGTTTTCCCTTGGGGCGCTCTGGTGAACAGCTGTTCTCCCAGATCCTGATGCACACCCCTTAGGTACTTATAAGCAGCCACCAGGTCCCCCTTGAGCCTGCGCTTTTCCAGGCTGAAGATGAGATGAGATGTTTCATGAGGTGCATCAGCAATGGCTAGACTAAGTATTAGCATGCGCACAGGGATGGCACCCTCAGTCTCTACGTTAGGGACAGCACTAGAAAACATCCTTGTCCCACCTGGATAGCCAAAATGGAGTTGTGGAAAATGTATAATAGTTTCCTATATAGTCCGACATTCTGTATATAGTGCCCAAACCAAAATCTTGTCTCAAACCTTGGCTTGACACCCTGCCAACTGGACTAATACCTGGCTTTGACCTGGCTTCTGGTAAACCCCTTACTCTTGTTACTACTTGTTGGTCCTGATTTCTTGTTCCCTGGGACCTGTTTACTAAGTTTCTAGCACTATCTTTGTTCCCGGTTCCTGCCTGTTGACCCCACTGCCCCAGACTGCCTTGCTGTACTGTGGTTTAGCTTGGTGACCACCTGTGCCCCAGCTGTAAGCCTGATGCCTCTTTTGTGAATCATCCATGCTACTCACATCTTTCTTTGGAGATTGCCAGTGTAAATACTCACCAGGCCCAAAGCTCTTTTTCTTGTGAAAATTGAAAAGAGACTAACCGGAGTAATACAGGTGGAGTAAAATCAGCAGGGCTAAATGCTTAAAAGCAGCAGGCTGCTTGCACATCAGCTGCAAAAAACAAAAAAAAATGAAAACTCCCAGTTTCTAACACCATGAATTCCCAGAAGGGTAATAATTATGCACCCAAGAAACAATAAGAAAGGAGCATGCACCAAATGATCAGGCTGCCTTTCAGCAAGTGAGGATTTCCTGCACACCACTGGAAACATTTTTTTTAAAGGGTAATAGTGACCACAAGTTATGCACTGTCCTGAGTTATCTTCAAGGGAGCAGGAACGTGCAACTGTGACAGTCAGGTCTAGATTGTAGATTTGCAGATTTAAAGGCCAGAGGGGAGCACAACATGGCCTGACACTAGCCAGGTGGCTTAACCAAAAGCTTTCTGCACTGAGCCCCTATTGCTTATCCTGTGAAATATTTCTGCCGTTAGTCAAGATGCTTTAATCTACCTGGATCATAAGCACTGATTTGCTGGTCCAGTGGAACTGACTGCACTGAAGAAATGCTATCAGCCATTTTTCGTTTGTCCTAAATGAAATCTGCTATGTCAAGCAAGGCTTTTCCTGCTCTTCCTCATGCTGGCACTGCAGCAGCAGCACAGCAATATTAAATTATTACAAACAACTGGCAGATACCAGAGAGCTCCTCCGTTCTCTTCCCTGCAGCACACAGTAGCTTTGGAGGCTTTAGGACTTCCCTACAAAAGGTCTTCACAGTAACACAGGGACACAGCCGGGCCCCCAGGGTACAGAGGCAATGGCAAGATGTGGTTGCTGCATGATGGCAATCCTCCTTTGTTTGCCACCCTCTCCCGATTTCTCTCCCCCCAGTTCAATGCCCAGGGTACTTGCCCCACTTGCCCTCCCTTTGTTACACCACTAGGTCTTAGGTTTGTTAGAGGATGTTAGCTGTATTATAGGCTAGGGTGTGTAGGGGGAGGTGTAGAGGGCCATGTGGGATTTCACGTCTATGGCCATTTGTACACGCCACTAAATTGGCCTTCAAGGCGGCTTATTGCCCTTTTGCACCACATTAATGGTGCAGCTGTTTGCATTTGTCAGCAGTGTAATTCCCTTTAATGGCATGGCTGTTTGCATGCGTTGGCGTGTAATGCATGCTCAATGACTCTGGGGCACGTTAAATGACTTTGGGATGCAGACAAATAAAACATCTCCAAGGTAGTTTAGTTTGCCGCAGAGGGAAGTACCAGCCTGTGGACAGCTCAGGGGGTCCTGTCCAGGGAGGCTCCACTGAAGGGGAAAAAGAAATTAAAGCAGCGAGCCTGATTTTTTTTTTCTCCCTAAAGCCTGCCTACCTGAGCTCCACGGGGGCCCAGTGCTTCCCTCTGCAGCTGCGGTGCCCTCTGGGACCGCTTAGGCCAGGTGCTTATGGGTGGGTGCCACCTGGGGGGCACTGCAGCCACCGCAGGGGGAAGCAGCAGCCTCTCCGCAGCTCAGGGACCACTCGGCTCGCCCTCCCCTCTCCACCCCCAGAGAGGCAGGTAAGATTTCATAGATTTCATAGACTTTAGGGCTGGAAGGGACCTCGGAAGATCATCGAGTCCAGCCCCCCACCCAAAGGGCAGGAAGTCAGCTGGGGTCATAGGATCCCAGCAAGATAAGCATCCAGTTTCATCTTGAAGGTGTTCAATGAAGGCGCTTGAACGACCTCCGGTGGCAGGCTGTTCCAGACCTTGGGGGCTCGGACAGTAAAGAAATTCTTCCTTATGTCCAGCCTGAAACGGTCTTGAAGTAGTTTGTGACAATTCGTCCTCGTCATCCCTTGGGGCGCTCTGGTGAACAAACGTTCCCCCAGATACTGGTGGTCACCCCTGATAAACTTGTAGGTGGCCATCAGATCACCCCTGAGCCTGCGCTTTTCCAGGCTAAAGAGCCCCAGGGCTCTCAGCCTCTCATCGTAGGGTCTGCTTCCCTGACCTCTGATCATGCGCGTGGCTCTTCTCTGGACTCTCTCAAGCTTCTCCACATCCTTTTTGAATTGTGGAGCCCAAAACTGGACGCAGTACTCCAGCTGCGGCCTCACCAAGGCCGAGTACAGGGGGAGAATGACGTCCCGAGATTTGCTTGAGAAGCATCTATGGATGCAAGCCAGCGTTTTGGTCGCTTTACTAGCCGCAGCATCGCACTGCAGGCTCATGTTCATCTTGTGGTCAATGATGACCCCCAAGTCTCTTTCTTCCATAGTGCTAGCCAACTTAGCACTGCCGAGCCTATAAGGATGCTGCAGGTTTTTTTTCCCAAGGTGGCGAACCTTGCATTTATCGGTGTTGAACACCATCAGATTCTCGTCCGCCCACTTGCTGAGCCTGTCCAGGTCAGCCTGGATCACCCGCCTGTCTTCTGGTGTGGATGCTTTGCCCCAAAGTTTGGTGTCATCTGCGAACTTGGCCAGTCCGCTTCTGACTCCAGTGTCCACATCATTAATGAAGATGTTGAACAGTATGGGTCCAAGGACAGAGCCCTGGGGGACCCCACTGGTCACAGGACACCACGATGAGTGACTTCCATCAATTACTACCCTCTGGGTCCGACCCCGGAGCCAATTTTCCAGCCAGTGGATCGTGGAGGACCCAAGGCGACAATTGGCCAGTTTCTCCAAGAGACGATCATGGGACACCAGATCGAAGGCTTTTTTGAAGTCAAGATATATGACATCAATCTCATCTCCCTTGCCCAGGTGATAGGTCACCTGGTCGTAGAAGGAAATGAGATTGGTCAAGCAAGACCTACCCGCAACAAACCCGTGCTGGCTATCCCTTAAGATGTTGGTGTCAGCCAGTCCATTAAGGATGGCCTCTTTAATAAACTTTTCTAAGATCTTCCCCAGGATAGAAGTCAGGCTGATGGGCCTATAGTTAGCCGGATCCACTTTCCTCCCTTTCTTGAAGATAGGCACCACATTGGCCTTCTTCCAGTCTTCAGGCACTACACCAGAGCACCAAGAGTTTTCAAAGATCCGTGCTAGAGGCTGGGCTATGATGATCGCCAGCTCCTTGAGTACCCTGGGGTGAAGATTGTCAGGGCCGGCTGACTTGAAGGTATCCAGCTTCTCAAGATGTTCCTTCATGAAGTCAGCATTAATGGAGGGCAGGGGATCACCCTCACCCGGACTTCCCGGCCCTGTAGCGGGCACGGGCGTCCCGTGGGGCTGATGAAATACCGACGCAAAGTACCTGTTTAATAGGTTGGCTTTTTCCTGGGCGTCAGTTGTCAGTTGCCCCATCCGGTTCAGCAGGGGTCCAACGTTGCCCCTGCTTTTCCTCAGGCTCCCCACGTATCTGAAAAAGGACTTTTTATTGTCCTTGATGCTCAAAGCTAGCTGGAGTTCAGTTGCAGCCTTGGCTTTCCTGGTCTGCTTCCTACAGGACCGGACCAGTGCAGAATAATCCTCCTTGGAGGTGACTCCCATCCTCCATCCTTTGTAGGCCTTTCTTTTTAGCCTCAGGAGGTCTGCTAGGTCCCTGGAGAGCCAGGGGGGCTGCTGTGCCCTCTTGCTGCCTTTCCTCCGAGATGGAATAGACTTAGTTTGGGCATTGAGGATCGCTCCCTTGAGGAGCAACCACTCTTCTTGAACTCCCCTCTCCCTGTGGTCACAGTCCCTTAGGGCCTCACTGACAAGCCTCCTAAGCTTGTCAAATTCGGCTTTCCTGAAGTCAAGGACTTCCGTGTTGCTGACCGACTTGCCAGCTTTTCGGCGGATGGTGAAGGTGATCAGCTCGTGGTCGCTGTCACCCAGCTTCCCATCGATCACTAGGTCGCTGACTAGGTCATCCCCAGTAGCCAGTACCAGGTCGAGCAGCGCTTTGCCTCTCGTTGGCCCATAGACTTCTTGAGTCAGGTAGAGGTCATCCACACATGAGAGGAAGCTCTGCGACCACTCAGATTTTGCTGAGCGATCCTCCCACGAGATGTCTGGGTAATTGAAGTCACCCATGACAACCATGGTCCTGGAGCAAGCTGCCTCAGCCAGTTCCCGGGCAAACTCCTGGTCTAGCTCAGGACTTTGGGTGGGAGGTCTGTAATAGACTCCCACCATTGTGTCCCCTGTGCCGTGTTCCCCACAGATTTTAACCCAGAGGGTCTCCAGCCGTCCACCCTGGTCGCCAATATAGGCTTGCAGGGACGCATAGCTTTCCTTAACATAGAGAGCTACAAGTAAGGATCAGGCCTAACCCCTGTGGACATACCACAGGGCTTTACTTCACCCTAAAGTGAAGCGGTGCTTTTGAAGACCCACTGCTTCAATTTAGGGAGAATTAAACCGAAGTAAACCCCCATGGTATGTACAAGTGCCCTATGATATGGTTACCTGAATTTGCTGGGGGTTGGGCTCAGGGTGTGGCCATATCATAGCAGCAGTACGTCCCAGCTAGGATGACCCCAAGGGTTTTGCACTGGTGCATCCAGTCGCTCCCACATGTATGCTCCAAACCCAGATGTACACCAGTCAGGCCATTTCAGGGTGTCCCCAACCATCACTCTCAATCACGTCAGAGACCAAGATCTCAAGAGAAGCCCAGGTGGCCCCTTCCAGTCCTGTGCTTTCTCTGAGCTATCTTCCCAATAAATATTCATGCCTGATATAAACACTTCCTGTGATGGGGACTCCATCACCTCCTGAAAATTGCTGTTTGAATGTTTAGTTACCCTTACTATTAAAAATGTTCGCTTTACTCCTAGTCTGAAGTAACCCCTGAATATCAGATTGTCTTTTGCTCATGAACTGAAAACAGCCATTTTCCCTTAGAAATCTCTCCCCTGCTCAAACCACCTCCAAACCTTCTCTGGAATACTTTAAATAGAGCGAGTTTATGAGTCTCTTACAGCAACGTGTAATTTAGTTTAACTTTGTTGGAGCACTTTTCTGAATCTTTTTTTTAGCAATCTCCTTGAAGTAGGAACTCTAACCTCAACGTAGTTTTCTAGGCTGGTCTCATTCATATTGGGCATGTCTACATATGTGCATTTACTGCACAGTAACTGAAGCTACTGAGTGGTACAAGTGTGCATGTACACGTTCACACTCATATTGCACAGTAAATATGGTGACTTACACTGACTTGAGTGTAAATTTATGCAGGCATCAAATTTATGCCCAATTAATTACAGTGTAGTAATGCACGTGTAGACGCCTTACTGTGCAGTAACACTGTGTGTGTGGACTGACTTGGGATTGACTTCAAACCCAAGTCAGTCCACACACAGCATTAATGTGCCCTAATGCTTGCACATGTAGACACTGGCCTATTCCCACTTACTGCGCAGTAATTTACTGCACAATAAATTTCAGCCAGCATAAATGCACATATAGACATACTCACTGTGCGCCACGGTATCCTACAAATACTTCATATTATCTCATGTATAAATCCAAGGATCACCTTAGCTATCTCACTGGCTGCCTGAGTGAGCCCAGCTGGCTTTCTGCCATTATAAGCAAGTCCTTTCCCCATCTTATCTGGAATGCGAAGATCATCCTACCAGGACATGTGCTTATGAAAAATTATATAATTCACACTACAGAGTAAGTTCAGCCTGGTGAAATCAGTCTATGCTTTTTCTGTGGCGCTGACCCTATTTTTTCACATGGAAGTAGAACTGAAAAACGATATTGCCATGCAGCAAAAGCTATTGGACATAGACTACTAGAGAGGAAGAAAAAGCGACCTTCATGTCAGCATTAAACCAGTTGGCTGTCCACACCTCCTAGTGTGATCATTTCACTATGAAAACTCCCTTGGACAGCATATTAAACTTGAGGACAGTGGCACAGTAAAAATATTTTATATGGCTTCCTGCAGTCCCCCTGCCTGTCTAGACAGAATCTATTTATATTTGCCTGGTACTTAATTTAGACAAATAAATATGTCTCAATAATAATCCAGTCCTGCAAGGCATAGATCCTGTTTCCACTGATCTTGCAACCTGAGTGGTCTCCCCATGCATTGTCAGGCAGCAACAAAGAGGGCATTCCCCAACAAAATGATCCCCAAGGAATACGGGATACAGAAAGGAACTATCCGAAAGCACATCATTTGTTCTTTGCATCAATAAGCAATGCATTTGGGACTGGGTATTGAAGGTTTTAAAGGCAAAGAGATGCTTTGTGATTGTCAGAGGTACAGAAAAGGAAATCAAAGGTGATTAGTGGTATGAGGTCGCTTCCATATGAGGAGAGACCAAAGAGGACAGGACTCTTCAGTTTAGAAAACAGATGCTTGAAGCAGGACGTGATAAAGGTTTACAAAATATTAAATGGTGAAGAGCAAGTCAATAGGGATTTTATTATTTACTCTCTCTCACGCAATCCAAGAACTAGGGGTCACAAAATGAAACTAGTAGGTAGTAAGTTTAAAACTAACAAAAGGAAGTTCTTTTTCACCCAGCGTGTCATTAAAGCGTGCAACTCGTTGCCACCACATATTGTGGAAGCTGTACTTTAGCCAGGTTCAAAAAGGGATTGGACATATTCTTGGAGGAACGGGGCATTAGTAGCTATTGAGCATGGGAATTAGGGGCACAGCCTCTGAATCAAAACTTCTTAGACTTTATGCTGGAGGCTGCAGAGGACCAGTGGAAAAAAGTCCTGGTCCAACCCAGTTCGCTCTCCATCTCAGCATCCACTCTTGGCCATTGCGTGATGCAGGATACTGGGCAAAATAGGCCTGTGTTTTAACCCAGTAAATGGCAGTTTTTCTGTTCTTTTAAGAGAATAAAGCATCATTCTATCCAGCCCACTAGCCAATGACAGAGAGGAAAGTATAAAACCATAACACAGTGACTCTCAGTCCTGACTGGCTCAGGAGACGCATCTTAATCAAAGAGCTGCAGGACCGTATATACCATGAGATGAATTGCAAGTGCACCGCAGTTCATAAAGGGGTAGGGAGGAGAATATACTATAGTCTTCAGTGTGTTGCATTACTGACAAATGCAGGAAAGGCCTATCCAAGGTATGCTGGTAAGAGCAACAAATAACAAATCGAAAAGCCGTTTAGGGCCCTACGGCTGCACTCTGAGCATTGCTGCCGTAATAGAATTCACTGAAATGTATTGTATCTTGTACTGTCATGGGAAGAAATTTCTTCTTGACCCCAGAGAGGATCAGCTAAAGCCCCAAAGCCTGAGGCCTCATAGCTTAGCAAGTTCCCAAGAAACCAGGAGTTATTTCTATGAGTAACGATAACATCTGAAATTTGCTAAGATATTCATTGCAAAGGCTATTCCCCTCGATAATACCCTCAGCAGCAACCTTGCTAATTCCTGTGCACTGAATTTTGCAAAAGCCCTGTTCACCCTCAAAGTCCATGTGAGTTCCTGGTGCTTTTCTGGTAAATCTGGCCCTGAAATTTTTCATTTTCCTTCTGTGATACATTTGAGCATCTCTCACCCAGAAGTCAAGGGTGATGCCATGGGAGTACAAAGGGCAAAGCTCTTAACTGCTTTCGAAAGCTGAGTTCAGTAAACTTATAAAACCATTGGCATGACATGGCTTGACTCTCAGTACCAGCAGAACCAAAGACCCAGGAAGTCCTTTCTAGTCCTTTTTCTGAAATCCAGCTTCTATTGAAGTCAGTGGGTTGACAGGGAAAACCGAAGGGGACGAGGCAGGAAGGGGGCGTCTACCTGCTTGCTGATGCTGCTGTCCTGAGCTGAGCCCAGCTCCTGCATGGCCCAGGTGGAGCAGGATAGGAACTCCCCTCCCCCTGGGACAGTAGCAGTGGCAGGCAGGGGAGGGGTGGGGAAGTGCTTCTGAGCATGGTGGAGAAGGGAGGGAGGGACCTCTGATCTTCTTCAGGGACTTAAAAATAGTCCCTGGCTGCTTCTTCTACCACACGTTCAGAAATGGGGGTGAGGCTGCACCACCGTACACTCTCTGGATCTATGCTAACAGACAGCTAACCCCTGCTTCTTAGCCAGGGGCCTGATCCAGAGTAGTCAGACTGGGCCTGGTAGATCCACAGATAAATGAAACCAAAAACTGGAAGCAATTTTTTTTGTTGATATGACCAGATGTTAGCTTTGCTGGGAGTTCTCCCCAAGATCAAGCACTGGGACTATTTTTTCCAGGTCTCATTTTGCAGTCTCTGAGCATGTCTACATGTGCCTTTTAACTTGCAGTAGCTTATTTTACTGCACATTAGAGTCTTACGTAAAAAACTGTGCTGTTCCACTAATGCGCCGTCAAATAAGCTGCTGCGCATTGAGCATCACCTAAAAAGCATGCACTTTTACTACTGCACATTAGCACAGCCTAATGCACATTAATTTAGTACCTCATATTGGAGGTACTAAATGTAATGTGCATTAGGAAAAGTGTATTAATGCACATGTAGACACGCCCTCTATCTCCGCAAAAACACTCCCAGGCATAAGACTCATTCTTGCCTATACAGATCCATTCTTGACTTATTTCCTTAAGTACTGGACAAGCCTATCCACTGCTTGTTGGCAAGAGTCACTTAAGCAAAAGTCAATGGCAAGAGTCACTTAAGCATCAGTAGAGGGAAAAGATGGTTCAGGAGCAGCCTTAGCCTGCGGAGGTGATAGTTCAATTTCCTGCTATGATCATGGGCCATTCACTTCGCCTCTGTACCTTGGCTTCCCATTGACATAGGGGAGTTCATAGCCCTGCCTGGCCTAATGCACCTGTTGAAGGAACACATTAATTAAAGAGTATAATGCACTCAGACTCCATGGAGGTGGGGACTGGGGAGGTGAGGGGTGGATAGAAGAAGAGAAAATGGGAGTCTGAAGTGGACTCGGAGGGATGTGCACCCCCAGAGAGAACTGGCAGTGCCCTCAGAGGACATTTCCTCCCAGTTTCCTGATTCAGTTTCCCCTTTGATGACAACCACTTTAACACAAAAGGGCATGGAGTAAGAGAAATCCAATAAGGAAAAAGGATGGAGGTAATTCCAGCTGAGGCATTTAGGGGGGTTGAATTGAAAAGTTCAGTGTGTCTGTCTGGTTTGCTTTGCAGATTCATCTATTTTTTCCACCCCCTTAGAGGGAGGCCGACAATTCACTGCCTCAGAAAGTCATTTTGCATGTGATACATACTGAAAATGCCTGAAGCTGGGACTCTGCGAACAATAAGCACATGACAAATGACTGCGTGGAGAGCTCTCTTGTCAAATGTTCACTTGACTTCTGTGTGGCACCCAATGTAGAACAAGCAGGCCTGCCATGTTGAGGAGACAATGATCTAGTCTACGTGTGAGCCTCTTGAGAATACAGGGCTGCTAAGGCTTGCCAGAGGAACAGGGAGAGGCATAGCATATGTTTGTGTGTGTGTGTGTGTGTGTGTGTGCAAGGGAGAGAGAGAGATAAGCTGCTGGACCAAGTATTACAAGTTTAAATACAACTTTTTATAGAGATGGGAAAGAGACTCAGCATCATGGGGGAAATAAATATTAATACATGGTCCTTTCCCATCCTCAGCTTGCCTCGCATTTGGGATTTCAATAAGCTTTTCAAACCATATAGGAATTGACTCCCTATGTGGCCCCCTCAGGGGATGGGGGGGAAATGGAAAACAGCAGCTGTTTAATTAGGAGGCCTAGACACAGATGTTTGCAGGGGGAGAAAGAGCAGAGAAAGCCACGTCTGTCACTGTGTACTGTTGAACAGCTGTCGCGTTTTTGCTTGCACAGACCTGGACGAAGCTTGATGCCGAGCGAAGGCTTCTAAATATAATCTACTGATCCACTGGTGACGTGCATGGGGTGCACACGGGTGCATGTGCACCCCCTAAGTGTGGCGGTGCACCCCCTGAGAAAAGGCGCCGCCAACACTACTGGCAGTGCCTGCAGGCAGTCACAGCTCGCCACCCCCCGCCCTCGCCACCGACACCAGCATCTGTGGGCAGTCTGCGATCGCCAGTGGCATCTGTGGGTGGCCACCAATCACCGGCTGGCACTCATCACCCCCCACCAGTAACAGTGCTGTGGCCACCTGTGGGAGCTCATCATGCCCCCCCCCCCCACCCCCAGTCTCCAGGGGCATGCGACATTCATAGATTCATAGATTCATAGACTCATAGACATTTGGGCTGGAAGGGACCTCAGAAGATCATTGAGTCCAGCCCCCTGCCCAAAGGGCAGGAAGTCAGCTGGGGTCATAGGATCCCAGCAAGATAAGCATCCAGTTTGCTCTTGAAGGCGTTCAATGTAGGCGCTTGAACGACCTCCGGTGGCAGGCTGTTCCAGACCTTGGGGGCTCAGACAGTAAAGAAATTCTTCCTTATGTCCAGCCTGAAACGGTCTTGCAGTAGTTTATGACCATTCGACCTAGTCGTCATCCCTTGGGGCACTCTGGTGAACAAACGTTCCCCCAGATACTGGTGGTCACCCCTGATAAACTTGTAGGTGGCCATCAGATCACCCCTGAGCCTACGCTTTTCCAGGCCAAAGAGCCTGGCTGCAGCCACTTCTGGAAGTGGCTGCAGCAATTGGCCATCTCATGATCAGCTGTGGGGGGACCACTGCCCCCGGTCAACAAGATTGGCCAAGGGGACCCCCCCCATGAATGAGATTGGCCACGGGGGGACCCCCACCACCAGTCGCTGACTGGTTGCTCGGGGGAGAGGGGGGGCACGTGCCTTCCCTGACTAAGGCAGCACCAGTCACCCATGGCTGGTGGTCATCAGACTCTCCTACTGGTGCTCCCACTCCCAGATACAACCCCCGTTTTGGTTCGGTTTGCAACCCCCCAGGTTGGGGGATTGGTACAAGCCCTGTAGCCAGAGAGGAAGGGACTCTTTTCTTCCTTTTGCTGATCAAGGGGAAGAATAGCCTCAGAGCTCCTGCTTCTGCACAAGGCGTCTCTCCCAGAACTTGAGATAAACAGAAGTTCCCGAGAGAAAGAAATTCTCTGTCCATGTGTCTATACACAGGGCAAAGTACAGCTAAAGACACCTTCATTTTTTCATGCTTTCACCCTTGAACTTTTGGGGATCACCTTAACTACAAGCAAGCTCAGAATAGGTTGGGTAGTGGGAATCATCTGGTGGAGATAGCAGGGCTGGGTTCCTGTCTTGTGACAAGACATTCCCAAGGGTTGTCTTCTAGCATGGACTTTGTACGGCGAAGATGACTTGTAACTGCAACTGCAGGGAGTAGCACCAAGGCTTCTTGGACAAGGTCTTCCCTTTCCCATCACAAAACAAAATTAATTCGCCTGCTAACCCAGCTGTGGTGATATCTCAGGCTCTGGGACCAGGCAGCACTTCCTAGACACTGGAAAAAGGTAACAACAGGACCAGAAACTGGATGACCCACTGTCACCAAACCATGACAGGGGTTCAGTGGTGGGGAAGAAGGAAGCGGTGGGCTAAATTACCTATTGGATATGCCCATTCCCACTGGGGAACAGGGTACTTGATGGGTACTTGAAATGCTGGAGAGGAAGAGGAAGAAGACTTTTTCTCTCTTGCTGCAGAGAGGAAGACTCAGATTGGTGGCTTGAAGTCGTGGCAAAGTAGGTTTAGACTGAACAGCAGCAAAAGCTTCTTCATTGCAAGAATGGGGAGGCCGTGGAATAGGGGATGCCCAGGGAAGCCGTGTATTCTCCATCACTGGAGGTGCTCAAGAAGAGGTTGGACAGCCACTGGTCAGAGATGATCTAGGCATACTATGCCTGTTTTCCGATGTGGGTATTTCCCAGGTTTCTGGACTTTGCTGGTTGCCCCATGGGGCTGGGAGGAAATTCCTCCCTTCCCCCGCACCTCCCTTTCTGCTACACGTGTCAAGGGGAAGGAGTTAAGCCTTCCTCAGAAGCACTGGGTATTGGCTGTAGCCAAGGCCAGAGATTTTGATTCCAGTGTATAAGTGTTTAAAGTGTGTTTAAAGATGCATCACCTCTTTGTCCCCCAGTCCCTCACTATAAGAACCCTTTTTGCTGCCAACATTGCTGGGTAGAAGGGTAAAAATACAACATCTAGGATCAGGCTCTCTAGACTATAAAAGCAAACACTTGTCGCTCCTATTAACTTCAGCGTTAATGGTTTGTATGGATTTCTCTTTGTGGGTGGTGAAGTTAGGCTCTTTGGGGGAGGCAATGTGTTTGTACAACACCTAGCACAGAGCGTCCCCTGTCTCACTTGGTGCCTGGGCACTGCCACAGTACATATGTTTAATAATAAGGCCACTAGCCTCATTATTCTCCTTTCCTGTCATATTTTGAAAGGCCTCCAAGGGCACCTCCTTTGGGAGTCTGCTGTGCAGCCTAATAGAGCTTGCTACTAGGAAAGTTTTTTTCTGACAGTTAGCTTGAATGTCCCATTGCTAGTTTTACCCCTTTGGGATACTCCAAACATTTCCTCTCCTTTCTTGTTGCGTCTTTCACATGCTTTGACTTCCTGTTCCCACTTAAGCAGTCTAATTTGGCATAGCATCCAACGTTGCCCTGAGCCTGTATCGCCGTGAAAGGTCTTAATGCCAGAGGCGCTGAGATTCCTCCCTCCCAAATAGCTCTCCTCCCCTGTGCTGCAGTGTGCAAGTGATGGGAGACCCCCTACTTACTCAGTATAGCACTAGCTGTGACAACTCACCAGAATATCATGTATCATTCATGGACCCTGCCTGGCGTTGGCAGGGACGTCAGAATGGTACTGCTAATTAAACGGAGCGGAAAAAAAGCAGTGGATGATCAGGATTCATGACAATCATTGACGCATCGGAATATGGATTTATGACCCAAATTCTTTCCTCTGTGCCAGTCTCTCTATGACCCTTGATCAGATGATGGCTCGGGAGCTGGTACTGAAGGTAACAGGAATTCTTCCCCTACTGAGTCACACCACAAAAGTTCACAGGATTGGTTGGTCCTCTAAACCTGGACTGTCACGTTAAGGTTATCCTCCTGACAAATTTCTATGCCCTTCCTCATACTTCACTTGGATGCAACTTGCATTTTCTCACCCATCTGCTTGTGCCCTGAGAGGCCCGGCTTGATCTGTGGCACTCGCGTTTGTACAGAGCATGCAGCCTGCTGCTGGAAGCCTGCCAGTGAAAGCTCACTGGACCCGTTCCCATGATGTGCGCCTGAGTTGGCTTCCCACGAGATGCTCCACTTTGCTAGTCTCAGAAAGGAGATTTGAGCTCTGCAGGCTGTATTTGACCAAGAAGCCGCTGCTTCACAAGCTGCATGGATTTTTGGAACCAAAGGCTATTTTTAAACAGGATGCAAATGGAGCGCTTTTGGAGGACTGCAGTGGCTCTGTGGGTGCGATACCTTTAAAAGCCTGGGGTATTCCTTGCTTTCATATGCATGATCAAAATCACGCCTCTGCACTGCAGAAAGCAGGTGAAATGTCGTCTCTAGACTGTGTAAAGCCACACTGTGCCCCTCCTCCTTGGGGGAAATCTCTGAACTGGCCTAGGAGTGTGCACGTGCGGTGGGGGAGGTTTGAATCATAGAGGATGACCCTTTCATCTGTGTAGAAGTCGCATGATGCCTCATCTGAAGAAACTGAGGCACAGGTGCATTAAGGGACAGATGCCATTCCCATATTAAGTGTCTCAGTCCACTCCGATGCCTAAGCGTGATTCTGTCCCGCCCTAGCCAAGTCCTGAAAATCCACCGATGCAGCTACTTTACTGTGTAACATCATCTGACCCTTAAGACTGAATGACAGGAAAAGCAGCGAGGAGAAGGGACCCACTCTCCTTTTGTATTCATGGTTTAGCAGAGTGGACTAGGATCCTTGTAACACACCTGAGAGGCAGAACAGGATGCAGCCCTAAATCTTCATGCAGGTCCTTTGTTCTTCACGCCCACGTGCAATCAGGCTGCATGGAGCTTGGGATGCGGCCAAGACCACTGAAGTTAAAGGACGTCTTTCTAGTGTCTTCAGTGAGCTTTGAATCAGGCCCATAATGGATTAGCAGCCAAGGCTGGAAGTGAGTTCAAGTTTCCTGATGATGAGCCTAGCAGTCCAGCTACTGGGCCAGGCTGGCTCCTTTTACAAAGAGCTAAGTGCTGCTTCCCTAATGACTATTTTCATCCCTGGCACTGGAGGGCAAAGCAGATGCAGCTTCTTCAGTTATAACGAAACTCCAATAAATTAAACCCAATAAAAATAAAAGCAGAAGGAGAAACACCGGCAAGTGCTAAGAGAATGACAGCCCGAGTAGTTTGCATTAATTATTCTTTTAAGAGTGCACATACACGCACATCTGAGGCAAGAAGTTAATTCTGGAAGAGGAGGATAATACTGCAAGACAAAATAGGCAGAAGAAAGCGGAGTTACATCACTATGGCAACCGTACTCGGATGTACTGAAACAAAGCCAAGTCTTGTCCCTAAAATACCCTTTTCCAAGATGCTTGAATCCGTCATTTGGTCAGGTTAGGTCAGGACGGTCGCCACATTTTATTGACGTCAGAAGTTTATCTCTGCCTTATTTCCCTGCTGTCTGGGTGAATGGCACATATCACATCCGGAGCAGCTCGGCCTACGCACTGGACAAATATCACTGCCGTCCCTCTCAACCTTTCCGAACAGATGGAGGAAAAACAGGGTTAAGTTTTATTTGCAGCATAGCATAGATGGAGCGAGGAAGGGCCAGATTCTGCTTTCAGGAACATCGACTCTAGGGCCAGAACTGCAGATTTACGAAGGCTGGCCCATGTCGTTAATTGAACGCTTTGTTAATGGTTAGAGCACTGCTTTTAAAAGGAAATATTCATGCAGCATAATGAGCACCTACACATCCACTTAAAAGCAATTGGGGGTTGGGAGGAAGGTGGGGATGGTGTTGCCTTTGTTTGAAAGTCCAGAGAACTGACTTCTCTGCCTTCGCTCCAGAGAACTGAAGGATCAGCAGGCACTGATCTTGTGCAGTTAATGTTGTCTCTCGGCTTTCTATGTTTCGGGGACAAAAGCACCAGAGCAATCCGTGAGAAAGGCAGCATGGATGTCCTTGGAGTTCATTAGGGAGAGGTTGAAATTAGTAATTTCCTGAGGTCCACTGAGATCAGGAGTGTTCAGCACCCAGCCCGTGGGCCAGATCCAGGCCAGATCATCCTTCATTTGGGAAAAAGAATTCAACAGCTCAATACTGAGGCTCAGGAAGCTGCTTGCAGCAAGGAGTCACGCTCGATTCGCCTCCCAAAAAATGTTAGATGTTTCCCAACATCCATTTTGACACTTTCAGAATGCAAACGTTCACGTTCTGGCCTGGAATAACTTTTTGCTTCCCAATTTTTAGCTCATCTATGCTAGTTTTTAAGCAAATTCTTGGAAAAAAATCTCAGAATTATCAAAATGAGATGTTTTAGTGGACCCAGTCCAAACTTGACTTTTGACTTATTCGATCACAGTCATTTTTAAGCAGAAGGAGGTAGTTAGCAGTGTTAGTCTGAAGTCAGGCAGAAGGCAGAATAGAGTTAGACCTTATAGATTAGCTGAATCAGAGGTACAAGTCTTCGTGAGAATAGCTCACCTCCTCAGATGCCTACTCATCTCTGATTCAGTTAGTCTGTAAGGTGCAATCAGTTTGGAGACTGACTCTTCATCTTGATTTTGGATGGAGGGGAAATTTCAAGATCACAAATGCTTGCGGGAACAGAAAATCACTCCCCACTCAGCTGTAGCTAATACAGGCAATCCCCACTTAACGCGGTTTTGCTTACTGCAGTTTAGTTATAACGCTCGTTTAAAATACCTACCTGGTTTTGTAAGGAGTGACCTAGAAGCCTCTACTCGAAGACGAAGCAGAAGAGAATGCTATGTGAAAAATGCCCATCTGCAATGATAAGGAGGAGACAGTCCTAGATAAAGGGGGCTTGAAAACAAAAGAAGAAGCAGAGTACTGGGTTAAAGGGCTCATTAAAATACTAAAAATCACGCCCCTAGGTGGGGAAGAAGTATGCTAATGAAACACACATGTATGTAAATGAGATACACAGCTAAAACACAGGTATAGAGACATGCTCAGTAAAGAACTTCTTGCGTCACTCACTTATAACCAATCAGCAAACAAGCACGCTGGTGAAAACTTGAAAACTCCTGTATAAAAGATGCTTAGAAATAGTGATCTGGTGTGCTTGTTACATGAATTATTCCGCTCACACCTTTTATTGCTAGCAATAAATCTTCTTTGTACTTTCACCCCTGGTATCTTTATTGGCCTTTGCATACCAGGCACGATCCCAGACTTGAGCTGGGGCACAACAGTTTCACTTAGCGCTCAGCGTGTTTTGTTATAGCTCTCAGTCCAGGGGGTGGGGAGAAGTGGTGGTGAGAAGGGGACGGCAGGGGGCATGAGCATGGGACTCGGGCTGGTGCCCAGGACCGGGGCCAGCAGGAGCACGGGGTCCAAGGCCAGGGCCAGCAGGAGTGCCCGGGCCAGTGTGAGCTAGCGCTCAAGGACACATGTGCAGGGTGTGTGCCCCCCCCCCAAGGAGGATGGGGGGCCACAGCAGGGCCCTCCCATCCCCAAGCTGCATCCCATGACCCATTCCGCTCCGGTCACACACCCACCTATTTCACTTAGCGCTCGTTTTTTCCAGAACTAATTAAGAGCGCTAAGTGAACTATCAACTTCAGGATAGTCAGCCAAAATGTCCCCTTTCCTAATTTATTCCCATTACACTAAATCCCCTTGGAAAATGCAATGCTATATATAACAAAGTAAGGTGCTAAACTACATCAGAAAGGTTGGATATTAGCCGGGACCCTAATCTAATATATCGATGAATATGCGCTGTCTACCTAAGATGACTGGGCTTGCTTTTACTTCTGTTCATGACTTTTGAGACTTTTATTTATATTACAAATAAGCAGCACCGCTGATGCTCTATTTGAAATCCTAATTATCCAATATGTTATGGAAATGATAAGCTCAGTGCTTATAAAAATATCAGACTCCCCACAGGCAGCCTGTGTATTTTGACTCATACAGATTATTTAGTGCACACTACAGTCCTCACTGGTTAGAAACATCTCGAAGGAAACCACGACCGAAACACCCCCTCATATCTTGTGCTAAGCAAATCTGAACGGAGATCTAGGAGTAGCTGAATTCCAGTACTCTGAATTCCAGGAGGAGGTTTTGTCCCCGTAATAATCAGAACTATATGTGCCGATCAACTGCTCCTAAAATTCAGTGTCCAAAGTCTAAAACTAGATATACCGCTATGCCATTTGCTATGTGACTTTTTGACTCCCAAAACACTAAGAGGCAAAAGAACATAAAGAGAAATGGAACTGGAGGCAAAAAAAAAAAAGGAAATTTCTAATATTTGAAAAGATCTGTACAGAAACCAAGTTTGCATTCCCACAATTCCACACTTCCCTCCCCATCACCATTAACCTGTGTCAAAGTGCACTGTGTGATATTTTGGTAACAAACACCCAACCCCTAAGATTGCTGCATTTTAGGATCAGGAGTCACGAGGTCCCTTCCAGCCGTAAACTGTGAATCTGTGTGAATCTGTACGATGTCTGTCTGAATTCATTATTCCAGGCTCATCGTTGCAATCTGAAAAATTATTCACAGAAAAAAACCTAGGGTAACCTAATGTTAAGGTCATGGGGTTGATGATAAAAGAAGTCAGGAATGGCTGAGCTAAGGCTGAATGCTCACTCAGCTGTAGGATGGTGGTGTTGAATCCCCTTGCTGTCAACTCTGGACTTTGCCTCTACAATTTGATACACGCAGCTCTGCACACACTTTCCAAGGGCTCCAACACTATCTAAAGCAATGGGGGGCCAAACATTTTGACAGGTGTGCTACAAATTAGCCCTCCACTCACCCTGAGTGCTACTGCATCCCTTTTCTGCTGTCTGATCTGCTCTGCTTTCTGCTTCCTGCTCTATCAGGCTAAGTACAGGCAGTCAAAAAGCCCAAGGCTGAATCAATTCAGTCTTTGCAGGTTAGTCTAAGCTGCCTGCATTAAACTGGAACAGAAGTGAACAGACATTTGCCTTTGATTCAGGAAATGCAGCCACATGCCTGCAGCGGCTCAGGCCAGAAGCCTGGGGGCATTAGAGCATGGCTCTCTGGCTGTGTTCACTTTCTCTTCCTGCTGCCCCCGAGGTCTCTGGGATTTGCAGCCCACAATTACAACAGCAGGACTCTGCATCATTGCTTATCACTTCCTGCTTCCAGGTGCCGCTGGGATTTGTAGTCCACAATTGCAACCAGCAGTCAGTTTGAGTTGGGGAAAGGGTGTTTAACCCACCATCCTGGTTCCAGATGCCAACAGGAGTTTGCCTGGGGTTGGGGACAGTTTTCCCTCCACCCATAGACTGGGCTGCATCCCCAGCTGGGCTTGCCTCCCCCACCCCCTTGTCAGCCAGCCAGCCCTCACTGGTCCAGCTAGGGAGCAGAGGAGTAGGGCCAGCCCTGCTCTCTGGAGCAGGTAACACAGCACAGCCCAACCTAGGGCTGGAAAGCATGCTGGGATGCTGGGGGACTCTGATTTAACTTGAACCAGGAAGGGGTCTGGGACAGAAGTTTCATAAACTGGTTTGACCCAAATCAGTTAAGTCTGATACTACATTCAACCAGGTTTATCTTAAACCAGTTTCAGCCATTTTGAAACTGGTTTATGTGCACTGAGCTTCTGTTCTGTTACAGGTTTAAATCAGTTTCTGGTGACCAGTTTATGTGTTATTTCTGCCCCTAGCCTCTGCCACTGTGCTGCCTGTCCATTTGTCACATGCCATTCACAGCAGCTCCCTGTGCTATGCACAGGACAAGTTAGCCATCCCGATCTAAAAGGTCAAGAGGAGAAGCCAGGCCTAAATATTGTCTAGCTTATTATTTGGGGAAGGGGGCATCATATTTTAAAAGCTTACTAAAGCCATGATCTCTTGTTTGCTATTGGCTACATGTCACATGTTAAGTGCAGAACTCCAATAGTTTATGTGCTTAAGCCCAGGAAAGCAAGATTGCGCTCCGATAACTTAATGGCAGCCCTACCAGTTTCTCCAAAAAGCCTCTGAGATTTAAACTGGATTGCTCTTTTCAGCTCTGCTCTTTGCTACGGCGGAACAGGGGCAAGTGTGCTGACTGTTAAGCAGCAGTCTAACCTCCTGTTGGGCTACAGTGCTGCATTAAGCACAGGCTCTGTAAGCAAAACACGTGCTTAATTATTTATTCCTTAATTTGGAAACAACAATGTTCAAGGCAATTATTTAGCAATTTTCTTTCAGACCATACAATATTCACAGCAAAGGATGCGTTGTTCCAGAGTGGTGAGCACAGACACCAGGCCTCTGCCCAAACCTCCATCTTTGGGCCTGATTCTGTTCATGGAGATATCGGTGGTGAAACACATGGGCCAGTGTACCAAAAGGGCCTGTTGTGACGTGTCTCCCGTTTCCCACTGAAGCAACGGGGATTGGCCAGGGTGGATGGCAGATCCACTTCCTTGGCAAGCCCTGTATTTTGTTCCACATGCAACCATAAACCAAGCAAAGGAAGAAAAGGCTGTGTTTAAGCTGGTGCTCAAGAGATCAGGGTTCAGACTCCAGCTCTGAGAAAATTAAGTTGTCTGTTAGGTGAGGGGCAGACTTGCTGCTTTACCTCATCCCTTGGTCAGCCTTCTCTCTATAGGCTCAGATTTCTGAAGCAGGTACTGTCCTCCACTCTCTATGTACAGCACCAATCACGGTGGGGCCCCAATGTTGGACAGGTGTCCCCAGTGCTATGTAAAAGAAATAACATAACTACTGCACTGCAGCCAACAGTTATTACGAGGATGTGAGCCCAGCATGCATAAGAGAAGAATCATGGGTTGAAAAGCAATCTAAAAAGTTAAACAGCATGAAATGGCAATAACTAATTGAGATGCTAAATAAATTCCAAAGACACACAGGGTTTTTTGTTAGGCAGATGCTGTTCCCTTACACGTCTTCCCTACAGCAGCTGGTACAGCTAGGAACATCTATCGGAAAAGTGGCTCAAGCAGGAGGAAACAGGACAGGGCTGACCTCTGCCTCTGTGATTAGTTTTGTTAGCGACTGAACCCTTTGGCCCAGCAGATAAGATGGGATGATTTAATGGAAAGACTCTTGAGCCCTTGTGTTCTGTATGCAGATGATGCACTGTGTACTATGAGCAATTCCTCCGCAATGTTTCTGAAGTCCTAACTTTAAGGAATGGGTTTAATTAGTGATTCTGGATCCATAAAGTGAAAAGGACCCAGAGCAAATGAAAGTGCCTGGCTAAAAGTAAACAAGTGCTATCCGCTAGCAGGCATGATTCTCCCCTTCCTCTCTGCTGCTGTAAATCAGAAGTGGCTCCACTGCAGTCAACAGGACTACACCAGCCTAATATCAGTGCAGGTGAAGAGAGAATTAGGTCCTGCTGGCCCAGGTCCTAACGGGTATAAATCAGTGTCACTCTGCTGTCAATAGTGCCTTCAGGTAACATCCAGCCTGCTAGGTAATGATTTATCTCCTGCTGTACTTTTTCCCTATGGTTACTCAGCATGAAGTGCTGTGCCAAGGAGCTACATATTGGGTGCATCTACATGTGCAGTTAATTTGTAGCAATAAACTCCAGTGCATATCACCCCCAGGAGCACAAAACACTGAGCTGGGTCAAAGCACCCCAGCTGACAGGGGATCCAGGGGGTCAGCCTGCCAGCCTGGGGCTGCTCTGCCCCGACTCAACATGCTGCAGAGGAGCTGGATGGGGCACAAGGGTGCTTCAGTATGGGATTGTCTGGCAGGCAGCTCCCATACTGAAGCACCCTCGTGCCCCAACCAGCTATATCAGTGTCTACACATGCATTTCTGGGCACTAAAAAACTCTGCAGCAGGATAGTAAAGGGCAATCAGTTCAGCCCAGGAGAGGAGCCTAAGGCTCTCCAAGTGTCCAGGGAGCAAGCAAACAGAGAAGAGCAAACAGGGCAGTTAGCAGGGCAGTTTGCCACCCCCCTCTTTGAAGTGGGGCCTTAAGCTTTCTCAGAGGAAAGAGGTTTGCAAGGAAGGACTTAGGTATGATGGGGATGCATTGCACAGTCAGGCCTCCCACTACAGCTATGTCCCACACCTCTGGCTCCTCTGAGGCTTCAGGGTTCGAATCACGTTCCAATCCTTGCGGGAAGGGAGGGGTCTGCAGTGGTGGCAGCAAGAAGCCAGAAGGAGCTGCCACTTCTTCTGCCTTCACTGCCACCTGAGGTACAGGGCAGGCTGGGAGACTCTCATCTCTTCTGGGGGAGCTCTTGTCTCTTAGGGGGGGGGAGCTCAGCCCCTCCCCTCCCAAGCTCCCCCATAATTTGAACCCTGGCTTTCAGTGATGGAGGCTTCAGCCCAAGTCCTGGCCGCACGGGGGGGGGGGGGCGTGTCTAGCGCAGCCCCTCGTGGCTGGGAGCAGGGACAAGGATAGCCTCATTTGGGGAGGGGGCATGTTCTGGTGGCGTCTCTAGAGAGCCAGGTGAAGGAGCTCCAGGCAGAGGTAAGCAGGCTGTGCAGAATCTGGGCTGACGAGCATGAGATAGACGAGGTGAACAGCAAGGATTTGCAGCAGAAGAATGAGGGCAAGAAGATGGAGTGGGAGGACCTGAAGGGAGCTGAGTGGAAGGTGGCTGCTTTAGGCTCCATGCCCCATGATGCAAGGGAAACTTCTTTGGTTCAGCTGTGCAACATGTACAAGAACCTTGCACGACTGGTGGAGGAAGGATTGGTGCAGAAAGGACCAGAGGCACTTGATCCACAGGAGGAAAGGAGGCAAGCTCCTGTCCAGAAAAGGAGACATAGGGTGGTCATAGTGGGTGACTCACTCCTGAGGAGGACAGAGGGTGCCATTTCATATGGGAGGTCTGCAGCCTTCTGGGGGCCCATTTCTGAGATGTGGTAGAAAGGATTACAAAACTCATTCAGCCCTTCAACCACTACCCCATGCTGCTTATCCATGTGGGCATGAATGACATGGCTAGGAACAACCCTGGGTGGGTCATGAGTGACTACAGGGCCCTGGCGTTGGCTCAGAGGGTTGGGGGCATAGGTGGCTTTCCCTTCCATCCTCCCAGTCAGGGATCAGGGCCCCTGGAGGGACAGTTATATTGAGGAGGTCAACTTGAGGCTCACGAGATAGTGCCACAGCAAGGGTTTAGGATTTTATGATCATGGAACACTGTTCCAGGATAGAGATATGTTGGGAAGAGATGGCATCCATCTCACACCAAAGTGGGAAGACTGTTTTTCTTCCAGGATGGCTGACTTGCTGGAGAGAGCTTTAAACTAGGTGTGTTGGGGGATGGGTGTGCAGATGGGAATGCAAGTCAGGGGACAGCCAAGCAGGAAGGACGTAGAAAGGGAGGTCAAGGATGTTTTGGGAGGCTGGAACAATGGTGGGGCAGCAGGGAACTGGGGGTTACCAATGGGAACTTAAGTTTCTATACACAAATGCGAGGAGTATGGGGAACAAGCAGGAAGAACTGGCACTTCTGCATGCATGTAGGAAATATGATCTCGTTGGAGTAACAGAGACCTGTTTGGACACCACGTATAACTGGGCTGTATGCATAGAGGGCTACAGGCTGCCCAGAAGGGATCGGGCAGGGAGAAAGGGAGGATGTGTATCTCTCTATGTAAAGCAGTGTTATGCCTTCTTGGAGACCCAAACTGGTTCAAGAGAAGGGTGACTCAAGACCCTGTGGGTCATGATACGGAAGTGAGGAGGAGAAGAGGACTTGATGGTAGGCATCTACTACAAACCACCACGCCAGAAGAAGGAGCTAGATCTTGAATTTTTCAGAGAAGCAATGAAGGCTGAATATTAAAGGGACACGGTTGTTATGGGTGACCTCAATTACCCTGACATTTGTTGGCAGGAGCACTCGGCCGCATTTGACCGATCAGGTAGGTTTTTGACCTGTGTGGAAGACCTTTATTTAATACAGGAGGTGAATGGGTTGACCAGGGGGAAAGCTTTGTTGGATTTGGTTCTAGCCAAAGGGGATGACCTGGTGGGAGATCCGAGGATTGAGTGTAATCTGGGGGACAGTGATCATGAGATGATAGAATTCACTATCTGTCGTAGGGCGGGGAAGTCAGCCAGTATGGCAGAGGTGCTTGACTTCAGGAAGGCTGATTTCAGTGAGCTTAGGAAAACAGTGGGAGAGACTCTATGGAAAGAAGGACTGGAGGGGAAGAGAGTTCAGGAGGGTGGCTGTTCCTCAAAGGAGCAATCCTCAGAGTGCAGAAAAGGTCCATTCCTGTATGCGGGAATAGTGGTAAAGGGGCCAAGAAGCCCCCTTGGCTTACCAGAGGAGTCAAGGAGTGCTTAAAAATCAGGAAAAACTTAAAAATCAGGAAGTGCTTAAAAATCAGGAAGACATCAGGAAGAACTTCTTTACGGTAAGGGTTGCCAAAATCTGGAATGGGCTTCCAAGGGTGGTTGTGCTCTCCCCTACCCTGGGGCTCTTTAAGAGGAGGCTAGACATACCCCTGGCTGGGGGTCGTCTGACCTCAGTGCTCTTTCCTGCCCAGGGCAGGGGGTCAGACTTGATCTGCTACGGTCCCTTGTGACCCAAACATCTATGTATCAGTGAAAAAGAAAAAGGAGGCTTACAGACAGGGGAAACAAGGGGTAGTCACCAAGGAAGAATACACAAGTATATAATACTTTCGTCCTTTGTGGGAGAAGACAACTGCATCCAGTGAGGGGAGGAGAGGGAAGAAGAGAGAAAAGAAGTGAGAAAGAAAAAAGGAGTATACAGCAGTATACCCCGTATTTGTAGGGAGAGGATAAGGAAGGCAAGGGCAGTGACCAAGATCAGGTCGGTGATTGTCTTGGCAGGAGGTGGTGTCCCACAGAGTTCAGTTCTTGGCCCCATGCTGTTCAACATCTTTATGAATGATTTAGTTGAGGATGTGGAAAGCATGCTGGCCAAGTTTGCAGATGATACTAAGTTATGAGGGAAAGTGGTCACACTAGGGGATAGGATGCAGATCCAAGTAGACCTGCACAGGCTGGAAAGATGGGTGGAGCGGAACCAGATGCAGTTCAATAAGGATAAATGCAGAGTGCTTCATTTGGAGAGAAGGCTAGGAGGAGATGTCCTGGCCAGCACAATGGCTGAAAGAGACCTCAGGGTTACGGTTGATCACAGGATGAACATGAGCCACCAGTGTGACGCTGTAGTCAACAGAGCTAATAGCATACTGGGATGTATTAGCCGATGCATTGCAAGCAGGGCTAAGGAAGTGATACTTCCTCTCTACTCAGCACCGGTAAGACCCCAGCTGGAGGACTGTGTCCAGTTCTGGGCCCCACACTTCAAAAAAGATGTGGACAATCTTGAAAGGGTCCAGAGAAAGACCACAAGAATGATTTAAGGGCCTGGAGGACAAGACTGAGGCATCTGGGACTGTTCAGCCTGAGGACGAGAAGACTGAGGGGGGACTTGGCAGCCATCTGTAAGTATGTCAGGGGAGAATATCGGGAGCTGGGAGTAAAACTGTTCACTAGGGCACCCCAGGGGAGGACAAAGAGCAATGGCTATGAAGTGTCAGAGGATGGTTTCAGGTTGGATGTAAAGTAGAACTTCTTTCCAGTAAGGGGGACCAGAATCTGGACTAGACTTCCCAAGGAGGTGGTGCAGTCCCAACCGTGGAAGTCTTCAAAGGAGACTGGACAGACACCTCGCTGAGATCATTTGATCTCAGCAGTATTCCTGCCCAGAGCAGGGGAGTTGGACTCAATGGTCTTTCAAGGTCCCTTCCGGCCCTTCATTTCCACGATTCTGTGATAGTACTTGTATTTACAAGTACTAACCTGAGGCAGAGTTTATTAATTTACTGTGGCCTAATAGAGTTACACGTGTTGATGCTATGACCTTTACTACGGAGCTAATTAGGCAACTCTTCAGTAAATATCTTGTGTAGATGCACCTACTGCCTTGCAAAAAGGACCATAGCTTCTCCAGCAAAACTTTCTCTTCTTCTAACCCTGGATTGCACAGCTCTATTAAAGGGCCTAGCTTCACATGCCATTTGGTTTTCCTGCATCAGCAAGGCATGACCGAGAGGGCCAAGCTGAGCCCTGGAATTTAGGGGGAAAAAAAGGTTTGGGTTTGGGTTGAAATATTGCAGTTATTTGGGGGGTTGGTTTGACCAAAAAAATCCCTTAAAAAATTCTATGGGAAGAAAAGGAAAGTTTCCCTAAAATATTTTTTTAGGCAAAAATTCAATTTTCCTCCAAACGTTTCAGCAGGAAAACACTTGACTGGCTCTTGGATTTAGTTGGAGCATCTATTCATGCACCTAGCATGCAGCAATAAACTCACAATTCAATCCAAATGCTATTGCTCCTGGGCACAACATTTATACACTGGCCTGGAGCCGCAGCACATTGAGCCAGGGCAGAGCAGCCTCAGCTGGCAGGGGCACCGGGGGTCAGTCTGCCAGCCTGGGGCTGCTCCAACATAGCTCAACATGCTGTGGAGGGGCTGGCTGGGGCATAAGGGTGCTCCAGTGCAGGGCTAGCCAGCAGACAGCCCCCACACTGTAGCACCTTGTGCCCCAGCCAGCCCTGTCACCATCTACACCTGCATTTCACCACGTTTAACTATGCCGTTGTAGGATAGTACTTGTGTTGGATGCTACAGAGGAGTTAATTAGTTAACAGCAGCCTAATAGCAGCACACGTGTAGACAGCGACACGTTACTGCAGAGTGAATTAGTCAGCTCCACAGTAAAGTGTCTCAACGTCAGGCTTTTCGTGCTGGTGATGGGTGATGCACTTTGCCTGGGTCCTAGTGGCCACTGTAGTACAGGAAGCAGTATGCCCTGCCAGCCCTCTGCTACTTGCCACCGGTCTCTCTTGACCTGCCTGCAGCCTGGCCCATCTCTGGGCTGAGCCACTGTGCTTAGCAAACCGCCAAGGCTCTTTGCAAGGTGACTAACTTTTGAAGCCCACTGATTACAGCACCTCTATTTCCCCAGGGGACTGGTGCTTTGCAAAGGTCTGGGATAGCCATGCTGCGGAGAAAATTGCTTGTCAAAAGAATGATAAAAATGTGTTATATTTGGCTGAGGGAGCCATGGGATGATGGTTTTCAAGCTGTAGAGTTGTTATCATCTTAGAATTCCTCTGACACAAGTGGAGTTAAAGTAACAGGCCAGATTCTCCTTCTGGGTCAATGGTACCCCGCTTAATGCCTCACCTCCCTTCATGCCCATACATGGGGCTTGATTCTCCATGCACAGCCAAAAGCGAGGCACCACAGAAAAGAATACAGCTCTGAGAGTGTCTTCCCCCACCTGAGACTCCTGTGGGCATTAGGGGGACCCTACGGGCTACACTTAAACCAGCTGGCTGTTGTCTTTACATGGATATGTGCAGTGGGATCCAGCTCCTCGCCACACCAGGGCCCAAGGGTATTACAGGAGCAGGCTGTGTCAGATGCATCCTCTTTGAACACCTCCCCAGTCTTGAGGGCCTCCATACCAGGGAACTTAGTCCATTTAGTGGTACGTAGGAGATACTGGGTATGTCTACACAGTCATTAATGAGCCATAGTTACTGCACAGTAAGATTCACAGAAGTTTAGGGAATCTCATGAGATCATTGGTTCCAGTCTCATGATATAATCAGGTCCAGACCCCCTACTCAGGGCAGGAAAGACTGCTGGGGTCAATTAACCACAGCAAGGTGTGCGTCCAGTCTCCTTTTGAAGGTCTCCAGGGTAGGTGCCTGCACCACCCCCTCTGGGAGTCTATTCCAGAGTCTGGTCACATGAACAATGAAGAGGTTTTTCCTTCTATCCAGTCTGAAACCTTCTTCTAGGAGTTTATGACTGTTGATCCTGGTTTTCCCCTGCGGCACTTTGGTGACTACTTGTTCACCTAACCCCCGATGCTTTCCCCTGATATATTTGTAAGCTGCCACCAAACTCCCCCGAAGTCTTCTCTTTTCTAGGCTGAACAGTCCCATATCTGTCAGCCTTTCCTTGTATGGCTTGTTCTTCAGGCCTCTAATCACACGACTGGCTCTTCTCTGGACGCTTGGTTAACCAAGTACTAAATCAATGAGCTAACTCGCACTACTGTGCAGTAGCACCAGCACATGGGTTTTTAGCAGCGCTTACTGACCAGTAGCCTAATGCTACGGTGCAGTAGCATATTAGCATTTTTTTTGCCTGGCACACTACTGCACAGTGTTATTAGGCTCCTGCACAGTTAGCATCTTGTGTAGACATGCCCACTGAGGACTAGAGACCTCAACCTTCATTGCCAAGCAGAAGTGCGTTTCAATTCCCCTGCAGAGCTGCTATCTAGCTGTGAAGAATAAAAGGTAAAAAGCAGGGCAGAGCATGAGGAAATGAGGGCTGTGTAAGTTGGCCCACTTGCACTGACTCCAGCAAAGCCATGCTAATTTATCTTAGGAAAGGAGAAAAACCTTCCCCAACTTCCCCTATCTCCCATGAAAGACCAGCACAATGGAGGCTTCCAGACCTACTCCCCAATCCTCACCCCAACATGCAATTTAATGAGGCTACCCCTTCTAGCTTGCTTCCACATTGCCGAATCCCCTGTAACAAAGCTGCTCCTCTTTCTTCAGGGTCAAGTACCGAGAATCATAAATTATGCAGCCTGGCATGATTAAATAGCCATTAATGCTCACATCAGAGAAAGTGACCTGTGGATGAGGGGAAAAGCAGTGCCAAAATGGAGTTGGCATCGCAATGCTGTCTCCTCTGATCCGAGACTGTAATTTTGTTCTCTGAAAAGAGTGGAGACTGCCACACTGTGAAAGAAGCAGCTCTACACTGTTATTTCCTTTAAATGTTGAGTGTCAGCACATGGGCCCTGAAAGCTACAATTTACTGACTGTCAAGGGCTGGTTAAAGCTGATACCGGTTTGTTTCTGGCTTCCAAAAAAGCTTTAATTGAGCAGGCGAGGACATCAAGCCTTAATCAAGAGCAGCAGGTTATGCGTTTCCACTTTGGGGGTCTATTCAAAGCGCGTCATGCTGAGAGAGGGAAGAGAAGGAGCACAAGCTCTCGGCATTTCCCGCCCACTGCTGAAAAACTGCAGAGTCGGCAAATGGAGTGAACTCAGCAAAAGTGATTCAGAGCCCAGCTTGGGTGGTACGGTTTTCTGTACTGTATGGGAAGTCGAGGGAAAAGGAAAGACGTTTTCCTTTCACAACCATCCCAACTCCGAGAAATTGTTTTCCCTCATGGTTCAAGCTTATGGTTTCATTTTCCAGTTCCCCTCCCGCTGCTTATCAGGCTTGCCAACCCAAGCAAAAAACATTTACTGAAAATCTCCGTACTGTTTACTGACAGTCAAACTTTTTTACTGACACATTTTACATAATGTAAATATAACCCTTCTGCCAGGCCCTGGGTGGCATAACAAGGGCAGTGTTCACATTTAGGGGTTTAACACCAACTTTCTAAATGTGTCTCAAGATCTTACCCAGAATAGTCTTACTTGACAGCAGTGATGGTTTTATACCATGATGCCCCATCCAGGAGTCCCCCACCCATCCCCACACCCCAGTACCATCAACTGCACCCCACACTGTGCTGTGTAGCCCAGCCTACCCCCTATCCTGACCCTCGCTGACCCTGCTCCCCCTGTCCTGGCACAGATCCCCACTCACTGCATTCCCCCCATCCCAGCCCCACAGCTCCATCTTGGCCACACTGTCCTACTCCCTTTCCTACCTGGTGCCTCAGACTTCCCAGAACTACACAATCCTGCCTACCTTCCAGGCAAGCAGCTGTTACAGACAGGCAGTGGCTACTTGCAGTGGCAACATGTGACTGGGATGGGGTGGGGGTGCTATGGAGCTACTGTGGGCCACAAAGCTCTGCAGAGCTCCCTTCAGGGTACCAACCTATGCTTCCACTCAGACACAAAGAGGCACTGCCCTGCTTTGTCTATCAACACTTGCCCCTAGCCTCAATCAAGCTCACGGTTTCTTCATTTTTTTTCAGACAGCTTTTTTTTTTTTACTTTTTTACATAGTTTCCATAATCCAGATCATGCTCCAGAAACAATTAGATGCCTCAGCTAAGATAAGACCTCATCATACAAGGTACTGTATAAATACATTGTGAAATCTGTGAGTGCAATGTAGGCACACCCAAGGTGTCAGACAGGAAGGAGAGGCCCAAGAAGGTGAAGCAAATTCTCTCAAGTCATCCAGTCAAACTGTGGCTTCACCCTCCTGGTCAACACACCAAGGATTGAAGGGGCAACCTATTGTCTAAGAGTAGAGTTTCCAGAGCTTGAACAAAAGAGCCAAACTACTGTATGGGTGGACCGCAACAACTTATCCCTGTGTACTACAACAGCAGTATGGATGGTTACACCAGATCTCCTGACTCCAAATCTAGTACCTTTTCTATTAGACAGCAATGGGCGCATCTACACGAGATGCTTTGAGCGTAGTAGACTAATTCTACTGTGCATTAGTGTGGTGGGCAAAACCCAGGCTACTCTACTAATGCACAATAGATTTAGTCTACTGAGCATTAACATCACAAAATAAAGTCTGTTTGCTCTAATGCACAGTAGCACCGATTATGGCGCATTAAGTTAGTACCTGTCCTTACAGGAACTAAATTTAATAGGCACTTACACACATGCAGTGAGTCTGCTTGGATGAGCTGGAAATCCAGCACATCATAGCAAACTTGATTAATTGAGTCTGCTAGAGCACATAATTGATGTCCCTGGCACTGCATCTGTTGCAAGCGTATAAGTGGCACAGCACGCATCAGTGCTGAGAAAATGTCAGGCAGTGCGCTTTGAACTAAAACACATTTGAAGTGCTTTAGTTCAAAGCACACTACCACTATTTTCTCAGCATTAATGTGCACTGCGCCATTTATACTACCTGATGCAGCACCAGGTGCTTTTAGTTAAGACATCACTAATTAAAAGTGCCCCAGGCTGCTTCAGGAGCATGTGTGAAAAGGCTCAGAGTGCCATAATTATGGTGCATTAATGAACGTGTGAACACACCCACTGCCTCTTAATAATTTAGTGCTTTAAGCACAGTTCTAGGATGGACTCATTCTGAGATAATGCATATAACTGCTTGAATTGTTCTGTCCTTTTTAATCATGGTTAATTATTTTAAACCTCATGGCCTAACAATAGAATTAACTAGAATGCCCTATTTTCTGCCAAACCCTTGTGTAAGAGTAGAGATTACATGCTCCAGTGTAAACTAGCTGGTTTTGCATGGCATAAAAGACACATTTGTATACAAACTGGAAGTACACGTGTCTTGAATCCATCAACCCGAAAGATTAATGGATTATTTTGAATTTACTAATGTACAAAGCAGAACTGCAGTAAACCAATATATTTTTTAATACTTTCTAAACCAAAAAAGAGAATTCCTGTTAAGTCTTTAAAAGTTCAGTATTTAAGATCCTGATCCAAGCATCTGAAGAGTTTCTGTAATGGAGCAGATTAAAATAGGACAGCATGCTGAAAGAGAGTTTTTAACTAAAACAACAGAAAGGTTATTTCAACGCTATCCAGTTGTAATCTACTTTTGCATTTGAAATGTTGATATTCACCAAAAAGGTTTTGAACAAGCTTTTCCGATACGTTTTTCTACAAAGGAAAATTGGTTCAAGGTGAAGAACAGAGGAGGTTTGACAGGGCACATCTACATGTGCAATTAATGATATTTGGTTTTACTGCACATTATATTTCTACCGGCTGGTGAACTCAAACTGGTGGGGTGGTAGAGCATCCCACGGGAGCAGGGCAGGGATGGGGTTGCAGCTGGCTGGCAGCAGGAGCGGGGGGTGTTGCAGCCATCCAGGAGCGGGAGGGTTTGCAGCCTCCCCACTACCACCCAGAGTGTCTGACCGGCTGCATACCGGCCGGCTGCAACACCCCCCCTCCCCACTCCCAGCCGGCTGCAAAACCTACCCCACTTCCAGCCAGCTTCAACGCTTCCCTCCGCCCCTTCCCTTCCCTTCCCACTCCTGTGGGACGCTCCACCACCTCACCAGTCTGACTTCACCAGCTGCGCTTGCTACCAGCATACGCAGGTAGTAAATTTACTGATCAGTAGACTAATTTACTGTGCAATAAGCACCTGCACATGTAGATGGTGCCGCTTTACTGCACAGTACATTAGTCTACTGTGCAGTAAAGCATCTTGTGTAGATATGGCCATAGTCACATAGCTATATCCTCATGGAGTTTCAGGACAACTCACAACTTGGTTTGAGTAACTTCCTTCCCTGCAGATCCTCCCTTTTCATTCTGCTCAATATTTTACAGTTAAGGCTCAAATGATCTTCAGGGCCTAATTCTTCAGGACTTCTAAGCCAGAAGTATTAAACATGCAGTCAATAGTCTGGATCCTACCCATGGAGCCTTATGATCTGGCCCCCCATGTCACCAGACTCATCCCATGGCCTTGGCCACGTGCTTCATGAAGCACCTGGGCTAGGATCCACTGTAGGCAGCACAGGGGTTTGGTCACAGGCCCGGCATGCAGTCTGTGCCTTGTTCAGCACCGGCTCCAGCCTGCACACTGCAAACAATGCACACCCTGTGCCAGCCACAGAGGCTGGTATGTGTATGGCATTCAGACTGGACTCAGCATCACAGCCGCACCAGAGGGGTGAGTCCAGTTGCTCAGGGATGTTCATCTGACCCTTTTCTGCTATGTCACCTACGAGAATTCAGCCAGTTGGTGATGGGAGGAAAGGGAAAAAGTCAAGAAAAGCATAGATTATTTAAATTTTCAAGTGGTTTATAATCATCCTGCTGGCAACAGCCGGCAAGTGGTGCCTAAGTGTCAGACATAGGCACATAAATGTTTGACTTAGGAAGTCTTTCAAGAATGTTCACTAGGCAACCACACTTCCTCTCCCTACAGTTCACCCTACAGGAATCCACATGTATTAGTACGTCCTAACAGAAGCATGTTCCTTCCCAGCAAGATAATCTCTTGGAGCCCTAACTAGGGAAACAGCTTCAAAGCCATGATACTCAAATAGACTGAATACAACTCTCAGGTCTTATCATAAAAGCAGGTCACTTACATTAAACCAGGAGTGGTTTATGCCACGATGAGGCATCACACAAGATAATATAGAATAAATATAGATATAAATATGGAGAATGGAGTATATATCACTAAACCAGCACAAAAAGTCCAGATCAATTTCTCATTAAAGTGAATGCAAGAGCAGCAATGACCACGGTCAAAGTTGGATTGAACAGTAAAATACTTAGGCAGCTTTAATTATAGGAGCTTTACTCAAGGACATGGAGTGCAGTTTGTAGAGGGTTTATTATTATTATTATTATTATTTCATTAATATAGGGAATATGCCTGTTTCTGCATGTGGATTTGTGACACCTATGTGCTATTATTTCCTCCCTCTTTTTGGTCACCATGTTTCACTCACATTCAGTGAGAATAGGAGCTTCACATACACATGGGTATCATGAAGAGGTGGTATGTCCATTAAGAAGGACATAGGATAGGGAATGGAAAGACTTTGGCTGCCTATAGACATGCTGGTTCACGTTCTAATTAGAATGTGTTGGAGCAGACTCGATTAATCCATTCTGCTCCACATTCTAATTAGAATGCTCCAGCATTGCCTCACTGTCCTGTGTGTTAAGGCCCGCCCCCTGCATGTTAAAATGGCCATGGGGGCACTTTAACTAAAGCTCATCAAATGAGCTTCAGTTAAAGCACCCCCATGGTCATTTTAAAATGATGGGGGGGTGGGCATAATACACATGACAGTGAGCTGTTTTAATTAGAGTGGCTGTTGGGGAACCGGTCTAATTAAAACGGCCCTCCTCACCCCTGAGCACATGTATAGGCACCCTTAGGTCCAATTCCAGCTTTGCAACTAATTTTCTCTGTGACTCCTTGTGTTGCCTTCTTTGCAAAATGGGACTGATATTCCTGTGACAGACAGCACGTCATTGGCAGTCCCTCGACATGAGGATAACAGTGTTCTGGTAAATAGGTTAGTCATCGATGAGTCAGTAGATGACTGAGGAGACCAATCTGAGATCCTCATGTTCAACTGTAGACATAGTAAATAGTTCCGGAGGGAAGGAGTGGATCCTGGTAATGGCAGGTCACGTTGTCTCTCTCATCTATCTGCCTTCCCTTTGAGGCAAGTTGTCTCAAAATGATTGCTCCTTTGTCATACGTCGAGACAGAGCCCAGTGCATGCAAATTTCAGGAACCACCTTAGCTTAAAGCATTGCTTTCAACGTATAGAAATCACACCCGCTTCAGTAAAACCAGGTATGTTCTCCTATTCAACAGGTTATAGCTCACTATCAGGTCCCCAGTTCATTTACTTGCTAGTCAAGAAATAAATCAACTCAATAAAAGCTATATATTGTGGGAACAGAACATTCTGAGTAATTGTAGCAGCAGAAAGTGAAGCCAATAAGAAACCCAAATAGCAGTGTGGTTTATGGCCAGGATATAAAACAGCTTAACATAATGATTTGTGACATAGTTATACAGATATTTCCTGTCCTTTTGGTGCTCCCCACCTTTCTACAGGTGTTCAAACCTTCCATCTCTAGATATCTTGTCACAGATAGTTGCAGGTCTCTAACTCCTAGACCTGGATTGGAGTAAAGTGATCCACCGGATGGACAGGGGGGACAAGGCTGAACTCCTCAATGAGTTCTTTGCCTCCGTGTTCCTAAGCGAGGGACATGACAAGTCTCTCACTGGGGCTGTAGAGAGGCAGCAGCAAGGCACAAGACTACCATGCGTAGACCCTGAGATGGTGCAGAGTCACTTGGAGGAACTGGATGCGTTTAAGTCGGCAGGCCCGGATGAGCTCCATCTGAGGGTGCTGAAGGCACTGGCTGAAGTCATTGCACAGCCACTGGCGGGAATATTTGAACGCTCATGGCACACGGGCCAGGTCCCGGAGGACTGGAAAAGGGCCAATGTGGTCCCCATTTTCAAGAAGGGGAGGAAGGAGGACCCGGGCAAATATAGGCCAATCAGTCTCACCTCCATCCTTGGCAAAATCTTTGAAAAAATTATCAAGGCTCACATTTGCGAGAGCCCGGCAGGAAAAATTATGCTGAGGGGAAACCAGCACGGGTTCGTAGCAGGTAGCTCATGCCTGACTAATCTAGTCTCTTGTTATGACCTGGTTACAAAATGCCTGGACGCAGGAGTAGGGGTTGACATCATATACTTAGACTTCAGGAAGGCCTTCGATACGGTATCCCACCCCATACTGGTGAACAAGTTAAGAGGCTGTGACTTGGATGACTACACAGTCCGGTGGGTGGCGAATTGGCTGGAGGGTCACACCCAGAGAGTCGTAGTGGATGGGTCGGTTTCAACCTGGAAGGGTGTGGGCAGTGGGGTCCCGCAGGGATCGGTCCTAGGAGCAATACTCTTCAATGTCTTCATCAGCGACTTGGACGAGGGAGTGAAGTGTACTCTGTCCAAGTTTGCAGATGACACAAAACTATGGGGAGAAGTGGACACGCCGGAGGGCAGGGAACAGCTGCAAGCAGACCTGGATAGGTTGCACAAGTGGGCAGAAAACAACAGAATGCAGTTCAACAAGGAGAAATGCAAAGTGCTGCACCTAGGGAGGAAAAATGTCCAGCACACCTACTGCCTGGGAAATGACCTGCTGGGTGGCACGGAAGTGGAAAGGGATCTTGGAGTCCTAGTGGACTCCAAGATGAACATGAGCCGGCAGTGTGACGAAGCCATCAGAAAAGCTAACGGCACTTTATCGTGCATCAGCAGATGCATGATGAACAGACCCAAGGAGGTGATACTTCCCCTCTATCAGGTGCTGGTCAGACCGCAGTTGGAGTACTGCATGCAGTTTTGGGCGCCACACTTCAAGAGGGATGCGGATAACCTGGAGAGGGTCCAGAGAAGAGCCATTCGTATGGTTAAGGGCTTGCAGACCAAGCCCTATGAGGAGAGACTGGGGCACCTGGACCTTTTCAGCCTCCGCAAGAGAAGGTTGAGAGGCGACCTTGTGGCTGCCTATAAGTTCATCACGGAGGCACAGAAGGGAATTGGTAAGGCTTTACTCACCAAGGCGCCCCTGGGGGTTACAAGAAATAACGGCCACAAGCTAGCGGAGAGCAGATTTAGATTGGACATTAGGAAGAACTTCTTCACAGTTCGAGTGGCCAAGGTCTGGAACGGGCTCCCAAGGGAGGTGGTGCTCTCCCCTACCCTGGGGGTCTTCAAGAGGAGGTTAGATAAGCATCTAGCTGGGGTCATCTGAACCCAGCACTCTTTCCTGCCTATGCAGGGGGTCAAACTCGATGATCTATTGAGGTCCCTTCTGACCCTAGCATCTATGAATCTATGAATGTATGAAAACCCATGCCAGTGGTTTATTAGCAGGCAGGTTTGACTACCAACTGTGGGGGGGGGGGGGGTTCCCCCATCAGGAGCTTGTGATCAGTGTTACATACTGATCCACAGCTTTCTCAGACCAGGAAGTTTGGTTACCAAATGAGAAAAGGCATTAGAGAAATTTATTTTCAAATAAGACCTAACAAATAAGACGTTTTTAGACTCCCCTAATCTTATACATCACTACGAGCTAAATTAGATGTCCCTAGATAAATATTCTAAGATAGCTGATACATTGTTTGACAGTTCAACCCATTCAGGCATGCCTTAGACCTATGCCTTGCTATGTCTTACAGGGATGGGCCAGTGTGCTGAAACCATCTTTTTGCCTTACCATCCCAACCATCTGTCTTTGGAAACCCTATACAAGAAATATGCCTTAGTTTCCAGATGAGTGTATGTTTCCAGACACTCCTATGTTCATCACACATAGCCACTATGATGCATTTCACTGTCGGTGAGGTGCAACGCAGATACTGAGTCAAACGTATCCAGAACGGTGCCTCTTTCTTGATATGTTAATAATTTTGAATCACCGTAATGCCTCAGGGCCTTAGTATTGGACTGGACTGCCATTGTGTATAGTACCGTACAAACACTGAACCAAAAGACAGAAATATCCATCTAAATATAGGAGAAGAGACAAGAAATGGAAACAATGAGAAAATATTGCTCAGCCTGACGGGCAACAGTCATAGCCACCTGATAGCAATTAGCCACCTGATTCATAGATTCATAGATGTTAGGGTTGGAAGGGACCTCAGTAGATCATCGAGTCTGACCCCCTGCATAGGCAGGAAAGAGTGCTGGGTCTAGATGATCCCAGCTAGATAGTTATCCAACCTCCTCTTGAAGACCCCCAGGGTAGGGGAGAGCACCACCTCCCTTGGGAGCCCGTTCCAGACTTTGGCCACTCGAACTGTGAAGAAGTTCTTCCTAATGTCCAGTCTAAATCTGCTCTCTGCTAGCTTGTGGCCATTATTTCTTGTAACCCCCGGGGGCGCCTTGGTGAATAAATACTCACCAATTCCCTTCTGTGCCCCCGTGATGAACTTATAGGCAGCCACAAGGTCGCCTCTCAACCTTCTCTTGAGGAGGCTGAAAAGGTCCAGGTGCCCCAGTCTCTCCTCGTAGGGCTTGGTCTGCAAGCCCTTAACCATACGAATGGCCCTTCTCTGGACCCTCTCCAGGTTATCCACATCCCTCTTGAAGTGCGGCGCCCAAAACTGCATGCAGTACTCCAACTGCGGTCTGACCAGCACCCGATAGAGGGAAAGTATCACCTCCTTGGTTCTGTTCATCATGCATCTGCTGATGCACGATAAAGTGCCGTTAGCTTTCTGATGGTTTCGTCACACTGACGACTCAAGTTCATCTTGGAGTCCACTAGGACTCCAAGATCCCTTTCCACTTCCGTGCCACCCAGCAGGTCATTCCCTAGGCTGTAGGTGTGCTAGACATTTTTCCTCCCTAGGTGCAGCACTTTGCATTTCTCCTTGTTGAACTGCATCCTGTTGTTTTCTGCCCACTTGTCCAACCTGTCCAGGTCTGCCTGCAGCTGTTCCCTGCCCTCCGGCGTGTCCACTTCTCCCCATAGCTTTGTGTCATCTGCAAACTTGGACAGAGTACATTTGACTCCCTCGTCCAAGTCACTGATGAAGACATTAAAGAGTATCGGTCCAAGGACCGAGCCCTGCGGGACCCCACTGCCCACACCCTTCCAGGTCGAAACTGACCCATCCACCACGACTCTCTGGGTGCGACCCTCTAGCCAATTCGCCACCCACCGGACTGTGTAGTCATCCAAGTCACAACCTCTTAATTTGTTCACCAGTATGGGGTGGGATACCGTATCGAAGGCCTTCCTGAAGTCTAAGTATACGACATCCACCCCTCCTCCTGTGTCCAGGCGTTTCGTAACCTGGTCATAGAAAGAGACTACATTAGTCAGGCACCATCTGCCTGCCACGAACCCGTGCTGGTTTCCCCTCAGCATTATTTGTCCTGCCGGGCAGGACAACTGATGGTTGTCAATGTTTTCAAGGTTTTGTAGGCCTTACACCTAAGAAGAGTCTTAAGGAGAGATGTGGGGGAGGATAGCAAGGCAGCTTTGATATTAGATCCACTGGAGCTCAATAGCTTTCGGGGTAGCATTAGAGAAAGATGTGAGCATTTGAATACCTAACAAATGATCCATGAGGCAGTAGAACCTATGAACCAATGAACTTATGACTTAATATGGAGTAAGAGATGCTAGGGTAGGGGGATAGGCTACAAAAGGCTTTGAAAAGTAAGGCCAGCTTTTTTTATATGATTCAACAGGATAAGAAGACTCTGTGGAAGGATATGTGGAGGAACAACATGGGTCCAGGCAGTAGCCTAGAAACGTGACCTTTGCAAGCATATTCTGAGGTTGGAGGGACTTAGAAGAGAGACCGCTGGACACCGAAGTCCTCTGGTAATGTCCCTTCTGCCCTCTAAGCTCCCGACTCCTGCCACTTTAGTCCTACATTGCTCACTTCTTCGCATTCATATTCATTTCCTGATCTGTGTAATTGCTAAAGCTCCCTTCATGTGGTCTTTGGGTCTGAGTCTTCAGCCTCCAGCAATGTTCAACTCAGTGGAGTACTCACAAATGAGAGCTGGTTATGGCTTTGATACCAGGCTTATTATCTATGCCTTTGTTAAGGCTTTGAGGACACACTGGTGTGCATGGAGCTTTAGGGACCCCTTTGTTAAGCTTTCACTGCCAACATGAAAGGAAGTTTGGCTTTCCTCCTTTTGCTGTTTTTTTTTCCTGTTTTCTCCACCAGCTCCTCTGGGAGCTGATGAACTTCCCCTGACAGAAGTGAATTATTCCCAAGGTTCATGAAAATGCTTCTGAAGAGCCAATTTGATGGGTCTTAAAATGGGTGAGATTGCACCAACCCGCAGCCTTTTGTTTGTATATAAATGTCCCAGAGAAAGGTGAGATCTCAGCATAGGATTTTTTTTTTATGCAACCCTTTCCCATTTCAAATCCCAGAAGCGACACTTGACTCCCAACTGCGGTTACCGCAGGCATGGAAACAAAGTACAAAGATATTACTGGTGAAAGCAGCTTCCTAGAAGTTTCCAAGTGCTACCATCTCTCTCCAGAGGTATGGTGATGAGAAAGCCATTCTGTTTAATTGGACAACCAAAAAAATATATAGCACCCCCTCCTGTTAGCCATAGTATGCGCCTTAAAGATACCAATAGATATCCGAGCTTTGTCATTCTGTGTGTCCAGCATGCAAATAGCAGGGAGCGGCTCTTTCCCTGAAAATCGCACAGCAAAGGCACTGGCAGACGGTCACATATACCAACTTAAAGGGGAATCCACGGTGTAGCATCTGCCCACCTAGTAAGTGGGCAGTTAAACCAAGGCTGCTCACCCCTGAAAGAAAAAGGGGTAAATTGCATCAGTTCACTTCCTGAAGATTAGAAGCAGACAGATGAAGCATTGGCAGATACTCGTGAGTGCAATAAGTCTCCCTCGCCAGCACAATCCCCGTTCAGTGGTTCAGTTAGTCATCTGTTCAGGCCCAAAATAGACAAGACAGTTAGGCTAGGTACAGACATTCAAAAAGCCCGAGGTGGAATTGATCCAAGGGATGTGGTTTTCTGTAAATGGTGCAGTTTAGATCAGTAGCAAACAGAATACACATTCACCCTTTGGTGGGGTGGATCTCAGACTGGGTTCCACCATTTTTAAACCGGTTTGTGTGCCAAACTTCTGTTCTGTTATGGATATAGACTGGTTTCCAATTCCTTATACTGGTAAAAGTTTAATGTCTGGACCTGGCCTCACAGGGCAGTAGGGGATGAGGAGGATAGAAAGAAGAAGTGAATTGCAGCAGGCCGGGGGCAGTCAGGAAGGAAGCCCTCGTCCCTCGTGCTAGCTACCAGGCTGCACTAACTCCCTCCTTATTATTCACCCATCAGTTCTTATATATACACTTGCTTCACACGACGCTGCAGCTATTCTCTGTTTGTGGAGCTCTGTGACACATTTTCAACTTGAAGTTATACCAAGAGACTCCTTTACTAACTTGCTAGCCAGCTCCTTTGCCTGATGATAAAGATAAGATAAGGCAGCTGCTGACAGCAGGCATGAGACTGCAGTCTCGAAGCAGAGTCCTCTCACTTGCTTACATCTTGGGGGGCAAAAAATGGTCTTGCCAGCATTTCCTGACACTCAACAAGTAGGCCTGTTTCAAACCAGAGGTATGGGGGAGAGTATGTTCCAGAATTGAGGGCAGCCACCCCCGTTACGCCTTCAACAAGTGACGTTCTCACTCAGAAATCTCCCCTGACCTTAGCTGAACCATTCTGGCACAGGCAGAGAAGTTCTTTCACATACCGCCCCGGGACATAGTGTTGCTTCCCGTTGCTCTGTGAGACTCCCCACTGCCTCCCCTTGTTACGATGTTGGCAATGCAAGGTGTAACCCAGTGGGGACGGGGGGGACATTACCAGTCTTGCACAGCCCTTTGGACAGACTAATGACCGAAGGAGCAAGCTAATGGTGGCGAAGGAGCAAGCTAATGATGGAATGACTCCATCACTCAGCTGCGTTAATTAGACCACCCAAAGCACTGCATGGACATGATTTCACTACTTCCAGTTTTGGAGGCAGCCCACCTTGAGCATGGGTGAACACCTAAGAGTGCCCCTGCCTGGTAAATTAAGTTTACCCTATAGCCATGGCCTTCTAGTCCTTGCTCAAATTGTAGGCACTTATGTCTTCTAAGTTTGGTGGCCTTTGGTTCTCTTCCTCATTGTGTTGGCCAAGATGGCAGCTCTCACACCTACACACCGCATCTCTGATGGCTGTTTCCCCACTAGCTAGAGAGATTTTTTTAGGAACCACGCAAAGCAAGCCAAAGGGGTGAAAAGCATCCGGGTGCGAGACACCCTGGCGCCTTGCATGAAATATAGTCAAAAAGGAGTCAAATACTCAAAGCCAAGGCTGGTCGGAAATAAATAGCCACTATTTTAAGTGTTATGATTGAACATTCCTCTTGGAGGAATTTCCTAGTTTAAAAAAAGAACATGAACTGGTCAAACACCATTATGATGATGAGTTTATTTCATTTCTTTTTCAGAGGGTCTATTTATAACTGTGTTTAATCCGAGCACTGGTGAAGCAAACAGAAAGGACAGTTTGCGACGGGAGCCCTGTGCTGAACTCTGGCTTTGGACTTTCTTCCTTACCTGCTGGTTACCATCTCCTCCCCGTCACGCAGTCTTGCCAGGCAGGGTTTGTTCTTGAGGGTTGTTTTTTTTTCTCCCCCTCAGATACTGCAAGAAAATCCTCACACCTTTCCAGATGTAATAACCAAAGTGTGAATGTGGATTTCCAAGCTGCTGTGTGAAACAGCAGCAGCCCTCGCACTGTGGGCACTCAGCTCCCAACTCCGCACTCGGTGTTGCTATGCTGACAGCATGAAGTCAGCCGATCCTAGAAGGCTGCTGATATTCTCAGCTTCCACTGACTTCCCTGGCACCGCACAGAAGAGTAAATGCAGCAATAGATATTTGCAGAGGACATGTGCAGCAAGTAGAGGCTCTTGCTACTCTCCAGTTTAACTGTGCAAAGACCTGTCCTAGAGAGAATGGATGTTCTGACTATGGCACATCCAGGTAACTCGGGAAGTCTGGCTTTCATGACAGTGTCCGTGATGCCCTCCGCTGCCACGGGCACCCTATGCAACCATACATCTCTGTCTCCTACAGGGCCCTCAACTCTAAAGCGGGGTAACAGCACTGCCTTTCTGCCTACCCTTGCCTGCTAAGACTTTAAACTCTTTGGAGCAGGGGTTGCTTTTTGCTATGCATGCATCTGTGTGTTGATACCACAACAGGGCATCAAGCACTTCTGAGATTTCTCAGGGCCGATCTCTACCGAGGCAGCAGTGTGTCTTGGTGACAAGCTCAGCAGTGAGGCTGCTCCAAGCTCATCCCCAGTGCCTCCTTTTGAACCCTTGGTCCCTGGAGTACACCCAGGGGAGCTTCACTGCCTAAATGCTGGGTCTGAAGCTCATCAGTGCATGTAGACCAGAGAGATGCTCCTAGTACGGTAGCAAGTGTGGGGAGCGGGGGAGATGGGGTGACCCCCCGCCAGGTGCTGAAGTGAAGGGGCACTGCCCAGATGGGACAGGGCTGCAAGCAGCTCATTTGGGGTGTGGGGCTGGGGGAAGGGTGGGGGGAGCAGTTTCAGCCACAGGCAGCTGCTCCTGGGCCCATCGTCTACACATGCACCTGGGACAGCAGCTCTTTGAGCCTAGGCAGATCATACCCAGGCTGGCAGGGGACACTGGGGGGGTAAGCTCTGTGTGTCAGGTGGTGGAGGAGCTGGCTGGAGCACAAGTGTCAGGCAGGACCCTGGTTGGCTGAGCGGACCACTCACAATTTACACTTGCGATCCTCACCCACACATACATTTGATAGCATGACTGCAGTAAGGTAGCACTGTTCCTGACAGTACTATCTTATGGCAGAGTTAATTAGTTTCCTACACCCTAATACCAGTGCACGTGTACACCGTGACGCTTTACTGCTGGGCTAATTAGTCCACTCTGCAGTAAAGCGCACGTGTAGATGCACCCAGGGCACAGATAAAAGTTAGGTTTGTTGCACAATCGGCCCCTGAAAGTGCTCTATGACACATGTGCATGGCTGCACAGCACTTCACGTGACAAATTAACCCTCGTAAAATGAGGGATCAGATGAAGGCACTCTATTTTAGAGCACTTTAGGGAATTTCTCTTCCCTAGGGTCAATTGGTTATGTGATCAGTACTGTCTACAGGAAGGGAGGTGGGATAAGAGAGGGAGAGGGAGCTGTGAGCTGGGGTTTTCCAGCCTGAGCTGGAGTGTGGGGGGCAGGTAGATTGGAGCCCCCCACCTCATGCTCCCCCCCCAGACACCCTCTCCAGCTCTGGCCAGGCAAACCCCAACCTCCAGCTCCCTTCCCCTCTCCCATGACTCCTCCTTTCCCGCAGACAGCACCGGAGCTGGGAGGAGGTTAGGGGGAGGGGGGCAAGGCTAGGAGAGAGAAGCTGTGGGCAGGTTCCTGCCAGCACCCCCAGTGAGTTACAGTGATCTGAACACTGTGTGCTGCAACCTGGCATTTCAAGACACTAGTATGCATGAGCCTGTGAGAGGGCTAGAGAAAATACCTGGCAATACCACAGAAAACAGGGGGATGTTGCAGCTAATTCTGGCAAAGTCTGCCTTGCAATCAGAAGTGAGGCTGCAGCTCAGGTAGGCATACCCAACCTAATGTTTATATGATTATTTTGAGTCTCTAAAAGAGCTTAGCCATGACAACACGGGTTTAAACAAGGACTAGCTGCCAGACTAAGTATCTAGGGTTCCAACCAGCCCTGTACAGCCTGCACTGGGCCCATATGATTGGTACACAAGCTGGACAAGAGGTGGTTCAGGAATGTCTAGACATAGCACTAAAGATTCATAAATATCATCATTACAAAAAAAATCCTTGATGAGAGTGAATGGGTGCCTGCATTTGGAGAGTGAGGGAAAGAAACCCTGGTGGATTGCTCAAGACCTCTATCATTTCTCTGCAAGAAAAGAAAGCCCATATGTGTACAATACTCATCTTTCTCCTACTTGCCACCAAAGGGTGGCATGGGCACACTAAGGAGGGGTGATCCATTTGTTTTCAGATAACCCTGTGTGCTGCAGGCAATGATGCAACCCTACTGGGCTAGAGCTGCCCACCATAGCGCCATGACTTACACTTGACCCCATATTTTAAGGAATGGGACACTCGGCTGACCTATAGGAAGGGTCCATTTAGACCCCCTGAAACCGAGAGGGGACTACAACTCTAGGGAATTGCTTTAACCATTAGGTTACTTATGGTGGAGGAACAGTGTCTTTATGCTGTTGTTCATGTACATGTCTGTCTACTTAGGTCAGACATCCTGCCAAAACAAGGCTGGCTTTGCGGTCATGGGGAAGTAGACTTCCAAGTTCATGAAGGTATCTTAGCAAAGGCTAAAATTCCCCCAGTAAGGAACAGGGAGATGTGCCCCTTCTGAGTTACTGGGCATCCCTCTCTGGAGGCCGCCACAGTACTGAATGAATAGGAGAATTGTGTGGCTCGGCAGGGTGAAGTAGAAATGCTGCATGCTAGCTCCCACTTGAAAATGTAGGGGACCTACGTGTCTGCACAGGTAAAACAGACTGCCTCCCTGACCCTGGCCATGTGAGTCAGGACTTTGCCAGTAGGTCTTCACTGGGCATCTAGTGGATGAAACCGAATTTAGTTGTTAGTCTTGCTTTTGACTTTGTTATAATAATTTCTATTTGCACACCCTCATTCCCAGCATCCATCTTGACTTTGCCCCCAGGATCAGTGTAGTCATCCCTGTAGAAAACTCAAGTAAAACATTTATTTAGTGTTTGGGCAGTACCTAGATGACCTCTACCCCATTGTCACTACATCAGCCCCATTTCTTCTTTCCTCTTTTTTTTATTATGGTTATACCGTCTACAGCTGAAGAACCCCTTGCAATTTGTTTTAATACCCTTGCCAGGTCAACCTCAGCTTGACTTGTAGCACGTTGCCCTGAGACCCAAAATGGAACCTTTAGTTCTACAGAAATTGCTTAGAAAACCTCTGTTTTGCTTTGCGATGTGTGTGGTCCATTGGGTATGTGCACAGTGGGCATTTCTACACGACACGGGGGTTTAATTCTCCCTAAATTGAAGTGGTGGTTTTTTAAAAACACCGCTTCAATTTAGGGTGAAGTAAAACCCTGTGTTGTGTACACCCGTGCCAGAGCTCAATGTTTACCTACCTCTTTAGTGGCGGGGAGGGGAGAGTGAGCTGCTGGCAGGCAGAGCAATCCCTAAGCTGCATAGGGGAAGAGGGGCTGGTGCTTCCCTCTGCAGCAGTAGTGCCCCCTTCCCAGGTGGCACCTGCCCACAGGCACCCGGCTTGGGCAGTCCTGGGGGGCACCGCAGCTGCAGAGGGAAGCCCCAGGCCCCTGCACAGCTCAGGCAGGCTCTGGGGGGGGGGAGAAAAATCAGGATCGCTGCTTTTTTTTTCCCCCCTTCTGTGGAGCCTGCCTTCCCAGGCTGCTGCCGGGCTGCCTGCATGGTCTGACTGCAGACCCCCTGAGCTGCACAGAGCCTGGTACTTCCCTCCATGGCTGTAGGGTAGGAAACTAAAACTCCTCAGAGGTGTTTTACTTTGCAGTGCCCCAAAGTCATTTGCTGCATCCCAAAGTCATTTAAGGCACATTACCTCACCAAACATGCTACAGCGGCTAAAAGTAACGCGCAATTCACTGCCGAATGTGCAAACCACCCTGCCTTTAAAGCAGGACCAAAGGCATTTACCCCACTTTAAACCCACTTTAAAGTGTCATCTACAAATGCCCAGTGAGTGTAAACTGCTCCTGTTCTGTTTTTAAGTCTGTGAAGAGCAAAGTCTATACAATTCAAGGAGACCAAAGCTTTTATGCTGTTCTTTTTTTTGAATGACCAGTCTGGAGGAGATGTATAGAGTTCATCCTAATGAGCTAACACATTAAAATTAGACCTTTTTCCTTCAGTGAAGACAGTGCCTAGCTGGCAGATGCAGATCCTTGAATGTCAGAATGCATACCTTACATACCTTCTTACTTCCTTTACATACTTTGAATCCTGAATTACTCTCCAGGAAACCTCAGTGAAGTAACATTGAAAACTTTGAAGCATACAGTGATTAATCTGATTTGAGATGAACAAAATCTGTCCCATAACTTCCTAGTTTTGGGGGTGGGGGTTGTGTAAAGGATGATATTACTAATTTACCTGCCATGGCTATGAGGATTACATATCAGGAGATAAAAGCATTCTAGCTAGTAAGCATGAGAGTGCTCACCCCAAAAGCACGGGCTCTTGCCTGTAAAATAAAATCTGTTTAAAATTAGATGATTTTGATGCTGTCTTGAGGAGACAGGAAAGCAGTTCTCAGATTTGTATGGGGGAAGCTTTCTGGTCCAACAAGTACTTCCAAATACTCCAGAGCTGCTCTTATCTCCCTAGCAAAGCATCTGTTTTTCTTCAGCCAGTGACACTTCCTGTTAGTTATAGCCTAAGACATCTCTTAGGTCTTCAAGAGTTATTAATTTATTTATGTCTTAATCAAGTGTGTTCCAAATATCAAGCACCATTCAGCTGCCTCTTTCCATCTTTTCCCTGAAGCAAACACTAGAAAATTTACTGCTGCTGCAGAGAACAAGAAGGTTAGCAAAAAAAACCCCAAAAAACACATGATAACAAACCCAGTCTGCAAAACAACCTGGGGAGTTTAGCACAGGGAGGATGTGGACAAGGATAGAGAGATTCAATATGGACCAGTATAGAGGAACGGGAGACAGATGCAAAATCTCTGTGAATCCCAAGCAACTAAAAGTTGCTTGTTAACAGCCCTTAACCCCTGAAGGGTGATTCTACAGATGGTGGAAATAGCCTTTTCTCTGTAGCTGTAGGAACAGGACTAGGAGCAACAGCCTCAAGCTGCAGCAGAGGAAATTTAGTTTGCAAATCAGGTGGAAATTTTTTATTATGAGGGTGGTCAAGCATTGGAACAGCCTACCTAGAGAAGGTCTGGAATATCCATCCCTGAATTTTTTCAAGAGCAGTTTGGACAGACACTTGGCTGAGATTGTCTAGTCAAGGATGATCCTGCCTCCAGCAGGAGGCTGAGCTAGAGGACCTCATGAAGTCCCTTCCGGCCTTATATCCCTATGATCATATGATCCTAAAAGCCTGTCTGGACTGGAAAATTGTAGCAGATTTAGGAAGGGTGTGAATTTAAATCCCAGTATAAATCCATATGCCCATATTCTTATTCCAGAATAAGAAAGCCTCATTCCTGTTTTATGTGACCCACTTCCAAGTGGTGCTCTTAATCCAGAACCAGTGTTCCCATGTGGAATCAACCAAGAGCATTTCCATGTTTAGATAAGGTGCAGTCTGCCCTGTTTAGCACTGCTAATCTGGTGGGATACATGACCTACCGCTTGTTAATAGTTCCAGCACTTTATTAATCAACATTGCATAATTCTCCACCTGAGATTATCACCTTCTGTATGCATGGCACTCAAATATCAGACCGACAGTTCCCAAAACCTTTGGTATCATGCTGGTGCTGAACAGCTATTTCCGGGTGGAGATGTGGACAGAGCATATGCGACTTGGTGTTTCATTGGTTGAGAGGACTCAACCAATTGCTTGTTGAGCAACCATTGCTTGTTACGTTACTGGAGAATTGTGGATCTCTATGGAAAATCAAGAGCATCCAGCGCTGCAGACGTGAGCTCAGATGGCAGTTGGCTGCTAAGTGTACTAACTCTCCTCCTTGTTTCCGTCTTCTGTTGCTGCATAAACACACCAGTCTGAATGCCCAATATGGAACCTAGTATCCCCCTTCCTGGCAGGTCCAGAAGAAATCCCAGCACTCCCTGTTTTGATGGAACTTCTGAATCCTACAGAGGTTTTGTAAGACTATTGTGGCAAGATCAAAAGCAGCCCCTTCATACATCCTCAATAAAACCTAAGAAACACAAAGCTGAGGAGCCTGGGGCTCTAGAAAGAGCAAAAAAAAATTTAAGACTTTGCTGGAAATACCTCTGCTTATATTTATCTCTGTTAGGAAAACCTTACCCTATCCCTGGTAAACATATGTGGATAACATGTTACAAATAATTCCTTACGAATACCATGCTTGTCTTTTTCGAGTATTGCAGGTTGCTACTTTTTTCTTGTGCTATGTCATCGTAAAACCACACTTTTCTCCAGAGGACACAGGGCTAAGAAGCTCACATCATCCCTTCTGATTAATACAGAACCACTCACTTGAGGATCATAACCCATTTTAGCAGCATTAATGAAGACTTGGAACATCCCTCCTGTTGTGTGGTCTTAAGTGTTATTAAACACATTTAATCGAGACAGACAATTCTGGGGTGGCTCTGTACACAATCCTAGAAAAGTACAGCTAGAAGAGACCTCCTGAGGGCATCTAATCCAATCCCCTGCTCAAGCCAGGGTCATCTGTAGCTAAACCATCCCAGCCAAGTGCTTGCCTAATCTGGTCTTGAAAATTCCCAGACCTAGAGATGCCACCCCCTGTCTAGCCACCTGGTCTAGCTAGACCACCACCTGTCTAATATCTACCACCTGGTCTAGCTAGACCACCACCCATCTAACCACCTTTCTAGCTAGACCACCACCTGTCTAATATCCACCACCTGGTCTAGCTAGACCACCACCTGTCTAACCACTTAGTCTAGGTAGACCACAACCTGTCTAATATCCAGTCTAAATTTCCCCTGCTGCCATTTGAGACCATTGCTCCTTGTCTAACCATAAAACAGGGCACGCCCTGTTCCCAGGCTTGTACTCTAACCACTAGCTGATGTTTGTTGCTTTAATTAGTTCACTAACACTGAGCCTAGGAGCAGCAGACAGGATCTGCATTACCAGAACCAGGAATATAAGATTCCACATGGAGTATGAAGAAATCTCCCCCTCTCTGTCTCCCTGGAAGGGGGGCATTTCAGCCCCTCCTCTGATTTTCACTCTGCCTCGTTTTGGTCAACCTGGTCACCTAGGCAACCGGGCTGTAAAAAATCCTGAGGGGAGGGGAGCTTGTTCTCTCTCTCTTCCCGTGGCACTCATTTTGGAATGCACGCAAGCTCGGACCTCCGGAGGGAGACTGAGAGAGTCTCTCTGGAAGATTTTACTGTGAGTAGATTTGGAAACTTAGCCAGTAGCTTAGATCCAAGTAATTTAGACGTGTATTAAAAGGGCCACCTAGCCCATTTTTGTATGACTCAATTTATTAGAAATTGCTGAAGGTGCTTTCTCTTAACTTCCTTTTTTTCTCCTCCTCCCTCTCCCACCCCAATCAATAAATAGCTATCTGGATACAGCTGTGAATTCCCAAGGGGAGAGACAGGCCTTTTTGCTCCCTTTGCTCAGCTGGCCAAAGTGGGCTTCGTTTGGCTATTACTTTCCTCTCATACAGGAGGCTATCTTTGGATGCTTCAGGCTGAAAGAAGCACTCCAAAATACTACTGTGGACCAAACACCCACAGGCTTGCGGGTGTGCTCCAGAAGGGGGGCGGCCAGATGTAGACGCCCCAGGAGAGCCTTCTGAAGCATATTTTTGGGCCTGACACAGTGAGGTGAGTGGCTTGGCATAGTAACACTCCCTACTGTCCCACCACCTGGAGCTTGAGCCTCATCTTCCTCTTTGCAGAAGGGATCATGGTTGGTACCTTCCAACCAGATTTCACTGAGAAATCTTGCCTGAAACTACACCCTGGCTTAAAGGAGGGAGTCCTCCTCATGTCTTCCTCTCTCTCTATCTCCTGATCTTCATGCTTGAAGATGGGGCTTCTGACTGGAGAGAAAGCAAGGAGGAGGCTCTCAAAGAAGTTTTTCAGGATTTTCTTACTACACCTTGTCAGCTGCCTACTCTTTCATTCCATGACAGTCTTTGGCCCTCAACATTTCATTTTCTAGGAGGTGTGTGTTGGTATGAAGGGAGGGGTCTTATCTACAAAACAAATCTGTACCCAATGTCAGTAGATAGGTAGAATGCGATATATTTATGCAATTGCAAAATATAATCAGCAACCCATGTTGAAACCCAATTGAGGCAAACCCATAAAAAAGGACAAATGCATTCTTGCACAATGGCAAAAAATAACAGTCATAGCATTTGTCTTGAGCTCAAAGGAACACAGTTCATCTTGACCCAGACTTAGAAGGTTACGTCTATTTTTCAGTCTGGGAAACTGGAGCTGGTTTATAAAGGATTTGCCTTCACCTTTGGAAAAAGGAAGCAAGTGGTGAAAGATGATTCCTTCAATGTGCAGAACTACACGCACATCAGTGCAGGAATGCTAGCTCCGTCTGTGAAGCTAATCGCTGCTCAACTCTTGGTCCATTGATTCCCTCTAAGTAAAAGCTTCCCAGGAGAAGGATTGTTTCCTCTGCAAGATGCCAAGTTTTGGATGAAAGCTCAGAATCCAAAACATGTTTTATTCTGACAGGCCCCCGCATGGGAGATTTGATTCAAGAGCCCCCATTCCTGTTCCCCCTTAAAGGCCAGGCTCCGAGGTCACATCTCCCACAATGCATTGTGGTCTCCCCTCTGGCAAAGGGAAGCTATGAACAATTCCAGTCTTACAGCTGTAGTGCTTCATGAGAGTCATGGAGCCCAGCTATAACAAAGAACAGACACTTGATGTACCAGGCCTATCGGCTACATGAAGCACACAGCAGCTGATGTGGACCCAGATCAGTAGGTCATGCTGAGATCAGCAATGACCTGTTTTAATGTAATTATTATCAACCAAAATATGTGTATTCAGAATGAGGCATTCCAGAGTGACATCCTTCTTGCCAGTTTTCCAAGTGATAATCAGGAAAAAAAATTCCAAAAATGTGAAAATTTCTCATAGGCAACTTAATTTGGGCAGAGACTACATTTTTCACACAGAGGAAGAAAATTCCCTTCCTGCTGTACAACATTATGTAAACCTGACTCCTTTGGTGTCTTCCTGAAGCTCACTAGTTAAAACCTTTGTCAAGCTTGGTTTAAGTGTCCCTTGTGTACAGACAAAGTTCTTTGTGTAAATCTGATATCTTTTATTAGACCAACTCAAATAGTTGGAAAAATTCTTTTCAGCAAGCCTTTCAAGCGCAAACACCCTTTGTCAGGTCAAGGAAGCATCTGCAAATGGTCTGTGCTCTTCCTGGATGGAGTAGGAAAGAATTTTTCCAACTATTTGAGTTGGTCGAATAAAAGATATCAGATTTACCCAAAGAACTTTATCTGCCTATGTCCTTAGACCAACACGGCTACAACCTACACCCCTGAACCTTGTGAATGGGGGTTTTAGTGGGAACTGTCCTATCAACTAGTGTAATAAATTCCTGGTTTCCTCACAAAGATCCTGCTGCCCTTTATTGACAATAAGAGACTTTACTCATACGTGTCAAAAAGTCAGGTGAAAGACCCACCTGAGCCTAACAGGCCTGCCAGACTAGTAGCTAAGAAAGACTATGTTCCATAGAGAACAGCACCCAGGAGTGTGAAAAAGTTAATAGCACAGCCAGACACCTTTGACTTCCCACTTACAGCTAAGCTGGCTAAGAATAGCCTCTGCATGTGTCCTGGAGCCCTAGTAAGAGTCTTGAACTGTGTTATCACAACTCCAGCGTTCATGAATCTAGTCCCATTGAAATCATCTCACCCACATAAAGGATGACAGGTGTGTATAGGGGTGGGGGGTGAAGGATTAGACCCGCTGCTTGTAACCACATAAGGTGTGAATTCTCAGCATGATGATGAACCCTCTTGTTTGCCACATTTGAATAAACACCTGCAGCAGTTACAAATGCGTGGCCACTTAACCGTTTGAAGAAAAGCTGCAAAACATTTGATGTGTGCTACCAGAAAACCAAAATGAAAGGAACTCAAATGACCACAAGGGCAATGGAAGGGGGCCCTGAAAAAGCAAGGAAAGTGGCAGCAATTTTTGGCTGGCCACAAACATTTCTTCTGAAATAATACAGTTCTCCCCTCACCCTTTTACAAAAAGAGCATGCTCTGAGTCTGAGCCAAATTCAGATCCCCTGGGTGAGGGACAGACAGAAATTACATATAAACCAGTATAAGTGATCAGAAACTGGTTCAAATCTGTAGTTCAGTGCACATAAACCACTTTCAAAATGGCTGAAACTGGTTTAAGATAAACCTGGATGGATGTAATATCAGACTTAACTGACTTAGGTTAAATTGGTTTATTGAACTTCTGTCCCAGTTCCCCTACAGATTCAAGAAAACTCAGTCCCCCAGCATCCCAGGATGCTTTTTCACCTGCCCCACATGGTGGGTGGACTAGCCTTGGGCCAAGCTGTCTGCTTCAGCTGAGCAAGGAGGTATGTTCTAGCACTGCTCAGCTTCTGGCCTGGGCCACTGCAGGCAGGTGGCTGCATTTCTGGAATCAAAAGTGAATGTCTGTTGACTTGCTTCTTGGTTCAGTCTATGCATCTTAGAGTAACCAGCAAAGATTGAATCGATCCAGCCTCAGGCTTTTTGCCTGTCTGTACATAGCCTTGGGGTGAAAAAGGATTTCTCTTCTGCAAATTGGAAACACCAGTGTGTTGACATACTGGGGATGATTTCTCTTTGCAATGTGCACTCAAGCAAGTGCATGCAAGGGGTCGAAGCTTGTCCCTGGGAGAGACTTCATCTCAGGTACAGCATCAAAGCCAGCCCCCTAAAAATGTAATTCAGATCTCATTCTAGAAGCTGCTCTTTTTTGTCAGATTGCCCAGAATGCAAGAGTGAGCCATCCAAATTGCAAGGTGCCTCTTCTCTGTTCCCTACCTGCTCCATATTCTGCCTCTTCACAAGCAGATAAAAACACAGGCTGCTCCTGTCACATGCTAGGTTTGCCAAGGGGACAGGTGTATTTATGTCAGATGCATTTGCCTGAGTGCTTTGGGAAGTGGTCCGATCAGTATTAGGGATTTGTCACATGTTCGCTTGCAAGAGTTGCAAACCATAGAAATGTAGTGACCTATTAAAGTTAGTATGTGCTTGAAGATAACCCTCTCCTAAACTGCTTCAGTGTCCATCTGCTGGTTTTTCTAACTTCACTTAGTAAGGATGAAGTTGCACACTATGCTTACACAATAGTAAAGGTGCTTAAAATGTGAGCGTTCTCACATTACAACTCATTAACTCATGCTAAGTGCACAGTGAGCATCTCAAAGTTATACCACTTGGGCAAGGGCTAACTCTGGGCCATGATACCTAGTTTATGTTAGTCTGCTCCATGGAGTTAAAGCAAGCCATTTGTCATCCTCCAGCATCCCAGGATGCTCTGCTCCCAGCTCCTTGCCACTCAGAGCAGGGATAGAGTGGCCTACAACCTAGCTTGCCAGCCTTCTAGTGGGAAAAGATTGCTGGAAGGGCAAGAAATGACTTCCTTTAACATGTGACTGCTCACTGCATGTTCTAGCTTAAAGATTTAGCATATGTGATATGTGACTTCACTTGAAGTTTCAAGATGAACGTGTGACACCACCCTTAGGGAGGATGGTCTTCCCCTCTTGCCCATGGGACTGTGATGCATTCTGCTTTTGGTTAACCTAGTGCATTACAGGATCCATTAAGCCACAAACAGATGGGGAACTTTCAAAGCTTTAACAAGATGATTGCTACCCACTGAGTTCCCTCCTACAAACTGAAGCCAGACTCTTGTTCTTCATTAGCTGGTGCATTATTTCCTACTCCACTGGGAAATAATAAAAATTGAAAGTCACCATTAGATGCCCAATAAAGAACAAAAATGTTTTGGTTTACCTGAAAAGTCTTCTTTTAATAGAAGTTTAATAGAAATTTCCCTGGTGAATAGACAGGAAAACTACAAAGATGTTCACCTGCTACTAACACATAGTAAAATTCATACATCACATACAAATTTACTCAGAGACACCCTGTTATATATGTATCTAAACATGCTCATTAAACTATGCCATGTGCAATGCAGGCTACTTTAGAGTTTAGCACTTTTGAAAATCAGACCATTAATTTAGACTAGTGGTTTTCAACCAGAGTATCATGCTTGAGATCCTTTCAAGGGTGCATCAGGGTGTCACCTGATGTTAGCCATATTAGATGTGCAAACATGATTTGCGAGAGAAACCCAAAGATTTCAAAAAGGAATCCATAGCATTAAAAGTGTTCTGCCCTGCTGTAGGGGTGTTGGTTGTAGTTGTGTTGGTCTAAGGACATAGGCAGACAAGGTTCTTTGGGTAGATGTGGTATTTTTATTAGAGCAACCAAATAGTTGGAAAAATTGTTCTTTGCAAGCTTTTGGTCACAAAGACCCTTCTTTGGGCATAGGGAGAGTCTGGTGGTGTTTTGTGTGCTCTCCTGGGTACTATAGAAGCCAATATGCAAATATACAACTTCCCCTTCTACCCAGGAAAGCACACAAAGCACCACCAGAGTCTCCCTATGCCTGAAGAAGGATGTTTGTGCCCAAAAGCTTGCAAAGCACAATTTTTCCAACTATTTGCTCTATTAAAGATTTCACATCTGCTCCGCTGTGGTTTGAGCTCTTTGCAACAGAAGAATCACTCTAGGATTTTTCCACACACAAAAAATTGGGTGAGAACTAAGAGTTGACATTTTCCAAGGGATGCCACAAGTGTAAGGTTGAGAATTGCCAATTTAAATGGAAGCTGAGCTCTTTTCAAAATCTAGTCCATAGCAACATACAATATGCAGCTGCAAGAGAGGTACCGTATTTTGTCAGTCCCCTCTGTAGCAGACTGCTGGCTTGTAGGGGTTGGAAGTGCAGTGCACACCACCAAGCTGCAGCACAGGTGGAAGCAGACAGGGCGTGATTAGCATCCTGCCTTGACAAAGGGGACAACTGATACAGATAATTGGCTGGCCATGGGGAGTTAGAAGGCTCCCAGAGAAAGGAGCCAAGGAGGAAGCTAGGGAGAACTAGGGAGAGACAGAGGCAGGGAATGGAAAAACTGGGACTCAGAGAGAAAGAGTGCTTGGTTAGTGGTGGCAACACAGAGCCAGAGCACTCTCACAGGGTCTGGGACAAGACCCATAGCTGCAAGACTGGAAGCAGCAGCACCATGCCAGGGAAAGGAGTCAGAGACAGCTTGAGAAGGAAGACCGCAGTGTGGAGAGAGCAGCAGAGAACTGAAGGAAACCTTCTCAGGGGCTGGAGAAGACTCAGGACCATGAGTGTGCCCAGTGTGAATTCTTCTAAGTTGTGTTAGTAAAGACGGATTTATGTTTAAGAGGTTTTCTATGGGGGCAAGTGTATCCAGGAAAAAAACTGTGTTGAGTTTGATGCCAGCCCACTCCCTTGGGCTCCGTCTCAAAATGCTAGTTTCTGCTTCACATCTTGAGGCTGTCTCCTAGCCCCAAGAGCAGGGGATGCACCCAGCACCCCTGTTCATGGCCTCCTCCACCCCTGTAGTTACAATCAGGTCCTCCGGTCACAAGTTCAGACCAAAAAACAAATGCAAGCCAGGTGCTCCAGAAGAAAACAGGTAGTCTCCCTCCTCAACTACATACTAAACATAGGCCTTCCCACCTTAGGAGTCTTTTCCCCAGCTTCCCTGGGTAGCTGGTGCACCTATCCAGCTCCAGCAGTGCCCATGCTCTCAAGAGCTCCTCTCCCTGCTGCCAACCCCACACACGGCCCCAGACTGGGCTCACCTCCTTTTGGCCCCATGACTGGGTCCACTGCACCTGATGACCAGTTGCTCATTAGCCACTTGGACTTATCAACCCTGGGCTCAGTCCACCTGAGCTGCTATTCTTAACAGAATACACTCTCAAGCCCCACTAGTAACAGGGGCAGAGTCCCCCGTTACAGAAGATGACGTCACATGCAAAATTCATAGCATTTGATACAGTTTGCATCCGCTCGATATTTAAATAGTGCCAAATGTGCACAGCATTTTGCAAACATAAAAAAAACCAAGATCCTTTCCTCTTGGAGGTTTCCAGTCTGAGATACCATTCACTGGTGCATACATCTCTACCCACTAGCAGTCCCCAGTGCAGTACAAGTTTTGCAAAGTTTACTCACAGGAGTGAGCCTGCCTTGCAGGTATAGTGTTAAAGCTTTCATCTCACGCTTTGCTCGGCTGAGATACACTCCTCTGGGCATCCAGAGGTTACAGCTTCCAGCATCCTCTCACTTTTGGAAACAATGAAAATGTCTTTCCCGTGAGGCAGCTCAATGCACACACTACACCGCTGTGCTATGAGCACCCTGCAAGTTTCTTTGTGAATGCCCTTCAAGGTGTTGATTGCTGCTTACAAGAGCCAGGTATGAAAGCAGTGACAGCTGCCTGCGCTGGGCTGGAGCAGGTGTGATGAGCTAGAGACTTTCTGCCACGGGCGATTTGCAATGTGACTCGGTGGGGCCTGATCCTGCACTGCGCCGCTTTGTGGGGATGGATCAAGCCTGTTTCCCCCTAGACGTTCATGTAGCCGGGTGGTCCCGGTGCTCTCCTGGGAGCATGTCTCCCCTTACTCTGAGGAGGACGTAAAAGGTAAGCACCTCTTCCTCCATCCATGATTTTGAAAGGGAGAGGCTGTGTCTTCTGTATTTTGTAATGAGCTCAGTTCCAGTCAGTCTCTCTGGCTGCACCCTCCACCCCCCTGCCTTGGTCCACTGATTACAACCTCAGCTTCCGGGTCACAGGCCTGTCCTTGATGGCAGCCCACTCCCTTGAGGTTCAGTGCGATTCAGCCGTGCTCTGAGCATGCCTATCAGACAGACTTAGAGGCTGTTGTGCTTCTTTCTGAATCCCAGTGTGGTGTGGACAGGAGCTGAGTGCTCAGGATAGAGCAGTATAGGCCCCTGCAGAGGTGCAGGCATCTAGGGAAGTTTCTGGTCAAAAACAGGAAGGCCTAATAAGTGTAGCAGCCTCCAGAAGGCAGTGTTGGGATTACAATTTAGGCAAAATTAGGCATCTGTGCCTAAAATCTTGTTTTAGGCACTTAAATCCTCTTTCTTTATGGCTCTGGCACTTAAGCCACCTTATGCCTCAGTCCCCCCATCTGTAAAATGGGTCAGTGTTTCCCAACTGCAGAAGGTTGACATAGATAAAGTACATTAATTCCCTGTGAAGAAGACCAGATAGTGTAGCAATGTGGCTCATATAACCATGGATGGGGTCTAGGAGTTGTGCATACACCTAAGAGATGGTCCCTGCCTTGACAAGCTTGCAGCCCAAATAAGCTGGAAAGGCAGAAAACAGCTACACAGATACCCTCCTGCCTTCTGAGGCACTCCTGCAGGGAAAGACCCTGGGGCGGGGGGTGTAGAGAAAGGGAAAAAGCGAGATGCTCACAGACAGAGCCAAGTGACCTTAGCAAAGGATGGGTGAACTCCCAGCACACATCACCACCTTTTATCCAAGACACAACAGACTTTCTATGAAAACTTTAAAACATAGACCATCTTCCCCAAAATACCCTCCTAGCCACCATGACTGTTACCATCTTATATACCAACATCCCACACCAGGATGACACCCCAGCTTGCCTTATATATCTACAAGAGCAAGATTACAACTCAGAGTACAGACCTCAAGATATTACTGAACTTATACACTTCATCCTCACGCACAACTTCACTTTCAATAACCAACACTTCCTCCCAATCATGGGCACAGCTATGGGCATCAAAATGGCCCCACAATATGCCAACCTTTTTATGGCCCACCTGGGAGAAGAATTCCTCAAGAACTGCACCACCAAACCCATGCTATACCTAAGATACACCGATGACATGTTCATCATTTGGACTGAAAACCTGCAGTCTCTGATTTCTATCACAAATTAAATAATCCTCACCCCTCCATCAGGCTATCTCTTGAATACTCCAGCACCAACATTTCCTTTTTAGACACAATGATCGCTATCCAGAATGGTAAAATACAAACCACTGTATACAAGAAACCCACGGACCAACATTCATATCTGCACAGAACCAGCAATCACCCTAAACACACCAAAAAAGCTGTGATATACAGCCAAGCTCTCCGATACCACCACATTTGCACGGAGGAGAACACCCACGATGGTCACCTTACAAATCTCAAAAGGGCTTTCACCCAACAAGGACACTCCACCAGAGAGACAGATCGCACTTTTGAAAGAGTCACCAGGATACCGCACAAAGATTTGCTGCACTACAAAAAGAAAATCCCAGAAATTGCACACCATTAATTATGACATACCATCCTTCCCTGGAACCTATATGGAAAATCCTCAAAGAGTTGCAGCCCATACTAGAAGAAGACCCAATTCTTAAATAGACCTTTCCAGAACCACCCATCCTAGCCTTTAAACAAGCACCAAACGTCGCTAACCTCAGCACCAGAAGCAAACTTCCTATAGACCAAACCACACCAAATTGATCCAGACCGTGCCAGGGCAAGGAATGTAAAACATGCCAACACATCTCCACCACTCCCACAATAACCACACTCCACAAAAGAGCCATCACCATCCATAGACTTTACACCTGCACCTCCAGAAATGTCATATATCTCATCCAATGCACCAAATGTCCTGATGGAAAATACGTAGTAGAAACCAAACCATGACTGCGCACCAAAATGAATGCACACCTAAAATCAATCAAAGACAAGAATACCCAATTACTGGTGGGGTCACACTTTTCACAAGACAATCCCTCTCTCTCTCATCTTTTAGTTCTAATCCAAAAAGGGACTTTACAAAACACCTTTCATAGATGAGCCTATGAACTTCACTTCACAAACCTACTGTATACAAAAAACCACGGACTAAATATAGACATTGGATTTTTAGCACATTACATCCTGCCTGACATCTGATACCCCAGGTAACCTGCCTGCAGCCATCCAGCCAGCTACATTCCTTCACACATTTCCCTCCTTACCCCCACCCCCTTCACTTCTGTCTTTACCCACTGTCTCCCAAACGACCACTCATTTGCATTTTCACAGACCTGCACATTGCAGATTAGCTTCTTTTCTACCTTGGACAATGCATAACGCCAGAAGAGTCTCCCTATGCCTGAAGAAAGGTGTTTGTGCCCAAAATCTTGCAAAGGACATTTTTTCCAATGCTTTATTTAGTCTAATAAAAGGTATCATATCTACCCAAAGAACTTTGCCTGCCTGTGACTCCTTTAGGTACTCTCCAAGGATTTTAAACAACCAAGCCAAGACAACTTCAAGTGCTGCTGTTCTGGGTGCAATCATCCTCAACTAACTCTCTAATGCCACTGATCCTATGACCACCAGGCAGCCCCGCATGGCTCCAGTAGCATCAGTCAGAGACACACTGATGCTGCTGATAGGAGCAAGGGCTGCAAGGGTTAAAAACAGCCTTTTTTTTTTTTTTTTTTTTTTTAACTAAATTCTCCACTGAGTTGGGATCTGGTATACCCAGACTTGTATCTAGTTAAAGATCCTAAAATCTCATCACTACTGAAGAGCCATTCATCTAGTGATGAGTTGTAGAGCCTCGTTCATTGGAGATTTCCATGATGTAGCTGGGTAGGCATTGGCCTAGAATCGGTTAGGAACAGCCAACCTGCTATCTGTGCAGAGGGCCGGACTCAAATGACCCCTGAGGTCTCTCCCTACCCCGGGAGCCTAAGATTAAGATTCAAAATGATAGTGGTAAACTAGAGAAATGGCCAAAACTTAACCACCTGGGAGTCAATAAAGATAAGTACAAAGCACTTCAATTAGAGAGGAGAAAATTCAAAGGCACAAACATAAAGTGGGGAAGAACTGGGCAGGCAGCAGTCAGGCAGAAAAAAGCAGATCACAAATCAAATATGAGTCATCAGCATGACATTTTTGCAAAAAAATAAATAGGCATAGCTCATTCTAGCTGTATTAAAAGGAGAGTTGTATGTGTGGCCTTGGTGTGGGGGAGTCATTGTTCCTCTCACCAGGGAGGAGGCCTTGGCTGACTGTCTCTAGTTTTGAATACAGCCCTTTAAGGAAGAGGTAGATAAACTGGAAAGAGCACAGAGAAGATCAATGAGCCTGATAAGAGCTTTAAAAGACACAGCTTATGTGTCTAGGTTTTAAGCTCAGGTAGAAGACTAAAGGAGATTCACTAATAGCCTCCCATTATATACAAGGTTGGCATAAAGAGGCCAGTGTACTCAGTCGGCCTCCTTGAGCACTGGGGACAAGGTAAGAAGCAACTGGCTTAACTTAGAGAAAAGGGTATTTAGGGTGGAAGAAATATTTCTAAGCTCAGGTCAGCACCAGAACAGGCTGTAGAGGGAAACTGTGGCATCCATGTCAGCGCGGGTTTGTGAGAAGAGGCAAGATCAATGCGTCAGGATAGCTGGGGTGCGCTGGCGTGCAAGAGGAATGGACTGGTTTCTTGAGCTCCCTTCCTTCCCTACTTTCTCTGCATCTAAGATCTGGGAAAGAGCGCATGGGTTTTCCACCATGGGACCTCAGCTCTTCTCCATCCCTGCAGTGTAATTGTCAAAAGAGTCACCTTTCTTGTCATAACGCGCAGGCTGCAACTCATGGTCGAAAGGCCTATCACCCCTCTTACTTTCCTGCTGAGCTGGGCCATTGGTCTGATTGTTGTGGACTGTCCTCACTGCTTATTTAGTCTGACAGACAACACTGCTGCTCCCAGTTTCTGTCTATTCATTGTCCACTTGTGGTTATTCCAATTAGCGGCATAGCCTCATATTGCAAATCTTTGAAGGTGTGAAATGGCAATATGCCCTGTCAATGAGTAACAGAGGGGTAAGTTGGCCTATCAACACAGTTTACGATCCACATTTCCATTCTCAAATCTGTCGAGTCCTTGAGGTGAGGTCTTCTACAGACATCTAGGGCCTGTACAGACGTTACACTTATCACGCATTAAGCATGTACAAAGCTCTCTAAAGCCATAATTTAGCTTTACTCACCACCAAAGCGTACTACCATGTGAATAGTCCTGTCTTCTTAAATAATGAGGTTGTTTTGCATTGGCAGGATTGGGGATCATCCATTCTTTTCTAAATACTGTGGATGCCCCTTTCATGGCATGATTCCTCTTTGAATTTTCCATCATGTTATGTACATTGGACATGCTCCTCATTTATCTACAGTGAGGGAAGTGAGAGGAGAACCAGGTTCAGTGATTTTATTTAATTTTGATAGTCTGGCTTTTGGAACAAAAGGATACAAGGTCCTCAAAAGGCATCTAATTCCAACTCTTTTCAATGGGCTTCTACAAAGGGAGGTTAATCCTAAATAGTAAAAGATGCAACTTTATATTCAGTTTAATTAATTCACAGTTTAATTCACTTTAATCCCCCATGTGGGCACAATTACTTAGAAACTGTGGTATTGAATTCAGTTTAGAGTACTTTCATTCAGATTAATTTTCCCAAGTATCCCCATATAGACAAGCCCTAATGGTCTTAAATACCACCAATGGGTGGATCTAGGATTTTGAAAAGGGGCAGGGGGTGCAGATGGTGTGATGCATCACCATGTGTAATACAAGACCTATTTTTTATCAAGTTAAAAAGAAACTAGAAGCTTTACTAATAAGCTAGTGGCCTGGGATTACATTATTCCATTTGAGATAAGAGCAAAAACAAATATAAATGTATTGCAATGTTCATTATTTTGCTATATCATATATTATGCATAAAAAACATAACAAATTAGGCAAAGAATCATCAAAATACGTTGCTTCATTAGTCCTGCAGTCATTAAAATGAAATTAGCATTGCTTTTAGATTCATAAAACAAAATCTAGCCCTCTTGAGCATCTTGACAGGGCATCCAATGCTTCGCTGGCAGCTATTCCCACACCTGAGTTAATGTGTTTAGCTAGACTTCAAGACAGCCTGCAGGGCTGTGAAATAGGAGCTTGTAACAGAGAGCTCCTGTTACTTGGGGAGGAAAGAGCAGGAGGAGGAGCTAATTATAAGGAAAACAGTAAAAGTGACAAAATCCTACTTTTCAACTTGTTTTCACCATTGGGGTACAGTAAAGGAGTCTGTGTGATTCTGCTTCTCATGTACCCACGTGCACATTTTAAACTTTGTTTCTTTTTCCCTTTTCTCCCTCTATCCCTTTTTTCTTTTTCCCTTTTCCCCCTCTACTAAGCTAAGAGAAAACAGATTTTTTTTCCCCATTTCCCCACTGCGTGTATTACAAACCTGCAGTGTATCTGGATTTTGTCTGGCTTTGTATTTCCTCTAGTGAAAAAAATTATTTTAAATGTGCTTTAGTTGCTTCTCCAAATTTCTCACTCCCCCGTTGCACTTCCCGGGAGCAGGAGGAAGATGGTGGGGAGGAATTTGGGTTTCTTAAATACCAGGATAATCATGAAACAATGTAAGTGAGACTGCATCTGTCTTGCCCCATTATGTAATGAGAGAGCAATATTAGCAGTCTAGGTAGTAATGGCATGTTGGGCTAGGAGGCAATCAGCATTAATTGCCTGACTGACAGCAGTTTGCACTCATTTTGCAGATTTTAGATAAGAAGGAAGGGAAACACTGGATACACATCCATCAAGGATGTCTTGACGGAGTTAGAAGGTAGGCCTTGCCGTGCCAATAAAGCCGGCGGTCCATCTAGTGCAAGACCCTGCCTTCTCAGACACCTTGGACGAAGGTACAAGAAACCCTGCAATGGCTCATTAAGGAGCACCCTGCCCCATAGCAGCTATTTCCTAAGCACCGTCGATATGCAGTAGATTTGTTTCCAGCAGCGGTAGGATTTATATCCCACGTATGTGCATTCAGGGGAAGTTTACTCTGGATATCGGGCAACTGATGTCTGAACCTTGAACTTGGCTTCTGCAGCAAGCAAGTTCCCGAGGCGAATCACACACTTGAGTCAAAAGAATCATGATTTTATAAACCGGGGCCTTGCTGTTCAGCTGCATGGGCAGTTAGAGGTTTTGCAAGCTAAGGTGTGATTAGAAGTGTCTGATGCACGCTTTCCGTACCATCATCCGCTCTGTATAAGCCATCATCTTTCCTGCCTCTACGAAATAGTCTTAGCTTTCAGTCTTCCCCCCTCCGCAAGTCTCTTTAGGCTTTTGATCATGTTCATTGCCTCTTTCTGATGCCTCCTATTTCTGTTCTGTGTTTTTATCCTTTAAGATGGACCGACCAGAACTAAACGCAGCTCTCCAGTGAAGGCCTACCATTTATTTATATAATGGCATCGTAATACGTTCAGGACTACTGGATTAGCCAGCATCTCGGATTCTGTGATAAAAGTCCTTCGGGCGGTACAAAATAACCCCAAAGTGAGGGGAAATGTGGTCAGAATGTAAAAACACTTTGTACTCACAGGGAAAATCCTCGTTGGTTGTAAATGAGTGTAGCTACATAAAACAATGTTAGCTGAGCTATACCAGCCAGTGAACTGGCCCCTGGTATGTACCATATGTACTCACATAACCTTTTCCCCACAAATTAGCTTTCCAAAACTGGGCTAAGTGTTTCAAGTAGGGAAGCCGATCTTCTGCCCAGAATAGCAGCAGTGGCGTTTCTATTCAAGCAGCGCTGAGGGACTCATTAGCACCATGGCTCATTATATTCTGCTTGATTCCTGCTAATTGCTCTTGACACACCATGTCTTAACAAATTGCTCTCCTTTCTTTTTTTTTTTTCTTTTTTTGTAATTATAATATTGGTTGATTTTCATATTATAACTATAACATAAAACCAAAAAAAACCCAGTAAAGTATAAACTAATAAGTAAAATGCAATAAGAGAACAAAACCAAAGGATTACAAAATAGAAAATTAAACATCCAGGCTATAAACTTAGTAGAGACTAGGGGAAAGGGAGAGCTTGACATTATATCCAACCGGCTATCACTCTCCTTTCGAATGGTCTTGCTATCCACTAATCAAGCTATCCTTTCTTCAGCAATTGTGCCAAAGAATTTGCAGCTTAGCTGTTCCTGATCTCTTTTTTTTTTTTCCCGATTTCACAGCTTTGCAGACCGTGTAGCAGTCAGCTTCAGCTTTTGGCTGAGGGGCCAAGAGCTGTTGACAAGTCAGCTCTAATAAACTTAAAACTAGTTTTGCCTGAGCAGAAAAGGGGAGGGTGGACTCTCCCTTCTGCCTGCAGTTATAACCCTGGAGAATTTTTTCCCCCGTTCCACCTTCCCAAGACCAAGGTGCGTGTCTTATTTGGTGGGGGGAGGAAAAAGGGTCTTTTTGATGTATCAAAGCACCCCAGAAATACATTACGAGTGAATTAAAACCCCTGCAGCATTCCTACAAAGGGGGGACACTGAGGCACAGTGAGCTGATGTGACTTGCCACAGATCGTGCCGGGCTGAGGGATTGAACTTTGCTTTCCTGACTCCTAGCCTCTTGCTGTCATCAGCAGAGAATCATACTTTTTTCCCTTGCCAACCCAGCACCCCCGCGCTGTTTAGCCTAGCTGAGTGTTGCTCTTCAAAGAGAGGATCCTCTTTTGCATCCACCCTTCCTCTTCCAGGACAGCAAAGCATCACATATGCACTAATATCGCCCGGGGGCTGAGAAGAAGTCAAGAAAGAGCTAGCAGCTGCTGCAGCTTTTATCTTGGCCTTGTTACTCTCAGCATGTCTGTCCCCTTTGGCAAATCAGAAGTATTCAGAGGGCCTCTTTGCAAAGGTTGCTTTTTTTTTTTTTTTTGCCTAAAATCTCTCCCGTGTCCTGTCCGGCTGCTGACATAACTCATAGCCCCACCTTCTTGCAGGCATAGGGGGGCTTTGTGCATTAAAAAGCCAAGCTTAGATTTGGAATTGCAGGCAGGAACTTCTGGATACTATGGCTGCAGATCTCAGAGCTGAAACGGTCCAGCTAGTCCCTGGTTCAGAAATGCAAGCCCATCTCCCAGGAGCACGACACCGTCCTCCAGATAGTTGAACGGAGGCGAAGCAAAGTAAAATGTGACAGGTTCACAGAGCAATCATAACAGCTTACTGTCCGTACTCCCTGTTCCCTGGTGAACTCGAGACACTTAATGTGGCTCCCCTTGGGTCCCCTCATCTTCCTCACTGCTTGCTGTGACTCACTCTCCAAGGTCGGATGAACGGCGTGTTACAAAAGGAGGGGCATTAATGGATTTTCAGGATGTGACCAGGGTGGAATAGGATTGTACTGAGGCCCTGAGTCCATTTAGAGTGGCTGGAATGGTGTCTGGCCCTCAGTCTTTAACCCATTTATTCTCACAACACCCCTTGGAGGCAGGATAATGCTGTTCTACCCATTTCACAGGTGAAGAAACTAAAGCACCAATGGATTCAATGAGCAGCCCAGTGCCACACAGACGGACTATGGCAGAGCAGGGGACCACACTGGGGTCTCCCAAATAAGCATCCCCGTTGGTGGGCTGCTTTTCCTCACTACCAAACCCATGCCTTCTGTTTGAGGATCATCTGAGTGAACAGAGCTAGGTGAGGATGCCTGTCCTTGATAACATCACAGTCTTGCAATCTCTCAAGCGGGAGTCCAAGAGATGAAGGGGTGCACAACACCCAAGGATCAGGCCCAAATGTGTGCATCTGTATGACCAATGATGAATGACTGAGCAGTGCAGCGGGGGGGTCTTTTATCAACCCCCTGTTTTGTTCTCCCTCTCAGCTCTTTTTCCCCTCTCTCTTCTACTGCCTTGTTCATGAGCGCAGTTGGTGCAAGACGAGATAGAGAGCAAATGCAGCAGTCTGGACCATGCATGGAGACAGAGTGAAATCCTGTCCCTATGGAGCTTCCCTTTGGCTTCAGCATGACCTGGCTGTCACCCATACCTTCAGAGAGACTTTGGATGTTTTCCAGCAGCTTTGGTTTCGCCAGCACTGCTTCCCAGAGATCATTGGTTAATCACAAAGGCCACGCTCTCCTTTAAGAGCATGCATCCGGGCTGGCACGGATGCAACTGGCAGGTTGCACAGAGCAGAATTTGTCCCGAGGACTCAACATTGCAAGAGATGCCACTTTTGTCACTGATTTAAGAGGCACTTGGAGTAAAGAAATCACATCCCAGCTTTATTTTTCTGTCGTGTCTGAGCAGGAGGGTGGAAATGCCACAAATCTGCAGTTAAACCAACTGGGAGGGGAAAAAAAAAATCTATTACAATCTGTAGCCGCTTGTTGACAGATAACAGGAAATGCTGAAACTGGACGTGTCATTCAAGCTGCCTTCTCTATTTATAGCCATTCACAATGCTGGAGAATCAGATTCAATTGAAATGGATGGCACGGCAGCTGCAGTTCAAAAGAAATGAATGGGTGTTTAAGACTCGATGGGTTTCCCACTATGCTGCTTCTCATGCCGTCTCTAAGAGCCCCTGTGCTTCAAGGGGACATGACCCTGAGTGTCAGTTTTCAACCTGACTCAGCTGGATGAGTCTTCACCGGCACCCCAGCTCCCTCCACGCTGCCGGGGCATAAGAAAGAAAGGCGGGCCCCACTTGGGTGTATCTCAGTACCAGGTAAAAGGTCCCCTGAGTTTCTGGAGCTCAAACTGGAGTTGTTTTAATGCCAAAGCTCCTCTTTGGCCCGTGTCATGCTGGAAATGAAAGCATATGCTTGTATTGGCCCATTTGGATGGTAAAAGGCTATGAAACATCTGCTTGACGTGTTCAGAGCGTGTGCGTCTGTGAGTAAAGAGTGTCAAATCAGACTGCATCGGCTGAACTGTCTAAACTTTACTTTCATTTCCATATCCAGATTTCCCATTCACCCATCACCTCGTAGAGCAGCACGTGGTAGAGTTACAATGGGAAGCGACCATTTTAAGGAGCATCAAAGCTTCATTGAATCCAAAAGCTTGCTTAATAACTATTCTCCAGCCATTTGGGTTGGTCTAATAAAAGATATCAAATTCACCCAAGGAACCTTGTCTGTCATTTGACATATAACTTATTCCTCCATACTCATCAAAAATACATCTCAGGAAGCTCTTTACACCCCCCTGAACCACCACATCCTCTATTCATGCCCATATTTTATAGAACATTTTGAAAACCATTATAGAAACTTTTTGTGTCCATGTGTTTTGCCAAGGTAGTTTCGTAATCAGAGCGTTGCATTGGTCCTCCAGAGACCTTGGTTTGATTCCTTGCTCTGCCAATGACCCTCCACATGACCATGAATAACTCAGTTTACCTCTTTCTGCTTCAGTTCCCCCTATCCACTGAATGGGGATAAAGATTATTACCAGGTTCATAAAATGCTTTGAAATCTGCTGGCGAAAACCAGCATATACCATCTAAGTATTAAAGCAGGTTAAAGAGGGTTTCCAAATTTATCTCTTTTCTCTCTGTCACTCATAATTTGCTTAAACTTGTGATTTTTCAGGGTGAATTATTCTAGTTCAGGTTCCTGCCTGAAGGCAAATGTCTTTATTTAACATTTGAACAGACAGCATTCAGCTTTTGGGTGTCTTTGAGAATGGTCCGGGGAGTCTGTGCTATTACAAAGCAGCTGAAATGTTCGCTATTAGCTGATTAGCTGAAATGCTGGAGGCGGGACGTGAAAAATGTAGCATAGCAATAACCCTCCATGAGAAGTGTTTAAGTGCTCAGGTGCAACCTGGACATGGTATGGATTTAACCGAATGATGGCTTTTTGGAAGAGTTTGTTCTGCCCACGTACAGCAGTTCCACCCTGAAGATGGTCAAAGACAGCTGTCTAGTACAAAGTGGGCATGGCCTCTTGGTGGTTTTCCATATTTTTTTCTTTTGCAGAGCCCTAAAAAAATGTGAATGGACAGGCAGAGCCCCTTGAATTGTAAGTGTGGGTATTCACATGCTTTTGATTGATTATAGTCATCTTTCGCAGACCATTTAAATATAGTCTTTGAAGCTCACCAAGGGCCCATGGACTACAGGTTGAAAACCACTGGCCTAGGCCATCAAATCTAGTCCCCTTTGGCCCCGACAAATTCATTATATAGCTCCCTCAGAAACCTACCAACTGCCACGATACAGCATCTAGCCAGGATATCCCAAAAAGGACTATGGCAATATGGGTAACAGGGCTGTTATATGGGTAATATAATATATGGGACTATGGCAATATGGGTAACACTGCAATACACATTCAATATTGCTACTTTTTTGGAAGCCAGCAGGTTCAACATTTTAGATGATAAAACTTTGTATCTCATTTTGTTTCCTGTCCTATTTTATCTTCCCCCGTTACAAAAAGCCAGTTAAAACGCTATATCTAAGAAAAAAATGTCAGTGCGAAGGCACCAAGTACAGAGTTTGGTACTAATTAGCCTGTATTGTAACACATGCACACAAGAGGCTCAGTCAAGATTGCTCACGCTCACTTAAATCTGGATTTTTCCTGCCAGTCATTTCTCAATAACACAGTGATTTTGGGGGAGGATGGTAAAAGGAGACGCTTTCTGCTGCCACCTTAGATTCATTTCAGAAACTGAAACAAATAAATAAAAAAACAACACCATGAACTCAAGGGCTGATATTTTATTATTAACTAAAGCTCAGTGTTGTAGGCACTTACAGTAGCTCATATAACATTCAAGCCCATTTCCTTGCTTTCCCTTGGCCCAATACATCTTTGTTTCATCATGCATGAGAAGCAGACTGATAGAAATGCCACGAGAACTGCTATTTTTACTGTGTTTGGCTATTTGATAGAACAAACAGCTCTGGAGAAGTGTCAAAACTTTTGGAAATTCAACTGAAGCAAATCATTTTTGGATCTGGTCATTATTAACATATTGGAACAATGAGTATAATTTCCCAGCGAATAATAGTGTCTAACTAGGGCTAAGCACTTTTTGGCTGGTAGCCATTTTTCTAGATTTAATATAACCAGTTAATGATCCTTCTCCGGTTCTGGTTGGAGGTAATCCGCAGATAAGGCAACTGGACCAAAGCTAAGTATATCAGACCAATTCTAACAAAGTCCTCTACAACATCGTATCAGTGAATCTCTCTGAAATGGGTTCCATGGAGAGCTCTTTCCCTTGTCATTTAGCGTCTATGATAATTTGAATGTATTAGTAAGCAATGGTTGATCCTTCTGAATCATAGCCTATGCTTGAGGGGTCACCAGGGCCTTCGAATCAGATGCCTAAGCAGGAGTGTGGAGGAGTGGAGGCTGCCCAGACCTTCCAACCCCACTTTAAACCATGGAGACAGGATCCAATGAAAATGGTTCAGAGGCTGGGGGACGTGACTTATGAGGAAAGACAGAGAAACTGGTCTTATTTAGTCTAGAGAAGAGAAGACTGAAGGGGGATTTAATAGCAGCCTTCAACTCCCTGAAGTGGGGTTCGAAAGGGGATGGAGGTGGACTGTTCTCAGTGGGGGCAGATGACAGGACAAGGAGCAATGGGCTCAAGCTGCAGCAAGGAAAGTTGAGGTTAGATATTAGGAAGGATTTTCTCACTAAAAACAGTGGAACAGGTTACCCAGAGAGGTGCTGGAGTTCCCATTCTTGGATGTTTTCAAAACCTGGCTAGACAAAGGCTTGTCTGGGATGATATAGTTGGGGCTGGTCCTGCTTGGCTGTCCATTGTGTGGCCGACCATTGCCTCAGCCCAGTTAGTGGCTGATCACTTTTGTCCTCCAGATCATCTGCTAACTGTTACCCTTCATCAGAAAGCAAAAAGATCTGTTCAGCATTTTTCCCAGGCTTAGGATAAGAGTTCACTGAGCTGGATCCATACTCTGGCTGTAACTGAGCTGGCTGTATAATTAATCGTTTCCAGTTTAGCAGTGAATGGGCCGGCAGATTTCTTCTGGATTGAATCTCTGAACATTTCCATGCTACATCCCTGTACGTTAACCATTCAGACTCTCGGGCATCTGATAGGCATGTACACAGTCTAGGCAGAGAGACAATTACCTCTCTCCATAAATCACTGGACTCCTTTCTCTATCCTTTGGTCTGAACATTTCTTTAATGGTTCTCAGGTTGTCTTAACTTGGGTATTTGTCTCTTCAGTTGTTGGTTTACAAACTAGGGACCCTGAACTCTGATGCCTACATTCTTGATTTGTTTCTTTGTCCCGCTTCCTGGACTTTAAGCTTTAGCGCGAGTCTTTGTATTTGTTCTGAAATAGTGAATATTCATAGTTTCATAGTGCTTAGGGTTGGAAGGGACCTAAACAGATCATCAGGTCTGACCCCCATATTATCACTTAGGACAACTCAGCTGCCCTTGCTGTTTGGAGGCATGGCACCAGGGTTAAACATGCTTTTCTTAGTCTGGCCTGTAAACTCGAATCATTCTCCCCCAAATAAACCTGTGTTTAGTCTGGGGGGTCTTTAACGTTTCTGAAGTTATAGCCAGAGTTCTCATCTCTGTGGGGTATCTAGTCTACCTGCTTTTATACCTGTTTTTTAGATACAGCATGGTCGGTATCTATCTAGACAAGGGGGGCGAGAGGAGAAGAGAAATAGGTATTTAAAGCTCCCCAGAAATGGGATATGAGAAAGGGATGAAGAACATAGCCTTTCGAGCAGTCTTCCTGCTCTGGATATCCCTTAGCATACAGATCCCATAGAGATGGGCAACTGTTGGACCGACAGGCTAGACCTAACAGAAGCAACAAAAGAAATACCAGTAACTCAGATCATCAATTATTCTTTTGAACACTAGAGGGAAGAAAAGTCCCCTGCATAAACATCTCTAGAAGTTTCCTCGGGGTCACCTTCTCAGTTTCAGCTATTCTTTTACAGTCTCCCTCATCCTCATTAAGAGCACAAAGTAAAAGATTCAAGTAGTTATAAAAAGACACAGCCAAAAATGTCCCAATCTATTTTTGCAAAAAGGCAAACACTCTCTCCAATGTTTGGATCTTTAGGGGGTTTTTTGCAGTAATATATCCCTCCTGCTGTTTATAATGTCTTGCGTTTTGGGTTTGCCACCGTGTCACTTCTGGTTGGATATGAGCTGTGTCCTGTTCTCAGATAGTATTTCACTGACTCTGGTTTGATGAGCCAGCCCTAACAATGATGAAACTATGAAACTTTCTGTACTTTCTCCAGGTTTCCCCACACACCGAGAGGTGTTTCTGCTCTGGCAAGGTTTGCATAGCTTTAAAAAAAGTTATTAAATTGTTAACATTGTGATAGTATCAAAATGGGAATTTTATTTTTTTCATATGAAAACAAAAACTTTTGACCAGCTCTGCTTATAGGTTTACTTATACGTTCACTTTATTGCCCTCACGCCAATGGCTCTTTGGCCCAGTTTATATGACTGGATCGACTGCATACAATTCATAAATGGGGGGAGTTGATTTATTGGAGAATCTTAGAGGGCAGATTGTGTTCCGACGCTGGATCTTAAGAGAACATTTGTTCTGCCAAATTATTAATTCTTTAAATACCTCCAACTGGTAAGTCATGCTTTCTGGCCGTTGTGGGCCGTGCCATTACTTACCATAGCCCCTGAAAGCAACAGCCTTTGCTGCAGATATCTGCTCATGTGGCATCTATAATTTATAACTCTTGTAAATATAAATATACTTGGTGCCAGGCTAGGGTCTCAAAGGGCCTGGGAAGGGAGCATGCTTAAGAAAAGAATCACCATTGACCAAATATTGCAGTCGAACGTGCTACAGGGATAAGCCCGGAGGCCAGAACTTAACACATGAGTGTACTGAGCTCACTGTGCTCAGATGGATGAGGAAGCATTGGCAGAATTAGATCCCTGGTTTCTGTTATTTTTCCTCTTTTTTTTTTTTTTACTGAGCTGTCTGAACTCAAGAAAATAGCACAAACTCTATGTCTGATTTATTTTGCCTGGCACAAGCCAAATAAACGGCTCAGTTTATTGGCACGTTTCTTACCTTGTTGTCCCAAAGACGTCGGGATCATTACACAACAGAAATGAAGTCAGGCCCTCAGTGGCCAGTAGGGTATTTTTCTCCTCTGTATTTTTGCTGATTTTACAAGTCATTGCTCTTACCCCTTCACTTCTATCTCGTCGTGGCCTTTCCACTGTGAGCTCTTACCATGGCATGAGCAGATATTGGATTACTGTGTGAAGAGCAGGTGTGAAACACGCCTCCATTACACCCGTCTAAGCCTATCACAGGTCTGGACACCGATAGCCAAGGACACAAGATGGCCCGGCACATATAAAATTCACCTATATTGAAAATTGCATATACAATGCAATTGTTGTAGCACCCTGGGGTGCCTTGGGTTCCTTTTAAGAGCGCTCCAAGATGTTATGCAATGTTAGCACTTCTATGCGTGCAAGCATGATTCACAAGATAAACCCAGAGATTTCAAATAGGGATCCGGAGTGGTAAAACATCCGGAGCTGTTGTGATCTTTCTGAGTTGTCTGCAACAGAAAAACGTCCCCATTGTTTTGCCATAGTTACAAACTGAGTGAAAACAAAGAGCTAGCATTTTCCAAGGGGTGCTTCATGTCTATTGAGAGGTGCCTCAGATCTAAAAAGCTTGAGAACTGCTCACATACAATGCCTCAGACTCTAATGCTAAATGCTATGTAGGTACCTAAAAATCTGGGGGAGAAAACCATCATCACGCAGAATAATAATATCCCAAATCCTAAATCAAGGCAATGGTTGAGTTTCACCAGTGTCATCTCACCCATTTCTAACAGATACTGAATTACACTGGATGGTGTAAAAGAAAGGAGCACTTAACTTTCATCTTCTCGATGACATAAATTGTGTGGACAGGGATAGTTTACTTTACATCTCTCAAACAGCTTTCCATGTAAGACAAATGACTTTGATGTGGGCCTGGATGTTGGCACTGGGACATTGTCCCAGGAGGCGGTTTTGTATCCTGCAGGAGTATCCTAAGCAAGCAAAGGCCAAGAATCGCCAAGGAGGATGGCTGCCAGGTTTTTATATATCTCAAAAGCTACTGCTGCATTCATCACTAAAGATGGTTGAGTACTATAAAAGAAAGTGCCACGGGGCCCAGTGCTTTAAGGGGCACTGAGGACATGAAAGAATTTAGTTCTTGTTTCAACATTTAGGGGGAAAACACTAAAAAGCCTTGTACTTTCTTGTAGTACCTCTAACTAGTGTCTCTTCAGTGAAGTGTCCACTTTAGAAGAATTCATATGTAATATTTCTCATATACATGCTCTAGTCCAGGCACCGCATTTGTTAAGAGCCAGCTCTGCCCCTAAGGGAAAAAAGAAATTATTCTGAGCAAAAGTGGAAGTACTTCACACGGGGTAAGCCAGTAGCTCTAGTCTAGGGGGCACGACCTCACATGGGGTTGGATCATCTATAAGCCAGTTCACAAACCCAAGAGAAATTCGGTTGCAAAACGAGTGGGGCTTGCAAGTAGAGGTGGTGTCAAGTGGGGGTCACCACCAAACTATCTGGGAATAATTGGGCCCAAGCAGTCAATCAGGAAATGAAAGAACATACCATATAACTTTGTTGCAAGGATACATAGATTGTAAGGCCAGAAGGGACCTCGGAAGATCATCGGGTCCAGCCCCTACACCAAGCAGGAAAGACAACTGGGGCCAGGTGGCCCCAGTAAGGTGACTGTCGAGTCTCCTCTTGAAGATTTCCAGGGTAGGTGATTGTCCCACCTCTGGAAGGAGCTTATTCCACAGTCAGGACACCCTGACTATGAAGAAGTTTTTCCTGAATGTTGAGCCTGAATTGGTCTTTCAGGAGTTTGTGACCATTCCCCCTGGTTTTCCTCTCGGGTGCCCTGCTGAACAGTTGCTCACCGAGCCCTTGATGTCCTCCCCTAGTGTAGTGGTAAGCTGCTACCAGGTCCCCTCTCAGCCTTCTTCTTCTCAGGCTGAAGAGTCCCAGGGCATGTGTAGAGGAAACGGGAGCCCTAGACCGAAGCAGTGGCCCCCACCCCCCCAGGCAGCACCCGCCTGCAGGCACCCAGCTTGAGTGGTCCCAGGAGGCACCGCAGCCATGGAGGGAAGTACTGGGCCCCCGCACAGCTCAGGCAGGCAGGCTCCAAGGGGGAAAGAAAAAGGATCAGGCTCACCGCTTTTCTTGAGCAGAGCCTGCTTTCCCAGGCTGCTGCTAGGCTGCCTGCAGGGCTTCCTACAGAGCCGCGGAGCTGCACTGAGCCCGGTGCTTCGCTCCACGGCTGTAGGTCAGTAAACTAAAACTCCTTGAAGCAGTTTTAGTTTGCTATGCCCCAAGTCATTTAAGGCGCATTATGCCGCCGAATTTCCTACAGCAGCTGTAATTAATGCGTAACACACCGCTGCCATGTGTAAACACCGACACCATTAAAGTGGTGCAAAAGCATTTAGCCTGCTTTAAAGTGTCATGCACACGCACCTCTAGTTTTGTCTACACACGGCCCCAGATCCCTCAGCCTTTCCTCCTATGGCTTGCCTTTTAAGGCTCTGATCATACGGGAGGATCAATTAATGAACTTGAAATATGAAGCAAACGGTTGAGCGATCACAAACATTTTTGCAAGGAATTCCAAGTGCCAAAACATGCTGAGCATTGAAATAATTAAAAATGTATGTCGACAAGTTGTGAATAAGAAAGAGAGACAAATTCTCTCTGGCATAGTTCAGCGAGCTCTGGGTTACTAGCTGCTGTGTTTGCATTAGCAACAAGACTAAGGACTGGAAGGATTCACATCCAGAAGATGTTACCAATCTGAAGAGCAGACTACTGCTAGTCACAAAGCTTTTTAGTGTATGGTTTTACAGGGCTGTGCATCTAGCATCCCTCAGCAGGACCAAAACCCCCTGAACAGTCATAACGTTAAATAAAAGTACCTGGCACAAAGGGAGGCCAGGGTCAGTCCCCTGGTTAGTCACTGGAGAGTTTGAATGGGATATATCTCATCCCATCCCCATGAAAACATATAGACGGTGACACTTCATCAGCTGTCACACATCTACCTAGAAATCTTCATCTGTATGTAATACAGACACTGATCAAGCAGCATGGGGGGCGGCGGGGGTAGAAACTTCTGCCCACATTATTGGCTGGATTGTTTATATTGCTCATGGTTTTGTTTCTGAGCTTAATTGGTATATGAGTCACTCTCCATTGTATTTCCTCCAGCAGCTATTTTAATATCCTCTAGGGGGGAAAAAAAAAAAGCCTCAGTTAGAAGCTTTAGCACACTTAACTCCTCTTAATTTAGAGCAAGGTGTTCAACTGACAAGGGAACAACAACAACAACAGAAAATTAGTCTGATGTAGCTATTACTTTATAGCTTTAGAAGGTGAGCAATTATTTCTTGCACATTTTATATTTTGTCTGCTGTATTCTAGTCCATTGAGAGTTTATGCCACCTCATTTCAGTCTCTTCCCATAGTGCATTAGACACCATGCCAAACATCTGTCGGTTGTATTCTTGTCCTCTCCCCAGGGAGAGAAGCATGTGCAATGCTGTCTTGTTTTTGGTTGTTTTTTCAACTGAAATATTAAATCTGTTGCTATGAACTCACAAAGGAGAAAGCAAGGTCAACCAAAGATGCTTCGCACCTCAGTGGGGAGGTCTGGGATGGTCATTTGTCCTTGGGACGTTCACGCCACAGTCTCAAATGTGTCCCAACAAAAACTCAGTCTCCTTCGAAGAATGGCTTTACCTTGATTGTGAAAAGTCCCATGGTGGCAGAAGAATGAATTGCCAGTCGTGGTCTTCATCTTTCAGGTGCCTTGGCCCCAGAGTGTCCAGAGACTGATGAAGACCTGAGATTTGTTTCGATATTGTGGAAGAAACCATCAGGAAGCACAGGGGCTGGGTGCCTGTGACCCTCCAGGTTGGTGAGGAGATAGGCAGCAACATTGCGCTGTAGTCAGGATTCGCCCAGCTCTGACGGCTTCGTGACAAGTGTATTGCATTGCTATCATCCAGCCAAGAGGTGACATAACTCAAGGTAGGCCGTTATCCATTACCATTGGGTGGAGTCTCATAGACAATCAAAGGCAAAAGAAGTATTACATGTGGATGCTTCAGTTGGGCAGGACCCGGAGAGCGTGCTACACTGTAGACTGAATTCAATCAATTGAATGGCTGTGAAGTCTTCAAAACCCTTTATTTTCATGCTTCTCTTTGCCCACAAGAAGAAGTTCCACCTTGCTTAAATTCTGCTTCAGCTCGCTGTCTCCATGCATGAAATTATCTCAACCAAGCATTGGCCTGTCCCCGTTGCATTGGTGTGACTGCACGTGATTGAAATCCTTGTAGATCTGCGTGTGCTTGTGTCGTCTGCGTATCACAAACACTTCAGCCCATTGTAGTCTGACCAGGCCACCTGATGGCTCTATGTTGGTTGTGCAGAACACCAGCAAGACAATCAATCCTTGTAGGACTCCACCAGTCAGGGATCTAGTAGTGGAGAGCCAAGTTTCCCCAGTACTCCTGATTGGGCGAATGCCTCCAGGAAGAGCTCTTTGGAGTCACCTGTCACATCTACAGAACGTTTCTCCATGTCAGAATCCAGTTCCTAGTTGCCTTCCCATCCTACAAGATGTATTTACCGGCACAAGCTACCATTGGACCCCCACACCATTATCTCTCTAGGAGGGGGGTGCTGCTGGGGTGCTCTTCATTAAGACCTCACAACAGGTGCTAGTACAGCTAGAAAAAAGAGGTTCATCCCCTTGCCTACAAGAAGCTTCATAGAGGAGTGATTGGCTTGGGACACCAGTGACCACTTTTGCGTTACTAATTTGTTGGTTTAATGACGCAATATTGCCTTTCCCCCCTACCCCCACCAAATGTCTAGAGCTTAAAATGATGCTCTTTTATTGCTTGTAGTATTTACTTGTTTGTATCCCGAAATCTCTGGGCCCGGCTTCCCCTTCCTTCTCTCCCCGCAAAAAAATAAGGAAAGGAATCCAGGTGTGGGAGGCTCAACAGGGCTGCCTCATCTAAAGTATCCAGATACCTCCTTTGATGTTCTCTGATGAATATCACTTCCACCTCCTTGGCTCACACTTCAAGACATCCCCTGGTGTTTATGTCTGGTTCTCTCTGGAAAGCATCGTGTAGCAGTCTGAAGGAGAGAAGGACACATTTATATATAAACTTGGCAATGGAAACTAAGACCTGACATACTGGCCAATATTGTTTTGATTCCTTGGGCTTTCCCCATCTGTAGCCATCTGTTGTGTCTTGCCTTGTGCTGAGACTGTGAGTTCTTTAGGAGTGGAAGCTATCTTTTGGTCCTGTGTTTGTGTGGCACCTAACAGAAAGGATTACCAGTCATGGATCTCGACTCCAGGGTGCTAATCGTGTATACAAGCAAACAAGTCAGCAATGCACTAGCCTGGGTGGGTTTGATATCATCACCATTTGCATAAACCTCTTATTACACTTAGTTAAGGTCCTACTCAATGTGTTCCCAGCATGCAAGACTTTGGTGAAAGCAGTCTCAGTTAAGCAACCATCATTGCCATTCATGACTGCAGGGCCAGACTGGTTCCCAAGAAGATGTTCCAGTAAGGCAAATTTGTCCAGTTAAATGTTTTCCACTTGTCTGGTGTGTGCTGTGTTGAGTGCATAATTTTGGAGGGATGTGAACCTTATTTGAAGACCCACTGCTGGGAGAGGAATGCATCCATGCAGTTCAGCAGACATCTGGGAGTAAGTGTATCCTGCAAAGCAAATCAGACATCATTCAGCCTTCCCTCTTCGCCAACTGCATGTAGATCAGTATTGCCTACGTTTTTATTTCCTGAAATCCTTATGAACATAAGAGTGGATTTAAGGTCCCAAGCCCTTGTTTCTGGTAAGAAATTCACTCTGCCTCTTTCCTCCAGCTGCTAACACTTAAACCTGGACTTGAGTTAGGTGACAATTCACACCACAAGTCACCTTCCACTGTACAGGTAAGTATAAAGACAAGCTACAAAGACAGTCATATATGACTTAACCAAGCCTAAGCTGAAGCCGGTGGCTGAATTTGGCTTGGATCTTTAAACAACACACAACCACAAATGTGCACCACCAAGATCAGTGAAGAGATCACTACTGCAAGCCTTTTCCTTCTTCAGCTCTTCCCCCTCCCTCTTTATGCCTGCTGTGCTTTGCTTGCTCTCACCAACAAGGCAGCATAGTCCAGGCACAGGGTATTCTGCGAGGCTTAGAAAACCTGAGCTCTAACCCAGATTCTGTCACTCGCCCACTTGTGTGTGCCCTTGGGGAAGTTGTATCACATCTATTTTCACTCCCACCAGTTGTTTTGTCTGCTGAGACTGTGCTCTTTATGGCAGGGACGGTCTCACTACGGGCCCATGCAGTACCGCACACAACAAAACCCAGGTTTTGATGCATCCAAGTGCCTTTGTAAGAATAATAAGGACGATTTCTGCATGCTGCTCTTTTTGGAGCCCTTACCAAAAATATATAACAGAAGGGCTTTGGGCAATGCACATGCATTCTAGCAGATCCCTTTCTACCTGCAGGGTGTTCTGCAGTCCCTAGTGCTTTGGGGAGAAGTACCCTTTGTCAAGACAGCTGGAGGGGCAGGTGTGGGGGACTAGACCAGAGGAGTATGATCCTATTTGTAATTGTGAAGTCATCTCTGTCTGCCCTGTATGCCCTTATTTCTACTTATTATCTGTTATAAAGACAGGATCTGAAGCCAAGCTTGGGCAGACTGTAGAGCTAGTTGCAAAGCTGAATGATCAAGAAGCCATCAATGGTCAACTTCCTTTTGGGTTGGTGGCCAAACCAAAACCTGACTTTGATCAGGTTGTAGTCTCCAGGCTTTTTCTTTCTTTTCTTCTGAACTGATCAAAAGTCCATTGAAGCCAATGAGATTGGGCCCCAACACCATGTCATGGTAATAACTTTGCTAGCTTTTGTTAGTTTTCTTCCCAACTTTGCTAGGATAAAAGTCTGGCACAGATGCTCTCTTTCACACTAAATACTCCTGCTGAACTTTCCCCTTCAGTGGAATTACTTGGATTCACAATGCCAAGCATGCCCTCAATTATGAGCTGTGCATGCCTTTATTTTGAGCTACCGTTAAGAACACAACTACCATACAAGGATATGAGAGGGCCTGGATATGCCTTGGCCGATTTGTCTCCAAACCATTGACAAATGGATTCTGAATAAGCAGATATAATCCTAGTAATACCCGCATTTATATCTCAGATCCTTCCTGGCCATTAGGGTGCCTTTTAAACAAGCCTGTTAACTGACCTTTTTAATCACATTATTGGTGCTTGTGAAATTACTTTCACTCACGTTTCATTTGCTTTTTGATTCTGTAATACAGAGGTAGTTGAAAGTACTAATCTCTAACCATAGTCATTTCCAGGATGCTGGAGCCCTGTTGCCAAAAGGCAGGATTCACTTGCTGTTGAGACATCTGGAGTGGATTATAGTAATTCTCTAATTGCCGTTACAACACAGGCTGCAATCAAGGCAATGCCAAACTGGAAGTTAGCGTTAGCAAATGTCAGAAAGTGATATATTTCTTCGCTCGTGGGGGGCCTCCTTGAATTTCCTTCATAAGAACCAAAATAAAACTCCATGAGATGTTTCCCCTTCCAAAAATCACTGTGCAACGTCCAGCAAGTCCAGCATTTTCCTGACCTGGAACTCAAGGAGTCTGCATTTGCTTTCTGCCTCTACTGTGCGCTTTCTGGGGGATCTTAGGATTTCCTCTTTGCCCAGCGTCCAGTCTGTTGGCACCTCTTCCTCCATTGCTTTTTAGAGTACAAGATCTCCAGGGGATGGGGTTACTCTGCCTGTGTACAATTTCCAGCATGCCGGGTCATCTAGCTTCTACTAAAAATAATAATAGCACAAGTAATGACCAAGATTTCTTGATCTGAGCGACCTCTTTTTTTCCTGCCAATGCAGGGGTATTATTAATTGTCTTCTCAGATATTGTTTGTGTGAGTCATTGGGACTCATGCCTTGTGTCTGATTGACTCATTAGCTCTCAAGTTCCCTATTAGCCAAGATTAGAAAGATTGATTTGGCTAATGCTTTCAGGGGCATGGTAATGACTTGCATGCCAAACTTGGCTTTCTCCTGACAGATAGATAGACACACAGACCCCAGGAGCATACCCCAGGAGCAGGTGTGCTCAAGGAAGGTGTGCTGGGGCATTAATTCCTGCAATTGGCCTGTCACTGGCATTTTGAGTGGCTTCCTTTTTTAATGCCATGTTTATATACAAATCCCAGGCCCCAAATATCTGGGGAAGAGAGGCCGTGTTGGAAAATGAGAGCTTTTTTTAAAAGGGTGTAAAATGCAATTAGGGCTCAGCTCATCATGACCATTTATGCAGCTGCAGAAACAAGGGTGGCTTGAGGGGCAGGTGAGTTTGGGTCCAGGGAAGGCAGGGTCCTACAACCAGTCTAGCACTGGCGTGGCTTGGGCGGGTGGGGAGGCCTTGGTGCTCTTAGTGGATCGGAGGGGCCTCAGTTCCGGGTATCGTGGGGCCGATTCATGTTTTGTGACACACTTTGAGCCAGCTACTTGAATAAATCGTGCCAGCACAGTGACTAGGACTAATGCATGGGTAACTACTGGTATTTGCTAATGGACCATGGGATTCGCCATCTGGCTTCTGGATATGTATGGCTAGTTAGGGACTTGCCAACCCTCTAAACCGGTAATCCTCACTGTTACTACCCACAACTCAAGTCAGCCGACCGGACATGAGGGATTAAGATAAAGATCTTAGGAGATCTCCAAGGACTGAAGTCTAAATAGGACGTGGGGCAGGGAGAACAAAGAAGGTGTCGGCAACCTATGCTTGTAGGCTGGATCTGGCCCATGAAGTGATTGGATCCAATTCACAGCCTTCCTGGGGATTGGTGACATGCCAGGTGTGTCCCCTCACTCTGCCCTGCACCACTGATCCCCTTTGCAGCATCCCCTGCTGCCCCCCTCATGCCTGCAACACACACCGCTCACCGTGCACTGAATTTGCCTCTCCCCATTGCCACCGGGGATAGGGATCGGTGGCACAGAACGCACACGGTGGAGGCAGTGACATGCGGCAGAGAAGGCAGCAGACAGCCTGGACTCTCCAGAGTTGGGTGGAGAGGAGCGTCTACAGGTCCCTGACCCCTGCTCCAAAGGACTTTGGAATAGTTTCCAAAGGGAAAGGATGCTACAGTAAGGGGCTCGTTCCCCATGGGTCTACACCAGCTGGGTCTTCAGCCTCAACTCCAGCAACTCTACTCACGGAGAAGGCTAATTCAGTGCTGCAGCTCCCGGTCCTCCAGTTGCCTTTTTCAGACCAGCAGGAACAACGGGTGTGTCACAATCCTTAATGACCCCCTGCCCCTTCTCCTAGTGGATGCCCACCAGGCTGGTGAAATGGGCCCTCCATGCTCTTGGGATTGGTAAGTATGGACAGCACCCGGCCATCATCTCAAGGCTTGAGCTTCTAAGCGCACGCTGGGTGTGCAGATCCTGTATCTAGCACTCCCTCTTGAAATGGGGGAACTCTAATCTAGCCGCTCAGGTCTTGAGGTCAAAGTTTTGTAGCACATTTAACTCTTTAGACCTTTATGCGGTTCTTTGAATCTGCTGTAGCCCTAGCAGATGCAGGTCTTTATCTGTAGCACTGATAAAGAAGTTGCTTGTCTCAAAATGAAATCTGAAAATGTGAATCATAGGGTGAGCTTATCATTGGAACAAGAGAGTAAAATACTGGATATCACTTATGCCTCTTGACACCCCTATGGGGGAGGCAACTCATTAATATTTGAAAAGCACCTTGCGATTTGGAAAATGCACCAAAGTGCTTTTTAACTTCTGCAAAAGCATCAGGGGACCTCCTACCTGGGAGTATGTATGTCCTGTTGGGATGTGAGCATGCATAAGCCTTTAGCAATACAAGGTTGCTAAACTGCCCTAACTTAGGCCCTAAATGAAACACGGTGAGGGTTGCAGCAGTAGTTGCTTTGCTGCAAAAAAATGATGCAGATGTAACAGCTCCGTCTTAACAGCTTGTAGGAGATCCTTTGACAGGGTAGCAATTGTTCTGCCTGTCTGTGCCCACCGAAATAAACAGCCAGTTTTGCACTGGCCAGAATATAACAAACCCTGCGGAGCTGCCAAAACAGACTATTGTATCAACATATCCATTATTTGGATTAGGAGCAGTTTGGTGAAGATGGACTACATTAAATCCACTTGGGTTTATGGAGTCTCATTATTGGCAAGGGGCTTGTTAGTGGTACCAGGGAAGGGCTCGGATCAGTGTATGATCAGTAGGTGTAAAAGGGCATGGCTCCATAGGTTTCGATAAATATAAGGTCAGCAGAACCCTTTCTGAGAGAGGCCAGTAAATGGGACCTGAATGAAGTCTGCAGCCGTGAATGCCCATTAGAGACAGCCACTCATGAGCAATAAGAGTAATGATAAGATGCTTTACGATGTCACTGCTTTTCCAAACACCTCTCCAGATGCATGTAACTCAGTGTACTTTGCCCAAGGACAAAGCTGACCCATAAAGATTTAAATCCTGCCTTTGTGTCTTTTTTTTTTTTTTAACAAGCCTGATATTAAAATGGAAAATGCGGAGATTAAACAAGAAGACAGCAGCAGGGGTAGTACATACCGGCATCAAGACAGAATAGCTTTCGGTCTGGATCCAATCCTCACACACAGTGGGCAGCGCCTTATGCTTATGTACTTAATTGAAATTAATGCAGCGGGAATGAGAGAGGAGGAGGGTGATAGAGGCTGGGCCCAGTGACCAAGGGCTGCAAGCTTCCCCACTCGCCGGCCGTGCTTGTGGCCCACCTGTTGAATGCAGGCCAGGCAGGCATGTTGCAGCCATGGTGGGAGGTGAAGAGGAGAGGTTTCCCAGCCCATGAGCGCGGTTGGTGCCCAGCAGGAGCTATGTTTCTGCTCAAGCTGACAGTTACCTTCAGTTTAACTCTGTTATTTCCTGTCGCTTGCTAATTACTTTGATCAGCTGCTAGATCTCCCCTTATGCTCGTTGTCAATATTGCTCAGCTGGAGACTCTGAGAGTAGCTTTAAACCATTCTTCTCTCTCCTTCCATTTGTACAGGGCATGGCTACACATGCATTTATTGCATATCCAATTTACTGTGCAGTAACTTACTGCGCAGTAAGTGGTTTTAGGCCGGCATCTATACGTTCAGGCGTTAAAGCGGAGTAACACTATGTGTGTTAGTCCCAAGTCAGTCCACATGCACAGTGTTACTGTGCAGTAAAGCATCTACACATGAATTACCGCATGGTAACTACCAGCAACAAATTTACCAGGTGCAAATATGATACCTCCATGATGCAGGTATCAAATTTACACCCAAGTCAGCGTAAGTCTCCATATTTACTGCACAGTATGGGCATGCACATGTAGATGCTGCCCACATTGTGCAATAATTTCTGATTACTGAACAGTAATTTCATAGATTCATAGATTCATAGAGTATAGAGTTGGAAGGCACCCAATGGATCATTGTGTCTGATCCCCTGCCCCTGGCAGAAAAGAGGACCGAGGTCATACAACCCCAGCCAGGTGATTGTCAAGCCTCCTCTTGAGGACCTCCAGGTTAGGTGATAAGACCACCTCTCTTGGAAGCCCATTCCAGACTCTGGCCACCCTTACTGTAAAAATTTTCTTCCTAATGTCTAACCTAAATCTACTCTCCACTAGTTTGCACCCATTATTCCTAGTTACTCCCTGGGGTGCTCTGGTAAGCAGCGCATCCCCAATTCCCTGCTGTCCTCCCCTGATAAACTTACAGGCGGCTACAAGTTCACCCCCCAGCCATCTTTTGTAAAGGCTGAAAAGATCCAGATCTCTCAACCTCTCCTCATAGGGTCTTGCACGGAAGCCATTAATCATGTGAGTGGCCCTCTGAACCCTGTCCAGATCCTCCGTGTCCCTCTTGAAGTGCGGCGCCCAAAACTGGACGCAGTACTCCAATGCAGCCTTTCCAATGTCGCATAGAGGAGGAGCATCACCTCCCTCGACCTGTTGGTCATGCATCTGCTAATACACAACAAGGTGCGATTGGCTTTGTTGATGGCCTCGTTACACTGCTGGCTCATGTTCATCTTGGAGTCAACTATCACCTTACATTTATCTTTGTTGAATTGCAGCTACTGCACAGTAAATGTGCACGTGTAGACGTGCCTACAATTTAGCATCCTCCTGCTATACAGATGATGCATATGCTGGGTACAGCATTACCTGTTCTTGGGGCAAGGCCACTGGAGTTTTGTCTTCATCAGCACTACCCGCTACATGTGGGCCTGAGTCTATGCTCACTTACCTCTCCATCCAGCCCAGCCCACCTGCTTATAATTCGGCATAAATTTGGCCCCAGTGGGCCAGACTGCTGAACAACCACCCTCCACTCAGCTGCAAGACCAGTAAACTGCTTCAAAAGAGGAAAGGGAATTACCTGTTGGGAGTGTGCATTAGCTCGTACCTCTGCATGCTCCTGTAGCCATACCAGAAAGATAAACCAGGACTGTCACACTCACCCCTTGCCCAATCCAAACCACGGGGCTCCACACAAGCGAGATCGGATTGGCGGTGGCAGGGCAGCTGCAGAGGTGATGGTGGAGGCAGCACAAGGAGCAGCCTTGACAAGACCAGCGTTGGAGGCAGTGGGGCAAGAAGCTACGAGGCAAATGGTGGCAGGCCAAGCACATCAGCACCGCTCTCACATGCCTCCCTGCTGCCAATAGGTGTGCCCAACCATCCCTATAGCCCCAGAATCTGCAGCAGGCCACATCCCTCATTCGCTCCATCCCAGAATTCCCTGCCCCGCCCCTGAGCTAAATCATGGTAAATTTAACTGGGAAAGAAAGAGGATTAAAGTGGTTTTATTGCACTTGAATTGCTATGGGAGCCCCCAAGTGCAACGGTTACAGACGACAGTTAGACGTCAACATGTTCTCATAACCACAGAGGAGTGATCCCAAGTTAGTGCTGTTGTATATGAGTCAGGTTGTACTTGGATACCTGCGTGTCTCCTATGCAATAGAGGCAAAACAAAAATGAAACTTCGATGTCTCTCTTTCCGGTATGGCCTAATCAATTTTCATTCATCTCAGGATAGCCAATTAATTCATTCCCTTGTACCCAAAAGGACAGAGACTGTACGCAATCCAGATTGCAGTGGTTAATTTTAACCTAAGTCTCTGCCATCCATTTTCATCCTCTGTGTTTATGTTTGTTTGCATCTAATTGCATTTAATTACAGAGCTGCTGTCTGAAATGTCCTTATGTTTGCAAGAGGAAGTGAACATAAGCTAACGTGAAAAATGTATATGTAATTTTAGTTTACACAGCGTTTAGCATGTGTGCAGAACTGGCGAATGTTTGAGGACCTAATGTAGAGCTAGACAGCCTCCATGAAAGGACTCACTTTGCATTGCTGGGCTGGAAACGGAGATAGAAAAATCAATGGGAGCTTTGCTATTGACTTTAGTGGAATCCGGGCCAATGGTATACAGAAAAAGAAATTAAGGGATAGAAGCAAAAAGAGCCTGGAAGAGTTTTCAGCTGAGGCTTGAGATGAGATGGAGATGGAGAGGCAGGAGTAGCTAGAGAGACTGTTCCAGGCAAGAGGACCTGCAAAGAAAGAGCACCTCCCCTATCAGTCTGACCACACGTTTGATGAGGCAGAGAAAAGACCCGTGCTTAAATGAATACAGTGGGCATGGAGAGACACCAGGTTGATGATAGGACATGGAGAAAGTTCATGGGGAAGGTGGGGAGAGCTTCATAGGCATCTGAACTAGATCCAAACAGAGAGAGATGACCTTGCTTGGAGCAGGAGGCTGGAGGAGATGGCCTCTTTGAGGTTCCCTCTGGCCCTATTTTGATACCGTTATCAGATTCAGTGGCTAAGTGTCAGCCAAAGGCACCCAAAGTAGGAGCAACCCTTGTTCCTGTCTCAGAGAAGGCGAACATGCATTTCTTGTGCCCTCTTTATTGGTTATTGATCCACTCTGTCTCCTAGCAATGCAGTTCCCCCCACCCATTATATTTTTCTCTTCTTTCCCATCCCTCTTTTCCCTGCTTTCCTCCCCTCCCTTCACCGTCCTGTTCCCATTCCTCTCTCCTCCCATTCCATCTCTCCCACTTTTAACCCAACATGTGTCCACTCAGAAAACCCCACAAAATTACCCACAACTTGTGCAATAACACATTGACTCCAACACCCACTCAGATACTTGCATGACTTACAAACCACACGCTTATCTCCATTCCTCCCTCCCTTTGTATTTGTCTTGTACCCACTTGTTCTCTGGTGTCTTTATTTAGGTGATAAAGTCTTTGGCTCATTGACACCTGTATGTCCTGAAATGCACATAGCTGGCTTCTGATTGCCCTGAAACAATGATGCCATTTTTGTTCTAGACTTTAATGCAAGATAGCAGAGCTTTGTGCTGCTGGGTTTTTTTGGTCGGATTCAAGCTCAACATGGGTGAATCTGGGACTTGAAAAGGGGGGTGCAGGTGGTGCAGTGCATCATCACATAACACAACATGCATTTTCTCCAGTTAAAGAGAAACTAGAAGATTTACTAATATGCTATGGGCCCAGTGTTATATTATTCAGCTTAAGATCAAAGTACAAACAAATACAACTTTATTGGAATGCCTACTAATTTGCTAGCCTATATATTCATTTTAAAAAATACAACTAGGCAAAAATAGTGCAAAGATATTGTTTTGTTAATCCTGTAGTCATTATAGTTAAATGCACATTATAGTTAAAGTCACTATAGTTAAATGTACATCTCTGATTCAGATTTGTGAAACAAAATATAGCTTTCTTGAGCATCTTGACAGTGGATAGGACAGAAGAAAGGATAGCTTGATTAATGGAACATCAAGACCATTAAAAAGGAGAGAGGGTTGTTAATACCTGTGGAGAGAAAAGAGATTAGCAGGAATCAGGTACATTATAATGAGGCAGGAAGTCAATTGATTCCCTTTGCATTGGCTGAATAGAAATGCTGCAGCCTCTCCTGGGTGGATGGTTTTAAAATGTGGGTGGATCAGAAATCAAAGAAGGGGGCGATTGCACCACCGTACCCCCTGGATCCAATCCTGGTTGGAGGTCATTGGGATTGTTGGTTTGGGTCCAGACCACAATAAGAAGAAAAGCCAAACGTGGGATCCAGAACGTAGAGGTGTCTATACTACCTGTCCTTTAGGGGTGGTGGGATTTCAGAATTTCTAGCCTGTGACAAATTCAGATACTTGGGGGGAAATTGTTCTGCTCCTAGTTAAAAAGTGGCATATTAGATTTTCCTCTGGAATGAAATCAATGGAGGAAAAAAATGTTTTGATGCAATGAAAATACTGTATTGTCTCATATACAACATGCCCCCAGAATAAGGCATGCACCTGGTTTTTAAAAGGCAGATGGAAGATAAAAATATCTTTCCTCATAGTAAGCCACTAAGTAGCAGTGGCGAGGGAGCCCAGCCTGATCACTGTTTCACTCCCTGTGGGTTATCTATAAAGTTACTTTTGTTTTCCCACGATAAAAGCTTACACAGCAAAAACTGCTGTTATCACATTTCCTCACTTATAATATGCACTGTAATTTCCAGCAGCTGTTTTGGGGGAAATGGTGTATAATGCATGCAAGAAAATAAGGTATTTGTTGCAACATTTGGCTTTTGGCTTCACGCATTATTACAGCTTTGCATTTTGCTTTATTTCATCATTTTTATTGAGTTGAGATTTAATTTTGAAATTGGCTTAATTGGTATTCTAACAGGTCGTCTGCAACCGTTATGCCAGTGAGTAACTGGAAATTGATCTAGGACAGGGGTTGGCATCCTTTCAGCGACGATGGGATGAATTAACATAGCTGAGTCCGAGGGCCAGCTGTTGTTTGTGATGTGGCTACTGGTACTTCCTCTTGCCGCCACCAATTGCTGCCACCACCCCAGCCTGGTGGTCTGGATAAAATCTCTTTGCAGGCCAGATGTTGCCCATTGCCGCCCCCACGTCTCATAATTGGCAACTGGGATTGTGTTATATTATGCTCTGTTCAGAAAAAAAAAGGTGTCGAGAAAAGCAAGACCCAAACCCTCTGTTCTGATATTGAAGCACTTCAGTCTGATAGTTGGAGACACCGTGTTGGCTCTGTTGAGCGTGTTGATTTTGACAACTCGGCATATGCCATTGGAAAACCAGACAAAACAATCTGACAAACTCTAGTACCCATTGTTGCTACCGAATCCATCCACTTTATCTATCGACTGTGTCTAATGCTGGTGTCAACGCTACAGCCTTTGCTGCATGAGTTCTGTCTCCAGGAACCCTATAGACAAACCGGTAGATCCTGGTTCTCTTTCACTCCATTAAGATTGAGACAAGTTTTTAGGCCCAGGTGGTTGTTTCTTTTTGCCCTAGTCTGCACCCTACTTGTAGCAACCTCCACTGCTTTGTGAGGTCCAGCTGAGCCACATTTCACTTGTTTGATGGTACATAGCGGTCAGACTGAGCTCAGAGGACTTTGACAATCTATCATGTCCTGCAGCACACGCTCCTTTGGCTCTTGCATGCTTTTCCCCATGATCCAAACTAATTTCTACCCTGACGTTTTGTAACCGTTTATCAAAAGCAGCCTTAATAATGGAGTCTTCCAGGCTATGCTAAGAAGCATCTTGAAAATATAACCGTTCAACTGGTTCGTAAGCTTTTCTTTCCTTCTTCCCTTTCCTTGAGATTCTGCTTTTTTTCTACACAGGGATATTACTGCTGCTACAAAATTAAACTTAAGCCCAGCAGATCGCATACTGGCTGCATATTCCAGCTTGTCCACGCTCCTACCACTGAAATGCCCTCTTTGCAATGTGCTGTAAGATGGAAACCTGTTCCAGCTCCACTTTTCCCATCAGGGGACTGGGTAATAAGCACCCTCATTGAATTGCCTGAACCACGCAAAGGGGATCGCTCCTTTAAAGGTCATTTGAGCTTCATAGCTCAAACGTTGCCCTGAACTCAACTCATGTCCACAAGCAAAAGCCTCGTTCAAGTTTGGCAGAGCCGTTCACTCAAGCAGGTTCACGCAAGAGAGGCAATAAAGCTAAAAGTGAACTTAGTTCAACTTGTCAGCACAATTCTCTCATTTGGACACAGAGCCGCATAACCCAAGTCATCCAGTGCTTTCCCAGCATTCCCCCTGTGCTGGTTGTGGCCTTTTTAACCTTTCTGGAATGCGTGAGCTCCTAAGGTTAGAAACCACTTACCATAATTGCCCATTGTGGCTTTTGGAAGCGTCTCAGAGCACATATCTGACTGAGTGAAATGTGAAGTCCTTGGGGTTTTTTAATATTTTTTTTAAATCCGTCCCTTTTCCAAATAATTGTTTAATCTGTTGCCTCCTGTGGTGTTCCTACTATACAAATGTTAACAACAAATAATAGGAGCCAACTGATGGGCTGTTTTGGGGGTTTTTGTTAATGTCTTATTTTAATTGTAAAAGCCGCCCCCTTCACAAGACTGTCTTTGGCTCTGCATTTGCCCGCCATGCCAAGTGGTACGTATGAAGTCAAATGGAAGCTAGAGGAGACTGAGCAAGTATGTGTCAAGCACCCTCAATTGTCAAAAGGCAAAGATTTTGCACCTTCAAATCAGGAACTGAGCGGATTGGTGTTTTTTGGTCTTGTCTACCCACAGATTTGCACATTACCTCAAATCAAGCCAGGGCAAGTGTGAGTGTGGACACTCAGGAGTGGGTTATTTGGGTTACAGAGTGGGTTGTTTCCTCAACAGTTTTCTCTAAACCAAGTAATCCCAGTTTAAATAGAAAGTTGGCCATGAACACATGGATGGGGGGGTCAAGTCAGAGGCATAATCTTAGACCAAATCATATTGGGGCTTCTCACTGCCAAGCAGGTTGACAAGCAGGTATTTTAAAGCCTGTTTTATCCAGCAGCAAACTTGGCCCTAAGGTGGGAAGTGTTATGTGTGGTTATCAAGGACTGATGGAGATGACCCTTTCCAGCCCTGTATTTCTATATCTGCAGCATTTTTAAATTAGAGCAGCACGATGTACCACTGGTTAACCCATGAATGACTCCAAGTCTTCCACCCAGCCCTTGGACCAGCTGAACAAAATCAGTTTAAAATCGAACGTTCAGTGACGCCACTGCAACTCTGCAAGCCGACAAGCCCTAAGGGCTCCAGACAATCAAAGTTTTACCCTATGGTGCCATATTGATTATGAGTGACATCTGCCTTCAAACTGAATACTGCACTACAGCAAAAAAATCTGCTCAGCCTTAATTGTGGAAAAAATGTATGTGTTTTCATTATCTCTATGGGAAAATAAATAGATCAGACTAGATACATTTATCTGGAGGGGGAATCTATCTAGAGCTATGCAGATAAGGCGACAAATATCCTGAAACTCAAATGATACCAAGATGAACTTCGTTTCCCAGCAAGAAACAATGCTAAATAATAATGCTGATAGATTGTTTTTGACCCTGAAACATTTCTATATTAAAAAAAAAAAAAGATTTTGGCCAGTAATGGAAGGTTTTCAGCTGGGGTTTTGTTTGTTTGGTTTTTGGTGAGTTTGCAATAACAATGAGAAAAGCACAAAAAAAAAAAAAGAAATTTTGGGTTTTCTTTCTTCCCAACTCCACAATTAAAATAGTGGAAGAGGAAAATCTTCAGGTAAAAAAAAAATGAAAACTGACATTTTCTCCACTATCTTTTTCAAGGAAATGGGCAATTTTGTCCAGCTTTGATCTTCAAATGAGTACACACCTCCGCTTGGGCTACAGCTCAAGTCGCCTCCCTGCGCATTTATGTTGCCACTGAATCAGTCATTTTGACTGAAAAGAGAGAGAGAGGGTTGTTAAAATGCAAGATAAACAGACTGAAGGCAAATATTTCCTGTGTGCGCTAAAAACTGGCTTCGGAACAATTCCAGCAGAGCACACAGGTCACTCTCCTGCCATAACGTATGGGGGCTGGAGGGACGGCTCATTAGAAATAAATCAGTGTAAACAGGATCTGCTTTTATCAGTGGGAAAAGAGACCATGTAAACAAGTCACAAACAAGTGCCTATACATTTCCATCACAATCTGTTGTTTCGCAGTCTTGCAGGGAGTTACAATTACAGAGGGTGACTTATTGATTACACAGGATCCCAGCCCAGCCCACACACTCCCTCCTAGCAAGGGCTTTCCTCCTCCCCTGTGCCTCTGGAGTTGGAAGGAGGTCCTCTTTCCCGACAGCTCTTTTGCAGGCTGAGATCGAGCCATGAGCTGGTGTTGCAGCACCTGGGGTGTGCCAGCTGGGAGGGGTGGCATGGGAGAAGGAAGGGTGCCAGTGTGGGGACTGGGAGATACAAGACATCACCATGGGGTACTAGGAAATGATAGGGGCATCTCCATGGGGTACTGGGAAATGGTAAGGCATTTCCATGGGGTACCAGGAGATGGTGGGGCATCTCCACGGGGTATTGGAAAATCGTGGGGCATCTGCATGGGGTGCTGAGAGATGGTGGTGCAACTCCACAGAGTGCCAGGAGGTGGTGGGGCATCTCCATGGGGTACTGGGAAATAGTAAGGCATTTCCATGGGGTACCAGGAGATGGTAGTGCATCTCCATAGAGTGCCAGTAGGTGGTAGGGCATCTCCATGGGGTGCTGAGAGATGGTGGGGCATCTGCATGGAGTGCCAGGAGATGGTAGGGTATCTCCATGGGGTCCTGGGAGGTGATGGGGGCATCTCCACAGAGTACTGGGAAATGGTAAGGCATTTCCATGGGGTACCAGGAGATGGTGGTGCATCTCCATGGGGTACTGGAAAATCGTGCGGCATCTTCATGGGGTGCTAAGAGATGGTGGTGCAACTCCATAGAGTGCCAGGAGGTGGTAGGGCATCTCCATGGGGTACTGGGAAATACTAAGGCACTTCCATGGGGTACCAGGAGATGGTGGTGCATCTCCATAGAGTGCCAGGAGGTGGTAGGGCATCAGCATGGGGTGCTGAGAGATGGTGGGGCATCTGCACAGAGTGCCAGGAGATGGTAGGGTATCTCCATGGGGTCCTGGGAGGTGATGGGGGCATCTCCACAGAGTACTGGGAAATGGTAAGGCATTTCCATGGGGTACCAGGAGATGGTGGTGCATCTCGATGGGGTACTGGAAAATCGTGCGGCATCTTCATGGGGTGCTAAGAGATGGTGGTGCAACTCCATAGAGTGCCAGGAGGTGGTAGGGCATCTCCATGGGGTACTGGGAAATACTAAGGCATTTCCATGGGGTACCAGGAGATGGTGGTGCATCTCCATAGAGTGCCAGGAGGTGGTAGGGCATCAGCATGGGGTGCTGAGAGATGGTGGGGCATCTGCACAGAGTGCCAGGAGATGGTAGGGTATCTCCATGGGGTCCTCGGAGGTGATGGGGGCATCTCCACAGAGTACTGGGAAATGGTAAGGCATTTCCATGGGGTACCAGGAGGTGGTGGGGCATCTCCATGGGGTACTTGGGAATGGTGGGGCATCTCCATGGGGTGCTGTGGAGATGGTGGGGCATTACTAGCAGGGGCTGAGAGCCCTGCGTGCCCTCTTGCTCCTCCTGCATCCTGCCAACAGGGTTGGAGACTGTTTCCAGTGTCGGGCACGCCTGGCACAGCCCTGCGGAGGTCTCGCAGGGTGCGCAGCACATGCTCATAGGTGGGTGCTGGGGGACAGGGGAGGCTGGTGCTGAAGGATGCTGCGGGGCAGGGACCGGGGCTGCCCCCCGCGCAGTGCATCCCTGGGGCAGGAGCATCCCCCATTCAGGGGGCTGAACATGCCTCCCCTTCTCCATGCAAGCAGCCCGCGGGGGCCGCCAAAGCCGGCCTTTTGCTGCCGCCCGGCGGCCGGCGCGGGCATGGCGGGGCGGTGCGCGGGGCCGCCGCTGCATCCCCCCGGCCGGCCGGGCGGGAGGGCGCGGGGCAGGGCAGGGCAGGGCAGGGCAGGGCAGGGCGAGCACCCCGGTGCCTTGCCGGCTCCCCCTCCCCTGCGCTCCCCGCCCGGCCCGCGGCTCGAGGAGGAGTTTGCGGAGCGGCCGCTCCAATCGCGGGCGCGGAGGCTGAGCCAGCTCCTCCCTCGCTCCCTCCCTGCCTCCCCGAGCGGCTCCTGCAAAGTTTGAGCACCTGGGAAGCCGGCGCTGCCCTGCAGCCCCCGGCTCGGGGTCCCCCCTGCTGCCTGCGGGGATGCGGGGGGCAGCAGGAGGGAGGTAGGGGCGGGACGGGGGCTGCGTGTCTCTGCGGCTGCAGCTGGACCCCCGGGGGCAGGTGAGCCGGGCTGGGACCCCCATGCGCGGGGTGGGGGGCTGCAGGCAGGGGGCAGCTGGGGGGAGGATGCCGGGCACTGCCCTCCATGGAGTCCGGTGCCGGCCACGATGACTTTCCCCGCCCCGCTTAATGCCAGCGCGCCCGAGGGCAACCAGACGGCGCCCAGCCCGGGCAACCGCAGCTGGGCGCCGGGGGACGAGGGTGCCGCGGATGGCAATGGCACGTCGCTGAGCCCGGGGCTGGACCTGCAGGCGGTGGGGCTGGGGGTCTTCCTGGCGCTCTTCATCCTCTCGGCCATCGTGGGCAATATCCTGGTCATCCTGTCGGTGGCTTGCAACCGGCACCTGCAGACGGTGACCAACTATTTCATCGTCAACTTGGCCATCGCCGACCTGCTGCTCAGCACCACGGTGCTGCCCTTCTCGGCCACCCTGGAGGTGCTGGGCTTCTGGGTCTTTGGTCGCATCTTCTGCAACATCTGGGCAGCGGTGGACGTGCTGTGCTGCTCGGCCTCCATCATGAGCCTCTGCATCATCTCGGTGGACCGCTATATCGGCGTCAAGTACTCGCTCAAGTACCCGGCCATCATGACCGAGAGGAAAGCGGTGGTCATCCTGGTGGTGGTGTGGCTCTCCTCCATGGTCATCTCCATCGGGCCGCTGCTGGGTTGGAAGGAGCCCCCGCCGCCGGACGAGAGCATCTGTAGCATCACAGAGGAGCCGGGGTATGCCCTCTTCTCCTCTCTCTTCTCCTTCTACCTGCCCCTGGCCGTCATCCTGGTGATGTACTTCAGGATCTACGTGGTGGCCCGGCGGACCACCAAGAGCCTGGAGGCGGGGGTCAAGAAGGAGCGGAGCAAGTCCATGGAGGTGGTGCTGAGGATCCATTGCCGGAGCGTGCTGGAGGATTCCCTCTCCAGCGCCAGGAACAAGGGGCACAACCTCAGGAGCTCGCTCTCCGTGCGCCTGCTCAAGTTCTCCCGCGAGAAGAAGGCGGCCAAGACCCTGGCTATTGTGGTGGGAGTTTTCATCCTCTGCTGGTTCCCTTTCTTTTTCGTCCTGCCCTTCGGTAAGTGAATCCACCCCCCAACCCCCATGGCCCTGTGCCCGCTGTGTCTGATCCCCACCTGAGAGAAGTATCCTCCCCTTCCCACCCTTATTGAGGTCCTCCAGGGGCCAACTTTCCAGGCTCCCAAGGCAAGGTTGGGGGATAGGGCCCTTCTCTAATCTGGAGTTAAAATCAGTCAGCTCCAAACTTTGCAATATGTGGAAACAGCTCTGTCCTCAGAGTTGATGCAGGCTCCTGCCAGCCATTCTGGAGCCTTTCAATTATGCCCACCATGAAGGCACTACTTTCTATCACAAATTGACTTCATGGTGTAGAGAAGGAACACAAAAATGCTGCCCACTTGCTGCTACAGGCTTTCCGAACTGCCCAGAAAGAGCAGGAGGGTTTTGACAGGCACGCTGAAGTTCAGGCACAGGCAGGCACGTGCAGAGAATGAAACCTGATGTTTCATTTGCACCACGAGTGTCGAGGCATTTGTATTAGCTCCCTCTCCACTGTTTCCTTGTTGTGGGTTGTCTGAGTTTCTCATACCCCCGTGACAGGCTCCTGACGGGCAGCCCCTTGCAACCCTCAGGTAAGTTGTCAGAGCTGCCGATGGAAAAAGGGCCTGATCCAAAGCTGATGGAAGTTAATGGAAAGACTCTTGTTGGCTTTGATGGGCTACAGAGCAGGTATCACCTTTGCAAATGGAGAGGCCATCTTTTGAGTATGGCTGTAAAAGTGACAGGAGGATTTTTGGGCTAGCCCCCTGGCCTGGGCAACCCATGTGTTATATCATTATATGGGAAGCCTTGAGCAGGGAAGCCTCTTTCTGCCTTGACTCGTACCAGTGTGTGTGATGCTCCTTAATAAGGGAAATCCCTGTTCTGCCTTCACTCCCTGGAGACCCTGTGAAGCTGCCGGGTTTCAGGTGCTGTTGGCTCAGCCGTCCTCTGCTCAGTGCCTGGGTCCTAACACTCAATCTGCTTGAGGTTTGATCTGATGCATCGGGAGAGTTATTTAACTTCCCTGGGCTTCGGGGTGTCTGTGCGTAAAAGGCATGCAGTCCATGCCCACCTCCCAGAGAGGGGACCGATGCCGGGCATGCTCTGAGATGCTTTACAGGGCAGAGCTGCGTTAGGATAAGTATTGCCCCCTCCCCTTCCCCTTGGCAAATCTTCCCAGGTTTTATTCTGAGTGTTAAAATCTTGCTGCCAGTGTTTCTGTAACGCAGTGGGAGCCGCCTCTGTCCTGCTGGGAACCAGAGCTGCCGGCTCCACACTCAGCTTTTAGCACCTTGCTTAGATGGATTTTCCCCTTGGAGCAGCCCAAGCCGTCTGCAAAGTAAAGGCAGTTTGAGTTCCCCTGGCTGTCTTTCCTGCCTCCCCCCGCAAACAGAAGTACTGTAATAGGCCAGACTCTCAGTGGTTGTAAATCAGCATGGCTCAGCATAGTCCTTATGTGCGCCCCCCTTTTGCGAGCCATCCTTCTCCAACCACAGCCCACGCACACAACTCAGGAAAGGAAACCACTTTAGAGAAATCCTGTAGCCCAGGACATTTCAAAGCCATCTCATGCCCTCTGTTACTGCTGCAGGGATGCCCACAGGGTCAGGCAGTGGCCAAAATGCATCTTTTTGACGCTATCCGTGCTACTTTTTCCCCCCCCTCCATCCTGTTGTCATCTGACCCTACAGGGAGGTGCCAAGGGATCGGAGGCTCTGCCTGTCAGATCTAGGATACAGCATGTTGATTTAGAGTCAGATTTTTTTTTCCAGCAATGTTGTCATTGCCTCTTAGAGGGGCTGAAGCAGCCAGATTCACTCAGTGCGTCAGGGAAAGCCAGCACGGTCGGGGACAGCGTGACTCGGTCTGATCAGCAGTTCTGGAAGCCGTTTTGCCGTGATGATTTTTTACTCTCTTAAAGCTTTCGATCCACCATTGCCAGCAGCACTTTGCAAATCTAAATCGATGTGAAGGACTCGTGGTGGTCTGAGTTTGGGGCAGGGGAGAGGGAGGGCGGAGAACCAGGAGCCTTTGGGTTTGGGGGTTTAACCCTGCCAAAGACACTCAAGCCTGGTACAAATCCCTTCTCTGTTTGCCTCTCATGATAAGCCAAGAGTCAGGGCACTGTAAGAATTGAAGTTATCGCTTCAAAGAGCCCACCTCTCACCTTGAGCGTGTCCTGTGCTACTCAGAGCAGGAGAAGGGGAGCCAACTCTCGTGGTTGCCCCAGGGTGACTTTAGGCAAGTGCTTTACTCTGCAAATCCACTAGATACAATAGGATTTACCTTCCTTCTGCACAGTGTTACAAGGCTAAAGAGTTCGGAAAGAGGCTTGATCTAACCGCGCTGCGGGAATACAAAAGGAGCAGAGACACCAGTAGTAGAAGTGATCTCTGCCATCAGCTCTGTGTTCCTGATGGTGTCATGACCCCAACCCCATCTTCTTGACTAGTCAGGACAAGGTGGGTCAGACATCCCCCTGTTAAGCCCTACCCTGACTCATTTGCCTGGCATTAATGAAGCTAGGGATGTGGAGCTTTTCTTTCTGACGGTAGCATTGCCATCAGTAGAAATCATTGGGTAGTGGTCCCGGCCTCATTTCTTTTCAGGAGAAAATCTTTTGTTTTGCTGAGTTTGCGCCAGTTTGAGCTCTGGATGTAAATCAAGCCAGGCCCGTTGAAGTCACTGGAGCTATGCTGATTGACGCTAGATGAAGATCTGGCTTTTCTCCTTGGAGCACATTTCCTGATCACATTTGCTCTCCCCATTTTCATGCCCTTTGCCAGGTTCTGTATGAAAAGAACTTGGCTGCATGCTTCCCGGTGTCGCTTATGGTTCAAGAACCCCGCAGAAATCCAGTCGTACTTTTTAAGTGTCAAAAAAATCGCTGCCTCTGACGTCCCTGAACTGCAATTTGCAATTTCAAATGTGAGAACCGCTCAATAATGCTTAGCTACATAGGGGCGAGCTTCTGAAAAGATCTTTACACATATAGGCCTGGCTTGTCAGCTGATACAAATCAGTGGCGTTCCAGTGCAATTCCTATGTAGCTCCATAAATTCACCCCGCTCGAAGGCCTGGTCCACTCTCTGGGGCAAGCATCCTCAGTGGTTATTAACAGAGCAAGTCATTGATGTATTAATCAAACCACCCAAAAATTGCAAAATTCATTTCAGGTTAAATTGAAACAATATTTTTTTTCCACCTAAATAAAAACTTTAAACTCATTTTGAAACTGCTGACATGTTTTTTTCAACTTAAAAAACAATGTGTGTGTCATGGAGGAGGGAGGTCCTCCATGTAAAAGAACTTAGAAAAATAATTCAAAGCGAGCAATCAAAATGTTTCCGTTTGAAAATGCCAAATTAAATGTCTCCTTATTTTTTCCTCTTTTTTTTTTTTTTAACTGGTATAAGTTTAATAATAGTTTGGTGGATCTGACTAGGCATTTTTCAGTGAGAGACAGATTTTTTGCCTAGTGTTAGTTATCCAGGACTTGGGTAAAACATCAGGGTTTAGTTCTTGGTACTTGTGTGAGTTTGGACAAATTGTTTGATCTCTGTGAATCAGTTTGCACATCAGGAAGGCTAACAGTTGCCTGCTTTGTGGGTTTTGTGAAGGTTAGCTAATTAATATAGCCAAAGCACCATGAGAGAGGTGACTAACAAGACTGTATTTAAAAGCAGAAATATTGCTAGTGATTATTTTTTGGGTTGTTGAATAATCTGCAAATATAGTGCCAGTGCATTCAATCCGTTTTAAATCCAGATGTACTCCCTGCTACCTCTGTGCAATGCTATCTGCTGCGTAACTCTGCTCCTGCCTGGTTTTATGATGCATGTCCCCAAGCATGCAATACAATTGTCAAGAGCATCGGTGCAATTAATAAGAATATGTTTGCATGGCTAATGACTCTTTAAGAAGTTCTTTGTTTAACAAGGGATGAAATCCTAATTAGGAAAGATACCCCCTGAGGGGATGTATTCTTCCCTCTCTACACACGTGGAGCTTGTATTGACAGTCATGGGACATCTGCCTGCATACGCAGAGGGCAACACATGGACTCGGTGGGGCGCAGCGGTGGAGCGATGCCTGTTTATACCCTCCGAGCAGCTTGCATTGTATGCTTGCACCTTTCACACTGGCACAACTATTTTGGGTGAACTATTTCGGTCCGGCAATATTTTTAAGGGAATTATGGGCCCGGAAGGGGCAGATACAGCCTGGGATTTCTTTAAGGTACCTAAGTCCCTACTGGGAGTTAAACACATGCAGCTGCTATTGAAAGTCCACCTAGGTGCCAGTCTGCATTGGTAGGTTCCTAAATACCTTTAAAGATTCATCCCATAGACTTTATTTCTTTTCAGGTGCAGCCATATATGTAGATAGCACATTAGGCTCCCATTGCTTACCCTCATTAAAAGGAAGTGTTGCTAGCTGTCTTGTTCTGCAGCCCCAGTGAGAGGAAATTCCTAGCACATTGGTTTTCTAAAATCATGGTCCCAGGCTCACTTCCAGGGGAGAGGTTAGAAGTGAGACCTGATTGAGGCCACCTCGGATTCAGAGCAGAAATTTCTCAGTTTAGACCTACCTCCGTATTTGACAGTCGGTGGCTAGATTCGGACTCTCATTAGGTGCTTATGCAAGAGAATCGAATGGTGCAAGAGCCCCGTGTCCATACACATACCCTGGGTGCAGGTGTGTAGGAATGAGTGAGGTTCCTCACCTGCTTGCTCCAAGCCAAGACCAGGACGGCAGAAGTGCAGGGAAGATGCAGAGCCACGTCCTCTTTTTGTTGGCCAAGTGGGCTGATCCTGCAGGGATACTTTCTGGTGCTGCAATAAATGAATATCCCATGAGGAGCCGGGATATGACAAGTCAGGACTCAAAGGTGAGGGCCTGCCCATGTCTACACGCCAGACTTGTACCTGCAAAGCAGTGATGGCTCAGGGTAGCATGAAGGATCATCTCTGCCTGACAGCTGTGCCAGCTGGAGGCCTTCCTGTGACGACAGCTTCCAATGGCAAGATTGGACTTTGCCCAAACTAGTTTGTTGCACTCAGGGCTGTCCCAGTGAAGAGCTCCTAGACATGGCCTCTGCCTAAGTGTGCTTCCTGGTGCCGCTCTTGCAATAGTTGGGTTTGTACACTGCTCAGTGATCAGGACCAGGACTACAGCCCCCAATTTTAAATCATCCCACACCATCCTAGGGTTTTGGTCATTGCATTCTCTGACTTGTTTCTCAGTGAGTTAAACATGTGTTCAGATTGTTATCTGTCTTGACTCAAGCAGCTAGTCAAAAATCTGGGGTCTGGTGGGTTGTGCCCTACGTGCCTTTGAGGAGCTGGCCTGGGTCCATTAGCTCAGTCTGTGTGTTATTCAGAAATCACTCCGAGCCAAAGGGTCTGCTGCACAGGCTTCCTCCAGTGTCTGACTTCTGCCTGATCATCTTTGCCATTAGCAAGAGCTTTGCACGGTGCAACTCGTTCCGATGGCTGTTGCAAGAGTCTTGTAAACGCACCAATCTGCCTTCCCTGGCCTAACATAACAACCTTCACTATTCATGATGATCGTTAACATGACCCAGAATTGGAACCACACGTAAGCCCCGTAACCAGCAATATTCAGTTCTTCCCTGACACAACCTGTGGGTCTTCCCAGAGATATCGGTATAACTGTTGTCAGATGGCCAAAGTCCATTAGGCCTGGTTATTTCGTACCCTGAAGATTGGTTGTCTCATTCTGCTGTGGTTGTTGCCTGTCTCATATCTTCTCAGGAAAGGTGTCCTGCTCAGTACCTTTTAGCTCTTTCCATTCTGGAAATGAGAGAGGGGATCTCAGGTTTCTTCGCACAATGCAGGCCATCAGCTTGGTTCTCAAGAGAGCCTCTTAAAAGTACAGTTCCCCACACGTCAGAAATTCATGCTGGGTTATAACTTTGAGGAGGGCAAGGGTGATGGTTGCTAGATTGCAATATTTAGACTGTTATTTGCATGCTGGTTTCTAGCCATAACTGTGTCCAGAGTAGTTTGACCTATCGTAAAAACAGCCATTGATTCTCATGGCATTTCTGGCTAAGAGCGGAAGAGGAAATGCCTAGGATCCCAGGAGAAACTCTGTTCTCATCAGTCTTCCAGTTCTTTATTGCAGAATCAGGAGGCTCATACGGTATGGCTCAGCTTCAGGCCATTGGAGCCTTCCCTACTCCCTGTTTCCCCACCAAAACCTTTTGACCTTCTTGGGGCTCTTCCAACAATAATGCTCTGCTCCGGTGGTTTGCCACTGCTCCACCATTCCCCTGGGCTTTGGGAGGAATAAGGAGCGCTGTGAGGTCTAAAAGAGGTCCACATCTAAAATCATAGCACTGAACATACCTTCTCATGGTACAAAAGCTAATTTCCAATGGACCTATCAGTCCCACAACCAAATCCTCATGCACTTTTGGGTGTTTGAAATCCAGATCTGCTTTCCCCTTCTCTCCTTCAGTTGTCTTGCATTCTCCTAGTCTTCAGCTTAGGAGCTGGCCTTGGATGGATATCTTAAATAACCTCTGTTTTTAAGACTCCCATTCCTTTGAGTGATGCTTTCAAGTCTTGACATAGGAAATCGTCCACCTTGTTCCATGTCTGCTGCTCTGCCTAGCCATCTTGGCGCTTACTGCCTTGAGCGGGGAGGCTGGACCTGATGATCTGCAAGGTCCCTTCCAGCCCCTGACAATGTATGAAAATCTGTGAATCTACTCTTGGGAGAAGAAAGAGCTCCACATATCCCTGCTTAGTTTAAAATAGTCTGGGATATTTTTTTTTTTAACAGAAAAATGGGCCAGAAGTAAATAAAAGACCAAAGGCTGGTTGTATATGTAATTATAGCTACTCAATAGCATTTGTAAATGTTGTTTTCCGTTTCCTTTTGCAGTAAATGAAGAGGAAAATTGGATGTAAAGGAACTGAGTGGTATCTGTCTATTAATTTGAGAGCCCCTTGCAGTCTTTCCTGATTTCTACTGTAGAAGCCAAGAAAGCCTTGCAGAGCAAGAGAGCAGATATATGTCATTTGGTTGTGTATGTTCAGGTATAGTCAAGGTGAATGACTTTTGGGCCCCAAAAGCCGGGACATAGCCCCTGATCCTGATGCTACTTAGGTCTCAGTCCTTCAGGACCAGAAGTAATTGTAAGTGGAAACGGAAGGAGGGTGATGAAGCCTTGATGTAGTGTTGCAGGCAGGGTGATTAGTTTTGCTGAGTGACAGAGTTGATTAGCCTTGGCACAGTGTCACACAAGTAGGGCTTTGCTGTGTTACTAATTAGCTCTCAGCATGACACAGCCTGGCGTTGTGGGAATGCTCAAAAGGAGGGGGGCAGAGAGGGCAATTCTTTATAAACTCTCCCGTCAGGTACGCTTGCAACAAAGTCCCCAAATTCAGACTTGCCCAGAAACTTTGGGATAGCTGATCGCATTGTGCACAGTGAGTAGAAATGATGAACTGGAATCCAGTTGTGTCCCGATGTTGTCCTCTTACTCTTCCAGCCATATAGAGAGCAGGTTTCATGTGATATGACTCCCTGTTCTGTGCCCAAGATGGAGATTTAGGCACTCAGGTTTAGAGATTTAGGCATCCAGGTTTGTAAAGCAGATTGGCCATGTTTGCCCAAAGTCACACAGGGATGCAGCAGCAGAGCTGGAAACAGAAGTCCCATGTGAAACCAAGTGAAATTGGATCGTGTTAAATAAAATGATTCTGAGTATATTGTAGATTCCACTCTGGATTCAAAATAGTAAAGTTATTTTTTGAGGGGGTGGGTTAACAGATAAAGGTAAGGATTTTACAACGGATAGAGTTCTTGGGAGTTATAGCAATTGAATTCATGACTGTGCTGCTGTCTGCACAGCTGTGTAATGCTTTTTGATAAGTCATGTCTTTGTTTCAGAAGAGTTAGTAATACCAGGCATCAAAATCTGTCTGGTTCCCAATTAGAAAATGAAAGACAGGGGGCTGGACCTGAGAATCAGCTGTGTTGCAGGCACCAGGGACCCCAAATCAGTCTCATTGCCTAATGATCTGAGCACTGGACTGGCAGCCGGACATGCTTGGTCTGGTTCTGACGCAGTCTCCCTCTGTGGTCTTTGGCAACTTTGAGGGTGCTTTGAGGATGCATTAATTAGTGTTCGTGACGTGCTTGGAAAACCAGGGCAGTTGCTGTTATTATTGGGCCAAATTCTCTGCTGATATCTAGAGAATGGAAGAGCTCCAATTTCCAGCCACCAAAAAATTTGCCCAGGGTAGTTAGTCTGATATTATTTAAGAGCTGTTTCTTGCTTTCTCGTTTCTGTTGAGAGCCAGAGCATGACCTCTTTGGTCCTGATATTTCACCCCAGATATATTTCATTTCTTCTAAGGGGAAAGTTCTTGATTAATTCAGACTGAAGTGCATGGTATCAATATTAAATGTTTTGTTTAAGTAATAAGGTCCCACAGCCTTCTTATGGCCCAGAGTACTTAAGTAGCCTGTTCCTCTTCATTAATTCAAATATGGGTAAATATTTGCTGATTAAATCTGATAACCTTGTTAATGAGACATAATTGACGCTTGATATGCAGCCACGAGTGGGTGGGGCTGCAGGTTTGAATGCTCTTGTAGCACATCTCCTTAATCTTCTATTACCAGCTTGTTTCTAACTGATCCTGCCAGAACAAATACAATTACCTAAAGTTACTAACGAGCGTGTCATTAGAGCAAGCAATGTTCTAAAGGCATCCTATCTGCAAAGCAATGCTGCCTAAAAAACTTTAATTACAGAGTCGCTCAAGATAGTGAATACATTACATTGTGTACGCTCGATGCATTTAAGGAACTGGATTAATCTGCTCTGAAAAACCACTTCAAATTATATCCAGTTTGATGAATCAAGACTTTTATTTCAGATGGTTATCGAGCCCTGTTCTGGAGGGTGGAGCTGGCATCACTATTTATTTAGGCTGCCCAAATAAGACCCCTTTTTTATTTATTGTATATACCAACCTTATCTACTTGAACTGAAATTTCCAATGCCAGGTGTCTATCAAAGGGTGTTTTGGAGTGGGGGTGTTGGGGGGCTGGGAGGGACACATTTAAGCCAAAATGCCTCGGGTACTTCTGAGAATTAGTCTAGACTAGTGGAAAAGATGTTTTTGTCCACATTACAAAATTCTGGCTGCCTTTTCTATGGAAAACACCGGGTAGCCCGGTTGTTGGAGCAGAAACCTGGAATTTTGCATGGAGTGGCCTTCAGGTCGGGGAAGTGAGTTTTGCCGTCGCTGTAAAAATCTCCTTAAATTTAGCCAGGTTCCAAGCCATGGAAACGTGACCGTTCACACGTGCTCGATGTGGACTTCTTAGTTTAACAGCTAAAGCCTTGGAAGATGCTCTCCAAACTGGGCCCAGTGTTGAGCATAGGGCAAGCTGTCTTAGCCTAAGAAGTAGGAAGGAGGAAGCTGCGTGGTTCAAAGGTGGAGGGGTCAGGAAAGAGATGTTTTGTGGGGTAAGAAGGAAGATGGGGGCTGGTTAGGTGAGAAGACTTGGACTGGGACCCCGTGGGACACCTGTGATGGTAAGAAACAGATCAGATGTGGTGCCAGGGTAGGGGGGCCAAATGGGACTGGCAAGGCCAAGAGAAGGGGGGCAAAGACCTGGTGTGGACACAATGAAATAGGACAAGGAGCCTAAGGTGGGAGACTGGGACTAGGGACTAGTTGGGACTTAGAAACATGAGCAGGGCACAGCTGGGCGCTATGAAGGAAGTGGCTAGGCAGAATGGACAAGGAGCCAGAATGAGACTGGCTGGACAAAAAGACAGGGGTGAGCTGTGAAACGGGGAAGAAACTGGGTTGAGTATGTGCCCAGAACAGGCCCGATGCAGTATGCAGTGGGGGCGTCTACGTGAGGCACTCATTGCTACTGCACAGTAACGTCGGGGCAGGGAAACCGTTTGCTTAGGCAAGTACTAAGTGGTTGGACAGTAAGTCTGCCACACATGTAGACGTGGCCCGTTAGGCATGTAAAATAAAATAGGATTCTGCCCTGGGTGTTTCATGTATCTGGGCAGCTGGCTTGAAACCCTGGCACTTGAAATGCAAAAGTTTGAGGAATCCCAGCTGCCGGGGGCTGGGCTATGAACAGATGAGCTGCTCCTAATGATAGGCACCCTGAAAACTGGGTCCCAGACATCTCACCCAAAATGAAGGGATACTTTTGATTTTAATTACTCTGAATCTTGGTTCCCCACCTGGACAGAATACCTTAACATAGCTTTACCTCCCAGGGGCATTGTGGAAATAAACTGATTAATGGATGTGAAGCACTCAGCTACTCCCGTGCTGAGCACCATAGGAAAACCCATGTGCAGATCAATAGTTCTGTCTTGAGAAAAGGGTAGGAATGGTGTATGCTAAGTAAGGCCTGGGGGCTACACATTGAACCGCAGGGAGAAAAAATAGCTACTGAATAGCTACTCGTGAATAGCGTAGCATCCATTCAGGACATTTTGTGCACAGACCATGGCAGGAGTCTTGCTAAGGTAATAGATTGTGTCATGAAGGACCATATAGTGCATTAATATAAGTGAGTAAAATTAAAGATGCATATCTGACATTTCCTGTCTTTCGAGCACTTGTCTTTGCAACCTTGGTAATGTTCTTTCAGCACAGCTCGTGTGTGCACTTGACTATAGCTTGTCATCAAAGCTTCTTATCACAATTACGGCTCTGCCATGTATTAGATGCATGCCATCCGCACAACCTGGGCCCTGGTATTTCAGTTAAATGAGCCAAGTCGTATCCTACATGTGATGACAAGAGAGAAGCAGCAGAGGAAAAGATGCTGAAGTTTGTGAATTTTTTTTATCAGAAAGGGGTGTTTGTTTGTTTGGGGCTCGACCCACAGCGGGGGTGAACTGTTGTAGCTGTATCAAAGTCAAAGGAGCCCAGAATTTTTAGATGCATATAACATACTAATTATACATTTGCTAGAAGCCGGCTCCAAATGCAGTTGCCTTCAGGGGAATGGTTGGGGTTTTTTTTTTTGGTTGACGTCTGTGGCACTCAGATCAGTGCCTAAGGGTATTTTCATTGTTGGAAAATCATTATGACAAGTTTATAGAATGTCATCCCTACATTGCAAATAATAGGGTCAGGATTACAGCTGGCTGAAGTACTGGATGTTTTTTTTTCCTTTTGGTAGAAATTTAAACAGTAAAATATTGTCCAAACCCCACTGTATTTTTCTTTAGAAGTACTGCTGCATAGATAGCATCATGGGAGATTTGGTTTGGGTGTCTCCTGCCCCTATGCTTCTCTAGAGGCCAGGACTCCCTGGGGTTGGACAGCAGCTCCTCCTGGTGCCACAGTCTCCTTTCTTGGGGAGAGGAGGTGGTGCTTCATAGGAGGCGATGAGAAAACCCAGGAGAAAAACCCACTGAAGCAAAGACAGCAAAACCTTGTCTTTGCTTCAATGGGACCATTCAAGTGCTGAAAGTCCATCGCGTGCTTAAGTTCTTTGCTGAACCAGAGCCTAATGGAGCAGGTAGGGCTAAGCGTCATTTCTAGAGCTGAAAAAATCAAGCTGGGCTCTCCCCACCTGGCATCTTCTGCCCTCACAGCTGTGAGTGCAAAATGGGCAAAATATTCTCCTTAATGTCTCATTGGGTGGTGCTTTGCAATCACTTTGCCTATGAGTAAATCAACCCATGAGGTTCAAAGGCAGTGGAAGACAGGGCCACCTTGTTTTAGTGCGTCTGAAGGTTACAGTATTAATCTTGCATGCATTGGGTGATTTAATTAGCTCATATTGCAGACCAGTTGACAGCGTTAGACCAGAAGAAGCAGAGTGAGGTCCCTTGGCTTGGAGATCCTTGGGAAGGGCATGGGCCAGAGTGCTATCCATGTGCTGATGGTACTCGGGTGTCGTGCCCAAATGATACTGGTAGTTTCCTTGCCTTGTACTCTGGAAAGACAGAAACAATGTCGCTGAGCAAGGATCATCTACACCAGATGTCTCTTTCCTTGAATCTCCTCAGATGGAGCCGACACAAGTGGAAACAAGGTGAGATCACTAAAGATAAATATACCTCCTCTGCTCGTGCTTGTAGGGAGGCAGTTAGACGGGCCAAAGCTACCATGGAGCTGAGGATGGCAACCCAAGTAAAAGACAACAAGAAATTGTTTTTTAGATATATAGGGAGTAAAAGGAAGGCCCAGGGAGGAATAGGACCCCTGCTAAATGGGCAGAAACAATTGGTGACAGATAGGGGGGACAAGGCTGAACTCCTCAATGAGTTCTTTGCCTCCGTGTTCCTAAGTGAGGGGCACGACAAGTCTCTCACTGGGGTTGTAGAGAGGCAGCAGCAAGGTGCCAGACTGCCATGCGTAGATCCTGAGGTGGTGCAGAGTCACTTGGAAGAACTGGATGCCTTTAAGTCGGCAGGCCCGGATGAGCTCCATCCGAGGGTGCTGAAGGCACTGGCCGACATCAGTGCAGAGCCACTGGCGGGAATATTTGAACGCTCGTGGCGCACGGGCCAAGTCCCGGAGGACTGGAAAAGGGCTAACGTGGTCCCCATTTTCAAAAAGGGGAGGAAGGAGGACCCGGGCAACTATAGGCCAGTCAGTCTCACCTCCATCCTTGGCAAAGTCTTTGAAAAAATTATCAAGGCTCACATTTGTGAGAGCCCGGCAGGGCAAATTATGCTGAGGGGAAACCAGCACGGGTTCGTGGCAGGCAGATCGTGCCTGACCAACCTAGTCTCTTTCTATGACCAGGTTATGAAACGCCTGGGCACAGGAGGAGGGGTGGATGTCGTATACTTAGACTTCAGGAAGGCCTTCGATACGGTATCCCACCCCATACTGGTGAACAAGTTAAGAGGCTGTGATGTGGATGACTGCACAGTCCGGTGGGTGGCGAATTGGCTAGAGGGTCGCACCCAAAGAGTCGTGGTGGATGGGTCGGTCTCGACCTGGAAGGGTGTGGGCAGTGGGGTCCCGCAGGGCTCGGTCCTTGGACCGATACTCTTCAATGTCTTCATCAGTGACTTGGACGAGGGAGTGAAGTGTACTCTGACCAAGTTTGCAGATCACACAAAGCTATGGGGAGAAGTGGACGCGCCGGAGGGCAGGGAACAGCTGCAGGCAGACCTGGATAGGTTGGACAAGTGGGCAGAAAACAACAGGATGCAGTTCAACAAGGAGAAATGCAAAGTGCTGCACCTAGGGAGGAAAAATGTCCAGCACACCTACAGCCTAGGGAATGACCTGCTGGGTGGCACAGAGGTGGAAAGGGATCTTGGAGTCCTAGTGGACTCCAAGATGAACATGAGCCGGCAGTGTGACGAAAGCCATCAGAAAAGCCAATGGCACTTTATCGTGCATCAGCAGATGCATGACAAATAGGTCCAGGGAGGTGATACTTCCCCTCTATCGGGCGCTGGTCAGACCACAGTTGGAGTACTGCGTGCAATTCTGGGCGCCACACTTCAAGAGGGATGCGGATAACCTGGGGAGGGTCCAGAGAAGGGCAACTCGTATGGTCAAGGGCCTGCAGACCAAGCCCTACGAGGAGAGACTAGAGAAACTGGACCTTTTCAGCCTCCGCAAGAGAAGGTTGAGAGGCGACCTTGTGGCTGCCTATACGTTCATCACGGGGGCACAGAAGGGAATTGGTGAGTATTTATTCACCAAGGCGCCCCCGGGGGTTACAAGAAACAATGGCCACAAGCTAGCAGAGAGCAGATTTAGATTGGACATTAGGAAGAACTTCTTCACAGTTCGAGTGGCCAAGGTCTGGAACGGGCTCCCAAGGGAGGTGGTGCTCTCCCCTACCCTGGGGGTCTTCAAGAGGAGGTTAGACGAGTATCTAGCTGGGGTCATCTAGACCCAGCACTCTTTCCTGCCTATGCAGGGGGTCGGACTCGATGATCTATTGAGGTCCCTTCCGACCCTAACATCTATGAATCTATGACACCTTAAATCAACTTAAAAATTGGGGTGGTGTTTTTGATCACCAGAGAAAACAACCTTGTAGGTGTTGTTTGGAAGTATGATTCTCAGCTATGAAGTTTGGGTAGTTGATCTAGTGATGGGCTGGGCATGGCACGCATGCTTGGGTGACCTCATTATTGCAGTTCCTATTTTTGATGGATTTTTGCTGGATGCACTGCCTCATTCAGATTGCAGCCGGGCAGGTGCTCATGGGTTGAAGCTATCCTGATCACGTTCGGCCTGCTTTAGCCAGCCTGCCATTTGGTGCGGACTCGGGTTAGATTAGTTGTTGTGGTATATGAGCCGCTGAATGGCACTGGCTCTTGTTCCATTCAAGACATCCATCTTGCTTTTCCTTGCGAGGCGGTTTTGCAAGAGCATTGTCCAGCATCTAGGACTTCTTGGTGTGAAATCAAGACCCCCCCCCCCCCCAAATAATTTCATTTCAACTCTGCACTTTAAAACAAAAATGCCAACTTATTTTTCAGAGGTGTTTCTTCCGCTCTGACGACAGCCACTGCTGCTAGGGTTTTTTCACTGGTTTTGTTTACCCATCTGTTTGTAATTTTGTTGAAGCTGGGGTGTTTTTAAGTTAATGAGATATTGCTTTATGATTGTTGTTCAGCATCCCAGCTGCTTAATTATTATTATAATTATTGTTGTTGGCTGGCTGTATAAAAACGCCTTGAGAAACGTTACATTTTCAGATTATTTTTTAAACTGTACTTATTTAGCACCTTCCTTGCAAAGATCTCAATGCCCTTCATGGAGGTCGTTGGATTTAGGGTCGTGTTTGGGGCTGCAGGACCATTAAGTTCCCAGTGGGCACAGAACTATGGTATCATTTAAATGTCTTAGAAAGAGATTGGGAGCCAAGACTGGTGAAGCTCCACTATTGTCATCACAGCAATATAATTCAGATGTTTTTGCCCCAAAAACTAGGTCTGTTTTGTGTGGGATGAAGGAGAGTGTTTCCTAGTCTTCAGAGGGGCTATGAGTCAAAGTATTTGGGATAAAGGAAGGACCCACACCCCCGTCCATTGTCCCATACGGCATTGTTACATTCAGGTGGCAGGCAAGGAAACGGAGGCAAAGTCAGATTATTAAATGACTTCCTAGAGACCTGTCATTGCCATACAGATCTGCTAACCCGCTTTCTCAGACCGTGACCGCAAACAAGCGTGTTTCCTTGCCGGGTAAAAATTGCTGTGCATGTCTTACTGTCCCATACTTGATCAGCGTGATTAGTCCAGTGGATTTATTGGAGCGGCTGGCAGATACGGCTCTTTAGCTAGTCCTAATGGATGCCTTTTTTTGTTGAGAGGGCCCTACACTAATACATTTGGTATGAAGCCAGGAAACTGTTGGCTGTCATGGCAAAATCGCACTGCCAACCAGCAAGAGAGAGGTCATGCTTATGCCCATGATGTCCTCCATGTGCTGCATTTCATAGCTGTGGTGTTAGGGGATGGAAATGCTACTTTTCCGACCATGAGAAAAGTCCTGTCCATTTTTATCATGTTTTAGAGGGAGATTTTGAAAGGCGTGAAAGGGAAGTTTGGGCTGCGCTCCTATTGCCCTTGAAAATCAGCTCTCTGAATCAGGGGTCCTCAACCTCATTAGACTGAAGGGCCGCCGCGTTAGACTTAAGGTACCCCTCGGAAAGCGCCAGCTCTTGGCGTCCACTCATTTCTTGACGACAGAAAAATAACAGAGTGATTCTTCTGCTGCAAAGAGGTCAGCCACCGGGTGATGCCAGACGTGCCTTCCCACCTCTCCCTGGCTCTGTCCCTCAAGTGTAAATGCAGACTGCTTTGGTCAAACCCTGTGGGGCCACAGGATGAAATCTCAGCCCCAGTCCCATCCATGGGCATTTGACCATTGATGTTGGGACGTCACTCATGGACTGCAAGGCCTGAAGCACTGGCCTGTAGTCTCCTCCATGAAAAAAAGCCGCTGGGTATAGGTGCTGCAGCCACACAAAGGTTGCCAGTGCTTCAGCAAAGCTATCATTAAATTCAGCAGGGTGGTAGTAATCTGAGTTAACTTGAAGGATGCCAAGTCCCCCGGAGGAAATGAAGTAGCCTCCTACGACCAGCCTAAGCACATGCCAAGGTAGAGAGCACACGAAGGCACCAAGCACATGCCCTACCTCGCCTCTTTTGAGGGGCTGTGTGTGTGCAATGGGAGTGGTTCAAGGTAGGACCGCCAGGCCTGGCAAGGAGGCAAGGCAGATTGGTTTTAGTGACTGGCCTCCTTCCAGGGTTGTGAAAATAAGTGCATGGAGGATTTTGAGGTGCTCAGATGCTCTGGGGAACGGAGGAGATGTTTATGCCACCGGTGGATGCAATATCTGGGTGGTTGCAAGCCCCTCAGTTCACAGTGAGCGAAGGGCGAACTGCTCGGCTGTTTGCTCTGCCTCTCCCTTCAAAGGGCACCACTTCTCCACTGGGCTGGAAGCCCATCCCACGCCGCTGATCCGAGAAGCAGCGCCCCGTAAATCAAAACCAGCTGCAAACAGCTCTGAATAACCCTCATGGTTGCAGAGCCTGCAGAGGATCCAGCTCCTACTGTCTGGATCCTTTTCCCCAGCCCCTGCTTGGCCTTGACCGTCCCATAGGTGTAGGAAACCGAAAGCAGAGGTATGGCTCTCTTCAATGTGTTTCTGTTGCAGGGGTGTAGGTTGCAGCCGTGTTGGTCTAAGGACATAGGCAGACAAGGTTCTTTGGGCAAATCTGAGATCTTTTATTAGACCAACTTAAATAGTTGGACATTTTTTCCCTCCAGCTATTTAAGTTGGTCTAATAAAAGATATCAGATTCGCTCCAAAAACCTTGTCTTTCTGTTTCTGGGGCACCAACAGCTTTTGCAGGCAATATCTGCTTTGGTGTAAAAGAAGAGGAGACCCAGCCATAGCAGACCCAAGGGTTTGCGTGAGAAACCAAAGCAAACTTTGCTCCGAGTGGCACTGTGCAGTGCATCTGGGATTAATAGGTATGAACCCCTGAAAACACATATTGACTTCCATCTAGGAGATAGGATTAGGGAATCGGAGGCTCTGGGTGTTTTGCTCCGTGCTGGCCGTGGCACCTTCCCCATGGCGATAAGGCCATAGGGATGGAGGGCCAGAGTGGCACGAGGGACCTGCATCCTCCCGGGCCAAGAAGCAGCCCAAGAAGTGCATGGAGCTGGCTGGCGGAGTGTGAGGCCAACACACCAGCTCAATGCCAGCTGCTTCCCCCAGGTGATTTCCAGGGGACCAGTCCGAATCTCACTGCCGTCTGGAGGAGCATGTTTTGACTTCAGCGGATTTTGGATCAGCTTGATGAAGACAGTACAAATCCCTGCCCTCCCCCAGGACACGCACCCCCTCCCTTGCATGGGTGACTCGGGCCTGGAGCGGTTACGTGACTTGCCCAAGTCCCAGAATAACTCACGTGCAGAGCTGGGATTTCAGCCTGGGGGTCCCGGCACCATATTCCTAGACTGCCTAGTAGGCCTTACTGCCGAACGGGTGCTGAGAGAAACCTGATTGGGTTAGACACAATGTTAAAGGCACAAAAAGAGATGTTCCCAGCAATGAGGAGAGCTGTCAACTGCTTGACCTGAAATGCTGAACCTGGGACCTGATTCGAGCAGGTACGACCAGAGGTCCCACGATCAAACCCAGGCAGAAAGCTGCGGTTGCCAGGCTCTGAAAAGGATCCTCATGTTTCTGAGGTTTAATGAATTCGGAGCTCCGGTTAACAATATGCGCTGGGAAAGTTGTCCGAACTCTGCTATTTCTGGTCTCGGGGTCCTTTCTGTAGGAATTATCGTGAAGGCTGCGAGCATGTGTTGTGAAGTCAGGCTGGCGCGAAGCCACGGGCTTGTCTGCCTCCTTCAATAATGAGGCCGGGCTTGAGATTTTTTTGGATACTAACCCCGATCCTTTAAGCCACAATCGCTGCCTTCGGCTTGCCTGGCCCTGAGAGGGGTAGGCAGAAGCAGCAGGATGAGACTCGTTGGGAAAGAGATCAAAACGCCTTCAGCCCTGGTTCCTGTCTGCCGTGGCTTTGTCTGTGAAAGCAAGAAGGTTTGAAAGTGAGTCGCAGTGTCGCCTTGCACAATGCCCGGCGTGTCTTCAGCGCCTGGTCCCGTGCTCCCTTGCATCCTTTCAGGGGGGTGGATCTATCTGTGGAGCTAAATGCAACCCGGGTGCCGAGGAGCCATCGTCATGGATTGGGACCTCACTGTGCTAGGTGCTGTACAGACACTGAATAAAGAGGCAATTCCTGCTCTAAAGAGTTTGCATGCTACGACAAGAGACAGATACAGGCAGGAGGTTGAGGAGTCCCAGGGAGCGCCATTAGTCAGTGGGACAGACAGTGATCTCTGCACATCAGCAGCTTAGCTGTTGTCGTGTTTTTTGCCAGCATGATGGCGAAGGGCCGTTTTAAAAAAAATTACGCAGAAGCTTTATGTTTATGGAGAGCTCCTTCCATGCAAGGCCATAGTCATGAATGTACTTTACCTCACAATGCCCCTGCATGGAAGGCAACTGTAAGTGTGCCCATTTTACAGATGAGGAACTGAGGCCCAGATCTTTGCAAAGAAGAATTTGCTGCAAAGCAGCAAGGAAGAATTTGTCCAACTATTGGAGTTGGTCTAAATAAAGCCATCAGCTTTCCCCAAAGAACTGTGCCTGCCTTAAAGTCAAGACGCGTTCCCCAAAGCATCTGAGCACCTCAAAATGCATATAGGCACCAAACTCCCACTGAAATGAATGGGAGTCAAGCACAGTAGTAACATATTAGGAAGAGAGGGCACACAAGCAAGCAGAGGTAAAAGTGGGAAGTCAGACATGGATTTCCTTAATCTAGGACTGGTTCTCCAGCCTTTCTCCCTGGTGCCCAGAGCTCCTGCAACCCCTATTGGACTGGATCGGAGGAAAAATATATAAAATACTTTTTTAATACTGCTGTGATACTGAAACCCAGTCAAGGTCCCGTCTGACAAGATGCTCTTCACACACACGGCGTGTAGCAGCCCTACCCCATGGGGATCTCGAGCAAAAGTGCGAACCCTACACGTGAGAATGGGTTTAAAATCAAGTACTCCGATTTCACATGAATGCAAAATTACCCGTTCCTTTCAATTGTGGGATCCTTATTTTCTGGTGAAAGCCAAAAATTGTATCTGTCTGCTTATGTGGCCTCCTCACCCCCTCACCAAAGCCTCTCTGAACCAGCGGTCTTGCCCTCAAACCCTTCTGAAAGGAGCGGGACTAGTCTGATTCCCTCCATTTCACAGATACATGGTGAGGTTAGGTGACTTGACCAAGGGTACATGGGTGGCCTGTGCCAGAACCAAAAAAAAATGAAATCCCAAACTTTTGACAGCCCAACTTGTGCCTTTGCAGCTTGCACCTTCTCTCCTTCATTTCGATGGTCGCCATCCAGGTTTTGGCTTGTATTTTCCAGGGAGATTGTCATCAGGAATCTGCCATCCACCCAGCCACTTGAATCTCTCCACTTCTGTCCTTCGCCCAGTCCGGTAGTCATGCTTTGGGTCTTTCAAGCGTCTGATGCTCTTCATCACAGCCGGCGTAGCATTATTTGACCTAGAGTTCTCCTTACTGGAGTTCTCCAATCCTTAAATTCATTAGAAAAATACTAACATTGATTTCCTGTCTCCTTATCGACTTTAATCTAGTCTTCTGGGCAAGTTGCACATTTTTTCTGGGCTTTCCCCTTGTCCAGTGAGATTTTTCTTGCACCAGGGGAAAACATGTGGAAATCACACAAGGGAAGTGGCGGGCACGATTCTCCTTTCACTGGCGCTGCAGGAGTAATTTCACTCAAGGCGATTATAAATGAGGCTAAAGATCCTCGCTGCAGGTACTTCTAGGGGAGCCTGCCCCGAGGAACAACTGCTTCCTCATCTCCCATTAGCTGGAGGTTGTGCTGTGCCCTGAAGCATACCTTGATGGTATCCTGTGGGAATAAATCAGGCTAATTTTGGAGCTAGGGCTTGAACTCTTGAAGGTGCCAGGCTGAAAATGCCCAGCTTCCAGTCCGACTAGCTCTGCCTAGGATGCTCTAGTTAACAGGTTGCAGGAATCAACTCTGTTTAACTGCTACCACGGGCAGTCCCCTGCTCTCTGTTTTAAAACTAGATAAAATGGTAGAAAGAATAAAGAGTTTTCTTAAGATCTTGATAGGGGTCTAGGTTATAGCCAGGTTGGTCTATGGACATAGGCAGACAAGGCTCTTTGGGGAAAGCCGGTGTCTTTTATTAGACCAACCCCAAGAGCTGGACAAATTCTTCTTTGCAAAGAAGAACGTGCTGCAAAGCAGCAAAGATTTTTTTCCAACTATTGGAGTTGGTCTAACCAAAGCTATCAGCTTTCCCCAAAGAACCGTGCCTGCCTTAAGGTCGAGACACATTCCCCAAAGCATCTGAGCACCTCAAAATCCTCCGTGCATTTATTTTCACAACAACCCTGGGAGGACGCCAGTCACTCAGGACCAATCTGCCTTGCCTCCTTGCCAGGCCTGGGGGTCCTACCTTGAACCATGTTCCCAACAGCCAATGTGATGAGATGAGCAAGTCTTTGTTGGCGTGGTTTTATTTTTGCCTCAAGACACAGTTGGAAGAGAAAACCCAGGCCTGCGTAATCACCTCCCTGGAACTTGGATCCTGCGGATTAGCCCTTCAGCCGGTTAAATGGGTTGCAGTTCGGTGGGGCGCGCTGAGTTAGCGACCAGCTGAGGAACTGGCCTTCCCTGTTCCTCGGAGATTATTTCAGAGCATAAATGCAGCGAGTGGAAATCTGGGGAAATGAGGTCGTATTCCAGGGGGTCCACCGGGCTCCCCCATTCGCAGCTGCCCTGCATTTTGCACCTGGTAGCACTGAGATCCGGAAACTGGTTCAGGAGCTACAGACAGAAAAATGAGGCACCGGGGTCCTATGCTGGTTTCATTAGTGTTACCGTGCTCCAGACACAGAAATACTCATTAGTTTTATCACCTGCAGAAGAACTGCATGGTACGGCGCTCTCGTTACCCGTGGGTCGCATGGGATCTGGTTTTGAACTTGCGTATGAAACTGGGGGTTTGAAACGTGGGCCCCCTGTGTCACCACGTTCGGCGCTGTGCTGGCACAGGCAGCAACTTTGCAGCGTCCCTGTTGTGAACTGATTGAGTGCCATTTTAAATCTAATTAGGTGGTTGGCCCCTGCTCCTCCAAGGGAAAGTTGCTCTGCGACCTTGCTGCTCAGATGGTTAGAAATTGCCTTTTGTTTTCCAGCCTAAATTTATCCGTGGCCAGTTTGTACCCACTCATTCATCTCCCTCCCTGGTGTGCACCCCGGCGTGTTTCCAGACAGCTATCCTAGCCTGTTTCTGGCAGGACTGTACAAGCCAGGTCCTTCTAATCATCTCTGATATGACCGGTGCTTCTTCCCTGATTCCTCCAACTGGCCTCTCTCTGCACCCGTGCTAGCTTGAGCTCATCTCCCAAAAGCAATTCCCTCCATTGCAGGCCCTACTTGATGAAGGTGTCTGACCTGTGTTCCTCTGGAGGTCCCACGGGATGTGTCTGTAGCTCTCCTCGGAGGACCATTCTCAGGCCCGCACAGCCTCCTGCTCCTGCCGCGGCAGTCCCAGAACTGAGGCAGTAAAACTGGTCGGAGGGCACCTTGCTGCTGCCTTGTCATGCATCAGAGACAGGGCACTTGAGAGAGGCAGCAGAGGCGCTTGGAGAGTGGCTTCGCCACCTCCTTTCCGCCATGTGCATGCAGGTGGAGCAGCAAGGCAGGGCATGCTTGAGAGCAGGGCTCCCAAAAGCACTGCAGGGATGGCCCTGAGAGCTTGGTCCCCTCTTGGTTCCCAATCTGGGAATCTGTGCAGCCCCCGTGGCTTTGCTGAGACCTGGAACCACCTGGATGTATGGGAGGACATTGCACATGCCGATATTGTGCCCATTGCCCGGAGCCAACAGTTGTGGATTCATTCTTCACCCCATGGAGGGTGGCAGTGCCGCAAGCTGGCTGCTCAGGGTGCTCCTCCAGCCTCAGCTTTTAGCTCCTCGGAGCGCAGTCGAACGTGCTCATGACAATCCCAACACGGAGTCTCGTCCAAGGAGATGCTGCTCTCCACCTCGGGCACGCGGAAGTGCTTAACTGGAGCTTATTCCACGTGCCTGTCTCTGCCTCCTGCAGTCCTTCTGCTTCATGGGGCGGCGGCCTGGCCAGGCAGCAGTGTTTTACTCCCCTCCAAAGCCAAGTGTAGAAGTGGCCCTGAACATTGCAAACACAAGAACGTAGGTCGGGGGCTTTTCAAAGCCTCCCCCGCCGCATCAGCCCAGGCGAAGGCCAAGCGCACGGCGGGGAGCAGGGAAAAGGCTGCATTCGCCTCCTGACGCCGCATCAGAAAAGCTGCCAGATGTGAGTCACCGTGTCTCCAAATCACCTGGGTGCAATCGCCATGGCGACTGGGTCAAGTGGCTTGGCAATAGGATGTGGAAAAGTCAATTCTCTTTTTCCCCTGATTTATTTATTTCCGGTCGCTTTTTGCATCACTGCTTGCTCTTCCTCTCGGGGGGTGACCCACGCTCCAAGGACACGGCATCCAGCAGGCATCAAAGCGCGTGGATCCCCTTTCACAGGGGCGCTCGCTAATTAGGCCACCCTTGCTCACGGTGTCAACACCTGCTGCCTTCCAGCAAGAAGGGGAATTCATTCCCCGTAAAGAAACGAAGCGAGCAAGAGCAGGAGGAGATTATCCCTTAGACCAGGTGTAGCCTCTTTTTCCAGCGTGCCAGGCAAGAGCAGGATATTGCTGAATGGTCTAGTCCTTTACCTGCCTCCACTAATGGCCAGGACCCAGTGTATCACGGGCAAGTGGGCACCAAAGCAACTGTACAATGCCATGGACAGAGGAAAAGAAAATCCCCTGCCTGACTCTGGAATGAAAACCTCATCCTCCACCTGTTAGTTCATTAGCTGGGGGCTTGCACCAGGTATGGCTGCTGATGGGCTTGGCCCATGCCTGATCAAAGGCCCTGATAACTCCTTTCCAATTAGCAAACTCAGGGTCGTCAGACTGGCCTTCCTTTGCAAACTATTCTTCTGCCTCGGTACATTGGCAGCAAAAAGCAGAGGGATGGGGGTGGGCTTGTGGCCAAGGGGCTGTGTTGGGACCCTAGAGGTACAAAGTTTATTCCAGATTCCCTGTACAACTTGGCCAAGTCACTCCAGGTTCGTTCTGAAAGATGACTTAGGGCTCATCTGAAGTCTTAGGTCAGAGAGAGGAAGCATATGACTAATTACCTAATGGTTAAGGCCCCTCATCTAGGCTGGAGGAGTCCTGGGTTTCAGTCCCTGCTCCAATGACAGTGTGGCCACATCCACACAAGGCACCTACTGCGCAGTAGCTCATTACAACTGCGCAATAGCATTGCATGGGACACACCAGGGTGGTATGCTACTGCGCAGTCCTAACGAGCTACTGCACAGTTGGTGTCCCCAGGAAGCCGTGCAGGGACACTGCTGAGCAGTAGCTTCGGTCACTGTGCCGTCATTTAGTACTGGGCTATGCAAGTACTACATGCCTGCGCAGTAACAATGGTACAGTCAGTGTCTCATGTAGACGCGGCCTGTATGCACTTGCCTTAGATCAGTCACTAGACAAAATCCATGAGTTGTCTTTGGAGGGGGGTTAGATCCACCTTCTCCATCCTCCCAAAGTGAGTGTCCTCACCACTCAGCTAACATGCGACTCTCCCACTCTTTCTCTCTGACCCATGAATTTTGAAAACTCTTCCGTATTGATGGTAGGCATTTTGGCACAGAGACTGCATTTTGCTTCGGTTTGTGCAGTGCCTCGTTTTATGGGGTCCCGTGTCCACTGAAGCCACTCTTCAAGGTGCTACTATCATGCAAAGCAGTGATACTCAACCCTATGGCCCTGTGGGCCAAATGAGTGGCAGAGAGCCAGTCCACTGGCTGGGTCTTGCAGGCAGGGTCAGTCTGCAGGCTGGATTCAGCTTCGGGTTGGTGTGCAGGGTTGGTCTATAGATGTGATCCTGCATGACGTATCCAGCCCAGGAGCAACCCCACGCAACAGTCCAGCCCCAGAATCTGCTGGAAGCTGTACTAATTAACACTGTCACCACCTCCCCTGCCATCACATTTCTGGACCCATGGAAAGCCCTGTGGGCCAGATTTGGCCCATGGGCTGGAGAATGAGCACCATTGATTTATATAAGAGTCATGAATCTGAATGCCATTTGGTAAGGATCAGTGGACTGGATTGTGTTTGCATCCATGCATAGGTGACTGGTAGGCGGGACCCGGGGGGGGGGGCATGTGTCCCGTCCATCCGTTCGTGTGTGTGTGTCCCCCAGATAGCAAATAGCTAGATTTCATCAGAAACAGATGGCAAGAGGCAACAGATAGCAAGATTTCATCAGTCAGCTCCAACCACTTAGCCTTTACTTAGTCTTGATGTTTCATCAACCTGGGGATTGACATCTATATGTTATTTCCTCAGCCCATCTCCAGTTCCAAAGGATACAGATTTACAGCTCTGCTCTTTCTTTTCCATTCGTTTAGACATTAGGGTCATCCTGGACCCCAAAGCACAGAAGTGGAGACCAAAAAGACCGATTTGGTGATCTCATCCTAAGCTGCTAGCGCAGGGTTTCTCCTTATGCCACGTTCTCCTTGCACTTTTAAGCATCATAAACATGCTCCCAGACAACTCCTCTTGGGAGACCTCAGTTAAGAGGTTATTTCTTAAGAGGTTAGTAAGTTCTTTTTTGATTTTTTTTTTAATTGAATTTCACGCCCTTGATTTAACCCCCAGAGCAGGCCAAGCTGTTGACAGTTTGCAGCTTTTGAACAGACATTATCACTTGGGCTGGACCGGTTTTGACAGATGCTGCTTTCTGTGACATCAGTTTGAATCTAGGACTACTCCCCTGGCCTTCCTGCATCTGACAAAAGAAATGTGAGTGTGAGTTGAGCCGGTGGAAAAAACCTTGACATTCAAGTCCCAGCAATTGAAAGAATGACAAGCAATTCAGGAAGTATTATTGTTCTTTAAAAAAAAAAGAATGAAAAAAAAACCCTGGTTATTGGATAATTGTTAGTAGCAGCAGTATTAATTACTATGAATAAATATGAATACAAATATATAAATATATTCACTGAATTGGTACACTACTTAATTCTACTAAAAGTCTTAATCGATGGTATAATATTTTTAATTATAATTACTAAGTATAAATGACCATCATCATCATCATCATCAGTATCTGGGGTGTGGTCATGCCTCGGTTTTCATAGACCTGGGACCCACTAGGTTAGAGAGTGTAGAAATGCAGGTCTTGCACTAATGAGTTAATAGTCTAAGTAACCCTCAGTGCAGCTAAGTGGGTAATTGATTGATTTTCCAGTCTGCTGGCTTCAAAAAGAAATTTGTTTTCGATTGAGCAAAAACCTCTCATTTCATTTTCATTCTGTTTTTTTAAGTGTCAGCAAATATTGAAACGAAACTTCCTTTTTACGTGAAAAAAAGTCAAACGGGTTCCGAAAACATCAGACAAATCGTTGTTTTCTCTCTCTTTTTGGCCAAAACAACTGAATGCATTTGACCTGACTTTACAAATGGATTCGACCCACCCCAGCATGCACATTTTTTCATTCTTGTTGAATAAAATAAAATATTCAGCTCCAAACTGTTGCCCTACTCCAGTCAAAAAGAATTCATCTCTGGGAACCTGCATGTAGCAGGAGAGGGAAAGTAATCTCTTTATAAAGGCCATGATCTATAAAGCGGTTTCTTATCCTCCCGAGTCAAAAGGTGCTGTACAAATGCATTGTATTGTCAGGAACAGCGGTAATGCCGTCCATTTTGCAGACCTGTAAAGCCCCGTGGATGCTGCGGGAGAAAAAGCCCTCGAACTTACTGTACTCTCGGTGGCACAGAATAGCATGATGAGAACTGCAGGCTCGGAAAGCCTTGTTAGGAAATGATGAGGGAAACAGATGGCTTGGTTGTAGCCCATGCCGATTGGCCACATTTGAAAGAGGGTCATGGACAGTCTTGGGAGAGGGATGTCACCACGCTTTTCAATCCAGATTAAAAGGGGTCAGTTAACATTCCTGGCCTGTGAGTTATCAGCAGCATTGGCTGCAAGATCAGTGAAAAGTGCCAAGAAAAACAACGGTCACCGAACTTTGTGGTAGTAACAGCAGCGGAGCACTGATAACTGCAGCCTCTTGGATACACAGGAGCCCGAGCTATCTGCCGCAGGTTTACACCTCCTGCCTGGGAAGTGATGGGGTCAGTCCAGATTGCTGTACAGGTCTGAAGTCAACCGGGCTGTATCTTTTTACAGCGGCTCCGGTTCTGCCTGCAGACACGGTTGTACAGGACACCAGAGCAGCTTAGTATGCGTTCGGATTAAAACAAAAAAAAAAACAGCCCTCGAGCTAACTTCTTTGGTCACAAGGGATTTTCGCTGCGTGCTATTGCCACAGATTGTGTAGGGAAATGATCTGGAAGGGAAAAAAAGAAAGGTGTCATGTCTGAGGTGGCCCTAAGCCCTATTTGTTCCCAACCACTGGCCCACCCTTTGACATCCTCTAGGGCAGTGGTTTTTAACCTGTGGTCCGCAGGCCCCTGGGAATTCACAGACTGTTTGAGGGGTCCGTGAAAAATTACTGTGATCAGTCAAAAGTATGTGAATACCCACACTAACAATTCAAAGGCTGATTACAGACAGTCAAAAAGCCAGAGGCTGAATTGATTCAGTCTTTGCAGGTCAGTCTAAGCTGCAGAGATTAAACTGAGAAGCAAGTGTACAGACATTCACTTTTGATTCAGGAAATGCAGCCACATGCCTGCCTGCACTGGGTCAGGCCAGAAGCCGTGGGGTCCTAGAGCACGCCTGCTGACCACTGCCAAAGGGAAGGGAGTGAAGCTCCAAGGCTTTTCCCTCCTCCCTGCTGGAGTAGAAGACGCATGGCCAGGCCCCATCCCTGGGCTAGCACGCTGGAGAGTGGGGGTTTAAATCTCCTCCCTGGCCCACATGGGCCTCCAGCCCAGATCTGCCTGGGCAGGGAGGCAGTGCCTGCCAGGCTTCTGCACCGCTCGCTCCCCGCTCCAGGGGGTGGGGAAGGCAGCCCTTCCCAGGCTGAGGAGGGTGTTGGTGGGGAAAAAGGTAGTGGCATTGAATTTGTAAAAGCTTGAACAAGAATAGTCCTTCCTCTGAAGCAAGCGTGTATTGAACACAACCATTTGCAACCTCAAGCACACAACAAAGAACAACCAAAAATCTTTACCTAAGCTAAGATACAGCCCAGTAAAACACAGCAAGAGCACACACAGCTTAGTCTAACTTAAAATGCAATGTAATAAGCCAAAATTAAAAGAGAAAGCCTTGCGTAAGTCTGACATAATCCTGAAGTGTCTCCTTACAGCCAGGTATTCAGAAAGTCCTTCTTGGGGAATCAGCAGGTGGTGTTAGGTGTTGGAGTGGAGATCCCACAGGCCTCATCTCTACTTGGGTTTTTACAAAAGCACTTGCACCCCCATGCTCCCCTTGGGTGCCTTGACATTAGTATGTCAGTGGTGAGTCAGGTCAGGACAAGGGGAGTAGGAACTGGAAGCTGGCACCCCACACTCCCCCTCCAACTCCAGTGAGCTACCGTAGGTGGCAGGATGTTCTTGTTGTCCAAAGAAATGTCTGATTCCTGAATAGAGCCCTCTTACATTCTTGAGAGCAACAGTATATTCAGAAAATCTTGGATGTAAAAGTCGTGCCTCTTGAACACAGTTCAAGACATTAAAGGGCTCTTTTTAGCTCACAGGATTAGTCTATAAAGGGGTGAAGATAATGCTTACCCTCTTATTCTGAGACAGCAATGGTCTATATATGATCCATTGGGTCAGCTGATTGCAGGAAGCAATTAGTTCATCATTTCTGATGGGAGAAAAGGCCTTTCCACAGAATACCTACAAACACACCCTAAGCATCCAGACTCACAAGTTGTATTACAACCTCTCGTCTCTGTTAGTGACCCTTCTCCAAACTCTTGCTTTCCACATGCAGAAGTTGAAAGTTTCTGTCCAAGGCTCTCTTTTGTTTAGAGTCTTTCTCTTTTCCATTCTTGGTAACGGGAGCGAAGGTTGTTCATTAGAAATGAACTCATATTATTAGTGTAAAAATAGAGCGCTGGCTCTTTTTTCTTTTTTCACGTTCTACTCCCCACCTTCAGAGAAGGCCTGCTTTCTTTCCAAGAATAGAAGGAAGTGATTTTCAGTGATTTGGTTTGATTGTTTGTGACATCTCCGTCTGGGCGCATACACTTGGTTGAGGGTTTGGCTAGGCTTTTTGAATTTTGTACCTTATCAACCGTGTTGCAGTTCTTGGCACAAATGATCATCTCACATTCACCGCAACGGCTTAACTATTGCATGAGCACTGCTGAATACTGGAAAACACATTGCTAATTATTCCCTCTGTGGTTCAGTACAGACATTTATGCAAGTCAAAGTCTGTGAGGTGCTGAGAGCCCAGATTGTCTTCAGAGCACTGAGACCACTCTTCTCCTAGCAATATCAGCCTGTGAGTCTACTTACAAACTGTGCCTCAGGCAAGAAAGAGTTACGTTGGTCTTCACCAACCCCACCATACCTGTCAAGCCTGGAGGTAGGACCTTCAAGAGATGGGAGCCCAGTGAAGGGAATGGTGCCCATCTTCAGTGCCTGGGAAAGAAAGCAGCTGAGGTCTGGAGCTGCTCGTGAACACCAGCAATCTGAGCCTCCTGAAAGGAAGTCAGGTTGGACCCTCATTAGCTTGATTCCTCATTAGTCAGAATTACCTAAAGCCTTTGAGAAAAAGCATAGCCTGGCAAAGCCTCCTAGAAGAAGGGGACACCAGTGAAAGGCTCCTAGAATGAATAAGCTTTGGGATTGCTTGTGTAGGCAGGAACCAGCTGATGCCTGAGTCCAGCTTACTATGGCCTGTACAGGGGGCTACCTGAACAGTGATGCCTAGGACCTGAGTGTGGTACTCATCCTACCCCAATTAGTTGTTGTGGATCTCCAAGCTTATGACAGTCCTTATGGGTTTTCTGTCATCGGATACTTTGCATCCTTAAACAGCTGATGCTTATGGAAAAAATGAACATGAGCCACCAATGTGATGCCACAGCTGGCAAATCAAATAAAACTCTGGCTTGTATCAACTGATGCATCACTAGCAAGACCCAAGAATTCATCCTCCTGCTTTACTTGGCTTTGGTGAGGCCACAGCTGGAGTACTGCATCCAGTTCTGGGCTCCACGCTTTAGAAGGGCTGTGGAGAAGCTTCAGAGAGTCTGGAGGAGAGCCACGTTTGTGGTTAGAGGTCATGAGAATAGGCCTTACAAGGAGAGGCTGAGAGGCATGGGACTCTTCAGCCTGGAGAAGAGAAGACTCAAGGGGGACTTGGTGGCAAGCTATAAGTATATAAGGGGGGTGCATCAGGATTTGGGGAAATGTCTGTTCACCAGGGCACCCCAGGGGAAGACAAGGTCTAACGGTCACAAACCGCTGGAAGACCGTTTTAGATTGGACATAAGGAAAAACTTCCCTACCGTCCGAGTCTCCAGAGTCTGGAATAGACTCCCCCCAGAAGTGGTGCAAGCACCTACTTTGGATACATTCAAGAAACACCTGGATGCTCACCTTGCTGGGGTCATTTGTCGCCAGCTGACTTTCCTGCCCTTTGGGCAGGGGGCTGAACCCGATGATCTTGCAGGGTCCCTTCCAGCCCTAACATCTATGAAATCTATGTAAAGACAAGGTATGAATATTTATACTGAGTTAAAATGGGAAGGGACTCACCAGGCATGTCGACATGTGATAGTAATGTGGCACAATGAACTCCGACACAGTTTGCACAAAAGTTTATTGCTCCTGGGTGCAGCATTTAGACATGCATCCAGGACCACAGCATGTTGAGCCAAAGTGGTGCAGCACTGGCTGGCAGGGGGGCTGGGGAGGTGCAGCCTGCCAACCCAGGGCTGCACTGCCTCGGTTCAACGTGCTGCAGGGGGACAAGGGTACTACAGTGCAGGGCTAGCTGGCAAGCAGCCCTTCGCTGTGGCACCCTCATGCCTCAGCCAGCCCCGGACACTGTCTACATGTGCACTGCAGCAAATTAAATAGCTCCACCACAGGATAGTACTTGTGACAGGCAGTACTATCCTATGTTTACTCTGGGCTAATCGGAGTGGACTTGTAGATGGTGATGCTTTACTGCAAAGCAAATTAGCCAACTCCACAGTAAAGCATCTTGTGTAGATGCACCCACTATGTGTCAAGGTATACGCAGTCCATGTGCCTGCTCTTCCAGGTAGAAGCTAAACTATGGTCGTTTACAAGTTGTTTCATTAAGGCAAAAATTGCCCCTGTTTAGATTCAGTTATAATAAGATGGAGTGGACACATGAAGAAATTTCTCCGAACCAGCCGAGTCACAATAAGTCCTCCCTCCCCGCTTCCCCCCCCCCAACCGGCTAACTTGTTTGAGCTCAGTATATTTGGTTGGTATGGCAGGGCACCTTTGGTGCCTGCCACTTTAAGGGGCTTGAGCAAGCTGTGGAGCAGCCCGCAGGTGCAGCCTGGCCCAATTAGATGGTCACATGACCAAAATGGGGCCACTGGATTGAAGGAGGGCTAGGCAGCCTCAGTATAAGGCCAGGCCCTAGGAGCAGAGCTGGCAGTTACACCCAGGAAGCCAGACAAGCAACGTCTCTCAGCCTACAGACTGCAGCTCCCAGAAAACCCAGAGGTCAGGGTAGGAACTATGGGGATGAGGGAGGTTCCTGGTCCTGGGCAAGACCTGAAATTATACCCTGCTGGGGTTGGATGCTGTGGTGGGGCTGCCTGTGGCAGGGCAGCCTCCAGGAAATGCCACACCTGTGCCTCTCCAGTGGAAGGCGAGGATTGGGTGCTGTAAAGCCTCAGCCCACCCCAACCTGGTGGATAATCCTACAGAGGGGACAGTTTAGGGTGCGAGCACATTGACAAGACACCTGAGGCCCAAGTGGTGTAAAGGCCAGAAGCCCCAGGGGGCGTGGATTAGTGGACCCATTAAGGGGGTGGAGTGAGAGCCGGAGGCCATGTAGAGTAGTATTTATGAATGCCTGAAGGACTGCACATAGGCCAGCTGGAGTAGAGGCACCAGTGAGAGGGGTAAGTGGCCAAGGTATGTCTGAGGACGCCTGAGCTCAAGTTTGGGCCAGGGGCCAAGTGCGGCCCAGCTAAGGGGATGGGGGAGTAATAGAAGATTTGGATGCCATCCGCGAGGCATGGGACATGGTAAAGGGAAGATTGGAACCGTGTAATATGCCCTTGGCATTGGGGCATGAAATGGGCAGCCTCCCACCCAGGAACAACTACTTAATTCCAACAAAGGTGTGGCAGATGAGTCAGGTGGGTGGACTGCCCTAGACAGGTGGGCAGGCCGATGTTGTGACCGGCCTGGGGACAGCCTCCATCACAGTTTGTCTGTACATTTCTTTATCCTGAAAGACCTGTGGGTAGAAAGAATCTCCCCATGTGTCTCCCCATGTGTCTAGACACCTAGAATCTTGCAAGACAGTAATGATAATAAAATACTCCACCTATAGCAGCACAGTGGAGTATATTAGAAAACGGAGAGGGAAAGGACCAGGGTTTCTGTAGTTCTGTGTACTAAGGGGCCAGGCAATTCCAAATAAGGTGCCATGTGTATAAATGAGTAGAACCCCCAAAATGAGGGTCTGGCTGCTATTATCTCACCCCTGAACTCTATTTACTTCACTGCACCCTGCCTGTATGCAGGAGCTTTTTAGATTGGCTGGAAGGAATGAGGGACAATTAGGCTCATCCAATCAGAGTAAAACTTGAAACCAAACTCCTTGCTACTTTGTCTTTGGGGTGAGAGAATCACAGTTTTTTGTCCTGAGTTCATATACCTGTCACCACAGGCCATGGTTTGAGCTTCTGAGCACTACAGGAAGAGAAATAATTCTGGAGAAATTGAAATGGAGCAAATGAGTCTGAGTATCACTCCCGGGATCCAAGTTTATTAAGCACACTCCACACCCACTGCAGTAACTTGCAACATTTGCTCCGTGTTAAGTGAGCATGAAATTATTAGTTGTGCCATAATGTCAAGGATGAGTTTACAAGCAACTGTCTCCTGCAGCCTAATCACTTCCAGGCCTATTTATTCCTCAGGGTCCTACAAGGGAATCAAGCCAAGGGAGGTCAAGATGCGTGAAGCAAAGTGCAAGTCTCAGCCTCAGACAGGAAGCAATCTTGCAAAACTTTTACCTTCAGGCTTCTGCACAGGGGGCATCTCCCAACAGTTCAGAAGATCCTACCTGAAGGCCTCCATCTCACAGACCCCCTCAGAGTTGGCCCATCAAGCAGGATCCAAGGGAGTGATTGCGATTGGTAACAGCTCACCCAGCACAGTCTACTCTCCCCTCTCTTCTACTTGCATATATAACCCAGCACCAGGGCAGGGCAGGGCACCTCCTGGAGTATGTCCATTCAATTACATTTACAGGTTGAAGTGTGTTCCTCACAGGGGTCATGCATTCCTTTGCCCATTTCTAATGGCCTCATAGGGCCATCGTAGGATATTCTGGGTTTGAGCAGAATACATTGGTGACTGAACATTTCAGAAAAATGAAAACTATGTTCTTAGTAAACTCAAGTGGGACTCACCATCCATTTGCCTTGGCATCTTTTGACTTTCTTCAACATGTTCCAAGTCTAAACAAACGTTTCCCTCATGTTCAAAGTGAAATCACCCAAGCAGAGGCATATTTCTGTTCCAGATCTTGAGGGATAAGAAAGGGAAGTCATTGTGCCAGCCTGACACTCCCATTACTCACCTCAGCATTGTACATTCAGACCATGGATTAAGTTCTCTTCCCACTGCAAAGTAATCATGGGTGTAAATATTTGCAGATGTGTTTCGTAGCACTCAGCTGTCCAGGGAACTGATTTGTCATTGCATGCAGGACACTAGAAATCAGAGAACTATAAAGTGTTCCTGCATTTGCAAAGCTAGTTAATTATTTGCACATGCAAAAGCAGAGGCTTCTTTGAAAAATTAACCCTTAACCTTGCTAGGTAAAGATAAGAACAATGGTTTCCACTAGCCACTCAAAGGGTCCTGAGGGCATATCTCCAATCGGAAGCACTATGACCCAATGCAGCTCCACCTTTAGACAGCAACCTGGCTTATCTAGTTGCCCAGGCTAGGGACAGACATTACACATCAACTGGTTTAAGTGATCAGAAACTGATTTAAACCTTTAACAGAACATAAGTTCAGTGCACATAAACCAGTTTCAAAATGGCTGAAACTGGTTTAAGATAAACCTTGTTGAATGTTGTATCAGACTTAACTAATTTGTGCCAAGCCGGTTTATGCAATGTCTGTCCCAGACCCCTTCCTGGTTTAAGTTAAATCAGAGTCCCCCAGCATCCCAGATGCCTTGCAGGCCTGGGTGGAGCTGTCTGCTCCAGAGAGCAGAGCTGGCCCCACCCCTCTGCTCCCTAGCCAGAGCTCTGGTGAAGACTGCAGGCACAGCAGAGTCTGCCTGGCTTCCCCCCGCCCCAACCCCCTCGCTGCTCACTGCTCAAGCAGGGATCCCACCCCCTCCCTCCCATATCCCACAGCACAGACCCCAGACTCATGGACCCTAGGCATGTGGTATGCTAGCTAATGCTGAGACATGGCTGTGTGTATGTCTCTCCAATTTCACAGGGGCAGGACAACAAAGGAGTATCCGCTTAGGGCTTTTTGGAGCTAATCAGCAGGTCAGCTGGTAATGTCCCTCCATTCCTTCCTTGGAAAAAGCTATTTAAGAAGAGCTTGAACTAATAAGGCAGGCTTTTGTTTTATCGATGGGCTGATAAATACGGTGTTATCAGACCCTTGCTGATTCCCTCACCTGTCAGGTTTGCAGACAGTATGAAGAAGCAGGGAGAGGGAGATTGAGAAGTTCAGTGTCATCAACAGATGCATGCATTACACCCCTGCCCCCCTTGCCTCAAAGTGCTAGCTGGGGGCTAGCGTCTGGCAACGCTCCTGCCCCTTGAGCAGCAAGTGGGGAAAAGCCTGGGATGGTGCAGGCAGGTTGGGGGTTTACACTCCTCCCTTATCAGAGTGCCCTGCTGGGGCCTGGCCACATGCCCCCTCAGCTCAGCATTATGGAGAGGAAGGGAGGGCTGCTCTAGCACCCCACAGATTCCAACCTAAGCCATTGCAGGCATGTGCCTGCATTTCTTTAGTCCAAAGGGAACGTCTGTATAGTTGCAAACTGGTTCAGCCTAGGCAGGTTAGACTAACCTGCAAAGATTGACTCAATTCAGGCTCAGGCTTTTTGAATGTCTGTCCCTAGCCCCAGTGTCATTTTGGCCAAAACAGAAGACAGCAGTGGGATATTTTCTGCCTGTCTTCTACATCAGTGCCTATGTCACCCAGCCACACATTTCTTCCCCTCATGGCTGCCCTATGTATCAGCTTCGAGAGAAGTGGAGGCTGCTCTTCACAATGCCTGGCTCATGGTCTGCTGGCCACGACATTTTGCTAAGGATCTAACCTTTTCTGTATGAGAAACTTGGGAACTTCCACTTCCTAGTCAAGTGTCCCTAACCACTAAGCTAAGGTTTCTGGAGATGTACATAGAGTTTATAGGCTGACCTGAGTGGAGTAGGATCACTCCCAATCCCAAGGAGTCAGAGGAGATCCTTCTGAGCAGAGTGGCAAGGTGTGCTGTGCAGGAGATAATAGGATCCCAAATCGACATAAATGGATCAAAGTACCTCTTGTCCAAATTAGCCACCTAAGAAGGAGTTGGTTTGTGATGTGTTTGAAAAACAAAAACTTGGGGGAATTTGTGTCATGTTAAATTTTGACAAAAAATACGGATTTTATTGTGGATTGGGACAAAAATAAATTTCAAAATGCTTAAATTTCCTTTGAATCACAAATTCCACATTTCAGCCAGCTCGCCTTCTAAGAACAGGCTGATGTGCTTTGGTAAACTGGGACCTCCCAAATGGATTCTGTAACACTGAAACCCTGGGGATTTTTGGTCAGGGACTTCAATGGAGCTGGAACGGGCCCAATATAAATAGTAATAATAATATACACAAAAAAACCAGTTAAGCAGAAAAATGCCATTCAGCCGGGGGAAGGTCAGCGGGTTCCAATGGACAGGTCATTTTGTGCAACTTCATATGTAGCTAAATAGGAGCATAAGTACTGGGAGAGACCCGTTGGGGCCAGGCCTGTGCAATCACAGGCAAACATGTGCAGATAAAATCTGTCTGTCTGCATATAGAGGATTCGGCATTATTTACATTGCATCAAACCCATGCTTATGTGTATGGGCCCCAATCCCAATGGGCTGCCTCCATCTAGGGAGGCCTCTGAGCTCGTGGCAGTCTCCCCTTATGCACAGAAAGACACAAGGTACAGGTAATGAATAGCATCCATCTAGTACAGCTCAAGACTTAGCAAGAGATGCACGTTTGTGACGGCACGCATGCTCTGTCAGGAGACGCCTCTGTCTTGCCGGTTGCGGTGTCCTGATCAGATCCCTGCCCCGGTCTTTGGATAATTCAAAGGAAGGGACATACCAAAGGCAGGCTCGGAGGAAGTCTCAGTGGGTGGCTGAGAAACAAACCCTACCCGTTTGCATATGCCCCGTGCTCAGTGCGTGGGGAGCTCGTACTGGGTGGGTACCTGTGTAAAGTAGCTACGTTCAGTCGAACTGACAGTCACCTAGCTCACTGTCGTTCAAGAAAGGACGTCAGTGAAATGCAACGTGTTCTGGCCGTTTTGGGCTGCTGGGATAGAGCTTTTTATAAGGGAGTGTGGTCAGGACAAACTATTTTGACCTTGAATTGACGATGGAACAGAAGCAGGTGGGTTCTGAATGGCTTTTCCCAAGCCTTCCCATAGACCAAAGCTGTTGGATGTGCCATGCCAGCCCCCCCATATGGGACCAGGCTGTGTGCCTGGCAAACAGTCCCCTCCAGCAATGCTCTCACCAGTGAGACAAGAAGGGTTACACCCTGCTCCTTCCCATGCAGTTGGGCTGTCTCTAGCAGACTGCGTGGCCTGATTCTCGCCACCCACCATTTTGCACCCATGTGACTATCACAGTTGCTCACATATACGCACCTTCTTCCAAGAGGGAAAATTGGCACACGCGGTATATGTGAGGAAATATGGTTAACAGCACTTTCTGCGGCTCAACCAGGAAAGCAAAAGTAAAGCCTGCTCATCATCCACGGGGAGCAGAACCATGAGCAGGCCCAGCCCCCTAGTTCTGCTACTCCGCTATTGACTGCGAAGAAAGATCTTTTTTGGTTTCATTCCACCTTTTAAAGCAAGCCACTTATCTTATTTTCTCGCAGTCCACAATGTACACGAGAAAAGATGGTATGCCGATTGTAGGGCCATTCCTCCCGGTTTACACCAGGGCAGTGAGAAGGCAGACTCCGCTCCCCTTCCCTGAACAAGAGGCAAGCAAACTGTCCCTTTCTGCTGGCAGGAATGACAGCAGCAGCAGCTTGTTTGCCTGGGTGCTTGCACCTGAAATGCATGCCACAGCTATTCAGTGTTCCAAGCACTATTATTTGTGTCTTTAATTAAAAGCCATTAGCCACAGGCTGAACCGCTGCCTCCTACAATTTGTTAGCATGCACTGGAGCAGATACAAACTAGCACTGAGTCATCTTCTATTTATGCACCTGCAAGTTCCTAGTCCTTGGTTTCCTAAAGCTTGGCTACCCCAGCTCTGGACCTCTCTAGGGAGAGCTGCAGTGGCGGTCTGCATGCCAGCTCTGCATGCACTGAGAAACCCATGTAACATGGCTGCCTTGGTGCAGCTCTGGGTGCATACCAAGAAGCTCTCTGTCTTGGCCATGCTGGTTGGCACTGCTCCACCAGTTCAAAGCATCTGTATTACATCCATCTCTGGGCGTGCAGCAGGGACATATTGGGCACCTATACACGTGCAGCGAGGCTGCTCTGGCGCAGTGTAATTACAGCACATCGGAGCAGACTCGATTAATCATTCCAGTCATTACCATGCTCCAGCAGACTCCACAGTCACATGTATCAGCGTTCCCGTGCTGAAAAATGGTGACGGGGGTGCTTTAACTAAAGCTCGTTAGACGAGCTTTAGTTAAAGTGCCCCCACTGCCATTTTTCAGTGAGGGTGCATTGATACTTGTGATGCTCTGGGCACTTTAATTAGAGCAATTCTTGGAGCTGCTCCAATTAAAGCCCTCGCTCACCCCCACTCCCAGAATACATGTATAAATGCCCGTTGTGGTTTAGTGTAGTGCTGCCTGACATGTCTGCTGACTGTCAGCATGTCCTTTGCATGACCTTCAAGACTGGTAAGAGGTAGTTAGCTGTGTTATGCTGAAGTCAGCCAAAAGGCAAGGAAGATATGCACCTTTATAGACTAACTAAATAAAGTGTGCGTGTGTGTGTGTGTGTGTCGGTGAACTTAGGTTCACAGCATTGTGTTCTATACACATGCACACACACGCACACCTTATTTAGTTAGTCTGTAAAGGTACATATCTACCCTACCTTATAAATTAGCACAAGCTTTCAGGAACCCAAGTTCACTCACATCTGATGAAGTAACTCTGGGTTCACAAAAGCTTATACTATACACAGACACACACACACACACACACAATTCATTTCAGCATTTGCCCGTCAAAAGATGGTGTCACACTTGAGAAGTCCCCATGAAATATTTTAATTTTGATAAATCACCAGTTTCCAAGGGAACGCTGTCCCATCACAAGTTGCTGGGTTTTTTCCCGTCACCCCTACATGTCAACAGTGGCCTAGACCTGGATAAATATGTCTCTCCCTATCATCAGCTGCTCACTAGGGCTGTCAGCCTGGGAGAAAGTAGGATAGATATGCACCTTTATAGATTAAGTAAATAAGGTACACACTAAATAAGGTACATACACACACATGCACGCACACACCCCTTATTTAGGTTGCCTATAAAATGCATATCTACGCTGCCTTCTCCCAAACTGACAGCCATGGTGAGCTGGTAATAGGGAGAGACAGATTAGTCCAACAATAGGCCACTGCTGACTGGTACAGCTGGTGAGGGGAAGAGATCCCTTGATAGGACAGTGTCCCCTCGTGTTGACTTTCCCATTTGAATCCTATTGAAATCTCCCACTTTGACTTCATCACTTAATTTTCTTCAGGTTAAAAATTATGCTAATTTTGAACATTCATTCATTGGCAGCCATCGGTCTCGGGAGACCATGGGGCTTGCACCTTTGGTAGGTTACCCGGTACGACCACCCTGACTCCAATTTTTAACATCGCAGATTCTATTTAAATATCCTGATAGCTAACACATTTTGACCTCCTTGAACTAAAGTGCCTTGGAGGATGGGGGGTGCATTATTGCTTCCCAAGACTTTCAGAATTTTGGCTGCTTAGTGAGATTTTGAACAAATTTGGAAAAGCTGTTTTTTTTTCCTACAGAAAGCAAATTCCACTTTCTGCCCAGCTAGACTGAGATGTCCATTAGGAGCATTATGACTGAGGTCACTGAATTCATTCTACTATCTAATTTAGGATAATATTCTAGCCTCCCATGTTATTATCTTAATACAGTAGTGTTTGCATGCTCCAAATAAGACGGCGGCCCATAGCTGCTGCCCAGGCAGTCCCTGTCCAAAGCAGCTGACAGTCTAAACCACTGGTTCTCAACCTTTTCAGACTTAAGGTAGCCCTCAGAAAATGCCAGCTCTTAGTTTTCTTTTTTATTTTGACTACAGAAAAATCATAGAGAAATTCTGCTGAACTCAACAAGACCACATCAGGTCAGAATAGCTTTGAAATTAGGGATTCCCATTTGAAATCTCTGGGTTTCTCTTGGGACTCATGTTTGCACACCTAACAGTGCTAACATTGTGTGGCATTTTGCAGCACCCTTGAAAGAATCTCAAGGCACCCGAGGGCTCCCATCCAGGCACTGTGGTATGTAGCCAAACCTTCAAAAAAAATCCTACCATTTTTGAGTTGACGGGAAGCAGAGGGGAAGCCAGAGGATGAGGTTCAGCGGCCTAGGGCTCCTTTAAGGGATGATCAAAAAGCTGTAGAGATTTGTTCTAAGAGAGAGCTGTTGGCTAATAATCTGAGCCTCTGAACAAGAACTGCCAACAGCTGAATTTTAATTTTCACTCAAACCCTTCCTCGTTTCCCTCCATCAACATGTGAGCTGCTTAACTGTTGTGTGCTTCTTTTTCCCCATTCAGGGTGACCCTCACTGAGTGGTTGTATTTAGAGTGCCCTAGTTGAGGAGGGATGAAGCCTAAAATAATACCCTGGAGCTAAACCCACCCATCTTGGGGAAAACTCAGTCCTGAATGGGAGTTTTGTGCTTCCCCTTGCTCTGTTGGGGAGGTCCACATGCCTTCTGGAAAGCTAAGGCAGTCCAGATGTGCTGGTGGTGTATGTAGTCTGGTCCCATTTCTGATTTAGGGGTGTCGCTGCCTGCAACAAGGTTGGAATTAAAAGGGCTAAGTTATATGACCTCTGCACTGCGGGCCCGTGACTCATTCAGCCTGGACTCCCTGTCTCTCCTTCCCAATGTTCTTCTGAAGCCCCTGAGGCCTTCAGTATATATTCTTTTCTAATAGGAACTTTTGTTCAGTTAGAAAAGCAATTTTTAAAAGTCAGAGGAGCTGCCTGCGGCAGAGTGTAATTACTGCTCTGTTTCCGACTCTCTCGGGTCGTGCACTGTATAAATCAGACATGCGTTGCTAAAGGACCCAGCCACCTGACTGTGGAAGCACCTCTCGTGCGTGAGCGGGAGAGAGACGAGCGCCGGATCAGAACAGCTGTGTCCGGAGCACGGGCGAGTTATCTTGATTCCTCCAAACACAAATGCCACGAGGTCACTTTCCGTGGCATCGCTGCGAACCCAGCCAAAAGCTGAGTGTCCAGGGAAGCCAGGAATACAATGTCTTCATTAGTGCACTCACCAGTAATGGCTACTTGGCAGGCAGCACAGACATGCGGTCAAGCCCATGCCTGGCAGTGAGCCCAATGGAGTTACACCATAGATGATTTGGCCCCCAGATATTATCTGTGCTCCTCCAAGGCAGGGTGCAGAGCTAGGGGAAAAAGGAGATCCCAAGTGTGCAAGCAAGTCAGGTTGAGCCCAGTGTCTCCAACAGGCTCTGCACCCAGCCTGTGAAGATTCACGTAGGCAACATCATTTTTCACCTCCCTGGCCCTTATCCCAAGCGTGGGGTCGAGTCCAGCCCCTCGGCAGTGAAGCTTGGTCCATATCTAAGCAAGAAATATTTTTTCCTCCTTCCCGGAGGGTTTCTGAGATTGTGTTTCACCGATGGAAGAAACTGAGACGTATTGACATTTTTGTTGGAACAGCAGAAGGAACAAGAGCATGTCTGCACAAAAACTGAGACTAATGCGGCGGCCAGAGCTTGATCTCAGGTGTCCTGCCTAGAAAGTGACTGGGCTATCGAGTCAGCTTGGCATAAGTCAATGGCTATTTAATTAACTATACCAAGGGAAAAAGCTCCGCAGAAGAGACTGACCCCAAAAGAGCTGAGACAAAGGAGAGCTACACTCACAGCCCTGCTCTGCCTGGTCCTGCCTAGGATCTCAGCATGTGGCTCTTGGCTTCTCTAGGGCAGCCCTCTTTCCCTCTGGTATTAGCTGGAAAGTCTGTCCTGAAGCTGCAAATCCTTTTGGGGCAAAATTTCATTTGGACCACTATGTTCTTGTAAAACATCCATCTGGATGACTCCACATTTTCCAAACCAATGCTTGCCACTGCAAATTTCTGTCCAGCTGGACTTAGGCTCTTCTCCCAGCAGGGCCTGTGGGTCCCATGGTGCCAGCACTCCCAACTCCCTGGATATTACAGCAGTATAGGCTGCAAAGGCCCATTTTTGCTAATATGAGTCTCCTTTAAGACAGAGGCTGCCTTTCTGCACAAGCTGCTACTTGCAGCTCACATCTCCGAGACCCTTGTGCAGCCACTACAATTAACAGCCTCTTCAGAGCTGGCAGTGGGCATGGAGAAGGGACACAGGACTGGAGAGGAGCTCTCAGGCCAGGCCCTGTGTTCACAGGCAACAATTTGGCCAACAGGGTCTGCAAGGGAGAAGACAGACAAGAGCATCACCAATCCAATGGCCACTGCAGTTATAGGGCATGTGGCTTCTCTCCCCACTACTGGCTTTGATAAGTCCAAGTGTTGTACAGAGACCCACTGAGAAGACCCTAAAGGACCGACTGCATTAGAGGCAGCAGGGTAGGGGACACTGCCTGTCCCATCCCATCACCTCCAAGAGCACAAGAACTTAAGAAGTCCCATACTGGGTCACACCAATGGTCCTCCAAGCCCAATTTTCTGTCTCTGACAGTGGCAAAAATGGATGCTAAAGAGGGAGACCATTGCACCAGATATCTCTAGAATGATTTATCCCCTATTCAATACCCTCCCTGTTATCCACCATTATTGCTTTAGACATGCCAGAGGAAGCATCTCCAAACGTTCTGTTCAATCGCCATTAATTGATCTATCACCTGCGGATTTATCCAGTCCCTTTTGGAGCCTGGCTGTACTATCTGCCTCCCCCATTTCCTAGGGCAATGAATTACACAAGTCAAACCCACATGGCATTAAAAAAAAAAATGACTTTCTCATGTTAGCTTTAAACCTGTCACCAGCTTATTTCAGCAGATGCCCCTTAGCTCTAGTAACCTGAGACGTGGGGAACAACAGTTCCCCGTTCACTGATCCACTTCCTTCGTGATTTTATAGATTTTATACGGGTAAAATTGCAAGGTGTCAGAGCCAGGAGGGGAGACCTCCCAAATCCCAGAGCTAATCCTGCTCAGGAGTATAGTACGGCTTTGCAATGGGCCGTGTGTGCCAGCTTGCCGCAGCCTGGCTGCGCTGGGATTGATTTGCCTCATTTGGGCACGGGCAGGAATGAGCCTGCATCTTTTGGCAGGTCTCCCTCATCCGCGCGGGAGGCACCAGCAGGCAGGAATGCGCCAAGGGCCAGGGCTCCTCTGGCATCAGAAGAGGCAGGCTGCCGTGAGCCCTCTCGCCAAGGCAGGGGACGCAGCCTGACGCTGGGGTCCCGGCGCGGATTCCACAGCACTGAGCAACCTCAGCCCCTTGGAGACCGTTCCCAAACGTCTGTGAAAAATGTTGCAAGCCCCCAGAGGACGGCAGGGGATTTTTCCAAGCTGATTTCTGTTTTCTCTCATGGCGGTGATGACCAGCTGTTGGTTTCAAGGTCAGGCAGGGAGACCTTGTGTCCACACAGAAGAGGGACATGGGAGTTTTCCTATTGAGGGGAGATGTCGTTTTTAAAAAGGCAGTATTCAGTGATCCCTACTTCGGCAAATCTCCCATTGACTCTAGTCGCACTGATCCTTCTCCCCTGTAGGCCCAGACTCAACATAGACCTATAGGCCAAGCAATGTAACCTGCCCACCCAACCCACAACCTGGCCCCCTCTCTCCATCGTAAGAGCAGGAGCAAAAAGAAAGACGTGTGTCATACTCCCATCAACCCCTGCAGCCACAATGCAGGTGAAGGGAGGCCACTCAAGGCCTGGTTCCCTCTTGCAGCTGTCTCTTGCTTTGGACCATCCCATCGTAGTGCTGCCATGGCACTGTTGCTTTTTGAGGCATCATCCCCTTGGGACCTGTTCTGTAAACTGCACTGAGGTCCTTAGGCAAAACTCCTGAATAGTTCCCTGATTATGGATGTCAGACTCAATAGCTCCAGAGCAGTCTGGGCAGAAAGGCTGGTTACTCCTCCTGACTCTGACACTGCCCAGGAATGGATATCGTAGAGGACAGACATCACCCCGAGATGGCAAGATGCAGATCCACCGAAGTTTGGTCTAAGGCATGTCGGCAGGGCTGGGAATAAGATGAAAACAACACAGGGTTGCTTGTTTTAAGGGTGAATAACGTGTTTTGATTTCTTCCCAGCTTTATTCCCTGCTGGTCATTACCAGCAGACCAAAGGATAATTGTTCCCGATGTGAGCGTGCAGAGTGACTACGTGGTTGCAAACACCAGCGTCACAGCTCAGTCTCCCTAATGAAACATTAACATGATCCCCAAGCAGCAACACCTTCATTATGCACAATTTAACCCCTTGACAAAGGGACTTGATTCATTGCCATTTCTCTCTCATTAGGTCAAATTGCACAGGATCGTAGGCGCCACGGGGAGGGCTGCTTTATGGCATGCTTGTGACAACTGCAGTGAAGCATCTCATTGTGGGTGATAAGTAGGAGCCTGCCAAATTGGAGGGGCCTGCCCCCCGATTTCACAGGCAAAATGCAAGGCCCAGCAGCCATTTCATGGCTGCAATGTAATGTAGTGGGCTCCCCCATGCCTTTAATAGGCCAAGGGGCCCCGGTGGCCCTGCCCCTGACCACTGATTGGCTGTGAGGACTGTCCGTCATACAGCCCTACTCTTCACAAATGACTGGTGGAGAGGGGCGGAGCCACATGATCAGCAGCACTCACAGCCAATCAGTAGTGAGGGGTGAGGATGGCTTCTATCTTACTGGCAGCCCTTTGAGCAGGCAGTCCCCGTCCCCCAGCCCCAGCAGGCTTTCACAGCACCCTGACAACTGCTGGCTCCCTCTGCAGAGCCAACGTTTTTTTCCATAGTTTTCTTTTTTTCCGGCAGATTTTGTGGGCAATGCCAGATTTCGTGCAATCTGCAAAATCCACAAAATTGCAATTTCTGCAGGTCCCTAGTGGTAAGGCTGCATTGTTCTTTGCAGTTAAAGCCGGTCAGTAATGCATTTGCTGTCACCGATTTGGGGCACGGTTACTTTCTGCAGCTCTCTCACCATGCAGGTCCCCCCTGTACTAATCCTGCTTAGTGTGAAAACTATAGGAAAGGATCTCTATTCAAACCAGATTCATGGATTTGAAGGCTAGAAGGGAATCCTCATGATCATCTCTCGTGTGGTCTTCTGTTTTAGAGGGTCTCAGTGCCTCCCACAATAATTTCTCCATCAAGCCCATGACTTTCAGTTTGAACTATAGTTGGCATATGGCATCATGTCTTGACTTGGGGATTGTAAGGGGTAGAGGATCCACCCAGACCCAAGGTAAATAGTTCCACTTAGCCTCCCAGTTGCAAATTTGTTCTTTATTTCAAGTAAGTATTACTCTTAACTTTAGTTTTTAACCACTGGATCATATTGTGCCACTATCTGCTGGCTTTAGAAGCCACTTTCTATCAGAAATCTCTTCATCCATAGATAATTGTAACGTGAGCCGAGGACTTAAGTTTATTTTGTGGACATAACTCTAGCGTGCATGTAAGCTTTCAGACTTTGAAGGAAAGCCAGATTTCTGTTGGGCTGTTTAGGCAAAGGTCCATTTAGAGAATCTGTAGCAGATAGCTGAGACTGTTCTTCTCAGTGGCCACATCTACACGAGTGATGGGCTGTGCATTTTGTACTTGCACAACCAAGTACTAAATGACTGTGCAGTAACGGACATCATAGCACAGTAACATCCCTGCATGGTTTTTTTCTGACGCTGCTAGGCAGTAGCAACGAGCTGCAGAGTAGCATCACATCACCGTTAGTGCCTCCCAATGCTACTGCACGAGAGCAAGAACTATTGCGCAGTAGTGTCTCATGTAAACGTGCCCAGTATCCTCTATATTGGACACAAGAAATCACTTCCTTGGAAATGGGTACCTATGGGTGGGCTGAGATTTCTCCAAGAGAGGGTAGCCTATATGATCTTTGAAACTGCCTCTGTCCACAGTCTGTGTATGCCTGTAAGTGAATCAAGCTGCCCTAGTCCATGCTCAGCCATCAACCAAGCATCCCCTTTGCAGCAGGCCTTCCAGGATCTCCTTTCAAAACTGCCTAGCTCTGGCTCTGCTCAGGGTTTATATGCCCAAAGCCCTGCCCACTTCTACTCATGTGCCCGGCCAGCTGACCTGTTTATTAACCCCAGCCTTGCCAGCTGCCTTTGTCCGGTTCACAAAAAACCTTCCTTTAAAGGGGTCTTTTTGCTTCTCCTGTTACAAGCCCCCACCTACCTCATTGTTTCCCTTTAACACCCTCCGTAAAACCTTCTGGCACCATGATGCCTACAAAATACCTGACAGCAGTTAAGTGGTCATCTCCTGCTTTATACTTAGGTTACAAGGTCTTCGGCACGGCGGCTGGTTCGCTGGTGTGCCTCGCACCATATCGTTCTAGGTCATGACTGGGGACATGACTGCAGTACAAATAACCACGGCAGTGGTTTTAAAACAGTAGCTAGATGTGCTCCCTCCGTTTGCATTGAGGTAAATGACTGTGTCGAGTCAACGTTGAGTAGGGTACTAAGGGTCCAATCCAATTCCTCTTGTAGTGACTATGAGTTACCCCACTGACTTCAGCAGCATTTGGATGAGGCCCAAAACAATCATATGCTGTGCTACTCGCTGAAGCCGAGTGGGAACATAAGTCCTGGCCTGGGGAAGTGTAGGAGGTTCGGTTGCTGCTGTTACATTAGCATTTGCGTGGTCCAGGATAGTGGGAAGAAGGCTACAAAACAGCTTCATTTCTCCAGCCCTGGGTTTTACCTGTTCCTCGGTTTCTGCAGATGGGTCCCTGGGGTGTCTTGCCCAGCACCTGGCCTCAGCCCGAAGGTGGCTGTTTTGTGAGAGTCTCAGGGATGTCCGTGCGACCCCTTCCTGCATGCAGCAAAGTGGAGAGAGGGGGAAGAAAAACAGCAGCAAGAAATGATGGGAAATTATGCAGATTTGTCTCTCGCTGAATAGCTCAGGAAAGCCTGTCTTTTGAAACCTGGTGGGTAAGTAGGGCGTGATTTGGAGAATTTCCACCACCAGGCTTGAAAAGGAGTGCTGGGTTGGTTGGCTGGCTCTGAATAACCATGCCTGAGTATGCTCAGCAGGTTTTAAGTAGAGCTGAAAAGATCCCGCTGCCTTCCCTTGTGACATTCCCGAGGCCCTTTTCCTCTGCCCACACCCAGGGCGTATTTGCTCTCATGCTGCCGCTGGGCTAGGCTGTGTGGTACTATAGCTTTTAAGGCAAAGCCACGGGGATGGTGAAAGGGCTGCACCGTTGTGCTAGTGCCATTCTGTCCAGTGGTTTCTGATGCAAAAAGAGTAGCATGGGGTAAGCAGGTGGAAAGATGATTAGAAAGGTCTCTCTCGCTGACATTTATAAAGGGATTTTTCCCCATCCTGGCTGCCGGCCACAATCCAGCATTTAGGGCGGAGGATCCTAGCTTTCCCAATATCTGGGGCTCTCAGGCATAGATAGGCTCATAGGAAAGCAGGACTGAGAGTGACCTCATGAAATCATATAGTCTAGCCCTCTGCTCAAGGAAGACTATACGTCCCAGCCAAGTGCAATGCAGCCACTCTGGACCAGTTCAGTTCTGGAGACTTTCAACCTAGTGCAGATCCCAGAAAGGGTGGTCTCCACCGCCCATTAGCCCAAGCTGGGAAATATTGGGCCATGCAGAATCACAGAAAATTAGGGTTGGAAGGGACCTTCAGGAGGTCACATCTAGTCCAACCCCCTGCTCCAAGCAGGACCAGCCCCAATGAGATCATCCCAGCCAAGGCTTTGTCTAGCCAGGCCTTAAAAACCTCCAAGGATGAATATTATGCATCTTGAATGAGTCTTATGCAAGGAAGAGTCTTCAGGTTGGGGTGTGTTGGAAGAAGAGGAGAATGTGCCCTCTCTTTGCACTGTTAGTACCTGGCCCCAGCATGCAAAAAAATGCCATGTGTTCTCCATGGGGTTCAGACACTCCAGAGCAGCTCCTGCAGCCAAATCTGATCTACATATTTATGAGTTTTTAAACAGGACGGGGCGGGGTAGGGTCCTCCAAGTTCACATTCTTAGAAAACCAAGAGCAGAGAAAAGAACTTCTGAGTTGGAAAAACAAAGAGCGGTCTTGGGCCGGGCCCAGCAAACACAGAGGTTTTTTCAGGACTTGAGCGACTTGCTTGAGATTGTTTCTTTCTGCTTCCCCCCCCCCCTCTCCTCCCCCCAACTTTTCTCCAGGATTTCCCAAGCTGTCTCCGGGAAAAAAAATGTTCTCACTGTTTCTGGCAACAGCTGAGGAGACAGCTTGATTGAAAGGGACATTTTATCATGGTGGTGGGTTGCAGCCAGACTTCTGTTCCTCTTCTCAGAGAAGCAGCGGCTCAATGCAGGGGGAGACCAGAGGATGTGTTAGGAGCTGGTATTCAGCGCTGCATAAAGGAAGCTGGGTGCAAAGCACAACTTTCGATTCATCCTGCAAAACCCAGGATCTGCACTCCCTTATGTAGAGCAGCATCCACTGGCACCATGGCCATGAACTATTTACACATTACAGACATAGCGTGCTCTGGCCATGAGGCCTAAGGATTCAATAAAGGTCTTCTCTCAGCCTTCCACTCCCTGTTTCATTGACATAAATACTGAAATATAGATTTATAAATGACTTCAGGTAACAAGCTGGTCATTCACAGCAGCCATCTATTGGCTATTCAGTTATGGGAGGGTCTCTTTGGTTAAAGAGATATTCCGCCGAGTCCTGCCCCATACACACAATTTCTTCCATCCTTGTAAGTAATAATAGCAATGATGTGATGATGTTTGCTCAGTTATGTTCCAGCCATGATGAGAAGCTTTCTCAATAGGCTGGTTAGGCCCCATGTTCGTCTAATGTCCATTGTGGTCTACTTCTACAGCCAACCCCTCCTCAACACCGCCTGGGGACAGGAGATAGGAAGGGGCTTGGTGGGCCATCAAGTTCAGTCCCCAGAATGATATCAACTGAGAACATTTCATCTCTGGCTTCCACTCTTTCACCCTGGCCTTTGCAAGCTTCATGATCCTTGAAGAGTAAGCATCCCCTATAGGCATGTCATGGATGCAGGTGGGGTCACCGAAACAGCTGGATTGATAACTTTGAAGAGGGGGTCCAAAGCCCCGAGCTGTAAACTCTTTACGCAGTGTAGTTACTGGGGTCTTTGGGGAGTGATCGCTAGCGGCCAATTAGCACACTACCAGTTTGGGGCTCCACAAGAAGAGAATAGTGGCAGCCAATTTCCTCTTCCTTCGCATAGCAAGGATATTGGGAAGTGCTCCAGTACTGGCCTCGCTCATCACCATTCAGAAGCTGAAGAGATGGGGAGGGATCACAGTGCAGATGAGAGCAAGTGCAGATGATCTTCAGAGCTGTACGGCTCTGATTTTTCTTGAACTGGCTCTAGTGCTGTCTTGAAGGACAGATTTAGGAGACTAGGTTGCAAACATCAGCAGCTCCCCAATGTCAGCTCAGGGCTTGTGGAGTGAAGCTGAAAAAAGCTGGTTTTGAGGAAGCGGCCCTAGCTGGCTGATTGTTAACCTCCTCACCCTAAGAGCAATAAATGGCATGGAAGGTACTTTACACCTGGCAGCAAAACAGTCCAGGTCTTACAGAGAAAGTTGTTCAGTGTCCAATGACATCTCCTATGCATGAACATCACCCCCCCTGCAGAGAATCAGTGGCAGGTTTATGTACCATTTAGGTCCTCCTCAAGCTCAAGCAGGATTTAAGTGGGGTCCGCCTTTTGCTGACAGTCTGTGTGTGGCTGAGTTTCTCTCCTGGTGCATTTTATGTTCCAGGTGCCATACACCATACCTGCCTATCAGCCTCAGTCTATAAGTTCACAAAATACATATTGTGAGCTTATTATTATAAGCTCACAAAATATATTTTTCACAAAATACTAGAGTCTCCAAGGATTCAATTGAAAAAAACCAATGTAATCCTGTCCACCCAGGCTCGGGGATGAGATGTTCTCCATTTTTCAGGCACTGACATTTGGTCTCCTGGATGTGCAAAGTGTACCCGAGCATTCAGGACGTGGACTCCACGGAGGCGATCCCTTGAGTGACTCCTGAACAGTTCTAGGGAACATCATGCACTAGCCGTGCTCCTTCACATCCCAGCACAAGTGGGTGTTTTTGGAGAGCCCATTGGTTGCTGAAAGCTGAGGGCTCTTCAGTTGCCCCCATTACACTTACTTTTCATTAAGGGATGGCGTGAATGGAATGAAAGGGCCAGTGATACCACTCCAGTCTCATCTAAATTTATTGAATACACAAGCGATGCAACTACTCAAGCAAAACCCAAGCCAGTCCATAAAGGTATATCCTTATGCAGGCCTTCTGAACGATGCACCATGACTCAGGTAGCTAGGCTTCCTCACGGCACCGGGGGTTGCAGTTTTGACCGACATGGTCTTCTCTGGCTTGGTGACAGCTCCCCAAATTTAAGCTGTCTCCTTAGGCTTTTATGCAGCCCTCTTCTGTATATTATATATATGGTCATACTATAGATCCTCACCAGTTACCTTTCACAGCAGTTCTTCCCTCATCCATCCGCCACCCTCCTTCTGCTTCTTTTGCTTCTCGATCTTGCTTCTCACCTGTTGAGCTATTCTTGGGGTTCGTTTGGCTTCTCCAGTCTATCTTGCTTTCCTATAGTCTACAGCTACCTACATTTTGTTTTCCCTACTGCAGTTGTTTAAGTCGCCTCAGTGCTTAGTTGCCCCGTTGCACATTTTGCTTGCAGCTCATGGTGTCCAAAAGAAAAAAAAATGGCATCAGTTATGCCAAAGCAGCTTTTCAGGCCTACACCCCCACTGCCATTTAAGCAGAAGAAATACTAAGCACCTGAGCCAGACTCTTATCACAGTCTTTGCAGTGCACCAGCTTCCCCTAGCTCCTTCTGTCCAGCAGTTTCCACTCTCCTTTTTTCTATAGTTAACAAGATGCGAGCACTTGAGGATCATAACTCAGCTACCCACAGCTGTTCTCCGCTCCAAAGGGGCATTTTTTCAACTCACAAACAGCAGCCCCTTGATGCATTTACACATGTTCCCAGTATCACCAACCCTTTCCATTTTATTGTGAGTCTCCTGTGGTTTTGGAGCATCACTGGAGAATCACAGCTTTCATTTAACAGCTCATTTCGAGCCATCCTGGTGGCAAGGAAGAGTTTGGAAGCATGATTCTCAATATCCCTAGTACCAAAGAGCACATTACAAAAAACCAAATACTGTTTAATCTCACGATCTTTTTGGCTGCCTATACACGTGCTCAGAGGTGGGGGAGAGGGGGGGCGTTTTGATTAGACTGGTTCCCATACAGCCACTCTAAAAAAAACAGTGCCATCACATGTATTAACCCCCCCACCCCCAGGGTTTAAAATGGCTGTAGGGGTGATTTGACAAGCTTTAGTTAAAATGCCCCTGCAGCCATTTGGAAACATGGGGAACTTAATACACATGCTGCTGAGGAACCCTGGGGCGTTATAATTAGGACACGGAGCAGGCTCAGTTCATTAAGTCTGCTCTGATACGTTCTAATTAGAACACTAACAAGCACGTCTATAGGCACCCTTTGAGCCAATGCCATGATTCAGCAGGACCTGACACGATTGTGGATACTTTGGGTTGGCAATACTTGGATTTGGCCTTCACCATCCCAGTGGCTACCCCTGTGTAACTGAGCCTACATTTGTGGCTGGTTCATAAGCGTATTGGTATGGTTGTATGGAGGCATTCTGGGACTGCCCACAAAGTGCTGAGCACTGCCTAAACACACAGGACAACACCGTGCCTGCCAGTTCTCCTACATGCTGTGTCCCTGACCTCTGGCTGCCTCTCCTCTTTAATATCCGTTGCAAAGGACAAGCAAAATGGCTAGGAAAGGTTATCGCCATGTGAGCGGCACGCCCGCATTTGGCAGCCCTCAAGGCAGCTTCCCTTTCCACTTTGCATTGATGGCAAATGGCAGCACAAGGCCTTGAAGTATCAGGCACAGTGTTTATTGTTTCCCTGTGCGGGGCTGAACACCTAGGTTGCTTGCCAAGGTCAGAGCAAGGCGTGCAAGGCTTCTGCGTTGCAGCACACATGGGCAGAAGCTACAGGGGCCAATCAAGACCTCCTGCATTGAGCTGAATTCAGCCTCCAGTCCCTGGCAGTACTGTCCAGGGCACACATTAAAAATGGGTATGTCTGGGAAGACTTGGGCTGTGACCCCGAGCCTGTAAATGAGGCATTTCATAGATTCATAAACACTAGGGCTGGAAGGGACCTCGGGAGATCATCGGGTCCAGCCCTCTGCCCCCGGGGCAGGAAGTCAGCAGGGGTCCTAGGATCCCAGCAAGATAAACATCCACATTTCGCTATGCACTGTCTCCTTAGCCATGACTCCTACAGAGCAGTGCTCTCATTTAAGGATCTCACATGGTACATGTGCAATGCTGAATGTTTAAGCACAAGGAGAGCACTAATAAGAAGGCAAGGGAGGAGAGGGGAACCTCTGCCCTTCTAGGAGCATTGCACTGTGCTCCTGTTTAACCACTTACTTGCTATGCTTTCATGATGCAGATCAAAGGTCCCCTAGGGATCCCAGCCCATTGGACTGTTGTGATTTAAACACACCATTTTGCATAGACAATGGCACACAAAGAAGTGATGTTTCTAGCTTCACATCTATCCACCTTGATTTCCTGGCCCAGCTCAGCAGGTACCTGTTTGCAAATGGGGCAACTGGAAGCAGCCTTCCACAATAGCCTGGAGCAGACCTGAAATTCATGCCTGTAAAGATGGAGCAAGACACCCTAGACACTCTACTACACACCTGTGGACCTTAACATAGGAGTAACTGGGTAGAAATTGCTGGCTTGTGTTATGCAGGAAGTCAGCTGGACCCTTCTGGACTGTAAATCTATCAAGCTATGAACCTTTCGACACCATTACAGTCAGATCCTTGCTAATAGCTGAGGGACACATTGCAACTTGGTGAATTTTGTGGCTCACTGACTTAAAAAAGCAAACGGCTTCTAAAAGCAATGGGATTTCTTCATTGCTATTGACAACCGTGGCTTAGTTTGAAATATTTGTGACAACTCTTTGCGGTCTTCCCAGTCAGCGTACTGTTTCAAAAATAACCGGTTCCTGTTAACACGCGAGCTCCCTGCCACGCTCAGCTATTCCATCCTAAGCGGGGAAAGGCTCTTCTTCCTGCGCGAGTGTGATTTATAGAGCATGCAGATGACTGGTCTGTGCATTAGGAGAAGGGAGGTTTTTGTGGTCACACCACAAGGCTGCAACCCAAGCGGCTCCTGGCTCTTAGATAAGCCAAGGGCTGTATTCATCATTGTTGTAACAGCTCTGTAGTCAATGGCATGACACCAGGAGGGGACCTGGCCTTTCTTGTGTTATCCTGGGTGAATTGCTCCACTTTGCTGTGGAGTAGGATTTACATTGAAAAATGAATGTGATGATGCATAGGCTCTTCACAGGGGGGCTATAATGAAGCTCAGCATGCTCTGCTAGCTCAGTCCATTGAGATTATCGGTTGGATCATGCAGTCGAGCTGCCTGGTGTTACTAGTTCAATAATTTCCAGGGCCTTTTCTTCTGCTGCTTTTAGATGCTTGTCCCCCTGAGCTTAGTGACCTCATGGGCTACTTCCATGCACTTGAGTCTCATTGTTCTGGAAATGGACACATCAATGTTTGGCACTCTGCTATCGTGATGGCCTTGTTAGCCCAAGATAAATTTGCATTGAGAAGTTAGCGCCAAAAGTGGGTGGGTCCGCCGCCTCCTCTCTACTGTTTTTGTGACTCAGTCCTAGGGCGGGTTCAAAAGTCGCTGCATTGGTAGATTTTCAGGGCCTTGAGCCGCGTGGAATAGACTCGTGCTTAGGTGGAACAAACTCAAGCCCATAATATTCATACAGAGCAGCACCTCTTTTGTTCTTAATTTGGCATCTGGAAAACAACCCCCCCCTCCCCTCAGACTGCATGGCGAACAAATGATGATGAAGGAGGCTACAGGGAGCCAGGGAGTATCCCCCATGTGATAACTGGGCTGCAGTGCAATGGTCTCCATGGTCTAGTGGTTGGGGCTAAGACCTGGGGATGGGGCAACTGGAGCTCTGACCTGGACCCCACCATTTCACAACCCGATTTTGCCTGTTTCATTTATGGGGACAAGAGCACTTCCCCAGGGCACATGGAGATCCCCAAAAGAAGAGATGCAATCCAACCCAGATGGGAGTGCTATACTGGGAGCTCAGAAAATAGCAAAGGGAAGGGAGAGGGCATTACACGTTCCACGGTCCAAGTGACACTTGCACTGAGTGAAAACAGGTAGGCAAAGCATCTCTTGAAAAAGTCATGCAAACTCACCCAGGTTTGCTTGGGTTTTTTGGGTGCATGGTAGAAGCTGTTCATTCTCCTCAGATTGTTTTCTAGGGCTGAGCTGTAAGAATCCCAAAACTGGGCCATCTCAGATCCAAGCTCCATCCCCCAGCAAGGGGCATCAGCTCTTGTCGATGCTAGCATGCTCTCAGCTGCCGCTTCTAATGTTCCTTCTCTGCATGGTCAAGATAGGTCCCCAATCCTATCCTGATGGTGGGGTGACATCCACAGTTCTTCCCCCAACCACCCAACCTGGATGCCAGGATGGCACTGCATCAATGACCCTTATGGGCTCAGCTCTTCTCGCAGCCACAGGGAGGAAGTGCTGCTGTCTGGCAGAAGGTCAGTGGGGAATCATGCAAAATAGGCCTGGAAGGGTCTTCATGAGGTTGCCTTGTCCAGCCTCCTGCTTAAGGCACAATTAGCCCTGTCTAAACCATCCCAGCCAAGTGTTTGTCTGACCTGCTCTTGAAAACTTCCAAGGATGGAGTTTCTACAGCTTCTCTAGATATCTGCTCCGAAGTCCAACCGCCCTCATAGTGAGCCAGTTCTTCCTAAGCCAACCTACATTTCCCTTGTTGCCTTTTAAAACTATATCTCCTTGCCCTGTCCCTGAAGCCACAGAGAAGTCTGTCACCATCTTCTTTATAGCCAACCCACAGATATTTGCAAACCCTGTGTCTCAGGTGTCCTTATGGGCACATAATTTGCAGGATTAAAGGAGGCATGAGTTGGCGGGGCATGCTTCATGGCGTACTCCCAGGCATGGCTTTTGCAAACGGTTATCGTATCTTCCCTCTGTCTTCTTGTCTCCAGATGAAAACCAGCTGTTTTTGTAAACCACATTGCCTAGATCTTGAATCAGTTTTGTTGCACACTCTTCCTAATATTCTCCCAGAGGCAAAAGGTGTTGAGAACCATGAACCCCCACACATTGCCATGATTTTTTATTGATTCACCCCCATTACTTGTCTATAATATTAGGTAAGCGAGCTGCAGATGGGGATCAGGTCTACCTGGACCTCACATCCATTGGCTGGAAGGGTTACTCAAGCTACTTTCTGTTGCTACGTGTCACTGGACACCTGTCTAATCCTCAAATCTTTGCTTTCTTGCAAGGTGAAGAAGTGTCATTATCCCCGCTGGGGAGTCTGTGGACCTTTCTCACTGTAATCCAAGGTGCCGTTGCCCATGTTAGCTTGGGTACAGACAGTCATGAAGCCTGTAGCTTCAGCACAGTCTGCAATAACCACCCAGTGTCCTGGGTATATGCCAGCACATGTTGTGTCAGGATCCAGGATTCCCCCAAGCCTCATGACCCATTGGGCTGGCATGGTGGAGCATCAAGTCCATATGCCTTTCACAAATGATGAGGGACCATTCACACTTGGGTGACTGGGGAGGTCTTTGGCACCAATCAGAGCAAGACTCATACTCAGGCATCCAAAGCCATAGCAAGAAGCCCGCACCTCCTTGCCATCATCCCTCCTATGCTCCCATTGAATACCCAAACCAACGGTCTCCATTCTTGGTACCCATCACTGTGTTATCTCAGCACCTTGATGCTATAGTAATGAGAGCGGGCTGGCTAGGTCTGACTTTCCCAGAGGGTCAGCATGCAGAAGCTGGGCCCCCTTCTCGGGTATCTTCCTGCCTCCCTCGATTTGGGTCTTTGTCGCTTATTTATACCATCGGCCATCCCATGTCGGAGCACAGAGGGGCTGTGGCCTGTCCCTTCCACAGCAATTCAGGACAGGCTGTACAAACAGTGCCCTTTGCAAAGAGCTGTTTCCGTGCCAGCTGCTGCAGGCACGGAACGGCTCGTGGATTCTGGCTGCGTTCAGGGGACCGAGGCCAAAATGAGGTTGGAGCCAGTCCATTTCCATTTGTCATTTTTTTGTGGAGAAGTGGGACTGAGAACCCACAAAACAACCCGACGATATCTCCTTACACTGAGTCAGGGGCTAGCGGCGCAGAGGAGTAAGCGCTGTGGCATGAAGTCATCCCTCACAGCATGACCCGGGTCAGACCGAGTTAGGATGTGCAGCGGAGCCTGCGGAGCACAGCCCGTGTCGGCCAGGAGGAAGCAGGGTCCATGGGTTGTAACCAGCTGAGTTTCCCCAGGGTGGGGAAGGCGACAGAGGGTGTTTCCCCTAGGAAAGGCCAAGAAAGCAGGTCTCAGGAGCAGGATGCTTTATGTACCCCATTCAGCCAGGCCTCTGCAGCAGAAGGAAGCACTGGTCTCCGTATGATACAGAGAGGGAAAGAGACTTCGCAAGACTGGGACCCTGGCTGCCAGGCACTACACCTTACCCCTGTACCCCACGTATACCCATGAGACCCTACTGCTTCTCAGCCAAGCTACAGTAGTTTTTCACCTACTTTCCCATGTACAATGCCCACAGAAGGAGAGTTGCTGGGCTGGCCAGATACTTTCTTTTGGGGAGGGAGCTGCTGCTGTAGGCTTTAGAGACATGGCATCCTTAAATCATATCATTTCCCGAGGCACCTCCCTGTGTACCAGTGAGGAAGATCAACCCATATATCAAGGCTGCCAAGGCAACACAGACTATTGCCAAACACCTTTCATTGGCATATTTTATACCTATATGTTCTCAACTCCCCCATTATCACACACTCAGGATGGGCCATGCATCTATGGCCAACGTGGCCTGTCAGCCTCTCTGAAGCTGTGCACACTGAGAGCAACCGAAACACAAATCCCACGCAGGGGCCACCTCCCTTGGGAAAATCCTGACGTCCTGAGGGGTCTTTATTTGCATGTTAATGTTTTGCACATGCCCAAAACGTAGTGCTGCTGGGACTAAGAAACCCAGAGGTTGCTGGCTAGAGGGTCCCACACCTCCACTCAGCGTCAGACCGATTGCCGTTTTGGGGTCAGGAGTTTTGCTCCACAATCAGATTGACATGGACTATGGGGGGGATTTACTTTCCTCTCTTGCCCAGGGCTGTGGTCCTCTTCTTGTCATCTCTCCAGTGGATGTTAACAAAGTATTTCCTGTCTTTGCAGCAGGGCCCTCACCCCCCGGCTTTACCTGTGGGAACTTAGGGTGTGCTTGGCATGTTGTAGCATTGTGTCTGGCAGCTGGTTTTGCATTTTTAAAAGTATAGGATGGTTTATAAACTAAACTTTTAAACTAAACTAAACTTTTAAACCAAGTTTATGGTTTAAAAGTAAAAGTTTAAAAGTATAGGATGGTTTAGACAGCCTGATTCTGCCTCGAGCAGGGGGTTGGACTAGATGACTTCCTGAGGTCCTTTCCAGCCTGACTTTCCTATGATTCCTCATCTTGGCACCTAAGGCCCTTTTCCACCCAGTCAGGATTGAGAAGCTTCCCATTCCCCCACGCATGCCCCTGTGGAGCTCGTCAAGCAGGTGTTCTCCAGGGAGGCTTCACTCGCACCCCAGCAAGAGCAGGCCCCTGGTATAAGGCAGTGGTGGCCACTTGCTTTCGAAAGCCCACCACAGGAGCAGGTGGTGGCAAGGTTGGTCTGTTGGATGATGGTTCGAGCACTCAGGAAGTGAGGCGACACGATAGATTCCCTTATCCACTGCAAGGAGTCCAAGCATGTATCTCCAGGAAAGTGTCCCAAGCAGCAGGGTGTAGGCAAGGCTGGGCTGGGAGTCGGACAGATGTTCTCCCCTCAACTCCTGGTGAAGTGGTGCCAGCGCGGAGAAAAAGAGCTGAAAGCTAAAAGCACGGAGCTAGGGAGGGACCGCATGCTAGAAGGAGCATGGTTGTATCATCTCCTGCTTAGGGCACTGACCTGGGGGATTAAAGCCCTGCACCAGGGCTGTTTCTGCAGTTTACATTCAAGCCATAGGTTGAAATGTAGAAATAGGCTAAGGAGAATGGATCAGACCTCCAAGCAGCATGTCCTGAGCAGAGTCATGCTCCCTTTCTAGGGCGCTGTGTCTTAGCAAGGCCAGGTTCTTTGGGTAGATGTGATCTCTCTTATTAGACCAACTGAGCAGTTGGAAAAAGTAATCCGTTAGTCTAATAAAAGAGATCACATCTACCCAAAAAACCTGGCTTGCCTATGTCCTTAGACCAACACGGCTACAACCAACAACCCAGCTCCTTAGCCAACAATCCCAAATCTCTCAAGCCACTGGGTTTCTGTATAAAAGGATGGTGCCAGCACCGCAGCTCTTAAAAGAGGTCAACGAATGAACATGGGTGCAGAGTCCCGGGCTGTGGGTGTCACTTGGATGGAGCTGACAAGCTGGGAAGAGAATCCAGGTTTAGGACGTACCGTGTTGTCTCCCTGCTTGGCAAGTGGGTGCTTCCAGCTTGCTATGTTGAGGGCCTAGCTCTCCCCTGCATGGTAGAGGGAGTTGAGTCCCATCACTCAGCATGCTGCGTGGCACTTCCCCAGGGAGCCAACTCCTTTCGGGACCTAGCTAGACCCTTTCTGGATAGAGTAGGGTATAAATCTAAATAATAATAATAATAATAATAATACTATTTAGGTGCTGTAGCAAATACGTCCTTGAAGTGTGCAATACCCAATATGTCTACACCAAGCATTAACAGCACAGGATGGGGCTGTGCTTCCACCCGCCGTGCTCCGGGGAGGGAACAAAGCCCAAGCCCTGCCTGACAATAAGACTGGGGAGGGCGAAGAGGAAAGACTGGGAAGTGGGGGATGCTGGCAGTGTGGGCTGTGGGGAGCTGGGGGTGGTGGGATGCAGATGGAAGGGGGGTAAGGAAGACTGTAGGGGGAACTGGGAGGGGGGCAAAGAGCAAGGGGACTGCCTGACCCTCGTAGCCACCTGATTCCCCCCAGCCATTGCTTTCCCTGCTGTAGCAGTGGGGAGGGCCAAATTGAAGACACCCTTCAATATTTAGGTTCCATACCTCAAAAATTATAACCAATTTATACATTTTCCACAGATAGAATCTAATTATTGGGGGTCACCTTCAATTCAGGGTGGTCTTAGATTCGGGAAAATGTGGTGGTTTCTTTCATACATTACTAGCCGCTTCTCTACATTATCTGAGACCCAGCTGTACTCCTTATGAGCAGGCTCCCTGTAGTTATGGAAGGACACACAGCGTCTTCTCTAGATATAAAAGCATTAACCACGACATAAACTCTGAACTCAGTGAACACTGGTGGGATGAATAAGTGATGGAGGCACTCATTATGCATGTCTTCAGAGGAGTGTGTATATTTGCATGCTAACGGGATGTTAATGAGCTCCTTGCTTTTCTACGTGCACTAAGTTCCACTGAGTGTTTAAATTCAGTGAACTCATTTTATTTGTTTTAAGCGCGCCGCTTTTCCTTCAAACACTGAAAGGAGGGGTATGATACAGAAGTCGTGTTATGTGATAAACGCTGAGATATAAATACTGAGTTTTGTTAAAAAACCTGTAGTCTTTTGGCACACGCTAATCTCTTACCTAGCACGACTCGAGAAGTAGTTGCTTCTTGCTTTCTAAAGGGCGACTTCTTTTTTCTTGGTCGTCGTAGCTTCTGGTTTTCTTCTGCTCTAAATCCTCCATCGTTTGCCGTGCCACAGCTCCTTTCCTGCCCAGAATTCACGGCACTTTGCAAACATCAGTGAATGAAGCCTCACGACAGCACTGGAAACTCGATGCAGGTCGCTACCCCGTTTTGTAGACGGGGATACTGAAGCATGGAGGGCTGCCGTAATCTGTCCATCATTGCTTATCAAGGCAACAGCATAACCAGATTTAGCTCTCAGGATGCCTAACAGACAGGCTCAAGTTCTAACCACTGTACATCACTACCTCTCATTGCATTCACACACACACACACACACACACACACAATTGTTGTGAAGTTTTAAGTGGCTCCAGGCCTGGAAAATGTAGGTGTGCATCATGAGTTTGGAGTTTCTAAAAGTCCAGATCCAGCACTTTTTTTTCGAGACATAATCACGATGAAAAGAGCTGTGAAATTCAGAGCAGGGATTCGTTTTAGATTGGGGTTTAATAGACACTGGCTGACTGCAGGCAGTCGTGTCTGAGCCTAGACTCTATCACCACCAAGAATAAACCCCCACTCTTTAAACACAGCCTGAGGCACATCCCCGTGTACAAGCGTGCTGCCCATTACACACCCCGATCCAGGCGGAGTGAATACCTGTAATCTCCGCCCAGGCTGCAATTAAGCACAGAGCTCTTGGCTCCAGTCCTGGGAAGCATCCTTATTCTGCTAATTGTTGCAGCCAAGGATTCAATTTAAGCACCGGCTTCAATCTCATTCGGGTCCAAGCACATGCTTAATCTTAAGCACCTGTTTGACTGCTTTCCTGGCCTGAACCTTAAACTTGCACTTGAAGGCCATGCTTATTTATGCTCAACCTGACTCACCACATTACTTCAGTGGCTATCTATTTTCCATTGACCTTAAGGTTAAGCATGCCATTTGGTATTGTGCTGAACAGGGGCTGGATTTATGTCCTTTATTGAATCTGAGCCATGGCTTTCACCGATTTCATTTTTCTCGAAGAAGCCTCTAACTGGGCAATGGGCAGTTAAAGACTTAACTTGACAGTCCCGGATGGTTTGTGGCTTCTTGCAGTCTCCTGCCAGTCCCGGTGTTTTGACACCAGGGTTTTGTGAGAGGGTGAAATAATAATGATATCCAGAGTGAGCATTATTTACTAAACTCTAAATTAACGCTCAGTCACATAGTGTCGTGATTTGTCATCCCCAGCTAAAATTAAACAAATAAATAAATAAGGCTGAGTCAGAAAGTTATTTCAGTCTCTCCCGTGCTGCAAGCGAGAGGCTGAAGGATGGGGGAGCAACAGTGACATCTGCTGATGGTAACAGGGAAAACACTGAGCTTTGGCCTGGAGAAGAGCATTAAAGCCTTCAGGTGCAAAGCACTCGGTGGGTGCGTCTACACGTGCACATTTACTGCGCAGTAACCAAAATGTCTACGCAGTACGGGCGCACGTCTACATTGCACACTCGTACTGTGGAGTAAATATGGTGACTTATGCCGACTTGAGCATAATATTAACACCTGCATCATGCAGGTATCACATTTACACCCAATTAGTTACTGCACAGTAACGCATGTGTAGATGCCTTACTGTGCAGTAACACTGTGTGTGTGGACTGACTTTGTTAATGCCTGCACATGTAGATGCCAGCCAACTCCCGCTTACTGCACAGTAACTTACTGTGCAGTAATTTTAAGCGGGCATAAATGCATGTGCAGACACGTGCAGTGATGGACATGGCTGTTTGCTTCAGTTGTTGTGAGTCTAGGACCCAGGCTTGCTGCACGCAGTTAAGATGAGGTTTGCAAAAGCAAGTGAATGGAACTGGTGCTTCTGGGGTCACTCAGGTATAGCAGTAATCCTCTGCTCATTCCCTTGAAATATTTCTGTTTTCTTTTCAAAATAATGAAGAAAACAGTAGAGGGGAAATAATGAGGAGTCAAAGCAGTGTTTTGCTTGCGAAAATACCTAGAGAGTAGCTCATTAGCAATGAAGTGGCAATTTTATAGCCATTTGTGTTATAACACAGATGCAATATATATAGTTTATAGGTACTTATAATATGATTTATTTACAATACAATGGTATAATGCATACTTTGGATTTATTTATAATATTAATATTTAATATAATAATAGCCACACTTGGGATGTGGGAAGAATTTGGGAAGAACTTTTGCCCTTTAGTCAGACTGCCATGGACTATGGGGGCTTTCACCTTCCTTTGAGTGTCTTTTAACAAACAGCTTTCTGTCCTTGCAATGGTATCACATTGACAATGTGACCCCTGCTTGACCTGTAGCAAGTTAGGATATTCTTGGTGTTTAATAGATGTGCAAGAAGATTGTGTGTGAAGCTTTTAAGGCAAATACCTGTCTAGAATGATTTAGATGGGAATGATCCCATCTTGAGCAGGAGGTCCAAACAGATGGGGGCTCACTCACTCGACTTATCTATGATTCGGTAATATGCAATACCTTATTTATCATGTAAGACATTATGTATATTATATATCATGCATAGTGTGTGTGTGTGTGTGTGTGTGTGTGTGTGTGTGTGTGTGTGTGTGTGTATCAAGCATTTGGAAAGCTCAGTATCATTGAGCACATCCCCGAGTATAGTGCACCGCTATGGCAATGTATCAACAAAAGTTACCCATGCACCACACGCGTGGCGCAGTAACCACCCATATTGCACCATACTGTAGTACTTCCAAAAGGAAATACCAAAGCACGGCACCGTAGCAACATTGCCATACAGCAATGTGTAGATGCACCCATTATCCTCCTCTTACAGGTGGACAAACTGAAGCACAGAGACGTAGAGTGACTCACCCGGGATCTCAGTAGTCAGTGGCAGAGGTAGAAACGAAGGCCAGTTTTCTTGGCTCCCAACCCAGTAGTTACTGCTGTTCCATACTGTTTCTAAATACAAATATGCTCCGTTATGTTTAATTAAAGATCTGACACTTCCTGCTGAGATGGAAAGCCAGAGTCGCAGCTGGTGGGGCAGGGAAATCCATCTCCCTGATCCACACTTACCACCTGACAGGAGCAGCTTAGTCTGGGCGGCTGCCATCTCTCAGCGTTTGTGCTGGGGAGGGCTGTCGGGTATGTGTGCTGAAGCAGCTCGTCTGATGAAGCTGGCAGCACCCAATGCTCCTTGGGTTGTGGTGTCTCCTGTCTGCTCCCCATAGTGGCTGGACCTTGTGGTCACTCTGTGCCACGGTGCTCTTCTCTTGGTGGGCTTCCCACTTCAGGTGATGCCCTGAGCTGGTGCCGATCCCTGTTTAAAATGCAGCTTGGAAAGCAGGTATATACAACGGGCAAGTTAAAGGCAGCATCATGAGAGGGTGACCTTGTGTCCTAGGGTCTTTTCCTAACTCAGGAACTGCTATATACAGATCCAAGGTACAAATGAGTTTAAAAAAACAGTTTTTCCAAGTCTTAAAGATAGATGCTTTCCCGTCTAAACCCGCAGCTTCTGGAGTCATGAGACTACAGGAAGATGTCAGCTTTCTAACCAAGTTTCTGTGCCTCCTGATTGTGGTAAAAGACTTGAAAGTCACCTGCAGAGGGCTCAATGCTAGAGGGCAAATAAGAAGAATCTGTTGCAGTATTGTAAAAGCATTTTAATTTTTAAGCCTTGGGTCCGACAGTACTGGGACTTACAGGACTACAGAGCCAGCTCCATACAGTTGCTGTGAGATCACCACCTACCATTTTTACCCGCATAGACACACATCTCTTCTCCAAAAATTAGCCCTCCAAAATTTGGGGTGCGTGTTCAAAGCAAGGAAGCTGATTTTCCCACCAGGATGGATCCATGTGGTCACTGGAATGGCTGCTGGGGGCTGTGCTGCCCTTCCTCCCCTTTCCAGGATGCAGGCAAGGAAGGGCAGACTTTATTGCTGACTCTGGCCTTGCAAACTCCACCGCTCAAGCTTTGACACCTTTGTAGCCACTCTTGGAGTGGCAGCAGCTTTTGGCTGAGCAGACACAAGCTGCTGTCAATTTGGCAGTGACTGTGATAAGGTTCAAGTCTGAACTGTGGAGCTGACACGCGAGGCCAGGAGCATGCAGCCATCATGCCGTGGCCAAGTGGGCTCTGGAAAAACCTTTGTTTTCTTCATTCCACCTCAAAACAAGGTGCGTGTCTTATTGTGGTATGCATGTCATGTGTAAGACAGTGTGTAAGGGCATGTGGTATATGTGAAAATACAGTGATACAGGCTGGGGATATTAAAAACAGAATTAAGGCACTAGTGCTCTATGATATGCAGAGGCCTAAAAGGCACAGGGAGGGGAAAAGGTTGTTTTTGCAGTGCATCTTGTAGCCTGGCGAGCAGGAGCATTTGCCTAACACGATGACAGAGGAGTGATCTAGGGCTGTACAGAGCAATGGCTTTTTTGTGGAGTCTGAAAACCAGCCGATAGAGTTTTGCAAGTAGGACACCGATGTTAAAGTTGGGCAGAAAAGGTTGCCTTGCGTGTTAAGTCATATGGGCTTTTGGATTCATTTCTAAAGAACTTATGCAAGGCAGTCTTGACAATCAGTACCAGATAAACCTACTGGGTTGCCTCCCTTTTTGCAGCAGGTTCACAGAAAAGGGCCTCCAAAGTAGACATTTTCATGGCCAGTTGTGGTTGGTTATTCACCCCTAGCTGCAGGCCCTAATTCCCTGAGGAGGGCTATGCCACACCACACAAGGGGCACCATTTTGGTCCCAGTAGGCACTGTGTCATAAAACTCTTCCCGGTACTAACAAATTAAGTCTCAGCACTAGAGCACCCTGTGGCTTTGTATGTGTAAGTCATACATTTCCTTAGCTCTCCTGGGGACTTTGATTTCTCAAGTAGCAATAAATCATGTACACCGATAAAGGATCTAGGTACCGAGAGCACTTTAGAAGTACTAATGAATGAAGCCTCCAACAACCCAGCAGGGGAAGCTTGGTATCATTATCTAAATAGTGCATCTGTGGCACCGAGTTTAAGGTGAAGAGCTGCAAAGATACCATATTCGCTCACATGCAGCATGCACCTTTTCCCCCAAAATCAGCCTCCCTCCAAATGGGAGTGTGTGTATTAAGCAAGGAAGATGAATTTTTTGCCTAAGAAAGAAGCACCCTGCTTTGACCCCTCCACATGCAGCAGATCCGGTGCTACTCTTTAGGCAGGAAAGAGTCAATGGCCTATTAATAGGCCACTGAGTCGATGGCCCATTGTTCTTCACTTCGCAGGGGCTAAAGCCCATCTTTCCATGTTAAGGTCTTGACTCTCCACTAAAGAAGCCAACCTTACTTAGGGGAATCTTATTATTTGCTAGGGCTTCTAGTCTCTTCTCCTATTTCCCAGCTCTTTAGCTGTTTTCAAGATCAGAAGTCCACCAGTGGAGACCAGTCTTCAACAGCAGCTAGGATTTTAGCTAAGCAGGAAAGGGAAGGTGAATCAGCTGAAGGTTAGGCTCTGTCCCTGCTCTCTGCACCCATCACTCTGGAGTGGGGGTGGGGGAAGAAATTCTTCATCATCCCTTTCAAAGGCATGGATTACATTTGAAGGCATGCTATATATGAGAAAATATGGTACTTAGGAGATTGATGCTACAGAAGAGCAGTTGAGTTGAGAGTCTTGACCTAAGGGCTAAATCCATTAAACATCCTGGGAAGCTACATCAGACATGTAGATCCTCCGTCCTCCGCTCAGTTGCTGCCTAACCCTGGAGGAACCTGAGTGTCTCAGTTTCCACCAGCAAAGCTCCTTAGGTCTCTGAATTCCTGCTGCTGGGCATGCAGGAGTCTATCTGTGTCCAAGCAGCAATGAACAGCCAAGCACGTAGCTCACACCTAAGCCCCACTGAGATTCACAAACGAAGCTTTACATCACCCGTCTTACCAGGGGGCCTAACTAGGTGAGCATGCTCAGGGCAGGCCTACTGCTCTGGCCTCAGACTGTTGAAAGAGAAATAGGACTTCTCACCTCTAGCACTCCCTTTTTTTTAATCTGTCCTAAAAACTTGACTCTCCCTTCCCTCACCCCCAGCTCCATTTGACCTAACTGGCATCCAGGCTTCAAATATGTGGATGATTTTATAAACAGACCTCTTACTGCTGCTGCTCTCTCAACTGGGAGCTACTCAAGAGGGATGGGGCCCGAGCTCTCCATAAAAACCTGTTCAATCCTGGAGACACAGCTTACACAGAGCAATTGCCAATGACTGGCGACGGAGCTGTTTCTTCCTTCAATACTATTATATCTCATCTGCCTTCAGGTGGGAGCAGCCTCCATGCTGATAAAGGCATTCAGAGGTTGCTGAGTTTCACTGCGACTTCTAGACGCACCTTTACATCCCTTCTTCAGCTGTCCGCTTGCCAGCACGCTGTAATGTTTTTCAGTGACTCATCTCAGCAAGCTCTTGGGAGACTTTTTTTTAATCCAACATTAGGAAATAAATAGAAGGCCCAAGGCTATCTGTCTGTATCTGTCTATTTCTAGCTGCAGATTAATACCCATTACATCTGTCACTGCAGCATACCGGTATTAGACCCAGATCCTCAGTGGTATTCATGCATTGCAATGCCTAATCCCTGATTTCCCTGAACCCTGGGTTAGATGCCCATGTTCTCTGGCACCTCATCTCGGAAGCCAGCTGGGCCCTGAGCTGTTATATCATCCAGGGATGGCATGGAGAAGGAACTGAGCTGCTCTTTAGGTACCTGAGAGCTGACCGGCCAGATAGAGGCATCTACCTTTATTTAGGCTCCTGAGCTACAAACCCACTTACGGTGCCCTGTTAAGACCCAGGGAGCAGCCTACTTCGAAAATATGCCAGCGATTCGTGGTTAGAGATTTCGCCTGGAGTGTGGAGCATGTGGGTTCAAATCAGTCCAAGATAGACCCAAAGTCCCCATCCCAGGACACTTAACTGTTGGAGCAAATCCGTGCTGTATAATTTAATTTTTCCTGGAGGGGGGACTTGAATCTACATGTTCCACAAATGGCATCAGCCTGGCACCTGGGGCTATAGACTCAATAAATATATATAAAATCATAGAAAATGAGGGTTGGAAGGGAGCTCAGGAGGTCACATCTAGTCCAACCCCCTGCTCCAAGCAGGACCAGCCCCAACTACATCATCCCAGCCAGGGCTTTGTCAACCCGGGCCTTAAAAAGGATGGATAGTCCATAACCTGTCTAGGTAACCCATTCCAGTGCTTCACCCCCCTCCTAGTGAGAAAGTCTTTTTTCCTAATATCCAACCTAAACATCCCTTGCTGCAGCTTGAGCCCATTGCTCCTTGTCCTGCCGTCTGCCCCCGCTGAGAACAGCCCAGCTCCATCCTCTTTGCAGCCCCCTGTAAGAAGTTCAGGGTGTCATTATACAAAGCAAAATAGCAGGAGTAATTGTGAGAGGCACGTCCTGGAATAGGCAACACCCTGATGAGTACAGCCTTGATCTGGGAGGTAGGAGACAGGGGTTCAACACCCCCCCCCCCCCATAGCCAACACTTGGCATATGATCCCTGATGTCCAAGGACAATGTCCTAAACACTGCTTATTCTAGGATGTCTGTGTCTCAGAACTGCTAGGGGCATGCAAACACTCACACATACCCTCAAGTGTGTTCCCAACACACGTGACAAGCTCTCTTGGTGAGACAGATGCGGGAATGCCTAGCTTGTCAATCCTCTTCCAGGCTGCAGTGACTTCTATGTGTATAAGGGCTCTGCACTGTGAGGTGATGTCAGAAGTTATGTGTGACTTATGTGCCTGTTGGCATACCCATGGCCAGTTAGAGCAGTAACTGAGTCACCTCGAGAGTATGAAGTCCTACAAGGCTAATTTGGAAGGTGTCAATAGTGCCCACAGAGGCAGATAGATGTTTGCGTACCTTAGAAGCTATGGGCACTAGTGCCTAAGCACTAAATCAGGGCACAGGATCCCTTTCTTTCATTGATAACACTAGTTCCAGCAACAAAAAAATGGTTACCCCAAGTAGCGAGCCCTAGAGTCAAATGTGTGATATCTTCAGTGAATAATAGTGCTACTACTTGGCTATGGGGACTGGCTTTCAGCTCCATGGGACCGGTTCATATCTAGCCTTTGACAGTACATTGTCATCATGCAATGGTTGGCGGGTGTCTCTTTGCGATGGGTTGGTAATCTCACTTAAAGAATCCCTCACCATTCAAAAGACTCCTTCACCACCCAACAGTCTTGGTGAGGACCCCAGGCTGTCCTGGATGCTGTCTCCTGTACAGGCACCCACGCAGGTGGGTGACACAAGCTGAGCTGTATGCTTGCACCTCTTCACGTTAGAAGAGGTCTCTGTTGCCTGGATTATGGATTCCAACCCTCCATTGAATTGTGGAAACTAGTAAAAAAAACAGTTTAAGCCCAAACCCTCTCCCCATTAGGCAGGACGGGGGCTGGGCGGGCAGGCATGCAAGGAGATGACAAGAGAACTTATTCCCCCAATCCAAGGGTCTTCTTTTAAAGCTAATCCCATGAAGCTATGTTGGCCTGTAAGCAGCTCATGACTATCACGACCACTATCGCTACCATTACCACTACCACTACTGTTGCCTCTGGGCATCTGACTCCCATTGCAGAGTCTGACTTCACCTTTTCTGGTGCTGGGAGAGCCTCTGCACCCCAAGTAGAGGGGGCTAGATGGATCCCTAGAGAATCAGGCACTGAAACAAGCTCATGGTGATGGCAATGGTGGTCTTCCACATGGGGCACAGTACCACAACCAAGTGCTTAGCTCTGGTGCATGCCTACCGTAGGCAGGGTTAAGATCCCTTCCACCTCCCCAGCAGATCTTTCTCTTCTGAGCCGTCAAGCTATTCTCCTCCTCTAACCTCATTTGTTTTGATTTCCTCCCAGGTTCCTTCTTTCCATCCCTGAAGCCGTCAGACATGGTCTTCAAAGTCATCTTCTGGCTGGGGTACTTCAACAGCTGTGTGAACCCTCTCATCTACCCCTGCTCGAGCAAGGAGTTCAAGAGAGCTTTCATCCGGCTGCTCAAGTGCCAGTGCCGCCGGAGGCGGCGACCGCTTTGGAGGGTGTATGACCACCACTGGCGGGGAGCCTCCATGAGCAGCTCTGGGCGGGATTCAGACCCAGACATGAAGCCCAGAATTGCCACCCTGAACAGCTCTTTCATATTTCACTCCTCGCCCCAGGAAAGAACCAGTCAGAGGAGAACGCTAAGCTTCAGAGGGTGGAAAATGCATTTCCAGAAGCCATCCTCCACCCAGCTGAAGGAGAAGATGAACAGCCTCTCCCACAAAATCAGGGGTGGCTCAGGCAAAGGGAGTGTGACCGCAGCTTACAAGACAGAGGTTGAGTCCGTTTCTATAGCGATCCCTAATGACTTCACGGAAACTATTGACTATCAAACGTATGACTTAACGGACTGCTGTGGGCTGAGAGAAACAGATATTTAAAGCCACTGGGACAGCTGTTGGGTCTCTCGCTCTTTTTTCTATGTGCATTACATGGAATGGGTAAAAGATACTGTCCATGTGCTTGTCCAGTAGAAGCAACGATCAGGTGTCCCCGGATGCAAACGCCACCCACTGAGGTTATGCAGTGCTCTGAGAACAGAGGTTCCTCCTGGGAGGAAACATCTGGAGCTTCAGGAAATTATCAGATCATGCTGCGCGATGGTGAAGGAAGTGGTGGGAGAGTGGGGCTCTTGGGACAGGGTCTGTTCCATCTCGTGTAATAACACCTTGGTGTCTCAAAGGAGCTGTGCAGCTCACGGGAAAATGGGATGAATCTTGTGAGATAAAAGCATCGCATGATCAAGTCCATTAAGACACCAACGTTGAATGCAATTCTACTGTCTTAGTGCATCTGCTCATGTTGTCCTTTCAAGGTTGTTTCCAGCAAGGAACAACCTTGCCGACAAGTAACGCCTGACAGAGGTGTTCCTTTAGCTCTAGTGGTAAGAGCTTGTAGGCACATGGAGGAGGGGACTGTAACAAACCCCTAGATCATCAAGTCCAGTCCTTCATTAATGCAGGCCACCGCATCATGTAATCCTGGTCCAGGCGTGATCGCTGCTGTGGACTGTGGTGGCTGCAGTTTACTACCTAAGCATAAACTGGGTTTATGCCTCAATAGTCATTCTTGCACACTGAAGCAAATGAGAGCGCGGGTCTTTTTTCTAGTCCAAATCTCTGAACTTTCCATAGGCACCACTAGCCCTCCTACTGTTGACCACACCCCAGCCCTTCAGCATCAGCGCAGGGAAGGCAATGCCAAACATGCCTTTTGCGATTGGTCATGCGTGGTTCTCTTCCTTCCCTTTCCTCCTCGCACATCTATTTGCCTCTTCCTCCTTCAAGCTGTTCAGGTGTTTTCAGCTGATCTGGGTCAGGATCAGATGCATTGTTCTTGTTCCATTTAAATACAATTCCAACCCAAGACTGCCTGGTTGTACAAGCTGAAGTAGTCAGTAGCCAGCAGCACTCCTCATTTGTGCGCGCAAGGGCACATTGTTTATTTTGTATTTTGTCTAAAGTGCACAGAGCCAACACAGGATGCCTCATCCAAGAGGATGCAGTGGCTTCTGGGTACTCAGGCAATGTGGAGAAAGATGATGTGTGACCCTCCAGGAGGGCACCATCAGTAGCACATCCATTCACTGAGTCCCGGCACCGAGTTATGTGTTGTGCTTCCTAGCATATTTGCACTCGGACAATTGGTTTGTCAAACCCTGCCCAGATGTGTATCCTAGATGTTTATTTTACTGAGATTTTTAGGCAGCTGTGGAGCCCAGGAGGCTCCCAACCAAACCTCCTACAAGATAAGAAATGGGCCACAAATCTAAAAACTCTGTGGTCCTGGGAAACCTTTAGATCTTAACTCAGTCTCAGTTAACTCAGGCCCACTCTCAAATGCAAGTAAAGAAACAGGAAAACAAATTCCAGTGTGGAGCCATTATGCCAAATTGGTCCCCAATGTAAACCCAACAGCATCAGCAGAGTCCCACCTGGGACAGAAGTTGGCCCATTGAGCCTCACACGTCTTTCATTACTGGAGCCTGGACTAGTTTACGTGGTATTTCTGACTGTGATTTTGTTAAACAAGGAATCTAGCTGCCAGGCTCACAGAGTTAGGAAAACAGGGTGTTATGGCTTTTCTCCTGCTTTCTGTTTGCTTTGCAACAGAAATTCAATATAAAAAATGTTTAAACAAAACAAAACAAAAAAACCCCAAAAAACCAAGGGAAGAGAGTCTACTGTAATGGATACCCAAATGTGGTACACGGAGTGGTTCATATCTGAGTTATCATAACACCTTCCTACCCTTTTTGCTATGATACTGAACTGGATGAGTTACTGCACAAGCAGTTCTGGGGTTTTTCAAAATCCTTCCCTGCAGAAAGCCGGTAGCATGAAGCAGCACCAGCCAAAACCGCACCCACACCGAGCCCTGTCTGCTTTGGGTAGCATGTGCATTCAGAGAGGGCCAAAGTCCTGGCTCAGCAATGCCAGCTGGTGGACGGCATTCCCAGCTCAGTTTTGCCATGCCAATGGCAACATTCCCAGTGGGAAGTCTATGGGAAAGGTATTTTGATTTTCCCAATTATTTGTTCTTGATTCGGGTTCGTGAGACACACCCTCCAGTGCTGCTAAAAGAGGCAGATCTGGGAACAGCAGGGCACATCTACACATGCATTAATGCACATTAGTTACTGCACATTTAGTTTAGTGCCTGTATTAACAGGCACAGCACTAACTAAATTTTCAGTAACTAGCTCTACTGTGCAGAAGTGCCGGCACATGCATTTTAGGTGACACTACTACACAGGAGACTAATTCTACTATGCATTAGCATGGGGTTTGCCCACCACACGGATGTGCAGAAGAACTAGTCTACTGCGCTCAAAGCATCTCATGTAAATATGCCCACAAAGTGGCTGTTTAGTACTGTAAGAGCCATGTCAGCACGTGGTTTGATGTACAAATCTTGGCACAAGGCCATTGCTCTTCCTTCCCCTCTCTATTGGGTCCTCGTCCTTGGGGGGTGAAATCAGGTCTTGCCATTCATTCAGTGTCTGGGGTCTGGCATTCACTCCCAACTCCCTGACTTTTATTTAGAGCAGCTGAAATCCCAACGGGGTCTCCATCCAAATACTGTCCAATTTGCAGAACTGCTTAGCGTCTAAGAGCAGGTGCATTCATTCTAGCATGGGCCATCTCCTGCTCCTACCACACACATGAGATTCCCACTGCCATCAGTGAGAGCTTTTCAATTTGCAGTCCTTCTTTAATTAATGCTAACCATTTGGAGCTAAATTCCTCCTGCCAGTAACGCGAATGGACAGAGTTGGACTGGGCCTTTCTAAAGCATTTGGCTAATCCACCCAACCTGAGATAAAGCAATCGGGGTCAGAGAACTGTAAGAAAGCACAATACAGGCAAAGCCAGAGCAGTTCATGGTCACTGGTGCTGGGATCCAGGCAGTTTGGGTGGAGTTGTGGAAAAAAGGACAAGGAGAAGTCCCACATATATTGAACAAAACACTGATCATAGCATGAATGGGGTGGGGGCACTGTGCCAACTGGAGTAAAATGCGTGCTAAATGTTTTATACCTTTCTGCTGGTGTAAAAAGGGAGCAGATACATGATGTCAACCCCTGCACTAGTGTTCTTACCAGAATCCGGTGTAGCCAGAAAAACACAGCAGTATAAATGAACTGGGGTAGGCGCCACTGTTGTAGGTAGATGTTACGTACCTTCAGTTATCTTGGAGTAGACACATGCCCTATGGAAACAGGCTGTTACATGCACCTTCACCTCCTAAAGCACTAGAACAGCCTCTATATGGCAGCTACTCGTCATCTGTCCACTCAGGACCAGGGTGTAATTTCCACTGGAGTACCAACCCAATGAAAATTAAGCCAGTGTTAGCTTGTCATAGGTCCAGGTCTAGAGAGACATGGAGGGTATAAAAGATCCTTTCATTCTGCCTTCATCTGCCATTCCACACATGTGAGCACACAGTTCACTGACACTGAAGAAAGATTTTCACCATCATCCAGGGGTGAGTAACCCATTTGGAAGGGACGGCTGTGTGACACATCTGCCATTCGGAGGACTGGTGCTCCTGGGCAAAGGAAAGAAACCCCACCCGTGGGTACCCCATTTCTGGGCCGCTATTTGGATGCTGCAGTTTGTAGATACAAGTTATTGTGGGTGCAAGTGAGTAGCTGCTATAATGTGGGGGGATCCAGCAGGACATTTAGCCATCTAAGTAACTAGCATGCACCTTGAATATTAATTGCACCTACCACAATAGAGTCCTAGCAAGAGGTTGTATAGATATTTGGCCTCCTTCGATAACATCAAGGGAATTACGTGGGTCACTCCTCACACGGCAAAATGAGAATCCATCCATCCACCAGTCCAGAGGTGTGTGTGTAGCTGTGTCTCTATGTGCATATAGATAAGTACACACATATAACATCATGTCCCCAAATGATAGACATTTCCCTACAAACTAGAGACTTTGCAGTGCTTTCTATCTGTTGCTGGCAAACAGTTTATTGAAGATTTCTCCTTAGTAGCTGAGATGGTTGCTAACCCTTCTGTCTGATCTTTTAAATTAGTGGGTTTTTTGTTTCATTTTTATGTCTTAAAATACTTAAGTTTACAGCCTCCAATGCTTTGAAAGCACTTGGTAAAGCAATGCCTGTTTGCTTGGTGTTTTATTGATTTTCCCTCTAGGTTCTGTTCAAAGCTGCAGGGGATTTGCCGGGACAAAAGTAGGCGTAAGCCTTACACATACACATACATCTCCATTATTTGCTAATTGCAGCTGTGCCAGTGTTTAAATTAAGTCATTTGGCGAGTCCGCCGAGCATAGACTAGAAATATCTAGATGCATCCACTATAAAATAGTGTCATAAAACCTGCCAACTGCTGCAGTCTAGTGCATTACGGTTAAATATTTATATTATATATATAAAATCAGGGATGTACCTTTCCCCCTTGCAAGGATAGTTTTGTGCTAAGGATTTAAATCTACCCGAGGAAAGGATTTCAGCAGAAACCTGGGTGTAATCCTTCCACCAGGTCTTGCCTACTTATGTCAAGCAGTGAGCGAAGGAATTTTGAAAGATGGGATTTTCAACCTGAGTCGATACTGACTTGGATGCATACCGTAGTTACTCAAATCTAAGTCGACCCTGAATTTAAGATGAATGTATAAATTAGTTAGCATTTTCCAGGTATTGAATCTAATTATCAGAGGGCTGTCTTGACTTCATCTCCCTCCTACTGCCCCCTTGCCCCTCCCCACTTTTTTCCCCTGAAACCTTCCTGCCCCACCACCACTGGGACCCCCCCCCCAGTTCCCCATAGCCTCTCCCCCTCCTCCCTCCTCCCCAGAATCTCTGTCCTTTCCCCCTGCTCCCTGCAGTCTCTGCCCCAAGCCCCGCTTACTGTCAGATGCTGCTTGATCTAGTCCCTCCCTGGAGCATAGCACGTGCAAGCTCAACCCTGGCCAAGCCATGTAGCAGCAGAGGTGCTGTTGACTGGCCAAGCAGGGGACGCAGTTTCCCTGTGCTCCATGCCCAGGAGGGAATCCAGCCTGAGCTGGAGCCGAGTTGTACCCGACAGTAAGGGGAGAGGATGGGGGGGGGACAAAAGCTGCACTGGACAAGTGGAGGGGGAGGCATGGCTGCCGTGGCTTTGACTTAGGCCCTGACCCAGGTTCAAGGCCCGAGTTAGAGCCGCAGCAGCCACTTGCCTCACCCCATCCACCCTGCTTTGTACACAAATCTAAGATGTCCATCTCCCCCCTTGCTGATGACGGGGGGGAGGGATTCATCTTAGATTTGAGTAAATATTTAATTATAGCCGAGGCTGATCTTATGTCAGATCTTCAGAAGAGTAGCGTCAACATCAGCAGGAAAAGGAGAAGACCCCCCCCAGCTCCCACAACTTTGCACCAAAGGAAGAGTATTTGAGGCCTTTCTAATTGCTATATGGCCTCAGCCTAATCTTCCCACAACACATTGCTCCCACATCCTCCCTACGGTGGCTTTCCAGCCTCCGTTTTGCATTGCTCTACCTTGCTGCTTTGATGGCCTAATGACAGGGATGGCTGGCAAAACCAATTCAGTCAGCAGACCCTTGTGGTTTCTGTTCCAAGAAGAGAGTTGTCCATCCCCACCACTGAGCTGGACTGAAGTTTGGCAACTTGTCTATTGTTTACAGCGTGTATATAAGTGTACATTTCCTTTAGCAGACATTTGGATTTTTTTTATGTATAGATTTTTATTTTTCATCCTCAGATGTATTTATTAGCCAGAGTATTTCTGTTCCGTGATCCAAGTTACTTTGGATTTGATGTAAGCGCTATGAAAACTGAATGCACATATTTTTGTTTGTACCAAATACATGCACAATCCTGTCTAGGAGGTATGGTGTTCTTTTTAAGGGGGAGTGACTCTGGTTTATGTGATTTTGGAAATGGTGGGGCCGGGGAGGGGGGGGAGTCTTGTAGTTAAAAAGAAGATATTTATAATGGATTTGTTTTCTCAGAAACAGGAATGTTTTCAAGAAAAGTGTGACCAGGGGGCATATAAAATGGGAGTTTGAAAAGAGCCCCCAAATGATCTGAAATGTCAAGGTATCAGAACAAGCCTGCCCTTCCCAAAATGCTAACTGGGGTGTGGGAGATGTGGAGGCCATGGGAAGGGGTGACTCTGGTCAGCTAATGCCTAGGCGTGGCCAAGTGTAAGACATGGGGTCAGCAAAAATTGCCAGTCCAATTTAATTGAAGTTTTGATTGAACTTTCTGCAGCCAGTGTTTGTTTTCTGTAGGAAATGTCAGGGTTTCTTCAAGCACCAAAATCCTAAAAAGTAAAATATTTCAGTTGTAAAATGTCACCATAGTGCCTTGCGAGTCCTGTAGTTCAAGGAACTCATGACCTCATTATCCTCCATGCACCCGACTGACTGACTGCAAGCCTACTTGTCCTACAACGCGCCAGGGTGCCGTGCATCATGGCAGCTGTATTTGCATCATAGAAGACGAAGTCCAGCGAAGGAGCCCAGGCCATAGAAGAGAACTTGAACATGAATCAATGAAATTATGACTCCTAAGTTATCATGGTCATATTTTACATCTTGAAATTTTCATTTTTCCGGTAAACTATTTGGCCAAAAACTCAAATTGTGCTGTAGGATAATAATCCCAAATGTTTTACAGTTGTTCCAGGTAAAAACCACAGTCCTAGGGACACTGAAATATCTCTTTACAATGCAGCCAATGAAACACAACCATAGGCCCCATGATGACTGTTTTACCTTCATAAAGTCACAGCTATTCGTGATTAATGTGGCTAATAAGCGCAACATTTTTAAAGGGGTCTCCCTTAATTATTTGCCAGTGATTTATGACCCACCCACTGCAATGATTTGCACGCAGACCTGCTCACACTCCATGGTGAAGTCTCTGGCAGTTTTGACCCTGACTTTCACAGGAACGTAAGACCTTTTTATGCCTCCCAATTAAAATACTGAAGTACTTCAGAGCACTGAAAAAAGTAAATGGAAGTGCTGTCATTGGATGCACTTAATGATCCTTCAGTATGACCACGTTTGCCTGGGCAAACAGTCCCATCTCAGCTTTCACATGCTTCCTTTATCCTGCCTTGTGTTGAGCTGGTGCAATGCTGGCTTTGCCTGCTCCATTTGGCAGGTGATGTACCATGGGTTGCTAAGCTGGAAGACAGAGCTTCTGTCTCGCACCTTGATGTACTGCATAACTGGCCTGCTCTATATGGCTAACACAGCAGAAAATCCCTGCTGCTGCTTCCATGCGGATCAGCATCAGGATTCCTGAAACCTGGTCCAGGGCTGAACGACTTGGATGGTCTAGGCAGCCAATTAAATCAATGATGCTCTGATCCTAAGAGGAGGTAAGCTCCCCCTGGCATCAACTGGGGAAGCTCAGCACCTCAGAGGATTGGCCCTTAGAGAAACAAAGAACCAGGCAAAGTTTGCACCTGAAAGCACAACAAGTGGCACCACGGGCAGTGAAGCTAGGAGACATCTTTTGTTGCTTGCCAAGGTCCAACGAACAGAGTCGGGGTGTTTCTCTGATTGCCAGCGAGCCGATACGAAAACACCAGGGTGAAGCTGCAGCAGTAAATATGTGGGAGAATGACCAAGGCAAGTATTCATTACTGAAGCACAGATCTTCGTGAGCCTAATGGCTTTGGCACTGGGAGGCAAGGCTTGGGAATGGGTCCATCCCAGCCCCTCGTCCGGTCTGATATGCTCACCAGGCTGCTGGATTGGGGTCCTAAGAGGTTGGGCTTCTGTGCTCCAAGGTTCATGAATCTGTGCAAAGCCCCCAGTTTCACCGGCTGAGGGTGCAAGCCCTCGGGCTGGCATTGCTTCCTGAGAACTGGGGCTTCGACTAGTGCCAGTTCCTTCAGATTGCACGGTAGCTTGAGCACAACCGCTTCCAGAGCTACACGCTTGATTGAATCGTATTTCCTGTTTACCCAATCGGGGAGACACAAGAGTCAGCACACATAAGGGGGACTATACAAAGGTCCCAAAACAACCAATCGCTCCCAACTTTCAACAGCACCAGAAATATGCAGGTGCAACAAAATTATTTCCCTGCCTCGGCTTCCTCACCGTTCCTCAGCGGTCTTGGGTGGTTGCTCAGGAGTCCTTGAGTTTTTTTTCCAAACTTCTCCTCCTGCAGCTCATGGCCTGTCTTCTAACTCATATGAAGTCCCTCCCTCCTTAAGCTACCTTTCTTTCAACTTGGCTGGTGCCACAATCGACAATTCCCCTATAATCTGAATTTTTTGCTCCTGGCCCAAGCTTCATTTGTCTTGGAACATCCTCTCTCCTTTGACCTCCTCTGTGGGGATTTTCAACTCTACGACCCCTGCTCCCTGAAGGTTAAAGTAAAATGATTTTCTTGCAGCTCACACAATGCATATAAAGCACAACGACACCCTATGGAGATGCAGGTTTATGTCAAATTAACTTGGGGAGGGGAGGGAAGCAGGGAGAGTTTCTGTTCAGGTCAACAAGTCCAAATGTTGAATTTGAAACATATCAACCCAAACCATTTTTTTTTTACATTATTTGATAGAAAATTGCAAGAAAAAAATCACCGCAATATGTTCCACAGTTTGTGGGAACTGTCTTTTCCACCAAAATTGCACTATCTGATGGAACTTTTTGAATGCGGTCTGCTAGCTGCATTTCAGACCCCCAAACCAGTAAAGTTTTACAGAGGTTTGAACTTCCCTGTGATCATTTTGCACACAGAAAAGCCAGTGAAATAAAGACATAACTGGCCCATTGATCAGGACTGTTTTCGTAGCCTTACGTGTCTGTTCAGGAAAGCTGTGGCACACGTTTCCATGCTTCCCTTCCTTCCTCCTTTCTATCTAGAGATACGTCGCTGAGAGCAGGATCTGCATGTTGTGAGACCATCTTGCCCTGCAGCTCAGTCCCCGCGCTCAGCGGTCGTAATGGCTCTGCGATGCTGCGATCACATTCACGGTGCCAAACCGGAGTGTTACATGTCTATACAAAGCAGCTGTGAAACAGAGGAGCGGAAGAAGTAGCAGAAGCAGATTGTAAAGCACTGACCCCCCGCCTCGCTCTTTGAAAAAGACTTATTATAATAATCCACATCTTTCAGTTTGCATGCACAGTGATTATGTAGCTCACAGACAGAACGGGGCAGACAGGACTAGAAACTTTACCCTAAAGTGACAAAAATACTGTCTGAGGTCACTCAAGTGGAAAGACATTTCACAGAGCTAATATCAGTAGTTGATCCCAGTGCCGTGCATGCAGCCAGTACAAAATGCTGCTCCCATTTCCCTCTAGATATTCAGGGAATAAAAAAGGTCTAATGCAACAAGCTAGGCAAAAAAAAATAATCTTCAGTAGCTTATAGGGGTAGGGAGGAAGGTTTTGGGAAAGGTTTTAAGTTCTACCTTTGCTTTGCCACCCGTGAAGTCTGCAACAGTAGCATGCTTACAAGAAAAACCAAAAGACGAGGTCCTTTTTCTTTGCAGCTTTGTTCATAATAAAAGGGAGACGAAATAGAGAACAGCGCATGAAAAAACAAACCTCTTTTAGAAACATCCCAGCATTCAGAGCATCCCAGCAGGTGTGCAGAATACAAAAATTCTCAAAAAACAAACCCAGCAACCCCAAAGAGGGAAATATAGATCCACAGCACCTGTCTACAACTCCATCCAAAGCCAGGGGGTTGGCTAAAAGTTGTCTCATCGCAGATCAGAGAATATGGGGAGTGTCTTTGGGTGACCTTGCTCTTATTAAAGGCAGGGCATGACAAAGCTTGCTGCCTCGGTGGCAATAGCACTCGTTTGGGGGAGAAATTACAGTCATTACAGGCATGGTTATTACTGTAATCTTCAAGATGCGATTCCCAGTTAGAGGGAATTTAATATGTCTTTGATGGTTGTGGAGTTTTCACTTCAAACACTTTCAGACACGCAGGTGTCAACAGGCCCTCTTTTTGAAAACTATATTTAAGAACTCAGCTTTGAACGTATGCTTGCGCTATTTGGAAAATGTTTCATCCAATTCATCGAGGCCTAGTGTTCAGTTTTGCACCTCAAATCACTGTGCCCTGGCCAGAAACTCAATGCTAAGTGTTAAGTCTTTCCATATCACAGGCCCCTTGAACCCACCTCCTGAATCATCCTGTGCACGAGAGACCAGCTGATACCACATGCCTCCTTCATATGCAGATTCACTAGGGAAAGGTCAGTGCTAGGTGGAAATCCAGGGTCGCAACATTTTCCCCTGACTGCCAATAACACCAGTTGCTTTCCAAAAACACCCATGGGGAAAGTCCCATTGAGTACAAGGTCCAGGGAGGGTTTTATGCATGACAGCCACAAGAAGCACCCAGGTGGTGATATACCCTGCAAAAAGGACTATGGTGCTGGTTGTGAAGAAAGACATCCAGAAGAGATGGAAGATACTGGGAGACATTCGCAAAGTCTCTGCTGAACGTCACCCGTTTCATGAAATAGTTATGCCTCTTGTACTCGTCTCCCCTTGAGCTAGGGATCCTGCTTTGGTTTTCTACAGAGCCAGTGTGTTTAGCCTGTTTCCTAACTGGTGGGTAGATCTTCCAGTGGGCAACAGATGTGATAAATGCTAGCATGGGCGGATCCAGCATCATGGCAACGCAGCCTTAGGCTTTGGAGCCAGCTCTCTGAGCCCTGCTTTCATACAGGTCCAGAGTCCAGGAGCTGTGCTGCTGCCGCTTATCCCCTCTTTTCCCCTGCTGAATGGTGTAGGGGCAGGGGAAGGAGGCCTCCGGCAAGAGCTCCACTGTATACGCACCACACAGCCCGAGGGGTTACCACTGAGCCGCTGCACCCCCTGGATCTGCCCTGGATCCTGGTTATGAGATCAGCTTCTGCAACACCTTGTGATCATGTGGGTTCCACAAATTCATTATGCACTGGGCACATCTACATGAGCAATTAATGCACGGAAATAAACTCCAGCGCAGTTTGCGCCAGAGTCAGCTGTTCACGGGCACAGCATCCCAGGTACACCCAGAACCACAGCCGTCAGAGCCAGGGCAGAGCAGCCCCAGGCTGGCAGGAGGTTTGGGGGAGTCAGCCCCAGGCTCTAGGTCATGGGTGGGCAAATTGCAGCCCGTGGGCCGGATGTGGCCCACCAGGCCATTCTATCTGGTCCGCGGGGCTCCTAAAAAATCTAGAAAATGAATATTTATCTGCCCCTGGCTGCCTGTCATGTGGCCCTCGACGGCTTGCCAAAACTCAGTAAGCGGCCCTCTGCCTGAAATAATTGCCCACCCCTGCTCTAAGTGGTAGCAGAGGGACTGGCTGGGGCTTGAGAGTGCTAAAGTGAGGTGCTGGGTGGCAAGTGGCCCGTTCGCTTTAGCACCCTTTTGCTCCAGCCAGTCCCAGTCACCGTTTACATGAGCATTGTGGCACAGGTAAGTACCCTGCTATAGATAGTGCTGTCACTGTCAATACTATTTTATAGAGGCTCTAATTAATCTACTGCACCCTAGTACTGGCACTTGTGTAGCCAGTGGGCATGTCTACACATGCATTATTTGATCCAGGATCGATTTACTTGCAAGTAAACTGCTCATGAGTAAATGCTCCCAGGCAGGCTTCTTTCTACACACGCAGGAAAGCAGGAGCAGATTTGCTGCTAATGGTAGCAAACTGCTCCTGCTCCCTGGGGCCCTGCAATGGGCCCCTGCCACTGCCAGGAGGAGCTTTCGACTCCCTCTGGTGCTATCCCAGGGGTTAGCAGGGAGTACCAGGCCAGGAGACAGCTGTCTCCTGGCCAAGGCTCCTGCCTGCTGGGGCTGCTTGCTGCCAGGGTGGGGGTAATGACTCCCAACCCAGCAGCAGGGAACTCCTGGCCTTGGGTCCCCAGTCAGGAGCACATGGCTTAGAAAGACCTGTAGGGAAGGCAGCTAGCAGCTAGCTCGCTGCTAGCTGCCCAACTGGCAGATCGGGCATGGGGCTGGGACCTACTCCGCCCTTGCAGCTCTTTCCAAGCCCCGTGCCCTAATCACCCGATTGGAGGATGGGGCTGACCAGCACAGGTCCCAGCCCCCACTGCATGCAGCACCTGGCCCCTGCTCAGCTTTGTGAGCACAGAGCTGGGTGAGGAACAAGTTTGGGAGTTTGTTCCTGTCTCAGCTCCACAAGTGCAGAGCTGAGCAGGGAAGAAGCTCCCCAGCCCTTTCCCCACCCAGCTCCGTGCTTATGGAGCTGGGTGGGGAACAGGCTCCCCAGCCTCCAACAACAAGGAGTTCCCAGCACCGGCTCCGCAACCATAGGGTTGACACTTGGAGATCCTAATCTCCCAGTGCCAGCTCCATGGTCACAGGGCCAGTACTGGGAGACTGTTATAAGGACCCTTATAAGGATCTCCCAGGTCCCCACTCCCTGATCATGATTTCAGATTGGGTGCTTGCAGCTCCCTGCTGCTAGGGCAGGGGGACATAGTCCCACCTGGGCTCCAGTGGTGGAGCCCGTCCCAGTAGCAGGTAGCTCCCAGGGGCAGGGAGCAATCTCCTGCCCCTTGCTGGACGGCTGACTGGGAGCAGATTTGCTCCTAGTCAGACATCTACACGAGCTTACTATGCCATTACTAATCAAAAGCAAATTTGCCAATGGCAAATTTATTCACAATAAGTGAGGTTTACTGTGCAGTTAACATGTGCACCTACCTGTGCACACACTTACTACTCAGTAAAGTTTGCTAATCCTGAGTAAATTGCAGTAAACCTAATTGGGGTAAGCCTCATTAATCGTGAGTAATTCACAGTAAACCTTGCACAATCTTACTGAGCAGTAAACTACGCTATTGCGCAGTTGAGCATCTCGTGTAGATGTGCTCAGTGGTGTTGAACTGCGTGGCTAATTAGTCAGCTCCACAGTAAAGTGCATGTGTAGCTGCACCCACTCTGTGAAGAAGCACTCCCTTCTAGTTGCCTCAGGCTCACTTCCTAATAATTTAACTGTATTTGTGGCAAGTTCTTTAAAGGCAGGAAGCAAGATTTGATTTGCATTTCATAGTTTCATAGTTAGTAGGGTCAGAAGGGACCTGAGCAGATCATCAAGTCTGACCACCTGCCATGGGCAGGAAAGGATGCTGGGGTCCAACGACCCCAGAAAGGTGCCTGTCTAGCCTCCTTTTAAAGACCCCCAGGGTAGGATTGAGGAACACTTCCCATGGAAGTTGGTTCCAGGTCCTAGCCGCCCTGACTGTGAAGTAGTGCCTCCTGATGTCTAGTCTAAACCTGCTCTATGTCAGCTTATGGCCGTTGTTCCTTGTTACTCCCAGTAGTGCTCAGGGGAACAGGGACTCTCCCGTAGCCTGCTGGTCTCCCTTGGCCAGTTTACAGATAGCCACTAGATCCCCTCTCAGCCTTCTCTTGTGGAGGCTGAACAGGTTCAGGTCCCTCAGCCTCTCCTCGTAGGACCTGCCCTGCTGCCCCCTGATCATGTGGGTGGCTTCCTCTGGACCTCTCCGTGCTGTCCACACCCCTCCTGAAGAGCGACGCTCAGACCTGGATGCAGTACTCCAACTGCGGCCTGACCAGTGTCGCATAGAGGGGGAGGATCACCTCCTTGGACCTGCTCATGATGCATCTGTGGATGCATGACAAGGTGCAGTTAACCTTTCTGACTGCATCCCCACGCTGTCGGCCCACATTTGTCTTTGAGTCAATAATGACTCCAAGATCCTTTTCTGCCTCTGCACTGATGAGAAGGGAGTTCCCCAGCCTGTAGGTATGCTACTGGTTCCTCCTCCCCAGACGCAGCACCTTGCACTTGTCAGTGTAGAAACCCATCCTGTTCTCATCCACCCACATCTGTAACCTCTCTGGATCTGATTGCACCTTGTCCCTCCCCTCTAGCGTTCCCACTTCCCCCCACAACTTAGTCATCTGCGAATTTGAACAAGGTGCTATTCACCCCCTCGTCCAAGTCACCGATGAAGATGTTGAACAGTGCGAAACCGAGGACCGAGCTCTGGGGGACCCCAAGGCCCACATCCCTCCAGGTCGAATAAGACCCGTCCACCACCACTCTCTGGGTGCGGCCCTCCAGCCAATTGGTGACCCATCTGACTGTGTAGGGATCGACACCACAGTCTCCTAATTTTTTTAATGAGAATGGGGTGAGAGACAGTGTTGAAGGCTTTTCTAAAGTCCAGAAAGACCCACACCTCAGAAATATTCAGCATCTCTCTTGGTAGCTTGACCTGCCATGGGAAGACACAATTGAATGCATTCCTCTAGCCCTGGATGGGCTGAAGGGCACCCTTCAGTTAGGCCCTGCAGGGGTGGGCAATTATTTTGGGCAGAGGATCACTTACTGAGTTTTGGCAATCCATCGAGGACCGCATAATAGGCAGCCAATGGCAAATAAGTTTTAATTTTCTACATATTCTATCCGCAGACCCGATAGAATGGCCTGGCGAGCCACATCTGACCCACGGGCCACATTTTGCCCACCCCTGAGTTAGGAGATCCTCTGCACCCATGAGGAGTAGGCATACTTTACGGGGTCTCCTGGCCAGATGTTACAATGTACAAGATCAGATACTCAAGCAGCATCTGTCATCTTCACTACAATATTTTTCTGTTCTTAAGTTGTCACAGAACTACAGGACATGGCATCACTGGATATTGGCTGAGTTGCCACAACCCAACAATCTTTCTCAATACAATCACCATTCGTTTTGCATGAGTGCAAATACAGTTTTAAACTCAACATATCCAATTTCCCCTGTAAAATGCTGAAACCCAAAAGCTGCACTAAATGCCACATGCACCACTGCCAATAACTGCCTCCCAGGTCGCTCAGGGCAGTTAGGTTCAAAGGTTTCCTGTTCTGCAACCCTGTGCAGACTGCTGCACTCACACCGACCCTGACTTCAGTATGAAATGTAGGTGCTATTTGCCACATAGTGGGAGACAGAGAGAGACCAACTTGGATCCCAGTCAAGCTCTTTAGGCAAAGAAGTAGCCAGCTCAGGGCCCGTGTCCATAAGAAATACATATTATCTACCTAGGTAACCACATATCCTCTACCTCCAAACCTTGCAGTTAGTCAGGGCATTTTATCCCAGACTCTCAAAATATTTCTGCAAAGACGGGCATTTCCCATCCATAGATCATGCAAAGCAGGCTCCAAGAGGTTTGCGTCAGGCCTCAACCTGTACAATCAGTGGTCAAGTTACTGCAGTAGCAGAACCTGAGAGGCTCAGTGGTCTCTACTAGACCAATGGTTCTCAACCCTTTTAGACTTGAGGCACCCCTCATTAACCTCCAGGTGCCTCTCTCAAAATACCAACTCTCAGCTTTCACTTGTTTTTTCACTAAAAAGTAATAGAGCAATTCTGTTGCAAGAAAACACAGAAAGACCACAATAGGGCAGAACATTTTTCACAGTATGGGGCGTGTGTAGATGAAACGGGGGCCGTAAATTGAAGCGGTGGGTTTTTAAAAACACCACTTCAATTTAGGGCGAAGTAAACCCCCATGTGTACACCGGTGTCTTACCTGCCTCTCCAGCAATGGGGAGGGGAGGGCAAGCTGCTGGCGGATGGAGTGATCCCTGGGCTGCGGTGGGGGAGGGAGCTGGTGCTTCCCTCCATGGTAGTGGCACCACCACCACCCCCCCCCAGGCAGCACCCACTCACAGTCACCCGGCTCAGGCAGTCCCAGTGGGCACCGCAGCCACAGAGGGAAGGACTAGGTCCCAGCATGGTTCATGCTGACAGGCAGGCTACAAGGGGAGAAAAAAAAAAGACCAAGCTTGCCACTTTCTTTTCCTTTGGTGGATCCTGCCTTCCCAGGCTGCTGCCAGGCTGCCTGCACGGGCTGCCTGCACAGTCCCTGAACCGCATGGAGCTGGGTGCTTCGCTCCGCTGCTGTAGGGCAGCAAACTAAAACTCCTCGGAGTTATTTTGACATTGGTGATGTGTAGGGGGTGCACGCAGGTGCATGTGCACCCCTTGAGATTGGCAGTGCACCCCCTGAAAGAAGCACCGCCAATGCTGCTGGTGGCTGCTGCTTGCCACCTCCCATCCCCTTGCTGCTGACACCACCAGCGGTGTCTGTGGGCAGTCGCTGATCACCGCTGGCCGCCACTGCTGCTGCCAGCAGGGTCTGCAGGTGGTCACCAACTGCCAGACGGCACTTGCCACCCTCCCCACCCCCCACTGCCAACACCGCTGCGGCCACCTGCGGGAGCTCCCCACTTGCCACCACCACACCCCTGCCCCCACCACCACTGCTGCCTACAGGCAGTTGCTGTGCCCCCCCAGCTTCCGGGGACATGCATCGTTCATGTGCTGTAGTTTGCAGCACCCCAAAGTCATTTAAGGCACATTACACCGCTACAGTGGCTGGAATTAATGTGCTGCCAATGCGTGCAAACACCAATGCCATTGAAGCTGTGCAAAAGCATTTAACCCGCTTTAAAGTGTCGTGCACACATGCCCCTCGTTTCATCGACACACGCCCATGGACTCCTATTTGAAATCTCTGAGTTTATCTTGTGAATCAAATAAAGATCTTTGCACATGTAACAGTGCTAATATCATGTGACAAGCTTAAAACACCCTGGTTGGGAATTGCGGTCCTAGACCAGCGAGCCCCATGGTCCCAATACAGCCCAAGGGGCAGGGCGAGTATGACACCCCTTTCCTAGACCATCACCTCTTCTTCAGCACAGCACTGTTCCTGTGGATGTGGATTCCAGCTGAGTTTCTATCTCCTCACAGACCACGGCTGAGAGGCAACTTCTGAGGATCTAGGGAAAGGGTTCTCATAGCAGACAGGCCTTTAATCCAGCAGGGAAAAAAGGCATAGGAATATCCATTTGTCTCTTTCTTGACAGCATTTCAGGCCTTGGTTTACATGTGTATGTATTTATGTATGTATTTATTTCAAGAGCCAGTTTCCCATGTATGACATTCTGTGCAGCTGTTTCCAACCCGTGGAACAGAGGGCTAGAAATACTACCTTTGTTCACTAGCATTTGTATTTATTTTTATCATGATTTATTACCAGTGAAAGGTACCAGACAGACAGCCCACGTGGCCTCTTTCTCTCTCCCATTCTCCCCAAAGCACAGGCTCTCCATGTGCTGTCACCACTGCCTGTCTTATACTGACCCCAACCACCTGTGACTTAACAGGTCACCTCACCTAAACAGAAAAAATCCATTTAAAAAAACAAAAAGTTGCAAATTTTTAACCACTGAAACTAATCTCCTAGGCCAGTGATGGAGCTTCCATTCCTGGAAGCCTGTAAGGAAAGACAAGCTGGTTTTCAATAATGTATGCTCTCACAATAGCTAGGGCTGCAAGCAGAAATTACCGAGTGAGCTTCTCTCCTCTAGAGATCACCAGGTGATCACAAGATGTTGCAGAGGCAAGACCTTAACCAGCATCCAGGGCAGATCTAGGGGGCTGGGAGGGTGCAGCTAGGATTTTTGCACATCTGTTGTCCACTGGAAGATCTACCCGCCAGCTAAGAAACAGGCTAAACACGTCGGCTCTGTAGAATACCACAGCAGCATCCCTAGCTCAAGGGGAGATGAGCACAAGAGGCATAAATATGCCATAAAACAAGGGTGAAATTCAGCCAAGACCTGGAAACAACTCTCAGTATCTCTCTGGACTTAAGAGTCTCTGACTCTGTACCTGCCCTGGTAGATGGGCAGTTTATTCCATTAAATAGAAAAATAATGCCCCGAAAAACATCCCTCCTTTAATGAACAGAGAAAACACTTTGCTTGATGAGTTATTGGCTATTCTCCCAAAGTGCCGGTGTGAGCTACACTTTCTTGTTCTTAACCGAGTTTCAGACATTAGTTTATATATGTATGCATTTGTTTCGAGAGCCCATTTCCTGTGTATGATATTCTGTCCGTCAAGAGCCACTGCAGCTATTTCCAACCCCTGGAACAGAGGGTTAGAAACACTATCTTTGGTCACGGCATTTTTGTATTTATTTTTAGCGTGATTTATTAGCCATGAAAGGTACCAGACGGACAGCCCAGGGGGCCTCTGTCTATCTCCCATTCTCTTCAAAGCACAGATTCTCCATGTGCTGTCACTGCTCACTGCCTTATACGTCCACCTGTGACTTAAGAGTGCAGCTGAGAGGGTCATACTGTCTGCAAGAGCCATGCATTTTTGTCTCTCCTGAGACTACCACCAGCTTGAGACAAGCACCAGCTTGGCTTCTGGGATCGTGGTAGGGACACTTCTTCATTTAGGCAGGGGTCATTCTGTAGCAAAACCCCCAGTTTTTCTTTTTTGTATTTTAAAATGCATTCCCTCCCCTTCCCCAACCATTTCTGACTTTTTCTCTCCCTCTCTATTCCCTATAGATAAGTATAAGTAAGCTAAGATGTAGGATAAGCTTTAACATTTTATTTTAGGTAGTAAGTGTTATTTTTCTCTCCCCCCTTTGCAAATAAGTGCCCTGCTATTTTGATATAGATACTCACTGTTTTATAAGTGATAATTATTATGTTTGTAGTTATTTTTTTACTGTTTTTATATTGTGTGATTACTGTTTTAGGCCTACATATGTAAGCTAGCATAAGTCATGTCAAGTTTCCATCTTGTAATGTCAAGCCTCCGTCTTGTGTCCCCTGATGTTGTAACCTATGACTCACACCTACCCTTCCTATGTAACTTGGTTCCTGAATGAATGGGGATGAATGAGGGTGCTTGAGAGACAGTGGCAGTAGGTCTAAAAATACCTCCCTCTGAATGACCGAACCATCAACACCAATACTGGGACCAACAACCCAGCCCTTGGAACCACCCTCAGCATTCAAGACACAAAAAATGAGGCAACCCACCGTTGTGCCAGGCTGCACATGCTCAGTAAGAACACCTGGAGCCCTCTGGGACAGGACTGACATTGCCTGGACAGGCCCTCCCCATAGGAGATCAGAGGTAGTCTGCCCCATAAAAGGGGTAGTGAAGACTGACTCTTTGGGACACCCTCTCCATCTGGACCAGCACCATGCCACACCACCGATCCACCCAGAGGCCCTGCCGGCGACCCCCTCTGGACAACACCTACTGGACAAAGACCCCTTTCCAGCCTGGATAGGTAGCTATCACCCCCTACCCCATCTTCAACTAAGGACTTGGACTCTGCTTCTCTTCCCCACCTGGACTCCAAACCTTCCACTGAGTCTCTTTGTCCTGCTGCTATTGTGCATTTGTGTGTGAACCAATAACTTCATGGGGCTGGGTAGTGTGTTGTCTGTTTAATAAACCTGTTATTTGGACGCCTGAGTTGGGTTTTGCTTTACTACGGTTCTGGCCCTGCTCCAATCTCTGCTCCTCGCCCCTCTAACTTCTGTCTCATTTCTCCCTCTCCTGCTTCTGGCTCGCTGCCCCCTCCAACACCTGTTCTGAGCTCCACTGCCTCCAAACCCCCTGTTTCTTTGCCACTGTCTTATCCCCACTGCCTTTTCCCCTGAGCTCCCAGGTTTTTGCCTAAGTTTCTTTCCTGGCTATCTCCTCCTTGCCACCACTTATCTGCCCCCCCACCCAATATCTCAGCTATCTGCCTCATTCCAGCCTCAAGCTCCCAGGTTTCTGTCTCTCTCTCTTTCCTGGCTGTCTCCTTCTTGCCATCAGGCTTTTTTCCCTTGCACCAGTGACCTTGAGTAACCCTGAGGCCACTTGATCTTAAGTTACCCCAAGCCTCAGGTTCTCAGCCAGCTTCTCTCTAGTCCACCAGTTCTAATCCCGGTTCAGGCAACTTTCATTCCCTACACTTTAACTCTGTCTCTCACCTTAACCTTCCCCCAGGTACCCCAAGCACACACATATGTACCGTACCATCCAAGTTAGGAACTTACTTGTGTGTATGTGTAGGTGGGTTGTCTGTGTGTGAATTGGTGAGTGTGTGTGTATATATATATTGATCATTGTGTGCATGATTTATGAATTAGTGATCTGTGTATGTGTACTGAGTGTGTGGGTATAGACAATTGATTTTTGTCTAACTTTTGGGGTGTATAGTGTATGTGCTTCACTTGGTGATAGGTATGCATGTGCCTAGGCTAGTTTGAATGTGTATGTGCCTGAGTTGCTAGTGTGTGTGTGTGTGTGCACCTAATTGATTTGTGTGTTTGTATATGTGCAATTGTGTCACACCCTCCTGTCTAACAGTGCAATATTGAGATCCTGAGAGTTGGCCTGACCCCTCAGGGCAACAATTCAAAAGGCCATCAGAGGTCCTAGAGGCCTACGTCCTAGTGAAAGTCTGTAGACAATGGGTACCTCATTCCCTCAGGCCCCTTTTTACAATGCTGGTATTGGGGTTAAATCCACCTCCCTGCAAAACCCACACTGAACAAGCTCTTGGATGAAGACAGACTTGCCTTAAAAGGCTCAGCTATAGGGACTGAGACAGGTCACATTGCCCTGATGCTTATATTATTCTGCATGGCTAACTGGAACCAGACACAGAATAAAGCAGGTCTCTTGCAAGTGTGTTATGCACTCATAGATGGCTCAACATGAACCAGTAACCACCCACATGGAAAAAAGAACAGTTAAAACCCTCTGGGCTGGAAACCCTCTGGAGGTCTTGACTGGAGACCATTTACATAGTGCTTCATATCCGCAAGAAACAGCAGCCGGCAAGAAGGACGATGTTCACTTCATTTCTGACAATGGCATTTGACCTGTTTAACAGTTTTCAGATCATTCAAGCAGACATAGCTGTCTGCAATGCTGGTTGGAAGAAGTCTGAGAAGAGCTGCACACCATAGACACGTGGATTATACAAGCAATATGTTTCTAAATGGAAAGAACAAAAAAAAAGTGAAACCATAGACAAGCCTGTGACTGATTTAAACTTCAAGAGCCCATCTCATCATTGTGAGGGGGTTCATCAAATCCTTTTTTCAGTGACTGGGTTATTGTCATTGGGATTTGGAACAAAAAAAGACTCAGGGAGACTACTGAAAAACCAGAGCTGACCCTAACAAAGCAATTCACATTTGCCCAGCAAAAAGATGCAGCTTTGCCTCAACAGTAGATGCAAAACCTGTCAACACAACCCCGCTGCCTCAAAAATCAACACCCTCCAAAATAAAACCATCAGAATCCATGGATCCTACAAGGTGATATCATGATCAGTGCACCAGATGCCCTCATAGGAACTATGTGGGTGAAAGAACTGGACAAGAACTACACACCAGGATGAACTCTCCGAGCAAAAAAATATAAAGCACAAAAAAATATAAAGTACACCTGGGAGAAGAATTCCTCAAGGACCGCACCATCAAACCCTCTGAGTTCTTCAGAATATTGAACCCTCTGGTAATAAGAATGAGGTGAACTGGTCAACTTTCTCACCTATTTTTGAGTTGCTTGTATCCGTGAAAAAAACACTATGCTGTTATTCTGGATTTATGCTTGACATTGGTATCCAGTGGGACTGGGACAATAGTGAACCAGGAAACATCTGAGTAATTCTTATTCTGTGAGCCACTTGTTGTGATTGTTTTTTGTTCTTCATCGTGCATGTGATACCAGCAATGTTCTCTGTGCTGAGCAAGATGACAAATGAAAGGAATCACCAGCCCCAGCAGAAATGATGCTTTTGGCTCCCAACCTACCAATAACTGTACTCCTCGCTTCTCATGTTGGACAGTCAGGAAAGGGTCCATGGACTATTATTGGTCCACAGGTTTGCAGGAAAAACACAGACTGGAAAAGTCATAAGCTAGGACCCCTCTTAAGTTTCAGTCAATGGTTTCAATCCAGGAAGATTCAGCTAAGTGTAGAAAGCCCTGTCATCGGGTCCTGTGGCCTGACCCAACCGTGCTGCACTCACTTCAGCAACCATTCAGCGCTTAAAGTTCTTGCAACAGACCTTAGCTATTCTGTTATTTTATTCTTGTTCTCCCCTTCCAAGCCAAAATTTAATTACAACAAACTTTAAAACCATTAATGACCATACAGTTACAAATGCTTACCTAATAACTAGACTCACCATTCATCACTGAGGTATTTTGGGCTGTCACCTGGACTTCCTGGCCTCCTCTGGAACATCAAGATGCCTGCTGATGGGATGTGGTGAGTTGCCTGGATCTGGCTGGTCCATGCTCTAAGGCAGGGGCAGGCAATTATTTTGGGTGGAGGGCTGCTTACTGAGTTTTGGCAAGCCATTTAGGGCCACATGATAGGCAGCCAAGGGCAGATAAATATTAATTTTCTAAATATTTTAGGAGCCCCGCGGGCCAGATAGAATGGCCTGATGGGCCACATCCAACCCACGGGACACATTTTGCCCACCCCTGCTCTAAGGGATCCATTTTTTTAACCTGTTTTGGTTGTTGCCTGTCAGAGACCCACTTGTGTAAAACCATAGACTTAGTGCCCTTCACAGCCTTCCCCTGTAGGATCGGGAGAAAGTATTGTCTATTTCTCCACAAAACTCATCAATCTGTGATAAAAACTGCATAATATCATGCAGCAACTTCTTTTGGTGCCACTATAGATTGCAAGCATTCTTTTCCCTATCCCCAAGACAGTCAGTGTTTTTTACTTGGAGTGGGAGAAGCTCTTGGGAGCTCCCAAACATAATGGTTTTGTTATTGTCTTAGTCCTTCTCTTCCTTCTCCTGCAAGTCCTCAATGACTCTGATGACAGGTCCTAGCAACCAATATTTTGGCTTTCAATTTTCTGTTGAGCAAAATGTCAACCAGTTGCAGGCTTCATTGCTGCTGATCTCAAAAGGAACAGTGCTAAGTATGGATCAGAATCTGACTCAGCAACCTTTTAGGGTAGGTGTGTAGCAGGAACTGAGCTGATGTAGCTGATGTTAACATAAGAGTGTAATAGTAGTGAAATGTAACCATGTTAGTTTTGTCCTGTAAGTAACTTGAAAACTCCATTTTGTATTCTTCTGCTTGACATAAGTGAATGAACTCTGTATGCCCTTTTTTGAATGGGTGTATGTGAAATGGAGAATGGTCAGAGAATGGCATAGAGACAGGAGAAGAAGATTTAACTGTTTATGTAGCAACAAGCAGAAACTGTAACAGAAACAATTGGTGACAGATAGGGGGGACAAGGCTGAACTCCTCAACGAGTTCTTTGCCTCAGTGTTCCTAAGCGAGGGGCACGACAAGTCTCTCACTGGGGTTGTAGAGAGGCAGCAGCAAGGCGCCAGACTTCCATGCGTAGATCCTGAGGTGGTGCAGAGTCACTTGGAAGAACTGGATGCCTTTAAGTCGGCAGGCCCGGATGGGCTCCATCCGAGGGTGCTGAAGGCACTGGCCGACGTCATTGCAGAGCCACTGGCGGGAATATTCGAATGCTCGTGGCGCACGGGCCAAGTCCCGGAGGACTGGAAAAGGGCTAACGTGGTCTCCATTTTCAAAAAGGGGAGGAAGGAGGACCCGGGCAACTATAGGCCGGTCAGTCTCACCTCCATCCTTGGTAAAGTATTTGAAAAAATTATCAAGGCTCACATTTGTGAGAGCCCGGCAGGACAAATTATGCTGAGGGGAAACCAGCATGGGTTTGTGGCGGGCAGATCGTGCCTGACCAATCTAGTCTCTTTCTATGACCAGGTTACGAAACGCCTGGACACAGGAGGAGGGGTGGATGTCGTATACTTAGACTTCAGGAAGGCCTTCGATACGGTATCCCACCCCATACTGGTGAACAAGTTAAGAGGCTGTGATGTGGATGACTGCACGGTCCGGTGGGTGGCGAATTGGCTAGAGGGTCGCACCCAAAGAGTCGTGGTAGATGGGTCGGTCTCGACCTGGAAGGGTGTGGGCAGTGGGGTCCCGCAGGGTTCGGTCCTTGGACCGATACTCTTTAATGTCTTCATCAGCGACTTGGACGAGGGAGTCAAATGTACTCTGTCCAAGTTTGCAGATGACACAAAGCTATGGGGAGAAGTGGACACGCCGGAGGGCAGGGAACAGCTGCAAGCAGACCTAGATAGGTTGCACAAGTGGGCAGAAAACAACAGGATGCAGTTCAACAAGGAGAAATGCAAAGTGCTGCACCTAGGGAGGAAAAATGTCCAGCACACCTACAGCCTAGGGAATGACCTGCTGGGGGGCACAGAGGTGGAAAGGGATCTTGGAGTCCTAGTGGACTCCAAGATGAACATGAGCCGGCAGTGTGACGAAGCCATCAGAAAAGCCAATGGCACTTTATCGTGCATCAGCAGATGCATGACAAATAGGTCCAGGGAGGTGATACTTCCCCTCTATAGGGCGTTGGTCAGACCGCAGTTGGAGTACTGCGTGCAATTCTGGGTGCCACACTTCAAGAAGGATGCGGATAACCTGGAGAGGGTACAGCGAAGGGCAACTCGTATGGTCAAGGGCCTGCAGACCAAGCCCTATGAGGAGAGACTAGAGAAACTGGACCTTTTCAGCCTCCACAAGAGAAGGTTGAGAGGCGACCTTGTGGCTGCCTATAAGTTCATCACGGGGGCACAGAAGGGAATTGGTGAGGATTTATTCACCAAGGCGCCCCCGGGGGTTACAAGAAACAATGGCCACAAGCTAGCAGAGAGCAGATTTAGACTGGACATTAGGAAGAACTTCTTCACAGTTCGAGTGGCCAAGGTCTGGAACGGGCTCCCAAGGGAGGTGGTGCTCTCCCCTACCCTGGGGGTCTTTAAGAGGAGGTTAGACGAGTATCTAGCTGGGGTCATCTAGATGCAGCACTCTTTCCTGCTTATGCAGGGGGTCGGACTTGATGATCTATTGAGGTCCCTTCCGACCCTAACATCTATGAATCTATGAATCTATGAATCTATGAAGAAGGATGTGGATAACCTGGAGAGGGTACAGCGAAGGGCAACTCGTATGGTCAAGGGCCTGCAGACCAAGCCCTACGAGGAGAGACTAGAGAAACTGGACCTTTTCAGCCTCCGCAAGAGAAGGTTGAGAGGTGACCTTGTGGCTGCCTATAAGTTCATCATGGGGGCACAGAAGGGAATTGGTGAGGCTTTATTCACCAAGGTGCCCCCGGGGGTTACAAGAAACAATGGCCACAAGCTAGTAGAGAGCAGATTTAGACTGGACATAAGGAAGAACTTCTTCACAGTTCGAGTGGCCAAGGTCTGGAACGGGCTCCCAAGGGAGGTGGTGCTCTCCCCTACCCTGGGGGTCTTCAAGAGGAGGTTAGACGAGTATCTAGCTGGGGTCATCTAGACCCAGCACTCTTTCCTGCTTAAGCAGGGGGTCGGACTTGATGATCTATTGAGGTCCCTTCCGACCCTAACATCTATGAATCTATGAATCTAAGGTGCCAAATATAAGTTACCAGTTGGTAAATTAATTAATGGCTGGCTGAAGAATCCCTTTGAGGCCTAGGGCACAAAGGAGATAACGAGGAGGAGGAATGCACACTTCATGCCAGATGGGCAGCAAGAACACTCCAAGGCTGACATACCTACTTTTACCACCAAACTGACCTCAGGCTGAGATAAGCTGAAGACAAATGAAGAACAACCGCAAAAACAGAAGCTGGGTATGGAAAAACCCCAAAGCACTGAAACAAAGTGCCAATCCCTATAAAAGAAGACTTTAAAAATGCCAAGTTGGGTGAGCCTCTGTTTCAACTGCTGTTTCCTTGGAGCACAGATGTGTCTGTCCACCCCACTCCAAGCTGCTATCTCCAAGATCTTTCTCTCTCTCAATAAGGCCTGGGCCGGCCACCCAGTGCTATTATTGAACAACTGCTGCTGGTAACTATAATTTCTGAATGGAATGGTTGTTTTGTGTTTGCATGTGCCTGTGTGTAATGATGTGTATGGTAATGTGTGTGTGTCTATATGAGCGGTGTGTCCGAACCTCTATGTCTAATTCATATAATCAACAAATGCAGCATTTTGCCTTATCCCCCTTTATAAAGTCTTGCTCTTGATTTGGCAATTGGAATTTAAAGTAACAGGTGCTTTATTATTTCAACCCCATTGTCCACCACCTTTTTGCATTGTGGAGAATAAGGACTACCGGTTACGCATTGAAACTCATCCTTCACTGCAAAGTGTTCGAACTCAGACCTGCTATGTTATGCCTCATTGTTAAATATAGCTATGGCAAGGATATCGTGTGTGGAAATATTTAGATATGTAAAATCCCCTGGTTAGATATAGTATCTTCTATGTTGACCATTTCAGGGAAGTATGGGAAAAAAATTCTAGAGCAAGTACATAGCTCTATCTGTTATGGATAGAGGCACTCACATAGCCAGGGGACAAGCTGAGGTCAGGGTGCCAGGGATCATAGTCCCAACAGTGAGGAATCAGGAGAGTGTCCAGGAGAAAGGCAGCTAGTATTCTGGAGTGAGACTGCTGAACAGTTTAATGACCATTGCCCAGATGGACTTCATTAAGGGCTCTGGTGCCTCTTCAGGCCAAGCAGGAGACATGGCCAGCCTGACACACCAAGCTGGATGTATCAGCTTGGGTAGTGTGCCTGTAATGGCTCCTAATATTTTCTAGCCTCCTTTACTCCCAGAAGACAATTTTCCCTGTGTCACTAGAACAGGCTTTTTTCCTTGCCTTGGCCTGTATTTTTGGTATATGCATCAAGCATTAACAGCATCTTTTAGGTCACCATTCAAAGCCCTTCTCTTAGATTCTTCAGTTCCTAAATGGCCTTCAGAGTTTCATTTTAAAACAGTTGATCTACCTCCTTAGGAGTCAGTCTCCTCTTGCCTTTAGACAAAATCCAGTTTATTACGTAGAGCTTCCTTTTATATTGCTAATATAGTCTAGGATCTGCTAGACTGCCCACCCTGGACTAACAGCCATAATTACTTTCTAGAGGGATCTCATCTTAAGAAGTAGTCATGTCGATCACAGTCCGTGTAACAGCTGGGATCAGAAAGGGTTTTTAAAATCAAATTAATATATACCATTTCTAGCTCAGGGCATGACTCTTCCTTATTTATGTCAAATGCTCTAGTCATCTGCAACCACTAAAACTCTCTGAGATTTATGTGACACATTTATAGCTAGAAAAATATCTCTGCATTCCCCAAAGACCATTTGTCAGGCCTCTTTGGCACTCATATCAACACTCAATTTTTTTTGTTAGCATATATGACACCACACCGCTGCTGTCCAATTTTGGCCCCATTACTATAAGAGGATTGCTCTAATACCCTTCTTAGAGACATCTGTGGACAATTTAGTTATTATTGTAGTACCTCAAGGGACTGAGGTCCCTTCCACCCCTTATTTTCTATGAGTCTATGATTCTAAGACTGAGGCCTCTTTACTTAACTCCGATTAAGACATATCCATCTCTACTGAATCCACTTGTTGACATGGGCTGTTACGTTAGGCACAAATACACAGTTCGCTAGTCCAAATAATCTTTTGTATCCCTGTTTGTCAGCTGGCCCATGCATGTCAGCAGACACATCTACACGAGACACCATGTTGCCATCGGGCACTAACCATGATGCCACCGCTACTGTGCAGTAGCAATAAGTTAGCTCATTGCTGCTGCACAGTAGGGTCAAAAATGCCCTGTGTGCCACCAGGACTGCTCAGTACCAGTGAGTACTATGCAGTCATTTAGCACTTGCAGTAGCAAGTGCTAAATGACTGCGCAGTACCAACTGCACAATCAGGGGCTTGTGTAGATGTGCCTGGTAATGACAGTAGCCTTCTCTGGTCTTGCTACTTTAACTTTGGTCCCAGGTGCTTCTAATTCCATTGAATACATTTGCACTTGCGCTTGCTTAGCTTTCACCCACGCAGAGCGATACATAATCATAACAAAGTGCTCAAACTTGGACCCAAGCTGCCCCACCAGGGCCAATGGACGCCAATGACAAGAGTACATTTGAGAAAGAAATAGTGCAGATTATGATTTTCCCCTGGTATGAATAATGCAAAAAAAAAAAGGCTTGGAAGCTGACCAATACTACTACTCATTATTACCGAAGGTTTTTAAATATTCTGCCCCAGGGCCGATGTTTATGATAAAATGTCTGAAAACTGTACCCAGTCAACAGTGAGGTCCTTTGAGAGACACTTTTATAGCTCTGCTGAACTCTGAGAAGTCAGACATCATGTACTCAGTAAATAGAGGACTGCAAAAAGGCGCCGCTGTCAGTGCTTATAAGGTATTTTTAGATGACAGGTCCTGAAATGAACAGACATAATGATTTTACAGACACGTTGACAGATCACAAATGAACCCAGATACACACTTTGGCACAAGACTGTCTGGAGGGAAAATAAATTCTTTAACAGTAGTAGCAGATTTCTTGCACCCACAAAGCAATGGCAGAGGTATGCATGGGCCTCACTGTCACTGCCTCCTGTGGATAGAGTCAAACTTGCCTCGGGGAGGAGGAGGGGGTTGTTTGGGGGTTTTTTTCTTATGAGCTCACCATCTAGGCCCTGATCTGGAAAGGGAGGGGAGTATTGCAGTGTACAATTTGTGCATTTTGAAGCTGAAGGTAGCCTGAGGACACAATGTGTCCCAGCATGCAGTGCTTCATCTATAATTTTCCCTTTTTTATGCAACTTATGTGATGGCACTTAGGCTTCTGGGAAGCCCTTGTGTAAGCAAAATTTGGACTCTTCAGTATACACTCTAACACCACTTATTGTTACCAGAAATCCTCAAGAGCCTTCTTTTGCCACAGCCCTGTCCCATGATTTTCTCCATAATTTCATAGTGTCATAGTGCTTAGGGTCGGAAGGGACACAAACAGATCATCAGGTCCGACTCCCTGCCCCGGGCAGGAATGGGTGCCGTGGTCATATCACCCCAGCCAAATATCTGTCCAGCCTCCTCTTGAAGACCCCCATGAGAAGGTGTGATCTTGAAGACCCCCATGAGAAGGTATGATCTGGACCTTTCTTATTAATTCCTTAAAATGTGTCACTAGAGTGGGAACAAAGTGAAGGTACCATTACGTTAGCCTGACAAAATGAGGAAAAGGGCTTCAGCTATTATGGAGATGAGGAACATCTAGCTAGACACATGGACTGATGGACTGGCCATGCATGGGGCTGGGGGTATTGCCTCTAATAAACTGCTTCCCATTGTAGACCTTGTCTTGGCTGCTTATAGCTTTGCCAAACATTAGCCATTTAGCCAGTCCTTTTCAAGCCAAATACAAACATAACTATTTTAATCCAAAATGGGTCAACCACTTCTGAGACCAAGGCCACTGAACAATATTCTGGTTTGCCCACTTTAAAAGGTGTTGGGACCTTTTCTTTGAAAACTTGTAGCTCCCTCATGCATTGGACCATGGACTTAAAAATGTGCAGGAGTGTCCATTTGTGTAAGGGATGTGTCTTTACCCACACACTAAAAATGCACTTCAAGATGACTAAGGCACCAGCCTTTAGGGCAAATAAAACTGCAGTTTGCAGATACTCGCTAGAAACATCTCAGAGTTGGGAAGATAAAGTATCTGAAGATGTCACTGTTACTGAGCACATTCTAGCATCTATCACAACTCCTAGTAATGACCAGACAGTATATACCCCATCCCCACAGAATAACCGAGGCCAGGGCTACAGTGTTGAGGCCACGAACAGGGCAGAATTGGTGAGGAATGCCAGAGTAGACGGCAACTTGAGCAGCAGCGACCGCGAGATGATTCAGCTCAGCATCCTGAAGAAAGAACAGATGGAGAGCAGCAGAGTAAGGACCCTGGACTCCAGAAAAGCAAAAGTTGACTCACTCAAGGAACTGAATGCCTGGGAGGCCAGCCTGAGAGGGAAAGGAGTCCAGGAGAGCTGGCTGGACTTTAAAGAAACCTTAGCAGGAACAAACCATCCACTTGCTCAGGAAGACTAGAAAGTATGGCAGAAGACCACCTTGGCTTAGCAGGGAATACTTCAGTGAGATAGTACAGAAAAAGGAAGTTTACAAGAAGTGGAAACTTGGACAAACAACTAGGGAGGAGTATGAGAGTATTGCTTGGGCATGCAGAGATGAAGTCAGGAAGGCCCAAGTGCAATTGGAGTTGCAGCTAGCAAGGGATGTGAAGGGTAACAAGAAGGGTTTCTACAAGTATGTCAGCAACAAGAGGAAGGTCAGGAAAAGTGTAGGTCCCTTACTCAGTGGGGGAGGCAACATGGTGACAGATAAATGTAGAAAAGGCTGAAGTGCTTGATGCCTTTTTTACCTTGGTCTTCACAGGCAAAGTTAGCTCCAAAACTCCTGCACTGGAAAGCACAGTTTGGGGAGGCGGTGAGAAGCTAACAACAGCAAAAGAACAAGTTAGGGACTATTTAGAAAAGTTGGGCATATACAAGTCCATGGGTCTGGACATGGTGCACCCAAGGGTGCGGAGGGACTTGACTGATGTGATTGCAGAGTCACTGGCTTTGAAAACTCATGGCAATCAGGAGAGGGCCCAGATGATTGGAAAAGAGAAAATATAGTGCCCATTGTTTCGAAAGGGAAGAAGGAGGATCCAGGGAACTACAGATCAGTCAGCCGCACCTCAGTCCCTGGAAAAATCATGGAGCAGATCCTCAAGGAGTCCATTTCTAAGCACTTGGAGGAGAAGGTGATTAGAAACAGTCAACCTGGATTCACTAAGGACAAGTCATGCCTGACCTACCTGATTACCTTCTGTGATGAGGTGACTGGCCCTGTGGGTGCGGGGAGACCTGTGGATGTGGTGTACCTTGATTTTAGCAAGGCTTTTGATATGGTCTCCCACAATGTTCTCGCAGGGAAGCTCAGGAAGTATGGGCTGGATGAATGGACTGTAAGGTGGATAGAAAACTGGCTGGAGCATCGGGCTTAGAAGGTAGTAATTAATGGCTAAATGTCTACTTGGCAGCTAGTATCAAGTGGAGTGCCCCAAGGGTCAGTCATTAGGGCTGGTTTCATTCAATATCTTCATCAACAACTTGGAAAAATGGATGGAGTGTATCCTTAGCAAGTTTGCAGACATCATCAAGCTGAGTGGGATAGTAGACACATTGGAGGGTAGGGCTAGACAAATTGGAGAATTGGACCAAAAGAAATCTCATGAGGTTCAATAGGGACAAATGCAAAGTCCTGCACTTAGGGCAGAGCAATCCCATGCATGGGTACAGGCTGGGTGCTGAGTGGCCAAGCAGCAGCTCTGCAGAAAAGGATCTGGCGGTTACAATGGACAAGAAGCTGGATATGAGCCAGCAGTGTATTCTTATTGCCAAGAAGGCTAATGGCATCCTGGGCTGCATTGGTAGAAGGGTTGCTAGCAGACTGAGGGAATTAATTATTCCCCTGTATTCAGCACTGATGAGGCCACCTCTGGAGTCCTGTGTCCAGTTGTGGGTCCCCACTACAGAAAGGACATAGACAAATTGGAGAGTCCAGCAGAAGGCAATGAAAATGATTCAAGGGCTGGAGCACATGACTTGTAAGGAGAGGCTGAGGGAACTGGGCTTATTTAGTCTGGAGAAGAGAAGACTGAGGGGGGATTTAATAGCAGCCTTCAATTCCCTGAAGGGTGGGTCCAAAGAGGATAGAGCTTGACCAGGGGTGGGTAAAATGGCAGATCCGGCCTGTGGCCAGACTCCATTTCCCAGCAGCCCCAGCCTGTATCTCTGTGGCCAGATTCAATGGAGACCCCAGCACTGGTGTGGCCATGACAACACGGGGCCAGGGTTTCTATGGAGACCAGCCCCAGCAGTACTGGCAGGGCGTGAGGCTGTGGGGAGCTGCTCCAGGGCCAGGGCTGGGATCTTGCGGTGGTGGCAGAGTTGTCTAGAGCCCGGGCAGAGCTGCAATCCTCCGCCCGCATGCCCCAGGCAGTGGGTCGCAGTTCTGCCCCAGATCTGGACCATGCGGTTACCACCACAAAATCCCAGCCCCAGCCTTGGAGCAGCTCCCCACCCAGCTGCCAGTGCCACTGGGGCTGGTCTCCATGGAAACCCCGGCCCTGGACTGTCAGGGCCCTGCCACTGCTGGGCTCTCTATGGAAACCGGCTGCTGTGATGCTGGCTGGGGCTGCTGGGAAATGGAGTCTTCTGTGGGCTTGATCCAGCCTGACGGCCAGACTTTGCCTGCTGCTGAGCTGGGCTGTTCTCAGTGGAGGCAGACGACAGAACGAGGAGCAATGGGCTCAAGTTTCAGCAAGGGAAGTTGAGCTTAGATATTAGGAAAAACTTTATTGTGTGGAGGGTAGTAAAGCACTGGAACAGGTTACCCAGAGAGGTTGTGGATTCTCCATCCTTGGCGGTTTTTAAGAGCCAGATAGACAAAGCTTTGGCTGGGATGATCTAGTTGGGTTGACCATGCCTTGAGCAGGGGGTTGGACTAGATGTCACCTCCTGAGGTCCTTTCCAATCCTAACTTTCTATGATACTATGATTTACCTTTTCTAGCCCATTCTAGCATAATTTTATGCTTCTAACATTTCACATCTTACCTGTCTCATTTCTTAGGCAAACTATCCATATGTTTTAGCCTCTGCTCATCCAGGTTTTTTTAAGGTCCTGGACCATTCTCATGATGCTACCCTGCGCCCTTCTAATTCTGCAAGATCTCCCTTGAGATGCGGGGACCCCAGGACACACACAATCTTCCACTCCATTGATTTATATAAAAACACAATATTATCCTCCATATGACTCACCAACCTATAGCTTATGCAACATACTTGTTTGCTTTCTTCGACCACAGCTGCACACTGAACGGAGCTTTCTATTGAGCTGTCAGCAGTGACGCATGCATCCTTTTTTTGTGTCAATACACTTCATTTAGAACCCTGTCAGATGGAGGAATAGTTTAATTTCTCCCTCTGATGCTCATTGCTTTGCATTTACCAACACTGGATTTTTTTCTGTTGTGTGGCCCACAGAAGCACAAGACTGGGAGGGATGCCCTGGGTCACAGGGTTAGCTCTTTGGCTATTGCAAGCAATGTGTCGTGGAATCTGGTTCATCGAGCTTCATCTTGAAGGACGGTTGAGTGGCACTGTGGGTTTTCTGACAAAAGCAGCTTCTCACACCTAGCCCTGCGCAGCCATCTGTGGACCCAAGAGGCTTGGCCACCCCCATAGTGGCACTGTCATCCTCAACCACAAGGAGACTCAGTGCTGAACAGCTTGGCCCAGGACCTTTTCTTCCAACCCCTCAGCCTAGGGAAGCCCATCGTTTTATTACCAAAAAAGAGCCCACAATAGGACCCTATTCAGGATTTTCAGACATGGAGATTTAAGCAAAGAAATGATTTTGCTTCTCAGCAGCATCCCTATCTTCTTTAATTGCTCACTGTGATCTTGGATCCATTGGTTCTTTTGTCGTGATTCTTCCTGCTTCTAATTAGCACAATTTTGGTTTTGATACCTTTAGTTGCCACAAATTTCATTTTGGCCTTAAGGACCAGCAGAAAGGAGGTGGTCTCCTCCTCAATCGCAGCTGTCTCCATACATCTCTCTTCATTGCTCCTGTGACCGTTTGCTGGACTTGTCTATGCGCAGCTCACGATTTCTGTCCCATACGCTGGGCTCCCTCTATGAGTCGTTCAAGCTACAGACTCTACATTGAATGCGAGGCTCCACTGACTTCTGTGCTGTCTTTTATCTTCATAATGAGCTAAAAGGCATAATCTCTATTGTCTTTTATCTCCAACCTCCAGAGACCAGGAAGCCTACGCGAAGCCTGCATTAAGTATTGCCTGATCAACGGGTCTGTTTGCACTGCAGGTATATATACTCCATACTGCATGTGAGCTAGGAAAGGCCTGATCCCTGAAGTCCATCAATGGACATTTCAATAAAGGCTGTAAAATGGGCTCTTAGGTGGTAGGGGCCCCAGATCCTCAAGGGCATTTAGGTACTGAGCTACCACTGGCTACACGGCAAGTGAGAAACCTAAGTACCTGTGGGGTTGTGGGCTTCAGCTTCTCAGGGCCTGGATCCTGACTCTGAAGCATATTCATAAGGCTTTGTGTAAATAAATGATGTGCTCAAGTCAAAGTTAGCATTAAGCAAATTCCTGTAGCTGGTGCCAGGCAGCTAAGACCAAGTGGATAAGCCAGAAAGAGTGATTTATATATTGCCATGGGTGCAGCAAGTAAAAGAACTATAATTGTTTAGAAAGAGAGAAATGTTGCCTTGTTACAGGAGGCACATTGTCCAAGGGTTTAACTCCTAAGGAGTCCTTGTGTTGTGATGCTTCAATCATTAATTCCCCCCTTGAGTATCTGGCTGACTGCCCCGCATCCACCACTGAATGGTACCTCTCTCTCTTTATCCACTTATGGACCTCATCCAAATCTTCCTGAAGTCAACGGGAGTCTTTCCATTAACTTTAACAGGCTTTTGATAATGCTAACCATGCTTTGAACAGGGCCCTAGCTTCACATACCGGCTTTCTTTATCACTCTAACCACACGCTGCAGGAAATTGCAAACCTGCCCCTTTGCAAGCCACCTATTTTCAGAATTTGAGAAATAAAAGTGAGGCTTCCTCCCAGAATGATTACAGCACCCATAATTATCTCCCCAGGTAACAAGACATCAGGCCAGATCATCAGCTGGGAACAATCGGTGGAGCTGCACCGAAATCAACGCAGATTTACATATGCCGATGAGTTGGTCTCCAAAGGGTAGTAAATTCTGGCACCGTCAGTCCCAGAAATGAGCAATTTCCCAATGTGCTTCTTATCTCTAATCCCACTGGTTTGTTTTCATTTTTAATTAGTGGATTTTGAACAACAGCAGCAAATATTTGCGGCACGCCTGAGTGAGAAAACAAATCCAAAGAAGCGTGCCGAGGAGCGCCTAAAACCTAGGTCACCGATCCAGATCTTTCGGGCAAGGTCCCCTTTCTCAGCTGGTTACTCTGGTGGGCACCCCCTTTTTTCTGTTTTATTAACAATCCCATATTCTGCTCCTACAGCCACCCCATGACAACTTAACCAGAAAGCCAGTCTTCCCTTTCATCCATTTATATTTCCTCTCTTCCTTCTTTCCCATCCCTTCTTCTGTGTACTCTTAAGAATTTGCCTCCTATCCCTGAGGGTCATATGCACCTCTCGGAGAAATACCATCCTAAACCAAAGTCTGCAGCTATCTGTATTTAACAAGGGTAAAACTCTTTGTCTTTGGATTCACTCTTGATACAATCTGCACATTCCCCTCTCTTGTCTGATCACAGTCCTACCTAGTTATTCTGCTCATCTATCCCACCATAGGCCTCATCTATAGTTCAGTGAGCCAAAATGGCATCTTTGCCTTGGTGCCAACAGGCTTCAGATCAAGCTCCATGTTGCAAATGAAAGATTGGCCCAGTAGAAATCAAAAGGCTACCCCCAGAGCCAAAGTGTGTTGTGATTTTCATTCTTTTGCGGGCCCGGTTAATGGGATATAAATTCCTCCTCTCCAGTAAGGAAATAAGTAACTTCCACTGAAGTGCCCTACATTCCCAGACCCGTTCTATAACAAAGGTATTTGGTATCCAAAATAGCTCCGCTGTGAATCTCAACCGCACAAAATAAATAGGATAAAACTATAGGGGGAAATAAGTCACAAGACTCTCCGCATCTGCCCAAAATAACACTCCTAAACTCATTCGGTTGATGAAGTGGCATTGACAGCGTACAAACAGTGCAGGGAAAATCAAACGTAACTCAAGCTACAGTCTATTAAAACACTGTTGCTCCAAGACTGGTTCTTCCAAGATCAACACGGAAATTTCTTTACTGCTTCAGATGTGGAATGTCCTGTTTGGTTCACAGCTCATTTAAATTCTCTGTACAACTAGAAGTTGATCTAGTTTTTTGGTAACTGTGTTCAGCTGTAATTGTCAGCTGCAATAAATACCGACTTATTGCTCCCGTGCCACACATGGGAAGGAGGCATTAGGACACCTTCCTGGGTCTCTGCCAAAAGTACAGGTCTGATCCTGCTGTGTCTGTGAAAGTTCCCATTCATTTCAGTGGGCATCCCAGGCGATCAACACCTACGAGTCAGGGACAAAATCTGTGCCGACACACACAGCGGCAACTCCGTGCCACCTCTCTAGTGTCAGTGGGTTTGCCTGGAATCCGGCTCCGTAAAGTTTCTCGGCTCTGCTGCAGGAGGATGTGAGTTGGAGAGGGCGAGTGAAGGGACTGAAGACAGCTAATCTATTTAGCCCTAAAAAAATATTGATATGCAGTGTTGTAAATTGTTCTACCTAGAGTGCCTGGTCCATGTCCCACCGCACCTGGGCATGGTCACAGGGGAACAGAGCAACTGAGCACAAGGGGATGAAGCAGCAAGAATACCAAGGATTTTATGAGAGGTCTGACATAAGCTCCCTGCGTTGTGCACAAAACCCAATATAGTGGCTGACTGGAAGCCGACAGGTTGCAAGAGGAGTTGTAGAAGGGACAATTTGGAGGGCGACACCAGTAAGCTTCCAAGGAAGCTCCATGTGTTCGGGGAGGGAGCCGAACCTCTGCGCCCAGCGTACCACATGGCTGCAAGCAGCAGCACTGAATACAGTACACTTTATAAAGATCCAGTCCAAACGTCATCCCTTTACTATTGCATAAAGCTCTGTGCATGAAACGCCCAAATGGGCATACAATCAGCGCTTGAGTACAAGATCGGAGTGAGATACTTTCCCTGCATAGCCCATGAATGCTGCTATTGTCATGTAAAGAGCCCACAAGAACCATGTAGGCAGCTGGCAGCCCCAGCTCAGATATTGCACCAGTCACCCATTGGCTTCCCTGTACAGGCCCCGATATAAAGGGCATTTCAGGGCATCAGAGGTAAATCCCGTAGCACATAAGTTTTCAAGAACCATAATTTAGGAAACCCAGAAAACGGCCTGTAGAGAGTAAGCCCACAAATAGCCGACATTCAGGAGAGTATGAAGCCAGCTTCCTACTCAGCATCACTTCCTCAGGGCAAGGGAAATATTGTGCAGCACGTTTTAGAGGCACAGAGCAAGGTGTTCAGAACAATTCACCCACACGGTATGTACTAATGGCAGCCAGACCCTGCTCCCCATATGCAGTGATAACTGGGTTCAGCAAATACAGAACTACAATGAATGAGAAGAACTAATAATAAACTTTAATTGTGGAGCAGTAGGCAACCTCTGTGCAGATCCTCTGTCTGGCTCTAACTAACTAGCTTAACCGAGGGCCTCTCTCTCACTTCCCAGTTTCTGTAGTTTAAGTGAGGAAATACCTCTAAATTATAATTTCTATCATTAGCCCATACTCACTCAGGCAGCACCATCACATCAAAGCCTTGGCTGGAATGATCTAGTTGGTGCTGGTCCTGCTTTGAGCAGAGGCCTGGACTAGATATGACCTCCTGAGGTCCCTTCCAACCATTCCAAAATGACTCTATGACATTCAAGGACATGCTCACATGGGTGAGGCTCATGACCTGATCCTGTAGACATTTCACACACCCCTGTATCCAGAAATTGGGACTACCACAGAGGCACACTGAAAGGAAATTCATAGTCTTATAAAAACCTTGAGTGAAACTGGGAGTGTTTTCCTGCATGACTCTTTGTTGAACTGCAATCTGAATGTAACATGAACAGAGTGGGCTGTGTTTAAATTGTCTTGGGTTTTGAGGGAAGGAAGGGACAGAGGTCCCACTGGAGCTCATGGAGCTGCTGTTTCTTCACCACATTTCCCAGCTGTAGGAGATGGGAAAATTCCATATCTAATTTGCAAACATTTTTCAGGCCAAAGGAGGCCATTGTCTTCATGTAGTCTGACCTCCCCCATGCCACGGGACCTAGAATGTGACTCCATCATTTCTGCACATTGATCATATCACACGGCTGAACCTGAGATGATCTTCGGGAAAGCCTCCAGTCTTGATGTTAAGATAATGGATCTCTCTATGCTGTGAACTAATTTCTTAATTGTTTTAAGAAAACTATGTTTTTAAAAAGATAAGATTGGGTGGTTTAAATATTTAAATTATTGGGAATGGGTTGGGTTTAAAAAAAAAAAAATCGGCAGTTTACCCATAATGTTATTATGGGCGGGTGACACGATAACACTTTTCAAACATTTGAAAGGCTGCCATAAAGAAGAGGGAGAACCACTGCTCATGCCTGCTGCAAAGAGCAGGACAAGAAGCAACGGGTTTAAGCTGCAGCAGAGCAGATTTAGATTAAATTTCAGGAAGAAAAAAAGATTGCCCAACTTTAGGGCAATGAAATGGACTGCCCCGAAAACCTTTATCAAATGGGTTCAAAAGTGAAGTGCCTAAGTGGATTGAGGAGGTGGGTTCTCCTCCTCCCTGTTGCTTCCTGTGACTTATTCTCAAGACTAAGATGGTGTGTTACAGGTGTAGGCACATTAACTGGCCTCAAGCAGGGCAGAATAGAATCGTACTTAGATGCTTATGTCTATGTAGACACCTAATAAGTAGAGTATGATCTGGCCGTAATTGGCTAATTTCTAGGTTCTTCTTCCCTTCGTCACTAAATTACCTTACCTGCTGTCAGGTCAAAATTGAAAACTTCCTACCGCTATGACCATAACTGGTACAACCTGTACTGGTCAACGCTGAGTGCTGGGCAGCAATTAATTAACCTAGCAACCTCCAAAAGTGCCAATGGCTTTGGGCGGATGAGCACCTGAGGAGGGGTCCTGGAAGCCTTGATGGAGGAAATGCTGTCGAAAGGTGAATGAGCAAATCACTTAGTGATTTTGCCAGTGGCATCCACACAGGGCCGACTGGGCTCTTCAGCCATGGCTGGCAGCCAATTGAGGAGTGGAGCCCCAAAAGGCTGGTATCTGCACTGGCAATTCCTGCAGCGTAGCTGGTTCCAAACATATCAATTTCTTCCTTCCCTTTGGACCAAACCAGTGTAGCCGAGAGGGGGATGCTGATACATGGGCAAAGCAGCGGCTCCATATCAACTGCCCAAGCTATTGCAGCTATACCACATGGAGAGGACACTACATCCTTGCTGGCAGCATGGACACAACATGGAAGATGGCAGTCACGGGTCATAAGCTCTCACTTGACTGGCATAGAGGAAGGCGCCACAGGTCACCTTCAATGGCAGAAGGAATGATCATGTTCCACTGGTCAGCTACCACCCACCATAATGCCAGGCAGCCCCCAGACAGTTAGATGCTGACCTGCCACCATCTGTCTGCCTCATTGGGTGCATAAGGCTAGGCCAAAAGCTGAAAAATAAAAGGAAACCTCACACCTGGCAAAAATGAGAAACCAAGAACTTTCCATCTTGGAAGCTGGAAGGTTAGGACCATGTATCCTGGCCAGACAGACAATGATGACCTACAGTACGTAAGCAGCATGCAGAAGTCAGCTTTGATTGACCGTGAGCTGTACAAACTCAATGTTGACATTGCAGCACTCCAGGAAACAAGATTTGCAGATGCTGGTTCTATCCAAGAGGCCAATTATGCCTTCTTTTGGCAAGGTAAAAGCACTGAAGAAAACTGTCTGCTTCACCGTGAGCAACTGTCTGCACAGTTCTGACTACAACACCAATCACCCCCTAATCATTAGCAAAGTGAAGACTGCAGCCAAGAAACTTCATAGAGCAAAACCTAAGAGCAAGCCCAAAATCAATACCACTAACACCAAGAACCAGAGGAAGTGACAAGAGTTTGTGAGGGCTTTCGAACGCAGCATTGGAAAGTCACTACCAGAGGAGGCAGAGGATTTTGGGGAAGGTTTAAGAACTGCAATCCATGAAACAGCTGAAGCTACATTTGGGGAAAAGATACCATCCAGTAAGGACTGTTTTGGAGAACATGCAGAAGAACTACTACCTATCATCAGGATCAAGTATATAGCCTATCTGCAACTCAACAAGAAGCCAACAGAGAGCACCAAAGCAAGACTTTGATGGGCAAAAAATGGGGTACAGAGTGTAACCAGGCACCGTGCAAATCAGTACTGGGCTAAGCTTTGTGATGAGATACAAACAGCCTCAGACAAGAAACCTAGAAGTCATGTACGATGGTCTGAAGAAAGCTCTAGGCCCTGCTGTTAACACGGTTGCCCCTCTCAAGTCAAGGAGCGATGAAGGCATTACAGATAGAAGCAAGCAGATGACTCATTGGGCTGAACACTACTCAGAGCTATACTCACAAGAAAGAAACATCACCAGCGAATCACTGGACCAAATACCAACTCTACAGGTCATGTCAGAGTTAGATGTGGAGCTCACTGTAGAAGAGCTAAGCAAAGCCATTGATTCATTATCAAGTGGCAACGCTCCTGGAAAAGATGGCAACCCAGACCAAAATGCTAGTGTACAAGGCTTGCATACTCAGCACTCTCATACATGGTGGGAAAACATGAACAACTTATGTACATCAAGAGAAAAGGTTAAACAGCTTCCACCTGCGCTGTTTATGCCGCATACTCAACATCAAATTCAAGAAAGTTACCATCGCAGAGGTTCTACAGAGTGCAAATTTACCAAGCGTGACATCCCAACTCAAACAGATGCCTGCACTGGCAAAGCCATCTGAGCAGATTGAAAGATGGACGTATACCCAAGGACATGCTATACGGGGAACCATTGGAGGGAACAAGAACAATCAGGCATCCCACACTTCACTACAAAGACACACACAAGTGAGATATAAAACCATTCGCAATTGATCCTGAGCAATGGGAAACCTTGGCAAGCAATCAGAACAAGTCATCATCTCCACCAAGGTATCAACATCCACGACAGGAATTGGCCCCAACAGCTTGAAAAGAAAAGAGTCCATAGGAAGCAAGCAGCTCCCAAACCACCCAACCATGACACACACACTTGCAACTACTACCACAGACCATGCAAATCTTGGATTGGATTCAGTCACATGAGACACTGCAAACCAATATCCCCCGTCTCTTGCAGACAAAAGGATGCCAACCACGTGCTTCATTCTCTATCCATGCATTATCTTGCTGCTCTCCCTTCTCATCAGTAAAGGAACTAACTCTCTGTTCCTCTCTCCCTCTTGGATTTAGAAATGATCAGAACAGCACAGCACAGAAATAGCAGAGGGCTCCTGTTCCAAAATCAGAGAATCGGAGGGGTGGAAGGGACCTTGTGGGTCACCAGGTCCAACCACCTGCAGAGCTGTAGGATGCGCTATTTTGCCCATTGCTTATCCGTCTCCCTATACTCCCTTCTGGATCCATCTAGGACTCAGTCTGCAGACTACTTGTCTTTGCTTCCAGGCTTGTCTCTACTTCTGGGCAGTAAAGAGAGGAAGTGGGGTGCAGAAGGACCAGAAGTCAGGAACAGCGATTTATGGGACTGATGCTGGAAAAGTGACTGTGGTACCGGCCTGGCTTTGTTCCAAAGTTGCATGCTGGGAAATGAGATGGGCAGGGTCAACCTCACAGGGGTTTACATCAAAGTGGTGAGCAGATATGGGCTTGAGGATGACTTCAAGCTCCCCCTTAACTACCAGTGCAGATTTAGGTTTAGGGACAGGTGATAGTCCATCGCATGGCACTTGATGACGCTGTTCCAATCTGTCATGTACATCTGTCAGACCTCACAGGGCTGGGCTGTTTTTACATACCGACCACTGAAAGAAAGGCATAAAGCAAATAGATGCCTGGCGGGACAGAGCTCCTGATGTCTGTTTTCCAGAGCGAGGTCAGGGCAAGGTGGATCATTCATAGGCCTGGCATAGCCTATGGGGCTGCTTACGTCCTGAGGACTTCTACAAGGCAGCTCTCAGACATCCCCATCCATAAGTATAATGGGTATTTGGGTCCATACAGAGCACCATACAGAATGGGTATTTGGGTCCATACAAAGCGCATGTGAATCCCAGGTGCTCTTATGGGACTCACATGCGCTTTGTATGGACCCAAATACCCATATAGCCCATTGGGAACACCAAGGTAGCCCTTGGTCTTGCAAAATCTGGTCTCTCCTGAGCTTATATTTCTGCATAAAAACATTTGCTGTGTGGTAAATGGAGCATCTTCAGTGAAGCTGATGTATTTCAATTGAGTTATGCTATCTCAAAGCTAGATGGGATAGGAAGGAAGGCTGAGCGCAGAAGGCTGGATTCAGTTTGAAGCCTAGAGTCATAAAGGTTTCCAACAAAAAATGAGTTCAGTAAGTGCAGTCTAGTTCCACCCGATACCTCCATCATCATGCAGCAGGCTCCACATCTAACCTCATGGTGGCCTCCGCTTAGGGAAAGCCTGAAATGAGTCACTTCTGTCAAGGGATGTGAATGTCAGTAGAAATTAGGCTCTTTCCTAAAGCAACATGACTTTGTCCTATTCAGTCCATTGTCCCCTGACTTGGTGGAAGCAAAGGGAAACAGATTGTCAAGGGAAAGCTACACACTTGTTATTATTGAGCTGAAAATGCCCATCCAGCCGGCCTACAACAAGCCTTCAGTTCAACATGTCTATTCTTCAGGAGCCATTTCTTTCGTTTCTAGTCTCCTGACAGTTTTCCTGGAGCTGCCATCAGGAAATAGCTGTAGAAACTCATCTTTTCCCAGCCACAGATCCCACCAGGGGTCTGTCGCATGGCACATAAATGAGTGTTTTAATTGAAAATGCAATGTTCCCAAAACCGCATAGTCTGGGATGATTTATCTGGTTACATCACAGGCTTTGAAAGAGCCAAGGAGTTTCTCGTGCCCCGGAAAGGTGCGACTGAATGAAGCATTCGCCATTAGGAATAAAAGTGACCCAAGATTAGGAGCTGCCCTTGGCTAAATGTTGTGAGCAACTACATGATTAGCAGAGGTGCTGCTTATATATAGGCAATCGTTGATCCTCTGGATCACGTTGTACATGTGAGAAGCCTAGTGAGATGCCTGATAGATCCATCCATGCCTGACTAGCCCAATTTGAGAGCGACATGGCCTGTTACAAGTTTCACAGACCAGTGTGTTGTCTGAGCTGGAGTCCAAACTTATAGCACTCTGCTTCCTCCTTTCTCACTTTGCTTCTATCCTCTGGATCAAAGCCACTTTATGTTGAGCTGTGCCCAGTGCTGGCTGCTCCTCCCAGATCACATGGGATCGTGCGCACCCCTCCAGCTTTCCACGTTGATGCTGAACCACCACCTAATGCCTCTGATACACGGAGTGAAACTGGAAGCATCAAAGAGGAAGAGCGCTGGCCAGACACATGGGACCAGCACGATTTAAATGAGCTGGAGTTTTTATGTAGAGCAAAAATAGTGGTCTGGCTCATGTTGCCAAATTCAATGTGGCCTTACAGACAAGTCTGTGGGCTGTCTAGTGGAGTGGATGAAAACATGAAGCTGGAAACACAAGAGCAAGTGGCTGATCCTGGCACAGGAGAAGGTACAAGAGGGCTATGTGATAGCAGAGGAATTACAGAGGGCAGCTTGCAGGAATTGGGACTGTGGAGACCTACCTGCTTCTACATGCACGTTCATGTGCTGCCCCTATTACACGCATTATTGTGGTATTTAAGAACTGCAGGAAAACAGTTTAAAAATGAAGTTAAAACCTCCAAGAGGCAGCAGCATAGCTGAGCAGTTTTGTGTCCTGGACAGTGGCAATGTATGGGGTAGCCAGGCCAGTGGCAATGGGGCTGGACCAGCAGTAGCAGCAGCTGCTATTTTTGTGCCCTCCCAGAAGTCAGTGCCCCCTGCAAGCCAGTGCCCCCCCTTTCCTCTGAGCCTAAAACACGTGAAGCCCTGTTAAAATTGGTTCTCTTCTCTAAAAAGAAAGTCCTGACAATTGCTTTCTATTTTTAACAGCCCTTTTCTCCAGAAATAATGAAAGCTTCTCTTAGGCTAATAGGTTTCAAAGACTTTCCCCCGCTGCACTCCTGCTCTGAATTCACTCATTAATCCCTCAGTGCAGCCGCCTGGTGAGAGCAGGCCTTTGTCTGACACACAGCCTTTGTAAAGAGAGCGGGGCCAAGGTGTAGAAACTGCTACTCCAGGATAGACCAGCTCGGTATCTAGTCCGCTGCCCTGCCTCCAGCAGTGAGCCAGGGAGGATGCTTCGGAGAATTAGCACGGGGCTCTTGACGATGACAGTCCTGCGTCGACTCGTTCCACGAGGCACAGAGCTGTGTGGCTCGAAGCCTCGTCGGGGAATCCTTCTTCTGCTTTGTAGTGAGGAGGTTTAAACTCTTCCCTGTGCTTCAGAAAGTTTCTAGTAGTTCGAGTGAGGATGGGGCATGCTACAGGGGAGAAGGGAGCACCTCGACTCCAGCTTTATGCCCAGACAGAAGTTAAGAAATACAAATTGCTCTCAGACATCCATGGAAGAGACTTGAGAGCAGGCTGTATACACCAACCAGCCAACCAGCCACGGAGCACCGAGACCTCAATGGACACCATAAGCTCCCCCTGCACCTCTTATCCCCCCCCACCCCTGGGCCAGGTGGCCTCGGGCTGGACAAAATCGCTTGGGGGGCCAGGTCCAGCCTCCATCCCTGACTTAGGGCCTTGTTAGAAGGTAATTTTGCACCCACTCCTAGAGCTCTTAACCCCTGCACTGTCTGCACATTAATACCTTAAAGTTGTTTTAAGCACTCATTATGCAGCTCAGAGTTAGACCACCCCAGGGCAGGATTATCTCTGATCCGCGCTACCCAGCTGGGGTGTGGCCATTCCCCATAGATGTGCTGCCCAAGCTGAAGTCCTCCAGGATCCCAGGATCTCTCCGATCCCCCACCTGTAGACAAGGGATAGAAACCTGTCCCGGCTCACCAGCTTTTAGTGGCAGCTCACAGCTCCAGGTCCTAGTCCTGGCTGCTCACCTGGCCTCTCGGGGCTGAGCAGGGAAGACGTCTCGACTAAGGGGGTGATTGCTCCAAACTCCAAGCCAGCACTACACCATTTGTGCGACTCTCAGCACACGGCGTAACAAGGCCCTTACCTACCACTGTCTAGACCAAATCTTTAGCTGGTGTGAAGCCAGATCGTCTCCACTGCAGGCAATAAAGTTACACCTATGTCTATAAACTCAGTGCCCCCGCTTTAAATCTTTAAAGCACTGCAAAACACCCACCCATTAGCACAGTATATTTTCCTGCCTCGTTTTCAGCGTTGCAGACTAAGAAGCGCTCCCCCACTTGCCTCCACCGCTGGGCCTCGGCAGAGCTCTGCTGAAGACAACCGCACAGTCCCAGCCAGAAGTGGCCCTTTGATCTATCTTCTCCTCTTCTTCCTGATGTGGACCTCGTCCAAATACACAAGTGCTATAGTCACGTCCTCGCTTCCCTTAGCAGTCACTCAGCTAAGCTGTGCAGGGATTAGCTCTGGTTTGTTTTTTTTTATCTCCCTCCATAAGCCAGGCCCTCTGGCTCTTTAATCATGCGGGTAGGTTTGCCTGCCCATTAAGTAATGCTCCTAATTGCACTTTGCGAGGCACCGTGGCTGGGTCCGCATTGCACTGGAGAATGTGTTTCTCCTGGTTACATAATGGCCGTGTTTATCGCTGTTATCTCTGCCGGGCCATTTATTTTCCAGATATCAAAACCAAGCCAGCGCTTGCTGAAGTGGCCAGGCTGAGTGCAGACAGGAGCTCTCTCAATGGTCATTAGAAAAGGCTTCTTTATGTACAGACTTTGTGCTGCTTTGAGTCTGCCCCTTGCCAGAGAAAGGCGGTGGGGTGGATGCTCCTGGAGGCTATAGTCAGTTTTTTGGCTCGCCAACAGGTGCCAACAAACGCCTCCTACCCACACTAGCCTGCCCATGTGCCCTCCCGGAAATCGTGTCTCTCCTAGCCAAGGAGCCTACGGTGGGGGACAGCTTGAGGTACAATCCTGAGAAGTGCTGAACACCCCCCAAATCCTACTGGGTGCAGTGGTAAAGCCAGGTGTCCAGCCTCTGAGGATGGGGTTGCTGGTCCCTCATGAGCTGATCCCAATTAATTATTGCTATTCCTACTACTGCAGTCTGGGTGGCCCCAGGAAAGCATCATACGTACTCGGATACAAGGGGTACGAGAAACATGGAGGTCTCTATACACAGGACAGATGAGGAGAGGACAGGCCATCTTTGCCATGTTCCAGGTGGAGATCCGTGGCACAGAGAGAGGAAGTGATCTGCCCAGGATCACCCAGGGAGAGAGCTGAAAGGCTTGGCACCCCCTTGCCAGCACCTCAAAGCCATGCCCTCTTCCACACTGAGCAAACAGGCCCAAAGAAATCCAGTTTTCATCACCAGGATGGTTGTGACGGCAGCTTTGTGTGTTCCCATGCTACCAATGTTGGACTCTGACTTTCTGACCAGGTCACTCCCAGGAACAGCACTAGGGTAGGGCAAGGAGTGGGGCATCCAACCTGGGCACTGACTATGAGGGGGCATGGGGAGGCTTTGCTATGGCAGTAGCAGCACTGTGCTGCCCCTGCCTCACCCACATCTGTCCCTCCGCTCCACCCTGCCCCCATCTAGGGTGGTCAGCATGCCCTGCACCCCGGGCCTCCCACGCCCCAGGCACTTAATGGCCATCTCTGGTCACTGCAGCTCTGTATGTGGAGCCGTTCACAAGTTGCAATAAAAAAAACCCTTAAAAGAAAGAAAACAGCTGGTTACACAACTGATCCCAAGCCCGTCCCAGTCTCCTCCATGGCAGGCCAGGTTCACACCAGACTTGAACGTGGCTAAAACCTCAGCAAGATGAAATCCCATAATGAAAACCCTGGCACCGCATCCACTACAGCACTGAAGCCAGGTCTGTCCTGGCAGTCCTCTGCTTGGTCCCGTCACACGCAGAAACCCAGAGCCAAAGAAGTGCAAGTGGTCTTCAAGGCCCCAGCCAGGTGCCCTGAATAGACAGAAAAGTGAAGTAGAGGCCATCTGCAGCAAGACAGACAGGGAAAGACCCAAGCACATCAGGTGCTCATTTCTCAGAGCCATCGAATCATAGCAAATGAGGGTGGGAAGGGATCTCAGGAGGTCACATCAAGTCAACCCCCTGCTCAAAGCAGGATCATCCCCAACTGGATCATCCGAGCCAAGGCTTTGTCGAGCCGAGCCTTAAAGACCTCCAAGGATGGAGATCCATGTGAGACCTGCTCCATAGATCTGCCCACCCACATCTCGCTGTGAGATCAGGGCCTCAGGCAGGTTTCTTGCCCCTAACTGAAGACTGGGACGTACAAACAAGAGAGCTAAAGGGCAGTGACTTGGAGCGACAAGGGGAAGCCTCCCAGAAGTAGCCGGACTATTATAAAACAATGTGCAAGATGATGCCGTGAATATCATTTGCTTGCAAATGAGCCCGTGGAAGCCAGGCTTGCATTTGCACAGCTGGCTTTTGCTTTGTATTTAAACTGTATCTAGTATCTACAGGACTTTATAGTGCCACAGGATGGCAGCAGTCACTCGGCTTTATTCAGCTCTTGCTTTCCATTCCCATCTAAAAAGTCCTTCTTTCCCAGGAGTTAAGAGCTAGAAAAGGCCTATTTGGTCTATGATCGGTCTCGTTGTGGTATTTTCTATGATTCGTTGCTCAGATCTCTTAGTCCCAGGCATCAGGACTTCTGCCCCTTGCCTTGACGGCCTCATCTCACATCAAATCTTAGAAAAATAGTGCTGAATGGGCCCTCTTCCCATCCAACCCCCTGTTCAAGGAAAGATCAGCCTTGACTAAACCATCTCATCCATTTTGGATAAACTGAAAGCAGGCAGGAGCAGAGACAGAACTAGTGAGTTTTGCATCCTGGGAAAAAACTCCCCTGTGCCCCTGGGGGAAAGGAGGGTGGTCTTACCCTGCCCTGGGTGTCCCTGCACCCAGCTCCTGGATCCAAGCACTGCAAAGGGCAGCTCCGTCCCAGCTTGACCCCTCCAGACTGGCCGTGCAATGCGGTCCAGCCCCTACATGTTCCTCCCAGACAAGGGGGCAGCGGGCAGTCCCAGCAGCCAGGCCCACCTCTGTTTCCAGGAGAACCAGGTGTGGTCGGACCGGGAAGGGCTGCGGAAAGAGCCTGGTTCGGTCAGTCTCAGCTGTGTCCCAGCTTGCCTCTGAAGGAGGCACGCGGGGCATCTGACTAGGGTTACCATATTTCCAGTTTCAAAACAGAGCAGAGGACACCTGTGGAGGGGTGGGGGGTACTATGATTGTGGGGGGGGGGGGCAGTGATATGCCCATGCCCTGTCTCTGCCCCTCACTCCCAAGCCACAGCCCCCCCAGCCCTGCTGCTGCCTCTCACTCCTGACCCAAAATACCTCACTCCCAGACCATGTTGTCACCCCTTACTCCCATCCTGCAGCCCCCCCATTCCTGCTAATACCCCTCACTCCTGTCCTGCAGTGCCCCCCTCCCCCCGGACCCTTCCCCCGCTGGAGGGGCAAGCACCTGCCTCACCTCCCCACCCTGCTGCAGCCCCACCACTGGCAGGCACCCACCCCCCTCATGCACACGTGTGTGCACACACACACACCCCCAAGCCCTGGCCTTACCTGCCTGCAGCTGCTGGGGCTTGCGAGCAACCGTATGTGATGCCCCTCGCCTGCTCCCCCCAGCCCCAGCTCCTTGCTGGGGTAAGCCAGGAAAGCAGAGGCAGAGCAAAATCCCGGACATTTGCTGATATTTAAAAAAACCACCCAGATGGAAATAGGAGGACCCAAAAAGAGGACGTGGCCAGGAAAACCCAGATGTATGGTAACTGTATTTGACCCCACGGCAGCATCCACATCATGGCACCCCTGGAAGGGGCCTGTGGCACCCTTTGCACCTGGGTGAGAGCCCCCTGTCTAACCCACTTTTAAAGGATGCCAAGGATGATGATTCCCCCACCTCTAGACACCGACCCCTGGTCACAGTGAGAAAATCCTTCCTAATATCCGAGCTGAATTTCCCTTATTCCAAATTAAGACCATTACTATTTGTCCTGTCTCCTGCGGCCGCAGAGAACAGTCTAACACTGCCCTCTTAACCACCTTCAGGTATTCCAAGGCTGTTAGCAGATCCCCCTTCAGTCTCCTCATAGAAATCACAGAAATGAAGGACTGAAAGAAACCTCGAAAGATCGAGTCCAACCACCCCGCTCTGGGCAGGAATACTTTCAAGGTTTTTCAAGGTCCGTTCCCTTCCATCCCCTTTTATAAATGATACTAGTTCTTCCAGCCCCTCTTTTTAAGCCTTGTTTCCTGGATCTCCAATCATTTTTCTTGCTGTCCAATGGACTCTTTCAAATGTGCCCAAATTTTTCTTGAAGTGCTGGACCCAAACCTGGACACAGGACTCCAGGTGCGGTCTCATCATTGCTGGACAGAATGGAAGAATCACTTCCCTTGACTTGCAGGTGACACGTCCCGCTGCATAACTCGTTGTGCTACTGGTTTTTTCTGCTGCAAGACTCCAGGGGCCAGGGAGAGGAGAGCCCTCCTGCCGGGTGAGTCGGTGGGTGGAAGTTGCTCAACGGAGCAAAAAACTGTGTCACTTGACAGTGCCACTTCTGAGCCAGGGTCCTTCTATTTTCCACTGCTCTGCTGGCACAAAAGGGCCTTAAATTAAAAAAAACCTTTGCAATAGGCCCAGAGGCAAGTCATTTAGGCCTAGATCCACAGAGATATTAGGTGCCTGTGCTGTCCCTGCGGCACAGCCAGGCTGGCCTTATAATGCAACCTCAGAAGAGGGGGAGAGATGTTCTCCTTCCTGCTCTGTGGGGATGGTCCCATCCAAGGTTAGAGCAAAGGCATTCCCACCCCCATAGCCAAAGGTTTCACTGCAAGGGCTGAAGGTTTCACTGCAAGCCAGCACTGTGCACCCTCCTCTACCTTGTGACCCAGGGGCTGCCAGCCTGTAGCAGCCAAGGATGCACGTTGTGTAGCCTGTGCGACTGCGCAGAGGACCGCAGGGTCCCGTCTTGCTATCCACATCAGGTTTCTGCCTAAAGTAGTCACTGCGGTATACCCCACAAATCCTGGTGCGGTCCCCCAACCTCCCCAGGCCACTTACTACTCCCTGTGCAGCATCACAGCTCACATCCATGACGTCCAGGAGTTCAATGGGTTTGCTCCGGGCTCAGCTGCAGTACATCCCACTCCCCAAGAGATGGTGCTCGTGGACTGTACTTGGCCTGGTGATGGGCCTTTTTGATACAGATCTACCTGAGGATGTAACTAAGCATGAGAAGTGACAGAGAGGGAAGGAAACAGGTTTTTAAAAATGATGGATCAGGACATAAGCTTTGTTCTGGTTCACTCTGCCCCCACGGCTTGTCAGGGAACAGGGTAGGGGGCAGAAAATTTCTGCCAGGCCACAGATGCCCTTAATGTGCTACCTAGGGGCCACCCATTTCCTGAGACCTACCCCAGTGCAGGTTTGCCAGATGTCTCTAGATTTATGAACAGACTGTAAAAAAAGGTCCAAAACCACTTGCCTGTTAAAAAAAAAAGGAGCCTTGCATAAGAAACTAAGAAACCATGAGCTTGATTGAAGATCTGTCATTGTACTGAGTCTGGATGCAAGTAATGATGGGCTGACAGAGCAGACCAGCCCCACGTTGTGTCCAAGCAGGAGTACAGCTTGCTGCCCTGCAAGGAAGGTCTCTGTCAGCGCCTTGCTGTCCATGAGAACTTCCATTGCCCCCTCCCCTCCCAGCTACATGCTACCGCTGCATCCCAATTCAACCCATAATCTGAATCCCACCTTTGTCACTGAAGTCCAGGGCCTGGCAGAGGGTCACATTCACATCAGGTAAAACATATATCTGTAAAAAGTTTGATTGTCAGTAAAAAAAATAAAATTATTGAGTTGGTAGCAACCATGTCCCATTGGCAGGAATTATTGCCTTGGTGGGAACTGAGGCAGGCAGTGCAGCAAAGTAACAGCATCTCAGAGAACATGAGAGCTGGGGGCTGAGCCCAAACCTTACCCAAGGGATTTATTTATGTGAGTGGCAGGGAAGCTGATACTGTCCCTGAGAGTCATTCCCAAGAAAGTTTGCAAGATTCAGCCCTACCTCATTATCAAGGACCAGGAGAAATCCTTGCTTCTGGGAAATGGCTGGGCTGGGGACAGGCTTACAGATGCTTTGGCATCCCACTGTAATATCCCCATTTAGAGAACCCTGTGCCACAGCTGAGATCTTTCCCCGCACACAGAGTCCTTGCTGGGGGCCCCAACACCTCTAAGATGTTGCACAATTTGAGGAGAACAATGTGCATCAATGAGATCAATACCCACCCATAGAGTCAGAGACTTAAAAGGGGACCACAAGGGTCATCTCATCCAGACTCCAGAGAGCCTCACTGGGTTAGAAATGCACCAGGGACCTTTGGCATGAGAGGCCAACACCAGAGTCACTACACTGAAGTAAGCCTCTGAGAACAAGAAGACCATCTCAAGCAAAATGTGAACCAGTGCAGGGCAACACTGTTAGATTTCAAGTCCGTGGCCTTAACCCAGGGGGACAACAATGTGTCAGGAGTGGCAGGCTGTAATTACCCAGCTTGGCCTAAGCCTAGGCAAACTTGCTGCTGCCACTGCTGTCTCTCCCTGTCACCCAGCTGCTGGGTCACCGTGTGGGCACCGAAACACTGCAGAAGTCCCAGATCTGGCCTGCAGTCCATAGGTTGCCAATCCCTACCTTGCCCACTTGGCCAGTATGATGCCCGTTTAGACGGCAAGAGTACCTCCTGTGGCTACTGAGCTTGGAAGGGTGCAAGGATTATTGCCCTTCCCTCCAAGCCCAAGTCCAGCTTTGCCGAGGTGTTGAGCGCACCTCACCAGTGAAGTTACTTGGTGCAGCAGATGCTCAGCACCGCTGAAAGCCCATCAGCTTCCACGGACCCTGGATAACCAACGACTGGACAGCAAACTCTCCGTGCCCAGCCCAGTTCACAGCCAGCAGAGCAGACCTGCTTGCATGCTTTGTCCAGCCCTTTGTCTCTATTGACATATTAATAGAGAAAACAAACAACTTTTTTTTTAATGAGATGATCTCAGCATTATTCAGTCCTGAGAGCAAGACTGGATGCCAGAGATACTAATCTTCTCACTGCCAGGATTTTTTCCATCCATTCAGGAGCCACGTGTCAGCAGTAGGAGAGAAACCCATGGGGGAGAGGAACTCAAGGAGAGGTCCAGAAGGGAGGGATGGGGTCAGGTCTGAGAAGGGAAGTAGCAAGGTACCAAGATGAATGGGAAGAGCCAGGTGAGCCGTGAGATCTGTAACAACTGGCAGGAATCATCACGGGTAGCTAGATCCTCACAAATGGTCATCAAAGGTCAAGGCAGCACACCGTATTAGACAGCCCGGGATCCCACCTGTGTCACCGTTCTCTGAGTCTTCTTAGGGCACCAGACCTCTGGTGGCAACGCCTGACAGGACACTGGGGTGGCATCATCAAGAGCTATAATTATGCATCATCAAGAGCCATAATTATGAGGGTAGGGAAGACCACATAGGCTCTAAGCTGAGGACCAAACTCACGCCAGGAACGTGGGACTGTACTTTGAGACTTGGGCTCCACCTGCTATCTTCCCCAAATGTATGAAGTGCCAGGTGCCCACTGCAGGAGCTCTGATGAGCCGCCAGATGAGGCAGCAGCACAGCCCCAGGTTGGCCTGGCTGGGTCACAGCCTACTCCGCACCCCAGATCTACCTAACTCGCAAGCCAGGTTCAAGTGCATTTGGCAAAAGGCAATCAGGACTTGTGGCACAGGTGCTATCTTTTATTAGACCAAGTAGATATTTGCCAAAAAAAAAAAAAAAAAAGACTTTATTTGCAAGCTTTTGGGGCACACTCACCCTTCTTCGGGCATAGGAGAACACAAGAATTGTAAAATTTCTCCTTGGTGGAAATGAAAATTCATAGTTCACAGGACAGCTGAAGGTGTTGTAAGATCTCCTGGTTGGAAACATTCGTTTTGTGCAAATTAGGCTCAGATAAAAGTTTCGATGGTCTTTTTACCTCGAAGCTGTCTGGGGGCAAGCAGGATGTAGTCAAATGTGCATCTGTAGTAAAAGGTGTATCTGCTTATCTAGTTGTTCAGACCCTGTATCCAGAAACTGGGGCTGGGGATACATCTCAGAGGTGACTAGTACCCTGCAAGGGAGGGGACCCCAGGTACTGACCAGGTGCCAAGGAGATCAACGCCGTCTGACTCTTTGTGTGTTATCCAGTATTAAACACAAAATGCCCCAACACTACAGAGGCCAAGGATAGGAGGCTGAACTCCAGGAACTCCAGGACTGCTCTCCATCCTCGCTGATGTGGCCACGCAGCCAACTCATGCCATTTTACTGCAAGTTGCCTGATATTTGGTACTTTGGAATGACAAAAAACTAGAGCTGGGAGGGAGGTCACCTAGCCCAACCCCCTTCTCGGGACAGGGCAAGTCTAAGCTGCTCTGAAATTATCCAAGGATGAAGACTCCACACCCTCTCTAGCAAAACCTCCCCCAGCATTTAACCACCCTCAGTGAGAGAGTACTTTGTAGTATCCAACCTAAATTTCCCTGGCTGCAATATAAGGCCATTTCTCTTGGTCTGTCCCCTGCAACGACAGAGAATAACCAGTCTTCATCCTTCGTATAAGGGGTGACTAGAGCAGAGATAGTCAGTCTTAGTGGTTCACGCAAAATAAAGGGCTTACCAGAGTGGAAGCCAAGGTACCAGGCGAGGACGGCAAGCTGAGGATCAAGACAGGGCCATGGTCAGAGCAAGCAGCTGCTCCTGCCAGGAGATCCAGGGCACTAACAAGACTTAACCAGAGGCAGAGCCGAAAAGTCCTAATCAGCTGCCTGCAATAGTACTGTTGCGAGGAGAAGGCCCTTCAAGGAGGTTTTTATAGCCCCCTGGGCTCTCGTAGTTCTGCTCAAGTCACCCGATTCCCCATGGGGGACCCCCTGGGATGGCCCAGGCTGAGCCGGGGTTAGCCAGCTGCCTGGTGGTGCAGCAGCCTGCAGATGCCCAAGGTCTGGGTTTAAACCCCAGGGGTGATGACAGTTCAGGTATTTGAAGACTGCTAGCCAACCCCACCCCGATCCCTTCCTTCTCCAAGGGAAAAAAAACAACCCCAGTTCAAAACCGGTTCTTTATCAGTCCTGTTCCTTAGACCTCTGATCACTGTTGTTGCTCTCACCCAGATTTGTCCCAAGTTGTCCATGTCTTTCTGGAAGTGCAGGGCCCACAACTGAACATAATGCTCCAGGTGAAGCCTTACTGGTGCTGAAAAGAGATACTGTCCAGGGTGCACCTGAACCACAGAGATGCCAAGACTTACTCCCTGGCCCTCCTTAGTGACTGAGTGCTCCCTGCTCCTTGGCCCTCCCTGCACTGCTAGGGTGGTTTCCTGGAGCACCACCTTGTGCCACCGACTCAGACTCCCAATACCATACCATAGTTTCATAGTTCATAGTTTCTAGGGTCAGAAGGGACCTGAACAGATCAGCAAGTCCGACCCCCTGCCCTGGGCAGGAACAAGTGCCGGGATCATAATACCCCAGCCAGATACCTATCCGATATCTACCACATTTACTCACATACCAGGCACACCTTTCCCACAAAATGTAGCCTTCTGACATTGGGGGTGTGACTCAAGTGGTTTTCTGCCTAAAATAGCAGCAGCAACAATTCTTCTCAAGCAGTGCAGAGGGGGATCAACTGCTTTCATGGCTCACAAACTTGACTCCTGCTCATTGCTCTTTACCCACCAGGTGTTAATGGTCTTGATGTCCCACTAATCACATTATCCTTTCTTCAGCAGTTGAGCAAAAGAATTTGCAATGTCGCTACTCCTGGTTCCTCTTCTCCTACTTTACACCCCTACAGGCTATTTTCAGTTTTCAGGATCCCCAATCTGCCCATGGACTCCAGTCTTCAGCAGCAGCTAGAGTTTCAGCTTTTGGCTGAGCAGCCAGGAGCTGCTGACAATTCAATCGTGAAAGAGTTGAAAAAGTTAGCTTTTTGCATAGCAGGAAAAGGTGGGCGAGTTGAAGATTAGGCTCTGTCCCTGCCCTCTGTGTCCATAACTGGAAAAATCTTTTTTTTTCTCTCTCTCTCCCTCCCTTCTGCCTTCCCAAAAACAACGTGTGTGTGTGATTTGGGGCAGTGTGGTCTGACGGAAAATACAGTGCACGATATCTGCAAAGGCCGAACACTTGTCACCTCGTGGCAGCGGTCAGCGGCAATGGCCACTAAGTGACCGGCCAGATTCACACCCCAAATCCCAACAGCACAGACATCGTGGAGACCTGGATCCAGATGCAGTTTGTGGCTCGTGTCCATCTTCCTTTTATTCTCAAAACAGCAACGTCTTGCTACTGATGTCAGAGTGGAAAGTCTGTTGGCTCAGCCCCGGGGAGGAATGGGCAATCTGGTGTGCTATCGAGTCCACCCAGCAGAGGCACAAATCCTTTGTCATCACCCACCGGCTTCATCCTGCCAGGTCGTGTGGCAGATGAGCTAGTAAAGCACAGGTGTTGGGGGAGCACGCTGGCAAGCAGCACTTCAGGAAGCAATATCGCAGCTGGGATCTGTGGCTGTCAGGGTTTTTTAGGTCAGCTTTCATCATAACATCAGATCAGCTGACAGCAAACAGCCGCTGGAAGCTCAGCTGCCGCTTTGTGTTGCTATTCTGCTTTGGCTGGAGAGGGAGAGCTTTCCCTAATTATCCCTGGGGACCTGGGGGCTGCTGGGAGAATGCCTGTGATCAAGGGCAGCACGTCCTGCTTTCTGCCAGCGTTTGCTTCACTAATGAGTTGCGCTCGGCGCCAGCCCGTAGGTCTGTGCATCTGCCGTGCAGGTTGTGGATCATGTACCGGGGTGGAGGGGGGGGGCCGAGGGGTAGTTGTCAGGTCACCACTTGTTGACTTGTGTTTCGTACCCCCACCAGCCCTGCAGCCAGTGCTAATTTTAAGCGCCGGTCTGGAAACAATTGCTAAATTTAGTGCATCTGCGAGAAACATGAGCCTCTGCTTAAGGACAGGCAATGGAGAGGAAAATATTATGGCTACTTTTTGGGAGGAGTCATTAATTATACATATTCAAAAGGAAGCAATATAAGCAGTCTGATGGCCTGGACCCAGGTGACTGGGGTCCTCTTCTCAGTTTGTCCGCTCACTTATCTGATGAGTTAGCAACCAGGATGTATCTGAGTTCCCTCCTCCATCTGCACTCAGGGATGATTGTAAGGTGCTGGGCATGGGACAAACCCCTGACCAGCGCAGGGATTTAGCTGTGACTTTCCCAGGTGGATGGTGTTCCTGGGGTGAGGGCTTTCTGCACCTCAGGGTCTGGTGGTGACAGCTTTCAACCCCAGTGCACCTGGGAATAGCAAGTTCCTTGCTGTGTTAAACAGATCTGCGTTACCCTGGGAGTATCACTACATAGAAATCAGCTGGGAATCAGTGACCTAGACAAATCGGAGGACTGGAGTAAAAGAAATCTCATGAGGTTCAACAGGGACAAGTGCAAAGTCCTGCACTTAGGAGGGAGCAATCCCCTGCACCGGGACAGACTGGGGGTGACTGCCTGGGCAGCAGCTCTGCAGAAAAGGACCCGGGGGGTGACAGTGGGCAATAAACTGGATATAATCCAGCAGTGTGCCCTTGTTGCCAAGAAGGCTAACGGCATCCTGGGCTGCATTGGTAGGAGCGTTGCCAGTAGGTCAAGGGAAGTGATTATTCCCCTCTATTCGGCACTGGTGAGGCCACATCTGGAGTCCTGTGTCCAGTTTTGGGCCCCGCACTATAGAAAGGATGCGGACAATTTGGAGAGAGTCCAGTGGAAGGCAACAAAAATGGTATGGGGGCTGGGGGACAGGACTTATGAGGAAAGACTGAGAGAACTGGACTTATTTAGTTTAGAGAAGGGGAGACTGAGAGGGGACATAATAGCAGCCTTCAACTCCCCGCAGCGGGGTTGCAGAGGATGGAGCCGGACTGTTGCCAGTGGGGGCAGATGATGAAACAAGGAGCAATGGGCTCATACTGCAGCAAGGGAAATTGAGGTTGAATATTAGGAAGAATTTTCTCACTGGGAGGGTAGGAAATCACTGGAACAGGTTACCCAGAGAGGTGGTGGAAGCTCCAGCCTTGGATGTTTTCAAAACCCAGCTGGACAAAGCCTTGGCTGGGAAGATGTAGCTGGGGCTGGTCCTGCTTTGAGCAAGGGGTTGGACTAGATGTGACCTCCTTCCAACCCTCCCTTTCTATGGGTCTCTGATTCTATCTGGTGGTGCTTAACTTCTTGGCTTGCTCTGCATAGGATGAGACCACTAAGTGTTGCACTGCAGAGAGTATTATTTTGATTTCATCCAAGAGACTCCAGGACCCGAATGCCTTGCAAAGCCACAGACAAGAGTGTGCACAGTGAAAGACACCTGCCAATAAACCACACCATGCTTCACACCCTTGAGCCATATACCAGGCCCTGAAGGCATCATCGCATGGTGGACTAGTTAGAGCATCCCAAAGCAAAGCTGTCCATGAATGGCCTCTCTCTAGCCACAGACATGCTACTCCAAGACTATCAATAAACCTCCCAGCTGCTGTACTGACGTGAGGGTGGGGGAGCCAGGTAGTGTGATCCAACCTCCTAGGGATTTACAAAGCTGTCAACCGCACTAGAGGCACAGAGGAAGCAAGTCTGTCTTTGAAGGGAGCTGGCATGTCTGTGCTGCAGCACTGGAGCAAGCTTCTTGCTGTGCGCCCTGCAGGAAGCCAGCCTGGGAGTCGAGATGAAAGCAGCACGATCCATATTCAAGAGACAAAGACGGCCACGTTAGCGAGTGCAGATGGAGAAAGGCGCTTTTGAACCCTAATGACTTTACATTAATACATACAAAGCCACCAACAACCCTGCTTTTTTGTTTTTATTCCAGAGAATAAAGATGACCAGCCTATCAGAGAAAGCAACACAGCTTTGCTTTTCCTGGTCCCCACCTTCAAAAGCACAAAACATTTGGTTTTCTCATTTAAGCACCATACGCCGTCTGTCAAACGCCAAGCCCAGTGTCTGAGCATCTCGCTTCTGACTAAGTAGTTACCATTCACCCCTGGGTAGGACACTGCTTTTCAGACAGGCAAGGATCCTAGCCCAGAAAGATCAGGACACTGAGCCCATTTCACAGGATGCTTCTCTGGGTAAATTTATGACGGGTGAGTCCATCACTGGACGCATCTACATGTGCACATTTACTGCGCAGTAACAGAAATTACTCCACAGTACGGGCATGAGCCTACATATGCACGCCCGTACTGCACAGTAAATATGGTGACTTCCACTGATTTGAGCGTAAATTTGGTACCTGCATCATGCAGTATCAAATTTATGCCTGATTAGTTACTGCGCAGTAACGCATGTGTAGACTCCTTACTGCGCAATAACACCATGTGGACTGACTTGGGACTAACTTTAGTCCCAAGCTTTAATGCGCTTTAATTTCTGCATGTGTAAATGCCAGTCTAGTCCCACTTACTGCGCAGTAACTTATTGTGCAGTAGAGCTGTATGAAGCGGCTAGCATTTGCTTCCGATTCGGCTGATTCGGGGGACAATGATTCGATTCGATGATTCGAATCACTGTCCTAAATCAATTCGGCTGCTGCCGAATCTCCGAATCAGCTAGGCCCATCCCCCGCAGCCTGGCAATGGCTGCCCTGCCTGCCCCAGCTCCCAGCACTTGGGAAAAAAAAGCCTTGACAAACCGGGTGCTGCCAGGTGAAGGGGCAATCCCTGCTGCCCCACGCTGCACAGGGGCCTCTGCACGAGCCTGATACTCCCCACTATCCCAGCCCCGCCATGGCTGCCCTGCCCACCGCGGCTCCAGCCCTTTAAGAAAAAAAACCCTGAGAAAACCCCCACACTCACCATTCCTGCCGAGTGGGGGGCAATCCCCGCTGCCCCACGCAATGTGGGAGACTCTTCCACGAGCCCCCCGAAGCCACTGCAGGAGCAGTGAGTTTTTCTTGGTTTTTTTTTTCTTAAAGGGCTGGAGTCGCAGCAGGCAGGGCAGCCATGGTGGGGCTGGGGTAGTGGAGGGGGTGTCAGGGGGGTGCTCATGCAGACCCCCCCATACAGCGTGGGGCAGTGGAAAGCAGCAAGGATCATCCCCCCCACCCAGCAGCACCCAGTGAGTGGGACTTCTTTTTTAAAGCACCAGGAGCTGGGGCAGGCAGGGGTCCCCCCATGGTCCCCTCCCCTTCCCCCAGCCCCCCCTATCCCACCCCCTACTTACCAGCTCCAAGTCCGGCTGCAGCCACAGGGGACTGCCCAAATCATCAAAGCTCTCCAAATCTTCGGAAAATCGATTTGGACCTTTTAATTGGTCCCGATTCAATTCAGATTCAGAGATTCGGCCAATGAATTGGCCGAAATCTCCTACGAATCAAATCTCCACCCAAAGCTTTGCACAGCCCTACTGCATAGTATATTTAAGCTGGCATAAAAGCACGTGTAGACACGCCCACAGGGTATTAAACATGATAGCAACCCCCAAGTTAGGACTTCCTGGGCCTCTGAATGTTGAAAGCCATATGGGAAGAGGATCAAGGGATAGCTCAGTCTGAGCAGGCCCAGCACTCTTCTCCTCAGCATCTGTTCTGTGCTCCTGTGAGATACGGGACTTTGGACTAGATGGATCTGTGGTCTGACGCAGCCTGGCACCTCTTGCATTTTTATCCAAGCAATGGGTCTTCCATCTCTTTCTTTGGGTGACTCTAACACTCTGTGATCGTTCTATTAGATAATCCCAGGAAATCTGTGTATAGTGCGGCACTTGCGTTGTGTGGAAGTATATTCAGCTTGGGCTTTTGCACCACCTGAGATACTAAAGCTGAACAGCATAGTTGTGACCATGTTTAGGTGGGCCACAGGCATCTGCTTTCCCACGTGCGCAGCTCCTGTGAAACTGGAAGGCAACTTTGTGAACTGGCTGTAGGTGTATTACCTTTCCTGAAGAGTTTTTCACTGCAGGGATATTTGTGGGGGAGAAGAGAGTTCCACGGTCAATGCACTGCTCTCAACAGGCACCCAGCGTCATCCTGGCAGAGGGGACACCATTTACATACTGCTCCTGGCTTTGTAGAAGTGTACCTACCTCACAGAGCTAACAGCTCGAAGACCCTCAAGCCTGCAAAGATTTAAATGTTTAACTACCCTTCCACGTGATCCCATTGAACACCAGACAGACAGATGGAGAAGATAAGCAAAATGCAAGGAGATTAAGCAGTGACATATGGCACGTGTCTCTGTAGAACTACAAGCTTGGACCTGCTTTTCTTTGTTTGTTGGATAATCAAATCTCTATAGTTGTTCACTTGTTTTTAACGAGGACCAGGGTTTCTAGCCCTATGCAAGCCTTAGGGTATGGATACAAGAACGATTTCCTGCAGGAATGAAAGGAGGTGAAGTTTTACTGGGAATCCATTGGTTGGCGGTAACTGCCCACGTGCACGCTCTTACCCTGGGATAAGTGGAAGCTGAACTGAGATACTTGCCTCTTTCATTCAGAGCTATGATACTGCAATTTAGCTTCAGCTTACCATGGGATAAGTGCAGGAACATGGGCAGAAAATGGAAATAAATAAATACACCCCAAGGAAGGATGCTTTGGTTTGGAGAGATTGGGAGATTTCTGAGAGAGGCGGGCAGCTCTTATACCAGACTAGATGACAGGGAATAAAGCCCCACCCATTTTGCCCCACAATAACTTCTTCCTTTGTTCATACCTGTAGCAGGACCCAGTCCCCAGGGGCATCCATGATGCCTCCCAGTGGCTATGCAACCCCTGCCCCTGCCCCAGTCCTCAAGGTACCCTCCCTTTTTACCTCGCCTGCCACGCTTTAATGTATCTTATAGCTTTTAGGGAGGCTGCCAGAGGAAGCGAGCCTCAGGACTTTCCCATTTCCGGCAGGCCCTAGTCTTTCCCCTTGAGCGCTAAACTGTGGCCCCCTTGGCCCCATCAGGGCCTTGGGGCACCAGTCACCTTATGGGCTGTATTCACAACTTCTATCCCCGCGCCCCCCCCCCCACCCCGCCATGTAGCCATGCCCATGCCTTGCAAGTGTTACTCAATATCACTCTGGAGGGCCCTCCCGACCCCAATGACAAACTTGGCCTCCTCAAGGTTCAAACCTTTGTTGGGGCTTCAGCCTTCCTGGTGTTGGCCCTGTTTCTCTGGCTGAACTTCCTCTGCTGAGGTCCACTGCTTCAGACCTCGGCTTCTGGGTCACAGCCCCATCTTGCCTGGGCTCTGGGCCCCTGGCCCTAGTCTTGTCTTCTTGGGCTGCTCAGCCCCCTAGCCCTGGTGTCACCCTCTCAGGCTGCACAGTCCCCTGAGGACCCTGACCTGGGCAAGGCTGCTCTCTTGCTGCTCAGTCTCTGCCCCTTACAGAACTCTATGATGGATGCCTCTGTGGGCTCCATACCACCCCTGGAACCACAACCCGATCCTCTGGTTTTAAAATGAACCATAACACAACTATAAACCACTGCTTCCAACTACAATTTCTCTCTGCTCTGGGTCAACGCCCCACAAGCCATACTTCTCCCTTGGCTGCCTCCGTCTAGCTCCCTTGGATAGCTTCAGGGTCCATGGGCATGTCTCTTGAAGACCCTTTTTTCCAGGAGCTCCTCCCCCTGCAGCGCCAGACTGCCCTCCTTGCTCCAGGCACTGCTCTTATATGCCTCTAAGCACCGCCCCTTCCGGTCAGGTGGCTCCTCAGCCACCCACAGAGGCTTCCCCTTCATTTCAAGGCCAGCCTGCCCTCTGCAGCAGCCCCACACAGCAAGTTCACCTCACTGCGCTCTCCACTTAGACCGGCAGGAAGCCTTGACTCCCTGTCACAATACCCTGGGGTTTTTTCCTCCAAATGCAACAGCACCTACTACTGGGCCTAATCCAGCCCATGCTACCCAAATGAGCAGCCTGACAGCAGCTTAGTTAAAAGATGAGCTGAAATGGTATACATAAGCCATACAAAAATAATGAACCAGAAGATAAACATCTGCCTTCTCTTGGTCCTTGGAGTAGAAGAACAAGGTGACATTTAATGAAAGTGCAACGCCACCAATTTAATAAGCAATAAAACAACTCTCTTACTACAGGCTGAATAATTAAGCTGCAGAACTTGCTGCCACACGATAGAATCAAAGCCAAGAGTTTAATTGTGTGCAAAAGGAGGATTAAGCATGTGCACAGATAGTGAGGACATCCCTATTGACATGTACTGGGGTTCAAAAAGCATATAAAAATGAAGTTTGAAGTCTTTATGCCCTAAGGCAAGAGTGCCAAGGATACGGGGTGGGGCTGGGCTAGAGCACGTGCTGCATGAGGCTCGGAGCTGGAGCCAGTCCAGGGCACACGTAGCACATGCAGCTTGTCCAGGACACCTGCTGCATACGGTGTGTGGGACTAGTCTGGCCCCACACCACTCATCTGGCCCATGGCTCACAGTTGGATCCCTCTACTTAAGGGCATGAGCCAGCCACTAACTGGTAGGGATCAGCAAGAAAATATTCTCCCTGGGCAAATTATTACAGGATTCATGACTACAGCACGTTTTTCTACTCAAAGATGCCTCCAGGGCCGGAAACAAAATATTAGACTAGATGGAACACGGGTGTGCCTGTCCCTCTCATCCATGGAACAGAAGAGTTACACACACATCCCCCCCTTCCCACATACACACACACACACACACATACACACACTCAGCAATTACCATTGTGACACTACGCCCCAAAATAAAGGGGCTAAACCAGAACCATTTGTCCAGCTGGCCCATCCGCCCACATTCTTCAGGGGATATAAAACAACCATGAACGACAATGACCTTTGCTTTTGCACCCGTGGTTGCGTTCCCTCTGTGCTGAAAAGCCAGGTTCTGTTTTATGGCCCATTTGTTTACAGTATAAAAAAGGAACAGATTGTTCCAGCAAATATTTGCTAACACATATAAGGAAAAACAATAGAGGCAACAAATCTCTCTCTCACACATGCACACACACATGCACGCATGCACGCTTCAAACAGCAGTTCATGCTAGTGCCCAATTAAGCACTTGTTTAAAATAAACAGGGAGTTTCTTTTTCAAAAGACAGATTAGACCTCGGGAGAGCTCTCGATTACCCTGCTCAGTCGCTCTGGGGATTCGACACAGATGGCTTCCCTTGTGGCATCTGGCGTTTCACACCAATACCATTACAGTCCAAACGTATTGCTGGAAAACCCCCTGCTCTAAAGGTGCATCTCCAAAAATTCACAAAACTGCCCTCTCCTGGAAAAATCAGACCTGTTCAGCTGGATCTCACATGTCTTACGCTGCTAGTAGTCCGAGGCAGGACAGGTTTGTCCTGTTTTTTTATCGTTCTCTCCCACTCTGGGCAAGCTTTCACAGCTTTCCTCCTGTTCAGTTAAATTTTTTGTCATCTCCCCTCCCACCCCCCAAGCCAAATGTGGGTGAAGGTTAAACTGTGCTGTCATCATAGCATTGAGGTGCTGTCATGATGGAGGTGCATTGTTCCAGCAACAGCACTTGGCCCAAGGGTAAGAAATGGAGGAGGTGGCTGACTTCTAGAAGAAGGTTTCAGACTGGATATAAGGAAAAACTTCTTCATGGTTCATGTGACCAAAGTCTGGAATAGGGTCCCAGAGGTGTTAGTGCGGGCACCTACTCTGGAGATCTTGAAAAGGAGACTGGACGCACGCCTTGCTGGGGTGATTTGATCCCCACAGTCTTTCCTGCTCAGAGCTGGGGGGGCTGGACCCGATGATCTCACGAGGTGCCCTAAACTTCTGTGAATCTGTGAGCACATGCAAACAAACCTGGTGGAGGGTCCTTCATGTTTAGCATTGATGCTTAGTTGCCTCCTTGTTCCTCAGTTCAACCTCTCGGCCAGGCACGATGAAACATCCACTGCCAGCAAAAAGGCAAAGCGTGTCAGGCCTGCAGGCTCCTGTCAGTTGTCGCAGGACCCAGGTCCACTGCAGGAAGCTGAACTCACCAGGGGTTTGCCTGAATATGCAAGAGTCACAGCCGTGCCAGAAGGGTTAAATTTAATGGTAGGAATTACACTTGTTAGCCACCTAACCTTTGAACGTAGCTTGGCCCAACTCCAGCAAATGGACTAAACCTAGGCTATAAGTAGTAGTAGTTCTGTAGGTACCACCAGTTCTTGAACACAGCAAGAGTAAATCATAAGGTGTTTATATGGCCGTGTATGGCTGGAAAAGAATACAGGACCCCACGCACCATACCACATCACTGCCATGCACAAGGTCCTATATTGTCTTCCCGCAGAACAAAGCCACATAAATCACTGATTTTTAACATTCACTAATGAAGTTTATATTCTCTTTCTCAAAAAGCCAAAGAAATTAGAGATGGGTGGTGAAACTAGTCCTTCCCTCTGAAGTCAGGCTACGTCTTCAATTGTATACCAATAGGCCCAGGCTGCCACGTCTACCGTATAGCCCTTGTATCAGGGGATGTGTACCCGTAGTGACAAGTGGACCCAGGAGCTGACGTCAGATCCATCTTGGCCAATACATTTAGGGCATTTAAAATATATCTTTAGCCTGGGTATAGCCTGGCTGACTTTAGCTACCCACTGGGCACATCTACATGTTCATTTATGTGCCTTAGATGCTACTATACATTTAGTTTAGTACTGCCTTAATTAAGTACTAACTAAATGCGCAGTACATAGAGTTACTGCACAGTAGCACCGGTGCACGATACCTTAGTGACACTTACTACACATTAGCCTAATAACACTGTGCAGTAGCCTATTAGCACAGTTTTTGCTGTGACACTCGACTGTGCAGTGTTATTAAGCTAATGTATGGTAAGCGTCTCGTACAGATGAGCTCACAGTTCCCCAACAGTTACTACTGGGCAAGACGCATCCAGTCAGCATCCTTTGACTTCAGTGCTGTGACATAGCAGAGATTTTGGCCCCTTGTCTTCCTCTTTTTGGAAAACACCTGATGAATTTTGGGCGCTAGCACCAATCAATCAGAACTAAGGGGGTGTTTTGCAGTACAGCTTGCTCTGCCCACATGCAAAGCCCAGTGCACTCACCCTGCAGCAAAGATGCAGGCTAGAAGACTTGTGCATTGATGTTCCTTCATCACCTTCCCACAGTTTTGCTGGCATGCTCAAAACAGATATACTCTCCCCCAGGTCACTGGGAAGAATCACAGGGCATGTCTACCCTCCCTTTCATGCCCAGAGCACCTTCATAAATCCTGCCCTGCCTGCTTGCTCCTGTTCTGGTGCATCAGTTTTTAATACGTGCCCATGAACCCACCCAAGAGTGAGCCTAAGGATCATGCCGGGCAGGTACTTAGCACCACGCTAAGGCGGCGACATTCCTTCATTTTCAGGTGTTACACATGAAGCAGAAGCAAACAGGGTGGCTGTCACAGCAGCGTTCCCAGGCCTTACACAGAGGGAGGGCCAATATGACCACAGCATGGATCCACCTACCGGAGCCCACAGGACTATGGGGGATGCCCTCAGGACCCTGAATGAGTCACAGCACTCAAAGTAACCAAGAGGAGCTTTAGAGTGTGGTTGCTCACATGTGGACTAGACTAACCCCCATGTTTAACACACGGGGGAAGTCAGGGAAGGCAGTACCTTCAGCGTAAAGATGCAACAAGGCCAGATCAGAACCCGGGACCCAGCCAGTCCCAAAAAGATTGGGGCAAGTCACCCCCTGAACAAGCAGCAAACCCCGAGCCATGGCCTGGTCCCAGCTGGGCTGAGTGAGGCAACCAGGGCAGCCAATTTCCTGAAGCTGCAGGCAGCAGGCCCCACATGCTCCAGCTCTTAAAAGCCAGCCCCAGCCCACAGTATCCTTGTCCAAGCACAGACCGGGTACTTGCTCCTAACCTCCATGTGTTCCTTCCTACCTTTTTCTAATCAGATCTCTGGCTTTGGCTCTTGGCTCCTGGCTTCAGTCCTGACTCTGGCTTTGATGTCTGGTTCCAGTTCAACTCCTGCCTTATCCTGACTCCAGCCTGGTTCCCGACTCTGGTTTTGACTCCAGGCACGTCCTGACTCTGGCTAACACTCCCATCAGACCCCTCTGGACCCCCTGGGGAACTCAGTCTGAACTTCACCCTTGCTTCAGGTGACTAGGCCAAACAGCCCACAGCCAGTCCCTAACAAAAGATCCTCCTATTCCCAATCTCATGGCAAAGGACAGAAATCCTAAAAGCCCCTTGGAAAAAGGAAAATCATACACGGCTCCCAGAGATGTACCACGACACGGGTACTTGTATTACAACATTTATTTTAGTATAGAAGGCACTTACAATACAGAAAGAAAAAAAAAAAAGAGAGGCACTGAAAGTGCAATTAGAATTCAAACGACAAAAAACAGTTTACCGTACAGAAAGAGCACCCTTCCCTGTTAACAATACAGTACACGGAAATAAGCTACAGATACTAACTCTTAAAACAGTTAGGGCTTTTATAAAAAGATAAAAATGGTTCTACCGTTACTTAAAAAACCCTACGCACAACTGTAAAAGGAATCACGAGTTAGTGGTTCTTCTCAGAGATTAGGTCGTTCAGTTCCTGCAGGTTAAGAGGTCTTGGTACATTTCAATGAGGTGAGCAGCCTCTCTCTGGCCAGAAAGCAGAGCACCATGGGTAGTGGAATAATACTTCCTGTGAGTGGCCTCCCCCGAAAACATCACCTGCATAGGCTGGGGATGGTAAGAAAAGCAGAAGGTTGGCAAGAGATGACTTCCATCGACTGCAACTTTGGGGGGACAGAATCGGTAACCCTTCTCGTCCTCCAAATGGGCGCCCAAAAAAACGGTGCCCGAGGCTAAACTGTCAAAGAGCTGCACCACAGGTCCACAGAAAACATGCGGCGGGGAGTATCAAGCATATCCTGGCTAGTAACCCTCCACTTAGGGCTTGGAGGTACTGCTCTAGCTATATTAGTCACGTCTTTTCATCCCGCTTAGGGGTGCGCCAATAAAGATTTTCTTGGTCGATACCAATGTTTGATTTTGAACCAGCCATATCGATCAATACCAATCCAATAGCCGACATGCAGCCGGACAGCTTGGAGAGCAGCTCCCTGCCTATAAGTCCCTGGGGTGGGGGAAAGGGGTGTGGGGGAGGGAAAGGAGATCAAGGCCCCCACAGTGAGGGAGGAAGTGGGGCAGGGAGCTGCCCCCCTCCCCACCCCCATGTGTGCCCCCTGGACAAGCCGCCTACGGCTCCAACCTACCCCAGCTGGGCAGCACCTGTCCCTGCCCCATTCCCTCCCTCACTGCGGAGGCCTCAATCTGTGCCCCCATGCCCTTTCCCTTCCCCACGCCCCTTCCTTACTTACTGGTCGGAGGCTGCTCTCCACACTGCCCAACTGCATTCCTGGCCACATGCAATGCTGTGGCTGCACGTAGGCATGCGGGATTTATCGGTCACATTATCAGCTACCCCAGCCAAAAAAAGCCAGTTGTCGATAATGTTAATTTTCCTTTTATCAGTGCCAATCCGAAATGCTACTGATATATCAGTGCACCTCTAATTCCACTGTAGCCCATCCACGGTCAAGGGCATTGAAAATATTGCCACCTCTGCTGCCCCTCTGTCTCCACGGTAAGCTCACCCTTCTAGGGTGCAGTGCCAAACACCATCTTGTTCTGCATGCCTTCTTCCTCAATTGGACAGTCTGGCTGACAGCATACTGGATGGGCTAAAAAGCTCCACTGAGCGACAAGGCCAATTATCCCACCCATACTGCTTCCAGTTTCAGTGAACAATCTGGATGAAGCAGGGCAGCACATCTGAGGACACCACTACCTGGAATAGTAGTTGTGAAGAGGGACATAACCCAAAGCTACCAGAATCCTGGATTTTGAGAAAGGTGTTGGCTTTCACCAGTCTCTTCATCTCTCTTAAAGGGCAAAAAGACGAAACAGCTGAGCTGCATCCACAGACTGTTATAAATCCCATCCCTTCAGGAGCGGTAAAAAGAAATACATGGGCTTTGGGGTGGTGAGTTCTCAAAATCTAAACTATCCCTTTTAACAGGCATCTATCTCTCGTACTTGTACTTAAGGAAAACTGTACTTACAGCCAAGAGAAAAGACAGGCTTTCAGGAGTTAGACAAGTCCTCTCTCTAAAAGGGGCCCCAATTCCTGAGATAGGGGGAATGTGCCTTGTTTATGCATTACACAGCTCGAGCTACATTCCCCGAGCTGGAACTGGCCTAGACGACCTAATGCATTTTACAATATACTCTTGAGCTCCCAAAGTGCTTGAACTTGACAGGGAGGGACAAGATCTCTTTAACCGTTTGGACACCAATGCCGAAGTGTTTCCCAATCCATTGCTTTACACATTCTGATTCATCCCTTGGCATGGGCTTTGATCTAATCCCCATTCCATGCTAGGAAAATAGATGGTATTTTAAACAACTATTGCTGATGCACTTTAAAACCCAATTGTGAACAGGACTTCGCATGCAGCAAATGGTATTTAAAACATATTTCCCGGTCATTCCCCTCACTAGTCTCTCATCCACTGAGTCATGGTTCTGGATGGCAGGAAGTCAGTGATCCAGGAGGCAGAAATCTGTGTGCTGTTCCCCATGACCACTCAAAAGGCTGCGTGCATTATGCTAAGCTGTACGCCACGGAACAGCTGACTAAAGTCACGACCACGTCTCTCCCAGTCTTAGCCCTAGAAGCCAACCACCCAGTGTCACATGTACACCAGAAGCAGGGACAGTTTTCCAGCCATACTTACAGTAGTCTTGGAGCTTTCAGTATAAGGCAGTGGCTTGGCAAGTTTCTCCACGTCAACCCCACTAGACCCAACTTGGGTATATGAATAGGATCCACGGAAGCGGGGATTGCTGCCCCATGAGGACCGCAGGATCCGGCGAGGTTTCGGAATGTTTGGATTCCCTGGGTCAAAACCAAGAGAAGAAAGAAAGAAACCGCACGGTCAAAGCAAAGGAGAAGCAACACCGAAGCAAAGCTGCAAGGTGCGCTCACACACACTGAGCCACGTGGCCCAACTGACTTATTCCCACAGCTACTACTTTGATACTTCTCACTGAGCCTGAGGACTCTATCCCCAAGGCCTAAAATGGATCAGACACAGGGTGACCATAAGGAAAACCAGGACATCGGGGACACCGCTCCTCCCCACCTACTCCCCCAGGTCAGTGGCACTACTACAGACAGCGGCAGAGGCCAGCAGGCAGGGACACGGGCACAGTCCAGAGAGGAAGCAGAGCTGCCGGGCACACCAGGCCACTCCATCTCACCACCGGACTGTGCCTGCACCACTGCAATTCTGGGAGGCTCCTTCTAATTTTCCACCAGCCAGATGGAACCGGCCTTCAAAATCCAGGACTGTCCCAGTCAAACTGGGATGTATGGTCACCCTTATCAGATGGGACTACTGTTTATTTTATTTGGGACGCGTGAACACAAAAAGGTCATTTCTATGTATAGCTCAATCCCTCTCCAACCCTCTTCACCACTCCCCCAAACAGAAAGGAGCTATTTGGGTAACAACTGCAAAATTACTGACATGGAGAGATAGCCCATGTAGATATAGATGTAGATATAGATATAAGGGCTACCTCTTTATAACAATAATCTTGCCAGTTTTTACCCCCTGGGGAGGGTGTGTCGGGGGGTTCTAGATTGAGGTAACACAACTCTAAGAAACTGCCTGATAACACCAAGCTTATTTTGCTGTGGCATACTGAATGTGTGCCTCGGTGGCTGATGACAGCTTCTACATCAACAGCAGAGATCAAGTGTCCAGGCAGTTTTTTGCATGGATGCATCTCCTGTCCAAGACTGTTTACAGCAGCTGCATTTCCTGGGAGGGGTAAGGCAGGGTTCACGTTTGAATGGCTCCTCTCATGTCCAGTGTAGCCATTCCTACTCTGTACGCCAGGTCAAGGTTGCTGTGCTTGATCGTATCAGTTTGGGAAGTAAGCGTGTGCAATCCCACTTGGTTTCATGAACAAGATTTGCACCTTGTGCAAAACCACTGTGAATTAGATTGCACATTGGGTGGAAGAACACTTGCAGAAAACAAAGTATTATCTCAAGAAAGATGCATTGGGGCCACTAAGGAACTACTCAACAGCTCCACTATGGGACAATAACAGCAAAGTCATTAACTGTTAACTATGCCCTACATATCCAGCAGCCCGTGGCGGGGATGGCAGCGTGGAAAACTTGAGAACACGCCAGAACAAGAGGGAATACAGCTTCAGCTGAAACACTACTGAAATAGGAAGGGACACAAGTTGGAGCTCGTGTAGCTAGGACGGCAGGGAGGCCACTTGTTGAGACTGCACCAAAATCATGGACTCAAGCCTTGGAGTTAGGGACCTCCTAGAAGAGAGGAACAACTTGCAATGAAATGAAACGCTCTTTGCAAGGGAAGAGATGCTGGAAACGCATGTGATGTGTGTGAGTTTATGCATTTAAATATGAACAGTTGCGGCAGCCTCTCTCAAACCTTTCCAGGCAGGTCAATCTGCTTCTTTCGGGCGTGTGAAAGCACAATAATTTGACAGCAGCATGGCCGGGAAGATTGGATATAAGTTAGCATTTTACCAGGCCCATTTCCCCCTCTTTGCCTGCTTTAGACTCCGTGCTCTCGTTAGTGCCACACCACAGCCTTGCAATGCCCTATCCTTTAATGTAAGCCAAATTCCCACCCCTCGTCCCACCAAATCCCTACTATGAACTATTCTATATGCAAGGGCTACACTCGGGTCATGCAGTATTTTGTATACTACTACTGCACGGATCATGTCTATAATCTCTTGGGAATGGGAACTGGTTACTGAACTGGTTCAACTCATCCTCTGTAAAGAGTACCCAGTTTGCTAACCAAACTATACAGTATTAAGCTGGAGTACAGCTAAAAAAAAGCCCCTTGACAGCAGCAGAGAGCATGGTTTAATGGGAAAGTTCAGTACTGTTTCCTAACTGCTGACTGAAGCATAGCACCGACTCATAAACACAACCCTGATTCTTAAAAAGAGTCTCAGTCCAGAAAACAGTGCTCATTAAAAGACAGATGAAGTTTCGGGGGATAAGGTTAAGCATAACAAAAGAAATAAAAATATATTCTTCCAGGAATATTAACAGTAGTTATGGCCACAATTACAGGCACTGACTTGCCACAAATATCTGAGCTGTGCAGAAACAGGAAACCGCATTTTGAGATAACAGTTTCCTTGACACATCTGATATCACATTTTATTTATGAAAGACTGAGCTCAAGCCCAGAGAGAACATATGGCAAGGGCTGTTACACTACACAAATACTGGTGTGTCTGAAGTCGCCTTACAGCATGCATTCCTAACCACTGACACCCAACAGTCCCACAGTGTAATGCAAAACACCAATCCAAACAGGAGGCGGTGGTTAGGAGTGAGGCTTTTTGTTGCCTGACTCTTGTAATTGGAGTTATGTCCCTGTTTTATATTGCCAAGGAGGGCAGAGACCTTCAGGCTTCAGGGGCAGGGGCTGATAAGATGATAATAAGAAGCTGAGAACAGTGAGAACACAATGTTTTCTTTACCAGGAAGGAACGTTAAGTTGAGAATAGTATAAAGACTAATTGACTAATTAACTGCAGTTAAGCAGCACAGTCTACATGTGCACCTGTATTAGGAAACAGTAAATTAATGAACTCTGCCTTAGGATAGTACTGTCGAGAACAGTACTATCCTACTGTGGATTAATTTACTCTGCCGAAATGCATGTGTACACGGTGCCAGGGGCTGGCTGGGGCACGAAGGTGCTAAAGTGCAGGGGGCTGCCTGCCACCTAGCCCCACATTTTAGCACCCTTGTGCCCAAGCCAGCCCGTGCCCGAGCCAGCCCCCCCCATCACACAAAGCCATCACACAGCCTGGCACTGACCCCCCGCATCCCCTGCCAACCTGGGGCTGCTCTGCCTCCACTCGAAGTGCTGTGGTCCCAAGCACACACGCAGATGCTGTACCCGGGAGCAGCAAACTGCACCAGACTTTATCATGTCATCTTAATGGTACTTGTAGATGCACCCAGTTTAGAGTTTTTTTGAGAGTGTATAAACATGTGAGATGCTGAATCTGTGGAAAGGAAGAGAGTTTGGGCTACCTCAAGCCTGAACAGCAAGTGTATGCATAAATGTGCTATCAGGGGTGTACTTAGTAGCCGTGTTGGTCTGAGACAAAAAGACATACAAAAAACTAGGACTGAAAGTTGCAGAAAAGGACAATTTTCTTGCCATTTTCCAGTCGGTCTAATAAAAGGTATCATTTTGGAACCAAGAGTTCTAGTTTTTTGTATGTCTAAAGGTGCTATGTAAAGCCATTGCTTGGCTCCTGATAAGAACAACCCTGTCATTCTTTTGATGATCCTAGCAAGCGTCTGCATGCTGAGTTAAGCAGCAGTGCTCCTGCAAGGAAATTAGTGTTTCCATTTCACCAAGAGGGAAAATGAGGCACAGCAAAACAAAGTGACTTCTCCATGGCCAGAAACCCTATCAGATCTCCTGACTCTCAGTCCTGGGCTCTCCCCACAAGACTGTGATTGTGCAAAAGAACAATGGCAACGACTATGCGCTTGACTCGACCCTTCTTCCACCGTGACCATGTAAAAAGCCAGGGGAAATGCGGGCCAAGAAACACATCATCTCCTGACTCCTTGCTAGAGGAGGACTTACCATGCACCAGGCTAGCCGCTGCAAGCAAAGAGAGAAGGGTGCTCCTTGGAAAGACAACTAGGAACAGCTAAGATGAGCTCTGCAAGCTAGGATCTTGAAGTGCTTTCTGTGAGATGAAAAGCTATTAGGAACACTAACTCTCCCAGGCAAATCCATGGAGAAATGTCAAGATATTTTCCTAGTGGGACTCTCAATATTTTGGTTTAGCTGCATGAGTACTGTGGTTGCTTCTGTTTGTGCACAGATAAAAGTAAATGCACAGACGTGGATACGGGAACCTGTTAAAAGCAGTCCAAATGCACTGTCCAAGCAGAGATGCAACAGTCGAGCAAAGGTATTAAAATAAGGGCATACCCATTATTATCATGCCCGCAGGAGTCTCACTTCTCAACCCATGGGATCCGAACCCACCTCTCTTTGTTCTGTTCTGGGAGAAAGGGCATGTGGATTTTTTAAACACATTTTACTAGGACATCATAATTTAGGGCCTGATTAAGTAGAGTGAGTGTTTCTATTAAAGATCAATGGGTTTTGCCTGTATAATGCCAGCTTTGCAACTAGCAAACAAGAATGAGACTCAGCTAATTGACTTCCTCTGGATCAGTTCCCCACAGACAAGACTCAGCTGACTGACTTCCTCCGGATCATTTTCCCATAGACAATGCCTTTGAGCTGGACTTCTTCAAAACCTTGAATGACATCCCCATACAAAGACTTACAGACCACAGCCGCCAACAGAAAGATGTGTTCACCTCTACAACCTTTGGATCGAGTCCTTCATTTGGTTACAGCCAGCCCTGAAGTTCAGATCAGGATCTCGCTCTCCCAGAAGTTACAAGGGCTCAGATCTAGCTGTAGACGTCTTTGAAACAACACCCATCCTACACGCTATTGCAGGCAATGGAGAGGTTTTTTCTGGAATGGCAAAACCCCAGCCCAAGGCCAAACTGAGAAGCTTACGCAGCACTATTTTATATTCTGCACTAAATATTGCAAAATGTTAAATGTCTCAGAGCTGATGCCTGCTCTGTGGTGTGGGAAGTGTGTGCAATGTAGACGGGACAAAGCACGTTTCCCAAGGAGGGGCTGGACTAAATAGGGCCAACACCTGCACAATAAACCTACCTGCATCAGCGAGTACCCTAACCGTTGGACAGGGTCCAAACTTCCCATTGTGCTGGACGCTCTCACGTCTCCTGGCTCACAGACATCCCGACTCAAACTACTAACAACTCAGCCAACAAAGGATCAGGTACACAGTATCAATCGTTGAATCATAGAAAAGTAGGGTTGGAAGGGACCTCAGGAGGTGACATCTAGTCCAACCCCCTGCTCAAAGCAGGACCAACCCCAACTACATCATCTCAGCCAGGGCTATGTCAAGCTGGGTCTTAAAAACCTCCAAGGATGGAGAGTGCACCACCGCTCTGGGTAACCTGCTCCAGTGCTTCACTGTATTAGACTGGTTAACAGCACAGTACTTTAATCAGATTTGGGGGACGCTACATTTTGCAGCCACTCAGTGGTGAACTACTGTGATTGTCAAGTGTTTGTAGGCTAGGACAATCCTGCTAGCAACCAGAGCAAATCCACATCATCCACCACGCTACCTTGCAAAGTTAGAGGGGTGGATAAGCTTCCTTCAGAGAGGCGTGGCCAAAATGAAGCCGTGCTGAGCCTAAAATGGGGGTCGGACTTGATGATCTGCTCAGGTCCCCTCCGACCCTACCCTACCCTACCTACCAACTATGAAAATAATACAATATGGGCCGAATGCAACACTCAGCTTCTACTCAATTCCCTGGGCCTGTCCCTTGAAAGTATAGCTGCAGGCAGACAAGGCTCTTTGGGTAGATGTGATATCTTTTATTAGACCAACTAAATAGCTGGAAAAATTGTTCTTTGCAAGCTTTGGAGCACAAAGACCTGTTCTGTTGTTTTGTCTTTTCCTGGATAACCTCAAGTAACCTCCCTACATTTTACCAGCTACACTCTAACACCAGGTCAACTCTCCCCACCACCACCTGCCTCACACATACCGTCTTCCCACGGCCTCCGATCCTCACTGCCACACATTTGCATTTTCACAGACCTGCCTTTTGCATATTGGCTTCTCTTCCATCCAGGAAAGTGCAAAACAACAGCAGACTCTCCGTAAGCCTGAAGAAGGGTGTTAGTGCCCGAAAGCTTGCACAGAACAACGTTTCCAACTATGTCATTGATTTCTTTACAGTAAAGAGCACCAACATTCACACGCCATGCACAGATTTTAAAAAATGCATCATAATTTGTCTAAACCTCCCCTGAATCTCTCTGGGTTTTGAGGGGGAAATCCATAAATGGGCGTTTCTGCCCAAAAGCTTGCAAAGAAGATTTTTTTCCAACTATCTGAGTTGGTCTAATAAAAGATAAACAGGTTTACCCAAAGAACCCTGTCTGCCTAAGCTTTTGTTGGGGAGCTGAAACACACCATCAGCATTTAGCAACTGGAGGTGGACGTGGGGTGCAATGGAAGTGTCCCAAGCACAGTTTCATCCCTGCAGTGACGAGGGACTGAAAGGGAAGACATCGGTCAGGCTAGGCAGATTTCTTTTTTCTTTTTTAAGTGACAGCCCTGGTAAATAAAGCAGAGATCCTGAGCCACGATTAACACCAGGCAGAGTTAGATTGCAGCTTCAGAAGAGCCTGAAGACGGATAGGAAGCAGGTGCTCAGTCAACTGAAACAGCAACAGCCATGGGCTAAGAAGATCAAGTTTCAGCAATACTTCCCCAAAAAGGAGACACAAATGTCAAGCGGGTGTGCGTACACTCACAGCACATGTGTGCACATGCACACATGTGGAAGAGGAAGGAGTAGGAGTTACGTGGGTTTGGAGCAGGGCGGGAGGAGAGAAGAGCTAAAGCTTTTAAGTCTCCAGAGATTAATTAGGACAATTCAGAAAGAGAAGCACTACCTTTTTTTAACAGGAAAGTCAATGGCAATCTGCCTTGTGTGTAACTTTCAGGAAATGTCATTGTAGAGCGGTACTACAAGAACATGACCTTAAATGAAAGTGGAGGCTTTTAATACCTTTGCAGAGGGTAGGAGCCAATCTGTGGCATTTATCAGGGAGATGGACTCAGATTCAGTTTATAGGGATATTTTAAAAGGACTCATGGCCTCCAGTTTATAATCCCAGTGGAGGCTGGGATGAGGATGAGAGTGCTGGGTTAATTTTACAACTTGGAGATCCAAAGCAGATGTAAAGGGGTGGAAAAATGAACCTTATCATCTTTTCCACCTCCCATTCCAAACAGATGAGACAGAAGATAAATAGTGACCTTCTGAGAGTACAGCAGGCCCCGGCAATTCCTTGTCAGGCTCGTGCTTAATGTTGGCTCTAGCTGCAGATGGATGCAGGAAGAAGTAGCGGTGGGTGCAGGGCAGCCGTCTCATACCTTTCAATCCTTATTTTAATGACACCGTATGTCCTCATAATGCACAGTGAGAAGAGTTCCTTACCCTGTGAACTGTCAGCTGGCTGAGCAAGAGGGGTACAGCGCTCTTTTATGACTTGATTTGCCACAGGAATGTAATCGTGTCGCCTGAAACGGCTCTGAAACATCTCAGAAGTTCATCTAGCGGCAAACCACTAATCAAGAGAATGTGCTATAATCTTCAGAAATGAAAGCAGTCGGATAGGAAGCAGATGCTCAGTCAACTGAAACAGCAACAGCCATGGGCTAAGAAGATCAAGTTTCAGCAATACTTCCCCAAAAAGGAGACACAAATGCCAAGCAGGTGTGCGTACACTCACAGCACACGTGTGCACATGCACACATGTGGAAGAGGAAGGAGTAGGAGTCTGCTTCCATCCTCTTTTGGGCGTAAGTTATTGGGGCAAAGAAATGTAGACTGAGGTTGGAATGGGTAATAAGATTTTGAGTACAGACAGAAGGTGAGAAGTGGGTCAAGATGAAATGATGTGGACATAACGTGTGAAGATGCAGCTCTTACCTCTGGGTGCTTTTGTAGCCATGCAACTGTAAGAAACTGTAAGACACTGTAAGAAAGCTATTGAGGCCTTAACCCTATTTTGTTCAGGGCTTCAAGCATACAATGCTTCAACTACCTACAGGAGCTTGAAGACCTAACAGTGATAAGAGCTGATGCGTTCTCCTCAGTGTAGTCCCCTCTCCCCTTTTAAACTCATTAAAAGGAACACGTGTCCAGAGCATTGGGTGCTAATTCAGCTCCTTTGACGTCAACTATTGATGAACGGCCTGCGGTGGGAGGGGGCTAGCCCGGCTCAACTGGGGGGAGGAGGCTGATTCGGAGCCGAGGAGGGTCTCGCCCCGGCTCCTACTCGGCACAGCCCCGCAGGGAGCTGTGCAACCGGAGCCGCGCGAACAGGCGCGCTTGCCTGCGCGTGAGTTTGTGCAGGAGGGCGAGCGGGAGGGCCCGAGGCCCTGCTAGTGCGCCCTAGGGAAGGCAGTCCCATCAGCAGCCGGCCTCCCAGCAGCATGATGCAGATGGACATGCGCCGCAACCCGAGGGTCCCATCGGGGTCTGCAGCCTCCCGCTCCGGCTCCTCACAGGCCTCTACCCAGATGGAGCCCATGGTCCTGGGCTCCACGCGGACAGAGCCCCTGGCTATCGGCTGCAGGGGCTGCCTGTCTCTTTTTCAGGCTCTGGGGTCCGGGAGCATGGCCACCTCCCCTTGTGGGGTCTCTGGCGCACCAGCTGGAGGAGCTCCAGGCCGCAGTCCAGAGACCATGTGCCATCAGGGACTGTGAGCAGATCGACTCCTACTGCCGGGCACTTCTCCCCCAGGAGACGGAGAGTAGACCACAGTCACCTTCCAGGACAAGGGAGGACTTGGGGACCTCCCATTCTGTCCAGCCAAGGCGTTGGACCAAGGTGGTCAAGGGCCCCAAGGCTGGCCGCACCAAGGTCCCCAAACCTGCTGGAGCTTTGCAACAGGTACAACCCTCTTGCAGCCCCAGCAGAGCCTGCCAAGCTGCCGGCTCCCGCAGGCAACACGGGCTCAGCTGCAGCTACCGTCCCCGCAAAGTGTCTGTCGTGGGAGACCATCCTGAGGGGGACAGAGGCAGCAAGCTGCCGCCCCGACCCCTTAGCCTGAGAAGTCTGCCGCTTCCCAGGAGCCCGCATCAGAGACATTGTAAAGAGGATCCCTGAGCTCCTCCGGCCCACTGACCCTTTGCTCCTTATCCATGTGGGCACAAATGAGCGCTCCCAGCCGGGTCATTAAGCTCTACAGAGATTTGGGAGCAGTCGACACTGGTGCCCAGGGTGGACGACTAGAGACCCGGTCAATGGTTGTCATGGGAGACTTCATCTACCCAGACATCTCCTGGGAAGAGCGCTCAGCCAAATCCAAATAGTCGCAAAGCTTTCTCACATGCACGGTTGACCTCTATCTGATGAAAGAAGTCAACGGGCCGATGAGAGGTAAAGCGCTGCTCGACCTGGTTCTGGCAACGGGGGACGACCTTATCCGTGACCTAACGATCGAAGGGAAGCTGGGTGACAGCAACCATGAGCTGATCACCTTCACCATCCGCTGTAAAGCTGGCAAGTCAGTCAGTAAAACAGAAGTCCTCGACTTCAGAAAAGCCGACTTTGACAAGCTCAGGCAGCTCGTCGGTGAGGCCCTAAGGGACCACGACCCCAAGGGGAGGGGAGTTCAGGACGAGTGGTTGCTCCTCAAGGGAGCGATCCTGGATGCGCAAGCAAAGTCTATTCCATCTCAGAGGAAAGGCAGCAAAAGGGCACAGCGGCTCCCTTGGCTCTGCGGGGAACTAGCGGACCTCCTGCTTCTAAAAAGAAAGGCCTACAAAGGATGAAGGACAGGATGCACCTCCAAGGGGGAATATTCTGCACTGGTCCAAACCTGCAGAGAGCAAACCAGGAAAGCCAAGGCTATGACTGAACTCCAACTGGCTACAAGTATCAAGAACAATAAGTATCAAGGACAATAAAAAGTCTTTTTTTAGATATGTGGGGAGCCGGAGGAAAAGCAAGGGCAACACTGGACCCCTGCTAAACTAGACGGAATAGCTGACAACTGACGGCCAGGAAAAAGCCAACTTGCTAAATGGGTATTTTGCGTCAGTCTTTCACCAGTCTCACGGGACGCCCCTGCCCATTACGGGACGGGCCTGGGTGAGGGTGATTCCTTACCCTCCGTCAATGCTGACCTTGTGAAGGAACACCTTGAGAGGCTGGATACCTTCAAGTCAGCCGGCCCCGACAGCTTACACCCCAGGGTACTCAAGGACCTGGCAAGCATCATAGCTCAGCCCCTGGCACAGATCTTCGAGAGCTCCTGGCACTCTGGTGTAGTGCCCGAAGACTGGAAAAAGGCCAATGTGGTGCCCATCTTCAAGAAAGGGAGAAAAGTGGATCCAGCAAACTACAGGCCCATCAGCCTGACTTCTATCCCGGGGAAGGTCTTAGAAAACATTATCAGAGACCATTCTCAAGAGACTGGCTGATGGCAACATCTTGAAGGATACCCAGCATGGGTTTGTTGCAGGTAGGTCTTGCTTGACCAATCCTATTTCCTTTTATGACCAGATGACCTATCACCTGGACAAGGGGGAAAAGATTGATGTCATATATCTTGACTTCAAAAAAGCCTTCGATCTGCTATCCCATGATCACCTTTTAGCAAAACTGGCCAACTGTGGCCTCGGCTTCACCACAATTCACTGGCTGGGGAATTGGCTCCATGGTCAGACCCAGAGGGTGGTGGTTGATGGAAGTCAATCATCGTGGTGCGCCGTGACCAGTGGGGTCACCCAAGGCTCTGTCCTTGGTCCCATATTATTCACCATCTTCATTAATGATGTGGACATTGGTATCAGAACCGGACTGGCCAAGTTTGCCGATGACACTAAAAACTTAGGAGTAAAGCATCCACACCTGAGGACAGGAGGGTGATCCAGGCAGACCTTGACAGGCTCAGGAAATGGGCGGACGAAAACCGGATGGCGTTTAACACCAAAAAATGCAAGGTACTCCACCTTGGGAAGAAAAACCTGTGGCGTGCTTATAGGCTCAGCAGTGCTACGCTGGCTACCACTACAGATGAAAGGGACTGATTGACCACAAGATGAATGTGAGCCTTCAGTGTGCTGCTGCGGCTAGTAAAGCAAGCTTGCATCCATAGATGCTTCTCAAGCAAATCCCGGGACGTCATTCTCCCGTTGTACTCGGCCTTGGTGAGGCTGCAGCTGGAGTACTGCGTCCAGTTTTGGGCTCCACAGTTCAAAAAGGATGTGGAGAAGCTGGAGAGGGTGCAGAGGAGAGCCACGTGCATGATCAGAGGTCAGGAAAACAGACCTTATGAAGAGAGGCTGAGAGCTATGGGACTTTTCAGCCTGGAAAAGCGCAGGCTCAGGGGTGATCTTGTGGCCACCTATAAGTTTATCGGGGTGCTCATCAGGATCTGGGGGAACACCTGTTCACCAGGGCGCCACAAGGGAGGACAAGATCCAACAGTCACAAACTCCTGCAAAACCGTTTCAGACTGGACATAAGGAAGAATTTCTTTACTGTCCGAGCCCCCAAGGTTTGGAATAGCCTGCCACCGGAGGTGGTTCAAGCACCTACTTTGAACGCCTTCAAGAGACATTTGGATGCTTATCTTGCTGGGATCCTATGACCTCAGCTGACATCCTGCCCCTGGGGCAGGGGGCTGGACTCGATGATCTTCCGCGGTCCCTTCCAGCCCGAATTTCTATGAATCTATGTCAATGGGCACTGCATCTGGGACAGGATGACTGGACAGCATTGATGGATAAAATTTTGGTCATTAGTCTTAAGGAACACAATTCTGACTATGGCCAAAATCAGAAGCAGAAAATCTACATTGTTACACACATTCTCAGCAGCTTCACGATAAACATCAGAGAACATGTAGCACTATCAGGCACTTGAAACACCTACATTTGCTTTTCTGTTAGTCATCCATTATGTGAATGGTGGCCTAGGGGGAAATCAGGATGCACTATGAAATTACAGCTCCACTGAAGTAAGTGGCAGTTGTCCCACTGACTTCCAACAGGATCAGGATTCAACCCCACTCGCTACCACGTGTGTTTAGCATGTCCAATGTGACAAGCAGCTTCTCCCAGTGTCACCATGTTGGACACCACTGCCAAGGTAGCTGCCCCTGCCACAGCTGCGATGGCTGCAGCCACCTCCGCAGCTGCCACTGCCACTGCCCCATGCCCTGTGCCAATTCCAGCCTGGGAAAATCTCCTACAGCCTGCATCTGGCCAGTGTGATTTTGACAGCCCTGAGATAAACCATAAATCTTGGACCTTGTATGAAGAGGCGAAACCTGACTGTTCATATCACTTGGCAACATGAAACATTGGGATAACAGAGTCCCTAGACACATGGAGACATTGTGGAAACCCATCTGAAATTTGGAAAGCATGGTGAAATTTGCTGATATTAATACGTCAGCCCTGGGATAGGCACCTTGAAGGCACAGACACATTTCTAACCTTTGATGAGACATTGGGTTTTTATTATTATTAGTTTTGGTGCAGATCAGACCATAAAACTGAAACTGGACAATGATTTGGCCATCGTTGCTATTCATACAAATGCTCTAGATTTTTACATAGACTTTTATCTGAAGATCTCAAAGACCTTAGCAGATTTAAATGAAATCAGCCTCAATAACACAGCTCTTTCCCTGTGGGAAGGTCAGGAAGTCACTGGCAACAGACCTACAGGTGGTCATGGCAGGAATCACTGAAGTTTGGTGCCTCCCGTGTTGGCTGTATGATACACCTGTGATCCTACCGGATTAGCAACAACTGCCACTGAACCGGAGTGTGCGGAGTGCCTCTGAAATCAAAATGAACTTCTGAGCATCTCGTTCTGGGTAGCTGAGAACATGAACGGACACCTAAAAATGTAGGATGATGCCACTTCCCATGAACGGGTGTCACAGATAGGACCCCACATGCCAGATCCTCAGCTGGTCTAAACTGGCACAGCTCCATGGAGTGAATGGAACGACAGTCATGTACGCCAGGATCTGGGCACAAGAATCCCGTCACTGTGCTGCTGTAGCTGTCACAGCTGGCACAGTGCTACTGGGGCTGAAAAAGCAAAGTGCATGCAATCCGGTGGCACCGACACCGATCAGCTGATGGAGCGTGCCAGTCACCATCATCTTTCTATGGTCTCAGAAAGACACTGGCTTTTACAGGAGCTGCCCTGGGAGATGGAAGAGAAAATGCATCCTGCAGCAGGTGCTTCTGAAGCCCTTGCGCAGCCACAGAGCTGCTAACGGCTTTACTGCATTTCCCTCCTTCACCCCCCAGCTCCACCCCTCCTCCCCAGCTCCGTATCTACCCACCAAAGGAACAAGCCAATTGCTGACCTGTAAATTTACGCAGCATCTCAGTGCAGGTTTCCGCTACAGTTTCATCATCATACTTCTCCATGATCAGAGCCTCCTCTCCACAGATCCAGCCGCTCAGCACATGGCCGTACCGCTCCGGTGGGTACAGGACATCAAAGCTGCAGATCTTCTTATACCACAGCTCCTCTGGGTAGGTCAAGCTCTCGCTCTCCGCCTCGTCCTCCCAGACAAACTGGATGCTGTTGCACTCGGGACTCCAGAAGGGCTCTTCGAACTCTAAGAAGATCTTGTCGGTGGTGCTGATGCCCAGTTTCTCAATGGCCATCACTTTCTCCTCGGGCAGACGGGGGTGAAACATGCTCTTGTGGTGCTTCTTCAGGACCCCAAGAGATACTGTCACAATGACGTGGTCGGCTGGGATGAACTCACAGTCCTCGCACTCCACAAAGACGTTGCAGCCCTTGTCCTCCTCGGTGCTGTCGCTGTTGTGGTCGGCCACGCGCTCGATCTCCTTGCTGACAGACTGGTTCCAGTGGATGCACTTGACTGGCTTGCGGAGCTGGGTAACAGATTCCGGGATCGACCGGGCCAGGATCTCCACAATCTTAATAAAGCCACAAGGAATGATGTGATGGGCACCAGGGATTTCGGTCCATTCTCCGAATTCACTGAGCGAGACCTCATCCATGCTATGGGAACTGCTCTCGCAGCTCTCCACCTAGTGGAAGGTAACACAAAACAATGTTTCCACAGAGCTACCCATGCCATTGGGGTACAGATACAACACGGTGAGTTAACGGGCGAGTTGGGAAGGGAACTCAGAGACTTGACTTTCAAGTCCCTTGCACTACACCCATGCCACGTTTACTAATACGGCATCTTCTCGCCAGAGCGCCGGAAAAAACGGGTCCCTATTCCACTTCGAATCAACTCTGAAAACCAATCGGATGCTTTCTTACTGCAATACTCTGATATCTCAGCGTAACTGTATGAGTTCAAGCACGGGACGTTCTATCATCTCCAAGATTTTAAACCAATATCCTGACATCCTACTGCATTTTTCCAGCCAGGGAAAAGACGGAGCACAAAATACAGATCAACTAATAATTGTTGCTCAAACCAAAGATGAACCTATGCTGTGCTATCAGCCTACTTTCAAATTTCCCTGACCGATGGTGGCAGATTCTTACTCCATAATTTGACTTCAGTTGAACAAAGTTTTCAAAGCTATGTCTACGGTATGGAACTTAGCAGGCCACGAAACAGTTAGCATTCAATGAGCTATGAATCTGTGGCTGCCTGACACAGTCTGATGTAAAGGGAACTAAATAAGAAGAGAGGGGGAAGGCGAGGCAAGGCTGGGAGACTGACCTTGGATTCGTTCGGTCTGACTAGCAATGCTCAAGGAGCACCTGGTTAATGCCAGCAAAAACATCAGGCCTCAATCCGACAGCAAAGCGGGTGGAGCGGTAGGCCTGTCTTGTGATCGGTCTCCAGTGCGAACACCAGGGGGAGGTGGCCCTCCATTCTTCCCACCTTCTCTTTCTAGGTTTCTAACTACTGGACTCATGAGCATTGCACAGCTGTGATTGCTTCTGTCTAATGTTTAATGTAGAAGCACTGTTACAATCATCTGTCTTGCCTCTTTGCCAATTACCGAGGTTTTTCCAAACTGTAATTTCCTTGTTTATAAGTCTGGCAGACTTAGCATCCTCTCACCATGGGGCATGCAAAACCTTGGCTTTGCATAGCTAGTTACTGCATGACAGGAAGACTCCGCTCTCCCATAAGCTGGGATGCCCAATGCACGCAGACAAGTTATTACTTAGGAAAGTTCAAAAAGTAATGCTAAGCTTTTCACAGCCAGAGAACAACAGACTTCTGCCTTGAAGTATACACCATCTATGACTCCATTTCCATGATCAGATCCATTCAGGTATATTCCTCTGCCCATGCAGAACTGTCTTCAACGAGGCAATGTAAAGGCACACAGGTCTACTTGCCTGGATCTTGTTGCAGGAGATAGGCCTAACTAATGAAACGTCTTCTTTTTTCCCTGAAAACCTGTGTCCACCACAGAAAGTATTGCTTCGTCCCCAATCAGAATGTGCGCTAGGTCTAGAACCCACCCTGTATGACCCCAACCAAGTTAAAAAACAGCTTTAAACTTTAAAGATACAGTTAAAAGAAGATTTAGATAAGTGTAAATTTTTAGGTTTTGTCCTTTTCTAAATGTAATGTATTGTACATCCTGCAAAAAAATAGGGGCTTTATCTAAAAGGTCTTCTGCTGCTGCTAGCCCATCTGAATACCCACCAGTGGACTCCAGGAGAAACTGTGGAGATCCCTGTCCCTGTTTATAGGAAGCTCTCCCATTTTGAGGATAAGCAATGGCTGTTGCATCATTCTGACTACAACAAAAATGTGCAGAAGGGCTTCCTAGGAAGGCAAAGACACAACTATCCAGGGTGGAAGTTGGCCAAGATCCCAGAGTTAACACCCATCCTCTTATCCAAAAGACCACGCACTCTTTAATGACCACAAATGACTAAGATCTTAATCCCATGCCATCTCCCAAAGATCGCACCTCCCCCTGCAGATGCGGCCAGGTTGCAACACTGATTTAATGATAAATCAGAGGAAAATGCCATGCAAAGAATTCCCAATACACAAAAGGATATTTGTTTGCTCCAAGTAGAGGGTCTTCTCTGCATTATAATCTTTGCTGCTGCTGGTCTGCCATTTACTTGGTAAGAGGCATTCACATGGATTAGAAAAAATCTCCAAAGTAATGTGGTAGTCATATATGATAATAGTAACTATTAACACCAAGCACCCCTCAAATTATAAGCTGTTTTGCACTGATATTTTTCTGTGGATAATATAGTAAATAATTAGTGTTTATTGGACCATCTTTGTGTCATGCTCTTATTTTGTTACGCCACAAAAATAGTCCCATAATTGTCCTATACCCACTAGTTATAAACACGGATTTAAAAGCCAAAACATTATTCTTAGTTTGGTGGGAAGCGTATTGGTAATAAGGTGGACACATGGGAATGGCAAGCAAGACACTGAGGATTAAACATACTTACCTACTTCACAGGACTGCTGTGTGCCTCCCCTTCCTCATTACATAACCTTTTAATTCATATGACAAGTTAAAACATAAAAGGCCAGATCTTATTCACTCTGTGAGGTATATAAACTTTTAAGGTCTAGATCCTACTCTACCTCTTAAGCACCTAATGAGACTTAGATGCCTAAGTATGAACCTATTCCATTCTGCTAACATCTCTGAAAAATGGATAAGACAAAAGGTGTGGGTCCTTCTCCTTGCTGCTATCTCTGATTTAATCTTAAAACTAGAACAGTGTATTAGAAAAGCAGATATGCTAGTGCTTTTTCAGGGACTCTGACAGGATGGAATAGGATTGCATTTATATGCCTAAAAGAGTAGGATCTGGCCCCACGTGTCAAACTAATACCATTTATTATCTGTCAAGTGCTGTACAAGTCTTAGTCCCACAGAGCTTTCAACTGAAGCTGTAAGGGCACAAAGTAGACAAGATCCACTTGCAAAGCATAGAGGAGGAAATTAGGATGTGGGTTTCTACCCTTTACCTTTGGCTTTACTTTCTCTTGGCTTTCTAATGAACACTGCTTCCTTTAAGTTGCTCTGCGACTTAGTTTGCAGGGACTGCTCCAATAGCATTTTATTTTTAGAGTTAGTGTCCTGGTTTCCAAGCTCTGGAGAGAGACAGAAGGGAAATAAAGACACTGTATTTTCTCATATACAACACACACCGAAAACCAGCTGCTGGAAATGAGTGTGCATTATGTGCGAGGAAATACAGTAACAGCAGTTTCTGCCACTTAAGCTTCAGCCAGGTAAAAGCAAAAGTAAAGTCGGTACACAACCTGCACAGAGCAGAACAAGGAGCAGGCCTGGCTCCCTACCTGCTGCTACTCGAGGAAAGCTTTCCTTCTTCGTTCAAAAACAAGGTGCATATCTTATTCCAGATTACAGTTTGTGTGAGAAAATATGGTACCATGCCCGGATCATGTAGACCCGGGGATACCTATACACGAGCACGGAGGCTGCTCCAACACACTGTAATTACTCGATTAATTGAGCCTGCTGGAATTTCTGTGCTGCCGCCAGCCTCCGCGTCTCATGTATCAGTGTCCCCATGCTTCAAAATGGTAGCAGGAATGCTTTAATTAAAGTTCATTTGATGAGCTTTAGATAAAGCGCCCCCACCACCATTTTGAAGTGAGGGGACGCTGATACATGAGATGCTCAGAGTGCTTTAATTACAGTGGCTCCCAGAGCTGCTCTAATTAAAGCATCGTCCCTCCCCCCATGCCTGGAGCATGTATATAGATGCCCAGGGTGCTGCCATTAGGCTGATTACTGTTATAAGTCACAGGGAGAAAGCCTCGTTAGGAGCGACAAGACAGGACTATGGGTTATAACCTCTCACCAGAGAATTCAATCTAACTGATGGGACGTTACTTTTTGCCAGCCTGTTACAGAGGCTTTCAGCTTCTGAATACAGTTTAATATACAGCCTTGAACTAGAGAACATGCCAAAGGCAGAAAGGACACACAAAGCCAATCCCCAGCGATGGGGAACTCCTAGCTAGGCCTCTGGGGTCCATAACTGAGTTGCCTTTTATTTTAGGCACGCACCTTAAGATATTGCTGAATCATTGCTAGCTTGAGCTTCTTGATGGCCTCCGAGTCATCTGGATCGGCCTTGATGCGCTTGCGCACGACACTCCGTGTGAAGACGCCCACACTGTTCTGGCTCTCAGCATTGACTGGTTTACCACGTTGGAAGAACTCTTGAGTCAGGTTATAGACCTGTCGGAGACGGGACAGAAAGAGAGAGCGACTCACAGCAGGTATCAGACTTCAAATGTATAGAACCCAAGCACCTGCATGTGCCGCTCACGTCACCACTTCTAACTGGAGATTCAAATCAGGAGGCTCACCGTACACCCTACGACCGCCACGGGGAGTGCCAATATTTCTACTAGTTCAGAAGAGGATAGGAAACCAGTAGCTCAAGACAAAATGGAAGTACTTTTATGCCAGATCTGTACTGAAAATTTACTGTGCCAAACAGCAGTGCCATCTGTACAGGATACTCCAGCATGGATATGCTTATTAGACTTTCTGCATATTAATCAGCTTGATGCTAACGAGGGTGCTGCTGCCTGGCACAGCTTCATCGACATTCAATATCACCCGGGAGCCATTTAGAAACTCTGGGCGCATCCACACGAGACATTTACCGCGAAGCTACCTAAATTAGTTCTGCAGTAAAGTCTCCGTGTCTACACGTTTGGCCCTATTAGGCTGCAGTAAACTAATTAACTCCACCGTAGGTTAGTACTATTCTACAGCGGCATTCTTTAGTGTGCAGCAACTCACACGTAGACACTGACGGGACTAGATGGGGCACAAGAATGCTTCCGTGCGAGGGCTGCCTGCCGGCGAGCTCCGCAATGGAGCACCATCGTGCCTCAGCTAGCCCCTCCACAGCACACCGAGCCAGGTCGAAGCACCCTCGTGCCCCAACCAGCCCCGCCACAGCACACCGAGCCAGGTCCGAGCACACTCAAGCCCCAACCAGCCTGTCCACAGCACGCTGAGCCAGGTCAGAGCACAGTCATGCCCCAACCAGCCTGTCCACAGCACACCAAGCCAGGTCGGAGCACACTCATGCCCCAACCAGCCTGTCCACAGCACACCAAGCCAGGTCGGAGCACACTCGTGCCCCAACCAGCCTGTCCACAGCACACAGAGCCAGGTCAGAGCACAGTCGTGCCCCAACCAGCCTGTCCACAGCACACTGAGCCAGGTCAGACCACACTCATGCCCCAACCAGCCCATCCACAGCACACCGAGCCAGGTCGGAGCAGCCCCAGGCTGACAGACTTGGAACCCCTGCCAGCCAAGGCTGCTCCAGCCTGGCTCAGTGCACTGCAGTCTCAAGCGCACATGTAAATGCAGCACCCAGAAGCAATAAACTCGGGCACAATATGCGTCGGAATTTATTGCATTAACTTCACGTGTAGATGCACACTGTGTGTGTCTGTTCCCCCAAAAACATGGGAGCGGAACCCATTACCTCCAATACCCCTCACCATGACAGACTGTGCAATCCTTGCAGCTATAACCTGCCATGCAAGCTACAAAATAGGAGCCGCCAGTGGGTCTGTGACTCAGCTGCCTTCCAGTGTATGCCGACTACAGAGCAGCTATTCGTGGACTACTGTGCAGCAAGGCCTGATGCTGGGAGTTTTAACAGAGTGAGAGCAGAGGCAGAGAGGGTTCGACATTGGGGACTGGCTTCTTGTGTACAAAGAGCAGTAGAAGCTGCTATGGCTGATTTAGCCTTAGTGTGTACGCTCCAATGTGGCTTAACTTAAGTTGACTTAGTTAAGTCAACTTAGTTGAGTCACTAAGTCGAGTCAGGATGTATGTACACCCCCCCTGGTGCCTGACACCTAATTGCCTGCTTAGACCTGGACAGATTCAGCACGTCAGCCCTCTAGATTCTCCAGCTACTTCAGTCTCATTCCCCTCAGAATCCATCCATCTGTGGTTTCCCAGTTACGTCCTGGTGTGACAGCAGGGAAGTACAACAGTGAACACAGGCTTAAAGGATTCTCACATGCAAACACATAAAAACTTTACTCAGAAACCACAAGGGAGCTAGAGAGCTATGAAAAATAATCCCCTAGGCACAGTCCCTTTATTGTCCTCACTCACCCTGCAAGTCCTGGGTTGATCCAAGTCCTTAGGCCAAGGGACCAAGCCTGCAGAATAAACCCCCTTGCTTACCCAAAGTATTCCCCTTTTGAAACCAGTGCTGAACCCTTCTCTTGCTCCAGCATTTCTACTGAGGAAGTTAACTTGACCAAAAATACCAAACACACTCCAGCACCTGTGCCCATGGGGTAGAATCACACTGGTTGTATAAATGATCCCGGCAATCACCTGTGATTCACAGGATTTCATCTCTAAATATTAAAAAAAACAAAACTCAGAGTAATTTCAAAACAGCAGACAGGAAAGCTCAGAAAACACTCATCCCAGAAGCACAACCAAACCCATTAACAACGTGTCCGCCTAGGATTAGTCACCTGCACTTAGATGCCGTGCCTCAGGGGAACATGATGAATTAGAAGTATACGAGCCAGGCCCCGACTTGGAAATTTTTCCACCATCAAAGGTGTTTTGGCGATGACACATGACCTCTCCAAAGGAGCTGGATATTAATGGTTGTGACATACCAGTGCTGCTGAGTAATTATGGAAAAATGGCTGACACTACTTACCCTCCCAACACTCTTCACACATCTCCTGCCCCCCCCCTTCTGCTAGGAATTGCAAAATACTGGCTTCCCAGAAAAGGCTTCAGGGGACACTTGAAGCTTCAAGACTTCTCCCATTTTCCACTGGCACGGCTGGTCCCCCTGTACCTGGCTCCTGGCCCTTGATGAACTACACAGAGCTGGCTCCTGATGACAGCGAGGAGATGGGCAAGAGAAGACAAGACAAGACAAGGGTGGTAACAGTGATGGGAAGTGAACTGGGGGAAAAGAAGAGTTAGAAGGGGGAAAAGGAAGGACAGAAAGAAATAGAAGAGAAAGCAACTCAAAGGATGGGTCATAAGAGGGGCAAAAGGCAAAGGTCTGCCCAAGCTGGACTGGCCATCTAGCTCATGGGGCTAAGGTATATATAGCCGGTGTGCCATGTGACACGCATCATGCCCAAGCTCTGCTTATATGACTGGGTATCCGTCGATAATGATCTACTGGAGGGCAGCCTCTGGAGCCCTGGTGAGATGCTGGAACTGCTCTACCTCGATGCTCCAGAAGGAGGAGGAGACCCAGAAAATAAAAATAAAGAAAAAAAATTGAGAAGTAGGGAGGAAAATCATGTAAGGAGGAGTCATAGCACAAGACAAAGGATGAGCAGAAGAAAATAGGAAAGGGACAAGGCCCTTAGGCAACAAATTTGGCATCAAGTCAATCCTAGGAATCAGGATTTCCAAACAAATGAGGTAAAAGCCACTGCCCTTCACTACAGTCATGGGAAGGAAAAAAATGTCCCTGACCCCTCCCTATTCATGAGAAATACTACCAAATTTCAACACACACAGTCCAAGCACTCCCACAATGGCCCCGATTTCTGAGGCCCAGACCGCTGCCAGCCAATGCAGCTGAAAGCTGCCACAAACATCACCTCGGCATAAAGCAGCTCAGCTTTTCTAAGCTGATTGGAAGCTGTAAGCAGATAATGCATTCACAAGACAAGCAAAACTGTTAAAACCCAGTTACAATTTGGCTGAGAGAAGATAACCAGACAGGTCTTTATGTCCATCGCACTCTTCGCTGGGCACTCGGTTAAAAAAAAGAGAGAGAGAAATGCCTGCATGGTGCACACCAATCAATCTGTCTTCCAGCTCCCATCTCATCCCCCTCCTCATTTATCATTTGTCCTGTGGTATCATCTAGGAGTTACAGTCATGACGTCCTCTGTTCTTCCTCTTGAGAGAGAGAGCTAAATGATTCTGCAAATGGCAACCCAGGAACCTGATGCATATGAAGAAGAGGTGAGAAGTAACAGCAGAGAATGACAGAGAGGGCTGTCACCATATAAATATACTGACCAAGTTCAGAACTGAGCACACTTCCTAAGCTTGCCTGTGGAAAGTTATATTTTTGCTTCCAGTGATGGCAAGGAGATGCACACAAAAATCTGAAAGTATAGACATGTTACAGAGACCTGCACAAAAATACAAAGCCTGGCAAGTCACCACACAAAAGGTCCAACCTCAAGCCAGGTTGAGGTCCTCATTGCCTTGAGAACAGGACTTCATCTGGGTTGTTTTGAGATCTTCTAGGAGACTCTGAGCTACTCAGGAAACTATTCCTACCTGCAGAAGGCATCAAAGGGTACATGGGGCCTCATGTATAGGGTCACAGGAACGGAGGGCTGGAAGGGATCTCACGAGCTCACCTAGTCAAGCACCCTAACTCAAGGCAAGATTCTTCAGGCAGGTTTCTAACTAAATCAGCCAAGTGTCTGTCCAACCTGCTCGTGAACATTTCAAGACAAACCCATTTTTAAGATATGAAGCAGAAAGTTCTTCCAACTGGAATTACTACCCAACTTTACCCTTTTGCCATGACACAGCTACTGGAGCATGTCCGATACACTTCAAACAAGGGCTACTTCAAAGACCATGGCAAAAGGTAGTCCAAAAGACCACCCAGAAGATCCTCTCTCCTTTTTCATTTAATACGGTATAGAGTACCCAAAAACATAATCTGAAAGCACCTACCAATGAGCAAAACTGACTACCTCTAGTCAAGTATCCCATCAGCTCCCTACTCCTAACCTGGAGATGACCTATGCAACCCTCACCAGGTTTCTCAAAGAGCAGGGAGAACAAACAGGCCACGCTATGGGCCCTGAAGTTTCCAAGGCAGTCCATCCCAGAGCCCACTGACCCTTACAGAAAACCTGTTAGCCGCCCCTTCTCTAATATAATGGGTTTTCTCCATCCAAACATTTACCTTCACACTCAAAGCGGCGCATCACAGGAGAGTCGCTCTCTCAAGGAGGCCGTTTCCAGATGAACAGCAAATTCAACCAGTCATTTGGTGCTGAATTAAGAAGGTGTGGGTGGCACATCCCAGTCCATACAAATTCTTCAGGACTGTCAGACTCTCCAATCATCCTCCACGTGGTCTTTTCTAATTAGTTTGAAAATCCAGGGCTTGATTCACCTCTCCATCATACCAGTTTTAGACCAGCCTTGTGGTACCTGAGCTTGAAATCAAACTGGCAAGAAGCCCAGCTAGGATTGGGGCGAATGAGGGAGGAGAATTTTTTTGTTGTTCAGTGGCAATATCCTTCCTCCAATGACTGCCCAATACATGGGGTCAAGCCAATGGACTCTGAAACCATTAAACAGGTGTCTTTTCCAGAGGGAGGGTCACTGGGATGCAGGTTTTTATGACAATGCCTTCACTACCAAAATATATGCTCATTTAAATGATGTTAGCTAATGATGCAAAAGTCAGGCTGGAAACAAGGCAGTATAGTTATCTGGATGTAACTAGTCAAGGTCAACCCTTACCACACATCTCAACAGCTACCTGGGCCTTGGATTTCACATTGAGGTAGCAGTCTTGAATTAGCCATGTCAATGTAACACGGGGTTCTTCTAGCAATGTAGATGCAGCTCACGAGGCTAACTGAAGCTACAAGGGCTAAAAGAGAACCTCAGGGACCTGAAAGGCACCAAGCATGTCACATGCACCCTGCTTTCAGGATTGCTCTATGTGCCACCACTAATACAGCCACTGTTTGCTCAGAGTGGCTTTAAGGGATGCTATAAGACAGTCCAACCTAAAACCTCACCAACCAAAATAGAGAAATCCAGAACTGATGCTGCATCCCCACCTTCCAACCCAGCCATCCCTTTTAATTATGAAATTAAAGCAAGAACATGCAAACCACCCTGCTCAGGAAAGCCAACAGGGACCAAATACAGCAAAAACACATAAAAGCTGAAAGTCATGTGCCATGCTAAGTCAGTTTGCATGTTTACAGACATACTCTCCTCCGCATATTATGCAAGCGCAAAGAGTCCCAAAGCCACAGGCACAGTGCACACTATCTATTTATCCATCACCGAATGTGTGGGGGTTTTGTACATCCACTTTTTCTCAGTTTGATTTTTCTACGCTTCACAGTGATTTCATACTTTTCATTCTACCAGATGCATAGAGACGAACCCAGGATTTGCTGTTCTGAATCCGCACAAAGGCTTCCCTGTTACAATACCACATCTGTAAGGGAGGCCAGCACGCAAAGCTTCAGAGAAAACTGAATTACCCCTCTACTGGAACATTAAGCTCTAACATGAGTATGGGAAGGTTGCTTCCTATCCTAGTCAATTAAGAGTTGGCTTATGTCCTAAACCACAAGTGCTGATTTCCCAGCAAAGTAGCTGAACATTTTTGCTATGGATAAATGTGAAATCCTTTCATGACTCCTCGCCACTGGGATCATTAATTATGCATTGCATGAGAGATAACAATCTTCACATTTGTTATTCTTTTACTAAGAAGATACATTTACCCAATTTATCTTTTCTAGACCCTTCACATTTTTTGCATCTCTCTGAAAACCAAGTTGCCTTCTTCTCTTTTCTTCTTTCCAAATACTTCTATACTGCTAATTATTTTTATTTCCTTTTGCTAAACATTTTCTGTTACTTTTATCTTTGAGACAGGCTGAGTATGCAAACTGATAGCATACCGTTTCCATCTCATGTCATTTGTTGCAGCGTTTACAGTCTTCTCTCTTTAATTCCAGACTAACATTTTATTTGCTTTTTGACCCCTAGCGGGGTTTACATACTATCAGACCTCTGGCTGGACTGAGCATTTACAATGGTTTAGTGCCTCAACTGCTGGTTGGGCTTTCCCCAAATCATAATGTTATGTCTCAACCTTGCTCTACTGCCAATTAAGCTAAGTAGCAACAGTCGAAAGCAAACGACTGAGACTTGCTGGAAGTTGATCATCGTATTGGTTATGACAAAAGGTGGAAAGACTGTTTACTCTTAACAGCCATCCGATTCCAGAAGCAGTGAGGCCAGTTAACAGTAATTAGATTAAGTAGACGATATACCGTTTAAAGATATTTCAAGGCACTGGTTGGTGTTTTTCTACTGCCTCCAAATCCTCCAAACTTCAGAAATGTCGGGCAGCTAAAGATTTCAGACAAATGCACCATCTGATAAGGCTGCTAAATACCAACCTCGTTGTATAAATCACTGAATTCTTCAACCACATCTTTCGGGATCCTTTGCCCGTTGTTGGTAAGATGATAAGCCACCCCATTCTTGGAGTAGAGACTGATGCGGCCAACGCTTCTCTCGCCATCAGTAGTTTCTTCAAGTAAGCCATTATCTTCTGCTAGATGATAGACTGGGTTTCCATGCGAACCATGGATCCACGTAGCTCCCAGTTCAAAAGTGGCGTGCCCTGAAGGGGAAGAAGTCAGTTAGAACGGTAAACTGATCCAGCAAAAAAATGTGTGCACACCCAATATATAAAGGCTAGTAAGCACAGCAAAGCAGCCGCATTTGCCCTGCAATGCCCCCCCTGCCAAACATCATAGAAGTAGTGCTTTCACTTAGGACCAGGGTTGTACAAATGCTCTTTCATCCACAGTCTCCATGAAGGAAGTGTCAAAAATAGGGGATAAATCACAACTGGGGAGCTCCCTAAAGAAAATCCAATGTGAACAATATCAACAGCCTAATGCAGTTATTCTCAACCAGTGCTATGGCACCCTGAGGTGCAGTGACATACTTTTAAGGGTGTATTAGCACTGCTGGTGTAAAAACATCGACACACCAGTCACGAGATAAACCCAGAGACGTCAAATAGGAATCCAGCGCCCAAAAAATTCTCATCTGCTGCACTCATTTTGAGTTCTTTGCAACAAAAGAACTGCTCTAGTATCTGTCTATAGTCAAAAACCGAGTGACAGCTAAACGCCGGCATTTTCCGAGGGGTGCCTTGGGTCTAAAAAGGTTGAGAACTACTGGCCTAACAGTTTAGGCACAATGCAGGGTCACTGGCTCTGTCTTAACTTAGCCACTGGTTCAGTGCATGTCACGACCTCAGTTTGCCCACCGATGAAATGGGAGACAGTATTAATATACCTACTGCAAGGATGCTTGGGAAATCGCCAGTGTTTAATATCTTCAGAAGTGACGTACGTGTTTTTGGTATCTCGGTGAGTGGTGCAATGGTAAGGTTTCGTGGTGTCTACTATCATTGCTAGAGTTGACACCATCAGAGGCTGTATTGATCATTTCTGTGGTACTAGGTGTACACTGGTAGAGTGTGGAGGGAGAGAAAGAAGAGTGGCGTGTCAGCCTGCACTGTAGCACTGCAAAGAGAGCTTCAAAGAATACAGTGGAACGGATCGGAAAAGAACTACAACGAGAGGGAGTAAAATGATCGGTTGGCCACTTGAAGCCTTCAGACTTAGAATTTATTTGGAGAGAAGGTGATTATTGTTCAAGTTTAAGGAAAGAGGCATCTGTATCCCTAAAGCAGAGGAATGTCGAGGCCGGGGGGTGGAAATGAGACTACCATGTAATGGCAGACTCGACCGGATTATTTTAACTAGCTGGAAAGCCTTGCCCTGCAATGACAGACCCGTGTTACTTAAAAAAAGGACACAGACTCTCTGAAATACATAAAAGCATGGGCATTTCCAAAAAGTAGAGTCAGGACATACTGAATTATTTGTGCCTTTGAAGAATACAAGTAGTTTCTTTAAGAAGATGTGGTATCGGGTTAAAAAACATTCAGTTTTCATTACTGCATTTCTGTTTGGACAAAGCAAACTGATCGGCCAGATTCAGAAGTCCCTCTAGCTATGTCTAACCACTTCTGAGGTCAAGTTCCCATGTATTAAGCGGATGCTCCAGTGTTCAGGCTGATGATACTGGTGGAGGTTTAACAGTTAAAAACAAGCACCACTTCCACTGGATTCTATATTAAATTTTGCAGTGTTTCTTTTTGTAGTTGGATTCTGCAGAAGTTCATGGATGGCTCCCAAATTTAGTTTTAGTGAATAATGGACACTGTTGGGTCAAATTTATGTCACTGTTAAACCCATGTGGTACTGCAACGTCCAATAGGTTACATGGACATCTTACCTGGATTGACGGGTACGTTCTTCCCTATCAGCCACAGCGTACTTGATCGTGTAAGAACTGCGCTTACCACTTAAAAAACCCATCACATGGCAATTCAAAGCACGCTAATATTTACTGCGGGTGTGCTGTAAGAAGCAATGCTATGCTGTACGAGTGAGTCACTATTTCAAAGCAAAGCCCCAGACATTTGGTCTTCTAAGTAAAGAGCTATTTATTTTTAAGTTCAGTGCTGATTGTTCTGGCAGACATTATACTCCAAGGCCCTGAATATGCAATGACCTACGCGTGTGCGTGACCTTAAGCATTTACAGGAATCAGGACCCCAATGTGTAAATATTTATTGCACTGCAATGCCCCCACCGAGCGCCCAGCCTAGTGGAAAATCAGGGCTGCACAGTAGTAAATGGTGTAGTGCTCATAAATATTCCAGGTTTAAGTGGTATCCTGGTACTGGCACTCTTCCTACAGTCCACAGCATACCACATCAGCAGCAAAAGGAGTAAAATTTAGGTCACATTCTGCTCTAATTAAACAAGGATCATTCAGCCATAACCCCACTAATTTCCAAACAGAATCTGATTCCTAGTTAAATAAAACAGCTGCTTATTTAAAGAAATACAAATATCTAACATGTTCCTCGTCTCTGCACTTGGAGGCATTTATTTCATTGTCAAATTACATGCAAAGAAGGAGAGCCATTTCTTCTTAGTGTTTTCCATAGGAGCAGTTGTGTGGAATGCGATTAAATGCAGGGAACTAAAAATAGCCTCGCTCACCTGTATATTTAGAAACTCATTAACCAACACTACTCCAAGAAGATAAGCCAGAGTCATCCTGGAGTAAGTCGCATGATAAATGATTTAAAAAGAAAGCGTTAATCACATTCTTTAACAGGCAAAACCCCAATTTAGTTCAAGGGCCCTTCAGAGCTTGAAAAAACCAAACAGCCCCAATGCTAATCTCATTTGAATTACTAATTGAATAGAAAAAAGTCCCCATAAAAAGTGCCTGTTGCACTCATTCATAAAAGTTTACGCTACACAGTTATTCTCTGGGCATCATGTCAAGTAGCAACACAGTGAACTATAGATATATAAAATTGTATTTACCCAAATCCACGGGAGGCCAAGCAGTCTGTCCCTTGATCCCCAACCTGCACCCCCTGGCACCCGCCCCACAGCCGCCTTCCCACTTGACCCCCAAAGCCTGCCCCCCAGACACTCGTTCCTTCCCCTCCCGCCCCCAGTCACTTACCCTACGCAGCAGCTACAGCTTCCTCCAGCTCAGGGCCAGGGCCAGAGCTGCAGCAGCTCCGCTGCCATTGTGTGCTGTCCGGCACGCTCCCCCAGGCCACACACCACGCAATCTACCCCACCCCGCACCGCATGATCTCCCCTGTGCTCCTCCCACCCCACTGTGCAATCTCCCCTGGCCCAGGGCTGGAGCCAGAGCCGCAGCAGCTGTTGGCCCCAGGCCACACTCCAATTCAAGACAAGGTTTCTTTCCCCCCACCCCCTGTTGAATAGGAAAAAAGCTGCATCTTGGATTTGAATAAATATGATACATATGTACATGCATATATCTCTATAGCTATATCTAAATAAATAAAGTAATGTATGAAAAACAGGCACAGAAGCCATAGGAAGTCTCATTTCCTCCTTGCTATAGTAACCAAGTAGCATCATTTAGGTCAGATTCGGTCTCCTGGTCTGTATATATTAGGCTGCAGTAAGCAGTTCGTCAAACAGAGGGTGGTACCCGCTTCACGTTCAAGTTCTGGTCAATGGAGAGAGTGGTAACAAAAGTTCGACCTAAGGTAGCTGTCACCAAGGACAAGGCTTCCCTGCTGTTAGCTCTGCACTCTGATGTAGGCCTGGTTGACCCAACCCAAGCATGAGCAACCACACTACCGTTCTCAAGTTCCCATGTCCTCACTTGTGCGGACACTTGTAATCACGCAGACGGTTACTGCGAAGAGGAAGGTTATAAAATCATCCTCCATGTCCACTGGCATAGGACAGGAAGCAACAGGTTTAAATTATAGCAAAGGAGACTGAGTTTGGCCACAACATAAACTGAATAAAGCAAGCTCTTCTGGCAGACAAGAACCTGCATGACACATGGGACAGTTAATCCTGAGGCTGAGTGCTTTCTCTTTCCTGAGCCAGGTCTCCCACTCTGGCTGTTACACAGACCCAGGTGCAAAGCACATCCTCATAGGAGTAAGTGGCTGGACTGGCCGTGTGGGCTGGTGCTCTGAATAACACAGTTAAAAGCCTCAATGAGGTGCTAATAGTTATGACCAGGCTGAGCACGCCTCATTAGTACAAGGTAACTAGCCACAAGCAGGTTCAAACCATCAGCCAGGCTGCTCCAGCATGAGTTAGCTGGCATGCTTAATTCAGTATTAAGCAGTGTCTTTTAATATCAGAACCCGTGAGCTATGACAAATGGTTAGGTCATTTGCATGACTTAAATGAATGCCTGCATTATATACAGGCATCTTAAGTATCATACTCTATATGAGGAAGCATTAACTAACCATAAGGCTAGCTAAGCACATGAATGGATTAGCTGGAGGCTGTGAAACCTCCATCACTGGAGGTTTTTAAGAGCAAGTTGACAAATATCTGTCAGGAAGGTTTAGACCGAGTTCATCTTGCCTTAAGGATCAACTGAATGACCTCCCAAGGTCCTTTCCGTCCCTATTTCTATGTACATTGCTAGGACTTCTGAACGGATGTCCCACGGCTCTCTGTGCTGCATTAAGCTGAGCTGCACTGTGATTGCTCCCCGCTAAACTGTGCAGGAACTTATCTGTTCTCCTGAGCGTACGGGGGAATTGTGGGGAGGCCCCAAGATAAAGTCTGAAGCATAGGGCTTAATCTCAGTCTGCAGGTGTGTGTTTAAAACTATGAAGTGCTTTGTCTTTGGGAGGGTTTCACCTGGTGTCAGGGCTGTTATCACATTAGCTGATATCAGATACTACGCATTCTTTTTTTTGTTTTAAACTACGGTAGGCACGAGACAAGAACGCAGCTTTTTGTCCATGGAGTAACATGCTGTTGTAGGGAACATGATGATAGGAATGGGCTCTTTTCTCTTACCGGAAAAAATTCCAGGAGCACTTTGAGGAAAGGGCTTGCTCCCTTTGGGTTTCACACCTTTCGCACTGCCCTCCTCCAGCAGACAGGACTGGGGATATTTTTAACACAGTCTGTTGTGAGGAGGTGGCGTGCTTCCCATGCAAATCTCCGTGTCACCTCTCGACAGAATTCAGAGTGCCCTATTCAGGCTCTGGAGATTAGACTTGTCAGATAGCTTTTTCATTCATTTCCCTATTACAAGTTCACAGGACACTGATGTTTATTTACTGGGATGAGTTTATTGAGTGAACAACAGCACATGGCACAAGGCCATGCCAAAAAAGAGAAAGGCGGCCAGCTAGAGGCCAAAGTTAATAACTGCATGGAGCACGGTCAAAAGCAGAACTAGCTGCTTGACATGCAGAAGCGAGAGAGTAAGAAGGACGAGTCCTTCGCTCCCTGGCAGAACAATCTGGGCCTTGCATGTGCCATGAAAAGCTCCGTTGACTTTGGGCTGCGTAAGGTGTTAGGACAGAATTTGCACTGACAGATGCTTTAGAAACCTTTCCTGCTGCCCAGGATGGAAGTATCCAATGCATGTTCCAAAATTACACACAGAAAGCAGCAGCCACCAAAGTAGTGAAAGCCCCAGAACGCGGAAAAATGGCATGCCACTTCTTTTTTCCAGCAGTGTTAGTCATGTTGGGTAGAGCGGTGTTTAGCAAGCAATCCCAATAAAAAAAGCCTTATGAAATAAAATCCTCTGTCTCCACCTGGACCTCACACAAGCTACAGGGCAACAACCTTCAGTAATGTCACCAGCACAGAACACCTTAGCTAGGAGCAGAGTTCGAAGGTGATAGGAAATTTTTTTTCCTACTCTGCCCGCTCCAACCACCGTGCGTAGCTCAGTACATTCCTGGAGAAAAACACCTTCTCCCACCCGCTACCCGCTGACTTCCCTAGAAAGCCAATGAGCACCTCCCTTGTCTGCTAAGGGCATGCCCAAGCCCCCACGTCCATGTACAAATGACCACAAAGTGGCCCTAAAAGGCCAGCTGAACCCTAACAACGATGCAAACTCTTTTCAAAAAGGCTGAAGAAAATAGTCCAACATAACATCTTTCTTACCGAGGTTTACGCTTTGCACTCGGCCTCCAATTCGGTCAGTCGCCTCAAGGATAGTTACATCCGTGAAACCGTTTTCCAGGAGAGTTTTTGTAGCAGACAGGCCCGCAAGCCCAGCACCGATAACTACTATTCGAGGCTGTCGAGTTCGTCGTAGGCCACTACTAAGAGGATCATCAGTGCTGTCTCCAGATATTTCACAACTTTGCATGCCGTCCAAGCTCTCTTTCTAAGGAACCTAAGGAAAAGCAAACAAATGGGGTTCAAGGAACCAAGCCGACAACTGCCCACTCCGCACTTGGATCTCTTCTCCCCGTAGAGCAGATGAAGTCGGCAAAGTCTCTAGCGACACGGAAAAGAAGGTGAACCTGTGAATTACAATAAGGCCCTTCCAACGGGAAGTGCAGAGGGGTAATTCTAAAAACCAGCATGGACTGCAAAAACCTGCCTGGTTTTGAGCATCAATACTGGAGCCTACAGCTCTCCCTACCCTCTATGCTATGACGGTGCAGAGTATTTTCAGAGAATTCAGATTTCTGCCCTCTTTATATAACCTATTGAGGTGGTAATTTTGTGGTAAAGGCTAAAATAAACACACCCCGTGACAACTAGCTGTGCAAAGTAGCAATAGCTTTTGTCTGCTTCTGTGGCAACCACAAAGAATAAGCTTCAGATCGTGTAAATATGGGATTAGGTAAGTGGGACCTAGTTCAAAGCATGGAGACCAGATATCAAACCAATGGCTGAACCAAGAGTGGAGGCTGGGAGGGAAATCAAGCATCTGTCCTTTAGATAGCCCCTTGACTGTTGTGACCGTAAGAGATGTGACCAGCTGCACTGGCAATTATAAAGCAAAAATACTTTGCATTTGAAAGGTGCCCATCATCTGAAAGTCTCCAGGCATTTGCACACATTAACTAAATGTTCCTGTGTAGCATGTAGTAGTATGTCAGACACAGAGGAGACAGTAGGCCAAATAAGCAGACAAGTAAAGGGTGGCACAAGAAGCAGTCCCATGTTACTTGTATCCGTGGGGCATTCAATCAAATGTGAAGAAAAATGCCTTGACTATGTGACGTGAAGAAGAATGTCTTGCATTTGAAAGCTTGTCTAAATTTATCCCAACTACCTAGCTAAGTGGCTTTCAACCTTTTTGCATTTGCAGACCCCTAAAACATTTTTGAATGGAGGTACAGACCTCTTTGGATTGTAGGTGTAGGTGTTCACATACTCTTGATTGATCGAAGTCATCTTTCACGGACCCCTTACAGTCTGCAGACTGTAGCTAGGTCAGTGGATTAAAAACCACTGACCTAGCTGGTCCAATAAAATATATCACCCTAAGAAATCCTTGAATCCTGTATGAAAACTATAGCAGGTTACAGCCAGTTAGAGACTGGATTAGTTAAACCAGTGTCCCTTGAGCCATGTCTACATGATTAGAGGCCTAGAGACCAGGTCATAGGAGGAGAGGCTGAATGACTTGGGACTGTTCAGCCTGGAGAAGAGAAGACTCAGAGGGGACTTGGCAGCCTGTAAGTATATCAGGGCAGTACATCGAGGTCTGGGGGAGCAACTAGTCACCAAAGCCCCCCAGAGAACTAGAAATAATGAGCACAAACTGACTGAAGAGCACTTCAGACTAGGCATAAGGAAAAACTTCTTTACAAATCGAGTACCGAGGGTTTGGAACAAGCTCCCCCCGAGGTGGTACAGTCACCCACCCTGGCAATATTCAAAAAGCGTCTTGACGCCCATCTTGCTGGGGTCATCTGTACGCAGCAGTCTTTCCTTCCAGCCCCTAATAACTAAGAAACGACATTCGAAGTGCTCAGCCAGTAGCGATCTACCAGTTCCTTATGTGGGCAAAGAGCTCCCGATAGAGATGCAGCTCACAGCTAATTGCAGCCAGTCTCCAGCAAGCGAGAAACCACACCAGGAAAAGCGCAGGTTTGCTATCCTAAAGTGTATTAGCCCTGGAGGTCCTGCCCAGCACCCTTCTGCCAATTAGGTACCCTACTTCCTGCCCACCACAGATATGTTTGCAGTGTAAGATGCCAAACTAGCTTTTGCAGTTTGATCCCTGTAATAATAACTAAAGTAACAAGTTTCTGGTGAGTTTTACTGCCGCTATTGAGTACCTTCCAGACAGTAGTGAAAGAGTTAAGAGACATATTTCACGTGGTTGCTACAGCAGTCAGAGCGCTGAAGTTATTCTTAGAGAATAACTTGATCCAAAAAATAAAATAAAATAATCCAAGCTTGAAGGAGTAGCAGAGTGCTCTTTCCTTTCTGCTTGTCACAGCAGCAAGGAGAGGACAACACAACTCTTCCTTTTCGGCAATGGAGAGCTGGTTTGAAGCTTCACATTCCAGGTACTTAAGGACTTGTCGACACATGGACTTGCTCCTGATTAGCTTCCAGGATGGGCATCCCTTATTCTAGAACAGGAGAGGTTGTTCCAGTTTACCTGAACCCATTCTGCAAGCAGATTTCATTTAGCCCACTTTCCAAATGACTTAAGATAAAGAGGAATGAAGCAGTCTTCCTCCAGTACTCTGAGATAATTAGCAATGACTCCATGTCTGGGTAAAGCCCTTACTAGTCTAAACCCTAACCCCTAACCCTCCCTTCCCACATACACTCAGATAGAAGGAGAAGGGAAGAAGTGGCGGGGTCATCCCATGGTAGGAAGCCCAGGTCCCTCTGCTCATCTGAGCTAGTGAGTAGGGGGCTGTTCTGGGGTTTTTACCTAAACTCTAGGTAAAAACCCCAGAACAGCCCCCTACTCACTAGCTCAGATGAGCAGAGGGACCTGGGCTTCCTACCATGGGATGACCCCGCCACTTCTTCCCTTCCCCTTCTATCTGGAAGTAGATACGTCTATTAAATGTCTCAATCCCTGCTTTAATCTTCTTGCTATTACAGCCTTGCACCTGTGGCCAAAAGCCTGCAAATCAATCCAGGATCCGTTCCTACCGGTTCCAAACATACATTCAAGGCTCTTTTAACCCATCAAGGTAAGAACTCGGACATCTCTAGTTTCTTGTAAATACACAGGATCCTTGGGTCCCGTATCCTTCAGGCTCATGGCAGTGCTACGTGGGGCAACTGCGGATCACGATGCTGCGTTGCATGACAGCGTCGCAGGGAGGATATGCAGTTTACCTGCTCTACAAGCATTAAACACGAAGTATTAGTCATTAAGGGTTTAAAGACACTATAACAATTGACTCTAGTTTTTACAAGGGATGACTTTATGATTTACTGCCTCCAACATGAATGTCGCAATACTCTTCACACCTCATATATTCTCAAATCCCGCACAGATAGGCGCGTGCCAAATATCTCTGAAAATAAGTCTCCCCTCCACCATCTCAATACAGCAAGCATTATAGCAAATACTCTTCTAGATTTTCAAACAATGCCCCTAATGTTGGCCTTAATGGAGTAAGAGAATCCTCCGTATTAAAACTCAGTGATTATGTTTTCCCTTCCTGTTCTAACACCGGATTAGACGATCTGTCTAGACAGATGAGAAGAACAAGGTAGTTTCTGTGTCCGGTATCCCGGTTAAGAAACCAACCTTAATTAGCCAGCAAACTTTCTCTCTCTTGGTTTCAGAGGCAAGCTAAAATTTAGCACGGGGCTTAAGTTTCTCAAGCAGGATACACTATACATAGTAAAATGAAGATATCGTATAAATATGATTCCCTACCATACATTACTTCAGGATCAATTATACACTGTGTTGGGCTCGTAAATATGATAAGCACATAAAACACACTTTATTTGGCATAATGCACTACCTTCAGGATTTGCCAGGAAGCAAGACCATTCCCCAGCAGTGGGTGTCACCCTCGACTCCAGTACAAAGCAGCTTACACGTTTTGGCTTTCAGGTTTTTTTCCTTGCCAAAAGAGGTGTGTATGTACTCTGGGATAAGTCACATGCTAGCTACCCTGCTGTAAAAGCCTAGCGGAAGGAAGGCACCACAGGTCAGCTAAGGGCAAGCACAGGGTCGACTAACTAACTTCACCTCCCGCTAAAAACTGCAATGCCAGGTCTCCAGCAAGATTTTGCTAGGGAATAGCTAATGTCCATTGGATACTCCATTGCCCAAAGCTGCCAGTTTTGCACTAAAGACCCAAATTTGGATTCTCCATTTACTTACTTCTCTCCATATTTTAATCACTTCCTCCTTCATGCCCCACTCCTCAGTTTCCTTCTCTACTCCTTCCTCCCTTGCTTTCACTCATGTCTCCCCGCCACTCACTACTCACTCTCTTTTCCATTTCTAGTTCACAGATCTAAATAAATAAGCCATAATCCTCTTTTGAAACAGCACCAGTGCAAGCTGGCAAAGTAAATCAACCCAAGCTACTAGACTTGCAATTGCTCCACATCCTCTCTCCAAGACCTACCAACTCCTCAGCTCCTAATACATTTGCCTCCACTGCTCCCAGTCTAGCAATGGGTTCCAGAGCATGGACCCGTGCATCTTCATGGAGTCTACTTGACTTCTAGAAAAGGACAGAAGCGTTCCTCCAAGTAGATCCCAAGGGGAGGCCTTAGATTGCAAGGTTTCTAGGGAGGGAGAGTCTGCCTTGCCGGCAAGGCACATCACTTCTTTGCACACCTCCACAAGAACAACAGTCTTTTCTTTCAGAGGATGAGCTCTTCAAGGCAGCAGTGATGGTCCTCACTTCTGTCCACAGAGGGCCTGGCATGCTGAGGCCCCCCAGAACATAGATCAATTAATGTGAAAATACCGAGCACAATGCAATGGGACCCATTTCAACCCAACGAAACAAACTGTGACGCTTATATTAGATTCCTCATCAGGCAAACTCTTGCAAAGAGGCCTTCTGGACTCACCTCTAGGACAAGCCACGGCACGGAAGTTCGTGCCTCCTCACACAGCTTTTCCTCTCCCATGTGCTCTCTGCTCCTCCTTCATATTACAGCTTTTTACCAGAGCCCTATCCCTATACCTTAATGGGATCAGATTGCATTCAGCTCGTGGGTGTTCATCTCAGACTTTTTGCTTTCCCATCTGCCAGATCCACCGTTCCGATTCTTACCTCCTCTTGCGTCTTGTCATCACGCAGATGTGCCACGTCACCCAAAATGCTGTATTTGGATCACGTCTACCCTAGGAAAACTTTCCTGTATAACTACAAGGCGCACTACTCCCATCAGGCACTCTTCCCTTGTCTATAACTCCATGAGCCAAGTGCTCCATATGTGACTAGAGCTATACAAGCGAAGCTGCACTTCTGCTGGAAATTAGCTTTATAGCACCAAAAGGCAGATCAAGCTTTATCAGTCAAATCTCCTCCCTGCCAGCAAAGCTGCATCGGTACTGGGGCTTTTGCCAAGAGAGAGATGTCAGTCACACCCGGGAGTGAAAGAGCTGTGTTGGCAGGAGTCTGTGAACAGCCCGACAGCATGCGCTGCCTGTAGCACAGGCACAGTTATATCCTAAGGCACTCTGTAGTATAGATGATATTGGAGAAGGGGCCTTTATACACCAGCAAAACTACGCAGACAGTAGTGGCAGTACTAGGAGCACAGTTTAAAAGTACAGTTTAAAATTGCATCCCTAAACTACAAATGCCACCAAATCATCCTGCCACTGACCCACCTCCACAGGACAGACAATCCATTTTTAAGCCAACGAGGCCTTTAGGGCATCGCTTGCTGACCCCTGCTCTAGCTCAGCCAGAAGTTAGGGTCTTCGTGCTTAAATTACTGGCTGATATTCCCTGCCCTCCAGTTATACAGCACAGCAGACTGGATCATCATGCTAGTCTCCTCCAACCCTCACCATTTAAATGCACACCTTCATTTACATGCATGCACATAGATGTACTATGTGTGTGGTATAACATACTTCCAAGCACATGCGTATTGTTTTGTAGTGACCCTTAAAGAGTAAATTGAGCTACAGGACTCCCAGTTTGGCACTTGCAAAGCAACCAAGAAAAAAAATTGGCAAATAAAACCCCAAACATTTCAGATACCTGGATTAAAAAGCTTATTCATTTTAGCCTATTTCACTAGTACTACCATTTCTGTGATAATTGGCTATTTATTCTACTTCTCACAAATAAATAAAAGAGATCACTCCCTGAAAGCAGTGTTAATACAAGCCTTGTACAAAAACATCATACAATGGAAACAGAATGGCAATGCATTTAACAGATGTAAAGATAATGCACAGTTTAGCCCAGCATCTCATTAAATGCTTTAATGCTATTCACATCCAGCAAGCGTGTAATGGACCAGGCGGTGATAAGTAACCTTCATCTAATTACATGCAATGAGAAAGTATCCAATCATTTCCTCTCCTGCACTTCTAGTTTTCAGGGGTTTTTTTTTAAATTGAGCGAGGGCAAGGACGCATTGGGAGGGATTATTATAATCCTTCTACTCTGAGCAGCTACAGCCCTTCATGCGCCCTTTCTTACTTAAAATTCAGGTTTCTGTCGGGTCGGTGCTGCTTGGGATGGAAGCCAGCATGCGTCTTGAGAGAGAGAAGTACGCCTGAAGCAGCAGGAGGATTGTGCTGCTTGCCCAGGGCCCTGCCTATCACCACTGCCTCCTACTTCTTTTAATTGTAGTCATCGTGTCTCCCAGAACAAGCAAGCATTTTGTAATTTCTTCCTCCATTTAGACTCCAATCAGTCTAAGAAGTGAGCATGTTCAGCCTCGCAAACAGCTTCGCAGTGCTCTTGAGACTGGAAACATGTCAAGAGGAACGTCCTCCTTTCCTCCCCCCGGTTTCTTTCCCAGTCTAGTCCACTAGCTGCCAAGCTATTAAGTGCGCTCACAATGCTTTTCAAAATGACTGTTTACACCGCACAGCTGACGGACAGAAATCATTTCAACAGAAGGCAGAAGAACGAATATAACTCAAGTACGCCACGTTGGTCTGAACAGGGTGACCGCTGCTGCCTTTGTAAAATTTGCACGTGTCCAACTACTGGAATCCTGCTCTCCTGTGTCCAGTGCTGAGATCTTAACCCCAGGACTTCATGCGGGCTGAGGTTGTGCCGGCACTGCACAGGTGTTCATGCAGCACCGTGCATAATTTAAGTGTTGGTAAGCTTGTCCGAGATCCTTCTACAAAAGTGGTTTTCAACCTGTGCTTCATGGACCCCCTAGACCTACGGGGTCTGCGAAACATGACTCTGATCAATCAAAATCATCTGAATACCCACACAAAGAGGTCCGTGCCTCCATTCAACATTTTTTAGGGGTCTGCAAATGAAAAAAAAGTTGAAAACCACTGCTCTGCAAGAAACACCTCCTATAAGGGGAGCAAGTGCTGGCAGTGAATCCTCTACGCCCACTGATCCCCTGAGCCGCACAACACAGAGTAGGAGGAAAAATAGCTAGCTCTCCTCTAGCCAGCTCAGATGGCCACAACCGGCAACATGGACTTCAATGCAGGTTGGCCATCCAGTTATGAAAGGCTGAAATCTGTGCTGCTACAGGTACACTGCAAGTGGTCTCAAGCTAGCTCAGGTACATGTACCCACCGTGCCGTCACACCTCTGACTGTGGGGTAGATGCAACCGCTGGAGGTCCGTAGCGACTACTTCATCCCTGACCTGAATCTTTGTTTATCCACGTTCAGTCTTGTAGTCCGTGGTGTCAAATACATGCACCCTGTAAGCTGTACTGAGCGTTTCAAAACAGGCAATACCTGGACACACTCAGAGGATTAAGTGAAGTTATTTAATGCATACTGTGCTGTTAAATACACTCTACTAGATAACAGCCTGTCTAGTGCTTGGAGCAAGGAGAGAGATCTAAGTTTTCACTCTTCCCTTTCCCACCCATCCTGTGACCCGTGGCAAGTGCCTTCCTCACTTCGCCTGTCCAAAACTGCGATAAGTTGAACAGCCTGATACATGTCTGCAGCTCCCAGGTGGCGAATCCACACTCCTTCAGTGCACACATACAGTTCATTAACCCAAACCAAGCTTCTCTTCCCATTTCAGCCGTTGACTTCCTGTAGGATTCTGAGCAAACCACTATGCTCTGGGCATGTCTATACAAGACACTTTACTGCAGAGCTGACTAATTCATGGCAACCATTAATCCGTCCAGATCATGGTGTATGCATGAGAGGTCACCCAGACCTTCGATGCATGTGCCTAGGCAGGAGTTTTTGGAGGGGCGGAGGCTGTCCAAACCGTCCATGCTCCCTTTAGGACAGAGACAGAATCCAAAGGTCAGACTGGGTCCAGACACGTGGTGTCCCCCTGGCTGTATCTGTATAAGCATCCAGGAATTGAACCCAGGTCTCCTGTGCAGCAGACCAGGAGTCTACCACTGCACCACAGGAGACTCCCACTGACTAATCAGCTCTGCAATAAAGCATCGCTGACTACACGTGCAGCGCTATTAGGCCACAGTACGCTAATTAACCCCACGGCAGGATGGTACTGCCCAACACAAGTACTATCCTACAGCAGAGTAGTTACATGCGGCAAAACACGTCTAGACAGTGATGGGGCTGCTGGGGCATGAGGGTGTTAGTTAGCCCCATACTGTAGCACCCTCGTTCCCCAGCCAGCCCCTCCGCAGCCTGCTGAGCTGGGGCGAAGAATGACCCCCACCCCGTGCCAGCCAGGGCTTCTCCACCCCAGCTCAATGTGCTGCGGTCCTGGGCACATTTACAAACACTGTGTCCAAGAGCAATAAACTCCAGCGCAAACTGCACCAGAGTTTATTGCTACGTGCTAACTGCACATGTAGACTCTGGGTCTTTTTCCCCATCTGCAAAACAGGAGTAATTACACTGGCCAACCCTTGTAGACTACTTTACTAGTTTCATGAATGAAAAACTCAATGAAGTTCATAGATTCATAGATGCTAGGGTCGGAAGGGACCTCAATAGATCATCGAGTCCGACCCCCTGCCTGGGCAGGAAAGAGTGCTGGGTCTAGATGACCCCAGCCAGATGTCTATCCAGCCTTCTCGTCAAGACCCCCGGGGTAGGAGAGAGCACCACCTCCCTTGGATGCTCATTCCAAGATCTGGCCACCCTTGCCATGAAGAAGTTTTTCCTGAGGTCTAGCCTAAATCTGCTCTGTCAGTTTGTGACCATTGCTCCTTGTTACCCCAAGAGGCGCTCTGGTGAGCAGAGCATCTCTGATCCCTGGCTGCGCCCCACTAATGAATTTGTAGGTGGGCACAAGATCACCTCTCGGCCTTCTCTTGCGGAGGCTGAAGAGGTCCAGGTCCCTCAGTCTCTCCAATTAGGGCTTGGCCTGTAAGCCCCTAACCATATGAGCAGCCCTCCTCTAGACCCTCTCGAGTCTATCAACATCCTTTTTGAAGTGCGGCGCCCAAAACTGGACGCAGTACTCCAACTGCGGTCTGACCAATGCCACATAAAGGGGAAGTATCACCTCCTTGGCTCGATTTGTCATGCATCTGCTGATGCATGATAAAGTGCAGTTAGCTTTGCTGTTGATTTCGTCACACTGACGACTCATGTTCATCTTGGATCCACTATGACTCCAAGATCCCTTTCCGCTTCTGAGCTGCTGAGAGGGTCGCTCCCCAGATAGTAGGTATGCTGGATATTTTTGCGCCCTAGGTGCAGCACTCTGCACTTGTCTTTGTTGTACTGCATCCTATTGTGTACTATCTATTGTAGTTGCCAAGTGTTGCATTAATGAACATATAGATACCAGCTACATCAGCGGTTCTCAGCCTTTTTGGACTCAAGGCACCCCTCAATGGACTCAAGGCACCCTCCATAACTTCTGTGAATTGAGTGGCACCCACTTTCAAAACCTAATTTATAGATTATAGTGCTTACCTCCTTGCAGAAGGGCCTGGCAAAGGGAAAGAGGAATTGCTCGGGCAGGGGCAAGCCTGAGCCTGCACTTCTCTGCTTAGTTTATCTGCTTTTCTCCTAACACTTCACTTACATCTTCACACTTCCTGGCACTCTTCAAAAGATGTGGGGCACCCAGGGTGCCCTGACACCCTGGTTGAGAATTATGGGGCTACACATTGCAAAACCATATGCCAAAAACAGTGCTTAAAGACCTTTCATCTCGCACAAAAATGAAGCCTAAATATTTCAGTTCAACAGAAAACAAAATGTTCCAAGAAATAGTATTTTTCAGAAGTGCGATCCAAGACAGTTGTCCCCTTCGCCTCTTCCCACAACATCACCAAGGAAAAATGCAGAGGAGACAAAAATAAGCACTCAACTTCTACATTTTAGAGGGATCGCCGAGGCGTGTGCAAAGAGGTGCGCACCTCCCAGCAAAGCACACCACCAGCCCCCGACACAGAACAACCTCACAATGGACACTGATCTGATTACTCAGATCCTATGCAGAGTTTCCTTGCAACAAGAGCTGCAGCAAGCATGGGCTTTGTATCTGACTAATGAGGAGAACAGCCCACGAAGAGTGCAACGACTGTCTCCTCGATGACAACGTGGCCTTCTCAACAGGAAGGACTGCAGCACAGCCACCTCTCCATGCCCATGAAATGCTTACACATTTTGTCACTGCAAGGTGATTCGTGGCTGGGAGGCAAACAGCAAACTATGAAGCATGGAGAGAAAAGGGCTTCAGGAACAGAAATGGTTATGAAGGATCTTGAGCACTGACAGTTTTGATTGAGTTTTTAAGCTTCAACATATGGCGTTAAAAATGTAAAAGCATCACATACCACCTGCTCCGCAGCCTGGTCTCTTCTTAGCCATCACAGCCCTGCATAGGAGCAAATGGTCTAATCCTTTCTCAGCTGTTGGCCAAGAGCATTGGCCCCAACAAGCCCCTCCACCCACACAAACGCCCAAAAGTCACCGGAAATTGGGTGTCTGTAAAAATCTCTGACCCAACGTGTCTTAAAGAAAAGGCAGGCAGCCCATTAGATGGTGCTTTTGATCAAAGCATCACATATTTTTACCACTATGATCTAACCTATTTTACTGCCTTCAAATGTCCCAAGGGCAAAATGAACTGGCTCAAAAGCTAATTCACACCAAAGCCACTTTTTAAATCCACTCGTTGACAAGCCAAAGATATTTAACAAGCCCCCAAGCATCTTGGCACACGGTCAAAGGAGTTCCTATTGCAATTTTTAAGCTAACACATGGGCAGAGCAGGTTGCCTGCCAAAGGGCATTTCCATGCAGTGCTTGGAACCAGCAGAAGAGCAAAAACGGCCAAAAAAAAGTCATTGAAGAGCGTCACGCCAAGCGCACGGAGTATGAATCATGGCTGTGTAGTGCTCTTATCAAACCCGCCACTGTTTACTTGCTAAACCCTTCTGCGCTCGGGAAGAAAAATAATCCATGTAACTGGGTAGGCTCCGTGCTTTAAGTTTCAAGTTTGCTCCTCGGGGTAGCATATGCTGAGGACGTAACGTGCCTAGCTAACTCATGGGAACAAGGAGAGAACTTGCTCTGGGACTGAAACAAAGCCAAAGCGACAGATGTCTTGCTTTAAAGAGGAGCCCAAGCTGTGGACAAAATACCCTGAGAAGGGCTGGCCGTAAAAAATTGCTGCGATTCTTTGCTTTCCTCCACCAGAGAAGGCATCGGTCCACACATCTAGAACCACAGCATCATAGAAATGAGGGTTGGAAGGGACCTAAGGAGGTCACATCTAGTCCAACCCCCTGCTCAAAGCAGGACCATCCCCAAGTAGATCATCCCACCCAAGGCTTTGTCTAGATATCTTTCACCTAGACATCTATGACCACTCGGCAGTGGTTCCCAGAAGAGCGGGCTAAGAATTAACCTCATAACTTTTAAAGAACGCATGGCAGAGTCATTAGGGGAAGGTCTAGCTGCTGCAACCTGCTTTCCCCAAAAATTTAAATGCCCCATTCATACCAACTGCTGAAACTTCCTTAGCCTGACGAAGGGTTTTTGAACCCGAAAACTTGCTTAATAACTATTCTCCAACCATTTGGGCTGGTCTAATAAAAGATATCAAATTCACACAAGGAACCTTGTCTGCCCATTCCTTTAGCACACCTTCATTTTATACAACCTTCTTCGACGCCCAGAGGCTGCTGACTTGTCTTTGAATGAGACAACAGTTTTCCTATGTTCTGTGGTCTGAGTTATTATAAATGCTCTCCTGTCCACCCATCAAACGAGGTCAGACTCTGTGATGCAATGGTTCTCCACTGAGTAATCTGCCAGAGCCTACAATATTAAACAGGATGTAGTCTGGGGAGATTTTGCAGCTGCAGCAAGGCTTAACTTTGGGCTCAGTGTTTTCTTTGCCTGGCACTGTGCACGACTGAGCCGTCAGTAGGTTTCTCCAAGATCCTTCTCCAAGGAACACCTCCTAGGAGAGGAGCAAGTGCTGGCAGTGAATCCTCTATGCCCACTGATCCCCTGAGCTGCACGACAGGGACTAGGAGGAAAAAAAGCCAGGTGAGTTAATGCTGATGTGTTGATATCAGCTTGCTCCTAGGAGTCCTATAAAAAAAGAGAGGTACAACAGAAGACCCCAACCTCACTGGATCACCTGATCCCTGCTATCACAGCTCAATGCCCAGGCTTGGCTTGCTCCGATTTGGGGAGAACAATGAAACAGGGGAAAAACTCAGCTTGTGAATGTGTCTAGTCCAGCCCTATTGCTGTAGGAAACGCGAGTTTCCCCTATGCCCTGGAAGAGGAAAAGGATGACACAGCCCCTAAAGCCTATGTTAGACCCACCTGGCATGCTTCATACCATAGTCCAGTGGTTCTCGACATTTAAAGACTCAAGGCAATGCCAGTTCTTAGCTGTCACTTGGGGTTTTTTCCTACAAATAATGGAGCGATTCTCCTGTTGCAAAGAGCTCAGAAAGACCACAACCGTTCAGAATGATTTTGACACTATGGACTCCTATTTAAAATCGCTGGGTTTATCTCATTAAACCTGAAAAATCAATCTGAACAAGAGATTGCACAGCAAGAAATCATGCACAGACTGGATTTCATTAAGTATGGTTTAAACAGGGACTATGAATTCTTATCCCATTATCTGGATCAGCTTTGGTGACACCTTTGTTCCCATGGCTTGCTTGTTTGCCTCTACCAGCACACATCCCCTCGCCTCTCCCTTCTGCCTACTGTATTCAAATTTCTCTCTCCTTATACACTGCTTTGTGCACATTTTTCATGGCAGCTGATGAAGTGCGTTTCAGCCCACAAAACCTCATGCTATATATAGATATATCCTTTGGTTAGTATATAAAGGGGAAGATCTGTCATGCTTTCTACTTGACTTCAGACTAATACAGCTAACTATGTCTCACTTGTTAAAACCAGCCTTAATTATGTCAGCCTTGGCTCTCTATCTTGGAATATGAAATACAATGTGGTCTTGATCAAATAAACACAGATCTCTGTTTCTCATGTGAATCACAGTGAGCTCACATGTGCTCTCAGTTTTGAGTGGGACCTCTCACTTCTCCTCCTCATCCTGTCAAGGGAGATGAATTGGTTAGTTTTTGCTGGAAGTCAGCACAGGTTCCAGCTCGACTGCAGAGCTGCAGGCATTTCAGGACACTGCCTGAAGGCAGTATGGTCAAGACATTACAGTCTTTAACCACTGGTTAGAAGCCAGACCTAACAGCCTGCACTGAAATAGCAGCATGGCTCTTTAAACAGCACCATTTATGTGACACTTAAAAGTGGCACGCGCTCCGAATCTGTGATTTTCAGACACCCTTAAACAGTAACCACATCTTTACAATCAAGCCACAATGAAAAGAAATAGGAGAGGAAATAGGCCCTCAAACAAAAAATATCCTAGACCAAATTCCGTACCATTTTTTGCCACTGCAATTTCACAGCAGCAGGAACAGGTCTGCAGAATCTGTCCTATCCAGCAAGCGTGTATTTAGAAGGGGTCTGCCCTTGCTAGTGTTTTTCCTGGACTTCTGAAAGCCCACCAAATACCACTGCACAAAGCAGTACAACTTTATATTCTTACTAGATGCATGAGAGACTAACTCGAGGACTGAAAACACCCACAACACAGTCCTTGTCACTATACGGCTTTAAGTATCATTAACAGGTGCATAAGCACAGGTTATCCCAAAAGTCTGCAGCTTTCTTGAAAAAAAAAATCTCTCATTCAAAACTGTGCGCTGTAACTAGTGTCAAAAAAGTAGAGAGTATGAAGAAAGTAAAGTCCCAGAGCTTGTGACCTGGTTGTGGTTGCAGGCTCAAAGTCCCCCTACCCCTCCAGGTGCCTGCACTTGCCTTCAATGCAGATACTGTACTGTACACGATTCCTCTGAAGTGAGGGAGGCACAGATGGGGCGCAGCATCAGGCTCTGCACAGACAGGAGCGCTGTAGAGGGAATGGGCAAAACAGTGCAGTCCTATGCCATTGATCCCCATGCTAGATCAGACCTTTCCAGGCCAGAATCGACCTCTTCATGGGCTGGATCTAGCCCCATGGGCCACAAGTTACCAACTCCTCTCCTACAAGACAAAGTCACCTAGATGAGGAAGCAGGAATTGGAAAGAGGCTTCTGGAAAGCTAGTGTTGCCTATGGTTTGACTGACGGGTTGGCTTCTGAGATCGGTACGAATACACCTATGACTAGGTCAAGGCAGAACAAGGAAGGAAGTCTCCATCTTGAACCCTCTCACTTGAAAGTTAGGCATTTTCCCCATACTGATCAAGGAGTGTGCTTTTTGTATACGAAAAGTACATAGTTTTAACACCTGCCAATGAGCTGATGTCCAGCCTCAAGCTGTTTAATGATGCTGTAGAAAATTAAACAAATCACTCTTACGGAAAGGCAAAATAATTTAAATCAAGAGACCCAAATTTACCCATTGTAATACTGCAGAAACCATTCATTCTGCCACTACTTTCCTTCATGAACACCTGGATCGTGGACACAGAGTAAAAAAGAAGAAAGGGTGGGGGAAAACGCAGAAGATTGAGGAGAGATAAGAATGCAACCTTTGCACAGGGCAAGACGAGAGATGGCAATTTCCACAGTACTGCCTACACCCAACCTGAGCACGAGGATGAAACTATATCCTGGAGCTCTAGTGCCAGTATAAAGCCAAGAGAGACAAGCAGTGGCTTGAGATCACTGCATCTCCCCCCACAGCCACTCTCTTCAGTATGGCAGGATGCATGAAAACCATAATTATTCATCTGTACAACGTGGCTATATTAAAGTTTCTTCTCAAGGGTACCAAGACGTGCCACAGTTTAAGCAAACAGAACTTTATCAGGGGTTGCATTATTTTTAAACCAACTGTTAATTCAAGTTCTTTTGCAGGATTAGACAAGAATTCATTCAGAAAGAGACAAATTAAGCAGCATAAACTCTTTTAGATTTAAGAGAGTTTCAGAGCAGCAGGAAGAATGGTCGTGTGGTTAACAAAGCAGAGTGAGAATGAGAAGACTTGTGTTTTATCTCCTCTCCCACAGATTTCCTGTGATGGCAGTTAAGAAACACAGAGGGTTTTAGCCACAAATGATACATCCATCTAATTTCCACTTACTTAGATGGGGAACAATTATGCTCAACACGTCACACACTATCCTCTCCGTGCTTTGCTTTCCTCTTCTGCAATAAGGGAATGACATTTCACTATGACAAAAGAGCATTTTCATTAAAAATTTTAAAGGGCTCCAAGATCCTCAGATGAAAAAGGTGCTGCAGGAGCACAAAATATTCGTAAGATCTGAAGGCCAGATAGAAGCATTGTAAGTAATCTAGCCTGACTTCCTTTGTAACAAAAGGCTCCCCAGTGTCCATCAAGTCTTGCACCAAACTCGTAACTAGAAGCTGAATGCATTCCCAGAGATCAGATGGCACGTTGATAAGAAATACCGTAAGATTTGCCACTTAGACATGGGTCAGCTGTTTCATCCAAAATACAACACCGCCAATGTAACGAAGATCTAAAGCAGTATAGAGGAAGCCTCTTTCTAAATTTAGATTAGAGTTTTCCTTACTATGTGTGAAGTTCCTTTTGCTTCCCCTTCCTGTTTAGCCAGTTTGACCCACCTTGTTTTTCCACTGTGACCATAAAGGCTTGTCCTACAGAGGATGGATGTTTTTCTCTGGGCTACCTTCCAGTTTAAAGAGAAAAAAAAATTGCACTTGAATGAAACAGTCTCTGTACTTGGAGATCTTGCTTTGAAAACTTGGGAGGAAGCAAAAGTCTCCTTCATTAATAAAGAGACCTGATTAATGTTCTCAACCAAGTCTTTCTATAGAAAGAAAAAGTGTTTGCTTGGGGAACTGTGTGCTTTCTTTACAATGTCACCTTCAGGAACAGTGGCCAGCATTTTAAAGAGACACTCCACAGCACCCTATAACATTGGAAAACAAGGTCAAGGTCTTGGCCCTTACCTTTGGGCTCAATGACCTGGGCCAGAATGAAGACCAAGACTGATACCTCCACTCTTCCAGCACAATACAACCCTCTGCAGCAAGGAGGAAGCCCATCTGTGATGGGCAAGGAGCTTTCTTGGGGGCCAGTCCAATACCATAAAATAAGATCCCCAGAAATGAAAGGTCATCACAAGCTTCACCATGTTCCAATCCAAAGACCTTGCCATCTCTAAAATATGTAACAGAATAATAGAAAAATGGAGCTGGAAGGGACCTTGGGAAGACCAACTCCCAGCTCAAGGCAGGATCAGCCCTGTCTAATCCCATACAGCCATTTGTGTTGTCCGCACTGAAAACTACCAACGATGGGGATTCAGTAACCCCTGTAGGCAGTCTGTTCCAACGCTTAATTACCGTACTCTCAGTTTGTCCTCCTAATATCTAACTTGAATCTCCCTTGCTACTATTTAAGCCCATCGCTTCTTGTTCTGCCCTCAGTGAACATAAAAGACAACCGATCAAGATCCCCTTTACCACAATCCTGATAAAAGTTAACCAAAAGTAATGAGTCGGCCTGGTGTTTAGCTTAGGCTGTATCTGCTCTTCCAGACCTGAGGAAAAGCATTTTGTGCCCAAAAGCTTGTGTAACGTCTCTCCCAACTATATGGTTGTTCCAATAAAAGATACTACACCTAACAAGCCTTGCTTCTCACATATTCCCTCGCCATTGTGGCTGCAACAGCAATACTGCCAAATCCCCTCTCCATCTTCTCTTCTCTAAACTAAATAATCCCAGTTCTTCCAGCTATTCTTTGCATGTCACATTTTCCAGACCTCTAATCATGTTTTTGCTCTTATGTGAACTCTGCAATTTGTCCGTGCCTTCCTTGAAACACAGTGCCCAAAACCTGGAGCCAGCACTCCAGGTGAAGCCTCACAACTCTGGAGGAGACAAGTCGCATCCTGTGACTCCTATGAGTATACCCCCATTCTCCAAAGCATCTGCTACCCCACCCAACTTGATATCACCCGTACATTCATTTCCATCCTCCAAGTCATTAATGACGATAGTGAACAGCAGTGGCTCAGGACAGACTTCTGCAGTACCCCACTTGATACCTCCTCCCAGGCTAACACTGAGATCCTAACTAGTCACTAAGCACACCTATCCTACTACTTAAGCACCCCCCTGCTTTATACTAGTTTAATCTAGACCAATGGTTCCCAACCTTTTCTACATCCCACTGCTGGGAGCAAAGTACAGTGGCGGCAATGGCAGGGGCAGCCTAGGGGACAGGGGCAGGGGAGCTCCCAGCACGTCTCCTTTTTTCTGTGCAATGCCACCAGCATTGCCCCCGCGACCCTCATTTGGGTCATGACTTGAGGTTGGGATCTAGACTATATTGATCTATACTATATTAGAATATATAGTCTGCTAATATCTAGGCTATACTGATCTAGACTATACTGGAACACACTAAAAAAATAACTTCTTATTGAAGTTGAGGTCTATTCCATCCACTGCCCTCTCACCATCCCCAAAGCCCAGCACCTTGTTAGAGGGGAAAATCAGGTTGGTTAGGCATATGTAATAAACATACTGAAACATTTTCTCTAAAGCTGGTGACAGTGCTCAGATAGAAGCTACAGGTTTGATGAAGTTTTGGAGTGAGATTCTTTGGTCAGACAAAACTACCAACATAGTCACCTTGGCCTTGAAAAACTCTATGAAAAAGCTTGCAGAAAAAGACATTTTGCAATTTCTTAGTTGGCTTAATAAAAGGTATCATCTCTGACCCAAATGTTCTAGAGTTTTGCATTTTTTTTTTTGTCTCAGACCAATAAAGCTACCAAATACATCCATGAAAATTTTAAGTGTGTCCAAATAACAGCGATGCAGGTAGAGTGAGATATTGGTTGCCAGTATTGTTCCCCGAGACACAGCTAATGAAATAAGTCATGTGGGCAATGTAATACTCCACTACATTTCTGAATTCTCTTACTATTTCTACTCTTCTCCCTTCTATTAACTGCACTGTACAGCTGGTTAGCCTGTATGATGTTATTAATGAAAGCTGGCAGTGGGGAAAGTCCAATTCATCAGAAAGGGTCATACTCATTTGGCTTTAGTTTGGGACAGCAGGGAAGACATTATCAAGATGAATTCTAGCAGAAAGCGTGCGGCCATCAGTTGATTAACCCGATTCGGACAAACCATTACTGAATAATATAGAGCTATAATTCACTTTTACTATAAGCTGCATGTTCAAATGAGGTCTACATCAGCAGCCACAAAGTTTCCAGCATTTGACAGCTGTTCGGTGGCTTACAGAAACTAAGTTGATAGTCTTAGGGCTTGTCCATACAGGAAAAATAGATCCCAGTAAATTATTCCACAAGAGGCTCTCTAATGGACATATTTATTCCAAAATAAAAGTGTCTTTTTCCATTTTAAGGGGGAGCTCCCAGGCTTCACATTGAGGCCCTACCTTGTCATGGATTAAGTTCCCCATGGAGAGGCACCTGAATCCTTTCTCCTGTTACACATCTCCACCAACACCCTTGTTAGCAAATCTCAGAAGACAAAGCTGGAATACAGCAGAGACTCCATCCATCTTTTCTCTATGGAGCAGAGTGAAGACACCTAGGCCACATCTACACAAGCAGCAGTCTGCACAGCTGTTACTGCACAGTCATTTAGTACTTGCATAACCAAGTATTAAATGACTGCACAGTAACCAGTTTTCTCCCAGATGCTACTGCACAGTAGCTGCCCGCCAGTGCTACTGCACAGTAGCATCTCATGTAGACGCACCCCTTAGGAAGGAACTTTGCACAGCTGGTACCAGCGCTGTACCTGTTGAGTGATGAAGGTCTCTGATCTCAAAGCAGTCAGCTGCTTGGAATAGAGCTCCATCCTATTTCATTTTATGTGCTCAAATGGCCCTTGTGCCTCGGCATAACTGTAGTTTTTGGCCCTTAGACACAGTAGGCAATTCTGCTCTGAGACTTCAAGCATGTACGCACTTTCATTAGGGCTTCCCTGTGGCCAGGAGGCTATGTGATGAAACAAGGTCATCCAGGTATGTGCATACAGGCAGGTAATCCTTGAAATTTTAATTACAGAAAAATAACAAGTGGGTGTCAAGCAGCACAGAACTCTTCCCACGTCATAGCCCCGACAGCTAAGTGGTTAGGACAGTTACCCAGGAAGCAGGACACTGGGCCCCCTCCTCTCCTCCATGAGGATTTAAACCTGCATCTCCTGCTTTCAGCCAAGAGCTCTTCCCACCAGACCCCAGCTTAGATATTATCCTGACCCTTCTCCAGCCCTCCTCTTGAAGCTGGCTCGCTGGGCAGCCAAAAATGTGGGGTGACAAGGAAAGGAGCATGCCGGAGTGTGTGTGGTTCTGAGAGATGGATGCTGCCCTGGATGGAAGAGGGCTCTAGTCAGCACACTTGTGCCCAACGGGAATTTCTCCACTGCTCTCCACCCATCTTAGCCTACGAATAATAAATGCAAGGTGCAGAGAGTCAGCTTCAAGAGGAGGCTGGGCATTGCCTAGTCTGTGTCTTGGTGGTCTAAATACTTTGCTGGGGAATGCAAGTTCAAAACACCTCTGGTTGAGGCTTACCAAGAATTTAGGTCCCAAGTTCTCTGGGCAAGTACCCTGGGCACTAGGCTAGCGGGCTAAAAGGTAAGAGGCCTGACCCTGCCACAACACAAAACAGAACTCCAAACTCTGCATAAATGCCCCAATCTGCAAGTGTGTGACTGTATGTGTGCCATTTAGGTACATAAGGTGAAACAGTATTTAGCCCTTCTTCAAGTTACAAAAAGAGACACGAGTGTTTTTTCCGAATCTCGTGCTGGGTGGAACAGAATCGCAGGTGGACACCTAAATCCTCTCGGGCATCTCATGTAAAATAAGACCTGGCCCTCCCAGCACAGACATGCCTTTAGTATGGACCTGGGCCGCTTGAAAAGGGTTCTCCTATTAAAATGTGTGCTGGATGGTTGTGTATTTAAAAAAAAAACAGCACTCACATCTATCCAAAAATATATCAAATTAAGTGTTCCTAGAACAGTTTTATTTTGTCTTATGCTTGCTCTCATACATGTCATTCCATCTATAAGCAGACAAGCAGAAAAATAATTATTTTCCAACTATTTGGGTTGGTCTAATAAAAGATATCAGATTCACCCAAGGAACCTTGTCTGCCTAGGTCCTTAGACCAACACGGCTACAGCCTACACCCCTGACTCCATCTATAACACTTTTCAAACAGGTACGTCTTTTATATGCCATCGTCTTCTATCTCAGTATGGAAAGAAAAACACTTGAGTATTTCTGGAGGTGCCAAATGGTTTCAATAAGCATACCTGGGTCTTTGCAGGTGCTCTGGGCCTGCTTACACTGCATTTTCTTCCATGAAACAGCTCTGGGTTTACATCCAATGCAAAGTGTAGTATATCAGGGCATCATGTTATTATATGGTATTCTTCTGTGCTATCTCTCTAAACTGAGCTTAAATTGTTTTGCGGCACCGTACACTTTTAATAAAAGCATTTTACAATCAAGTTTAGTTCTTAAAACATAACTGCACCAGAAGCATGGACAGGATCTAATAATGCTTAGAGTTCCCAGTTTAGGATTTTAAAAAGCTCATCTAAGAAGTACAGACACAGATGCATGCTCCCTGCCCAGGGCAGCTCACAGGAGAAGTGAAGTGATGCAGCACGCCAAGTGACATCTTAGTCCTCTGCTGATTATTTGTAAACATTTGCATTGCCCCACTTCAAAGCAGACTGAACATAATATGCTTATAGAGTCGTGAAGTGTAGTGCCCATTATCCAATTAGACAACCAGCTAGATGCAAGTAATAGCACGTAGGCAGCGAAAGCAATTGCCCGGTATCTGGTCCAGATTTGATGTGTTTCTTATTTCTCAAGCATTTGCAGAAGGGGGATTGGTATTGGTTCAAAGGCTGCTTTGAAGACTGCATTTGTATAATAGTTTAATTTTATTACAAGCCCCGAGTGGCACCACGCCGGCTTCCTCTTGATCTTCTGGAGTCGTCAGGTGGCAGCTGTCCTGTTATGAAAATTGTGAAAAAACTGGTTTAACTCACATGTTTCTATCTCCTGTGTGAATGGGGCAGACCTCATCATCATTCTGGTCCCTTTCCACCTTGGGAAAAAAATCAATGAAAAGGGTAGTGTTCAGATATGACCAATACAGACAGAGGGAGATATTCTTTGCTGGTACTTTGTTCAATACTTGACGAAGGATGTAAGGAACAAATTATTACATTTTTCAGTGCCCTTCACTACATTTTATAAGCAAACAGAAGGAAGATTGTCCAGGTGTAAACACCAGGGGGTGGGTGCAAAGACTGCTCTTAAAGTACATGTTAAAATCTTACTTTCAAAATGAGACATCTTATCAAGTACAGGCCTACAGGGGTCTGTCCTGTGCCTGGGTCTAGTCAACGCTTTCATTAACAAGGCAGGTGATGAAATAGAGAGCACGCTCATAAAATATGCGGATGACAGATTTTCAGGAAGAGCCGAAAGTGGACAGGATCAGAATTCAAAATAACCCTGAAAAAAAAAAATCAAGAGAGGTAATCTAAAATCAACAAGACTGGATTCAGTAGAGACAAGCGCATACAGTGCTACGCCTGGGAAGGACGGATCAGATGACGATCTCCATTGGTGGGGTCAACCTTCCTGGCAGGCGTCCCTCAGTGCCACTCTGATCCCCTTCCTCTGCCTGACTGCTGCTCTGCTTTCTGCCCTGCATTCTCAGCCCAACCTGCTGCTCTGCTTTCTGCTTCCTGCCCTATCTACTGCTGTGCTGCCCGCTCCCTCCCTGATTCGCCCATGTGCCACACACAGCGGCTGCCCGTACCACACGCGGCACGCGTGCCATGGGTTGGTCTCCTCCGATCTAGATCCAAAGCAACTAGCGTCACCAGTTCTGTAGAGAAAGAGCATTTTCCCCTTCTATTATTAGCACTGTTAGAAGTGTTTAAATGGTAGTACTGCATGACTACGAATTGAAAAAGGGAGCCCAATGTGATAGGTATTGCTTAGGAGGACAGGGAACATTTTTATCAAGATAAATTCTGACGGAAAGTACGTGAACTTCATTTGAGAAACCCACAGCAGACAAGCTATCGCTGCATGCAGGTAAGACGGGGTGGGGACTCGGAGGGCGCGACACAACGAGAACTCACTGGTATGGCAGGCCACAAATCAAATGCAGCCACAAAGTCTCTGGTGTTGGTCTGTTGTTCAGTGGTGCATAAAAGCTAAGCTGGTGGTCTCTGGGCTTGCTTCCACAGGAAAACAGCCCAAACTAGCTATTGCACAAGAGCCATTCTTATTGCAGAAAAAGTGGGGGTAGTTCCCCTCGACCTGAAATTAATAGAGGGCTTTAAATTCAGGCTCTGCCTTATTCTGAACAAAGTTCCCCATGGAGACAAGCCTGAATTTTTTTTCCAAGTTACACGTTTCAACCACTCTTGCTAGCAAGACTCAAAGCTGGAACATGCCACGCTCGACCCATCCTTCCTCCGTACAGCCGGCGAAGGCACCCGGGGGAAGAACTTCTCGCTGTCCATATTCAGGGTTAAATCAATGACGGGATCTGAAAAGCTGCTAACAGAACTGTTGCTACCAGCTTTGAGTTCATTGAAAACAATTCAAATTACAAAAGAAAACAATGAAAAGACCAGCGTGCATGCTGGCGAATACAGCTGTTTGAAGTGGCAAGGCACAAATACCACAGGAAAGCTGTCGATGAAACCCTGGAGGAGTTCACACAAGGCGTACAATGCTTCAGAAGGGCTCGGGTGGCATTCGTTCTTAATTGATGTACAGAGCCTAATCCCCAGGGTAAACCAAAAGCAATTGTAGCCTCAACGAGTGTTTCAGGAATGTCCAGATTACAGTTACAAAGGCACAAGCTTCCTCCGCGGACTCAAGATAAAGTCTCCCAGTACAGACATACCCGTATGCAACTGTGCCCTGCCCTCCCCCCCACCAAGCTTTCCTAGTGAAATGTGGAATAATTAGTACTACAGTTAGTACAAAGTGGTCACATTTTTTTTTATTTTTTTTTTAATAAAATTGAACACTCCCGGAGTTTAATTCCCCCTAAGCAGAAACACATATGTTTCACTTGAACAAACACATTCTGTCTCATACATTTTTTCTTATAATTGCACATGAAGACCTTGATGCTTTTCAGTTTACAGGGTAGCTCTCACCTTTCCCTGAGGCCACGTATGCTGACCTTTAAAGTCACCTCCTTTATGCATTTCTAATGCACAACACGGCCAAAAGAAGGATTTCAGCTAGTGCCAACTGCAACATTTTGAGTAATGTGGACATCTGTCCTCTTGGAACCAAAAGGAGATCAAATCCATTCACACTTAACAGCACACGGCCCTCAGCGAGCCACGGGACTGCACGTGTTGTTAATCAACTGCCACTTAGCATCCTTTTTCTAAGGATATAGCAATCCATCTTCATCAAGCAAATAGTTAAACGTTGCCAGGAAAACTGACTGGCATTTTTAATGGTTTAACTTTGCAAGCAATGCTTCAAACATCGCCTTCTGCCACACCTATGTTTAAATGCAACCTCTGACCCCAACGCACAAAAATATTACTAATTTTATGAACATGGGAGTCATTTTATTCACTGCTGATGTGCAAATATTAGGTCTATAGGGTGAAATGCAGCAGGGACGCTGTAGTACATAATGGTGTGGGAAAGGAAGCGTAAAATATCACAATCCAACTAAAACTGCAGGGAGAGTTTAAATGGGCAAAACAGAAGTGTCCAAACTATAATCAGACTAGCTTTATTAAGATCCTAAAATGCAGTGGTTTAGGGGGGTGTCCACACTGGTGTGCAGTGCAGCAGTGGGGGCACCCACACAGCCCAGGGGCCTAAGGCTTGCCCTGGCACGGTCCAGAAGACATGTGGCCCTCACTGGTGTGGCCCACAGATGCTTGTAAGCTAAACAGCCTTGTCATAAGAGAGCACGTAGGCTGCGATCCCCGTGCGACGGAGGGGCGAACGGTTATGGTTCTACTGTAATTCATGCACACATTTCTGTACCACGTGAAAAATGGCACGCGAAGAGGTGTGTCCCAGAGCGGCTCTTACCTCACCTTCTGAAACATGAATATGGCAGTGAAATCCTTTGGGGCAACACAAATGAGAGGATTTTGTGAAAAATGCATTTGAATAGAAGCTGGAAAGATGAAGAAAAAAAATATTACAGCTCTCACTTGCTAATAGGAACAGTTTAGTACTGCCCCTTCCTTTTACTACACCAATATTCAAAGGTTCATAGGGCATTAATAGACATGCTCTGGGAGGCTAGGGGAGGGCACTTTAATTAGCACGGCTCCAAGAACCGCACTAATTAAAGTGCCTGGAGTGTCACGTGCATCAGCGTCCCCACACTGAAATGTCACTGCAGGTGCTCTACCTAAAGCTTCTTGAACCAACTTTAGTGTAAAGCACCCCCGCCACCATTTTTCAGCGTGGGGGCACTGATGCACGTGACAGTAGAGTCTGCTGGAGTGCAGTAATTACTAATTACCACGCTCCAGCAGACTCAATCAAGTCTGCTCCAGCACGCTGTAATTACAGTGCTTTAGAGCAGTCTCTCTGTAGAGGTGCATCAATACATCGGTCCGATATCAGATCAGCACCGATATCAAGAAAATCAACTGTATCGGAAATCGGTTTGACGTGGCCAATAATTTGACCAATAAATGCCCATTCATGGATGCAGCCACAGCACAGCACACAGGCGGCGAGGAGCACAGCCCGGCAGCTGGAAGAACTGCGTGCAGCTGGTAAGTCTGCTGTGGTGGAAGGGGAGGGGGAGAGAAGGAGCACGGGGGGTCAGATCAAGGCCCCTACGGTGAGGGAGGGAGTGGGCTGAGGCAGGCGCTGCCCAGCCAGGGTAGGGCATGGGACGAAGCCGCAGCTGAACCAGCCAGAGGGCACAGGGAGGGAGTGTGGTTCCTGCCATTGCACACACCCCAGGAGGGCCTGGGGGGGCATGTGCCCCCCCCAATCTGTGTGAGGCAGGGTGAGATGAGCTGCCACTGTGGGCTGGGGCCAGGGCAGGCGACAGCAGCGCTGGGAGGGGGACTGGGGGGGAAAGGGGGGGCTACAGCAAATTTTGGGGTGGCTGCAGGCCCCCCACTCTGTAGGCCCCCTTCCAGTGCCACCACTGCCCACCCCAAGCGCAGCCTGACCCAGCCCCCACCGGGAAGAGCCCAGCACAGCCCCGGCCCCAGCCTGCAGCTCACCCTGCCCTGCACACCAATCTGGGGGCACAAGCCCCCCCATGCCCTCCCAGGATGCGCACAGCGGCGGGAGCCACCACCCCCATCCCCGCAACCCCTGGACAAGCTGCAGCTCCGTCCCACGTCCCACCCCGTCCCGGCTAAGCAATCCCTGCCCCAGCCCCTGCTCCAGCCCCAGCCCATTCCTCCCTCACCGCAGGGTCCTTGATCTGCCCCCCGCCATGCCTCTTCCCTTCCCCATCCCCTTCCACAACAGGCTTACCCAGGGGCAGGCAATTATTTCAGGCGGAGGGCCGCTTACTGAGTTTTGGAAAGCCATCAAGGGCCACATGACAGGCAGCCAGGGGCCCTGCGGGCCGGACAGAATGGCCTGGTGGGCCACATCTGGCCTGCGGGCTGCATTTTGCCCACCCCTGGCCTTACCAGATGCACACAGCTCTTCAAGCTGCCCGACTGTGATATGTTTTCCAATATGTATTGGCCAATATGCCTCCTTAAAAATCAGCTATTGGTATCGGCCCCCAAAATCTCTATCTGTCCACCCCTACCTCTGCACATGTATAGAAGCCCATAGTCACTGCTGCATTTCAGCACCACTGCTGCAAACTCTCTACTGCTCCCCTTCTCTCTCTCTCCTCCACCCTTCAGCCACCCATTTTCAGTCTATACCCCACAATTAGGGTCTTGCAACCTCACAAAATATGTCAGCTAATGAGATCTTCAGGGCTGGAATCTATTTTATGCCTTATAATAACAGCTCCGAACAAAACATCAGTGCTTAACAGTAATAAACCTCTGACCATCTGCTTACCATGGCAATCCTGGTCCCACTTCCAGCACTGTCTGCTCCTTGGCTTGTATGCCCCAAGCTTTGCATTGGTATGCTGCTTGTCTAAACTCTAAGGGTCGGAGCCTTTCTTCTTCCCTGCTTACCAGGTACCATGCATATGCAGGGAACTCAATGAATATCAACCCTTCATGCCAATCCTTATTAACACATGAACCTAACAGAATAAGGGATGGGTATAAAAACATCACTCCTCCAATCCCTCCACTTCCTTGGTTCTGCCAAGGATCAGTGAACTACTTTACAACCCCATTTCACCATGTGGGAGGTACAAAGTGAAAAGGGGCTGAACTGATCAGTGTTAACAATGGGCCTGAAAATCCTCTGATAGAAAACTAGCTATGATAAAGCAGAAAATCCCACCAGACGATGCGATTTTGCATCGTGCTTACATATTAAACTAACTAGAGCAGAATGGTCTTTTTGTTCAGCACCTAGCACAATGGAGCCCTGCTCTTGGGCACTCCCACAAGACGCCTGAATCATTCATCCCCACGTGGTTGGCAATGTGCTTAGTTTGCTATGAGTACTGTGTTTGATGCACAAGCGGCTCAGCTGTTTGCTGCAGCTCTTACTTGGAAGGGCGCTGTTTCTCCACTCAGCCGGGGCTCCTCGGTGCTCACATGCAGCTAGCTCCTCGGCGCTCCTGTGCAGCTGTTGGTCGTCATTAAATGTACTCCAGGCTACTTCACAAACCCTTCACCTTTGCATGGCGGTAAGGAACCTAACCCTGCAAAGAATCCAGGATCTACCATAATAGCAGCCTATCGTCCTGTCTCTGAGCCTGGCCAGCAACACAAGACGACACACGAAACTCCGAGTTGGACAACCAAAGGATCATCCGATCTTTGACTAAAGCAGGAGGCTCCTACCTCTCGGGTGCCCTTTTCTACCTAACATAACTGTCGATGTTCTCATTAGCTATACGCATTATCTATACCTAACCGTTACATTTAAACGCTTACCAAATTCTTGGTTTCGACGATTTCCTGACAGCAAACTTCTCAGAGCAGTGATGCCTAAAAATCAGTAGTGTCCATTTTAAATTTGCTGACTTTCCAGTTCACCCAAACATTCCTTCACGCCAGTACTATCCAAAGGTGTCAAGAGAAACTTTCTTTTTATCCTGTCATGTCCCTATTTCCTTTTAAATTTAGCAATCCCATTCCTCGCAGTCTCTCCATACGGGGACGTTGCTTTCTGCCTCTACCTATTTTCATCACCAGTCGTTCAATACCTCGGTTCTGACATGGAGTCATCACAAACGAACACGGCAGCTCAGTCGAGAGCATCTCAGGGGATAACATAAGGACGCTATATTTTCAGTATTGCTTTTTATCTTATTCCTTACGCCACATAACCTTTTCGTTGCTTTTTTGACTTGCCACTGCATACATGCAGAGTTGAGATTTACACTGAGCTGCTTACAGCAATAATGATTTATTTTCCTTACTAGTTGCACAGTACAACCTAGTAAGAAGCATGAGTAACACGAGCTGGCCTTTTCAATACACGTCACCTTGCATTTCTCCGCAGCAAATTTACATCTGCCCCGGTACAAATTTGTTGAAGGAGTTTTGCTCGTGCTACTTGAACTTCCATGAAACCTTTTTTGTAAACTGAATTTTGCACCATCTGCAGATTTCTCTCATCTTGAATTGTATCTCCTTTTTCCGATCACTGTCACATTAAACACTGGCCCTGACACAACCTTGGGACGTTCATTGCTAACTTAACTTTTGAGGTGGCAAAATGTTAATTGTTCATACCAGGGGTGTCAAACTCACCCTACCCCCACCCAAGCCAGATATGAGCTCCTTCAAAGGCCAGGTCCAGACTTAGTGGTGGCAACAAGAGTAAATGGCAGCAGCAGTGTCAAGGTAAGTGATGCTGGGTAGGGACAGCCATCGGACACACTCCTGTCACTAAAAGAAGGGACCCATTGCCTTGAATTCTGCAGAAGGGTCCTCCACCCCAAATTGCCAGGTCCACCAGGAGCCCCACAGGCTAGAGAAGATGGCTCCGTGGGCCAGATGTGGCCCACGAGCCAGATGTTTGACACACATACTATGCTGTCTCAACCCAAGTTGAAATCATTTAGTTTTTCATTTGGTTTTCTTAACAGCTTCCTAAGAGGGATGTTAGGCCAGAGTTGCGCATTTGCATTCTTCATAAGTTCAAAAGTGCAATCCTGGAGACCCTTGCTCAGCTGCTGCTGATGGCCACAAGTTCCCTAGATGCTCAAGACACTTCATCTTTGCAATACTAAACTGATCCTCCATGTGTTTTTCTCAACCGCCTAGACCAAGCCGCACGCTGCAAATTGCAAGACCAAGGTATTATTCTCTGCCTCATTCAGAGACCTGCCGCAGCTCCAATTGTCAATAGCTTCCTCTCCTTTTTAGAGGGTCAGGCGCACTCACGAGGTGTTTATGGTTCTCAGACATACCAAGCAGGCGCACAACTTTGCATCAAAGCAGTAAGAACGGCAAACGAGAGCACCTCGGCATATCAGATCTCACGTGTAAAAAAAACCAAAACCTAGCATTCAAAAGCAGAGGTTGCTTTTACAAATTTAAACCTGTATGTCCAGAGGGCAAGAGACTGTAACACGAAGCAGATTCTTGCACAAGAAGAACGTCCTGATACACTAAATATACAGGCTGAGATGTCTCTCCCGCCTGTATAGTGCTCCCGAGAAGCATGCCCTGCCCGGCTATGCCACCCCTGAAAGAGATAGGGAAGTCACTCATGCTGCTCTCAACCACTGGAGAAAGATCTTGCAGGGGATCTTCTGGACTACATTTAATGTCTCACTTCTGGGCTGGATTTATGCAAGGTGAGAGGGGAATGCTTCTTGCTGCTGGAATATCACAGGCATTAAAAAGTCAAACCCATCATAATGTACAAGGCGTTCTTGAAAAGCCCAGATCCATTGCTTTAACATGCTCCACTTATTCTGCAAGATGAATTCTGCTGAGCTACACTAACTACATGGGGAGAAAAAGGACTCCCTTCTCACAAACCACAGGTTTAGGATTGGGCTAAAGATTACAGGACTATTTTGTAAGCTTTCAGGTCTCTGCAAAAATAGCATTGACTATTCTCTCCACAGCTCAGCTGCAAAGTAGCTGCAGCTCAGTACTTCAGAGATGACCCCAAACCTTACAAATAAAAGCTTAGATTTTTTTTCTCCGCAGCATAAGACCAGCCGCACATTATCTTGAACATTTGCGGCATTTCAAATATGGCAGTAACTTATTCTGATGATTGAAATTTAACTAATTCCAGTGGGACCTCTAAAAATGTCTTTAAAGAAAAGAAAATAGCAAACTGGGAACAATCAATTCTTCTGAAAACCTCAGCAGCTATTCACGATTTTACATTTAGTTGTCAACTAGAAAAATAAATGAATATTGTCCATTTTCAGGGTTTCAAGTAGTTTTTCCTTCTGCAATTTTTTAACTCCAAGAAGGAGAAATCTTCTGTAAGCCATGGATGTCAAGCATGACACCACATTTTTAAAGCAAACCCTTAAAAAGTTAGCAAAAGGACTTAAACATAGGATTGATTTTGAATTCATGAGGTCAGGTGACTGTCTAGCATTCAAAAAACCAGTGCTGCTCTGCTGAAATCAATGCAACTGCAGTGATCAGAACAGCTGCAAATCTGGCCTGTAAGTCCCAGTTCTGCCTGTGACTTACGTGGCCTTCAACTCTCTGCCTTAGTTTCCCTATCTGCAAAAAGGAGATAACGCGTATCTCAGAGGGCGATGTTGAAACTATCCTCGAAGAAGAAATCTGCTAAACCAAGGCCTTGGGTATGCCCGCAGCTCTGTGGCTGCAGAATCTCTCCTCCTAAGTTTCAAAACATAAGGACGCCTTAAAAGAAAAGTTTCTCGTGTCCGCGGTGTTGAAGGTAACCTTGAAAGCACGAGTCCAAGTCCAAATGAATGCAGTGCTGTCTTCTTGAGATCTGCCGAAAACCTTAAACAATGGCTCTGGAGAGTAATGAACTACTCAGTTCAGCTCATTGATTAAGCCTAAAGAGGTCCATTTAAAATAACTGGCATTAAGGACGTTGCTGCTGATCAATTTAGAGAAATGCCCAGCTCAAGTGCTTATCTTTTGCAATCTTAAAGCTGGATCCCATGCCCTCCCAGGCACTAAACAGCCAAACCACTGCCCATATCATCTCCCCTAACACCCGCGATGCAGATTTAGGTTGTCAACAGAAAACACTGTGGCATATCGAGAGCTGACAGCGTGGGGAAAACACTAAATACAGTTTATTGAAGATGCTCCATTTTTCAAAAACATTATGTTAACAAAGAGGCGCCAGCATATCCAATAAACCTCTGTTGCCAAAAGCCTGCTTTGGTGCTGTCGATCCCACAGAGAAAATACAGCTAACATTAAGCAAGCTAAGGATCCTATTCTACAAGCCGGATCCTCTACAGAATGGATCACTTGAAGGGAAAGGGATCTCGGGAGTTATTTAATCTGCTGAATCTTTATCACGGGTTATACAAAGAGCTGAGGTTTGGCTTTCGGAGCCTCGCTGAGCTTGGAGATTTGGCCATTTGAGGAACCGCAGGGGCTTCCCAAAACATGTTTACACATCTGCAGGGCATTGCTGAGACATTTAAATTCACAGACAGTCCCACGATGGCATTTTTTTAGAGCAGACCCATGCTTCGAACAAAGCCACCATACTGCAAGGGTGGTATCTGCCATCCAACTTTTATCTTGTAAGTAGTTTGCATTACCCATTACAGTATTCCTGGAATGTGTTGCAGGAAATACCATAGTAACAGCAATCTGGAAAGACATTGCATGCTGGCTATTCAAAATTCAAGTATTGCTTTTATGTAGAGTCAAATATTCCCCCCCCAAAATAGATAGAAAACACCTGAACTCCTTAACGGCAAATGTTTCAATGAGAGGTACCCAACACTGATACAATGTCAGGGAGGAGGAAAAGGGGGAAACAAAATGGATTTTAATTTGCTGTTTCAGCAAAAAATAAAAGCAAGAAATGTTTTGGAAACAACACAATGTTTCGCCTTGTATTTCCGCAGCATTTTTCCAGGCGCTGCCAAGGCAGCAAATTCGGCCAGTTGTTAGTCACAGCAATAGATCTAGTTTAACCCAAAAGCACTGGGGGGGGAAAAAAAACCTGGACTCAATTTCTTCATTTAAAAGGATCTGAACCTACATCTCTTCACTCCCACCACCTAACGGGCACCTAACGGGCACTCCTCTTCATGCTGGCTTCCTCTGCATGGACCTCTTAAACTTTCAAAGCAAGGTGACCCAGGTTCAGGTCTACTCTCTACCAGATCCATGTCAGGAAGAAAAAAAATTGTCCCTCCCGGCCCCCCAACTTTGGCAACAGAACCAAGAAGGCCAATTATTTGTACAGCTGCTAATTTCCCTGTATTTTCATTGCCTTTTGGAAAGGGAAAGCACAAAAAGGATTGGTATTTGTGGCCATGGGCAAGGGTATAACTACATTTATCCATGTTCTGGCTGATTAATTGTGGCTGCACAGACAAAGAGATGTTGTTACATTTGTGAATAAAGCAGATTCTTTTTAATGCCTGTTACAAGGCACTCAGATCACGGGGCAGAAGCAATTATGTTTTATTTTGATATAATGAGTATTCACACAACAGCAGCCAATGTACGGTTGACTTGGTGCTTTAACAATCAGGGATCAAAGCTCCTGAGCTTGGGACAACTAGAAATCTGAAGGCGCAGGGAGGCTTTCATTTAAAAAATAAATATGTTTCCAGCGATTTTTTTTTTCTCTCAGCAAGTTGATCTTGGAAATGTGAAGTGATATAAATCAACCCCTAGAGCTGAAAAAAAAAAACCATGTTACCAGGCCCTCCTTTTGCAGCAGACAGTAAAGATGGGTGAAAAGATCCCCTTGCACTCTTAATGTTCAACTCGGTTACGTACACCACAAAAGTTATCTTGCAAACCCTCTCCAAACTTCCTAAGCCATCCCTGTCTGCATCAGACAGGAACGTGTTACGACAAAACACTGTCTCATCAGCTAGCCCCAAAACACTGGCTCTTGCTTAGACAGATGAACAAATCCCAAGCATGTACTTGAAAATCAGAAGGGCCTATCAAGGAGCCTGGGAAAAGCAGGCATCCTGTCTGCCCAGCACAGACGTTACTGAGATCCTATGGCAGGGGTCAGCAACGTTTTTGGGTAGAGTGCCAAAAACACCTGCAACCTCGACGTGTAAGATGTTGGCACGCCAGGGGCAGACGGCGGGCGAGCTGTGATCCTTGTGCAGCATCACAGCCCCGACCCCTTCCCCAACATCCGCCCCGAAGTACACGTGCAAAACAAAATGCCTTCGCGTGCCGAACTGGCACCTGTGCCACAGGTTACCTACCCCTGTCCTATGACACTCTTCAAACTGGAAGTCCCTCCAGATTTCTCCATCCCAAGCAAGCTGATTGTTATTTTCTTCCCCAGAGGTGGCTGCATTTCAGCAGTACCATAATGAACTCGTTGCAGTGCCGTGTTATCCTTCAGCAGGAATGGTTCTTCAGAGATGAAAATGCTAACATCCCCCAGCAGCTCCATCCTGGACTGGCAACATCAACGGAGGGGCAAAAATCTCTGTCCAGTCTTAAACTACAGTGCGTGAGTATGATGGTCTGCCCGGTCACTTTACCGTAACTGCTTCAAGGTGGGCGCATCTACACCTGCACCGTTACTGTACAGTAACCGAAAATCACAACGCAGTATGGGCACACGTCTACATGTGCGCGCCTGTACAGCACAGTAATTATGGCGACTTATGCCAACTTGGGAGTAAATTTGCTACATGCATGATGCAGGTAGCAAATTTACTCCCAATAGTTACTGCGCAGTACGGACGCCTTACTGCACAATAACCCTGTTTGTGTGGGCTGACTTGGGTGTAACTTTACTCCCAAGTCGGTGCTCAGTAAATGCATGTGCAATAATTACTGCACTGTATATGCACGTGTAGACATGCCCTGCGACAGGGTATAAATGGGTGCTGTGAGGGGGGCAGCAAAGTTTGGGAGTGGCTGATCTAGCGAGGTAAGGAAAGAATAAGGGCTACCGTCCTACCTATGATCCTAACTCCACTGGGGAGCATCCCTGCCTCACTGCCTCCATCTCTCCAACTGAAACACAGGGAGATCTCTCACCAGCCACAGCAGGATGCTGTAAAAGCCTTAACTTGAGTTTGCCTAATACTTTCAAAGAGAAAGGGCTATAAGAGCAAAGTATTATCACTAAGTCAATAAACAGAGCGTGTAAAAGTCTGAAAATACACACCGTTCTTACACAATAGGCTGCGACAGACCAAGGCAGGCACTATGTCCTTAACTCGACCCGTCTGCTTACTCTCAGAAAAGTACGCTCCCTTACATATTAAGTAAGCTTCGGATCAGCAGGGTGAAGTAAGGACAGAGTTCTGGCCTCAGACTTGCGTTTGTGGCAGATCAGGAAGTGAACATGTGCGATTCGATGCATATAATTTCTGCTTTTCGACCTGGACCGGCGTCGCGAAACGCAAGGCGAGGATGGGATGGGATCATCTCCACCTTTGCCTCGATGGCAGATCGGGAACGAAATAGGAACGCGCGCGCATCAAGGGCTTTCCTTTTGTTACTGGAGTTCCTGGAATAGGAGATTAAAGATCAAGCCGCGTCAGAACGGCAGATTTCGGGCTACGTTCAGATGGACCGTCGTCACGACAGCGCCCTATTACCATCATCCCAGTCCCTCCAGGGCAAACTCTGGTCTCAGCTGACCCAGCGCAACTGGGTTGAAGGAGAAGAGAAACTAGCACTTGGGGCGAAACTATTATAACACTCACTTGTCGGCCGGCATAAATTTGCACCCTGTTATAAAATCGGCAGAGAAGAGACCCGGCCGTTTCGGTGAACTCGACCTTTGTCCACCAGAAACTCTTCGCTTAAAAACAAATCCATCCATCCATCCCTCCACGTGCGCACAGACGTGTATCGACATAAAGAGGAGACGGCGCGTGTCCTGTACCCGCTCGGCAAAATGGCACGACGCGTCTTTTCACACGCACACACACAAAAAACCCCCCAACAACAACAACAACAACCACCCATCCCCAGCCAAAAAGGTGAATAATCTCATGAGTCCTTTCCTTATTTCTATCAGGGTTAAGCAGGGAGCAGATTCGCAGCTTCACGGCGGCGTCTCCTGGCCGGGGGGGCCGGGCGCTGCACCCCTGCAGGGGGGTCGGGGGCCACCTTTGTCTGCGACACACACCTCTGTATGCATGCATGCACGCACACAAAGGGGAGGGGAGGGGAGGGGGGAGGCAGGTGTCTCGTGACACACGCACACACACGCGCGCGCGTGGGCGCGTACCTCTCTCTCGGTGCGGAGGCTGGGCTGCGCCTGTGCGGCTCGGCTGGGCTCGGCTGGGCTCGGCTCGGCGGCGCCTGTCCCGGCCCGTGCGGCGGCGGCTGCGGCACTGCGAGCCCGAGCGGCGCCGGCCTGCTTTGCAGCCTCCGCCTCGGCCACGCCCCCCCCCGCGCCACGCCACGCCCCCCGCCACGCCCCCCGCCCCTCCACAATAGCGGCGCGCACCTGCACGCGGCGCCGTCCGTGCCCCGGCACCGCCGGGCCGGTCGCCCGCTGCAAGCCCTGCTCCGGCCTCCCTCACATACAGCACAGCGCTCGTGCAAACCTCCAAGGGGCAAGTCAGCCCCACACGATGGCTCCTCTGGGGGTCCGGACGAGGCGAACGCAACCAAACAGGGCGTAACGCACAACCAGTGCCCAAAATACACATCCTGAGCAAGCCTTCCTTTCTCCCCTGTAACAAGGGGACGTCCTGGGGATGGTGTCATCATTGGCTCGCCCCTTTGTGTTAGGGCTAGCCGGCCCCTCGCCTCGCCTGCCATGCCTTGATGTTAACGATTAGCTGTGAATCAGGCCCGTTTACTCGCCCCGATGGCTAGGGCCTATATACACAGCTCTGACCAGCCCTTACCGTGTCCCGTGCCTCGCAGATGTTGCACGGCCTAACACCTGGCCTTATCATACCTCTAGTAAATCATCTCTGGGCTCCAAGCCCTGTCCCCCGCCCTCCCTAGGCTATAACCCTGGCCTCTTTGCCCCAGGAGCTTCTGTCACAGCTCCCCAAGGCTCAGGGCCCCGCCCCACTGGAGCCACGCTCAGATCCTTACTGCGGCCTCTAGTCACGGTGAGTCTGGGCACTGCTCCAGGGCCCTCCACCTCACCTGGGCCCTGCCTCAGAGCTCACCATGAGTCTGGGCTCCCCCTGCTTGGTCTTAGTACCCACCAAGCATGTGGGGGCTGGGGTTATAAGGCACCCCGACTCACCTTTCCCTGGGGAGGCAACTGGCCTGGCATTTCGGAGGAACTACCCCGTCCCCAGCAGGGTGCAGGTTTCTGTCATTCCCAGGACAAGGAGCTCCAGCCATCCCCGTAGCCCCTACCCTTGCCTCCAAGGCGTTCTGAGCAGCCGCTCAGCCGGTGGCGTCTCTCCGGCCGCTGGCAGCAGACGTCTGCTTTGCTGTTCAGGGCCCAGCTGGGCCCTGTTCCCCAATCAGGCAGCTCTGCCTAATTGGGTTTGCAGCCAGCTGCAGGCTGCCTTGCTGCTGCCCACACCCCCGCGAGTAACAGCACCCTGTGCTCGGTGACATCCCCAAATACAAACCTCGCCACCCAAAAACACCAGCCTAAAAATGTAAACCCTACACGCTAACTTCCTAAAGTACAAGATGAAAGCTAACCTTGAAACACCAACACCGTGACGGACTAGACAAGTACGCCAGACGCGAAGCATCCAGTGACCCTGTGCCCTAACCGCAAAAAGGTCTAGTGACATTAAATACCCAACAAAATGCACATCGACCCCAAGCTGAAGAGTGCAGATTCAAGCCCTACCAGCTGCTTTTCAAGAGCACAGCTTTGCACATATCTAAAGAGCTATTGACTCCTAACAGGACTCTGGGCAGGCACAACAGCCTCAGAAATATAGATGTAAATTATCTGTACGATACGCAGCCTAAAATCTACCCCCTCGAACAAACCAGATTCCAAAGGAAAGGAAGGAATAATTCCCATCAAAGCGATTAGACAGCCAGAAGGCACTGCAAAAACAAAGAACTGGGGAAGTGACAGAGGAATGGCATGTTATGACCTCAATGTGTGTCATGTGCCTGGGGCTGGGCAATGAGGATGTTTGTTTGCAACCCTTCCATCCATAGTACCTTTTATTATAGGTCAGTCCCAAAGTCTGTACAATCTAAGACGACAAGCCACAAATAAAGGAATGGGAGGAAAATGAACGTCAGCCTTTTTTCCAAGTGCTCCTCACCTTATCTATTAATCATTGGCTAATTCATTTTAGTAGGGGTAGAGTGCTGTAACTGTGATGGACCAGGACATGTACAAAGAGGCAAGGGTTTTTTGTGATATCTTTTATTGAACCAATTTTATATTTGGGAAAGCTATACAGTTGGTCTAATAAAAGATACCATAAAAAAAAAAAAAACCCTTGCCTCTTGTAATTGCTATCGTGGCAGAAGCCAGTCTTCAGAAAGGACGAGTCATTGGCTGAATTTAGCTTCTGTTTGTGAATTGCCTGCTTAAAACCTATAAAAGAGGTTTTAATATATATTCTTTTAGCAGCTACTCACCCCAGATAAGATGGAGGTGATGTGAGCTGAAAAAAGCAAGTGGAAGATATAGCAAGAATGTTGTCTATGTGCCTTTGGATGGAGGCAGCACGTCTACCAGGGGTTCACAATTTTACAGTTTGGCCTCCCCGCTCTTATCAGAACAACAGATAACGGCAATGGTGGGGCCAGCTTTTTAATTTTATATGTGCCATTTGGCGGTAAGCATGTTTCTTTCAGAAGTCAAACTCACGATTGTCATCTGCTTTTGTCAACCCATGAGCTGAGCTTAGCAATGCACCCGCGTGGAGTGAAATAATAACACTCTCCAGAAACCGATGCTGATGCTAGGCATATGATAGGAAATATGGTAGGTGGGATATCTCTATGGGAACATATTTCACCAGTGCTTCATGACTTACACTAGTTGCCTATGGATGTACAAATGAAGTTTAAAATGATTTTGGATTATAGTCCTAGCTATCTATGGACCTGTCTATCTGAAAGAGAGTTGTCTCCCTATACCACGCTCCCACAGTTGAATCTGGCTGAGATTCTTCAATCTGCAAGTCCAAGTAATATAAAGAAGAGGCTGCTGGTTGGGTATTCAATCTCTCTCTATCCCTCGTTCTGGAGAAACTATTGCTTTAGATTTAGCTTTCTTACTGGAGGCCAAAAATAGATCAAATCTGAGGACCTACCAGACATTATGAAACACTTGTGGAAAACAGATGAGGTCTGCCACGTGAGCCCTAATGGTGGGAAATTGATGGGAAGAGAAAAAATTTGAACGCTAAAGTTCCCTGTGTTGGTGGTTGTGGGTTATATAAATACATGCCGCTGAACTTTTCGGTGCCATACATTGCAATTATATCAAAGCCGCCCTGAACACCTGCACATGTGCCCTCATTAATACTTCTATCAACCTAAATAATTATTCAAAAATATTCAACAATGAACTTCTGAAGTATCCTTGGGCAGGCACTATGTCCCAGTTCCTGAACTGTGACTTGGAAAATAAGTAGGAGCTAAGAGTTTTTAAGGGAAAAATATCCCTGAAAAAAGAAGAGGGAGAGGAAAAAACTCAGAATACGTAACATCTCTACCCAATTGGGTGGGTAAAACTATCTTTAAGTGACTTGCCTAAAGGTAAGACCAAGATTCAGTGATGTCCAGAAAAACCAACTCAAATACACCAAATGCATCCAGTACCTACTCTGATGACGAGTCACACTGCATGCATCTAGATTTGCAATTAATGCAAAGCAATAAACTCCAGTGCATATTGTGCCGGAGTTTTTTTGTTCCTGGGCACCGTGTTTACACAGGCGCTCAGATCTGCAGTATGCTGAGCCAAGCAGAGCAGCCTCAGGTGGCAGGTGGTCCAGGGCAGGGGCCAGCCTGCCAGCTCAGGGCTGCTCTGGCCCAACTCAACATGCTGTGGAGGCGCTGGCTGGGGTACGAGGGTGCCAGCACCCTCGTGCCCCAGCCAGCCCTGTCAGCATCGACACGTGCATTAAATAACACCACTGCAGGACAGTACTTGTAAATACAGCAGCGTACTGCAACCTAATAGAGCCGCACGTGTAGACACAAAGACTTGACAGCGGAGCTTATTAAGCACCTCCACAGTAAGCACGTTGTGTAGATGTGCTCGCTGTGTATTACAGATCAAAGTCTCTACACCCTGACCTACCAATTTATTTATGCACATACTTGACTTCAGACACCTGAGCAGGATGAGCAAAGTCAGGCCCTACTTATATGTCTGAAATTTAGCATATGCTCAAGCCGTTAAAGGTTCAGGACACGGTAACAGGACACTAACAGGTGAACGTTATACCAACTTCTAAAAATTAAACTAACTATAACTTAGATGATTATCTCTACAATAATTCAAAGCAATCCAAATTACTTTACCATCATTTATGCATTACTATCCATTATACTTTACCAACACTTATTTTGGAAAGTCTTATCTCTTTGGTTTTCTGCAGTGTTTTGTGAATCGTTTTGGTTAAACATTAAGATGTAAGCAGCTAGCAAAGTTGAAGTAATTATGTCAAAGATAATTATAAGGCATATATATATATACATATATATATATACACACACACACATTATGCCTGCAATCCATATATATTGCAGCATTTCTATAACTGGTTCTCCCACTTCAGTAGCATTTGAATAGTCAAAGAAAAACATACACCACTTACAAGATAACTCTGTGTGTGTGTGTGAAGCACACTCTAAAATAAACTGAAAATCTTACTATTAATGTTTTCCAAAGAAGGACTATTGGATGCAGTTCAGAAATGTGGACAGCAAACACAGTAGAGGAAGTTTTAAAACAGAACAAAAAAATGTCTCTCAGTGATTTCCCTCCTCCTTTTCCCTTCGATTTCATAACAATTCCTGTGGAAAAGGTTTTACAAAACCCCACCTTTGGGACCTTAAAAAAAACAGTCAGTCTCCCTTTGAAAGTATTTTTAATTAAAAATCATGTGTGAAGGAGTTCCCAAAATAGTCCACAATTAAGTCCAGAAGTCTTTCTCAGCGAGACGGCCCTTTGTTCCCAGGCCTAATGCCTTCCTGCCATTCCATGCATAACTACAATAATTCAACAACACAGAGGAAAGCTAATCCTTTTTGTAATTTAATAACTATTTGACAAGATGTCTTGAGGGATGAAGAGGTGTGTGCTATATAAAACCAACTACGGTAAACCATCAATACCCGAAACAATGTCCCACATCATTCCTGGGGATAGAAACATGCTAAACCCCAAGGGAGGAGGAAAACTGCTAAAATTCCTTTTGGAGACTTTTTCCTTTTGGAGAAAATTCGTGGATGCACAGATCTTAAGATGAAAGGGGACCATTGACCTGCATGACAGCCCATAGTACTGTACTTTCCTCCAATAATTCCTGCGTTAAATCCACTAGCTGTACTTACATGAGAGCATATTTTTTAGAAAAGCATCCATGCAAAATCTGAATATTTCCAGTACTGGAGAATCTGTGGCAAACCTTGGGAAATTTGATTAATGATTCATTTCTGTCATTGTTAAAATGCTCCTCCTTATTTTCAGCCTGAATTTGTCTAGCTTCAACTCCCAGTTAGACCTTTGTCTGCCAGAATGGAGAGTTCCCCATTATCGGTTGCTGTTCTCCATGTAGGTACCTACAGACTATGATCAAGTGACCCTTTAACCATCTCTTTGCCGAGTAAACTAAATTGAGCTCCTTTAGTCTTTCGCTATAAGGCACAGCATGTTTTCTAGTCCTGTCATCAATCTCTTGGCTCTTCTCTGATTTTTTAATATTGTTTTTGATGGGCAGTAGCTACAAATAGCAGGGGACTGCTTGATGAACCAGGAGGGCCCTTCCAAACTCATATTCCTATGACTGTGTAGAGATGGGATCTGCAACCACCTCCACATTCATTGAATCAAAGGGAGCAATAGAAAAGTACCAATGTACAGGAAGACATAAAGCCAGGCTAGTTGCTGTTCTGCTGCCCTTCTCCTCCCACCCTCCCTCTACAATACTGTACTTTGCAAAAACCAAGCTGACATCTAACATGTCTTCATTTGTGCGTGTCACTAGCTGCAAAGATGCAGCTGTGAAATTCAGATAGGGTTACAGCATTTTAGTTGTAGGTTTTATAAAGCAGGGAAAATGTAAGAGCAACAACTGGAAGTGGTGGCTACAGCTCCAGGTCATAGGAGAATGGTGCAAACTCTGCTCCCCTGACCACTGTCACAAAAACAGGGCTATATATATAAAAAAATAGTTCTCCTGGGTTTTACAATCCTATTATAAGTTCCCATGTGTCACTGGACATTTCACATAGCTCCTTTTGAGTACCATCACCATGGGACAATGGGAAGGGACACAGTGGTATGAAATTATCATCCCTAAATAGGGGAAGATCATGTGTGATTGACCTGAGCTTAAAGAAATAATACTAATTTAAACAAAAAAGGGAGACAAATGGGGTCAGTGAATTAAATCCAGAATTCAGCAAATGCAGCTGCAGCCATACAAGAGGTGGCTCTATGAAGGAAGCAAAAATATAGCAGGTCCATAGCAGCAGGAGGTGGCTTTGACTGTGGAAATTTAAGCTCTGGAGCCTAATGCTGGGGCAGCTAGGGAGGGACCCAGGTGGACTTCCTGAAGAGCAGTCCCTTTCTAGTACCTAACAGCAGGTAGCAATGAGGAACAGAAAATAGTATCAGCTGAATCTAAAATACTGGAAAGTATGAATTATTTATAGACATGATGAGCAGACGGCAGCAGCAGCACGGCATACCACCACTGCAAGAAACGTCACCTTTGTGCTCGTTGTTACCTATAACAACACACTGCAAAAGTCAAAAACCATGCCAGAGCTCTCACAGCCTATCCCGAACCCACTTAGCATCTCTTGTTAAAGTTCAAGAGGCCGTTCTGTCCTTTGATGAGCCCACCACCTACTTAGTATATTTTCAAGCAGACCCCTTCATGCGTTCCCCCATGATACTCATTATGCCTTGGAGGACCTCCCTGAAACTGTCTGCAAAATTAACTCAGTACATTCCTCCTAAGACAAATCCCTGCTCAAAATTCTGCTTTGCCTCCATGCCTAGAGGAAATGTGATGATGGTTAGGCTGCTGATGGGCTATGACTTCTGCCTTCCTTGCAGACCAGCATCATTTTGTTGTTTTCTAGTGTTGCCTTGGCTGCCTGGATCTCTTTATTGCCCTGTCTGTGTCTTCTACTTAGATTATAAACGGTCTGGTGCTAGTATTGTCTTCTTGTTCTCTGTACGGCCCCGGGTACAAAGGAGTCCTGGTCCACACCAATGATTCCAGATACTACTGATAAATAATAATCCATCTGAACCACCCAAAAGGACAGGGAGGCTAAGGAGCATTGCACCCTGTCTCGGCACATAAACAGAATTCTATACAGAGATATGCATGCATACACATGCACGCACACACATACTTTTCGACATTGCATTTTAATAACAAGGAATTGAATATGCTAGACTGATGGCTCGTTCCCAAGGAAACACCAGCAACTTATTACTCTTAAGAGGGAGCCACAACATTTTCTTTTGTTAAATCATTCAGCCTGCTGTGACTTTAAAATCCTTATAATTCACCAGGAACAGACTGTTTTCCGGTGCATCCAGGTTACAAACTACAAAAGGGAAAAACCTAAGCCAATATAGAAATGGAGATCAACTATGAATGGTGCATACCATTGCCTGATACGCCTGCTAAGGCTAGAAGGAGCGGGTAGCATTGTCTAGCCCTGTTTGGACCAGTGTTTCAACTTTGATCAGCTGGTACTGCTCCCAGGTGGACTGAAACCCAGCCCTTAGCAGAAAGTCATCACATTATACTACCAATTAGATCAGGAAGAGAAAAATGTTGTATCCAAATGAACAAGAGAGATTTTTGGTAGGCAGACTATAATTACCCGACTGAAATTTGGCTAGGGCTAACATTCCTGTTCTTGTGAAAGAAAATCCCTCTGAGCTCCTTAATAGCCAGAGCAATCACAACCCCCGTTTGACAGAAGCTGCTTCTTGCCCTTTGACTTCTGGCCAGGGCATACAGGGGTGGGATAAAATTATGGCCAATTCTGTTCTTCTGGTCCAAATGGTCAGGTAGACCAATAGAAAGTGGTGCCCAAACATAAGGTTACTAGTCCATAGAAACTATCATGAACTTAACTGGATTTCAGCCTAAAGTCCAGTCAATCAAATAATTTTCTGTGGAACACATCCCATATACAGTATATACTGAGGCACAAAAAAGGGGAATTAAAGAAAGCATCATCAATCCTTTGGGCCAAGTTCTATTCTCAGTTACAGCACTTTAAACTCAGATGTATGTATGAATAAGTAAACGGAGTAGTATTTGGCCACATCTCTGAATTTTCTCTCTCTCTAAATCTGCTTTGGCTGCCGTCCTTTATTGCTTTAAAGAAAAAGATGATCAAATGCAAAGGTCTTCAGCCTAGGGTAACAGAAGAACATGCTAGGGATTATTTGGAGAAACTAGATGCATTCAAGGCAGCTGGGCAGATGGGATGCATGCCTAGGGTACTGAAGGAACTGATTGAGGTCATTTCAAAGCCATTATCGATCCTCTGAGAATGTGTGGAGAGTGGGTAAGGTCTCAGAGAACCGGAAAAAGGCAAATATAGAACCTATCTTTAAGAAGGAAACTGAGGAATTACAAACAAGTCACGCTGACCTTGATACCTGGAAAGATCATGAAGGTCCTCAAGGAATCTATTATGGAGCACCTAGAGGAGAACAAGATGTTCAGGAACAGCCAGCATGGATTCACCAAGTCATGTCTGACCCACCTGATTTCCTTCCATGAGAAGGTGCCAGGCTTGGTGTGTGAAGAGCAGTGGATGTGTGTGATATACCTTGACTTTAGCAAGGCTTTTGACACTCTCTCATGATATTCTCATTAACAAGCTAAGGAAATACAGACTAAACATGGGTAAAGTGATGTGGATACGTAACTGGTTAGACCATGGTGTTCAATGAGTAATCATCAATGGCTCAATGTCTACTTGGGAGAAGGTTTCAAGTGGGGTTCCCAGTTCTGGGTCTGGTATTGTTTGATGTCTTCATTAATGATTAGGATAATGGGATTGAGTGCACATTTTGCAAATTTGCAGCTGACACCAAGTAGGGTAGAGCTGAAAATTCTCCAAAGGGCAGGGCTAGGATCCAGAACGATCTAGATAGACTGGAGAAATGGTTCTCAATCAATCAGATGCAATACAACAAGGACATGTGCAAAGTCCTACCCTTGAGACAGAATAATCGAATGCACAGACACAGGCTGGGGAATGACTGGCAGGGTGGCAGTACTGCAGAGAAGGACCTGCGGGTTACAGGAGACCATAAGCTGAATATAAGACAACTGAGTGCTCTTGTTGCGAAAAAAGCCAACATCAGAGTAGGTTGTACTAGCAGGAGTGTCACTTGCAAATCAAAGGAGATGATCCTCCCACTCTATTCAGCACTGGTGAGGAGGCCTCCCCTGGAGTATTGTGTCCAGGTTTGGGCTGCACGCTTCAAGAAGGATGTAGACAAACTGGAAAGTCTCCAACACAGAGCGAAAGAAATGAGTAGGGTCCTGGGAGGCAAGACTCATAAGGAAAAGCCGAAAGAACTACAGTTACTTAGTCTGGTGAAGAAAAGTGTTGGGACGAGTATTTGATAACGGTCTTCAAATACCTGAAGGGAGAGTATACAGTGGATGGAGATGGACTTTTCTCTGTGGCTGTAGGGGACAGGTCTAGGAGCAATGGCCTCAAGCTGCAGCAGAGGACATTTAGGATGGAGATTATGAGAAACAGTCTGATTAGGAAGTTGGTCAAGCATTGAAACAGGCTACCTAGAAAATTGCAGAATCTCCATCCTTGGAAGTTTTCAGGAGCGGGTTAGACAGACACTTGGCTGGGAGGATCCTGCCTTTAGCAAGGGGTTGGACTAGATGACCTCATGAGGTCCCTTCCAGCCCTACTTTTCTTTGATTTGGAAGATTTTAGGTGTTTTTAGGCGCTGAGAATCCTGTTGCTGTGACATTAAACAAGAAGTACATTAACAACACCCCATGGCTTCGCTCTGCCAACAGCAAAGGAATAATCTCAGGGCAGCAAACGGTGTAACAGTATCTCAGAAAATAGCTTCAGAGAACCAGAGGTGAATACTAGAGCAGGGCAAACACTTTACAGGAAGTAACTTCTTTTCACACTGTGAACCCAGACTGACATTTTATCAAAGCTATTAAATAAATGTTTTGCCATATTATATGAAACATTTTAGTCTATGGCTAGATTCAGATATACTCAAGGGAAGCAGTGTGCGCTTTAGTGATTCACTGCTGCTTTCTGATTTATGTGGGTTTGATTTTAATCTCTGACTAGGAAGCAAAAGTCACTTAAGCCTAATTCAGTGGGTAAAGTGGAGAACGAGGAGTCTGCTCAGCCTGATGTGTGGGCAAGTCACTTGGGGTTTTGTGTCTTCACTTCTCTTCCCTTCCTTTATTCATCTGGTTTTATTTAAATTGTGAACTCTTTATGGCAAGAGTTGTCATAACGGGCCCTCATCTCAAAGGGGAACTGCAAGCATTGCCTTAATACAACTACAGATGTGAACATCCACTCAGGTGCATTCACACATGAATCCATGCTCTTTCCTCTGTCCATGAATTCTCTGGTGAACAAATTAAAAAGTACAATGTTGTTTTTAGAGAAGTTTACAAAGAAACTTAATTTTCAAAGGCCCAAATCCCAGCCAAAATGTCTGATTCTTACTGAATCAAGGTTCTCAAACGTTTCCCAGTTCATGCATCTCAATGCAGCTCTAAATAGTGCCCATTTCTCAGCAAGGAAATTGATGGTCAAGAATTTTTTTTAAATAAGAACAAGAGACTGAGCAGAGTTGTCGCACCCTCGCCAAGATTGATTGCCTGGCCATGGCAAATGCGTTCTTGTTCTGCTCATATCTATCTAGAGTTGGGCTACAAGGATCACTTTCCTGGTCTGTCACTTTGAACCTGTCACTGTTCTCTTCATATCCCTCTACCAACCCCTCCATTTTATTACAAATAAGCTGCTTGTCTTATGATTCAATGACTTTCCAAGCCCTCCACGGCATATCCCACCTTCCCTTTCACCCATCAGCTTGACTCCCACCTCTGATCAGCTTGTAATGCCTCCTCCACCACAAACCTGTTAGATTTACAAAAAGCCTCTTTCACTGCTCCTCCCATGCCCCATATCACCATTATCCCCTTCAGATCCTTCCTCAAAATTTGTCTTTGCTTTGATGTCTACAAAAAATATTTAGAAACAAATGAGCTACGGATTTGCTCCGGGTATTGCCATGAAGGCCAGTACTGTCTCCCTGTTTCCTTGGGCTTCCTTGACAATCTGTATCCGCCTGCTACATATCTCCTCTAAGATTGTAGGCTCCCTGGGGCTGGGATTGTACTATTCTGTTATGCCTGTCCAGCACCTAGCACAATAAAGTTATGCTTCGTGATGGCGACTCCCCCATAAACAAATACAAAAATCCTCTATAATAATTTGCCTTCTTTGCATCTTTGTCATTCTGGCTGTCACGCTCAAAAAACCACATCTGCGCTCATTTGCTGGACTTTTAGTGATTGATTTCAATTAGTTATGGTGTACTCTCGGTATCCAAGCAAAAGTTGTCCCTTGACACTGTAATGTTAACCCATAACACCCTTACCAAGGTGAAGCAGAGAACAGACAACAGTTAAATGCAGAAAGAATGGGAAGAGTAAGACAAAATGAAACAAATGAGCAAAGAGGACGTCGTAGAAGAGATGCAATGGAAAGGCAAAGGGTTCGCAGAGACAAAAGAAGACAGGCCGAAAGAGCAGACAACAATAGATTCACTGAAGACAAGATTGAGGAACATAGCTGTGGATTGATGAACGTGGCGTGCCAGTTTTGTAACTCTTTAAACCTCCACGCTGAAAGACTGTCAGATGGCCAATTCCAGAGGTGTTGCCATAAGGGTAAAGTAATTCTGCCTCCAAGAAGACTGTTTCCAGAGTATTTGCGGGATTTGATGACGAATCGGAACAACGAGCACTACCACAACTTTAAAATAAACATTTGATCATAAAACAGTGCATTGCCTGTTGAGCAAAGATCATTGTGACGAGTTGTATGATTCATGGACCATGTGGAGGATTGAATCCAAATGCACCGTGCACAGAAAATCATCAATGTCGGAAGAAATATCCGAAGGAGTTTAGAAAGGAGACACTTGGAAATGTTGCTGGATACCCATTGTATAGAAGAAGACCAGGCAGAACAGGTCAAGTTGGTAATGACACAGTAGATAACAGAAATGTGGTACCCTTTGACAAGTAGCCTATTTTTGACGGGCTTTTACACTAGTAAATAATAAAATGCTACAGTTCAAGACATTGGTATTGCAGTATTCCAGGTCATTACCTTGCTATCATTTTAGTCAATTAGCTTTAAATCATAGTAGGTTTGTGTTTCAGTGGACTGTAAATTAAAATATGCCATGGGAAAGTATAAAATAAAGATGTAGGGGATGTCTTCACAACAAAGATAGACCAAGTTAGCTTAACATGGGCAGTGCATCTGATCTCATGCATACCAGGTCCATGAAATGGCATGACGCTGTACTAATCCACATGCTGGGAGGGATACCTGGCAGGATATTGCATAGTTCTTTGTGGTGCACTAAGTTACACTTAAAATATAATAGTTTAACTGAGACTGTTTAAATGCCAGACTTTGAAAACATGATTTCCTTGTTCATGCTATTTGCATCACTAGGTACTAAATCTAACAGAATTTAAAAAATCACAAGCATTGTCCACTCGTTTAATATTATCTGTCTCAGGCTCGGAGGTGACAGCCTGACTTGCACCACAGCCGAAAGGGACTTAGGGGTAAGGATTGACCATGAGCTGTCAGTGCGAGGCCGTGGTCAGCAGGGCAGACAACACACTGGCATGCATCAACCAACACCTCTCATGTAAAACTAAGGAAGTGATACTCCCACTGTACTCAGCACTGGCGAGACCGCGGCTGGAGTACTGCGTCCAGTTCTGGGCACCGCACTTCAATAAGTGGGGGCTGGACCCTATGATCTGCAAGGTCCCCTCCAGCCCCTAACATCTACAAATCTATGAATCACTGAAGACTTCCAGTCAGAGACCAAACTACCACTGTGCTGGGCGCTCTTCAGACACAGAGCAAAAAAGATAGCTCAAGATCTAGGTACAAACATGTCACCTTCCCTCCCTTGGATGATGACAGTAACCTCATCTGTTTCCCCTTGTAACTAAGCCCCAGGCTGGGGACGGGGAGTCATTCTTCTCTCCCTCTTGTCTCAACCACCACTTATAAACAGCAATGCTCATACAGCTTTGTCAGACCTGGTTCTTTGGGTAGATGTGATATCTTTCATTAGACCAACTAAATAGTTGGCAAAATTGTTCTTTGCAAGCTTTTGGGCACAAACACCTTCCTTCAGGCATGGAAGATATCCAATTCTGCTGTTCGAAATGGAAGCTTCACAACATGAAGGAGACAGAAGCCAAAATCAAGAGCAACCAACAACCATGCAGCTTTGTAAAGCATGGAGATACATAAATGAAATAGAAGTAGTCAGGCATGATCCTAGGGAGGTGGGTTTGCTCTTGTAGGGAGGTGGGTTTGCTCTTGTAGGGAAGTGGGTTTGCTCTTGTAGGGAAGTGGGTTTGCTCTTGTAGGGAGGTGGGTTTGCTCTTGTAGGGAGATCGGTTTGCTCTTGTAGGGAAGTGGGTTTGCACTTGTAGGGAAGTGGGTTTGCTCTTGCAGGGAGATGGGTTTGCTCTTGTAGGGAGATGGGTTTGCTCTTGTAGGGAGGTGGGTTTGCTCTTGTAGGGAGATGGGTTTGCTCTTGTAGGGAGATGGGTTTGCTCTTGTAGGGAGGTGGGTTTGCTCTTGTAGGGAGATGGGTTTGCTCTTGTAGGGAGATGGGTTTGCTCTTGTAGGGAGGTGGGTTTGCTCTTGTAGGGAGATGGGTTTGCTCTTGTAGGGAGGTGGGTTTGCTCTTGTAGGGAGATCGGTTTGCTCTTGTAGGGAGGTGGGTTTGCTCTTGTAGGGAGATGGGTTTGCTCTTGTAGGGAGATGGGTTTGCTCTTGTAGGGAGGTGGGTTTGCTCTTGTAGGGAGATCGGTTTGCTCTTGTAGGGAGGTGGGTTTGCACTTGTAGGGAAGTGGGTTTGCTCTTGCAGGGAGGTGGGTTTGGTCTTGTGGTCTGGTGCTGCGGTGTGTTTTTTCATGACTCCTACCCTGGGGGTCTTTAAGAGGAGGCTTGATGTCTACCTGACTAGGTAGTCATTTGAGCCTGGTTTTCTCTCCTGCCCAGGGCAGGAGGTCGGACTTGATGATCTACAAGGTCCCTTTCGACCCTACTTTTATGAATCTATGAATAAGTACAAGATATTACTGCTTTCCTGCTGCAGTTTCCAATCAGTTTCCCCTTCTTGTTCTCAAACAGCAGGGGTTGGCAACATTTTGGGGGCAGAGTGCCAAAAACACCCGCAACCTCGACTTGTAAGATGTTGGTGTGCCAGGGGCAGACGACGGGGAGCCATGAGTGGCCAGATTCTTGTTATGGCAGCACTGCCCCGACCCCTTCCCTGCCGTCCACCCCAACCACAAGTATCAAGCAAAATGCCTTTGAGTACCACAGTGTGGCACCCGTGCCGAGGGTTGCCTACCTCTGTCATACAGTATTTTGGGCTACCACCGCAGCAAAGAAGAGTTTCTCCTAAAAATAGGCATCTTCCCCTGCTGCATCAAAAAAATGTCATGGAAGCATTTCTATCAATTGCAAAATTCTGTAAATGCTTTTTTTTTTAAACTTACAACTTGTATTTTAAGTGGCCCTGTCCCTTTAAAAGCCTTTGTTTTTTGTTTGTATAAATCAAAAACTGCTTGGATAGGGAAAAAAAAAGCGCCTTTATGTTTGCCAAGCAGTGTGTAGAGATTATGAATCATTAAAGGGGCAGCCACGTGTCAGCGAGAGTAGAAGTGCCTTGCGTTTGACCTTTATTTATAACAGCTAGACGAACACTTCACAGCCTATAGCTACAATGATCTAATCCTCTTTGCTTCCACAGCCCGCAGATCAAATGTAGATAGCACATGCTTTTGTTTGGGATTTTTTTTTTTTAAGAAAAAAGCTAACATTTGTCAGACTGGAGTGACTCTAAGAAAGCCTTTGCAGTCCCCTGCATTGATGAGTTTTGAAGCTGGAGATGAATTCGAGGTTTTCCCCTTGAGGCTGCAATTCAGCAGAGCACGCAAGCAGATGTTACCCCATAAGTCCCCCTGACTCAAATGGACCTGCTCGTGTGCCTGAAGTTGGACACATTCCTGGGTGCTTTGCAGAAGTGGGCCCAGCCCCTGGCCCCTTAGGCAGAGCTCAGTCATGTCAGGCATTGAGCATTGCTCCACCACCATGTGCTTCACGTTAAACACATGCTCAAGTCCCAGGAAAGTCAGTTGAGTTTAAGCACGTAGCTAAGTGATTTATTAAACTGGCATAATGTACCCACAAAGTCCCTAATGAACTGGGATTTCTGCCTCCTTTGTGGTTGGATGCAAACTGCACTCAGTTTCCTGTTACACATTATTATTCGGAGAAGAGGTTACATCATTCTTCAGAATAAATCAAGCCAAGACTGCTCAGATAGGGCCCCTGGAAACAACCACACTGCAGTCAGGTAAAGGTCCATCGCCTAGGTCCACCTACCTTCAGCAGAGGTATGATGGCACTGTAGATGGACCTAGGCAACTATCAACTGCTTTGGATTACAAGAAAAACAACCTAAATCTGAGTTTGGCTAATTAAAGCACAGCCTATTAAGAACAATTTTTCCTGAGCCACAAGGGATTATTTATGATTTCAGACAGTGCTGATGGATAGTCTGAAGGAGGAACACTGAAATACTGATAGCCTTCTGAATATTAGGTAGCACAATAAGGACACTGCTTTCAGATGTCCCTGTTTCGATAGCATAGCATCACAGAAAAGTAGGGCTGGAAGGTCATCGAGTCCAGCCCCTGCTTAAGGTAGGATCACGCCTGACTAGACCATCCCAGTCAAGCACCTGTCCAACTTGCTCTTCGAAAATTGAGCACCTGTCCAACTTGCTCTTGAAAATTTCTTGGAAGGGACATGCCACAACGCCTCTAGGCACGATGCTTCGTTCTAACTAGCAGGAAACCCCACAGACGATGCTATAACAACCTCTGACCATCTCCCCACTCACGACAGTGCTTGAAGCTGCAGCTACTTGACACTTCAGGGGTACAGCAGCAGGAGAGACCTCAGGTCCCTTTTGCCCCACAAACACAGGCCGCATGACCTAAAGAAGAGGTCCTTTTAGCTATAAGTCCAACAAGATGGATGTCACAAGCTGAGCGGTTCTGATCCTTTCCTGCAGAGAACAGAAGTGTGCAAATACTATTCAGGGGCGTGTGTAGACAAAACGGGGGTCCTAGATTTAAGTGGTGGGTTTTAAAAAACACTGCTTCAACGTAGGGCTGATTAAACCCCCGTGTCATGCACACACCCTGCTGACTTACCTGCCACTCCGGCGGCAGGGTGGGGTGGGCAAGCTGCCAGTCCTTGGGCTGGGGGGGGCTGTGGCAGCAGTGGCCCCCACCCAGGTGGCAATGTACCTGGTTCGGGCAGTCCCAGAGGGCACCGCAGCATCAGAGGGAAGCACCGGGCCCCTGCACACCTCAGGCAGACAGTCAGGCTCCAGGGGAAAAAAAAAAGATCAGGCTTGCCGCTTTTCTTGGGTGGATCCTGCTTTCCCGGGCTGCTGCCAGGCTGCCTGCAGGGCTTCCTGCAGAGCCACAGAGCCTGGTGCTTCACTCCGCGGCTGTAGGGGCAGCAAACTAAACCTCCTTGGAGGACTTTTAGTTTGCTGTGCCCCAAGTCATTTAAGGTGCATTACGCCGCCGAATATCCTACAACGGCTTGAATTAACGTGCAATATGCCGCCGACGCACGCAAACACTGACACCATTGAAGCGGTGCGAAAGCATTTAGCCCACTTTAAAGTGTTGTGCACACACACCTCTTGTTTCATCTACACACGGCCTGGGTCATTACAATGCATCAAGTAAAAAATGTGCCTTATGTTCTTATGTCTCAGTTACCCTTTTTTAAATCTGTTGCCCATTTAATTTTATATTGAGGTCCCTTATTATATGACATACAACTCAGGACCACCCATTAGTCTTGGTGCTGTCTGCTGGAACAAAGTCCCCCTGAAATGAAGCACTTTGTGAAAGGGGTGCTGAGACCCGCTGAGGTCTGTGCAAGCTGAAGGCACTCGGTCATTCTCCAGAGGTGCTGCATACTCACAGAATCAGACCCTACGTACAGCTGTCCTTTATAAGCCCTTACAACAGTTCCCCCTTGCTTTTAATGATATTCTTGCTGTTCTCTGCACCTTTCCTGCTTCTGCTCTCTTTGTTCTGCAAAGCAGATGCTGCCGTTCGCTGCATGTTTCCAAGATGAGGCTATGCAGGCCCAGGAATCCAATGACTCCCATACGTTGTTGTGTTTCCCTGGTCTGAAAATCCTTTTCCCAGAGCACGTGTAGTTCCTGGGAGAGATTTTTCTGCAGCGTACATTCACGCTTGCCTGCAGTAGCTTTGGAGCTCATCCAGCTCCTGAAGAGAAATCGTCTCTGATTCAGAACGAAGCCGGACGTCGGGCCTGAACCACAACGGCATTCCTTTCGTGGGTGCACGCACCATGACATTCTGTTGCCTTGGCAACCATTCTTGACATCGTCATCCTTTCCACGTGTCGACTGTGGTCATGCAAGAAGTTGTGAAAGCCTCCTTGACATTAGGAGGAAGCTGTGTGTTTACAGCAGTGGGCAGGGAATTCCCATTAGAGGACAGGAGAGATGTCACGTTGCCTACCAAACACTGGTAGGGAATGCAAATACCTGCTTATCAGGATCATCCGCCAGGAGTGCAGACAGAAGTGACAATTTTCACCCGATCTGGCCACAGGACACAGTTTATACCTGTGACCAAACACAAGTACACAGCTGCAGACAGCTTCAAAAATAGGTTGATGGGGTGAAAATCTGGCCCCTCATTGCATGAGGTATCAGCCAAAGACATTTCAAAATGTAGCCTCTTTTGTAACTTGTGTCTGCGCGGCTGTTTTCAGAATGGGAGGGGGGAAAGGGAGTAGAGTGAGTTCAGACTGGGGGGTTTTCACACCTCCCCCAGAGGGTGAGGTAGGTGTATTGGAGTCCCCCACCTCCCCGCAAGTGGGAGGGCTCCAATTTGCCCACCCCACCCTTCAGCACCAGCTAGGGAGCCCCAAAAATGAGCTCCCTCTGCTGTCTTTCCCCCCTTCCAATCTGAGAACAGCAAGCACTGGCAGAGAGCCCTGGCCATTGCTGTGGGAACCTGCAGGCTCCCAGCCCGCAGCTGGTTCTTCCCCCCACCCCACCCGCTGAACCAACAGCGAACTTCTGTTCAGTCTAGGGTAAGGTCCGCACCAGGTAACTTCTGTCTGCACCTCTGCAATGCAGCGCCAAAGAAAACCTCATCCGTGTGGGGCTACTTTCCAAGGCAAAGGTGCACTGGAGAGCAGAAAGCAGTGTGCTTGCTAGAAAGCCAATGTCAGGAGGCATTCAGGCCTTCTCTTGGGAAGCAAAGAAATGCACAATCCCATTTCAAGAGCAAAATGGTCTCCCGGCTAGATGCTAGGAAGACCCTTATGGGCAGGGCCAGCATCCTACTCAGATACCCCTCTCCCAACCCCTTTTGGATCACTGTATCAGTGATGGGTGGTACCTCTCAGAGTCTGTGGCCAAGGTTAGATCTGTCTGAAAAGGATGAGTTACGGGGAAGGGCGTCTCCCAAGTTTGCTCTCACGCTCATGTGCAAGGGTAAATGTAATTCCCTTGCTGTTGGCTGCTGTCCCAACCACAACACTGTGTAAAGGTGTCTGCATCAAGGCTAGGAGGCATTGCTTTGTTTAGATCCTGTTTGAAATTCAGATGCTAAACAGGGATCAGCAATCCAAAGTTTGGTGGTCCAAGCTCTGTTCAACTCTGACAACCCTTGAGTCCTGCCTTGCTTGATATGATCTCTTTTATGTATTTCCAAAGACAAATAGCGTTGCCAACGCTCACCGTTTTACTGAGTCTCTCACTGGGTAGTGTCTTAAAAAGCCCATCTCCTGGAATGATCTGCGTTTTCATTTAAAACACACACGCATGTATAGCTCCCAGAAACTTCCTAGCCTGCCTGATCTAAGGATAAAGCATATAGACATATACTCCCAGCACTCCAAAGCCAGAAAGTAAATAAAACCCAACCTAAAACTGTTATCTTTTAAATCTCATGATTTTTGGAGGCCTGTCGCAGGATTTCTGAATGCCTGGAATTGGCAGGGTTGTATGCCTGCTACTTTGGGGCTAACCTTCAGGTTGATTTATAATCATGGCAGGCTGGCAGGAATGAGTTTCAAGCGATAATGTTTATTGCTTGCACAGCACAGACTTGATTTAGTTTAACTTAACAATGTTTTATTAATATTGATCTCATGTATGCAGGCCTGGAGTAGTGAGCAATGCCAGCAGTATAGTAACGGGTCCCCCCCACATGCTTATAGTCAGAGAGGAGACAAAGGGAGGTCAAGATACAGGGCAATGGGTTAGGACAGGGGTCAGCAACCCCCGGCATGCATGCCGAGCATGGCACGCAAGGCCATTTTGCTGGGCACACCACCGCCAGCCCAGGCTCTAAGCAGCTGCTGCCAGCCACAGAGCCCAGGCTGCTCCCAGCAGACATCTGGGAGGATGCAAGCGGACTGGGGTCCATGGGCCGGCTGCAGCTGGGAGGCTGCAAACAGCTGCTCTGGGCTCCGACGTGTCGGCACTCCGGTAGACATTGTGGTTTTTTTCGGCACTTCGGCCAAAAAACATTGCCTACCCCTGGGTTAGGCAAAGGCAGAAGATTACAGTGGAACAGTGGTTTAAAGCAGTCTGTGGACCGAAGCAGAGTCCAGGAGGCACCCATCTGCTCTCCCAGCAAGTGTCCCAAAGCAGTCATTGCCCAGTAGAAGAGCAGCCAGGCCAGTTGTCCTGACTTTTCCTCTTCCCATTGTGGAGCACTGCTGAGCAGCCCCAATGAGGGCAAGAGAGAGAGAGCTTAGTGAATATACACACCAGGTACAGACATTACACTTTTACTGGTATAAGTGATTGGAAACCAGTCTATCCCCGTAACAGAACAGAAGTTCAGCACACACAGACTGGTTTAAAAAGGGCAGAGCCAGGTCTCAGATCTGCCCCCACCTCCATCCAAGGGTGAACGTGTGTTCTGGTCACCACCGGTCTAAACTGCGCCGCTTACAGAAAACCACGTAACTAAGATCTGTTCCGCCTCGGGCTTTTTGAATGTCTGTCGCTAGCCACAAAGGGCCATGGCAAGGAGAGAGCCTTTCTGTAGACTCCCCTAGGCAAAATGTCCTGCGGCTTCTCATCACCCCAGCGGCCAGAGGAAAAAAATAACTTTTCTTAAAAAAAATCTCCCAGCCTAAGAGCCAGCCTGGGGAAACCGAGCTTCATGAGGGAGGCTAGGGGCACAGAAGGCCCAGGCCCCTGGCCATGAGCAGCGGATTAGCAGGGCTGGGGTGATATCATACCCAAGAGACTGGGTGAGTGACATGACACCGTGGTCTTCCTCAGCACCCAGGCGGTTTCCCAACACACACTGAGTAGAGCTGGGGGGAAATTTTCCACCCAGATCATTTTCCATTGGAAAACATCAGTACATCTACAGCTAAAAGTTTCGTGAAAACACACTGCTTTCCCTGAACTGGCAGCGGAGCAGAGAGGGGAAACCGTTCCAGCTTCCGCTGGAAACATGACTTGTTTCCCCATCGGCTAGCGTTCCCAGTGTCTCAGCACCCCACCAGGGGCCACAGCTTCTTGGCAGCCCTAACATATGGACATATGCTTTGATTTGGGGTCCCCAGGCTTTCCAGACTCCTGGGTTTGCTCTCTCACTGGGCTGCCTAGCTCACACAGCCTGGGGACAGGGCCAGACACAGGCGTGGGAGAACCGGGCGGCCACCCAGGGCCCAGACAGAAATATGGAATATGGTCTGATTATTATCATCATTATCTCTGGCAAAGTGGGGCCCGATACTAAAAGTTTGCTCAAGGCCACTGGGAGCCTAGATACGGTGCTGCCTGGGGACTTGGGTGTCTCACGACTGCCATGACAATCTCCCAGGGCTTCAGCTCCCCCTTCCCGCAGAGCAAAGACCTAAGGATGTTGGTTCAAGCCAAGCTCTCGTGGCCTCGATTTGCAGCTCAGTGGCAGGGAGGTTGGAAACTCTCAGAGCTCCTAGTCAGGCACTGGAGCAAACTCCCAGGTTCAACCTCTCAACATTTCCTAGGAAATCTAACTTTTGTCCAAGGAGTAAGAGAACCGTCCGCATCCAGGATAACGCAAGACCTCTTTTACGCAAGACAGGGGCTGATTTCGAATGATCTCTGGAGGAAGTGGCCTGAAAGGGAGGAGAGGCTTTAAGCCTTTGAGTGTAGTGTTTTCCACGTAGGCTCTTAGCCTTGAAAGGCAATGAGTGAAGAGTTGTAACTGCAACCAGCTATGGGAGAGATGACACTTTGCCTTTATAGCACCAGCTGGTAGTGGTATGTACAGCAAAGGTTGCCTGCTGCTTCCCACCAGAGCATCCTGTGTTCAGGTGCTTATCGTATTCCCAGATGTAAAACCATGGGACCAAAAGCATTCACATTCACAGCAGGCATCTGTTTCAGGCTGCATTATTTTTTAAAATCTCTGCTTATTAACCATATACACGCTGCTAATGATAGACATACCTCATTCCACTGTAATGGCTGTTATCCTTAGAGGATAACAACTTTCTACTGTTACCAGTTATTTCAGTGGTAGACGTCTGGGCTATGAAGACCCTGCTGATGAACAAGCTGCGATCAGAATGGGCTCACATTTCTTAACAGGAAATGACATTCAAAATGTTAAAAGAAGGTTAAGGCTACAAACTCAAGTATTGTTTATTCTGGGGAGGAGAAGACTTGAGGAAGGATTTGATAATAGTCTTCCAATACCTGAAGGGTAATTCTAGAGAGAGGGCTTAATGGAGAGGGGCTTTTCTCTGTGGCTTTAGGGGCCAGGACTAGAAGCAATGGCCTCAAGCCGAACCAGAGGAAACATAGGTTGGAGATTTGAAAGCACTTGTTGACTGTGAAGGCGGCCAAGAATTGGAACAAGCTGCTTAGAGAAGTGATCGACTCTCCATCCTTGGAAATGTTCAAGAGCCGGTTAGACAGGCACATGACTGGGGTGGTTTCATCCTGCCCCTTGAGCACGGGGCTGAACTAAATGACTTCATGAGGTCCCTCCCAGCCCTACTTTCCTATGATCCTATTGTGATCAGTTTTAATGGCATGATCACACGCTGCCCTTCTCTTGGGTTTCAGAACTACAACGTAGAGGTGCAAACATGAAACACTCCTGCTTGCAGCCTTTGCCCTGATAGTTACTGCAGAGACGGTTTCGACATGCATAGCACGTCCTCTTTTAAGGAACCTCCTGTGGGAACTGAGGCTGCAACCTTTGAGTCAGCAGCCGTCACGGTGCTCTTGCTACTACAGTGACGAGCATCCTTTAAGTGATTCAGCAGGGGCGAAATCAAGAGCAGGATGGGAAGCCCTAATGCCTACTCCTCTACCCAAGCTATAGCGTGCTGCTCATTTCAAAGCAAATATGACTCTGATTCTGCAGAACATGTATTCAGGCAATGAAAAAGCTACGGATCCATGTACTGTAACAGTCACCAACATATGCAAGCTGCTGGTTCTCTGTCTTTAAACTGCATCCGAAACAGCAAACGCTTTTGCAGTTTGTAAATATTAAGACAATAGACCCAGCTGTTACCAAGCAGCTCATTATCTTGCCTACCAACTTTGCGTCTTTGAATTCCAAGACTACAACTTAGCACTTAACTCTAGCTAAACCGGATTGGGTTTGTGGTACACAATGCTCTCACAGCCCCTGCCAGAAAAGATCGACCTGTTGAAAATTGTTGGGGGCTAGAATTCAGTCACTGCGGGGAAGGATGTCAATCTTCTGAGCAAGATGTACCATTCCCTAAAAGTAACTATACTTTGTTTAAAGTAAGCAGGTAAGCTAGAGGGTTGGACTGACCGTTCAGAGTAGGCAGGTCACACATTGTGCAAGGGTCTTATCTCTAAGTGTGAGAAGTTACCGTCTTCTTCATGTCCTATCAGTTACGGCCTCTCTGATGACCCTGCCAACTGACCATCGGTGCCCAGCGTGGTGATAATATCCGAGATGTGAGCAAAGAAGGCCAGGAACACTACTTCTTTATCCCATGCAGTTGTTATGTTGTCTAGTATATCTGTCCTTACCTCACTCCATTGAACTTCCTTCTTTCATTCTTTCTTTTTTTTATTTTTTGGTCCCATTTCTCTTACATAGAACAACAGCACCCAAAAAAACCCTAACTGTGGTCAGCCCCTGCCATGGAAGTCTAAGTTCAGCGTTAACCCTGAACGTGCTGTGGTTTTTCACCCTTACATCACAAAAGACATAAGTGTTATACAATGGATTGGATTTGTATTTGCTTGTTGTTGCTCGCGACAGGGATCACAGAGTCCCTTGCCTTTCCATAACCCTGTAGAAAGTAGATGCAACTGGGATGCTAAAGGCCAATGCCAAAGTGCCAGCTGTGGGAAAGCAGAGGTTCAGATTCAACAAAAGTGGTTAGACTCAAAGATAGCGTCACAATTCCTCTTTTGCCATGTGATCCTCTGAAATGGGAGGAGAGCCAGGGCCATCTTCAGAGCATAAGCCCTTGAGGTTTTCAGAGAGAAATCTGGTGCTGTAACTCTTTCTATGCTTTTTGAGGTCCTCCAGGGGCAGCCAAAAGACAGAACTCATCTGTTAAAGGTTTCAGTCTCCTTAAAAATACATATTTGATCTGGTTCTGAATTGCCTTCGCATCTCACTGCTTAAAAGTTGTGTCTGTGTAAAAAAAAAAAGGTGAAAATGCCCTTTGGTGGAAGTCCTGAGTGACTTCACATCTAGGCTATAAAATAACGCCCAACTGCACACTGTCCGAGGCCAGTAGGAGTTCTTTGTGCAATGGGTTCGTGGGAACTGGCCAAGCAAAGCTGCTCTTGAGAAACTCTACCAGCGATTCTCAACCAGGGTGCCGCAGCGTACACATTTCTAACAGTAATTCACAAGATAAACCCAGAGATTTCAAATAGAAATCAAAAGGCAGGGCCATCCCTGACTAGACCATCCCAGCCAAGTGTCTGTCCAACCGGCGCTTGAGTATTTCTAGGGATGGAGACCCCACAACTTCCCTGGGCTGCCTGCTCCAATGCTTGAGCACCCTCATAGACAGAAAATTACTTCCTAACCTCCAGTCTAAATTTCCCCTGCTGCAGTTTGAGGCCATTGCTGCTAGTTCTGTCCCCTACGGCCACAGAGAAAAGCTAAGAAAACAAGGACAAAGACTAGTATGAGGCTGACATCTACTTCAGGCTCTCTAGGAGCACATGTGGCTGGGATGGCCTAGTCAGGGATGGTCCTGCCTTGAGCAGGGGGCTGGACTAGATGTTTTTGTGATGTCCCTTCCAGCCCTACTTTCCTATGAGCCTATGAACAAGCAAGTGACACCAAGCCTGGATGCTGCCATTGTGCCTGCATTAGGTGACACGGCGCAGCTCTTAGACTTACGGGCACAGGCTCTCTCTTAGGTGGCTCATCAACAGACCCCACAAGATACAAAAACTCGCCACGGGCTTCCTGGTTTCCCATAGCCCGCTAGCGCTCAACCTCTGAAGAGGTGGAGGGCTGCAGCAATTAATGCTGCCACTGCCAAATTTTGGGACCTGTGATGAGCCCCAGAGGTTGGATGACACAAGCCCATGTGCAGGATCACGTCGGTCCTTCCACAACCAGATCGAGCATGTGGCATTGGGCCGGCACATGGGGCTGGGCTGTATGTGCAGAGCCAGGCTGGCATTGTGTCTTGTCCAGATCTGACACACAACACACCAGATCTGATCCCACTCTGGATGTGGCCCATGGACCGATCCCATTCACAGGATCCAGCCCATGAACCGGCCCTGCGCCACCCATCCAGCTCGCAGGGCCAGAAAGTTGAGCACCGTTTCCTTGATCAATGCTCAGCTCGTATTTCAAGACTTATTTCAAAGAAGGGTCCGGGGCATTCAGAGATTATTAAAGCAGTCCAGCCGTTTTAGAAGCCAGCATGCTTTTAGCTGCTGCTAATACAAACAGCTGTGCCCCAGACTGAAAAAAATAGCTTCAGGCGAGAACATGAGTGGCTGTGCATCACTTCATGTGTGCCCAAAGCTTTGCCCAATGGAGAGATGGAGACTTAGGTGGCATCCAGCCTTGACTCTGTGCCTAGGTTATCATCTCCTTAACTCTTTAGTGACTGCATTAAAGCACTGGACAAATGAATTCTCAGCTGAGTCTACTTTTAAGAGTTTTGCCAGTCTGGCGAGCTCAGGAGTGCATTCAAGATACACACACACACGTTCCTATTGGCAACAGCCCCAGCATAGATGTTATAGACCATTTTGCCAGCGTAGCTCCTTCTGTTTGAAGAACTGATTGAATCTATACCTGATGAAGAATACTGTTGCTAGTCTAAGCTGCGTCTTCAGTGTGGGGAGATTGGTAAAGCCCTTGCAGCGTAGATGATGTGCCTTGAGACATCTGGTTTTTATAGGTTTCTTTCATAGTTTCATAGTACTTAGGGTCGGAAGGGACCTAAACAGATCATCAGGTGTGACTCCCTGCCCCGGGCAGGAACGAGCGCGGGGTCATAACACCCCAGCCAAATATCTGTCCAGCCTCCTCTTGAAGACCCCCAAGGTAGGAGCAGGGTCCTTTGTTTTTTCCTCTGTGATGGAGCCTTGCTGCATTTTTACCTTTGGTCATTTAAGAAAAGGTTACCCGTTCTGCCTAACTTCAGCTGCATCGGAGCGTGGGGATACAAGGTTTTCTTTTTATGCATGCCAGCAGATCTTACAGCTGCAAGCTACATCAATGGAAACAGGGAAATTCAATTGGAAAAGAAATGCCGTTTCATAGTTTAAGAGCTCAGCTGTATTAGTGGTAACTCTACCCTCCTAGGAAAAATATTGCTTTGACGATCGGTATATAGTGTCTCTCAGCCCAAGATAAACAGGATCTCAGGTGCCTAAAAGCCGTATCTCATTTACAACTATAAAAATAATATAGATATCCATTCACCCACCATCCAAATGCAGCAGCCTCTAATGTGGTATATAATACAAATGTATATAAACATAGCTCTTTTCATTATAAAACACTTTGGCTTAGCTGCGGCACATGCCATGTATCAGGATCGCTGAGTTCAGGCACCGTCGGTAAAAGGCAGAGCTAACCTCCCAGCTCACAACACCATACAATGTTGGGGGGGCAGGAAAACAAGAAGGAAAATATTCAGTTGATTGAACTAAGTATTTTTTTAAGTAGGTTGTAACACTTAGGTTGGAATTTGCTTCTCGTTAGCACAGCCGTGAAAGCACCCGGGCCCTGTGAATGGCCACAAAGCTTTCAGGTACCGTCACAAAGGCAACACACCCGGCTCAGCGCCCTCATCACCAGGCTGTGACTTGGAGCCTGTAGGGACCAGAGGGAAGAGTGCCACTCGACGAATGAACGTAGCAGTCCCTAGTGCCAACAGCAGCTCTTTAAATCGTGATAACAGCAGCTTCCCTGCTGCCATGCTGAATAAACAAGCCAGCATTTAATATCTGCAGTCGTGCCCTGAGCGCTGTGTTTTTGCAAGGAGAGAAGTTCAAGGAGGACTTTGTGGTGGGCTTCAGGGACTAGCTGCTGTCAGAAGGCAGCCTGTTATTAGGAGGGTTGGATTTCTCCTCCCGTGCGACTTCCCCAAATGGAAGTTTTCTCCTGCAAGCAGCTGGAGTCAAATCCAAGCCTGAAGATAAGGGAATGCGGAGGAGGAGCCGTGGAAGAGGCCCAGACTTCACTCCACACTGTTGTTTTGCTTTTTGCCACGAGAGCTGTAACTCTTCTCATGCAGAAAGTCACGTCCGACCTGCTCGATCCCCTCCATCTCCGCAATTCTGCTTAGGCTGCACGGCACAGCTGCTCAAGCCTTCAGCACAACAGCGCAGGGAGATCTCATATCCCCCGCTTCTGTCACAAACCACCCCCCTGCCCCGTGCGCGTTCAGATGGGGAATGAGAGACACGCCAACAAAACTACACAAACCTGCTCCTGCTGGATTTAGCCCTAATGTGCCCATAACGGGCTCTCTACGTGTTTCCTAGTATGCACCTGAGTTGTCAGACACACAACAGAGACAAGCAGGAAGCAGCGTGCTTATTGCCTCCTGCAGAGGTGGAACGTGCCTTTCTCCTCCCGCATACACCACAACACGCAAGCGTCCATGAGCGTCCACCAAATGTTTATTAAATCAATGGAGACAGGAAACCACCAGTCCGCTCATGGAAACATTCAGATGGCAAAGGGTGCTGACAATTCAAGTAGAAGCCAGCTCTGTGGAAACATGGATTGGAGCAGAGCAATGCAAAGCATCCTCACATCAAGAAAAGCCATAGGCCTGAAAGCAGGCTTTGCAAACTTGAGACTGGCTCTGACTTCCAACATAGCCCAAAAGGCAATAAATGGCAATCTCCCATAGCTGCCGAACTGACCCTCTGCCAAAAATGTATATATTTGTGCAAGTCTTATTATGTATTTGTACTACTATAGCACCTAGGAGAGCTAGTCATGGGCCAGGACACCAATGGTCTAGGCACTGTAAACAGACCAAAAAGACAGTGTTCATAGGACCGTAGTAAGTAGGGCTGGGCTGGACGGGCCCCCATGACGTTATCAAGTCCAGCCCCCAGATAACTCCATTAAATACATCTTCCCAGGTAGATCACCCCTTACTAAATCATCCCAGCCAAGTGTCTGTCTAGCCTGCTCTTGAAAACTGCCAAGGATGGAGATCCCACTATTTCTCTAGGTGTCTGACCACCCTCATAGTCAGAAAGTGTCTCCTAATCTCCAATCTAAATTTCCTCTACTGCAGCCTGAGACCATTGCTCCTAGTCCTGTCCTTGTGGCCACAAAGAAAAACCCATCTTCGTTCTCTCTATAATTGCCCTTTAGGTATTTGAAAACTGTTATCAAATCCGCTCCTCCCTCCTTTCCCACCCCCCTGCCACCTTTCTCTTGTCCAGTCTACATAACCCTAGTTCTTTCAACCTTTCTTCCTAAAAAAAACCTTGCCTCCCGTGCCCCTAAAACGTTTTTATTGCTTTGCCCTGGACTCTTTCCAAACTGTCCACATCCGTCTTGAAGCATGGGGCCCACGACTGGACACAGTACTCCAGGTAAGGCCTCTCTTGTGCTGAATAGAGGGGAAGAATCACTTCCCTTAATTTGCGAGGAATATACCTGTTAATACAACCCTGGAAACTGCTGGGATTTTTGCAACAAGAGCGCACCATGGGTTCATATACAGCTGTTGATAATCAAGGTATGAAACAAGACAACAGATGGACGGAGAAGTAGCAGAGTATCACAAAACAATGAGACAATGTTCAACAGCCTGTTAGAGACACTGGATGAACACAGAGATCGCAGAGTACAAGAAAACAACACAACAATACTGTACAGTAGGCCCGTGCGAAGCGGCAAGTATTTGCTTCGGATTCAGCCGATTTGGAGGGACAGTGATTCGATTCAGAGATTCGAATCGCTGTCCTGATTCGATTCGGCCGAATCTGATCCGAAGATGCGGCGCTGCTTTGGAGATTCGGCCATAGACTAAAGAGGCAGCTGGGCTAGGCTGGGTTGTACTCCGGGTGGGCAGCAAAAGGCTCGGGGAGCGGGAGCTGTGCCCATCCACCACTTGTCCAGCTGGGGAAGGGGATGAGGCGCGGACAGAAGGGGGCAAGCAGCAGCAGGGCATAGCCCCTGCTCCGACCGCTGCTGCACATGCACCCTGCGCCACCCGAGCTGGCTGGGCAAGTGGTGGCAGTGCCCACATCCTGTGCCCCCAACCCTGGCTGGGCAAGTGGTGGCAGCACCCGCATCCCCTGCCCCCCTGCTCCTGCAGCGCCTGGGCAAACCAGCTGGACTCTTTCCAGTCTGTCCGTATCTTTTTTGAAGTGTGGTGCCCCAAACTGGACACAGTACTCCAAGTGCAGCCTCACCAGCGCTGGATATAGTGGAAGAATCACGTCCCATGACTTGCATGCAATGTTCCTGTCAATACAGCCTAGCAAACTATCAGTTCCTCTGCAACAGGAACACATTATTGGCTCATATTCAGCTTGCAGCCCACCCTGACCCCCACGTCCTTTGCTGCAGTATTGCAGACAAGCTAGTTGTTCTTCAAGTGTATTTGTGCTTTGTACTGTTCTCGCCCACGTGCCAAAGTCTGCACTTGTCCTTACTGAATTTCATTTGATGAATTTCAGACTTTTTCCCACTTTATCAAATTCATTTTCCATCCTAATTTTGCCCTCCAGAGTGTCTGCTACCTGAGCCAGCTTGGTGTCACCCATAAATTTATTAAGTACACACTTGATTCATTAATGAAGATAATGAACCATTCCAGAGCTAGGACATATCCCTGGGGGACTCCACTTGATACCTCTTCCCAAATAGAGGTCAAGCCATTGATGAATACTTTTTGATCCATCCAGTTATATATCCCTCTCACAATGGACTATATTTTCCTAATGTATGAGACTACCATGGGATAGCAGCATCAAAAGCCTTGCTAAAGTTCAGGTGGGTTTGCATCCCCCCTAGTCACAGAGATTGTCACCTCGTCACAGAAGGAAATCAAAGTTGTTTGAGAAAGGAAACCCAAAGAGGAGCTGAGAATTAATCCTACATCTCACCGGTCCTAATTTCCAGCCACAGGATCCTTTGTCCTCATGAACAGATTTTCTGATTTAAAAAACCTCCAATATTCAGTTAAAAAAAAAGTAACCCCAAATCCACAGTTTTCCGTGATTTCAATAAAACACCAGTAATAAATAGATATGTATAGAGTGGCGTTTCATTTTAATTGTGGAAAAATGTGAATTTGGGGTTACTTTTTTTTAACCGGAAATTGCGGATTTTTTTTTAAATCAGAGGAAACCAGGATCCTTGCTCGTGAACATTATCATCTAGCTTATTTCTACATTCAAGCTGTTGTGGTACTCATTGCCACAGGAGGTTGTAGAGGCAGGTTCAAAAAGAGCTAGACAAATTCCTGGGTGACGGATCTCTTAATAGCTATTTCACGTGCCAGTATCTTCTCTTAATAAAACAGTCACGTGCCAGTATCTTCTGGCACCGGTTCTTACCTGTAGTATGCTTTTCCAAGGTGCTTTCATGACACTTACTTTGAGGTTACCCCAGGCAGGTACATATTCATTAGGAGAGCTCCAAGTGGCACACGGCTGAGTCATGGAATGTATGAGGTCATCAGGATTATGACATCAGAGTTAAAGCTGCCGGGTCTGAGAGCCTGCCTCACCGCACAGGGCTCATCGGCCCTGTCTTCTTATAAATCCCATATTACTGCCCTCTGCCGGCTCAAGGGTCGCTCAGTTGTGTGGCATGGTCACCCTCTAGTGGCAACCATAGTGTGACTAGTGTGTGATGGCATAACAACCACTCATAAGCTGCTGCTTGCGTTCACATCAGAGCTGTGCAACCACCGATACAAGAACTACGAATCATTCGGATCTGAGTTACAGCTGCTATCGCAGCATGTGCACAGGTCTACTTAGCAGCCTAACTTGGTCTCCTGTGTCATGAGACATTGGAAATCATGCCAGCGCTGGAACCTGTGCAAAGTTGTAGGCAGGAAAATGAAGAGAGAACACAGACAAATTGAGAGAGAGCTCCCAGTTTATAGTTTTATACACTCCAGTGCAAATTGCCACACATACTTTCAGTGGGAAAAGAGAAATGCTAAAAGGGGTGCTTGGAGAGATGGTCAATGAAAGCATTTTCACTCAAACAGAAGCCCCTGTTCAAGACCAAGGCCGACTGTGAGGAACTACAGAAGGATCTGGCGCTACTGAGCACATGGACAACTAAATAGCAGATGAAATTCAGTGCAGGTAAGTGTAAACTGGTGCACATGAGCAAAAATAACCCAAACTCTACCTACACTAGGATGGGCTCTACATTAGCTGTTACCACACAAGACAGAGATCTGGGAGTCCTTATGGGCAGTTCACTAAAAACATCAACTCAGTGCTCAGCAGCCACCAAAAAGGCAAAAAAAAGTTAGGAATTATTAAGAAGGGAATTATAAATAAAACTGAAAGCATCATTATGCCCCTTTAAATACCCATGGTATGCCCACACTTTGAATCCTGGGCCCAGTTTTGTTCCCCACACCTCGGAAAAGATATAGAAGAAGTGGAGAAGGTACAGAAAAGAGCAACAAGGATGATTAGTGGTATATGGCTCTTATATGAGGAGACACTAAAGAGGCTAAGCCTATTTAGTTTAGCAAAGAGATGCTTGAGGGGAGACATGGTAAGGGTTTACAAAATACTAACTGATGAAAAGAAAGTAAATAGGACTTTAGTTTCACCATCATGCACAATACAAGAACTAGGGGTCATAAAATGAAACTAGTAGGTAGTGGGTGTGTCTACACATGCATTTAGGCATGCCTACATTTAATGCACATTAGCTTAATGCGCATTAAAGCAATTTAGGCTCACATCTACATGTGCATGTGGTAAAGCACATTAACACTGTGTGCACGGGCTGACGTGGGACTGAAGTTAGTCCCAAGTCAGTCCATACAAACATTAATGTGCCTTAATATGCCTACATGTGAATTAATGTGCTTTAACTATTTGCGCCTAAATTTGATACCTGCTTTTGCTTAAAATGATGAATAGCTTAAAATCGCTATTTTTAAGGGCATTAAGGGCATGCACATGTAGACGTGCATCCTCAGTGCACCTTAAATTGGGCTAAAGTGCCTTAAATCAGCATGGGTAGATGCTCCCAGTAAGTTTAAAACTTACAAAAGGAAGTTCTTTTTCACACAATGTATAATTCAAGCGTGGAACTCATTGCCGTCAGGAGTTGTGGAAGCTGACAATGAACCAGATTTAAAAAAGGATTGCAGAAATTCTTGGAGAAAAGGGGCATCAGTAGCTATATTGCGTGTGAGTTAGGGGAACGGCCACTGAATTAGAACTTCATAGATCTTAAATGCAGGAAGCTGCAAATGGAGAGGAACTGCAGAAAAAACCCAAGTCGTCCCCTGTTCACTCTCTCTTTCAGCATCTTCTTTCTGCCACTGTGATACAGGAGACTGGGTGAGTTGGTCTGATCCACTATATGGCAATTCTTATGTTCTTATATAGTATAACCTCATAAATCCAGCTTTCAAAATTATGGAATTTGCAAAAATCCAGCACTTTTTAAAAATACACTACCTCAGGGAGCAGCCGTGCTGGAGCAGCGGCCACGCACGGAGTAGTGCCGCAGGGTGGTGGATGGCGGTGGCAGCTGCCATGTGCAAGCCAACCCCTCCACATCTGGGGAAGGCGGGTTGCAGTGTGCAGTCGTGGAGGGGAGGGGGGCTTACCCAAGTACTAAATGAGCTAGTCCTGTCACCACATGGTTATTTTTAGACACTACGTAGTAGTAGCTCATTACTACTGTGCAGTAGCATTGCCATCACGGTTTCTGCCCGGCAACGCTATGGCACCATAACAATGAGCTACAGTGCAGTAGCTCATTGCAACTGAGCATAGCGTCTTGTCTAGACATGCACACTGTACCCCACTTTTGGACAAGAACTGAAGAATCCTGCCCACAGTTGATACTGCAAGGGGAAATCGAGGTCAGCAGCATTATAAACCTGAATGAGGCTTTCTGCATAATGCAAGACTTAATCCATGGACCCAAGGAAAACAGAATTTACAAACTTCGGTTCCAGAAAGACCGAATTGTACAGATCAAAATAAATCAGTCCTTGACCTAGCCTGCATATGGAGTTCAGTGAGACACTATACATAAGTATACATGATACCCCCATCCAATGGAGGGTAGTAGTGGATATATGCTCAAACTATTCTGCTATGGCCTAATCCAAGGTCAGAACATTAAACACCTTGATCAAAACAATCTCTAAAATTAGCAATAGCAAATCAAAAGGAAAGTGATAACCTCAATCTGCGTGGAGATGAAGTGAGGCCTAAGGTCTTCATGCTCTCGTTAATGAAATAATTCAGCCCGCCAGCGGGTGTGATTTGGGATATGTCTTGGGCAGTTCAGGATCGCAATTTAAGTTGTATTAAAGCTGAGACACAGGCGTCATAGGTTTGGGGTTTTTTTCTATCCCGGGGAAGATCTTAGAAAAGTTTATTAAGGAGGCCATCCTTAATGGACTGGCCGACACCAACATCTTAAGGGATAGCCAGCACGGGTTTGTTGCGGGTAGGTCTTGCTTGACCAATCTCATTTCCTTCTACAACCAGGTGACCTATCACCTGGACAAGGGAGAAGAGATTGATGTCATATATCTTGACTTCAAAAAAGCCTTCAATCTGGTGTCCCATGATCGTCTCTTGGACAAACTGGCCAATTGTCGCCTTGAGTCCTCCACGATCCACTGGCTGGAAAATTGGCTCTGGGGTCGGACCCAGAGGGTAGTAATTGATGGAAGTCACTCATCGTGGTGTCCTGTGACCAGTGGGGTCCCCCAGGGCTCTGTCCTTGGACCCATACTGTTCAACATCTTCATTAATGATGTGGACACTGGAGTCAGAAGCGGACTGGCCAAGTTCGCCGATGACACCAAACTTTGGGGCAAAGCATCCACACCAGAAGACAGGCGGGTGATCCAGGCTGACCTGGACAGGCTCAGCAAGTGGGCGGACGAGAATCTGATGGTGTTCAACGCCGATAAATGCAAGGTTCTCCACCTTGGGAAAAAAAAACCTGCAGCATCCTTATAGGCTCGGCAGTGCTATTTTGGCTAGCACTATGGAAGAAAGAGACTTGGGGGTCATCATTGACCACAAGATGAACATGAGCCTGCAATGCGATGCTGCGGCTAGTAAAGCGACCAAAACGCTGGCTTGCATCCGTAGATGCTTCTCAAGCAAATCCCGGGACGTCATTCTCCCCTTGTACTCGGCCTTAGTGAGGCCGCAGCTGGAGTACTGTGTCCAGTTTTGGGCTCCACAATTCAAAAAGGATGTGGAGAAGCTTGAGAGAGTCCAGAGAAGAGCCACGCGCATGATCAGAGGTCAGGGAAGCAGACCCTACGATGACAGGCTGAGAGCCCTGGGGCTCTTTAGCCTGGAAAAGCGCAGGCTCAGGGGCGATCTGATGGCCACCTACAAGTTTATCGGGGTGACCACCAGTATCTGGGGGAACGTTTGTTCACCAGAGCGCCCCAAGGGATGACGAGGACGAATGGTCACAAACTACTACAAGATCGTTTCAGGCTGGACATAAGGAAGAATTTCTTTACTGTCCGAGCCCCCAAGGTCTGGAACAGCCTGCCGCCGGAGGTTGTTCAAGCGCCTTCATTGAACACCTTCAAGATGAAACTGGATGCTTATCTTGCTGGGATCCTATGACCCCAGCTGACGTCCTGCCCTTTGGGCGGGGGGCTGGACTCGATGATCTTCCGAGGTCCCTTCCAGCCCTAATGTCTATGAAATCTATGAAATCTATGAAAGAAAATATCCCCTGGCAGCAATGGAAAACCAACATATGCTGCCTTTACGTGAATGAATGAATGAGCACCAGCATCACGCTTAATGACTTTGCTGGCTGAAAGGCGAAAAGGAAGTCATCCCCTTGAATGATCAAAAGTACATCCAATTTCTATGGGACTTATAGATTTTATAGTCCAAGCCCTGAACCTGCAGCAGATAAAGTAAATGGACGACTCCCACTGTGCTGGATTGTTCTCACACCAAAAGCAGACTTCACCAACCCCATGTGAAGTAAGCACTGGCATTGACAGGACGGTTTTTCAGGGGAAACTGAGTTTACACTAGGGCCTTTCGGAAGGGCAAGTTAGACCAATTTTGTCTTGCTGGACAAGGGTAGTTCAGACCCGGATGGCCCTGCCTTGAGAAGGGGTCAGACTAGATGAATGGTCTCGCTGCTCCACTAGTCAAGCTTTCCTTTCTTCCGCAATCCTGCTGCCTGGTAGCTGCTCCTGGTAACGAAGCTCCTATTTCACAGCCCTTTGGATTGCTTTGAATTCATTCCAGTGAAGTTATATTTGTTTTTGCGTCCATCTTACACTGAATAGTACAGCTCTGGGCCCCCAGCATATTAGTAAAGCTTCTTGTTTCTTTTTAACTGGAGAAAAATGTGTGATGTTTGATATCTGATGATGCACTGTAGCACCTGCACCCCCCTTTTCAAAAATCTAGATCCGCCCATGAGCGTGGTACAGAGCAGCCCCTCATTTAATGGTTGTCTTGTCGTTAAGTTGCAGAGAAAGTTACCTGCTCGGCTCACGTTTCACTGGAACATGACCCCAGGTGCGTTCAGGGCTAGCTGCTTCTCATTTACCTTGCACATTTATTCTGGCCACTGTGTGACAATGCAGTAAATAAATCTGCTGAGGAACGATCCATGGCACACCTGGATGTCCTCAAATGCCATCTCAGCTTTGCCAGCTGTGCTCAATTTTTCAGTCTGCCTGCCAGGAATGCTTTCCTTCGAGTCTCCCCATGGTTGAAGCTCCCAAAGGGGAAGAGCAGAGAACACTTTGGCTCTGGCAGCAGTGGTGGCCTTAGCATTGCTGGGGCCCTGGGCGAGAGAGTCATTTGGAGCCCCTTAGAGGCTTAATTTTGATGACCTATAAACAAGTCAGACATTTGTTGCAATATTTCAGGGCCTCCTAAAGTGTGGGGCCCCGAGCAGTTGCCCAGGTTGCCCTCCCCTAAGAGCACCACTGCTGGCAGGAGTTGATAACACCTATCTAGACGCAGGTAACGGCACAGACCTCCGTTTCTGCAGGAATTTCCATGGTCTCCCTCTAATTTACACCCTTTGGCTTCAACATCAACCCTCATTGCCCCCAACTCCCTTCTTCATTCTCTCTGGACCCCCCACTCCTCTCCCACTACCTTTAAAAGCAAAAATTACCCGATTCCCTTCATCTCACAATTCCCTAGCTCCTCACTTTGTGCCCAGCAACATGATGCCTGACCTGCCTCTCAAATGGCCATCCTCTTTCTTCTCCTCAGTAGCCTGGGGCGCATCCTTTGCTCGCACTACCTTCTCCAGCTCTTTCTCTGCTCCTCCCTCCCATATGGCTACCTGGAAAGTTTTTCACAGCTTTCTTTAAAACAAAACTTATTTTTGCCTGGAAGTGGGCTTATTTTCCCTCAGATTTCCTTCAGCAAAGAACCCGCGGTTTCAATTTCAAGCCTTTGAATGACGCCTCCTGCATTCAGCAGGAGCTGGACACGACGACCCTGGAGGTCCCTTCCAGCCCCTGAAGTCCATGATTGTAGCTGTGGATGCAAATCCAGAGGCTCCTCGAAGACTGGGAGAAGTGATGTTCCCACTCATTAACGATGACTTTTTAAATAAAAGACTCTTTTATGGATTCGTTCCAACCCCGATACACAGCAGTGCTCACAGGTTAGGTTTTGCAACCTTTTGCATACAGGGGCAGGATAATAAGTTAAAGTTATTTTTGTCCTCGTGACTGTGAGTGATCAATTGTCAAGTATCTCCCTGAGCAAGAGCACTTGAGGCCTGAGAACTTGTCCAGCAACTCTCCCAACTTATACAGTTGCTCCAATACAAGAGAGCACAAAAAATCCTAGCCTCTTCTACACTTCATGAGCCCTTAGGGCTACAATACCACCCCAACCCTGACCATCTGCCTGCCTTCAGACTAGCAAAGCTAACTGCCTCTCTGTTAACTGAAAGAGAGATGTTGTGTTTTCTTTTGAGGTTAGTAATAGAACAAGGAGCCCAAATTCCCCAAATCCAGCAGAAAGATGGAGTCAGGCTTAGCCTTCCAACCTAGGCCTAACTCTACGTCATGCACTCAGGTCTTCTTTATGAGTTATCCCAATGAACGATGCTGCTGCAATGACATGCATGCTTCCAACAGGTCAAGTCCTCCTGCTCTTTGTTTTGAAGGAGTTTCATAATTTGCAAGTCCATGTCTCTGGGACACTAGTCATCACTTTACCGCTGGCCATTGGGAACGGGAAATGAAGGAGGGGAAGGAATTTTCAATTAATTCCTTGCATGCTGAACTACCTGGAATCAGTGGTGTGTCTCCAAATTTAAAACTGAAGTGCTACCACACAGGGTAAATGTCTGCCAAGATGATTTCACTATATCTGCAGAAAAAGATGCTATTGAATGCTAAGCTCGTAATCCCCAACCGCTGTAGTCTGCACAATGGATCTTAGCAAAGTAAGAACTAGCATTAACCTTGCAGCCTTCAGCAATGAGTCTAAAACCCACTTCTTCATTCAGTCCTTACCACCATGCCATCCTCGTTGTCAGTCATTCTTTAAACAAACAAGCTCTGAGCCTGCTTCTGGATAGCAGGGAAATGAGAGAGAGTCAATGCTCAGCGTATAAAGTATGACAGCAGCGGAGGGATGGAACAAGCACAATCAGGAGGGGGGATCATTCAGTGTTACCTTTTCTCAGTCACTTTGAAAGGACATAAAGGTAGAAAAAACCTAGCTGTTCATGTAGGTCTCAAACATGGGAGACAAGGAAACCCATATGTAGAGACCTAAATATATGGTCTGATTTTCAGAGTTTCTGAACACCTGTAATTCACACCAGCTTCACCAGGAGCATCTCTGAAAATCAGGGCCCTTTCTCAGGGTTTGAGCACACACTGTCTTTAACACTGGGATAACTTGCCTTTACGCTAGTTGAATTACAATGTACAGCCCTACTCTGGTATCATTTACTAGAATTCAGTGGTCACATCTACACAAGATGCTGATTGCGCAGTAGCTCGTTACTACTGTGCAGTAGCATCGTGTGGCACAAAGCACGATGCGATCCTACTGCGCAGTAGCATCGTGCGGCACAAAGCATGATGCGACGCTACTGCGCAGTAGCATCGTGTGGCACAAAGCATGATGCGACGCTACTGCGCAGTAGCATCGTGTGGCACAAAGCATGATGCGACGCTACTGCGCAGTAGCATCGTGTGGCACAAAGCATGATGCGACGCTACTGCGCAGTAGCATCGTGTGGCACAAAGCACGATGCGATCCTACTGCGCAGTAGCATCGTGTGGCACAAAGCACGATGCGATCCTACTGCGCAGTAGCATCGTGTGGCACAAAGCATGATGCGACGCTACTGCGCAGTAGCATCATGTGGCACAAAGCATGATGCGACGCTACTGCGCAGTAGCATCGTGTGGCACAAAGCATGATGCGACGCTACTGCGCAGTAGCATCGTGTGGCACAAAGCATGATGCGACGCTACTGCGCAGTAGCATCGTGTGGCACAAAGCATGATGCGATGCTACTACGCAGTAGCATCGTGTGGCACAAAGCATGATGCGACGCTACTGCGCAGTAGTATCGTGTGGCACAAAGCACGATGCGATCCTACTGCGCAGTAGCATCGTGTGGCACAAAGCATGATGCGACGCTACTGCGCAGTAGCATCGTGTGGCACAAAGCATGATGCGATGCTACTACGCAGTAGCATCGTGTGGCACAAAGCATGATGCGACGCTACTGCGCAGTAGCATCGTGTGGCACAAAGCACGATGCGATCCTACTGCGCAGTAGCATCGTGTGGCACAAAGCACGATGCGATCCTACTGCGCAGTAGCATCGTGTGGCACAAAGCATGATGCGACGCTACTGCGCAGTAGCATCGTGTGGCACAAAGCATGATGTGACGCTACTGCGCAGTAGCATCGTGTGGCACAAAGCATGATGCGATGCTACTACGCAGTAGTAACATGCTACTGAGCAGTCAGCATCACCAAAAAGCCATTTGGGGATGCCACTGTGCCATAATGCCGGCTACTGTGCAGTCACTGAATACTTGTGTATGCAAGTACTGAACGACTGTGCAATAACAACTGCCCAGTCAGCATGTCATGTAGACGCGGCCACTGTAGAGTTACCCTAGGAAAAAACAGTACTATAATTACACTAGTGTACAATGCACTGCTGTATGCTTTGTGTGTCCACAATAATCCTGGGAGTAATGCTTGCTCAATATAAACAGGTGCTCACTTGTCCCCCATCACCAAGGTGTGTGCTGAGATAAGAGTGTCTGACATGGTATCTATCCCCAAATAACCAGCAACCCATCTGCTGTAGATACTATTGCATTTTACATTAGCATACAAAGCCAATTTAAATTACACCAATGTTAATAATGTGACCTGTGTGCGGACCCCTAAGTACCTTAACTTCAGGCAGTCACATTGGGAAGGTTTCCCCCTCCTCCATTGTGCTGGCCAATGCAGACTCTACTTCACTTTCCAGTGCTAATGTTCTCTCCAGTTTTCAGTGACCCGGTAAGGAGGTTTCCACAGCTTCCCTTGGGAGCCCTCCACACGCCACCAGCATTCATGGCTGGGAGGCTCTTCCTGGCATTCAACCTGAATTTACTTAGCCGAGTTTCACCGTCTCAGTCTTGTTTTGTTAGCTTGGACTGCTCCATCCACACCTGCGTGTGGGTCCATACTTCGTCTCCATTCCCCAACTCTGTGCTAAGGAGGGAGACCTAAGAGACAAAGTGGCTGGGCTGTTTTCATTGTCCAAATCAAGGTAGAAGAAGCAGCAAGGAAATAAAAAGGAAAAAAAAAAAAAACAAATAGGAAAAAGGAGATGAAAAGAGACCAGACTGCAGCATTCTGGGGAGAAATGGACCCAAACCCAGATTCTGAACAGAAACCTTGCAAGGGTGCTGGGAAAACGTAGCACGGCAAAGCCAGTGGCCATGCAGCGTGCAGCCATGAAACAGGTCAAGCAGAACTAAAGGCCATGTAGACAGAGGCCCTGTGGGAGTCCAGTCCCAGGCATTACTGGCACGGTGCAGTGCCTCTAGTTGTTTGAACCCCACCTGGACTTCACAGGTCAGGATAGGGCTGAGGACTTTGTTACCTAGAGGGAGCAGCAGGATTGACCTGCAGCCGCGAACCCCAGCGGGGCTCCATGCTGAGAACCTCTTGCAGGCTCCCACATTATACCTGGCCTCGGGAAACCTAAGACATAAGCATAATGCAAAGGGTCCCTGCTTGGCTTGGGGCCTGTGTGATTGCACTGCCTCCGTGCCACTCTGCCAAACAATGTCTATAGTAAGGTGCCCTATGAAAGAGTTGGAACAGCTGCTGTGTGCAGGAGGGGGAGCCACAGGAGTAGGAGAACTCCTACTCCTGGATCCCCCACCCTGTCCATGTCACCCCCACCAAGGATCCCCCGATGGGGTTGGATCGCCCACCTTGTCCATGCCATCACCCCCACCATGGATCCCCCGATGGGGTTGGATCCCCCACCCTGTCCATGTCACCCCCACCAAGGATCCCCCAATGGGGTTGGATCGCCCACCCTGTCCATGCCATCACCCCACCATGGATCCCCCGATGGTGTTGGATCCCCCACCCTGTCCATGCCATCACCCCCACCATGGATCCCCCGATGGTGTTGGATCCCCCACCCTGTCCATGCCATCACCCCCACCATGGATCCCCCGATGGGGTTGGATCCCCCACCCTGTCCATGCCATCACCCCCACCATTGATCCCCTGATGGGGTTGGATCCCCCACCCTGTCCATACCGTCACCCCCACCATGGATCCCCCAATGGTGTTAGCCCAGTACTGAGCCACAGAGGGAGATTTCCCCGAAAAGGCTGATGCCAACAAAGTTTTTGGTGCCTTTTTGCTCAGGCTCCCTCCTACAGGTTTTCTCCTGCCGTCATTTAACACCCCAACTCCAGCTACCTCTTAATCTCTCCCCCACCATCCCTCTCCTGGTATTTCTCTCCTCTTTGCCAAGCGAGCTCCCTGTTCGGCATCCTTTGATCTGTCACTGCAGACACTGGAGTAGAAGCATGTGTTGCTTAGCAACGTTTCCCATCCTTGACTGTGGCCCAGGTTACCTAGCCTGCCAATGCCGAGAGACAGTCGGGACGACAGCAGCCTAATCTCTCCTCCAACAATGACCCAGTATATATGAATTGTTATGTGCTACACACACGCCCACACGTGCACGCACATGTCTTTTCTCTAGGGAGGTGTTTTGCTGTAATTTATCCCTTTGTCCTCCCAGCTGCTGCCTGTAACGCTTTATGTGGTTTCGGTCTTTTCCAGGACTCGGTGCCAAATTCTGCGCGCAGTGTCAGCAGCGTAAATCTGGAGTAACCACCATGCAAATCAGAAAGGAACTACAAGGCGACCTTGGCAAATCATGCCGTTCCTCTGTAATATTTTCAGACTGCAGCCTAGTCGCAAGCACCCACCCTCCCAAGAAATGCCGTGTGAAACAGCTAAGGTCACAACACACAATCGTAGTAGACACAAGCACACAAGACAGAGACAAAAACAAGCCACCTGGTAGTATGTGCCATCTACTCCTCCGTCGAGAACCACAGGCCCCCGATCGCTGTTGCAAGTCCTAGACATCACAGAGCACACATCATCGCCTTCACTCTGCCCACGAGAGACGGGAGCTTTCCTGCACTTTCTATACACCAAAACACCAGGTTTTTTCTCAGCTTCCCTTTTCTCTGCACAACCAGCTCAGCTAGGGGTGAGTGCTTGGAAGGGGTGGTATGAGAGCTGAAGAGTCATAAGGCAGAGCTGCTCTAGCCAGTCCAGGGTAAAATGTTGTAGAGGAAAGTAAGCAATCACTTCCAGGCTGCATCAGCTTTGGGGGTTTGCTCGCAGGGTTGTTCTCACAGCCACACCAGATTACAACCCTTTGGTCAGCACTCCGACAGTGCAGCCTGGGTGACAATGTCCAGAAATGCTGCTGTCCGGTTATGCTCCAGGCTTGCACCCTGATGACTTCTTCCCCTTATTATCAGCTGTTAAACTGCATTGCAGGGCAGCGTGCTGAGAGGACCATCCCATAAAAACAAGTGCTGTAGTTGCCACAGGGATTTCCGGTGCCTATGAGCAAGAGGGACCTGGGGTGCAGTGTTAAAGGGCTAAGTGTTAAAGGGTCTGGCTAGGTCTCCATGTGTATGGGGTTGAGATATGCTACAGATGTGTGTGGAGGGCTGCTTCCAACTGATCCAGCTCTAACTGGGTACCCGGTCATTCAGGCTGAGATGCCAGACGGCCAGCTGCACATCCATCCCTTGTGCATCGCTGGCTATAGGAACTGGTGCACCTCCATCATGCCAGGCAGACCTTCGGCTTTATTTCTAACGAAAGGGAAGCTTGTCTGCAGGCTGCATTAAGGTATCATCTGCACCACAAAAGAGTTCGAACAACTTCTGAGCAATGAGCTGCAAAGTCTTTCCCCTCCATGGACTCCAGCGGCATCTTTGCCTATGCAAAGGTCCCGAAGGACCTTGGCTCTGAGTCAAATCTGGGCCCGTTCAGGGTGACCCTCTAGTAGAAAGCGAGAAGCGAATGACCGGAGCAATGAAGAGCAGCTTGACCTTTGCTTTGAAACAGGAACTCCAGCTTCCAGAGATGTTAATTCAGCAGGTTTTAAAAGCACTGAATTCACTTTAAAAATAGCCAGCTTCACCCAGTGTAAGGAAAGGAACTATAATAACTCTTTTCTGAGACAGCCACAACAAACAAAGGCAGTGTCAGAGCTGATGCCAACAGGAGGCACAGAGTTACAAAGTGCCCAAGAAAATGTAAGGAATTTCCTGGCATGACTGATCCAACTAGCATGATCCATGCTCACCAGCTACAAATGCAAATCCCTGCATTGTGAGCTAAGAGGAGATTTAAAATCACAACATATAAGCAGCGAGCCACTGCCCTTCAAAGCTTAAGCACAACACCAATTAGCCACCAGAATACACAGGGTCGGGACACAGTGCCCTCTGGCAAGAAGCAGCAGGTCACATGCAGGAGCCGGCTCTGGGAGCGGGGAGGGTTTCTCTCCCCGACTGTCCTAGCGGTAAAACAAGGTGATCAACAGCTCCGTTGACAGTGTTATCCCCATGTAAGATATTAAACGGTGCTCCAGGTCTAAGAATATCTTTCCTGGAGGAAACCGTGAAAGGCTCAGAGCCTGGGTAAGTATTGCGAGCTTCTCATCATACTCCTTCGCTTCCCCGGGCTGCGCAAAAGGAAAGAAGGAATTGTAATCCCCATGTTGGAGCTGAAACCGGGGCATTTCGGTTCAGCGCCTTGACCCCGCAGCAAATCTGGGACAGCGCACGGATGACAACTCATCTCCAATTCCCATCTCTGTCCCCCAGACCGCATTGCTTCCTTCCTTGCTCCTTTCTGGTCTAGAAAGCAAACATCAGATACGGATTTCTTTTGAGACTCATCCAGTACATCCTGGACTGAGCCAGGAAATGCAGAGAAACGCGGAGCTTTCCTCTCCCTGTCCCTGCTGCCAAGAGGAACAAATCAATCCAGCTGTGCCATTCTGGAAATCCCAAGAGTTTTCATCTGGGCTTGGCGCCAAGGGGAACGAACACGGGGGGCCGTTCTAATCCGCCCAGCTCCGGCTGGTCTACCCCTGCTGCAAGGCAGGCCGTGAGCTCTGCAAGGAAAGGTCTCCGAAACAATCAGGAGGCAGCAGATCTTGGGGATACAGCACTGTCCAGGAGCCTTTGGGCTTGATTCTTTACTCTATTGATGACCTGGGTGACACCAGGCACCTCATTTCAACTTCCTGCTCTATTTCTGGCCTGAGTTCTTCAGGGCAAGGAGTGTTTCCCATGTGGTTTATGTAGTGCATGAAGCACCTCTGGGCCACAAAGTGCCACCCACACTGGAAAACCTGGTTTAGTCCAGGGAAAGTATCCCTCTGACTTCCAACTCTTGTAGTGTCCTATCAGAGCCGCAGCAAAGCTCTGGCTTCAAGGAGCCGGACCCATTTTCACTAAACTGGCGTAAAAAAGATTGAAGGGTGGATTCTTCAACACGAATGCAGCCGCCTGGGCAGTGCCGGGCTCCCTTGCCTCCACACCTTCAGCAGTCACTGGTTTGTGGGATCAGACCCTCACAGGGGTTAGCAGTCGTGTTTTCCCCTTTGCCCTGGGGAAAAATAACTTGCTGGGTGCGTCTACACGTTCCTAAATGCGCTTGTGCTAATGCACATTAAATTTAGTACCTCCATGGCAAGGTGCTAGAAAAAGGCACGTTCCCTTATTTTAAAGTGCATCAGCAAAACCACATGGGTTTTTTTGTGATGCTTTAATGCGCATTAAAATAGGTTAATGCACATTCAAGCGCATGTGTAGCCACGCCTGCTGTGTTTCTTTTCGACTCGCATTCTCCAGGGGTTCTCTGAGAAGTTAGAGACAGTAACGCATGAAGCACCTCCACAGGCCTATGAGGCATGGAAGGAAAAATGGTCCTCATTTTACAGATGAGGAAACGGAGGCATATCTAAGTGTTTTGCCCGTACCGTGAGTTGCCCACAGATGCTGAACCCCCGCCCTATGATGTAACCCCATCCCTCCATCCCATTTAAATGGATGCAGAGAGGGGGAAAGCTGTGGATGCTCTTGCAATCCCTGCTTATCCCAGTGTACCAGCAAGCTGGGTTCAAGGCATCGGCCTGCCCACACAGTCTGAAGTTAGAAGGGCGCAGCACCCCGACATGAACAAACACCTTGGCCTTGTCTTGTGAACTGAGGCGAGGTTTTAATGGAAATCACAGAAGGAAACTCAATAAGGAACTCCAGGATGTCTTTGCATCCACGCCTGCCCTTTTACTGCCATTTAAAAGGATGAGAAAACGAGACGTGCCTTCATTATTCCTGTTCTGGAAAACACGCTGCTCAACAACTTTTAATTTCCTGCCCACCTAGAACCAGCAGTCCTCCTATTTCCACTGTTGGCTCCGGTTGATTAGCCCGAGAGCTCAGCAAGCATTCAGAGGGCTTGAATGAGTAGCGGCACTGTGTTCAGTGTGAATAGCAAAGAGCTTGTGTGGGTTTCCCTTTCAGGGAAAGATCAGAAAAGGTTTTGTTGTGGCTTTCAGTCAGCTCAGAAACACTGGGTGCTCTAAATTCTGGGCTCATTTATCTCTTTTTTTTTTTTTTTATTTACTCTTTAGCTACCATAAAGGCTCAAATAGCTCCTACAACAAAACCAGACCTTCTTTGAATTAAACTGGAAATAGAGCACACCTTAAACTTGCCATCCCAGAGCTGAGTTTAATCAGGTGTCTTTAGGGAACCAGGGATTCTCCCTCCAAGGAGGCTATTTTACTCTCACCACCCTCCAAGGCCCAACATCTTTCCAATCAAGGATATCTATACACAGATCGGCATATGCCCATACATCAGCAGAGAATAGGTACAGAGGGGGAGGGTGTCTTAAGTCTAATGAAGGGTGCCTTGAGGCTAAAAAAGTTGAGAACCATTGAGATAGATAGATAGATAGATAGATAGATAGATAGATAGATAGATAGATAGATAGATAGATAGATAGATAGATAGATAGATAGATAGATAGATAGATAGATAGATATTGTGTGTGCATATACAGTCACATATAGTGATTGTGGCCACCAAACTGTCCTGCACTATAAATATATGTCTGTTGTACAATGTCATTTATAATATATATGTATACGTGTGTGTAACTCATAATATATATTCGTAGATTCATAGATGTTAGGAGCTGGAAGGGACCTTACAAGATCTTCGCCCCTGCCCTGCACTTGAGCAGAAAAGATTGCTGGGATCAGATGACCCTAGCAAAGTGGGCATCAAGACACTTTCTGAAGATCGCCAGGGTGGGTGACTACCACCTCTGGGGGGAGTCTGTCGCAGACCCTCAGCACTCGACTTGTAAAGAAGCTTTTCCTTATGTCCAATATGAAGCGATCTTCAATCAGTTTTTCCCTTTATTTCTTGCCTTCCCCTGGGAGGCCTTGGTGAACAGATGCTCCCCCAGGCCCTGGGGTACTCCCCTAATATACTTACAGGCTGCCACCAATTCCCTTCCGAGTCTTCTCTTCTCTAGGCTGAACAGTCCCAAGACTTTCAGCCTCTCCTCTTATGACCTGGTCTCCAAGCCTCTAATCATGCATGTGGCCCTCCTTTGGACTCTCTTGAGCTTCTCCAGGTCCTTCCTGACGTAAGGTGCCTGGAAATGGATGCAGTGCTTCAGCTACGGTCTCAGCAAGGCCAAGTAGAGCAGGAGGATGACATCCTTAGTCTCAAGATGTCTTGGTAGATGCATGCCAGTGTTTGATTTGCTCTGCCAGCTACAGCATTGCATTGATGGCTCATGTTCATTCTCTGATCTATCACGACCACCAGATCTTGTTCAGTTGTGGTGCTGGTAAGCATAGCATTGGCAAGCCTATAAGGGTGTTGCAGATTATTTCTCCCCAGATGGAGCATTTTACATTTCTCCATGTTAAACGTCATCAGGTTAAGGTCTGCCCACCTCACAAGCCTGTCCAGGTCAGCCTGTATTGCCAGCCTGTCCTTGAGTGTGACCATACTTCCCCATAATCCGTGAACTTTGCCAGTTCACTTTTAATACCCAAACACAAATAATTGATGAACATGTTGAAAAGCACTGGTCTGAGTACTGAACCCTGAGGGAGGCCACTGGTCACCTTCTGTCATGTTGACTCATTTCCATCTATTAATATTCTCTGGGTCCTACCTCAGAGCCAGTTACCTAGCCACCAGATCGTAAAGTAGTCAAGGCCACATTTTCCCAATTTTACCATGAGGACATCATGGAAGACTAGGTTGAAGACCTTTTTCAAGTCCAAGTATATGACATCAACCTCATTTCCCCTGTCCAGTTGGCAAGTTACCTGATCGTAGAAGGAAATGAGGTTGGTCAGGTATGACCTGCCTGCAATGAAGCCATGTTGGCTATCTTTAAGAATACTGCCTTGTGTTAGTGTCATGATATGGCCTCCCCAGGGATGGCCATGATATCCCCAGGGCCCCATGACCATGCCAGCTCCGCCCTATGGGCACCTACTAATCTCGCCTGCCATGTCTAGCTGGTTTAAATAATGAATTGGGAGGCTGCCCTTGGGTTGCTGCTCAGTCACAGTCCTGACAGACTCCTCTAAACCTGTGGGTTGTTGGACCCCTTACTGGGTCCCACACTCAGGAGGTGCCTTACAGTACTCTCTAAGCCTTATGGGCTAGATGTGTGGCTCCTAAAAAATCTTCCCTTTACCAGGCCCCATGCCTTGCAGGTGGCAATTAAACATTGTCCCTTTTTATGGGGCCTCCATCTAGCTCAGCCTCCTGTCGCTGTGCCGTCACTGGCACTGGGCTCTCCACAGCCCGTCACCGCACCCTCGCTGGCACTGGGCTCTCCACATTGTAGTGTGCCCCAATGAGGCCTCCTCCTCCTCCCCAATAGTCTCAGTCCGGTCCACCAGTTTAAATAACAACAAAAAACACAAGCCCCAGGGCTACAACGCAACACTAACCTAGGGTCCACACTCTATCCCTTTTAAGAAGGCAAGCTTCTCTCTTAGCTTAATGGGCCTCCTCCCCACCAACACTTATGAGCTCCTATAGCCGCTTAAGCCTACCAGCAGCAGAACAGGCACTCAAGCATCTCCAAGTAGCTTCTTCTATGAGCGCTCCTTCCCCCCTTGGCTGCTGCCAGAGAGCTAACCCTTGCTGGCCTCAACCCTGGGGCTTATATGTGCCCAGGGCCCTGACTCCTTCCAGTCAGCTGACCAGGTACAGGTGCAGGTGCCGGCTAATTCCCTCATTAGCCTACTGCCATGGCACCCTGCACCTGTGGGTGTTCTGCCTGGCCCCTAGGGCCCTCTCTCTAGGCAGTTTCTGCCCTTAAGGAGCAGGCACACCTTAGTGCCCTGCGACACTTAGCTTATCAATAATGAATTCTTTGATAATTTTTTCCAGGATTTTACCAGGGATTGAGGTCAAACTGATTGGCCTGGAAGTCCCTGGGTCCTTCTTTCTCCCTTTCTTGAAGATAGGCACCACATTGGCTCTCTTCCAGTCTTCTGGGACCTCTCCTGAGTGCCACGAGTCTTCAAATAGCTTTGCCATAGGTCGCGCAATGATGTCAGCCAGTTCTTTTAGCACTCTTGGGTGTAGTTCATCCGGTCCTGCTGACTTGTAGATATCCAGCCTTTCTAGGTGTTCCCCCACAAGTTCTTTGCCAACGATGGGAGGGTGATCACTGATCACCCCCACCCTGATCATCCTGTATCCTGTCAAGCAGGCTAACACCCTTGGACTGGTGGAATACCATCATGAAGTATTCATTTAGGATTTTGGTTTTGTCCTGAGTGTTAGTTATCACCTGTCCCATTTCATTCATCGGGGCCTTATGTTTCCCTTATTTTTTCTCTGACTTCCTACATATCTAAAGAAAGACTTGTTGTTATCCTTGATTCCAGTTTTCAATTTGTATTCGGTTTGTGCCTTCGCTTTCCTAAGCTGCTCCCTACAGGTCTGGGCTATTGCCAAGTACTCCTCTTTGGTGGTAATTTCTGACTTCCATCCCTTATAAGTGTCTCTTTTTTAATTTAATTTTAATGTGTATGTGTGTGTATGTGTTGTACAATGTAATTTATAAAATTATGGCTGTCAGTCTGGTAGCTGCAAACACTGTATACACAGGATTGATTCATCTCAAGGAGATATTCCCCCACAGAAATCCAAGACAAACTGCTCCGGTCTTATCTAGAGGTAGATAAGTCAGAGCAGGCAGAAGGGGCTGAGCCTGATCCTGTTCTCACCTTGGCTTTATGTCAGTATAACTCCATTAACGTGAGGGACACTACTCCAGATGCACACTACAGTAACTGAGAGCAAAATGCAGCCCACTGTATTCCTCAAGCTGCAAATACAATCAGGGAGGGCTGTTGCCAGTCTGTCTGGCCAGACCTCTTGGATAGTATTTTACACTGAGATAGCGTGTGTGCTGTCTCACAGCACTATCTAGAGCTGAGGTGTCATAGCCCTCAATAAGGAGTGCGGTGTGATAGCACTTCACTGGCTTCTTCAATGTGCAACTTTCCCCAGGCAGACTTATTTAACCCTTAACATTTTAAACACTAAAGGGTCTGATTCAGCAAGGTACTTCAGCTCAGGCTGACCTGGAAACCTGTGAGTAGCCCTGCTGGATAGCAATTCAAATACGCTTCTAGTTAGACATGTGCTTAAGCGCTCTGCTGAGTCGGAAGCACATAGCTGGAACCAGTCCTGTAGAGTCCTAGCCCCTTAAAAGCAGAGAGGAGATGGGACGTGGCACGATAGGGAGCAGTGAATGCTGCCATGCCAGATCAGAGTGTGTCCTTCTTTGGAGTCTAGAAACGTGGGAGCTTTCATGGTTATAGAAAGCCTTTAAACCTTTGGCACGGACTCTGACCTCATGCCCAATGCAAATGAGAAGTGATTCCTCTTACAAGAAGGGGGTTGCCCAGAGGGTTTTGGGCAGGAACTGGACCACCCACTCTTTGAAGTCGGTGGAGGACTTTCCTTTGATCTCGCTGAGAGCTGAACTGAGCCAAAAGGGGCCTATAAGTGGGTTGCCTCATCCGCTGGCTTCTGCAGGTGGGCTTTGCTCCCTGAGGAGCAGCTCAGCCAGCCCTCCCAAATAAAACACAGGCTTTAAGCAGCAAGAAAACAAAGCCAGACCCAGCCACCCTGTCCCAGGGCATTTGTACACGACACAACGTTTAGTCCTCGCTAATTAACTGCACCTTTAAAATTTGAACCCGGGTTAATTTGGTGCAACACGTTTGCATTTGCACGACACGTGCTGTCAAGTGACCCTGAGCACTAAAATGGAAGTCCTGGCCCTCCTTATAGCAAGCTGTTCAACTCATAGTTCATTTCCTCCTCCCTTGCTTAATCTTTTTGGACTTTTAAAAACTTCTAGCAGGACACTCCCTGCTATCCAAATGCCCTGCAGCTGAGCTGTCTCAATGGGGCGGCTGACTTTGCCCTTCTCCATCAGTGCAGCTGGATATGGGGCTGACTTTGCCCTTCTCCATCGGTGCAGCCCTTCTCCATCGGTGCAGCTGGACATGGGGCTGACTTTGCCCTTCTCCATCGGTGCAGCTGGATATGGGGCTGACTTTGCCCTTCTCCATCGGTGCAGCTGGATATGGGGCTGACTTTGCCCTTCTCCATCGGTGCAGCTGGATATGGGGCTGACTTTGCCCCTCTCCATCGGTGCTGAATACCCTGGACTTCACCAGAAGTTCAAGGAACATGGCATCACAAGGGGAGGGCAAGGACCTTACAGGCCACAGGAAGGATTTCACAAGCTCGACTTCATCTCAGTTTGAAGTGCTATGGAAGAGACACCATAAACACAGCACGACGCAGAAGTTTCCTGCTACTCTTTCGCCACTCGCAATCTCTTTCACATAAGTCCCCAGGAGTGGATCCACCGTATCCAAGGCCGTGTGGTTTCATCCAGCAGAAAAGGAGCTTTCAGTGATTACAGAACTTTCTACCTGGGTCTGAAATGGCAAGTTTATTAGTAAAAAGCACGCCAGTAACTACGAGTTGTGGCTGCTTTAACAAGCAGTTCTCGGCTCCAAACATTTTCTAAATGAGGCACTAAAAGTGATAGATGCAGCAGTGTCTCCGTTGACGGCTCTTTGTCTGCTGTGTTATTTCACATATATTTGGCAGGGAGGGAGGAGGAAGAGGACAGGGACCAGAAGACCTGAGCTTGGGGGCAAATCACTTTATGGAGGCAGTTGGAGAGATATGGATCTGCCTCCACACTTCAATTCCCAGGAATGAAATACATTTAACACAATAAAAAGCACTCTTTGGAAGCTCAGCAATTATATAGGGTGCTGGGTATAAAACACACCACAGGCCATCTGTAAGTGTATACAAAGCAGAGCTGGACTTGGATGCTATTCAAATGGGAGATCTCCATGCAAAACCCAGTGCCCTTTCTGGAGGGATAGTGCTAATTCCTCCAAGCTGGCATTGCACCAGCGCACAAGAGTTTGCTGCGCTGGTAAAACACTCTACATGGTTGCTACAGGCACTTTCCCACAGGAGAGGATAATTTATTGACCCGAGCACACGCTTATTGTTTTAATTGAGCACACACAATCATTTAATTGGGCATACACTTATTCATTTAATTGAGTGTCCACTTATTAAATTGGCAGATGACACCAAGTTGAGCAGGGTTGCCGGCCCTTTGGAAGGCAGGATTTGAATTCAAAATGACCTTCAGAAATCATGGAGAAGGGTGTGACAAATGGGATGAAAAGCAGTCGTGCAAGGTCTGACCCTTGGGAAGGAACAACCAAACACAAATGGGGAACAACGGCCCAGACTGCAAGGAGCAGGAGTTGGATCCAGGTCTAGGCAACCAGGGCAGGGGGTGAAGGACAGAGCATCAACTCCAATAAAAGGAAGTTAGGATGGCAGGGATGTTTTACTAAGATCCAGAAGAAATTCCAAGATAACATGGTTTGTGATGAAGAAAGGTGATGTCCATTCAAGCGTAATACAACTAAAGAGGTTCGTGTCACCGAACTGGGAAGTGTCTCTCTGCTACAGTTTGAGAAAACCTGCAATTAAAATACTGGCTGCAATGGAGCACACGCGCCCTTAAGGACTGTACCTTTCCCAATGGATTTTGAGCATTCATTTTCCAGTCCGTATCTAGCTGAAACGTAGAAAGTAGTAAGATGCAAAAGTAGTAAGGCTACCCCCACTGCCATAAGCTTGATCTTGAAGATCCTCCGCAGGGCAAAGTACTGCCCCCGCTGCATCCTCCCATGTGTAGCCCTGGCAATAGGTTTATTGACGTGCTTCCCATGACAGCAGCTTTAAATATCAGCCAACGGCAGCTAGATTACCCATATGAGCAATGAAGGGGTTTGGTGGCCTGGTTGGGGAAAGGAGCAAGCTGGATCTCTGAAGGCTGGGACTGGCTTTCCCAGCCAGGTGGGGTCTGTAACCCTGGCCTGCTCAGGGCAGCACTCAGCTAGCAGTGGGTAAGCCTCACTGCCATGAATTGCCGCAGTCCTCGGCTAACAAGGTCAGGTCTCTTAGTCCAGACAGCAGCAGCTCGTGTGCTTAATTAAGCTCATGCGATTGCAGGTCCAGCTGACATCTGGTTACCCGCCTGCTACAGAAGCACCTGCTTTCTTGTCCCCAGGAGGATTTTATTTGCCCATCCAGAAGGAGACGTGCCCAGGAGGAGTGCAGCAGGGTATCTCACTTGGTACTTCAGGCCCCAGCCTACTTGCTCCAACCTGCATTTATCCTGAGTGCACAGGGGCAAGGCTGGGCCTTGCCTCTCACATCCCCATCCGTCTCTGTATCAGCGGGGGGGGGGGGGGGGGGGGGGGGGGGGGGGGGGGCCGAGTGATTGGCTGCCGCACCTTGCTTACTATAGCGGGATGGGCTTCCCCAGCACAAGCATCAGCCCCTCGTCTTCAGCTCTGCCACTCACTCAGCAGGCCACCTTGGTCACTTCTGCAGCCCAGTCCCCTATCTGCAGAAAACCAACCTACCTCCCTACAGCCCTGGGGGATATGGAGCTGGACATTATAAACAGGAAGGGCCTAGACCGCACTGCAAGAGAAGTAGGGTTGGGATAAAGGGTCCCTAATTCTCCCCCAAAGGGTTCTGGCTGCATTTGAGGGATAGGTCAAAGCCCAGGTTGGGTCTTGTTCTAGCCCCCTTGCCCCTAGTCAAGGGGAATTATACTCAGTGGCTTGAACACACCCATCCCACAAAGCTTCATATTCCCTCGCTCGCCCACGAGGGACGCATCACACGTTGCAGACGGAGCTACTGCCCTGTCAATGTGATACAGCCCCCGTCCTGACCCCCGGGGCCGGGCATGCGGAGCTTCTCGGGGGAGGAAAAGGACGGTCTTCTGTTGCCTCTGCCAGGTTCAGCGAAGCAGAGAAGCAGCCCCTTTGTGCCTCGGCGGGTCTCGGTACAGCTCCACAAAGCAGGCATTGTCCGGGAGCTGCGACCATTTCCAGAGGCAGAGGCTGCGCACTCAGCTGCCAGGATGCAGTTATTGTGCTTTCCCCCCACGGCGTTTTCTTACTTTATCCCAAACAGGAAGCAAGCCCAGGAAGCTGGTTATGGGCTCCTGCCTATAACTCTGAATTGCCTCCCTCCGACAAAGTGCTTTATCTGCCACTTCAGCCGGGCCGTAATTCAAGAAGTGGTTCTGGCCAGGAGGCTGCTTGGGACAAAGGGAGGTCGGGGTGGTACAGCAAGTTGGCAGAGCCCCTCTGGCTGGGCAGGAAGTGTGTCCCCTGCCCTGGGAGATTGTTTGAGCAGAGGGCGCTCGCTGGGTGGGTCAAGATAGGGATCGGCTGCCGGGAGGTAGAAAGGTCATAAACAATATTCTCTGGCTCACCGACCCCCAGCCGGTGCCCAGCAGGGCAGGGAGCAGCCATCCAAGCTGCCTCGGCTAGTAACAGGGTTGCTGTAACAGAGATCGAGTCCCCCCAGCCCATCATGGTAGGCACTGTGCATAACATAGAGAGAGGCAACACACCAGGTTCAGGGCTGAGCCTAAGCAGACAAGACAGAGGATGGGAAAAGGAAGTATCAACTTCCCAGGTGGGGAAACAGAGGCACAGAGTTCAGGTGACTTGCCCAAGGAAGCACAGGAAATCTGTGGCAGAGCCGAGAAAATGAAGTAACCTGAAGGCTTATCCTGAAAGGTATCAGCTACAAGCATCCCACGCCGAGGAGAGGGGCCTTTGAACCTGTGCTTTGGTCTCTCCACTGAGACAGGTAGCGACGATGCCAGTGGAAACACAAGCCCAGAGAGGCCACAAATGCACTGCAGCTCCGCCACTCAACAGGTGCCAGCCATCATGCCTGGCCGGCAGCCAGGGGCCAAGCGTGCTCGGCTGCCCCGAGCCGTTTGAAGCGGTGACCCCGAGGTGAGTTATTGCCGAAACGGCTTCTGAGGGCTTAGTTTTGATAACGGTGCCTGTCGGAAAGGAAAACAGAGGCATCCTGTTCGGAGGCCTGTTCTGTGCAACTCAGCAAGAGGGGTCGTTGCCACCATTTGTCTGCAAGGGCAGCAGTGTGCTGGGCCAAGGGGCTGAGATAAGCACCTTGTGCTGCCACGCTGCTGTTTGCTGCTTTATTTTTAGACAGCGGGGCCTGTTTGGACCCCCCGGGTATATTTTTAGCTTCATTTACAAGCGGTTATAAACAGATTGCTGGCTGAGGCTGGGTATAAACACTTGGCGGGTGTGTATCAATGTGCCTGTTCGATGGGGTGTTATGATACATAGCCTCCTGCCGGGGACAGCGCAGCGTGCTTCTGTATAGCTGAACAAAGTCGTTCGCAACCTTTTTAGGCTCGAGGCAGCCTCCATCACCCCTGTGAGCTGAGCAGCACCCCATTTTGAAAACTGCTGTATGTATTACAGCACTTGCCTCCTTGCAGAAGGGCCAGGCAGTGGGAGCAGGGCAACAGCCAGGCAGGGGGGAGCCTGAGCCTGCATTGATCTGCCCATCTCCTCACCCCTCAAAGGACGTCGCAGCACCCCAGGGTACCCTGGCGAGAATCACTGGGTTGGTACGATTGAACCGTGGGCAACTCCCTGAAGAGAGAGGATACGCGGAGGGAGGAATAAAGCTGGAACGCTGCCCCGTCTTGGTTTTCAGTCTTCTTTATGCTTGAAAAGAGACCAGATGACTGGTGCTGCTCATGACCGGAGACCCAAGGAAGGGTGCAGCGGTACCCAACAGCCTCCCACTGTCCCTCTCAGTGATACAGTCGGTCCAATAAGAGATACCACCCGCAACACTCCTTGCTACCACAAGGACTTTCTAGCACCAGTGCATCATACTTTTTGGCTCTAGATGTTGCACTCCACATCTCCACAACCAGCCTCTTGCTTTGGGTCCCTCTCTAGTGAAGCTCGAGTCTGCCAGGCCTCAAAGAACCCAAACGAAAGGCAGCTCGGATGGAAAATGTCCTAAAAATAATGACTTTGAAATGTATGAGCTCAGGGCTCATCAGCAATGAAAGAGGCACTGAGTTTTCTTCCACAGGCAGACCAGGAAACTGATAAAGAATGGGACAAGAGCAATGGGAAGAGGGTCACAGGGATTTCAGGAGAAGGGGGAAGGCCTGGATGCAGGCTGGCATGCAGCAGGCAGCCAGGCTGGGAGCAGGAGCGCTGCTCCCGGGGGAGGGATGTGAAGCACCCGAGGGACGGTATAAGGGAAACTGAGATGCTAAAAGGAGATGGCGGGTGGGGTGCTGTGTTGGAAAGGGAGGAAAAAGGAGTGGGTCAGAGAGGTTCAGGTGGACAAGGAGGAGCGAGGGGTCTGGTAGAAGAGCCAGCCCGCAGCAGGACTCTGAGCGTGACATGCAGAACATTTCAGAAAGGCAGAAGAGCAGCACAACATGACTGCTTGATCCTAGCCCCTCCACCCCCCAGGCTCCCTCCATCTCTCTTCTGCCCAAAGCTGCCCTCTAGTAGACACAGAGGGAGGATCCCAAGCTGTGGGCAAGGTCGTGCCTTCCCATAAGACACACCACGCTCGGGCTGAAGTCTGTGCCGGAGGTGAAGACAGAGCCCTCTTTGCCCCTTGCGCTGCAGAGAGCATCTCCTTTCTTATGCAGCAAAGGGAGAAGAGAAAGGTGGTCAGGGGAAGGGTCTAGCACTTGTGTACAGCACGTATCTTAGCTAGGGAAAGCTGTGGCACTGCGTAGACATCATCAATACACATATATAAAATGAAGTGTATGCATGTTCACTTGTAACTCAAGAATGGCTGCTCCTATCTACTCTAAGCCTTGCAAAAATCATTGAATACCACCCAGGGGAAATTACAAGTGGGGTTTTTTCTTTTGACCATTTTGGGGGCTTCCATTGACTGGGATTACTTTGCTTCTCAAATCACAAGCTGGTACCACTCCATTTTGGATGCAGTGACTTCAGTTCAATTGCCATTAATATATTGACGCTTGCCTTTTTTTCCCCCTTTCACGTTAAATATTCAATGTTACATAAACAATAATTTTGCCCAAAATCTCTTGTGCTAAGTTCTTTGAAAATAAACAAAACCCTGCAATTCTAAAAATAACAACCCGGGTGAAGAATGCTTCAGCTAATCTTAATCTGTAATCAGCTGGAAGGGAAAGACATGAGCCAACTGCCAACCCTAACACTCCCCAAACTTATTGCCTAAATGGGCAGCAAAGCAAAGCTCTCATTGTACCGCTGTTCTGTTCCCCGTGTGGAATAAAGCATGGGGATGACAGGCAAGGGAGACATCCCCATGGCAAAACAGCATCCTCGCAGGAGCTGGCAGCCGGATCTTATATGGGCAAGCATGGCTGATAGGCCAAAGATGCCATGCAATGCCCTGAGGGAATTGCCCTGCTGCTCACGTGGATGGCCCCTGACAGCCATGATGGAGGAAGTTTGCCCTGTATTGCTGCTGCCTGTTACAGCTGTTATTTAGGGATGGAGGAATCAGCGAGGAGGGAAATGCTAATGGAAAGTGTTATTGGGAATGTCATCTCAGCATAGGTGACTAGTGCCACCTTAGTCAGGTGGGGCATGTGCCCCCCCAGCGACCAGTCAGCGACCGGGGGGGGGGCCCCATGGCCAGTAGCAAAGCTCCCATTCCCTGGCCATCACCTAACTCTGTCAGGGGGTACACCAGCACTCCCAGGGGGTGCACATTCACCCATGTGCACCCCCTACACATTGCCACTGCATCTCAGACAGGGCTGTGGCACAAAAAAGTGCAATGAAGCCTGGGCTGAAATCTGGCAGAAGCAGGCTTGCCCCAAGACTGCCTCATGCGGTTGATCAGGCTTTTCAAAGCAGACAGCCTTCCTGGGATATTTTGCCCTGTGACATCTTCCCATCTTGGCTGGAACCAAGAAGGACCAACCCGCACCAAAATGAAAGGTGATTTTCTCTGCGCCCTGGGGAAGGTCCCACTGCAGTGCAATAGGAGGACATTGGAGTATGCCCCTTGTCCGACAGCTTCCCCCAGCACTGGATGCTCAGAGAGCTTTCCTAGGGGAGAACGTGGATGCCATGCTCTAAATCACTATGGCAGAGATTCCTCTTAGGATTGCAATAGCAGCAGTAGCTGGGTGACTACCATCTCCCAACTGCGGCCTCAGCTTCACTACAATCCGCTGCCTGGGGAATTGGCTCCATGGTCGGACCCAGAGGGTGGTGGTTGATGGAAGTCAGTCATTGTGGTGCACCGTGGCCAGTGGGGTCCCCCAAGGCTCGGTCCTTGGTCCTATATTATTCAACATCTCCATTAATGATGTGGGTATTGGCATCAGAACCAGACTGGCCAAGTTCGCCGGCAACACCAAACTTTGGGGTAAAGCATCCACACCTGAGGACAGGAGGGTGATCCAGGCTGACCTTGACAGGCTCAGGAAATGGGCTGATGAGAACCTGATGGTGTTTAACACCGAAAAATGCAAGGTTCTCCATCTTGGGAGGAAAAACCTGCAGCATGCTTATAGGCTCAGCAGTGCTACTCTGGCTAGCACTGCTGATGAAAGGGACTTGGTGGTCATGATTGACCACAAGATGAACATGAGCCTTCAATGTGATGCTGCGGCTAGTAAAGCAACCAAAATGCTGGCTTGCATCCATAGATGCTTCTCAAGCAAATCCCAGGATGTCATCCTCCTGTTGTACCTGGCCTTGGTGAGGCCACAGCTGGAGTATTGTCTCCAGTTTTGGGCTCCACAATTCAAAAAGGATGTGGAGAAGCTCGACAGAGTGCAGAGGAGAGCCACACACATGATCAGAGGTCAGAAAAACAGACCTTATGAAGAGAGGCTGAGAGCTATGGGACTCTTCAGCCTGGAAAAGCGCAGGCTCAGGGGGGATCTGGTGGCCACCTATAAGTTTATCGGGGTGCTCGCCAGGATCTGGGGGAACGTCTGTTCACCAGAGCGCCCCAAGGGATGATGAGGTCGAATGGTTATAAACTCCTCCGTGACCATTTCAGGCTGGACATAAGGAAGGCCTTCTTTACTGTCCGAGCCCCAAAAGTCTGGAATAGCCTGCCCACTTTGAATGCCTTGGATGCTTATCTTGCTGGGATCCTATGACCCCAGCTGACTTCCTGCCCCTGGGGCAGAAGGCTGCACTCGATGATCTTCCGAGGTCCCTTCCAGCCCTAACGTCTATGAAATCTATGAAATGTCTATGAAACACAGCAATGAATACTGGCCCATTGTGCACTCCACACAGCCTGTATGCTATCCCAACACCAGTCGGGGCTAGGGTTATGCATGGTGCAATGTGTTAACTCAGCAGCTACAGGGCGAGCTAGCTTTCAGTGCATCCCCACTGCCTAAACTGGAGTCCAAGGGAGTGGCCACAATACCATTAGCAAGGAGAGTCTGGAAAGGGATTAAGAGGGGGCCCATTGTTGCAACTAATGAGCTAACCGGAGCCCATTTTTAATTGGCAGAGCAGAGACAGCTGCAGGTGAAAACAGCCAGATAGAAAAAGTTCACCGCAGTCTGAACAACAAAGCCAATCACATCCTGCAGAAGCAGTACAGGAGACCGCCTGTTCGGGAGAACTGTGGTTCAATCACTTTGCGTTGCCGCCACCGCCTAAGGCCGCTCAGCTGCAAGGTGCCTCTGATCTCTTTTGCAGCATGTAATTACCGGGTTTTCTTTTCCACTCTTTCCATAAAACCTGCCCCAATGGAGCTTAGCTCTTGTGAAGTGCAAGCTTGCACTTTTCAGACAAAGCGGTGGCAATCAGCCAGCCTTCGGAAGCTAACACCCGGCTTATTTCTGGACACGGCACCTTCCCCATCATCAAAGTCACTGCTGTATTTCATACCAGTGACATTTTCCTAAAGCCCTGGCCAACCCAGTAGCAAAGAGAAGTCAGGGCTATCTGATTGTACTTTCCACTCAGCAAAATGATCGGGTGATGTCACTCCCATCTCCTTGGCAATGCCTTTCAAAGGCATATAAAATCATTTACAATAATCATCATCCCTGCCAGATAAGAAGTCAAGGCCTACGAGACTCCAAATTTAGTCAGAGTTCACCGGTGACAAAAGCTCCTGCTCCTTGCGGCATCTTCCTACTGCTGCTATGAGTGCCGAGAGGTGAGTCACGCCGGGTGGGACTTGGTTTGGAAACGTAGTTTTCCCTTCTGAAGAATTCGCAATCCAGGCAGCTGGAAAACTAAAGCTGCTTTTAAGGTAATTACCTAGCAAAGGTATAATTATGTTGCAAGGTCATCCAGGAGGGAGGTTTAGAAGAGAAGAGGAAAGATCCCCATTATTATTAATAATAATAATAATAATAATAATAATAATAATAATAATACATTGTGCTTCTCTCTTGGCTCTCCTCTGAAGCTGTTTGAACAGTTTGTAGATGTTAGCCACCGCACCCTCCCAAAGCTCCTGGGGACTGCAAACTACATTGAATAATGTCATAACCTTATAAAGTTTCAAGATGCACATCCTGGCTCCAAATACGTGATCATTTTGAAACACAAAAACACACGGCTACCTCTGGATGGCTTAGAACAACGCGGCCTCTCTGACACTACTGAGGTTGTAGCAAGACTTATAAAAGCGTAGACAGCAGAGAGCTATCTGCCACTCCGCATCAGCCCTTGGTATCAAGGCCACGCACGGCCAATGCCAAATTCCCGAAGGTACAGGAAACCCAGTCGTTGACTAGCATAAAATAACCGGCCCATGGGGTGAAATCTCCTCCCTGCTCCAGGCACTTAGTGGCTTTATCAGTCCTCCATTCTTTGCCGGCGATGCTAATTGATGGGGGCTCAACTCGAAGGTGACGGAGCCAGCGTCTCCGTTCCCAAGCGGCAGCCAGGGTTGCGGCAAAGATGGTAGGGCTAAAATAAGAGCTTTGAATCGTGTGAACTTTCCAGAGGAAGCGTGGTTTCTCTTGCGGAGGATCGAAAGTGGGAGCAGGAGGAGCGATCATGGAAAGGGCAGCGAGAAGCTCCTTCGGGGCTTCCTGCGCAGGAAGGAAGGTGATGGGATTTATTCTAGGTGTGAGACTTGGCGGGGAGAGCTGGCCAGGTGTGCGCGCGGGCTCGGCTTCCCACTGGACAGTACTTCCAGCTCAGATATTTCAGGAGCCCCGTCTGGGGCAGCCTCTTGAGACCCCCTTTCGAATGAATGTCGAAGAGGAAAAAGCATCAGGGGGTGTTTGGAGCTCTGGATACAACTTCCCGAGTTGTATTCCCAGCGCTGGCACTAATTGCCTTGCTCTGGCCGTAAGCCAGTCATTTAGGACTCGACCAGTAGTTCTCCACCTCCTTGCACTCAAGGCACCCCTCCAAAAAGGCCAGCTCTTTGTTCTCACTACGGAAAAATAGCAAAGGATTTCTTCTGTTACAAGGAACCCAGAAATACCCCAGCAGGTCCAGAATGGTTTGGATGATCTGGATTCTTGTTTGAAATCTCTGGGCTTATCCCGGGAATCAGGGGTGGGTGCCTGCACACACAGCAGTGCTAATACGGAGCAGCCACCCGTGGCTCCCTTAAAAGGAGCTCACGGGACCCACGGGTGCCACGGCATACCCGATGAGAATCACTGGGCTAGACTGTACCTTCCCCAGGCTCAGACAGGCCGTGGGAGGCAGGAGCTAGAGAGGAGGGCCACTAAAGACTCACCTAAATAACAGTGCTGAGAGCCAGGTTAGTCAGGGGGAACCGGGGGGAGCACGTGGATCACCACGCTCTGTGTTAGCCAGCCTCTGCACTCTGGGACCATGAAGCTGAACGTCCTGTCCAGCCTCTGGCTTTGTCCGGAGCCTCCCGAAAGAAACCGTGATCTGATCTCAAACCCGCTGCCTCATTTTCCCCGTGTGTTAAGCGAGGCTAGCAGTGCATCCGGTACTTAGCTACCTAGGAGATCCAGCAGCAGGGAAAGGGGGTTCATTGCCAGGAGCAGGGGCTTTTTCTGAGTCCTAACTCCTGCAGGAAGTGGAGACTGAAAGCTTGGGAAACAGCGTGGATGGGGAAGGACGCTTCAAAGGTGAAAGCTTCTGTCCCTAAGCCTTAGGGAGCCCGGTTACTTGAGCACCTCACAACCTCCAGCTCATATCACAACACCCTCATGAGCAAGGGCAGTGCTGTTGTGGCCATTGTATAGAAGTATAAAGTGGCTAAGTAACTTGGTCAAGGTCACATAGCAAGTCTGTGGCAAGGCAATGACCCCCCCACCTCCAACGCCCTCGGTCCAGCCAGCCTCCAAGCTACCCAGGCACCCTTCCTCTCCCGTCTTTCTTTTATGCTTGCCTGGAGAGACGTCTAAGTTTCTGCAACCCACGAGACAGTCTGCTGGGAGGTACGCTCTGAAATAACCAGACCAAATCCTGCACCTTGTTGCACTAGCGTACATCATCCAACAACACAAGCTGCAGGTGCCTGGGAGCTCGTGGAGTCTGTTAGGGCTCTCAAAGGGGCTTAGAGCTGCAAAAGGGCAAGGTGAAATCAAACTCTGCAAATTAGCAACCAAGTACATGCAGCACAGTCTGGACCTCGCGGGCTTCCCCTGCAAGCACCAGGACAGAGAGTCTCGGCCCTTATGGATAAGGAGGTCTCTGTGACCCGTTCGCTCTCAGTCCTTCCGCTGATCCCCCGCTATGATGCCCCGTGTAGCTGTCTTCCAGACACCGAGGAGGAGAAGCCCCAGGCTGGTAAGGTAGGCTTGCACTGCCGCAAAGCCAGGCTGACCTCAGCTAACTGGAACAGGGCACTGCCACCGGGGTGAAGGGAAGCTGGCAGAAGCCAATGCTGAAGGCAGCAGGGTTTCAGGTAGAGATTTAACAAGCAGCTGCGCCAGGCACCTTTGCAAAGGTAGGGTTCACCCGTGGGTGCTAAGCTGCCCTTGGCACAGCACAGCACAGATGCACCGTCGCTGAGAGCCAGCCGTCTTCCAAAACCAAACGGCGCCTCTCACTTTGTTTCTCATCCCCCCATCCCAGGGCTTTCATCTTTTGTTCCCTAGCTGTCTGCCAGCGTCTAGGGAAGGAGAGGCATTTCCAATGTGGGAGGCAACACGGGGCCATGATTACAGCTTGGCATCTGGAAAGCATGTTGATCCTGGCTCGGGGTGAGAATGAGAAGTGCTAGCTAGATTAGGTATTATCCAGGCTACAATTAAAGCCATTTCCCTGGACGGGTTTGTCAAATATATATATATAATAAAATGGCTGCTATGTCTTTGATCGTGGTTTACGATTTCTGCTCTCACAAGGCATCTCAGTCTCTGGGATCCCTTCTTCCAGTTTCCCATGGAGATTAATAAAGTTTTACATTCCCTAACGTGTTCCGACCCATGCCAAGCTCCGGTAGAAACGTCCTTTGTTGGAGACGAGACTGGGCTGTGAGTCTCTTATCAGGGCTGTACACAGGCTCTGCAGATCGTAACAGCGCCAAGAATGGTAGAGAAGTGCTAGAAGGATGTAACCCCACTAGGTACAGTTTCACATTTTGTGTTTAGAAAAGTCTGAACTGTCAAATAACCGCCTACCGCTGCCTGGACTGACTTTTCTAGATGATGCTTCTAGTCATCCTGTTTGGGTGAAGTGCTACATAATTTACAGTAGTTCCTGTTCACAGGGGTGTAGTAGCAGAGGGGTTAAGGCTGGGTGGGCAAAATACTGCTTGTGAGCTGGATCTGGTTCATGACATGTTTCTACCCAGCCCGGGGTGTGTCCCTTGGCCCCATCCAGCCCAGGAGCAAGGAGCAGCCGGGGGCACGGCGCGTGTGGCTGGTCCCGCTGCACCCACGTGCAGAGGTGCCATCTGGTGCAACCCACCCTGTCCCCACACATAGCTTTCGGGCATGCAGCAGCTGTAGTCCGCAGGGCTGGGCTGCAGGGCGCGAGTGGCACGGCAGCCAGACTTGGCCTCCCAGCAGATCCCACTGCTGCCACCCTGGGGTGGGTGTGCGCTACATTGCTGCCAGTGTCGGCGCACCCTAGACCCACCCGCCCCGCCTGCACCACTGAGTAGCCAGCAGGCTGTAACAACTTCCACTGGGAAGAGCCAGGGACTAAGAGTATGCCTGTGCTGCACAGGTACATGTCTTTAACCCATGCTAGCTAGCTCAAGTTAAAAGAGTGGTGAAGATAGGACAACTTGGTTTTTTTATGAATGGAGCTCACACTCCATTGTTAGCTTGAACTGAAATCCGTAACCTGTGTTAATACCCTTGTGGCTTGCTCTTCATTACTATTTTACCCAAAGTTAGCAACACATCATTTTCTTGCAGTGTAGACGGCAAGAGCCCTCACACTCCTTTTAGCAGGTTTGGTGATTGCTCACTCCAACACACTCCTGGCTTGGTCCCCAGGCTCCTCCATGAGCAGACCCGTTGGGTCTCTCCCACTCGACAGCCCACTCTCACCTGCAGCCCTCCAGCAGCTCTGTGTCTCCCTGAATGACTCTGGCTCCATTCCCTATGAGGCTTTTAGCTGCCTGGATGCCAGCTAGTCATCTGCCTCAGCTGGTCCCATTCCCTAGGCAGCCTGTAATCAGGTTTTGCTGCCTGCAGTTGGGCTAGTCCTCCCAGCAAGCCTGCAATCAGTCACTTGCCAGCTGCAACTGGCTGCAGCTCCTGAAAGCATTGCAGGCTGCTACAAGTCCCCTGAAACCACACAGCCTCTAGCACCAATCCTCCGAGACAGCCATTGACTCAGTGCATCCCAAAGCTTCTGCAAAGTTGGGTGTTATCTTGGTTATGGGTGAACCAGCCAGCAGTAATGGCATTGCATTTCAACAGGGGTTTGGCTGGCAGGAAATCTTCCAAAAGATGTGCTCCTCTAGTTATCACCTGGAGGGGGTAGGCAGCTCTTCTGCAGAAGGCGGAAGAAAAGAGGGTCAACCTTAGTTGGAAAGGATGCTAATTTTGGAAGTCCACCAGGCATGACACCAGAAGCCAAGCAGACAAATAGGGGATATGGGGCAAAGGATCCTTATTCCCCAGTCATAGGACTGCTATTTTTTAACCGAAATGGCTGAAAGCTCTGACCTGCTTGAAGATGCACCACTATCTTCTGATTGCAAGACTCAGACGTCAAGCTTCCCCAAGACCCTCTCAGCTACTCTTTTCTCAGCTAACACCAGAGATGGTCCAACCCAAAACCCATTACCATAGGCAGGGTAGATGCCTGCTAGCAGGCACTGGGGAAGGATGAACAGCATAGCGGAGCTTCATGGGGAAGGGGACTCCATTCTGGCACACCCCTCCCCACGTGCAGCAAGGAAAGAAAAGGAAATAATGAGTCACCCCTCTCCTGGCTGCCAAATCTCTTCGTCTGTGAGCTCACTTACAGTCTCTTTGCTGCACTCATGGTCCTCTGAGAAAGCAAACTGTTCAGCTGTGCAAGCAGCTCCAGGATCCCACACCCAGGCCACCGGAGGGAAAGTCAAGGGAGCAGAGACAATTTGCCTCCCAGCCAGTTCACCCTCCCCTCCGAGACAAGAACCCTGACCTCCGGTCTACCTCCAGCCAAGCTTTCCTGGAGAGGCCAGGCCTGACCTATCTCCTGGCACTCAGCCCCTGTCCTGTAGTAACCAGACACGGGATGCATCTCGGAGGCAAGCGGTCCCATCTCTCAGAGTCCCTGACCTCCACTCACATGCTGAAATCTCTCCCTCAATGACAAGACCCTACGAAACAGTGCCCTCTCCTCCTCGCAGCTCTCAGGGTCCTCGCTCTCCCCAGGACCAGACGTCCTGACCTGCATGCCCAGTTGCAAACTCTCCCCTTCCCATGCAGAAGAACCAGGCCTAGTAGAGGCTGTTGAGGATGACGTGTCTTCCGTGATTGCAGACCACTCCAATGTCAGAAAGGAGTCAGCGTTTTGAATCTTCATATCTCCAAACCTTCATTGCACCTGCCTAACCTCCAGGAAGGGGAAAGCATGTGCAAGCATGGCTGGCACAGGACTCATGTAGGAAGCCCAGCCTGCAGTACAGGCAGGAGCAAAGAGCTGGCTATGTGAGAAAGCACCTGGCAGATGTCTCGTGCTCATGGGGCCTGTTCCCAAAGAAGAAAGAAACCAGGTGCATAAAAAACTCAGTTGGCAACAAACATGGAAGCCCATCCCTGGAGCATGGGCAAGAACAGAAAGTTTGCCATGTTCAGGGAGCTCATCTTTTAAGACCCAGCTGGAGGCATGACCCAGCCTTAGGAGGAAGCAAGGTCTTGCCTCACATTTGGAATTTGTTAGGGCAACCCCACGTCCTGCAGGCAGTGGCTGAAAACAGTTTAACAGTCTCATAAATTATTTCAAACCAGCAAAATGGCACTGCATTTCAATAGGAGTTTGGCCAGCAGGGAAGCTGCCAAAAAATGTGCTCCTTGAGGATGACCTGGAGGAGGCAGGCAGCCCTCTTTGGAAGGTCCAGCCTCAGATGAGAAGGATGCTGGTTTTGGAAGTCAAGCAGCCATCACTCCAGGGAGCAACGAATCCTTATTTCCCAGTACCAGGAGTACTATTTTTGTTCTTATACCAAGATGTACCTAGGAGACATCCCAGTAAAGGACTCAGTGCTGGTCTCATTACAAAGAGATCCCTTTGCCTCTAGGCCTCCTCTCCAGGGAAAGCTTCCCAGTGTGGTTTGCAAAGCACAGAAGAGATGAGGTGGCCTGAATCTGCTCTAAAATACTCCCTGGCTTCTCCCCCTGGAGCAAGAGGCTCCCATCTCAGCAGCAGTTTGGTCTCTGGGCTGAGGACAAAGATGAACCAGAATCCATCTGCTCGCCCAGGTCCCAGCCCTGCCCACCATCCAAGTGTTATCATTAATGAAGACCTGGCTTAGAGAATCATTTACCAACAGATCTACCAGAGCATCCACAATGTGGGACTCAGGGGGAGGCACCCAAAATGTAGTGGAATTTGTTGGTCTCCAAGGAAGACACAAAGTGCGGGGGTGTGGGGGGACAAACCTTAAAAAGGGAAGCTGCTGAGAATCAGAAGTGCAAAGGACACTGGTTTATCTTAGAGCAACATATGAATCTTGTTGCCCTGGCCGGTTTTGGATGAACATGCTTGCTGTGGTGGTCAATGCATGACGGTAATGGACTGCAAAAGGACAGCAAGTGTAGGGTCATATCCCAGCTCTGCCATGGGGGGGTCAGAGTAGCTGGCTTTTGTGCTTTCTTCCTATAAAACCCCCTGATTCTATAAATCCAGCCTATTCATCCTCCAGGGCATGGTGCCTCCCAAATGGGTCTCTCCCTCATTGTGAAAGCCTTGGCCTACATCCCTGCACCACCCCCCACCCTTAACTTTTATAACTTCCCCACTGCACCCTTCAAATCCAGCAGGCATGCCGCCCCTCATGCCCCCATCCTCAACAGCAACAGTAGCAGAGTCCTTGCACTGGTTTCCACAACCCTTCCCTGTAACTGCTGCTCCCCAAAGCTCTGCTTCTTGCCCCCCACATGCTACCATGCAGGCTCAGGGTGATCCTCCCATTTCTCCTTCCAAGGGTGTTCCCCTGCCTTCTGCCTGCATCCCGTCCCCTGGGACTGCTCGCCCGGTGATTTCAAGCCATGCCTCCAAGCTTGCTTCCTTCAGTGACCTCTCCCGTACCGATCCCCCTGCCCCCCTGCATTACCCTAAATGCTAACTGCTCTAAGCTCCAACATAAAGCCCCACAGCTTCATTCTTTTGATGCCTGTTTATATCTCTGTGGGCACGTCTACACATGCCGTTAGTGTGCACGAATAAACTCCGGAGCGTATTGCTCCAGAGTTTATTGCTCCCAGGCACATGTCTGCATATGTGTCCAGGAGCACAGCATACAGAGCCAGGTCAGAGTAGCCCCCACTGGCAAGGAGCCCCAGGGGTCAGCCTGCCAGCCCAGGGCTGCTCCCCGTGGCTCAGTGTGTTGCGGAGGGGTTGGCCAGCAGACAGTCCCTGCACTGAAGCACCCTTGTGCCCCAGCAAGCCGAGGCAGCATCTACATGTGCGCTGCAACAGAGTTTTTTACTCCGCAGCAGTATAGTACTTGTATTTACCCCAACCCTGTGCACACTTAGGCCCTTGACAGATATGCAGGTAAAGATGTGATAGGATCTGATGCCTGATCCATACAATTGCACTTCCTGCCATGCCACCCGTGCATGGCAGGAGGTGGGATTGTGGAATCTGGTGTCAGATCCCATCGTGCCTTACTCCTGGTGAAGGAGGAGCTTGGGATCACGATCCTGGGCTCCCCCTCACCAGCAAGTAGCAAGTTCTTGCAGCTGGGAGCCCCCTCAGCAGATCCCAGCTCCCGGGCACAGGGATGTCCCTGGTCACACATTCAATTAATGGTGTGATAGGAACCAGCCACAAAGTTATTACGCATTTCTTCTGGAACAGTTTTGTGGTTCATTCCTTGTTTTATGACACCATTAATTGCTTCCAAGTGTGGCCAGGTTGCAACTTAGGACATGATTAACTGGTTCATCACATCTTAAATGTAACGTCCCAGGAGCCACCAACTGCCATTGGCCTGTGCAGGCTCCAGTACCATGGCTTTGCTCAGCCTCTCTAGTCCAGCCCCTGTGCATGGGCTCTCTATCTGTTCCCCCTGCACAGAAATGGGACTTCAGGACCCACCTGCCGGAGGCCCACTCTTTCCCAGAACTGCATCTCTTTGGACACTCGGCTTGACACGTGACAGTGGAAGCAAACAGAGACTTCTGTTCCCAAAACAATCACTCTTTACTTTGGCTAGCACAGAAAATGTGCAGATCTAGACAAAACAATTGGACACCTGTCCACAGTTCCCAGCCTCATTGTCCCTGCTACCCTACAACATTATCTGGTATTAGGTCCAAGTCCTCCCGGGGGGTTCAGATGCTTCGTAGTACACAGGCTTGTCTCTGAATCACAGGAGACCTGCACCTCTAGCCTTTGCAGTCCACGTGCTTTCACTTGGAACAGGTTCCCCAGAGAGGTGGTGGAGTCTCCATCCTTGGACATCTTGAAGACCCGGCTTGACGAAACCCTGGCTGGGATGATCTAGTTGGAGATGGTCCTGCTTTGAGCAGGCGGTTGGACTAGACCTCCTGAGGTCCCTTGCAACCCTAATTTTCTATGCTTCTATAAATCCAGACTTCCTTCTAACAGGCAGATCAGAGATTCTCATTTCTAATCTCCGGTCCCCATTCATCAAACAATGAATCTCCCATCAGGTGCTGGTGCTTAGCTACCTCCTTCGAGCTTTGGCCAAGGGGTTCTTCATTTGAGCAGATGGCCATTGCAGCTTAACAGATACATGCATTTCTCCTCTCTCCTCCTATATGTTTTGTTTTATCTCAAAATGAAGGCAAAAGACAGTAGAGAATCCAAGGAAGCTCCTCATTGAACATGGAGCTTTCAGTCTAACCTGGATTCCCCGCTATCAAACAAAACTTTTAAACCATACATAGACCTCCTGAACCATGTCAAGCATTTTATAGCCTTATGCAGAATGTGCTGGCTAAAAGATATAGCAACATTAATATTTCCGGGCTCGTAGGCATTAGTCTGTCTTCACTGTTTCCCACACGTAGAGTAGGACTTAAGAGAAACACACTGGCAGAGTCAGATAAGGAAGGTTTCCCAGGCTGGGGTATTTTTTTTAACTGATGAATACAGTACATGCAAACACTATTTCAGCCACTTCAAAAACATTGCCGCAGGTAGGGGAGAAACCAGCCACCCCACTGGGCCAGTAACACTGCAGAGGAAAGACGAGGACTTTGTCCGAAACCACGAGAGAGACAGACCCAGGGAGAATGCAATTAGCCCCCCTGGGAATCAACAGGGACAGTGGGGCAAATGCCTTTACTCTTCTGAGGAATGCTCTGAGGTCTCCAAATACCATCCCCGGTTTTACACCTGTGTTATTCCTTGCAACAAACTTGGGATTGCAAAGACACCGCCTCAGATTTCCAACTTCTCACATTCCACAACTGGAGCCAGCTTTTCCAAAGTCGTCCACACCCAACAGACTGGGCTCCTTGCAAAATTTAGCTATGTGCTTCAAAAAGTAGAATCCCCTGGGAAAACAATGGTTGAAAAACCATGATGGTCAATTCAGACAGGCCAGGGATGAGACCAGTCACCCCAGCTCCAAAAGCACAGGCTAGGTGGGAATACAAGGCATAAATGCAGAGAAAAATAGGGCTGGTGGGCCCTCTAGAGAGCCTTATCATTTAAAGCAGTGGAGGTTTCCCCATGTTAGAGGACAACTACCAACATGCAGTAGTAGGAACCTTATCCAGCTTCCCATGAAGTCAACTGAAAAACTCCGTATGACTTCAAAGAGCACCGATCAGCCCCTTTATGCACTGGGACCAGTAGGCTCCTGGAGGGTGGAGGAACACCATGCTGGAAGAGAGGAGATTTCCTCATTACAGGAATGGTTTGCCTTAAGAAATGCAACTTGCAGACTGCCTGACCTGGGTGGGACGCAGGTAGCACATGGCATGCAGTAGGGCGCTAAACGGGGAGTCATCCTTTGACACGAATGATCACGAGCACTGCAATTGTGTACCATCTGGTTTTGAACATTTTGCTGTCGACAGCAGGGACTTTCTTTCTTTCTTTCTTTTTCTTATTTTTTGCTGATGGGAGCAAACGGTCTTTCCGATATCTGGCAACCCTTTTAAAGGCTCACATTACAACAACCTATAGACAAGAGTGGATGTAAGGAGAATCCAGATCATCTGGCGCAGCCTCAGTCTTGGCCACAAAAGTATCTTCTGCCCCAGACCTACAGCCATTAACTTCTTCCGAGGGTACAGCGAGAAATTTCACTAGAGGAGCTCTGACCACGCAGATTTGTATACAGACACCCATGTCTAAAATACCTAATCAGAGGATTTCGTAGTAACGAGGAGGTCTCCGAGGCAAAGCAGCAGCTAAAGCTAAGGCTATTTCCCTCTGAAGAACATTTACTTCAATGTCTCCTGAAGCTAGCAAGGATGTTAACAAAGTCCTCAAGAAGCTACCATGTGTTTTGGTTGAAAGGTATTTAGGAGCCCCTATTTGTTTTCAAAAAGCAAATGCACATCTAAGTATTATCAGGAGCATGCATTTCAAATAAAACAATTTGCATGCAAACAGGCTTCTGCCCAGTTGCAAACAACTGCCTCCAGCTAACACAGGAGAACCAGAGTAAGAAGTAGCCTGACCATAAGAAAAGTCCAGCAGACCTTTCTAATCTAACTCTGAAATCTGAGAATGAAATGGGTAGAACTGGTGGGGAATATTAGCTATTAATGTAGGAATTAACAGCACTAGCTGGGATGCCCTTAAAAGAGATGCTCCAGAACTTGACATTACTTTTTAATGTAACTAGACAGAAATTATACCTCTTTTTCAAAAAGATACACCAGGTAATCTGCTGGTGTTGGTCAGGATGGGGAAGTCTGTGGAGCCATGATGATTTATACCATTGAAGGGCATCTGCTGTTGGGAAGCAGCGGCAGACTCCTTGTTTGCTATGCAAGAGATCCAGGTTTGATTCCTGGATGTGTATATAACTACAGCCATCAAGGCACCAAACATCTGGACTCGGTCTGACTTTTGGACTCTGTCTCCATGGTCTAAAGGGAGGATGGAAAGTCTGGGCAGTCTCCACCCCGCCATACTCCTGCCTACGCATATGCATGAAAGGTCCTGGTGACCTCTCATGCATACACCATGATCCAGAAGGATCAACGATTGCCTGCTCCTACCACAGAAGGATCCAGCCCCACAATTTCCATCTTGCAGTTTCACGTTGCTCTACAGGGCTGTCCTGAACATCAAATAAGAGCTGCATTTTATCCGGAGGATGACCAAACAGACGTCCTCCCACGCTATAGCCTGACATAATCGCTTAATCTCCTGCTTAGCAGTGACATCTTGAATCAGATAATAAGTTTTGAGAAAGGATTAAATATTTAGATGACTAAATGAGTAGCATCTGCTGTCAAGCTTGTCCAGATGACGCTAAGGGGCCCACTGAACCTTACGCTTTATGGCACGGGAAGATGAGATCAGGAGGACATTTTCCTCCTGTGGTGGTCAAGTGCCTAGAGAGATATCCAACAAGAGTGTGCATCCCTGCCTTTGAAGCATCAATATACTGCAAATATTTATGCACATGAGCAGTCCTTGGACATATAGAAAGTCTTCAAGGCTCAGGACTTTGGTGGACTTTGGTGTACATGAGCAGTCAATGTTGCCCTCCAGTGACCAGACTTGTTACTGCTTCCACACAAGCTCTAAAACAGTAGATCAAGGGTCCAAGTGTAAAGTCCAGCTCCCTCTATTTATGGGTCATTAATGGGGAGGCTCAGTCCCATCTATAGTACGTGGTTTTGTTACAGTGGGCCACCAGCATGGACAGGAAGCTGACCGTATATTCGAGTATATATTATGGTATGAGGGTCACAGCTCAGACAATGCCACGGAGCTCAAACCTACCTGGGAGGCTCGGGGAGAGTAGGAAGTTTCATAGATTCATAGATGTTAGGGTCGGAAGGGACCTCAATAGATCATCGAGTCCGACCCCCTGCATAGGCAGGAAAGAGTGCTGGGTCTAGATGACCCCAGCTAGATGCTCATCTAACCTCCTCTTGAAGACCCCCAGGGTAGGGGAGAGCACCACCTCCCTTGGGAGCCCGTTCCAGACCTTGGGCACTCGAACTGTGAAGAAGTTCTTCCTAATGTCCAGTCTAAATCTGCTCTCTGCTAGCTTGTGGCCATTATTTCTTGTAACCCCCAGGGGCACCTTGGTGAATAAATCCTCACCAATTCCCTTCTGTGCCCCTGTGATGAAATTATAGACAGCGTGATGAACTTATAGGCAGTTAGGGCTGAGGATCAGCCCTAACTGAGGATCAGTCATGGTGAGAACAGGTTAAAAGTCCTGGTGTTTTGGTGTTTCGGAGGCATGGTAAGTACTAGCAGATGCCTGGCTGAAGTGGTGTAACACTGTTGGCTCCTGGTATCTTTGCAGAGGTGAAGACAGTTAAGTGGCCCTGGAGAAGTGGCAGCAAAAAGTTTTTCCCTTCCCACCCCTGCCTCTTCCTGCACTAGCACTGCAAGGAGGTCACAACAGCCTGGGCTGCAGGACTAGGTCCGCATCAGAAGCAACAGGAGTCATGATCTTGCTCAGCTGTAAATGAAAACAGTGTGTTGTGCCCCAGCCACCAAAAGGAGTGGAGATCAAACACTGTCTCGGCAAATCTGAATGCACAGCGCTTGCAGAAGTTGCACCACTTCCTTTGCTGTTTCCTTCAGATCCTTCACCTTTCCTAGATCAGCTTCAGTTCGGTCTTGTCCAGGCTGAGCTTGCGTCTGTTTATTGCCATGCTGTGTCCTGCAAGTTGTCCAAGACAGCGATAAGGTACAGATCTGAGCATCACTCACGTGGGCGATGCTGCACAGCTGAACACCTCACTATTGCTCTGATGACAAGTCTTAGCAGGCAAGTCCAACAAACCATATGAACCAAAGGATAAAAATGCTCTTGACTGACATGTCCAGTTGAGGGACTCTGATCATGCCCTTCACCCAGAGGAGATGACCAGTTATTTCCTTTGTAAACCCCTCCATGTAAAAGTAGATTCATAGGGAATAGGGAAACCCCGTGAGATTAGGATAGCATAACTGGATGGTCTGTCCCTTTAAGAGGGACCACATAGCCCTGTTGAGACAACCCGTCTGCAGGGCATTTGGATAGGCAGCGAGTGTCCTCTAGGAGCTATAAAAAGTTCCCAGAAGAGTAAGCTGGAAAGGAGGAAGCACACAGACTGTGAGCACAGCAGACGGCTACATCATGAGGCCAAGTTGCTGTGTTGGGTGCCAAAGACAAAAGGACTCCCTTTCTAGTGCCCAGCAAGGTTTGGTTCGGTTTGGTTTATTCCTTTGCTTCTTTGTTGCTTAAAGACTGTGTTTGATTTGGGACGACTAGTTGAGAAACTCCTCAAGGAGAAAAGTCCTCCTGCAGAAGCCACTTACAGGCGGGCTGCAAGGATGGAGACAAACATCACCTTTCGTCACCTTTGTGCCGCCATAAAAATGTTTATGCCGCCATAAAGACCAAGCAAACAGGCATTCATGTCCCTTGTCACACCTCAAACAACGCCATAACGAAGATGGTATCCATTTGTGCCGTCACTTCGTGGCAGACGTCTGGTTATGGTGTGACAGCACAGGCAGCCCAGAGCTGCCCATGCTCTCCAGCCACCCCAGGCAGGCGCTTCTGGAGATTGAGGGGCCCAGTCCTTTGTATCCTGGGAATTCCTGTGCAGGATCGGGGCCCTCAAGCTCTGGGAGCACCTGCCTGGCTTTCCCCATATACAGGGACAAGCCCCCGAGTTCACCAGTGCAGACCTCCAGGAGCACCTTCCCGGCTTTTCCGCACTCGTGATCCTGCAGGGGAATTCCCAGAGGGTGCAAGACCAGGCCCCTGAAGCTCCAGAAGAAAACGTCACCCATCGTGCCACAGACCCTATCGCGCCACAGCTAATCCACTTCATTTGGCAACAGCTGTTCATACCCTAACATCGCTTTCTCAAATAGCCGTCCTCAAAATGAGGAAGGAAGTAAATAGGTGGCAATTAGCAAGGCTGTTAAATGTCAAGAGACAACTCCTTGAAGAAGCACCTCGCCACTGCCTGGTTATGGGCCTCTGCTTTCTGCAACTTGTGCCAATACCACGTAAAAATAAATCCTGCCTGTGTTCTGTCAGTCACGAGGGCCTAATTCCCTGTGAGCCTCAGAAGTGCATTGGGTTTCTCAGATGTCAAAATGAAGCTCAGCCTGAGCAGGAGGTTCATTTTTAATGTTTCGACTCTTGACAGAGCTGCATCAACCAAGTCTTCATTTAGCAGAACAGAAGGGAAACTTTCCACAGCAAGAAAAAAAAAAATCCAGGCCTGTAATTTGTCTCCGGGAACATCCAGAGCAAATGAATATTGAAATCCCCTACACGGAAGTCAGTCTGCCTTGCAGAGCTCTCCTCCACCAAGCAGCCGGTCCTCACCTTTGCCAACCCATTGAGTCACAGATCAGCTGCAAACCATGGAGACTTGCAAGACATGCCCCCTCGCCTTGGGACCCAGAGGTGCCAACCCATCACCGATTGGGAGTAGGAAGTTGGCACAACGATCCACAAAACTGGCTTAGTAATTCAATGGGGAAAAAAAATCAGTAGGCTCTCTTGAATTTTAACGTTTAAGGAGAATGGGGGCGGAGAAGATAAAACGGGCACTTTCTCACATGTGGATTTTTCTGAGCAATTGCTCTCCAAGTCTTCTCAGTTTAAGGTGTGTCACCGCTTCCAAAGACTAGGGCATGTGAACAACACCTTAGCAACCACCTGTCAAGGAAGTGCGTTGCCAAAGTGCGTTGTCATTTCAGGAAGCAATTAAAAGCTATCCTAAGGCAAGGCAGGCTGATGGAAAAGTAAAACCCAGCTGAACAAATGGCTTGTCCCCAGAACGGCAGTCTTGCTTGGTTTTCTATATTTTTTTTAACAAAGAAATGCTCGGCAGCTGTATACAGCAATATATTCCTATTTACCGTGACTTCGGACTTCATTAGAGGTATTAGACTTTAGAGATATCCATTAGAGCAGGTTAGGAGAGTTAGTTCCTTTGTTTTAAAAGTCCTTAAATATGATCCCAGCACACTTTGCTGTATCAGCGATTCCTGTCGTGTTTTTACAGTTACCAATGCAAAGGAAAAAAGCCAGATGGTAGAAATCTCTCAAATATCAGCCTTTTTTGCATTGGCAAATAAGCCAAAAGCTGATAAAAGCAGCTAGTTTTATACCCCACATGAAGATAACCCACAGAACTCACTGCCAGCAGATATAATTTAAGAGTTTAGCTAAATTCAGTGTACGATTATATTAGAAACAGGCCTGCTAGTGCACGTTAAAGCTGCCCGAAACTTTTCATCATGCGATTTTTGAATTTCACAAGCTCATAAGTTTGCCAGACTTTAACTGTTTTGTCTGAAGTTTCCCACGCGGTGTCTGCTGCAAGCTGGAGGAGGGTTTTTTTTTTTCTTTTGGGAATTTTTTTTAGTAAAAGTGACTCAGTTCAAAGTATGGTGAAATAGGTTGTGATCCTCCCGTTAACAAAACGCTTAGTGCCGTTTCACCGAGAAGCTCAAGAGCTTCCATGCCGGGAAACAAATGCCACAAACTGAGCAGGGTCACCCTGCAGCCGGGGGCATACCTGTTGCTGTCCTTGTGGAAAATATACCTAGATTGGAGCAGGCTGCAAGCCTTGAAAACCAAATTCAGTTTGCACATGTTCAGTGCAGACTTGCTCATGTGTGGCCAACTTCCCAGAATTTCTATTGGAAACTGAGTATGCTCCATCCCCTCCCAGCTACCATTTATTTAGCAAATGCAAATGTGCAGAGCCGAGCAAGAGAAAGCTAGGATGAAAGCCCAGAGCAGGAGACTAAAGTCAGGGTGAGAAGTTGGGAGAGGGGACGTAGGACACAGGGAGGAAGCAGGTCCTTCTTTGCCCTCGAGAGCACAGTCCCTCCGGAGCTTGGTACTGAACGCAGGAGTCCCAAGTCTCCTCGCCCATCTACTAGCCTCAGGGCTTGGGGAAGCCCACTGGGAAGATGTGTATTCACCAGCACCTGGTTCACAAGACAGATAACAACCTTCTACAGCTTTCAGTGTTTCCCTGAACTCAAGTGGCAGAGGCGTGTGTGGTGGACCTACAAGTTTCAACCTACCGATGGCAGAGGCAGGTCTTATGGTTCCCCAGACTGAAAGTCCTGTCTTCAGTTGGGGTTTTTTTAGAAATTTAGGAGATTACACACACACACACACACACACACACACACATTTGCACTGAGAGAACACCAAGGGAACAAAGTCAAACGTGCAGATGTTAGGAAGTGCCAGGGCGTAGACTGCCAGCATCACCTGAATTCAGTGCCCCTTGGGCAAATGCATTATGATACAGACCTTAATTCCATGGTCATGAGCTAAATGTTTGGACAGAGCCCCTGCCTCGTTCACTGCACAGGATGGACTTGCTGCGAAACTGAGTCAAGGTCCTCGGGTGAAGGATGCTGTTGATTTGCAAAGCCTCTGTTTTTTGTTGCAGAAGATGGCAGGTAGTGAGTGAGACACTGTAACTGCGGGGCCTTTTCGGGGCCAATTTTGCCTTTGGCCCACCCACCTGTTTCTGGGCCAGCCGCCCACCTTCTTCCCTGCCATGCCTTGTTATTATCTAATTAATGATCTTAATTAGGGGGGAGGCTGCCCATTTCTTGCCCCGATGCCAGGAGACACTATCTGCAGCTCTGTACCTCCCCTACACCGCAGCCCACGCCTAGCAGATGGCATCCATAGTTCTTACAGTCACCAGCCCCAAACTGGGCCCCAAACTTCCCCAATCAGGAGACCTCTAAGATCCCTCCCTTCAGGAAGCCTACCCTACCTTCATTCAGGCTATCTAGCTCCCTGAAACTATTCCCCCTTTCTGGTGTGGTCCCCCCCAGGACCTTTGGCCATACAGGCCCTGGCCTCACGTCCAAGGCCAGTTGGAAACCCCAGACCCTCCTAGCTCTGGGCCCCTGGCCCTTTCGACCGGCCTGGTCTTGGCCCCAGCATTGACCAATCGAGGGTACTCTAAGTCGGGTCTCTGAGACCCTGGCCCCACTCTCTCTTTGGGGTCTGCCCTTTGGGCCCTACTAGCGGGCAACCCACCTGGCTGTGGGAGCTGGGGTTAAGGCGCCCCGACCCACCTTTCACCAGGGTGGTAACTGGCCTGGCATTTCCTGGGGGCTCCCATGCCACTGAGAGCCCCACCAGGCCACCCACTCTCGGCTGCGTGCGGTTTTAGGTCATGCCCAGGACCAGGAGCCTCCTAGCCATCCCCTACAGCTCCTCCCTTAGCTCCAAAGATGATACCAGCGGCCTTGCAGCCAGGCAATGTTGCTGCCTGCCCTGCCAGCAGCAAAATGCTCTGGTTATATAGGCAGCCCTGAATCTAAACTGGCTGCCACAATCAGGCACCTGCTGGCTGCTTGGCTTAGGTCTTAAAGTGGCAGGCACCAACAGTGCCCTGCCACAGACACGTATGTCAGGAAAAGAAAGATTTCATAGATTTCACAGACATTAGGGTTGGAAGGGACCTCGGAAGATCATCGAGTCCAGCCCCCAAAGGACAGGATTAAAGTAGATGAGCCCTACTGCAGGGAACTGGAGTCTATCACAGCTCTGCCACAGAGTTCCTGCCCGATGCCGGGCAAGTCACTTACCCCAAGCTTCCACCAGTGGCGAGCAACTGCGTGTTCCTCATTTTCTGATGGCCCAGTTTGAGACCCGGGCTCTGATCTGCAGTGCTGAGAGGGCAGAGATGCAGCTGAATTCAAAAGGAGCTGAGATCTGAGCATGTCAGGTGCTTGACAGCACTTCTTACTATGAAAAATCAAGACCTCAGAGTCTCAAAAGCTTGTGGTCGCTTTTGATCTTCCCCATTCTGTGCCTCAGCTCCCTATCTGTAAAACATGGATAAAAATACTCTTCCCTGCACAAGGCAGGTTATGAAAAACAGTTCATTAATGATCACGCAGGGTCTAGGCTGTAGCCGTGTTGGTCTGAGCACAAGGGTGGGCAAAGTCTTTGGGTAGAGGCGATATCTTTTCTTAGAGCAACTAAATAGTTGCAAAAAAGTTGTTCTTTGCAAGCTTTCAGGCGCACACATCCTTCCTCAGGCAAAAACTTGCAAAGAACAACTTTTTTGCAACCATTTAGTTGCTCTAAGAAAAGATACCCAAAGACTTAGCCTGCCCTTAGTGATCACGAAGCAGTCTATGCTATAGTACAGTAGGAGCACCATGGAAAGCCGCTGAGGAAGTTAATTCTGTCTTCAAAGCAGCATCAGAATAATGGGCAGCAAGAGTCTTTGTTCCCCACGCTGAGGGGCAGACAAAAGGGTGAGTACCTCCTTAAATCAGCACCATCCCTTCTTTGTGCTGAATGAGGCAAGAGGCCTCAGAAAAAACAGTGTATGATTACGTAATAAAGGTCCATATAATGCTTTAAATGGAAAAACATTATGACATGGAGAAATACTGTATTTCCTCATTTTGGAGTGCTTGGCTTGGAAACCTTACCGCTCTTTCAGTGCCATGCTTTGCAAGTACCAAGTATGAAAGGGATATGCAGAGATATACTGGCCAGGAGCGGGGATTTCAGAAGGGCTATCAATACCCAGGCTTCAAAATGGGAGCCAACCATTCGATGGAGGAAAGTTTCCCCTATGGACAAGTTACGTTACAGTTTTCTACAGCAGAGTCTTGCAACTAGTATGAGCTATCCATAAGGAAACGTGACTCCACAAGACGGACCTGAAGTCTGCTAGAGTATAATAATTGCTTCTGTCTATGTGTCCGTCTGCGAAGTCAATGAAGCATCAGCAAGTGAAATGCAAAAGGAGTCAATCGGTTCACTTTTCAGCACAGTATTTGAACCTGGGTTGGGCATAGCCCAGTCAAGTTGTGTGGGATTTTCAGAGCATAACCCCAAGCCAGGTAACATTTCTGGGGCAGGTTTTCATTGCAAGCCCAGGACTCCAGCCACCTTGAGGCTCTGGCACTTGTGAGTTTTGGTCAGCGGGTAAATGGAGCCCAAAGCCACTTCATTCCAGCCAAAAGTCTCACTGCTTTTGACCCCAAACCAGGCCAAAGCTTCAGACTACTTCCACTTGGATGAACTCAGAAAGGAGGGTGCTAATCCGGAGTGCTTGCTGCCAGGGGCCCACCACAAACCAGTTTCAGTTCTGCATCATGCAATATAACTACAATGCAAATGAGTAAAATGCAAACTGATAGGGAACAAAGGAAACAGAGTGGAGGAAAAAGCAGTGCTATGAATGGTGGAGTCCTTGGATTTCCCTACTGGGGTCTAGTTCAGATCCTGAGGTTGATGTACTTGGAAGATGGGAGAGATTTTTCTCCAGTGACCATGTGCAGCCGTCTTGCAGGAAGCAAGGAACTGTGTCGAGTCCCCTATCAACCATGGGTCCCGGACTTCAGCAGCATATCCTATGTGTGTTAGTCCATTGCATGTGCCAAGTATATGCAGATCATAACACCTCGCTCTTGTACTGCACCGTTCAGATGACTGCGTGATCCACTAGAGCAGGGTTTAGCAGCTACAGAATGGGTTCCCACATTCACACACCACTCCATTTCACTCCTACTGCCTGGAATATAGGGGTCCTGGCAGGGACAGACTCTACCCACCGCTCATGAAGCCTGATGCTATATCGCCTTATGTTTCTGATAAGCTACCCCGGGAAACCAAGCTGCATCCCAGATGTTTTAGAAAGTAATCTTGGTGAGTCAGGAAGTGTGCCTGTGCACTCTTGTGATTCCCCTGTTGCAGTTGGGGTCTCTGTTCTGCCCTCGGAGAGGTCCAAAACCCAGGTCTGTAATTAGCCTAGCATTTTTTTTTTTTTAACAAACAGGAAGTTTGCCAAAATAAAAGGAAGTTTCAGGGATTTAAAAAAAAACAAACAACAAATGATTTGTAAACTCAGGTCATATTTGGCAGCGTTTCAGCCCAAAAAATGGGAAGATCTTTTTTTTAAGTTGAAATGAATGGTTCGTTTTGGACAGTCTGAGGTCTTTCACTTGGACGTTTTCAAATTAACAAATTTCAAATTAACAACTTTTCCAAAACTCACATTTCCATTTTGTTGTTGTTGTAAAAATTTGCCTAAGTTAAAAGAGTTGGGGGATGTATACAAAAGAATTAAATTACGCTAACATGAAACAAAGCATTTAATTTCAGGATACTGCTTCCTACCTCCCACCTCCCAAAAAATTCTGCTTTGGTTCATCCCAACAGTCCCCTGTTCTGTTTTTTAGTTCAGCCCCAAATTAAAGAGTCTACTATTCACCCGGTGGTAGATTCCAGTGACCACAAGTGATCATTAAATATCCCAGCAGTCAGGGCTGAGATAGCAACTCTGGTTCCCTGGATGTATTTCAAGTCTGATCATTATAGTCTGTCTCCTTAAAAATGCCATCTGCCATCTAGGATAATTCTTCTTCGTTGTTTTACCCCCAGCTCATGTGCTGCTGCTTAGCGGCTGGCTGTGCATTGCTCAGAAGGGGCTGCATTTCAATGTCCACCAGTCACCTGCTTCAGAGAGTCTGTGTCTGGTGCTTGTTCATGGGCCCCTGCTCTGCACAGCACTCAGCAAAGCATCCCCAGCCCCAAGTGACAGATGTCAAGCCGCGGCAGGAGAAGCCTGGAGATTGCAGAAGTGCGTCAGACTTCTGCCAACCTTTGATGTGTGGAGCTCATCTAATTGACTTCCAGCCCGCCTTATCTGTTGCAAAGCTCCAGCCTAGGCACCCTGACATTTATTTCTGATAAGCTTTTATTTCACCTCAGCCCAGCAGGAGAACCATTATCCCATGACGCCAACGGGACCTTATCTCTTCATAACATTAGTATCTCCGATGTGAACAAAGGCAAGTATCGGGCAGGGGAAAAGAGCACGCCCAAGGAAGGAAGACATTCCTCTTTCTCTGTGTTGACATTAAAAGCCTGGCTCTATATTTGGTGTTGAGAGAGGCCGGCTCCTCTTCAAGCATCTATGGGAAGTGGCCGTAGATTCAAGAGGGCTCCACAAATGCGGGGCTGCCCCTTTGGACGGTGATTGAAGGGATCAGCCCCTGTGAAAGTCATAGTGATGATGATAGACATTGGACTGACAACCCAGAAGACTCAAGTCCAGTATGGATCCATACAAGCATGACAGCCCAGTGGCTCTGCCACTTTTCTCCCACTACACTATCTTCCTGGCATACCTCGGCCCTAACCAACCACCATGAACTGTTCACAAGGAGTTCAGACTGAGTTGGTCTACTGCGATACTTGGCACTGGGATGTGCAAGGCAATGGCTGAGAGGCAGAGATGGCTTAGCGAGGGGGCACTGTGTTGTGAAGTCACAAGACCTAGCTCTCACTTGAAGCTCTGCCATTATTTGGCTGGCTGGCCTTTGGCAAGTCCCTTCACTTTGTGCCAGCTTGCCCATCTCTTACATAGAGCTACAGATCCATGAACCACTGAGAAACAAGTGCCATGTACACCCACTACACCAAGGAGTACAGCATGACCCAGTGACTCTGGCCCCAGTGTTTTCATTGCTGTGACTCCCTTGGCTTCTGCACAGTTGCCTCTAATCTGCACTGATTGAAAGCCCTGATTCAAAGCCTCAGGGAGCACTGGTATGATGCTAAGGAGCCTCCCTGGCCTGCAGCTGGTGCACCACAGCCACCTTTGAATACACCTCTGCTGGAGCTGGGGACACTCATTCCCATCACTGAATGCAGCCACCTCCCATCTGCAATGCCACGGTTCCTCACCATCTGCAGGGACCCATCTTGATGTTCTGCTAAGGAGAAACTAAACCATCACATCTACAGAAGGCATTTAGGGAAGCACAGCATTTACCTGGGCTAATAACCCTTCTCAGAAGGGCATTAAGATGTGCAATAGCACCACTAGTTTAACTGTGTGTGTTTTAATGACTCCACTGGTTTAATAGTATGTGTTTCTTTGCTGTGGATCACAACTTACTCATCTCCACAAACCCCATCTCCACCTCCAGCCCTGTAGGAGCTCAGTACCTCCCACTTGCTTCTCTTTAAGACAGCTCCGGTATTCACTCCCCTGGCTTCAGCCTCTGTGCACATGCTTTTACTGAGCAACTCGAACCAACACGGGCCACACCTCCAAACCATCACAGTTGCCTTTAACATCTCACAACCTGCATTCATATTTCATAGCTGTCCAGCTGGTCTCAGCTGTTATGTGATGCCTGAGAGGTTTGTGTGTGCCAGGAGCTCCAGCTGATCTGGCTGTATTTGGGATAGACAGAAGAGAAAACTACTGCCAGAGAAACATGTCACAGTAGCTAATTTTGCAACCTGCTGGCGTTCAGGGTTTTGCTTCTGAAAACTCAGATATAAGCTCTGCTGTCCATCTTTGTAAGGAAGGCTAGCGAGATCTGCGTGTCCTAAAGCACAATCAGCTCACCATACACAAAACACAACACACCCTTGAGGATTTTCAGTAGCATCTGAGAGTGTAAGCTGCATACTGCAGGAGTTATTCCTTTTAAGACTCTCTAGTATGATCAGAGGGAGAACAATACAACTTATTTGCCTAAAGGGAGGGAAATCAGCTATATGGGTATATAAGGCACTGGTATATCAGTGTAACTGTGTCTACTCTGAAAGATGCACTGGTACAACTATTTTAATAAAAGAGAAAGAAATCACACTCCTTACCCAGAGAGTTATACTAGAATGGAATCTGAGCATCAGCCAGGTCCAAGTGGCTTTGGCACATAAATCTTGCTGAAAGTCAGGAGGACTCCCCTCTCCAGCCTTAAGGGCTAAGTACAGATAGTCAAAAAGCCCAAGGCTGAACTGATTCAGTCTTTGAAAGTTAGAGATGAAACTAAGAAACAGCTGGATGCACATTCAGTTTTGATTCACAAAATGCAGCCACATACCTGCAGTGGCTCAGCCCAGAAGCTAAGGGACACTAGAGCACGGCTCTCTGGCACCTAGCCAGCATGGGCTGTGTGTTTGCTTCCTCTTCCAGCTGCCCCTGAGGTCTCTGGGATTTGCAGTCCAGCATCACAACATCAGGACTCTGCAGAGTTGCTCATCACTTCCTCTTCCTGCTTCCAAGTACCTCTGGGATTTGTAGTCCACAGTCACAGCCAGCAGTATGGTTTTAGCAGGGCAGGGCAGCTCTGTACTCAGGAGAAGGGAAGTTTAACCCCCTTCCCTGGTCCCAGACCCCAGCCCTTCTCTGCTGGAGCAGACAGCCCAGCCCAGACCAGACCAGACCAGGGCTGGAAAGCATGCTGGGAGACTGTGATTTTACTTTGAACCAGGAAGGGGTCTGGGCCAGAAGTTTCATAAACCAGTTTGACCCAAATCAGTTAAGTCTGATACTACATTCAACCAGGTTTATCTTAAACCAGTTTTAGCCATTTTCAGCCACTGAACTTCTGTTCTGTTACAGGTTTAAACCAGTTTCTGATCACTTAAACTGGTTTATGTGTAACATCTGTCTCTCATCTAAAGGATTTTCAAACCCTCAAGAATCTCTCAGCTTATATGGGTTTGACTTCCAAGTGGATATATCAGTGCCCCCTCCAGCACTGGTCAGAGCAATGAGACCTTGCTCCCTGGAGCTCAGTGCAAGGTTTTTCCTCCAAACAATTTTTCATCAGAAAACAAGAGATTTGTCAAACCTGATCCATGGCAGGAAAGGATTGATGTGGACAAATTTTCCATCACAATAAATTTGGGGGGAAAAGAAGTTTTGAGATTATCAAAACATTTGGTAATCATATTTTCCAAATGAAGGATTCAGGGTGTTTTTCCTAATTCCTAAGTCTGGTTTGATTCAAAACTCAAGTGAATTTATAAGGGGAGGATAAAAAGGTCAAAATCCAAAGTCAATAGTCCAGATAACCTATTTCAGGTAAGAAGCTGCGAGGGTGTCATGGTTCAAGACATTGAAAATCTTCAGCTGCAGGATATTTTTCCCTCTGGATTTTTATTTTTGCATATCATTTTTGCCATTTTGAATTTTGGTTCCATTCAGGATGGGAAAAACTTTCCAAGTCTCAAAAAAGTTGGGAAAACCATTTCATTTCCAGCTCTTCAAAGCACACTTTGGTGCAAGGTCCCAATATCTGCTCAGGATTGAAAGGGCTAGCTCTCACTTACACATCCGCACACACCACGTAGATACGGACAGGGCAGACTGGCCAGCTCAGTTGTGGCGACCTACCGTAGCCCAGCTACATCCCTGTGATCTAGCCAGCATTCATCCTCTCTCTTGTGTGAGCAGCAAGCAGGCTGAGTTAGCACAGGATAGAGAAGGTCATGGCAGGCAATCTCCGGTGCTTTTTTTTAAGGCTAGAAGGACCTGTCTGAGACCTCTACACACTCACTGCTAGCACTGGTCTAATTCTCTGTGCCAGGCTCCCCTTCCACTTCTTCCCAGATTGGGCTAGGGAGCCAGCAGTACAAAATAAGGAGCTGCTGAGCTCTAGCAGGGGGCAGCTGGGACCTTCGACTAGGAGCTTTCAGCTGGTGGGAATCAACGGGCTGAAATCAGAGCCTGTATCTTTCCATAACGAAACTGCTGTGAGCGCCCAGGAGGGTTTTTTCCACTTTACATCTGATGACAGGAAAGCTAAGAATATCAACATCCTGTTTACTGAGGAGTGCGGAGTGGCCGGCAGGCAGGATGCATTCAGCACCAGTTGCTCCACAGCACGGGGTTGGCTCGGACCAGCGGCCTGACTCCCCCAGTTCAGCCCAGAAGGAAACTCCCGTTTCTGGATCCAAATGACACTTTCCCTTGACTTTGCAGGTAGATCCTGGGCCAACCCTGGTCTGATTTTTCCTATCCCGTGACATAAAGCTGCACTAAACGCAGCCCCCTCCATTCACCCGGAGAATACACAGGAGCAGATGCACCAAGCAAGCCTTCTCCTAGTGCTCTCAGCACCAAAAGGGGCTGGGACTCAGTGACACCAGGGCTCCTCTGCCAAGAGAAGAAACACACTGGGTCTAAGCCCTACTCAGAAATGTGTGCACGACCCTCTCCTGGATGTCCTGAACAGGCAATGTTCCCCCTCCGCCAAGGACCAAGTCTGCTTGTCAAACAGCCAGGGAGAAAGACAGGACAGCCCTCAGCTACACAGCAATAAATGAGCCACGTGTCTAGCAGAAGCACTTTTCCTCAGTTTCTCCACCTGCAAGTGTGACCATCCAATGCATAAATAGCCCATTTTCCTGTGTGCTCCCTCCTCATGGTTTGTCGAGGGGGTCCCATAGCCTGGGAGTGCGTCTGGGCCAGGGCCAGTTTCTCTCCAGGCCCAAGAGGAAGCACGGCTCGTGCCTTTCTGGCACACTGTGTCACCTCTGCACCATAGCCCCAAGCCCCACATTGCTGCAAGGCTGCCCCAGCTCTCCCCAGGCACGGGGTGCAATGGGCATGTATATGCACATGGCCCCAGGCACCCTGGAGAGCAGCTCCCGCAGATAAGTCTGGCAGGGGTGGGATTGAGGCCCCATAGGGAGGGAGGAAGGGAGTTGGCCAGGCCTGGGGCTGGGGATGCTGCCCAGCTGGGCAGTACATGGGGCTTGGGGCACCAGGCCGCAATGCACGGCTGCTGGGTTCAGGCAGGGAGTGGGACAGGGCCACGGGCAGCTCGCCTGGGGGGTGGAGAAGGGTGAGGCCAGCTTCCCACCACAGCGTGCACTCCCAGACTGGCAGGGAGTGCACGCAGATCCATGACCCCCAGATCTGTGCATGGGCCAGGGGCAGGGGTGGGCTCCCTGCCCTGCTGTGCCCCGCACCCCCCCACCCCAGGGCCTCCGTGACCCAGCAGGCAGGACCCACAGTAGGGCAGAGCGGGGCCGGGAGGAGAAGCTCCTTGCTGCTGCAAGCTCCGCACTGCCCTGGTGATGTGTCCTCTGCCCACTCCACAGCAGCAAGGGGCACAACCCCACATTGCTGACCCTATTGCTGTGGAGTGGGCAGGGGACACCAAGCCAGGGCAACAAAGGGCTCACAGCCTCGCTGCACCAGGTCCCACCCATCAAGTCGCGGAGGCCCCGAGGGACGGCAGCAGAGTGGGGAGCCCAAGCCTGCAGCAGGCAGCTGCACCCACCCCACTATGGGCTCCTCTCCAGCCATGTGCCCATGTTGGGGGGGCCGGGCTCCCCACTTGGGCCGCAGCAGCCTCCCGTGGGCTCAGGTGCTGCTGCAGGGGGCTGTGGGGAGGAGTGAGGGGCACCAGCAGGGCTGGGGGTGGGGAGTAAAGGGCCTGGATCTGTGTCCTGGTGAGCTAAAGCAGCAAGGGGAGCTCTGATTTTCCATGATAAAAAACCCCAAAACAAATACCAAAATCTATAGGTACTTAGCATTTTACTATAGTGATTTAGGCACTGGTAGGCTTCCAAATTGTTTTAAAATTGTAAATATATCAATAAAACATTGTGTTCAATTGATACCTATATATATAGTGATGTTTCATTTTTAATCACGGATTTGGGGGTCTTATCAGAATATTTGTGACTTTTTTATCAGGGAAAACCAGGATCTCTACTCATCAGCCTTCCCACAAGTGCAGCCCCTCGGCCAGGATAGCTGCCTCCTCTTAAAAAGACAGGCCACCCTGTTACAGATGTGCACTACTTCGGCCCACAATGCTGGAGGCATCAGGTGAAAGGGGAATAGTGTTAAAAACCCTGGTCCTTCCCAGTTCACTCTCCCTTTCAGCATCCACTCTGCTGCTGTGCGATACAAGAGGGACCTATGGTCTGATTCAGTATATGGCAATTCTTATGGATTAGTCACAAAATAAGGATAGCACTGAACTGCCCTGATACCTGGTTAGCCACTCAAATGCCCATCCTGCCATCAGGCACGTATAGGCTGGGTTGTTATAGACCTTCCTCTGCGTGGTCTGTACAGCAACGAACGCTGGCAGAGGAGAGATGGGTCACGGTGCTCAGACCCACCTCCAACATCTCACAGATCTGAGAGGATTTGGATTTAGACCCATCCTAGAGACGAGGCCGGAAGAGAAGTTTAGGTCCGAAGCAAGATGTGCACTTCCTCAGAGCTCGGAGGGTTTTGGAGCCGGGTGGCTCTGGGATGGGCCGATCTGGGTAGAGATCAGGAGAGGGGAAAAGATGTTTTAAGGCTTTGCTCGTGGCTCTGCTGCTGTCCGGCTATGCCGCCTTGTGCTGAGATCTCACGGCAGCACTGGAGCGAGAGTCCACTCTGCAACATCCACAAGCAACAGGGAGCAATTAGCAGTTCAGTAAGGTCAAGTGGCTCCTCTTCCTCTGAGAGACCTGGGGGCCCTGGGCTAATGGAGATCCTGCCGTCCATACAAAACAAAACCAAGGCCCTGCGTGCTGTTAATCATTCAAGATCCCCCGGCATTGAGGTGATAGCAAAGTTGTTAACCTTGAGCTCCTGGCTGAGGTCCAGCGGATACAATTACACACCCTGAGCTCCCACTACAGTTTCAATTGACCGTGAACACTTCCCGTTCTGAATTACCGCAGCACATGACTGCTCACTGCAACAACAGCTGCTGGGGTCCAACCCAGATATGGCCCGAGACTCAACTTACCCTTCAATAGTCCTGCCTGCCACTTAAAGTTATGAAGTGCAGCTGGTACATGGTTGCACCGCACTTTGAGACGCACAGACAAAACAGCGTACGTGCAAAATACAGTAGAGCCTCCTGAACCCTCAGAAACATCAATTCTCCAAAATACACAAGTCCTCACCCCATTGCTCAGCAAGGATTTTATCATAAGCCATTGCATACGGTCTCATGGATAAACCCTTGATACTCTTGCAAAAGATCCAGCCCTGTTCTTAATATAATATCATATCAAGTATCTTAGTCAAATTGGTCCATCTCAAAATACCTTAACATTTAGTGATATGGCAATCCTTGATGAGAGAGAGAGAGAGAGCAGCCATGTCAAAGCAAAGGAAGGAAGCTTAAAATAGCCCCTGCTCTGTCATGACTTTTAACTCATCGGAAGACTGTGATTTTCCAGTTGCTGCTTTCCGAGACCCTCACACCGACCCAGAGCCACTGAGGCAGTGGACAGGACCACCCAAGGCCCTGCTCAGCCACGTCACCTTCTGTCCCGTGTCTCGTTCTGGTCACAGAAAAAGATGCACGCTTGGAAGAGGCCCCTGAGAAAAACTGTGATGGCAGCTGGGGAGCTGAACTGGGGGAGTTCAGCTCGGTCAGAGTCCCTGCCCCTAGGGGCTTCCAGTAAGGCAGCCTACGACCCAGTATTCCCATACAGATGACCATGCAGGGGTCACTTCCCAGCTGACTCAATCCTGGGCTGACTCCTCTGGCACGTCCCTGCTCTCAAGCTAGCGCTGTGCTGGCTTTTCGTGCACGTCCCCACGTCCCCCTGCAGCCCCCACTCGGTGCAGGGTCTGTACAGAGATGCCCAAGCTAGCGCTGCACCCAGCTGCTGTACAGCTGTGCGAATGGATCGGTGCACCCAAGCTAATGACCTCTGCTGAGAAGCAGGACTCATTAACCCCTGGGCAGGGCTGTGCTGGGGATCCCATTGCCAGAGCTTGCCTGGGTGTCTCTGCAGGACACTGCACAGGTGCACTCATAAGGGCTAAGCAACCCAGCCCGGGTCACACAAGGGAAGAGCAGGGAAGTGAATCCAGACCCCCAGCCCTGGGGTCCTCCCTCCTGTCCTGTCTTCTTTCCTGCAAAATTCAGGGTCGATAAACCCCAAGCCATGCAGACTGGGGGGTGGCAGGGTCTGAGCTACCGGTGCCCCTCACTGGACTCCATGCTAACTGTGTCTGCTCCCAACACCGTCAGCACAACACATTTCACCCCTGACCCATTCTCATTCTTGCAAAAAGCTGAACCGTTTTAGCAGAAACTTCCCCAAAAAGCTTCAGTCCGAAGCAGACACAACTCAGAGCAAATGCTTAGGAGTTGGCAGCGTCGTAGACAATTGAACAACAAGACCTTACACCAGGAAGCATCAGGCTCCCTAAATATAGGTGGTGCGGTTGGGCCTTCTTGTAACATGGGAAACCCTTTCCCCCACATTGGAGCTGACTGGGGTGCAGAATGGGAGTTTTTTCACACTTACTGAGAGTTGGAGAGGACAAATACTGCATCCACCTGGATCTGGAAGAGGAATTTAACTAAGGAACTAACTTCCACAGGTTCATAGAGAACAGGTCCATTGACAGCTATTAAAGAGAAGAGTCCAGGAGTTATCCTCTGACATCCCTAAACCAATGATGGTCAGTGCTAGGGAGGGTGTGACGGGGGTGGATGGTGCTAGACCTGCCACGTGCATACGTTCTCCCTCTAAAGCCATTACTTGTCACCATCATAATAAGCCTATTTGTTGTTCCGTGACAGTGCACGTGGGCCCGCCAGGAAGTACGAGCCTCCTCCATGGCTAGAGGGAGGCCACCAGGTGCCCAATAGCTGATTTCGTGGGGCAATAAATGACAGCACAGGAACAGGAGGGCAGATGGGTGGTTAAGAGCCAGGCTGCCAAGGGAGGACACCGAGCAGAGCGCTCCACTACTGCAGTGGAGGCCACGCAATGAAACTCTGCTCGGAGGCGAACAGGGACAAGGCAAAGGAAGACATCCCCGCAGTCGCCTGGGTCCTCTCTGTCCGGCAGCTCCTTCCTGACCCGGTCAATGGAGAGCTTGCAAAGGCCAGGAGAAGATGGCCAGAAGGTCCTGGGATTTTGTGCGGCTACAGATGGAGCGTACATAAATTAAAAAGATTGCAGAAAAGTTTAACCGGAGCCTTATAAAGAGGTTCATGAAGTGGGGTTGCACCCCGACGTGCTCCAAGGATGCGTAAGCCAGCATCGCCCTCTCGCTGCTGAAAGCACAGGTGTTGCGGGAGTCTGCGAGCCGTGCCGCGTACACGCCTGCACTGCGGGCTCTGCGCGGGAGCTGTCAACCATAGGGGACAGGACTAAAATCAATGGCCTCAAGTTGCAGCAAAGGAAATTTAGGCTGGAGAAGGTGAGGAACTTGCTGGGTGGGCCAGCACTGGGACAGGCACCTCAAGAGGGTTGTGGACGCTCCATCCTTGGAAGTGTTCAAGAGCAGGTTGGACACACTTGACTGGAACGGTTTACCCAGGGGTGATCCTGCCTTGAGCAGGGCCAGATCCTATTCCTGTTCTGGGATGTCTAAGTGGAATTAGGTATCCAAGTGCAATTCTAGTCCCTTCCTCCAAGTCCTGAAAATCCATGAATGCATCTGCTTTTGCAACACGCCAACATCTAACCCTTGCAACTGAGTCACAAAAGGCAGTGAAGAACAGGGACCCAACCAACTTTGGCATTATCTTTTTTTTTCAAAGACTCAAGCCCAGTGGACTGGGATGGCACGTAAATGCCTAAATCTGCTCGTGCACCTAATAAGCGGACCAGACGCCGGCCCTTTTTCTGTTGTACAGTGTTGTACTGCAGCAGCAAAGATGCCAAGTGCCTCATTTGTTCCTGCACATTTGTTCTGCCAAGTCCCCTGTTTCACAGTATATTGCACCTACGGGCTCCCACACCTCACATCCCCCGAGACCACCCTGCTGCGGTGCATGGGTCAAGGGTGCACAGTTGCTGCGGATCAGGAATTACCGGTCAGGGGGAGTTACTGGGAAATGAGTGAGCGGCTTTTTTTACACAGAGCGTTTAGACAGCAGCACGGGAGGCAGGAGATGCAATGTTTCCCTTGCCAGAGATGTGCACGTTGTCCTCCGGGAGGAAATCACTATTTATGCAGTAATCCAAGGCTGCGGCAAACAAACAGAGCCGAGCAAATGAACTGTACCCAAGGCAGAAGTCAAGTCGGATTGACTGATTATGTAATAGCCCCATGCTGCCAAAAAGGAAAAAGCCATTTCAAATGACAAGTTATCAGAGCCCGTGGGAGATAGAAAGACCTCGTCCATCCACTGTCAGCTGAAAGCTTTCAGGACAGGGTTTTTTCCAGTTTTAGGAGCAAGTTAGATAAGCATAAATAGCTGCATGGGCTGGTTAGGATAGGGATGCCCCTGCCTCCCATGGTAGACAAGTCCCAGGGGCTGATCTCCTGCTCTGCCTTCTGCTTCTTTCCCATCTGCTGCTGTGCTGCCTGTCCTCTCTCTCATCTTTCACGTAGCACACCCCGAGGCTGCACAGCACTCATGGCACTCACGCCCCTGGGCTAAGACATGGGGCCTTCCCTCTTTCCACCCCTACGCAGGATGGTTTACACTGATGTAGTCAAGTGGGGCACACGTGGCCCGGGGGACCCTTGGTGATTGCTCGGGGTGGCCACCCCCAAAGCTGCCTTTGCAAGTGATGATGCACAAACCTTATGTCGCTCTGCACATACTCAGCTCTTCAAGGCCAGGAACAAGAGGCCACCATGAAATGCAGAGCTCTGAACTGCGTGCAAAACAGCATAGACCTGGGTGAACTCACTCACACCAGCTCCCAGGATGTGGATTAGCTCTGTCCAGAGATGGCACCAGGCCAGAAAATGCAGTCACGGGTCACAAATGACACAGAGGCCTGTTAGCACACTTCATCGTGTCATAGTTGTTAGGGGCTGGAAGGGACCTGACAGATCATCGGGTCCAGCCTCCCTGCACTTGGGCAGGAAAGACCACCGGGATCAGATGACCCCAGCAAGATGGGCGTCAAGACACTTCTTTGCAGATCGCCAGGGTGAGAGGGCTTCATGCAACCCGAGCTATGAAACGTGGGACTGGATCTGGAAACCCTACAGAATTTGAGGGTCGTCCATCCTGGGGGCCGGGTTCATCCCATCAAAGAGGGAGGGTCGACTGCAAGACTCCAGCTCTCCAATCTGGCCAACCCCCAAATATTTTTTTTAAGAGATCATGCTATTGGCTTAAAAACCTTTAGACTGGAAAAACATGGTATTTAGGGTCTTTTCTGGCACTTGTGCCTTTAAGGCTCATGCTTTCAAGGTTTTCTCTGCCATCAAGAGGGCCAGAAGCTTCTTGAATGAAGGCTGAGTTTGAGATGACTTTGAAGCTGGCTGCCAACCCTAATTGTCTATGATTCCTTGAAATACCAGCAAATTCCCCCAGTCTTCATTGCCTGCTTGTCCAGGGGAAGGGTTTATATTTATATTATTCATGTTACTACAGCTGTGGGCTCGCACCCCGTTGTGCTTGGCGTGGAAGAAAGAGAGAAGAGTCTCTGCCTGTCCAGGCTGGGATGTCCCCAAGCACGCTCAGCTGCTCCTGCAGGCACCCTGTGCCTGGGAATACATTAGTGAGGACATTTGAGGTCTGGGGTGACCATGGGGCTGGGGACAACCCCGGAGCAGCCCTTGCAGCCTCACTGGTACACTGAGGTGTAGCACCTGCCAGCAAGAGCAGGTAAGTTGGATGCATGCGGGAATATCCCAGCCAACACACACCGTGCAGGCATACCAGGGAGCTCCTGTGTGTGAAACAGCGCTAGGGACCAGGATGCATGGCCATGCACTAGCACCACCAAAGCTTAGCAAGTGCTTCTCACCCCAGAGGGAATGGGATGAAACAAAGTTTTCAGCTAGTTCATCTCCCACCCTCCCCACCTCTGTGCTCACACCTTGCAGCTCCCGCCAGCCCCTCTGCACCGAAAGCCTCCCAGCATCGGCATTTGTGCCGCGTGAGTTGCTCTGTTTGCATTGGGCTCAGCCCCGGTGCCAAGACAAAGGGCTGGATTTTCCATCCAACAAAAGGGGAAAGGAGGAGAGCGCTCCCCAGGCACGAGCGTGGGCCGCGCCTCCCACCGATGCTCACACGGCGTGACGCAGCCCACCGGTGTTGTTGAGACAGCTGCATCGATTGCTCCAGGAAATCCTGTGCTGAGAGGGACAGCTTCTGGGCAGAGGAAGGAAGACAGAGGAAACGAGGCTATTTGTCTTCGCAGCAAAATATCCTGAGGGAGAGGAGTCTGGCCGGGCCCAGCGACATGGGCACCTTGGCCTGGCTCCTGTAGATTTGGATCACAGCATTTTTGCTTTGTTTTTCCACGGTATAAAAATGCCTTCGCTGCAGCCCTCTCTGCATCCCATGTCTCACCAGCAGCCCCCCAAATCCCCCCCTTGCAATATCTGTTCCCAGATTCAAGCCTTTAGCAAGGCTTTTGATACGGTCTCCCACAACATCCTTGCAGGCAAGCTAAGGAAGTGCAGGTTGGATGAATGGTCTGTAAGGCAGATAGAAAACAGGCTGGATCATCAGGTTCAGAGGATGTGTCTACATGCTCATTAATGCATAGAGGTTACTGTGATTTTAATTTAGTACTAGTATAACCAAATACTAATAAATGCACAGCAACCAAAGTTACTGTGCAGTAGCGCCAGTGAACAACTTCTTAGTGACACTACTGCATAGTAGCCTAATAATAATGCGCAGTATCATATTAGTACTGTCCATGCTGTGATGTGCTACTGAGCAGTGTTATTAGGCTAGTGCACAGTTAACCTCTTGTGTAGACATGCCCAGAGGGTAGTAATCAATGCTCCACGCCTAGCTGGCAGTCAGTATCAAGTGGAGTGCCCCAGGAGTCGGTCCTAGGGCCGGTTTTGTTCAATATGTTCATCAACGACCTGGAAGATGGGATGCCATGCACCCGCAGCAAGTTTGCAGATGACAACAAGGGGGAACTAGTAGATACACTGGAAGGTCGGGATAGGGTTCAGAGAGACCTAGACAAACTGGAGGATTGAGTCAAAAGGACTTTCATGAGGTTCAACAAGGACAAGTGCAAAGTCCTGCACTTAGGACAGAGCAATTCCATGCACTGGGACAGGCGGGGGGTGACTGCCTGGGCAGCAGCTCTGCAGAAAAGGACGTGGGGGTGACAGGGGACAAGAAGCTGGATAGGAGCCAGCAGTGTGCCCTTGGTGCCAAGAAGGTGAACGGCATCCTGGGCTTCACTGGTAGGAGCATTGCCAGCAGGTCAAGGGAAGAGATTCTTCCCCTTTGTTCAGCACTGGAGAGGCCACATCTGGAGTCCTGTGTCCAGCTGTGGGCCCCCCACTACAGAAAGGATGTGGACACATTAGAGAGAGTCCAATGGAGGGCAAAGTAAATGGTTGTGGGGCTGGGGGATAGGACTGGTGAGGAGAGGCTGAGGGAACTGGGCTGATGTAATTGGCAGAAGAGAAGAGCGAGGGGGATTGATAGCAGCCTTCACCTCCCTGCAGGGGGGCTGCAAAGAGGACAGAGTTGGGCTGGTCTCAGTGGGGGCAGATGGCAGCACAAGGAGCAATGGGCTCAAGTTTCAGCAACGGAAGTTGAGGTTGGATATTAGGAAAACCACTCACTAGGAGGGTAGTAAAGCACTGGAACAAGTTACCCAGAGAGGTGGTGGAGTCTCCATCCTTGGAGGTGTTTAAGACCTGGCTAGACAAAGCCTTGGCTGGGATGATATAGTTGGGGCTGGTCCTGCTTGGAGCAGGCGGTTGGACTAGTGACCTGGGTTTGATGGATGTTTTGTCCTGTCTGGGTAGGTTGTGTGGTAGGTGTTTTCCCCAGTCTTGCAGTAGGTACAGCGGGGGCTTACATTTCCATACACTGTTTCACATGCTCCCTAGGGCTTAAACTACCAGCCCTCCCTTCCTGGCACAGCGACCTGACTGAGCAAAACGGGCTCCTTGAAGCCATTGCTGGTCCCCTCCCAGCTGTAGCTGCAACAGCTGCCAGTGGCTTTCTTGTGGATCAGTGCAGCTATTTCCTCCCTTCAACGAGGTCTCTTTCTCTCCCATCTACCTCTAGACCCCCGGCCCCTCTCACAGCCTCCTCCCCCAGCTCCCTTTCTGCCAGACATGCTCCTCTTCTCTCCCCTCACCCCATCTTTGCTTGGCACCTTCCTCCCACTGAATCTAGTCCCAGCAAACCACTAGTCTCTGCTGGGAAAGGAAGAGCCCTTATATCTCTCACCCTTTCTCAGCATCCCATGCCTTCAGCCACAGTTCCTCCTGCTAGCAAACTGGCAGTCCATTAGCATTGGACCACGGACCCCAGAAGGTCTTGGGCTCTGGGCTGAGCCTGTAGCATGGGTTGCGTGGGACCCAGGCCTGAAGTCAGCATGTCCTGTGAAAGCCTTGCAGCACCTCACACATCTGCCTCCTGCCCGAGCCAGCCACGTCGTCAACACTCAATGACAGCATGGAAGAACCAGCGGCTCCAATTTATTCCACCATCAGCCACTCAAAGCAGGGGAGTTTAGATGAAAGGCTCATAGGACAGGTTTTCCCATGTCTGAGCTCACCCAGGCCAGACACATCAGCTGCCCTGCTTCTCTGCAGGAGATGTGCAGGATTGGAGCAATGCAGAGCAACAGGGAAGGCATTCAGAGGCTGTGCCTTGTCAGCTGCCCCTTCTCACCGGAGAAAAGTCTCCCCTCGGCAGGGCCATGCAGGCCCCGATCCCGTGACATCAGGCCAGCTGGTCATCCAACTCCTGGGCTTGGACCCAGCCATGGAGATTTCTCTGGGCCAGTGGCTCCATTACCAGGCCCAGAAACTTAGTGCGAGTTGGGGACCTGGTGCTGAGCATGGGCATGTATCCCATTTGGGCATTCAGAGCTGGGCAGAAACATCAGCCTGGACTGCGGACCCAGCCCCCGGTATAGGAGCCAGGGCTCAGACGAGGCCCCGGTCTGGATTTCAGACCTCTCGAGGGTGCCTGCTCTTGGGGATGGGGAGGACTGGTCCTGCACGGCAGCCAGAAAGGACTCTGCTGCATGTTGCTCCTCTCCCCCCGAAACCAGGCAGTGCCGATGGGAAGCACGGAGGAGCCGTCTGCTCAAGCCCCGCAGGAAAGCAGCTGTGTCGCTGGGTGTGGGCGAGGGTGGCTAGGACCTGTCAAAGCACCAGCCTGCACCACTGGAGAGAGAGGCCAGCTCCTTTGCCTCCAGGGCACTCGCAGGGGATGGTCCAGTGGCTGCTAAGGGTGCACATGTCCTGGGGTGCTTCACCCACACCGCTGGTTATGAAAGCATTAGCCTCCACATCAGAACCGGGTGCCAAGAGCTCGCCCGCCCACCAGAAGTTGATCCATCCACCCGGAGGCAGCACAAGGCTCTCCAAAATGACAGAGGACGCAGCAAACCCCCTTCCCTGAGCAGACACAGGGTACTGTGAGAGTGGCCCTTAGCTGGAGCAGGTGGGTGAGAGCGCAGCCCCCAGGCTGCTCAGGTGGGTGCAGCTGACCCTCTCTCACCGCTTCCAGCACCCCCAAAAGCAGCAGCGTCAGGCCCCTCGCAGAGGCTCCAGATGGTCCTGTTGGATGGGGCGGGCTGACAAGTCAAGATGTGGTCCCCAGCAAGGATAACAATGCAAGGGATAACGCTGCAAATCAGATGCTAATTGCCTCCTTCCAGGGCTTCCACGCTCCTGGAGCGTCTTCTGCTCCCAGGGGCTAAGTGCAGATGCCAGATTCACAGCACAGAGCAGTAAGGTGACTTTGTTGTGCCCTCCCCATCCTGAGCTGCTCAGAGGGAAGGAGAGGTGCCGCAGGCAATGCGTGCAGCCCTCGAGGGTAGGTGTAAGTCACAGCAGACCTCCCCATCCCAGAAGCACTGCCTTCACATTACATGCCCTGGCCCCTGGCTGTGATGCCTACAGCACGGCTTGCAAGGATGCCCTCGGGAGAGCAGCCTCCAGCTGTGTTCTTCAGCCCCTGCATGGGGGGAACTCTCCCCCCACCAGAAATGGGACTTCTAGGGCTATTTTTGTGCCAAAAGTATCAACCAGCTCCAGCATCCACTCCTGACAAAGCGCACGACAGCGGTCATTAGAAGTTCTCTGTCGGTCAGCACTCACGTGGCCCTGCCGCCAGGCTGAGGACCTTGCCGTCTTGAATGTACTTTCCTTAGTATGTGAGGCTGGGCAATGCCGTTCTGCCCCCTACAATGAGGACACAGGCCCAGCTGAGACACACAGGGTGAGATCCATGGCACCTTTCCGCCAGGCCATGTTCAACCCTGAAACAGGCTGGCTTCAATCTCTATGGGTCCCTCCTGATACCTTGAAGGGTGCTGCCTCCAGCTCTCACCCAGACACCCCGGGAAAACACCCCACCATTTCTGGGCACTCCGAGCATGCAAACTTTCATCATTTGCTAGCAATGAATTCACCCGATGGGGCTATGTGAAGAAACAGGGGGAAGCACAGCTGGAGTAACGACTCTGGAGGACCCAGAGGACACGGCAAGAGCAGGCGAGAGGCAACCCCAATGTTTCTGGAGAGAGCCCTGCCTCACTCACAGTCCACAGCTGCAGTTTGGAGAAGTCTTGACTCAACACGGGCTGTTCCCTTGCTGGGTGGCAGTGATGTGATGTCCCTGCAGCTTCCCCGGCCAAAGCAACGGCTGCTGATCAATGAGGCCTTCACCCAAGGGTGCATCGGTCTTCATCTCCAATGCTGCACCACCACAGCTTGAGGCTGTGCTGCCGGACACACGAGTTCACCCAGGCTGTTTAAAAGCAACCGTATTAAGTGATGTAGCTCCTGAGAGCAGCTCCAGTGGCTCTAGGAAATCACAGCTCCTTCAGACAAGACAGATGCTGAGATTTCTGTCCTGCGAAATCAAGGATTTAGACAGCCGCGGTTAATTCTTTAGCAACACAGGAGCAGGGGGAACCCCTCCCAAACAAATATTTCCCCAATTATTTTCCTGGGCCCCTTCACCCCACCCCAGGAGACTGAAAAACTGGTTAGGATGAGTTTTTATCTTGAGCAGTTTGCATCTGATTTTCTCTTTCTCAACTATGCCGGCGGGTGTTGTGTCCACCCCACATTTCCAGCATACAATTATTTTAACAATGTGGTCCCAAAAGTGAAGGCAGCCACAAAGCTGGCAGTAATGCCTGCTAGCTGGGGTACACAAATTACATACAAATGAGGCAAGGGTTGCCTGATAGCCAAGCAGCAGGCAAATGAGGCCTGGCTTACATCCGCAAAGGAGTTTGGGTTTAGGTGTCCATCTTCCCAGCATGTGGACAGTGCTAGGCTCCGGACCCTCCACATTTCATAGATGTCAGGTCTGGAAGGGACCTCGCAAGATCATCGGGTCCAGCCCCCCGGCGCAAGGGGCAGGAAGTCAGCTGGGGTCTGATTTAAAGCAAGGGCTCCCAAAGTCCAACCCACAGGTTCAGGAAGTCGTTGCATACACTACAGCCTGCAAAGGGCAGTTTGCAACAGCGCGGCCCTGGACACAAGCAACTAATGGGCAAGCTGTAGCCACCGACTCTTCGGTCGGGACTGATAGACAAATCTCAGCAGCAGGCACGCGATTCTCCAGACAAGACCCCCTGGGGAATCGCACCCCATCAGCCCGGTGTCACACACGGATTCTGGATGAGTGAAGACTTGAACCCTGGCTCTAGCGCTCTTAACATTGGGTTGTCCTTCCTGGCTCGGACCTTGATCAGTCTGTCGTGGGACCTCCAACAGCATCCTGGACACTGTTCCCCGCACTGAAATGCTTCTGACCTGCCAAGGGAAGGGGACTATTCTCATCTGCATTGTCCCTCTCTTCCGCCCCTCTCATCCCTGCTGGCTATGAGCCAGAGGAAAGGGAGCAGGACTGGTTCACTACTTCAGGGTAAGCATTTTCTTGCAGCAGGGGTTTTGTTTGTGTCGCCGTAACTAGAAGATGTGCAATACTGCCCGTTGTCCCTGAACTGTGACTGCATTTCTCGAACTCACCACTGGAGAGTAGCAAAGTACTTATTTTATATTTCCTCTCCCCTTACCCAGCTAACTACAAGTCCCGGTTTTGCCAACCAAGAGGCTAGCTGGTGGTGGAGGGCAGAATAGGATGCAAAGCCATTCACCTTCGCACCCTTGTTGTACTTGTTGGCCAAGTCAAAAGAGACTGCAAGTCGTTGCCAACGGGCATCAGCTGGGCGGCTCGGGCAACATGGGTCCAATGGTCTCCGCACACGTTAGCAATCCTGGCAGAAAAGCTAGAGTCTGAATGGGCCATAGAGTGAGCTCGCCATCCTCCTTGCAGATGAAGCTCCTCTAGTTCATAATACATGGTAGGGTGGTGTGAAGACATTTGCACGGGCATTGCTTCTGCTGCTCTTGGAGTAAAGATGAGCTGCATACCTCAGTCCGACTAGCCCCGAATACATGCTGGAGGGAAATGGGTAAATGGCATTCCTGCCCGATAGTCATCTATTCACCGACAATGCGCAGCTAATGCATTCACTCCCCCCTTCCCACCAGGACAGAGATCAGCACTACAGCCTTTGGCAGGTGGTAGGAAATACCGTACTTTCAATACTGTGGAAATCTGCTGAGCAAGGATTTAACTAGAAATGAGGGGAGGCAAATACATTTTGGGCCTGTGTGCCCTTTCCAGCACTGTGTTTTCATTCAGCTCTCGCTGCCCCACCTCAACAGCAAAAGACGTGAATTAAAACCAATCTTGAAGTTATTTTGGCTCCCGTGTGTGTGCGGACAGAGCCAGCGAGTGGGTGTCCTGACTGAGTCACATTTCCCGATCTCTGTTCAGTTGTGACCGGGGCTGCGCCTGGGTTTTTCCAGTGCAGAGCGATACAATAATAGGAAATGCAGGAAGGAGCAGGGGACAAGGCTGCTCAGCTTTCTGGGGAAGGGATCGTTTTGTTTGTCCAGCACCGGGCACAATGCGATTACAATCCAGGACTGCAGGTACGAGTTTCTATGGCCACCACATCTCCTCCCTCCCACCAGCAAGTCTCCCCTCTCCCACACTGCTCAGCCTGCGGCTTCAGATGCTCCCAAATCCATGGCAAGCATGCTATGTGCAAGCCCCAAGCCTGGAGGCCTTGGAGTTCAGATGCCCCCTAGTCTTGGTTGCCCCTCGACAAAAGGCCGCAGGAACAAAGAAGACAAACCCAAGAGTCATCCCCCATCACCCCAAATTGTGCAACCAAGATCCTCACATCTGGAGGCATCTGGACACTCTCACAGGGGTCAGCCTGCCTGCAGCGCAAGGGACAGGCCTTCACCCTCTACCTGCACCAAGTCATTCAAGGCTGAGAAGAAGGGGATCTCCCCTGCCGGGCAAGCAAAGCCACATGAGCCAAAAACCACCCTGTGGTATCTCCCCTGCAGATGGAGAGTTTGTTTGCCTCCAAGAACGTGCTATGGTCCCCGACAGCTCTGGAAGATGCCCTGGCTGAACTGGCTGTATGGCTGCAACCCCCAGCACTAGAGAAGAGGCAGTGCTATGTAGTGATACAGGGCTCCTCTCACTCATCGTGCACAAAAGCACTGTATTAAGGAGGTGGGGACCAGCAGATCCAGAATACTTTATTCCTTGCACTTCCATACCTGACTGCCCTTTATGCCCAGGAGACACTTGAACTGGTTAATCCTGACTCCCAGATTAGGGTGAATATTTGACCCCTCTGTAGCAAAGAAATGTAGTAAAAGGCAGAAGCTGGGCAGGGACTCACTCCAGGCACAAGGGGTGAGTTAGAGCTGGCTGTCCTGGGATTCAGACTCAGCTGAACACAGGGCAATTAGCAGAGGCAAGGGCTGAACGGTAAAGATGCAGAGTGTCTCTCTCAAGTCCACCCCCTCCACACGAGCTTCTTTGGACTAGTTGCCCGGCTGAAGCCACGGCTTGGTGAGAGGGTCACAAGGGAGGCACAGCCCCGTCCATATCTGTGATCGCAGCTGCCAAATGATGGAGTAGCAGCTGCCGCTCCTAAGCCCTGATAGCTGGCACCCTGCAGCGAGCGATGAAAAGGCAGTGCAGCCCAGGATCTTCTTGGTCCAGTGCAGAAGTCAGCTGAGCTGCCCACCAGGATAGGCCGTTTTCTAGCCACCAAACACTACCGTTACCCAGAGCATCCGACAAGGGGAAATTATTCACGTGATTCACTACCTGTCACAAAGCTAAGAGTCTTGCCCTGAAGCCACTGCAGCAGTACACTGGGATCCTCCAATGCCAGCCGTGATAGAGCAGCTGTGCTTAATTAACAGATGGCAGCCATCAATGGGCAGGATCTCGATCTAAATGTACAACGCCCAAGGGACGCTTGGACACAGTTTCCCCCTGCTAACTGAGATCAAGATAACCATGAAACTCCCACAGACTCCAACATCTCTGTAAGATCAAGCATGACAAAGCCCCTGTGGGCCTCATATAGGTCTCAGTCCTGCGGTATCAAAGTATGATTGTGCTTAGGAAGCCTAACAAATGATCAGAGCATGGGACTATGACAGGAACTGAAGTGCTTGGTGCCCAGTAAATAGGGCCTTCATCTCCGGGCAGTGCCCCATCACCACTTATGTGACCAGCAATTTTCCACCTGGGTGCTGCAGCACCATGGGGTGCCTTGAGATCCTGCCAAGGGATGGACATGCTACAATGCTAACATGCCACAATGTTAGCACTGCTAGCTATTCCCAAGATAAAAAACTCAGAGATTTGGCCCCATTGTGGTCTTTCTCAGTTCTTTGCAACAAAAGAATGTCTCTAGTATTTTTCTGTAGTCAAAAAAAAGCAAGAGGAAACTAAGAGCTGGCACTTTCCAAGGTTGCCTCGAGACTATCAAGGGGTGTCTCGAGTCTAAAAAGATTGAGAGCAACTGCTGCAGACTGCTTAGGAGGCCTCGGTGCTAAGTGCCTTTGGGAAGAGATCGGCGTTCGCCTCCAAGGTCGTGCAACTTGGGGGAAGTGCTGATATGGGTCACCGGCAGACAAGGTTCCTTGGGTGAATTTGATATCTTTTATTAGACCAACCCAAATAGTTGGAGAATAGTTATTAAGCAAGCTTTCAGGTTCAAAAACCCTTCATCAGGAGATGGGTCACCCGCACTCATTCTTTGGACTCAAGGACTCATGTCGTGCTTGCCCAACTGCAGCCGTAGTCGTGCCACCAAGTCCCCTCGCCAGCTCGCCGGGAGCTCTCACTGGAGCGCTCAGATCTGCTCATCGCCAGACCGTGTGAGCAGAGGAAAAAAAGACCTCCAAGTGTCCCTCAATGCAGGATGATTCTCAGTATGATAGTCACCTGGGCTCTTCTCATCCCACTTCGTTCTCTGCAGGAATCCCACGAACCGGACTGTGAAGCTAGGGGCGTTGCTTGTGGAGAGCGTGCTGTAGTTGAAGCGCTGCACAGAAAACCACAGAAAACTAGGGCTGGAAGGTCCCTCTGGAGGTCATCTCTTCTAACCCCTTTCTCAAGACAGGATCAACCCTTTCTAAACCCCCTCAGGCAAATCTTTGTTTCATTTGCATTGAAGCACTTCCAATCATGGAGACTCCACCACCTTTCTGAGCCTGTCGCTTCACCACCTTCAGTGTTAGAAGCATGTAGGCTAGGGCAAGAGGCAGGATAAGGGGTAAATAGGATGAAACTATGGAAAAGTTCAGATAGATTAGCTTAAGGTCATTTCATCACTGGGTCTGGTGTCCTGTGGAGCAGCTTCCCAGGAGCCACATTGCGTGGGACAATTAAAATTAGATTAGTCGCAGAGCTGGTAAGGCAGGGGACTCAGAAATGGGCTAGCTAGTCTAGCGGGTAGTTTCCATCTCTAACTACCTTGATTCCGCTGACCAAAGCCAGCCTTGAGTCTGACCTCCGTGACTGCCTAACCACAACGGTCCCCATCTCGGCATCTCTTGTTTGGAGCTAACCCCAGCGGTGAAGAGAGACAACAGCAAAGGGCAGCAGTCGGACGTGCCCGGCCGGTGGCACGTTCTGATTCAGGCCGTACCGCTGAATGCATGTCTAAGGCGCAGCCTCCCTTCCTTCTTCATGTCCTCGGGACAAGGGATTTAGCAGACTGCAGATTCGCGGGAATGCGGCAGGGCCGCGCCATGAGCGCTTCTGCTGTGGCCTTGGACTTGGGACCGCAGAGGGAGGTCAGTGGCCTTGTAAAACTGTGCCTCCTACCTCCAGTGAGGGACTAACGCCCAGAGGGAGAAGGGATGTTTAAGTCAAGGGACAAGGTTGGCATTAAAATGAATGGGTTTAAACTGATACTGGGAACACATAGGCTGGACATTAGAAGGAGGAATCTCGCCACCAGTGCAGAGAGGCTCCCACAAGGTGCAAAAACCTTCACTAACCTGTAAGTCAGGGGCTCGATCAGCTTCTGAAATAGAGAGCATAGGAAGTGGTTGCCAGCAATAGTCTGGCCGTGTTAACCCAGGAGGCCCCTTCCAGCCCCTCTCAGACCCGTACTGGCCACAGCTGCATTTGGCACCTACTTAATGCTCTATCTCTGGTCCCAAATCAGCAAAAAGCCCAATGGTTTCAGTGAAAGCTGACCACAGGCCTGGTAATCTGTAAAGCAGCGCTATGCAGAGCTCGGTGCTATCTCCACTGTTTTAAGATTAAAACAGGACGGACCATTTTTCCATCCAGCCTAGACTCCTGTATAAAACTGGCCACTTCCATTTTGCCCAGTTACACCCGGGATTGGCTAAAGTATCTACCTTTTGAAAAGGGATCCAGGCTGTGGCTGTATTAGTCTAGAGGCAAAAGGGATCAGGATGCATGGTAGAGGTGCTACTTTTTTATTAGACCGACTAGATCTTTGCACAAAAAAGAAAAAAATTGCAAAAATCTACTTGGTCTAATAAACGATATCACCTCTACCACAAGCCCTGATTCCTTTTTACCTTTTCAAAAAGCATTTTGCCGTCATCGACGGACAACATCAGAACCTGCCCCAGGCCGTGGGGGGTTGTTCCCATGGGAAATCCTCCTCGCTGCCTTAAAGGACTACCTGGATTTTCACTTGAATGCATCTCATTTCATTGTCAAACCGCTGGGTCTCGTTAAGCCTTTGTCACTAGATTGCAGAGACTATTAATTCTCCCCCTGAAGGCACGTATCTGTTATAATGAAGTCATTGATCATTCTCACTTTCCAGAATATGCTAAAACGGGCGAATTCTGGGACTCTCATTGCAAGACTTTTCCTGCAGGCCTCCTGCCTTTTCTGCACCGGTTTTTCAGCTTCTTTGTTAGGATTTGAACCCCAGCACTGGACACCGTGTGTTGCAGCACTGGCTCCGCCGTTCTGCTTTGGACTGATCTGACTCTACCAGCCCGTGGAGCTAGCGCAGTGAAGGCACACCAGATTCGGTGGTCAGTAATACATAAAGGAGTATTATCCCTGGTGTTATATCTGGCCCCTTTGACTCCCCAGCCAGCTTAAGTGACCAACTACCCATTTACAACTGGGGGCAGCCCTTTGCACAAGCCCGGATCAAGGCTGAATGCTGGCCCCCAGAGCCATAATGAGATATTCTGCTCCCACTGTCCTGCCTGGGGAGGATCTCCACTACATGCCTACTTTATGGCAATCGGGGACTCCTGCCTAGCTTGCTCCTGTGGCCGTTGGCTAAGGGGAAGTGAGACTCGGGAGCACCTACACCTCAAGCCCTCTGGGCATGGGCATGCACAAAGGATGCCCACCAATGGATTTGGGAGTATCTGGACCCCCAGGCTGAAAAGCATGGGGTGGAGGATACTTGCTGGTTGTAGCACCACATATGGTATTTGAATGACTGAGTTTTGCTCAATCCAGAGGATTCAGAACTGATTTGGCTAATTTAACCTGGAATATGAAAAATCCTCCCTGCCTCCCCCCTGCAAAAAAAAAATGCCTTTTGTGTGAAGGGGCCCCATTTGCCAAAGCAGCTTTTTAAGCTGTGGGCCAGAGGGACCCAGGTTGGGACAGAGGTGGGCAGGTGGGTGCTAGGGCCCAGCTACTAACCCCTTCTCTCCATGGCAGCATGGGGACAGTGCCCGCAGCGAGGGCTTCTCCCTGCAGCAGCATGGCAAAGCAACTGCTGCTGAAGCCTGCCCCCACCCTCCAAATACCCCTGCAGCTCCACATGCCGGATCAAAGGGTCCCATGGGCTGGATCTGGCCTGCAGGCTGTAGGATGCTGATCCTTATACCAGAAAACCCAGGCTGCTTATTTTGTATGACTGCTTGGTCCTTCAACAACAGCCTGCCTTGCCCCGGCCTCTGCTTCCTCCGCACATTGTAGGGATGTTCCCTTTCCTTCCAGACCATTGATGAAATGGGTGCAGTGCTACTCCTTGAGGAACCCCATTAGACCCAGCTCCACCCCCTGCTCATTGAAGACCCCCCTGCTGATGACTGCTAGGAGATCTGTCAGTTGTCCAGGCCCTCGTCCATTTGCCATGCATGCATTTTAATTGGAGGCGAGACCGTGTCGTAGGTCAGACCTCCCAGCAGCTCGTATTCACTTGGCCTGCATGGTGTCCTGAGTTGGCATGTGCCACCAAGCCTCCAGGACGGTGTCCCTGCCAGAACAAGGCAAGGCTGCTGAGAAAGCAGGATGGCAGAGCTGAAGCCAGAGAGCAACCAGGACGTGGCCTGGGGCACTGGGAAGGCTGGTATCAGGTTGCCTATCCTGTGCTTACACCCATCAGCTTTGCTTCCCATTGCAGTCAAATATTGTTTTGCAACATCTCTTAGTGCTCTGTGCCCCCCTGGAGGCTGTTATGTCAGTTTTGCAGACGGATGAACCAGCTCCTCATCCCGGTAGATCCAGAGGAGATGCAGTGGTGTAGCTGCACCCCGTTTTGGATTGCACCACACCACAGGACCCTTGGGGGACCATTTAAAGTCCTTAAAGCAGGTGAAAATCCTCCCTCCCTTCCCCTTCCTGCTCAAAGGCACAGCCCCTCTCTGCCCCTTCCCCCCTCTCCTTCACCTGCCTGTCCTGTTGTCCCAAGAAAGTCATCTTTGGCCCCTATGTGGTGGCTGGGCTCAGCTGGGGATGAGGACAGCAGCAGTGACAGTGTGCCTGCTCCAGGAATCGGGCAGGGTGGCAGGAACGACTCTCCAGCTACCCCATTGCTATGGTCCCCTCCCCAGGTGAGCTCAGCTTCTGCTTACCCCTACTGGCTCTGGACCCCAAACAGTGGAGAAAGTAGCCGTGGCAAGCGAGGGGCGAAGGAAGAGAAGGGGAGGGGGCTGTGTCTAAGCAGGAGGGACAAGGGATGGGGGATTTTCACCTGCTTTAGGGACTTTAAAAAGTCACCAGAGGCTTCTGCAGTGTGGTCTGTCTGACCTAGTGTGGGCAGAGGAGGCTGGGAGCTGGGATGCAGCCACCCCTGCCGTGCGGGTTGCTGATTCCACATCCTCCTTTGGAAAATCCTTGATCCACCCCTGGCCGGATCATGAGGCTCCATGGGCTGGATCCAAGCCACTGGCCATGTGTTTGACACCCCTGATGGAAAGTGAGGCATGGTGACAGATGCGAGAGGGCAACGCCGGCATCTCTGCTCTCGGCCCCTGCCCTAAGCTTTCAGCCACATCCCCTCTGTAAAGATCAGGCCAGGAGCAGCATGCTACCATTTCCTAATTATGTAAACTGTAGATTGATAAGTCCCCATCCCCACCCCCCGTCCCGCTGTGTCTCCGTCCAGCCTTTGCACGGCCAAGCAGCCTTTGCTGGTTTAGATTCGGCCCAGCTGGCAGGCTGGGCACGGGAACGCTGCCAGCTAACACTCCCTCCTCATCTCTGGAGGATTCTGAACTCTTTGTTCACGTCTCTGCAACATCCTGGTGGAGTTACAGCATCCCTCCCTGCGTCTTTGGATGTCTCCCAGCCGGGCTGTCAGCTGGCAGGGAGAGATTGAAAATGCTGTTTCCATTGCTGCAGCCAGACGCAAGGGGTGGTTTTCCCTCCTCCTACACCTGCATCTGTTTCATGGAAGAGGCCCAGATGGCACTCCCAGGGCGGCTGCTGTTGTATAAGATGTCTCAGCTTCATTGTGCTCTCATAAGGCACATCCCCCACCTGTCAGGCAGGGCTCTGTTACATCCACCCCTGACTGGGACAGACTGCAGCGTAGCAAAGTGATACCAACTGGGAGCATGAATGAGCCCACACTGGGTGCATCTACATGAGATGTTTACTGCAGAGCTGCCTAATCAGCTCTGCAGTAAAGTCTCAGTGTCTGCATGTGCAGCTGTATTAGGCCACAAGAAATCAATTAAATCCACCACAGGTTAGTACTTATAAATGCAAGTGCTATCCCACGGCGGAGTTCTTTAGTGAGTAGCAGTGCACGTGTCGATGCTGATGGGGCTGGCTGAGGCATGAGGGTGCTTCAGTGCAGGGGTTGTCTGCCGGCTAGCCCTGCACTGGAGCACACCCCTGCCCCAGCCAGCCCCTCTGCAGCATGCTGAGCTGGGTCGGAGCAGCCCCAGGTCAGCAAGCTGACCTCCAGGCCCCCCTGCCAGCTGGGGCTGCTCTGACCTGTCTCAATGTGCTGCAATCCCAGGAGCACATTTAAACACAGCACCCGGGAACAAAAAACTCCAGCATAAAATGCACTAGAGTTTATTGTTCTGTGCTAATAACTTGTGTAGATGCACCCATTGAGGTCCCACTACATAGTTGGACTGCTTCTGGTAACTAAGGCAGCTCATTTAAAGTGAACTTGGGGCTCTCTACACTGCAGATAGATGCTTAAGCTCGTGCATTGGTTTCCTGTGTGCAAAATGGGAATAAGCCCCATGCACTGCCACAGCCTTCATTAGTGCTTGCAATGCATTTTTAGATCAAATGTGACCTAACTGTCCAAGTTTCAGCTCCCTGAGCCTGCCTGGGACCCAACTGAAGTCACTGGCATAGCCCCGATGGAAGCCCGAGGCTTCGGGCTTGAGGGTCCATCTGCTTCTTACTGACTGCTTGGGGGTGACGTCCACTTTTCAGCCATAAGGCCATATATCAGGACTTGCTCCCCTAACCCATTCACTTGAGGCCATAGTAATGATACTCTTGAGTTCTGTAGCCAGTGCCAGGGCTGCATAGCACACCAGCCAATAGTTGATACAGTACCTGGAGCATCCCACTCCCCAAGGGACCATCACAGTAGGGCCTTGTTACACGTTGCACTTTAAACTTCTCGAATGTTGCTTGGCGTTAGTGTTAGTTCAAGTTCTGAATAGTTACACCTTCAGGCTAAAAACCTTCTCTGACTGTGATTTGCCACTAGAGGGGTGGCGAGCAGGGACCCGACTAGGAACTACAGCTGTGAGTTGTCCACACAAAACAGGAGGGTGGAGGGAGATAACACTGCATCCTGGGATGCTGGAGGACCAAAACTTGGGCAACTTATCTCTGGCGAGTGGCCACACATTCATAGAACACGAGCTGGGTAAGACAGATGAGAGATAAACCTGCCCTGGAGTGGCATATCTTTAAGACACCAAAAGGGTACTTAAAACTAGTTTATATGTTGTAATGTATGGACAGTCCAAGAGTTAAGAGCTCCCTGAGCTGCCTAAAGTCCACGTGTAACAAAGCTATTAACAACAAAAGGGTTGAAACAGAGTTGAGAATTTTTTATTGCAGCCAGTCGAGGGCAGCGATGCCCGGGCATGAGATTGCTATTACCAAGGGAGGGGTGCGAGGGTTAAATTAATGTTTTCAAAGCAGTTAAGAGATGATGAAAAGGGCCCACAATAATATTGTTGCCGCAAAAAAGAGTCTTGGCTCCGACGTGATCAGACTAAACATTTCTGCTAATGAGGAAATAATAAAACGAGCCGCATGCTGGAACCAAATGGGCTGATTGCATTTAAATGGGGGGAAGCATTTCAGAATGAAACATCTCAGATTGATTTTAAACGAGATCATAATTAACAGCATGATCAGACTCGTCATAAAGTGGCCATTACTAATGCACGTGCATGGCTTCAGGACCCCCAGCAGGCTCACACCCCCACATGGACTCATTAGAGGGCTAACCTCATCAAGCAGCCCGGGGTTTCATTCATTCTGGGTGGAAGCACTGGGAGCAAACAGCACTTAGCCTTCTGCAAAATCCAGCCCCGAGCCAAGTTACAATAATGGCCTGCCAAAAGCCTTACAAAAAATCCATTTGTTTTATTGCACCCTAGGCCTAGTGCTCATCCATCAGGGAATTTTATTTTTAGCTCCCTTCCTTTTACTAAAAGCCCAAAAGTAGAGTCATCTCAGACCCCGCCTTTGGAGTAGCATCTTGAGCTCTAGAAGGACATAGGATCATAGGGCAGTTGGGCTGGAAGGGACCTCACGAGGTCATCGAGTCCAGTCCCTTGCTCCAGACAGGATCAACCCCACTAAAACATCCCAGCCAAACATCTGTCCAACCTGCTCTTGACAGTCTCCAGGGATGGAGATTCCTCAGCTGCTGTCAGCAGCCTGCTCCAGTGCTTGACCACCCTCAGGGTCACAAAGATCTTCTGTGTAGACCGACTCTGACAGGCCAGAAAAAATGAGCCTGGACTTGAGCACTCCTGACCTCGAGGGAATTCCAGTCCTGACATGTGGAGCCATCTGCAGACAGGTGATGATCCCAAATTGAACCAAGACAGGACCAGCCAAGGGAGGCATGTTCTGTTGGAGAACTAATGACTGCTTGAAATGACCCTGATTATTATTATAAATCACTATCATCAGTGGACTGCTCTGACCATTCCCTAGGGCAGGTTCGGCCTGTTCTCCAACCTAAAGGTCCTCTGCTGCAGCTTGAGTCCACTACTCCTTTTCTTGTCCTTTATGAACACAAAGAATAGCCTTTCTCCATCTTCTCTGTAACTGCCCTTCAGGTTCTTCAAGACTGTCATCAAATCCCCCCTTGCTCTTCTCTCCTCCAGACATAACTGCTTCCAGTTTACTAGTGGGTGGTATAATACTTTAATAGTTCAACTAGAAAATATTTTACCAGTTGGACAGGACACTAGTTGCAGAATAATACTTAACATAGACTCATTGCAGCACAAAGACAGGGGAAACCTAACAGCTATTGATCAGCTAGAAGAGACAGTGGTGCTGCTTCTGTTGCCCGTCTGCTCTCAGACGCAATCCAATTTAAAGTGAGGCATGCTGGGGGGAAAGGTACTATGGAAAGGCAGCCCTGGCTGCAGAGAATTAGTAGGTACCGAGGTGCTACTTTGGTGATAGACTCAGCAACGGTCACTCTTAACGTGGCAGCAAGGGTGACAGCTTCCCCCTTGGCTGGCCTACCGGGGACCGAACCAGTGACCTCTACAGATAAAAGCAGCTGCATTGACAGCATAAGCTAAAGGATCCAAAAGTACCTTTCTACTGCTATTTTAGCTCTCCTCTAGAAATTGTCTTCAACCAGCCTGACCCACGTGAGCCTCCCCGGCCTTGCTGCAGCTGCACGCCAAACACGGAAGTCCCTGAATCAGGTAAGGATCCCAAATGCCCCCACTGGGTTTCAGCATCCCCTCCTTTCCCCTCCATGCTCAATGGCACCTCCCTTTCCCTTCCCTTCCCTCCTCCCCTCTCCATTTACACCTCTGGGCACAAGAAGGGGCGACCCACCTGCTGCCGCCACTATCCTAGCTGCTCCTGCCCCACTTCGAGCTTGGCAGAGGACAGGGGCAATGGTGAGCAGGTTCCCCCTCCCTGCTACTGTCTCCGTCTGAGCCAGTTGCACCATTATACCCACTCTGGATCTGCCCCTAGGCTCAAGCAGGACAGCTTCTGGAGACAAGCTGAACTGAAGCCAGGGGACAGGTTAAGAGGGTTTCAGTCTGCAAAGTCAGCCAGCGTGGGACCAAGCAGTACCATGGCCATGCCAAAGTGTCCCTGGCTGAGGCTGCAAGACCTGTATCCACCACGGGCTGGGCACAGAGGGACACCTCGAGCACCCCCTCACCAGGACCTGTTCTGATGCCATTATGAGCAAAGAGGTGGGGATTTTCAAAAGCACTGAAGCACTGGTCTCGGCCCCTTCCCCTCACCTCAGCAACAGCTTCCTTGCTCTGTAATATTTGTGCAAGAGTGGGCCATGAGGCTCTCCACAGGTCCGGTCCCCTGCTGTGCTAGAGGCTGTCCAAAAAGACAGTGGATGACAATACCTGCCACGAAAACCTTAGAAGCTGATAAAGAGGACATAAGGGGAGGAGAGAGAAGAGAGGGGCTGTGTGCAGGGGGGAAATGGGGTAAAAAAAGTCCTAGGCTGAACATGATTCTTACCCAGCCATCATGAGCCACTTGCCCTGCTGTGGTCGGGGCTACTCTGGACTCCCCCAAGAGCCAAGCTGGAGCAGTGCTGAGCACTTCTGACCACCCCCTCCGTGAAGCTGAGACCTGGGGCTGTGCTCCAGGCCCATCTCAAGAGGGACAATGCTTCAGGAACAGGGAAGCCGCTGGCTGCTTTGTCCCTGACTCAGGATGGGGTGAAATCCAGGCATCAATAAGCACATGCCTGGGATGTGATGAAGCCATTATAGAGAACACAGGTGCCCGTTTCTGCATGTGATTTTAATTCCTTGCTCTCAGCCAGCCTGGCTAATGGCATCATTAGCCCAGGTGGATGAAATGTATTGTGCAGCTGATCCAGATTATTTCCTGGCTGCTGCCCTCAAGCCAGCCCTCCGCCAAGCCAGGCAGACGATGCACGAGGAACATCACAGCCTCGTTCAGGCTTGGGCAAGAGCAGTGCCAGTGTCCGGCCAAAAGCCCCTGCTCCTGCTGCATCCAGAGAGCTGCCACCTTAAGAAGGCCGGGGGAAACCGAGGCCGGTTTCTCAGACCCGGCAAGTCAGATGGCGGTCCAGGTGTCAGAACCAAACCATATGCGGTCTGCCTGCTGCCGGCTGGAGGGGAAATGGGCAGTTAGAGGATTAGCTGGAAGCCAAAAAAAAGCACAGGTATGCTGCAGCCTGGAGTGAAAGACTGGCTTTTTAACAAGCCAGCCCTGCCAGGCTTGGTGGGCAGAGAGAAGGCATGGGATCTTATAAGGAGGGGCACTGGGCTTAGTCTGCAGAAGAGAAGACTGAGGGGGATTGAATAGCAGCCTTCACCTCCCTGCAGGGGGGCTGCAAAGAGGATGGAGCTGGGCTGGTCTCAGTGGGGGCAGATGACAGAAGGAACAATGGGCACAAGCTGCAGCAAGGGAGGTTGAGGTTGGATATTAGGAAGAACTCTCTCACTAGGAAGGTAGTAAAGGACTGGAAAAGGATACCTGGAGAGGTGGTGGAGTCTCCATCCTTGGAGGTTTTTAAGGCCCGACTAGACAGAGCCTTGCCCGGGATGATGTAGTTGGGGCTGGTCCTGCTTTGAGCAGGGGTTGGACTAGATGTGTCCTCCTGCGGTCCCTTCCCATGCCCATTTTCCATGATTCTGCGTTCTGCCCCGCCAGCGTGCGGCTGGCCCTGGGAAACAGCGTGGTTTCTGGATCACTGGAAAGCAGCAGAGAGTCTGTTTCTTTCCTTGTGGGTTGGCTCAGCTTTTCAGCCCTGATCTCCCAAATCTGCCCAGCCATTACTCAGCCCACTAAGTGCTTCTTTGGGGGCTTTATTGGATTTAGAGTTGCTCCGCGGCCGTCGGATTTTAGCACCTAGAATAATGAGGCTGCAACTCGGCCGTCTGCGGCTTGATGTCAGGCCGACTGTGCCAGCGAGGGACAGCAGGTGGCAGTGAGGTCACGCGACGATGCCAAAATGAAGAACAAGCAGTGATGTTACAGTGTAAAGAGCCGCCCCTTCATCGCCCCCATTCCCCGGTCCCAGCATAGACCTGGACCCCACTGCACTCGGCACTGTCCGGACGCAGAGCCTGGTCTTGCCCCAAAGAGGGTGCAGCTGAACTGCAAGACCAGAGAGGGCAAGCGGGTCCAGGCGATGGGGGCGGACGATGAAACAAGGCAGCCGTGCTGGACAGAGCCAGGGACACTGCTCCCAGCACCCTGGCAGCCCAACACAAATACGGTCCCAACGCTAATTAAAGCCTCTGACCTCGGTGTTTTCTAACCAGGCTCGACATGAAGCTACATAACGGCCACGTTCACCCAAGGCCTCCCCGTGACTGCCGTGCCAGAGCTAGAAAGCGATCCCATGAGTCTGTGCTCCCGGTTCCCTGCTCTAACCACTAGACTCTCCTCCCAGTCTGGTCTGGCCATGGCCATAGCATCTGTGTAGGACACTGGGCTGCTCAGTCCTTCCTCCTGTGTTTTTAGGAGCGGGCTGAGAAAGAGTTAAGAAGATCTCCCTGTACAAAGGAGGCAGTCGTGAGCTGGCAGCAAAAGCGGTACGTGCCCTAGATCAGTGTTGCTTCCCCTGGGTTTCTTTAATGGTCTTCCTAGAGCCCCAGACTTCTCTGTGCAGAGGTGGGCACTTTCTCGTCCTCTCTCTTCCTCCCTCTCTCTCGACCGGCGCATGGTCCCAAAGGGTTGACCAATGTCCAAGCCTCAACCAGCAAATCTCCTTCTTCCCTTGTCTCTCTCCTGGCAAATTTCCATCAGACCGTGGGACCAGCAGCCCAGCATGAATAATGCCAAACATCTTTGGCCAGCCGATACACTAAGCGGCTGCAGTTTCCTGGGTGCCCGTCTAATGGCATGGGGCAGCCCAGGTCTGAAGGCAATGGCATTAACTCTGTCAGCTCAGACAAGGGTTGGGAAGATGGCAGAGACCCTGCTACACCTATTGCCATGATGAGGGAGAGGTCAGTCTGAACCGCGCCGACAGCTGTGCACCGAGGAAGGACTGTCCTTGTTTTCCTGGCCCAGGCCAGCTGCTCTCACATCACAGCGACAGCAACTTTTCTGGACAGGATACGCGTGGGCTGGAAATGAGATGGTTTCTAACCAGCAAAGGAGTGAGGTTCAGGAGCAGCCAGGAGTAGCGAGGACAAGCATCCCTGCTTCCAAGATGGAATATGATGCATTGACTAACGGGGCTATATGACACGGCGGCTTGCGATCGCAGGGCCCTGGAGTTGATGCTTTCCACGAGGCCCTTTGCAGTCCCACGATCCACCCCAAGATGACATGAGATCTTGGGACATCTCCACTCAGAGCTGGAAACCCACCAGGCGGTTCTTGCAACAGCCCCATCAAACCCAAATCCACCCTGGCCCTGGCCCAGAACCTGTATCACCATCCCTCGGGCTCTGCCCATCTCTGTTTAACAGCAGCCCTTTCTCCCGGGAAGTCCGTCTTCTCTTCTCAGCAACAATGCCTCGCGTGTGTCCTGAGCCACAGGTGTCAGCAAGAGCAGGAACGACTGTGGAGTGAGCATGACACAAAAACAGCGATCTTTCTTCTTCTGCTCCTGAAAAGAAGGATAAAGACCCCTGGTGAGTGCACTGTGGAGAGACTACCGTTAAACCCAGGTGAAATACTGTGGCAAAACTGCACTGCTCGCAGGCTTAGTTACCTTAAACTCTCTGTGTGAAATGGGTGGAGTCCCCTGAGCTCCCCAGCATATTCACCATTGTACGTTAGGGATCGCTTCACCCTACAGGAGCAATGTAAGTGTTAGCAAAGCAAAGGGGAGGATGAAGAGTCAGGTGTCATTTGCTCCATGGGCTGCAAGGCTGCCGTGATTGATACCCAGACTCGGTCATGGGCAAGCGGGAAGAAACCACCACGTGCAGCTGTGTCGTAGCAGTGGCTGGGACGACACAGTCCACGTGGCTGCTTTATGCCTTGTAACCGCGCACGTTCCTGCCTTCTGCCACGTCCACTGCGGTTTCGATTTCCAAAACACCAAAGCTTCCTCCGTGCTCCCGATGACATGCTCCCGTACATGACACCTGATGCTTCCGGCCTGTATGCCGAGGATGTACTGAATGGGGATGAGGAACCGGATTAGGACTGAAGTGCAGTTTTGGACAGACCATGAACAGCTTCACATCCATAAAAAGGAGCTGAAGCAGACTTCCTCTCTCCCTTCACCTGTCCTGTCTGCTTGAACACCCTCCAGGTCGACCCTTCCCAGCAGTGCTTGTCGGTCTGCACAATCCTTGGAGCTCGTCACGAAGGAGGCCTGTATCACTAACCCTGATAACAAATGAGGAAACTGAGGCACGGGAGGGAAGGGACTTGCCCAGGTCACCCAGCAGGTCCATGACTGGGAGCGGGACCATCTCCCAAGGCTCATACACCCCAAACAACAAGCACAACCCAGTGAAGTGCCATTTCCTCTGGGTCACCATTGGCAGCTCTTGCAAGCGCCTGCGCTGCCTCTGGGGCAGCACTGGAAGGGAAAGAGAAGTACCGGAGATTACAGGGCATTTTCGACGGGCCGAGAGCAGACTCACATTGGAGTGGGAGCCGTGCGTGGAGTCCACACCCTTCCCAGCTCTTGTAAGAAGGGCGGCTGGACCGCTCCCGACAAGTGGCCAGGCCTTTTGTTTTATGCATAGCTTAAAAAAACCAAAACCTTGGCATCCTTTGCCCTGCTCGCCACAAGCATGCTTGGGCCTGGCATCGGTCCTGACAACAGAAGACAGACACCTCCTGAATCATCCTCATCAACACCCAGGTGCTCCCTGGAGCTTTTCCAACCCGCTCCGGAGCCAGCCCAGCCCTGCTTGGCTTGGGAGAGTGCCAGGAGAGCAGGGCAGAGCGCTGTGACTTCAGTGCACGTAGGTGAAAACCCGACGTCATCAGTGGCTCCAGACTTCCCCTTGGCAAGTTGCTTCCTGGGCTGAAATCATGCTCGACCTTGGCATCAAGACGGTTGTGGGAGGGGAAATGCAGACATGAACTAGTGTTGGCTTTCATCCTGCAGGTAGGGTCATCATCAGGAAAGACAAGATTCAGCCCCTTCTCCTTCCATTGTGCTGTATAACCCCCTCAACAGGCTTCTCAAAATAAAGGGGGTGTTATGCTCATTCTACAGATGGGGAAACTGAGGCACGGAGTTAGGACATGACTTACTGCAGGCCCTGGATGGAGGTCCCAACACAGTGTAAATGCAGGTGCTTCTGTGCCTCCAGTTTGTGTGCTCAGGCGACTGATGCATGGTGGCAGCTTAGAGCAAAGCTCATCTTTGGCAGCAGCCCATGGAGCCCGGCCTGGTGCAGCAGAGCCAGCCAGGCTGTGCAGGCCCGTTGCTCACCCTGCCAGGGGAAGGCAGCATCGCCCATCCCTGAGCCAGCTCCTCTCCTCCTCCCACTGGCCCGTATTGCAGGGCAAAACTTGCCCAAGTGGAAAGACACCCAGCGACTAGCGCATCCAGCTGGGACCTATGAGATCCTGGTTTTATGATTCCCGCCGTGACCTTCAATCCCGAACACTTGTATATTTACATGCACTGTAAATTATCCTGGGATTTGAAGCAGACAGATGACCAGTTATCCCAGGGTAGCTGCAAGAAGCCATTCAAGAGCCCCACCACTCAGTGAAGGGCACTCCGGCCTGTGTGTACGGAGCAAATGGCTATCCCAGGATAACCGTGGATGCACAATGTCTACACTGGTGTAACTTCTGCTGGTGTATTTTTACTGCTGTTTATCCCCGGGTAACTCTTCACAGTGAGTTATGCTGGTGCAGGGCTATACATCGCATGCCCATTTCTTTTTCAGATCAGCATAAAGGTGGATTACACTAATGTATATGTCGTGTGCCCAGGCCCTTAGGCATGTCTCAATGTGCCTCAGTTCCTCATCTTTAAAATGGGGATAATACTTCTCCCTAATTGCTGGCAGGTGCTGGGACGGAGCTATCCCTTCCCCTAGCGACATGGGCAGTGGTGCACGTTAGCCCAGCAGGCTGCCCTAAGTGCGCGGTGCTGGCTGCAAGTTGGGGAGCGCTATCACGGGAAAGGTAAATCAGGAGTGACATTTTGACCTAAATGAAGCCAGAGTGTTTCAGGCTCTTTCCTGGCTGGCAGCCCACTGATAAGGGCACCTGGGAGCATGGCACTCAGGCCTGCCAGCCCCTCTTCCTCATTGTCTCGTGCAGGGCTCTTCCTTGTACCAGCGCCCTGGCTGCCCCCGTCTAGCACGGCCTCCCTACCCCATTCCTCCCCCCTTTCCTCACCTGGTGGCCTATGCACCCATCTCCATTTGTACAGGGCGGGCTCTGCTCTTCAGACCCAGCTCCTCTAGGGCCTTGAGGAAACCCCTCCATGGGCAGGGGCAGGACCTGGGATCCCAGCTCATGACATGAGTGAGCGAGCAGGAGGGCAGCCTCATCCCTCTCGCAGTTGGGATAACAGCCAGACTCATGGGCCGCAGAGGCAGCTCTTCCTGCCTGGGCCGTTCACTGTCAAAAGCCTCCGGAGCTGCTACAAAACATTTGATGGAGCCGGGAGGATA